>NC_089837.1:433867587-435080921 GCF_035609145.1 Eleutherodactylus coqui | reverse complement strand
TCATAGGAGGACGGTCGTGCCCGTTAGGGCTAGTTTTAAGGGCCAGGGTTAGACGGAGAGGCAGGACGCTCCCCATCAAACCCGAACGGAGAGGAGGGCGAACAACCTCGGGTTTGTCCAGGTTGCTTCTTGCCCGGCCCACCTCAGAAGAAAAGGTGGCACATCCGGATCATATATATCTGCATGTGGCCCGCCAGCGAGAGCCCCCCGTTTGGTGCAAAGGTCCACATCCCCTACCTGTTGGGCAGGCGATGTTACAGGGGTAGGCTGCTGGAACTGGGGAGCCGCTATTTCCACCAGCAAGCACGCAGGAGGTGAGTATGCGCTGGCAACCTTCCCCCCCCCCCCCTTGGCTCTCCCCGTATGTTGCGCTGTGTATGTATTTGTTGGTTCGGGCAGCATGGCGTAGGGTAAGCGCTAGCGTGCCCATATTATAGTGCAGCGGCTGGCAGGTTAATCTCTCCCACTGCTCCCTTTGAGCTCGTGGGCAGCGCGCGGGGGGGGGGGGCTGTTTCTGGTTGATGGCTTACCTGGTGGTGTTCTGGTGCCGGTATCAGGGCATGAGCACGCTGAGTGGGCATGGCTACACGCGGTGGTGTCCCGGCGTGGCACCTTAGTAGCACAGCGCGTTGACATGGTGCCGCCCGGGTCTTGGGCTCCTGGCAGGGGGCACTCTTGCAGCATATGGGGCACAATAGGGAACCTCTGTGCAGCCCTGGGCGCGGCAGCAACACTCTGGGCCGGAAGGGGGGCGGGGCGAGCGTGGGGGCATGGCCTCGTTGTGATGCACTCCGTCCCTTCCTCCCTCCCTCCCTCTCTTAGGATTGTGAGGAGGGATGATGTAGTGAAGCAGCATATCGGGAGACAGCGCGCCAAAGATTGAGACCGCCCTGCGCCTCCACTCCTTGCTGCTGTGCTTGCTCAGGCTGGAAGCTCCAGGAGGCCTCTTCAGCATCTGCAGGCTCTCGACCCAGCGGCTCCCCGGACCTCTTCGGACCTCGACAAGGACCCAGGGTAAGCTGCCTGGCGGCTATCTCTCCCCTCTTGCTGCTCATCCCTCCTGCCGGCGGTTGGCATAGTGGAGGATAGTTTGCAGCTTTTTGCCAGGTCGAAATCCCAGCACCATGTCCGACCCCAGAGTTCTGGAGGCTGGACCAGGGACAGCAAGAGTAACGCACTTTGCTTGCTCACGCTGTAACCTAGAGTTGGCATGCGGACAGGCTGAGACGTTTCGTCGAGACTGTTCCCCAGCGAAACAAGTGACAGTGCAAAGCACCCCTCCCCCGTTCAGCCCCCATTTATGGCCGAGCTGGAGTGGGCCCGCTCCTTGTCCCTTGCGGTGTCGGTCCTCACTCGGGGGTCTGGTGCGATTTTGGAGACGTTGGCACAGGACGCTTCCGGTTCACGTGAGAAATAGAGATGGCTCGCAGCGCGGCCGTCGGCGAAGACGGGACAGGCCCCCGGACTCACGGCGGTCCTCCCGATCTCCATCCTCCTTGTTGTTTTTGCGCTCCTCGGGTACGAGGTCGCGGCGATCCTCAAAAGAGAAGGTCTGTTCGGACGAGGATTGGTCTGAATCCTCCTCAGACTTTGTCATAGAGGAGGATCAGGTCCTTAGATTTTCGGCGATGGTGGAGAGCTTAGGGGATGCGTTTCAGCTCACTGAGCAAGAGCCACAGGCGTCTGGGATATTGTTTTCTTTTAGGCAGCCCAGACGCTTCCCGAAGACCTTTCCTGCCCATGAGGCCTTTGACTAGGTCCTATCTAAGGAGTGGAAGGCACCGGGATAAGCGTTTTTTTTCCAAGTTTAGTTACTTGGACGGGAAATACCTCTTCTCACAAGAGTTAGGAGAAGTGGTCGATCCCACCGCTAGTTGATCCGCCTATCTCTCGCCTGGCTAAGCCTATTATGCTGCCTATGGCGGAGTCATCCGATCTCAGGGATTCAAAGTATCGAAAGGTCAAGGCGTTGGCGAAGACCGTTTTGAGGTGGCTAGGTCGGCTCTTAAAGAGGTTGTCCCGCGCCAAAACGGGTTTTTCTTTTTTTAACCCCCCCCCCCCCCCCCCCCCCGTTCGGCGCGAGACAACCCCGATGCAGGGGTTAAAAAAACAAACAGGAGAGCGCTTACCTGAATCCCGGCGGTCCGGCGTCTTCATACTCACCTGCTGAAGATGGCCGCCGGGATCCTCTGTCTCCGTGGACCGCGGTCCATTGCCGATTCCAGCCTCCTGATTGGCTGGAATCGGCACGTGACGGGGCGGAGCTACACGGAGCTGGCATTCTGCACGAGCGGCCCCATAGAAGACAGCAGAAGACCCGGACTGCGCAAGCGCGGCTAATTTGGCCATCGGAGGCCGAAAATTAGTCGGCTCCATGGGAACGAGGACGCTAGCAACGGCGCAGGTAAGTATAAAACTTTTTAAAACTTCTGTATGGCTCATAATTAATGCACAATGTATATTACAAAGTGCATTAATATGGCCATACAGAAGTGTATAGACCCACTTGCTGCCGCGGGACAACCCCTTTAAGCCTGTGTTTGCCTCTTCCCGGGTCAGTAAGGCTATTACTGACTGGGCAAAACGGTTACGAGGGGGAGTCCTTGAGGGGGCTTTTCCCGGGAATTTGCCGGGCACAGCAGATGCAGCCAAACGGGTGGCTCAGGCCACTGCGGTATCAATGGCAACTCGCCGGAGCCTATTGTTAAATTCGTGGGATGCAGATGCTTCTTCAAAAGGGTTGTTAAGCAATATGCCCTTGGGAGGATCTCGCCTTTTTGGCGCCGAGCTAGTTGGGCTCATCTCAGATGGTCAACGGGCATTCTAAGCTGAATGTTCCTGCTCTCGTCAGATGGTGGCCCCCAGCCAGCTTGAGGCCTGGCAAGTACCAGTATGGGTGTCCGCCTGGGAAGCCCAGGTCCCGTTGACTTCTACGGGTGAAAAGAGCTTGCTTTTGCCGCAGAATCGTCCAAAGCGGTCATCCCCGCAGCAGAGACGTTCGCTCCTGTCGCCGGACGAGTCCTCGCAGGATGGAGAGGAAAGGTCCGCAGGAGCGGGAATAAAGGAAGAGGCCTCCCTTTAAACCGAGGTCTCTTGGCGTGGGCCTCAGCCTACGAAGAGTTCCAAAAGCCCTCCGCATGAGGGACTGCCCCCAACTGTTTCGGATAGGGTGGGGGCTCGGCTTCTCCAGTTCAGCCAGGTCTGGTCGACTCATGTCTCAGATACCTGGATGCAGGAGGTCGTGTCCAGGGGCTATGCGATAGAGTTCCTGACGCAACCACGCGTCCACCCCTTTTTTCGGTCCAGAACCCCGGGGGACCCAGGGAAAGCGGCAGCTTTCCTCAAGGCGGTCCACACTCTATATTTTGCAGGGGGTGGTGGTGCACTCTCTCTCCGAGCATCACTTCGCGGGGTTCTACACTAATCCTTTGGTGGTCCCCGAAAAGGATGGCTGTCTGTCCGATTGTGGATCTAAAGAAGTTGAACAAGTTGATGGCGGTTCGTCATTTCCGCATGGAATCTGTACGACCGGTCATCGCATCCTTGGAGGCAGGGGAGTTCCTTTCCTCGATAGATATCCAGGATGCATATTTACAAATCCTCATTCGTCAGCACAGGGAACCTGGTGCAGGCAGGAATCCGGTCTCCATATAAATGTATTGGAGCTGCAAGCAGTATTCCGGACCTTGCAGTTCTTTGCACATCGGCTGGAGGGAATGCCGGTGCGACCGCGGTGGCTTACATAAGCCATCAGGGCTGGAGCTGCAGCAGAGGAGTCACTTGATCGGATGGCATCCCGCTTCAAACAGAAGCTTCCAGCCTAGCTGGCCAGGTCAAGGGACCCCAGAGCACTAGCAGTGGATGCGCTAATGGCTCCCCGGACGGGTTGTCATTACCCCTAGGTCTTCCCACAAACTCCTCTCATTTCCCGGCTGCTCAGGAGAATCAGGAAGGAGGGCTACCTGTGATTCTCTTAGTCCCAGATTGACCGCGAAGAACATGGTATGCGGAACTCATGGACCTGGTAGCAGTCGTGCCCTGGTGGTTACCCCTGCAAAAAGATCTTCTCTCTCAGGGTCCCCTTTACCAACAGAATGTGGCTACGCTGCGTTGGACGGCGTGGTGGTTGAGGCCACGGTACTGAGGGCACGGGTTTCTCAGACCCAGTTATTCAAACAATGATTAGGGCTAGAAAGCCATCGTCATTAAGAGTATATCACCGGGTAATTCCAAAGAACAAACACTAGAATATGGTGTGCTGTGCTGTCAGCTTGCTCACTTCACTACCACTGACGAGGGCTCTGTGCAGCCAATACGTGTCTGGTTGGAGATGGGTATACCTGACAATTTTAAATATGACTAAATAGAGAGGATTACAAATTTTGCTCTGCAGGCAAGCGTGGATTACACTTTTTCCTGCATGGAATTTTTTGCTATATCACCGGGTGTGGAAAACGAGGCATTTCTCGTTGGCCCGCCTCCTGTCTTTTCTCCAGGACGGGTTGGACTTGGGCCTGAGCCTCAGCTCCCTTAGGTTCCGGCCTTTTCGGTCTCCACTGCCACCCTGGGACCTAAAACTGGTTCTGGATGCCATACAGGCCCATCCGTTTGAACCATTAGCGGAGATACCGCGGCGGTTGATGTCTTGGGAGGTCCTCTTCCTGGTGGCGGTTACCTCCTTTCGCAGGGTGTCGGAGATTGCGGCGCTGTCTGCAAAACCACCCTTTACGGTTTTTCACCAGGATAGGGTGGTGCTGCGACCGGTGCGGTCTTTTCTCCCAAAGGTGGTGTCAACCTTCCACATTAATGAAGACATTGTACTACCATCGCGTCCAGAGGCTCTACATACCTTAGACCTAGTCCGCGCCTGAGGACGTATTTGGACCAGACCGCCTACTTCCGGCGCTCGGGTTCCCTGTTTGTGATACCGGATGGTCCAAGACGTGGTCTTGCAGCATCAAAGGTGACAATTGCTCGCTGGTTTCGTTCGGCAGTGGTGAAGGCCTACCCGGTTAGAGGTAAGACACTGCCATTCCAGGTGACGGCACACTCCGCCAGAGCAGTGGGGGCTTCATGGGCGGTAAATCACAGGGCCTCAGTGTCACAAGTGTGTAGGGCGGCTTCCTGGGTATCCCTGCACGCCTTTTTCTAAGTTTTATCAGATGCATACATTTGCATCAGCCGATGCTTCGCTGGGTCGAAAGGTTTTACAGACGACTGTAAATTGACCGCATGCGTTTATGATTTATTTGTACCCACCCTTGGGGACGGTTGTCACGGTCTGTGTACCCCAATGACACGAGCGAGAAAAGAGGATTTTTTACTCACCGTAAAATCTCTTTCTCGTCTCGTCATTGGGGGACACAGCACCCGCAACTCTTACTTTATATGACACAGTGGTGGTCCTGGTCGGACTCCGGATTCTGTAAGTCACACATGGTCATGTGTTTTTTTCATTACAGTTAAATTTTATTGATGTGTCATATTGCTAACTATTGTTGTCTCTCTGTGAGACTTCTAAGGCTATTCATGCTCCTCTAGGTGCATGCCGAGTTTTGCAGCAAAACGACAACTTCTCCCAGGTGCTTGACTTAATTTTTTCCCAAAGAGTGCATTATAACACACAGCTGTGTTTAAGTTTGCCTGGAAAGCTGTCATCTTGCCATTATCTTTATTATATGTGAGGATACCAGATCAACATGCACTCTCCAATTCCTAATATTTGGTTGTGCGCTGTTTTTTTTTTTTTTTTTTTGGTTATTCCTTTTAAATCCAGTGTTGGCTCTCGTCCGACATTAATGCCAGTCCCCCGACGCATTTTTCAGTGTTTCAGGACCACATTTTCAAACGTGTTCGACAGTGTTTTTACTGTACTGCATTATTGCAATGGGTGATGTAGTGCGTTAAGTGCTAAAATAGAACAGACAGCGTTTGATCAAAACGCTTGTCTGAGAAGCCCCCTTGAAATCAATGGAGGCTCAGTACAGCGTTTAAAACGCTGTAAAAAAACATCTTTGTGAGTGGCTTAAGATTTCCCTGCATAGAGGGTTGACACATTTCTAACAGTATGCAGGTCAGCACTCCGATGTTGGACGCTGTTCTGCATATGTATGCTATATTATGCAGGACAGTGGTCTAAGGACTGACACTGGACTGGAAATTAATTTTCAAAAACTTGCTACTAAAATCATCATGACCGTTCATTTGTATGTGTTTCTGTTGAATAATTCCAAGGAATCCACAATGCACTCTCACCCAAAATAAATAATAGCTGGGGAACATGTGGCTGAAAGGGAAATTGCATTGGAAAGGGTTAATACTTGTCCCATGTAAAGGTACCTTTTTAGTGGCGATGCATTTTTCACCTTCAAAGCTTTGTGCTTAGTGGTTTGTCTAGAGCACGGTATAGTCTTGCAGATCTAGGTGTTTGCTGTTGTGCGGATGCCAATACTGATTGGTTATGTATAGAGATGAGCGAGCACCCAAATGCTCGAGTCCGCATTATGCGAGTTGAGCTTTTCGTAGAATTCGAGAGCTCTACTCGAGTAACAAACCCCATTGACTACAATGGGAGACTCAAGCATTTTTTTTTTTTTCTTGGTTCGTGTGTTCTTTCTCTCTGCCTGCCCAAAAATTTGTCATTGGCACGCTGCGTCGTGGGGGGAGGAGCCAAAAACGGAGGCAGGGTGGAACACAGCATGATGCTCGTTCGAGTAACTAGCACCATCGAGTACACTAATACTCGAACAAGCATCAAGCTCGGCAGAGTACGTTCTCTCAACTCTAGTTCTGTACTATATGTGGACATCGGTACATATCCTCTATACTAATTACCTTGTCTCTCTGCAGATACCTGACAAGGTGCTACCCACAGAACCAAAACATGACAGCCCCCTAGTGAAAGACCGTGATGGTGTCCAGGGCGAAATTACATATCCAGATGGAAAGGTGAAGTTATATAGGGTTCTATGGCAATCAAAGGATTTTGGGAGGTGTGAGTAATGCGGCTGCCTTAGGGTAGTTTGAAGCAGCCTTTTTTTTTTTTTTTTTAAAGAAAAATCTTAATTTTCCAGAGTTATAGGTTGTAAACTAATCTGCTAGAAACTTTAGCTTGTTTTGTGGTTACAGCGCTTCATTTCTTCTCTTTGCAGGTGGAGCGAATTTTAAGAAATGGCTGTCATGTAATTTTGTTTCCAAATGGAACACGTAAAGAAGTAAGCCCGGATGGAAAGTCTACAACTGTCACTTTCTTCAATGGGGATGTTAAACAAGTGATGGCAGATCAGAGAGTGGTGGGTGTCTGAGTACAGTAACAATTGTCTTCATGTTTGTATTATCATTTGCAGAATTTCACCCATTCTCATTTTAGATTTATTACTACGCTGATGCCCAAACTACACATACAACATACCCTGAAGGACTTGAAATACTTCAGTTTTCCAATGGACAGATAGGTTAGTGGTTAATTTGTTTTTAACTTCTTAAACATGTTCAACAGCACAAGCAATTTCCTATAGCAACCTACATATGTCACAAATACAGGTAGTACTTACACTCTGGCTACTTTATTAGAGATGCCCATCTAGTAGCGCTTTGGACCTCCTCTGGCCTTCAGAACCGCAGAAATTTATCATGGCATAGATTCCACTAGGCATTAACCCCTTCATGACATGGCCTATTTTGGGCTTAAGGACGCAACAATTTTTGGCAGATTTTCTTCTCAGTTTATCAAAAGGCATAACATTTTTATTTTTCCGTCGACACGGTCATATATGGGCTTGTTTTTTGCGTGGCAAACTGTAGTTTTTATCAGCATCATTTTTGGGTACATTAACTATATTGTAAAACTTGTATTTTTTTATGATAGCAGGGAGAGAAAATGCATCAATTCTGCTATCGATTTTTAATTTTTTTTTAACAGCGTTAATCATGCAGCATAAATGAGACATTCCATTTTTTCTGCGGACCGGTACGGTTACAACGATACCGAAATTCTTACATTTTTTTTCACTTTTCTGCAATAAAAACCCTTTTTTTGGGAATCTTTTTTTTTTTTTCTAAATCGCTGCATTCAAAGTCCTGTAACTTTTTTATTTTTTTATGTACGGAGCTCTGTGCGGGCTTATTTTTTGCGAGACTAGCTGTATTTTTTACTGGTACCATTTTGGGGTACATACGGCTTTTTTTAATCACTTTTATTGCATTTTTAGTGAGGCAAAATGCTAAAAATTTGCATTTTGCCTCAGTTTTAGCGGTTTATTTTTGCGTTTTTTTTTTCCCGTGCACACTCAAAAGCATGTGCATCTTATTGTACACGTCGTTACAAACGTGACAATACCAAGTATGTGGGATTTTTTTTAACCTTTTTTATGCAAATCTGAGAAAAAGCATTAAAATTTTTATTTTTTATTTTTTTTAATTCATTTTTTTTCTTACACTGTTTGTGTCCCCCTGGGGGACTTTGACTACTGCCCTGATGATCGCTGTCATAAGGCATGGCAGAGCTACGACTCTGCCATGCTTTATCGCTTATACAGCGATCATAGGCAATACAGGATGCCAGTGTCTGGCGTCCTGTTACCATGGCGACAGGCCGGGCTCTCGCGATATCGCGAGAGCCGGCCGGAGACACAGAGGCCGCTCCCTCTGGGAACTCTTTCCCTGCCGCGATCTAACAGCGGGGGGGGGGGGGGGGGGGGGGGAGGCGCGGCGCATCTCTGATGCCCCCCCCCCCCCTCCCCCGCTGATGCGGGACGCCGGCTGTGACTGACAGCCGGCTCCCGCTGCGGGATCATATGTGATCCCGTGCTATCTCCAGGACGTAAGTTTACGTCCTGTTGCGGGAAGTACCCCGCTGCCAGGACGTAAACGTACGCCCTGCAGCAGGAATGGGTTAAAGTCTGTCCACAGGAATAGAGGCCCATGTGGACACGATACCTTCTGCTTATCAGATAGAAGTACTGACATGCTCTGATCAGCTGGCAGGATGGGTTCATGGATACATGCTGCTTGTGGCGACTTCTGACCCTCCCATCGGTATGGTGAAACAGAAGTCTGAATTTATCCGCCCAGTTGGTTTTCCCACTGCTCTGCTTGGAAAAACTGCTCTTGGACTTCCATAAATTAGATGTTTATAACCTATTCTGAAGATAAGTCATCAATAGTCTTGGAAAATCTTTTTAAAGGGGTTTTTCCTGGACTTTGCTATTTATGACCTAACCTCATATTGGCTCCTTAATAGTTAAGCAGCAGGGTCTGCCGTTACGGACTTTCGGTGATCAGCTGATATTGGGCCAAATGTAAGTGCGGACACAGAGCCAAAACGTGACCGCTCCATTGGCATTGAATTCACTTCAGTGTAAGCTATGCCTGCAAATACCAATTTTAAAATTATTCTATACAATGTTTTTTTTTTTTAGAAAAACATTTCCCTGATGGAAAGAAAGAGATAACCTTTCCGGATCAAACAATAAAAAATCTTTACCATGATGGGAGAGAAGAAAGCATCTTCCCTGATGGAACAATCATAACAACTCATCTGTAAGTTCTATCTATTGTCTTTGTGTATACGGTTGATGTCATGGCTCCTGCTTTTGTCAGACATTAATATTTTGTGTTTGCACTAGTTCCTGTAACTGGGGCTGTACAGTATTTAAAGATTTAATTATGTGTGTGTGTGTGTGTGTGTGTGTGTGTGTGTGTATATATATATATATATATCACTGATTGTTTGGGACACAAATGTCAAACACAAGGGCCGCTGGCTGTGCTTAATAAAAATGTTAACCAGGCAGCGCCGCAATACACTGGGGTCGAAGCAGAAGCTGGTCCAACCCCTGTGTACTGGCTGGCGCACGTCCCTTTGATTTTATTGTCTGATACAGTGCTCGCCCGTGTGAAATTTTTAGCCTCAGCCTATGTGCATAAATAGCAGCAGTTTTCCACTAGTAAATGTGCACCAACATCTGCAATTAAATTTACACATTTTTTTTTTGTAGATTTTGGTGCGGCTTTCACTTCTTGCATTGCCATGACTGAGATCTGCAGCATAACTAGAATCCATTGCAGATTTCTTCTGCAGTGAGTGATGGGGATTGATAGAAACTAGAGATAAACGAGTATACTCGCTAAGGCACATTACTCGAGCGAGTAGTGCCTTAGCAGAGTATCTCCCCGCTCGTCTCTAAAGATTCGGGGGCCCGCGGGGGAGAGCTCTCTCTCCCTCCCGCTCCCCCCTGCAACTCATCTGTCACCGGCGCCCGAATCTTTAGAGACGAGCGGTGAGATACTCGGCTAAGGCACTACTCGCTCGAGTAATGTGCCTTAACGAGTATACTCACTCATCTCTAATAGAAACCATTTACTTACATTGTCTTGGATTTTGGGCTGCATTTGATCAGCTTTTAACCAAGGACACAAGCAGTGCAAAGCAATAGTACTAACCACTGTACCACCATGCTTTTACTCTGAAGAAGCAGCATAGTATGTTAGGCTGAAAACAGACATATGTCCATCCAGTTCAGCCTATTACCCCTTCAATGTTGAGCCAGAGGAAGGCAAAAAAACAAACAAACTCACCGAGATTGAAGCCAGTTTTCCTCATTTAAGAGAGGTTCACCCTTCTCAAGTAATCTAGTGACTAACATGATATTGCAATGCTCAAGAAAGGCGTTGAGGCCCCTCTTAAACGCTTAGCAACTTCGCCATCAACACATCTTCAGGCACAGAGTCTCACTGCTGTTGCAGTAAAGAACCCCCTTCTATATCTATTTAGAAACCTTCTTTTCTCTCGATGCAGAGGGTAACGCCATGTTACAGTTCTTGCTTTAAACAGATCATGGGAGAGATCTCTGTATTGTCCCCTGATATATTTATACATGGTTATTAGGTCGCCCTTCAGCCGTATTGTTTTAAAACAAAATAACCTAAATTTTGATAACCTCTCTGCGTATTGTAGTCCACCCATTCCATTTGTGACTTTAGTTGTTTGCCTTTCTACCCGCCTAAGCTCTGATGTATCCTTCTTGAGTACTGGTGCCCAAAACTGTACACAATATTCCATGTGTGGTCTGACCAGTGAGTTGTAAAGAAGAACATTGTTCTCATCACGTGCCCCTACCCCTATTTTAATGCACCCCATGATCTTATATGTCTTAGCAGCAGCTGCCTGACACTGGTTGGTCCAGTTAAACTTACAGTTAACGAAAATCTCAGACTTTTTCCATCTCTGTGAGTAATGATATGGATTTCCCCTGCCCATGTGCATTACCTTACATTTATCAATGTTAAACCTAATTTGCTACTCTTCTACCCAAGCCCCCAACTTATCCAGATCCTCTTGCAATCTCCTTGTGTCTTCTCACATGTTAATCTTTACATAGTTTTGTAGATCTGCAAATATTGATATTTTACTGGTCAATCCTTTTATCAGGCCATTAATATATTAAAAATAGTGCCCAAAACCAACCCCTGTGGTACTCCACTAGTAATGGTGACCCTCTCAGATTATTTAACATTAATAACCACCCTCTACTTCCTGTCACTGACCAGTTACTTACCCTTTTACGCATATTCTCACCTGGCCTGAGCATTCTCACATTGATATTGTGTCACATAAAGGGTTGGTATATAAACGCTTTGGAAAAGTCCAGATACACAAGATTCAATAACTCTCCATTCTTGAACTTACCACCTCCATAGAAGCTGATGAGGTTGGTTTGACAGGAGTGACCACTCAGAACCCATGCTGATATAAAGTTTACAGCTATTGTCATTGAGGTATTCCAGGATAGCTTCTCTAAGAAACCTCTCAACCCATATTACGCACAGCCTATAGTTTCCAGGTTTCCTTTTTGATTACTAGCACCACATGGCTATGCACCAATCCAGTGGAACAGACCCTGTCACTGTAGAGTCCTTAAATATAAACACTGATCTGTCTGATTTTACTTAAGTCCCTCAAAACCCAGGAGGGTATGCTATTGGGAGCCGGCGATTTGTCTATTTTGATCTTTTTAAGGCAGGACTGCACTTCTATTTATTAGATTTGTTTTCTCCTAATCACCTTTTCCCCTAGTATTTATTAAAGGGCCAACACCTTCTGTATTAATCTTTTAACGATTTATAGAATTGAAGAGCAGTTTAGGATTAGTGAGACTTATTGCCAAAGAGTAAAACTGTCTCCAGTGCTGCTGCTTTTTACATCTTTTTTTCCATTTATAGGTTGTTTATACTTTTTCTCTTATGTTGGCACCAACTTCATGGGGATGTTGTCCTTAGTCAGATTTTAACCTAGGACATCAACAATGCTAACTAAGCCACCATACTTTTTACTTGCAAAGCTATCAGTGCTGGGATCCTAGGTTAAAATCTGATCAAGGGTAACATCTGCATGAGGTTTGTATGTTTTCCTTGTTTCTTCTCCTTGAGCAGCACGAAGGAAGAAAAGTATGGTGGCAGCTCAGTGGTTAGTATTGCTGCTTTATAGTGCTGGGGTCCTAGGTTGAAATCTGACCAAAGATCATATTTGCATGGAGTTCGTAGATTCTCCAGGTGTTGGCTGCTTCTTAATCTATTTATGCACTATTTTAGTAGGATTACGAAGAAACAAAGAGGAGAATTTGAACCTAGAACCCCAGTACTGCAAGGCAATAGTGCAAGCAACTGGGCCATATTGGACCACCACCAAACTTTTTGCCAAAGTTTTTCAAATCAACTGAACTCTACAAAAGTTTGCTTATAGTTAATACTGAAGAATGTATCCATAATCCTGCAGAATTGTGTCCATATATACTGTCACTATTTACATTTTTGTATTTTCATATACCTTTTAGAGATGGGACTAAAGTAATAGAATTTGACAACGGACAGCGAGAACTGCACACAGCACAGTTTAAAAGGCGGGAATACCCAGATGGTACAGTCAAAACTGTGTACACAAACGGCCAACAGGAAACCAAATATGCTTCAGGAAGGGTCAGGGTTAAAGACAAAGATGGCAACATTATCATGGACACTAAGCTGTGAACACGCAGCTCTGAAGGATTGTTACACTATTTATGTTTGTGCTAACCTTGTATATATGTTTTGTAGAAGCAGAATGTCACGTCATGTACTTATTGTATATATGAGCTGTATATAAGCATTTTATTTTTTTAATGACTATGTAAAATACATTTAACATAATAAACAAGATATATCTCGTAGTGTCTTGTAATTACATATAACTGAGGCAAACTCAGTGGAGATGGGAGGATTTTGGCTCCACTTCTGTTAAAATTGTATTTAACCCCTTAACGACCAATGACTTACTGGTGTGTCATGGAGCGTCAGGGTATGTATGAAGAGAGGTTGCGTGGCAACCTCTCTTCATACAGTGCGGGCATCAGCTGTTTATAACAGCTGACACCCGCGGGCAATAGCCGTGAGCGGCCGCGCAGCTATTAACCATTTAAATGCCGCTGTCAATTCTGACAGCGGCATTTAAATCTATGTTCGGGCGTCCCGCACGGCCCCCCCGGCGTATAGATCGGGGGGGTGGGGGGTGTGCAGGTGTCATGGCAGCCGGGGGCCTAATGAAAGGCCCCAGGGCTGCCTTAACAGACTGCCTATGAAGCCATCCCCGTGGAGTGGCTTCATAGGCTGCCTGTCAAAAAGCAGTATGATGTAATGCTATAGCATTACGTCATACTGCAGGAGCGATCAAAGCATTGCATATTAAAGTCCCCCAGGGGGACTTCAAAGCAATGTAAAAAAAAAAGGATCAATAAAGTTTTTTTAATTGAAAAAAAAAAAAAATTGCAAAAGTTTAAATCACCCCCCTTTTGCCATATCTACTAAAAAAATCTAAATAATAAATTAAAAATATGTATTTGGTATCGCCACGTCCGTAAAAGTCTGAACTATCAAAGTAGCGCATTATTTTCCCGCACAGTGAATGTCGTCCGAAAAAAAAAAATAACACCAGAAATGCACTTTAGTCACCCTGTCTCCCAGAAAAAGCGCAATAAAAAGCGATCAAAAAGTCGTATGTACTCCAAATTGGTACTATAAGAAACTACAGAACATCCCTCAAAAAATGAGCCCTTGCTGAACTATGTCGACGGAAAAATAAGTTATTGCGCGCACAAAATGATGGCAGAAAATAATTGAAAAAAATTAAATGTCTTTGAAAAAAAAAAGTATAGTAGAAAAAACCTATACAAGTTTGGTATCGTAGTAATCGGACCGATCCATAGAATAAAGTTATGTCATTTTTTTTGGTGTGCGCTGTAGAAACGAGACGCACAAAAAGATGGCGAAATGTAGTTTTTTTTTTTCCATTTTACTCCTTAGAATTTTTTAAAAGTTTTTCAGTACATTATATGGTACTTTAAATAGCACCATTGAAAAATACAACTCGTCCCGCAAAAAACAAGCCCTCATACAGCAACGTCGATGGATAAAATAAAGGAGTTACGATTTTTTTTAAAGGGGGAGGAAAAAACGAAAATGGAAAAAGAAAAAGTGCCGCGTCATTAAGGGGTTAATGGATATCTATATTCAATTTTGTTTGTTTTTTTATCTCCTTTTCCCTGCTGGGAAAACAAAAAAATGCAGTTCCAGCAAACTCAGCAGTCATACAGTTGTCGCAAAGTTATAGGCCCAATGCCCACGGATGAATTAATGCTGCAGAAATCACGGCCAGACACCCACCACAAATTCCGCAGCAATGTCCGTCTATAGACATGCTGTGTTAAATTATTCTCCCTGCTCATGAGCGAAAATCAACTGCGCTTCCCCCCTCCCCACTCATGGGCGGAGAATCGCAGCATGTTCTATTCTGTGCTGAAAAACGCAGAGCATCGGGTCTGATTTTGCTGCGATATTTCACAGGCGGAACCCGACCCGGCTGTGGGCAGGAGGCCATACTGTAGTTTTAAATGTTTATTTAGGAATTCTATTATCACAGAAAGGAGAATCTAAAACATAACTTTTGTTAGTGGATTCAAAAGAAAGAACCCATAGTTGCATTAAACTACAATTCATTCAACCCACGCATACACTGGGTTAGTGTGATCAAGTTTCAACCACAGATCGTGGACAGTATAGTACTTTGGTAAAAAAAAAAAACACCATAGGAGTGAAAACAACATTGTCTGTTAATCATAAGATCATCAGAACATAATTATTGGTCGGATGGAACATACGGCTCCCGGAATACACAAACATCTATGTCTACATACACCCAGACACATGAATGTGACTTGCTCGCCTTTAATACAAACCGTTCTAATTGAGGTGCCAGTTGCTGTGAAAGATAGGGGTGCTCTAATGGCGTTTGGATTACCATTACCCCTAAATGAGCAAGGCTTCTACTGCAGCAACCTCCCTGGATATGAGCTGCTTTTAATGTGATGACAGTATTCAGAGTAACTTATCCCTATGGCCTGCTGTTGGTTAGCTGTTGAAATGGACATTCACGTTTTCTAGCCTTAACAGCTAGGATACTAACCACTGAATAGATATTCAATATTAGCAGTGGGATACAGCTTACAAGCTCAAAAATAGAACTACTATGGTAGCCATATATGAACCATTGACTAAATGAACACGCATACTGAGCCTGTTTAATTCCGTAGCACTGCTCAGAGTAGCTTGTTCCTATTGTAATGGCACCTGCACTGGGCCAACTGAGAAGAGTTAATGCTAAACCCTAAGGCCTCATGTCCACGGGCTTAAAATCTGCAGCGTTTCTCCCACACGCGGATCCGTGCCCCATAGGGATGCATTGGACACCCGCAGGTAGTTAAATACCTGCGGATGTCATTTTCCCATCAGGGGCGGATCCGCGTGCGGGAAAAAATCCGGACATGCTCCATTTCAGTGCGGGTCTCCCGCAGTGGAAGCCGTCCGAAACCGCGGGAGACCCGTACCAGAATTAAAACTCACCTGTTCCGGACGATGCGGTTCTTCCCTTCGCGGCCGGATCTTCTTTCTTCGGCCTGGCGGATGTGCCCGGCGCATGCGTGCGACACGCTGCCAGCGGGCCGAGCACATCTGCCGAGCCGAAGAAAGAAGATCTGGCCGCAAAGAAGGGAGGAACGGCATCGTCCAGAGAAGGTGAGTTTAGGCCTCATGTCCGCAGGGCAGGAGGGACACGCTATGGATTCTACATGAAGAATCCGCAACGGGCCTGATTTTCCCCGTGGACATGAGGCCTAAGTGAGCAAGCCCATTACTGCAGCAGACTTGCTGGATTTAAGCCACTAAATTTGATTGCCCTACTCAGATTAGCTTATTCATATTGTCAATAGTGCCTGCTCCTGGCTAGCTGCTGAAATAATCCTCAGTATCCCAGCTGATACAGTTAGCAGACCGGTCAATCACTGAATACTCCTCAATATCCACATTAGGATACAGCTGGAAAGCTCAAACATAGAAATAATATGGTGGCTAATTGTGAACCATTGACTGGCAAATGAGATTTAACACTGATTAAGGTTATGCACATGGGTAGAATAAATGTCTCCATTACACACTAAATGGGGAAACACTGACATGGAAAAGGACTTGGGGATTTTAGTTAACTGTAAGCTTAACTGGAGCAACCAGTGTCAGGCAGCTGCTGCCAAAGCAAATAGGATCATGGCGTGCATTAAAGAGAGGTCTAGGTGCACACGACGAGAACATTGTTCTTCCTCTTTACAAAGCACTGATCAGACCACACATGGAATGTTGTGTACAGTTTTGAACCCCAGTACTCAAGGAAGACATATCAGAGCTTGAGTGGGTACAAAGGAAGGTAACTAAAGTAATACATGGAATGGTCGGACTACACTACCCAGGGAGGTTATCACAACTGGGTAATTTACTTTAGAAAAAAGATGGCTCAGGGGCGACCTAATACCTATGTATAATCATATATTTGTACCCAGGACTGTGACCGTAACAAGGAGGCGCCCTCTACTTCTAGAGGAAAGAAGGTTTCTACAACATACATGGGCCTTCTTTACTGTAAGAGCAGTGAGACTATGGAACACTCTGCCTGAGAACGTGGTGATGACAAGTTCGATAAAAGTTCAAGAGGGGCATGGGTGGCTTTCCTGAACGATACAGTATTAATGTTGTCATTAATAACTTCAAAAGGGTTGTTGATCCAGGGATTATTTAGACTGCCAGATTGGAGTCAGACTTTGTTTCCCCTTAAATGGGGAAAATTGGCTTCTACCTCATTAGGATTTTTTGCCTTCCTCTGGATCAACATTGGGGGTTAATACTGGACAGGCGTCTTTTTTCAGCCTTACATACTATGCGTATACGAGGTTACTTCTGGAGCTTACCCATGAGCACGCTATATAAAGGTGATGTGAAAAACAGTGCACAAATACACACCAGCTGCCATCAGCGTTTGTCCCTGCGCTCTCAACCGTAATTTCAAAAGAAAGCTTTACTGTGAGTTGCCACTGTTTAAAGGGAATATTTGTAGGGATTCTTGGTATTGAGCTTTTCTTAAATTTTGCAAACTGTAAAAACTATTGCTTCTATAAGGTTGTTTTGCAGGTAGAGACTGATTAATAAATTGGATGGATTAATGTTTGAGTATAAAACTAATGGTGCTCAACTCATCAGTTGGCATGCATGAGGCAAGGCAGCAGATTCAATGAAGTCAGGAACTGCACTGGTTGGGAAACTACTTCGACGGACTTATATGTGCACAACCAGAGTTACAATTGTCCCAGGAGTAAGAAGTTGATGCTGTAAATGGCTTTATTTCTAGGAGCTAAAATGGCTCGCTCTTGGAACCAAGAAAGCATCTGAATCAGGAGCGAACATACATCTGGATAAATATAATCAATGTCCTTGATGACCATCCCAAGATGTATGTCCTATGATTAGCAACAATGGTGCCTTCTCTCAAGCCCCATTTTCATATTGCAGCAACAACTTTGAGAACTCACTTGAATTGATGTCCCTTACCAGCGGAGCATTCTTGCTAATGAGTGAACTTCACGATATGGAACCAAACGTAAAAATCTTAAGGCACGTGGCTGCCTTGTCTGCTTGAGGTCCACGTTGACAAGTAATGTAAATATACTATATTTTTCAAAACTGATTTGTAGAAAAAAAAATTACAACTTGCACTAGCCATCTGGTGTAACACCAATAGTAAATGGGCCTTAATATATCTCAGTGGGATTTAAAGCTCCCTGTATTGTGTACCCATTTTTTTTTTTTTAATCTTAAAAAATGCTGCATTTCTGATTCATTCAATAGACCACAGTGAATTACATAGTGCTGGAGTGAAATGGATAACAATTCTTTTGTCTCTTCATAACCCAGTAATACGCTTTGCAGGATCACTTAATTTATGGGATTGCAGGTAATCTGCGAAAAAGAACTGCAGTTAATTATGATGGCTATTTGGCAGTCGCAGTGTGGCCCTGTGATCTCCTAGGCAATTTGGGTTGCAATTTGACTCACAAGGTGATGTCACAACTCAAAAAGATCCAATAAGGGCTCCCACACACTTGCGTGTTTTCTTAACGCAAGCGTCAATGCGACTTTTTAGTGTTAAAAACGCACCGCAAGTTTGTGTTTTGTGATTTTTCTGCAATGCATTTTTAACATTAGAAAGTCACATTGACAATCATGTGAAAAAAATGCAGCGATATTGTGTGAAAAAAACGTGCAAGAAAAACGCAAGTGTGCAGGAGCCCTTTAAGGTTGTTTTTTTTTTTTTTTGTGATCTGGGTGTTGCTCATCTTGCATTGTAGCCCTAAGCTAACAGATAAGAAAAGCCTTAGTGCTTTGTATCCTCCTTTTGGTGGCCAGGTTTGACTCATAGTTGCATGACAGAAAGTAAACACACACACAACAGGCAGTTTTAATGATGGGTTGTCCAGGATCAAGGAGTGTATGCCTTTGTAGAAACAGCACCACTCTTGTCGATTAGGCTGTGTGTGGAAATGACAGCTCAACCTTATTCATTTGCATGAGCTGCAAAACTAAACAGCTTATGGCAGAGCGGTAGTTTCAGGGAAAAAAGGCAAATATTTTTTTAATTCCAGGAAACTTACACAGTATACAATTTAGTGGGATTTCAGTTGCAGCATGCAAACCCAAAAATAATAGTGCACTGGCGGCCATACCCTATAAGGAATGAGCTAAAGGTCCTCAGGAACGCTGTCACATGCTGGTGCCTGGCTATGGATCACATTTGCAAAAGGTTATAACAGCAAAAGGTGCTCTACTAAGTACTAAAGACGCTGCTCATAAAAAGGCTTGAATAACTCCAAGACTGCGGTAGTCATTACAAGTGACATTTTGTGGTGAATTTAGAGACACTACTTGTTATATTGGTTGCGTTGAGCTTTTAAAAATATTTTTTTTGTAAATTTGGCAACTAATTTGCAATGGTTGGTGAGTCATTTTTAGTACAACTGTAGTGTATTAAATACCTAATATGATTAATTAGACACGGATGCAATGTAATGCAGAAACTCTTTTAACAGTCGAAAACAATCTTGCATTAATAATATGGCAAAAAAGAACAAACTAGATGTAGCGTAAAATATTGCTACTACCAACGTTAAAGTTACACAACATACAAAGAACAGATGATATAATTATCCATAAACAAAGAAAATCTTCTCATTGGAGGAGAAAACCCACTTGTTACCTGTAAGGAAAAACACACTTTAGTATTTTCATATACAAAAACACAGAAAACTGCAGCTGGATCTAATGCATACAAGAGTTTAAATCCTTAATACCTTGTTCAAGGACCATGAAGTCTGGGCACTTAAGTAATATGCCTATGGACCTAGGCCTGGCATAGAAGTTACCAATTTCCTATTAATATATAGTGTACACTTTGCTGGTGGAAAGCTTTCCCCAGCATCCCAGTGAATGGACTACATACTGCTGCAACCTGCTCTGTATTAGGCCTCATGCCCACAGCCGTGACGGACTCTGCCAGCGGAATCTGGCACGGCACCACCCCAAACTTACCACTCTGGATCCGCCGTATGCATCCCGCATGGAGGGTCGGTGCGCATAAAACACGGCAGAAATCCAGCGTGGGCATTAGCGCTTAATCTTCTATATATTTGTCAATGTTTGTTTGTTGGAGCATCAGGCACACACGGTACGACCGATTGACATGAAATTTTGCATGCAGTATAATATTGACCCGGAGAAGGTTATAGGCTAAAAAAAAAATATTCTGAAATTTTGTTGTCTCAGCAACCTTGTTTGCATTTTTTTTGCCTTTGCTTGAATTTTAATGTAGCAACTGCTAAATTTGCTTTCACCAATGGATTCTACGCGATTTAGTATTTCTGGTTATTTCCAACAAGTAATTCTCACTAGAAGTGCCATACTGGCAATTTGTGTTTCACAGAGCAGCTTTAGCTTTACCTTAGCACTAAGAGGATTAAATACTGTTGCTCATAGCAACCAATTACAGAGCAGCTTTCATTTTATCTCAGCACTGAGGATTAAAAACTGTAGCCCATAGCAACCAAATCACAGGACGGGTTTCATTTTACCTCAGCACTAAGAGGATTAAATACTATTGTCCAGAGCAACCAATCACAGCGCAGCTTTGATTTTACCCCAGCAGTATAATATATAGCAACCAATCACAGCACAGCTTTGATTTTACCCCAGCAGTATAATATATAGCAACCAATCACAGCGCAGCTTTGATTTTACCCCAGCAGTATAATATATAGCAACCAATCACAGCGCAGCTTTGATTTTTACCTCAGCGGTATTATAGCAACCAATCATGGCGCAGCTTTACTTTTACCTCAGCAGAATAACAAATGAAAGCTGAGCTATGATTGGTTGCTATTGGCAGCAAAAATTGACAAATTTTACTAAAATCGGATGTGAACATGCAACTATAGCACCCAAAAACAAAAAATAGTCAAGGCCTTGAAGTAAAAGTTACATAATAAAAATGTTAAATGCAAGGATCATTGAATTTGTCTATGTTAAGTTAATACATTTACACAGCATTAATCAGCATAGGTGTCCGTCCATGTATCTATGTGTATGTTCTGATATTATCTTTTCTTACCTAAAATGTCACCTTTTGTATTGCACGTGTTCTGTATTGGGTACCTGGGCTAGTAAGGTAATATTTATATAGCTATTTCCAATTCTTATAGACAGGGTTGTGCCTACTCCACCTTTAATATTCCACAGTTTTAGAGCTATGCCTTCACAAAATATATCCCTTAGGCCGCCTGCAGACGAGCGGATCGGATCCGGCGGCGAGGATTCTCGCCGCGGGACCCAACCCCAGCGCCTGCAGGGAGGAACGTGTACTTACCCGCGCCCGGCGGACCCGGCTCTTTCATGTGCCGGCTGCCGGCGCATGCACAGACCGGAGCCGGCGGCCGGGTGAGTGACATTTCTGTGCAGGGCTCACAGAGCCCCGCACAGAAATAGGACACGCCGCGGTTTGTTTGCCGCGCGAGATTTCGCGCGGCCAAACCGCGGCCGTCTGCATAGGAGTGCATATTGTAATGCACTCCTATGCAGGCTTTCAGTGGCGGAAATCCCACCGCGGGATTTCCGCCCGTGTGCAGGCGGCCTTACTTCCCCCTGTTGCCTCTGCCCCGGCCCAGGCCGCGTCATCTGAGTTTAATAGTGATGCGTGGGTTTCATGGCAGGGCTCCACAAAAAAAAAAACTATTGGCTCCTAAACTAAAAAGGTTAGGAGCAAAATTAAAAAGAAACTTAGTTGCCAAATGTAAGTACACATATATTTACTGTACTATTAAGTTATATATTCACAATAAGAGCGCCCTCTGAAATCACTTGAACTACAACCAGGTGTCTCCACCCCATAATCAAGTGAATGACAGCCAGGTGCCACTGCCTCCTATTACATGAACTGCAGCCAGGTGCCTTGCCCCCTCTCCCAATATATCTACTAAAAACAGAGCCCCGGGTGAGTGAGGACGCTGCTTTTAAGAGCTCCCACTCTCGCAGGCACGCTCATCACGCCATAGCACTTCACCTACCAGCACACCATGGGCAGCAGCAGAAAGCCCTGATCCCAGCGGCGCTCCGGGGCGCAACCTTGTGCCTCTAATGGTCGCAGGATGGATGATTTTCTCGTCGGCGGGCAGCGGACCGGTCCCGATCGGGGAGAGTAGGGAAATGGCACCGGCACTATGTGGAAGGAGGTGCTGCCTGCAGCATATATTTATATTCTACAACACTTCTGCTCGATTCAACTCAAACAACCAATCACTGTGAATCAGCCAACCCAAACAACCAATCACTGTGAATCAGCCAACTCAAACAACCAATCGGGTTGTGAATCGAGCAGAAGTGTTGTGGAACATAGATATATGCTTCCTCCAAATTCCATCTCGCAGACCGGAAGCATGAGCCATTTGGCAGCCCCTGCGCAGCTGTCACGACAGAGTATGGGACATACTCCACTTCTCTCTGGGCAGGTAGCAGGCATGCATCAATCCCTGCAAACGGTTCATCCATTGGCTGCAGATGCCCTCTACTCTGATTCTGCCATGCTTAAAGGGGTTGTCCCGCGAAACAAAGTTGGGGTATACACTTCTGTATGGCCATATTAATGCACTTTGTAATATACATCGTGCATTAATTATGAGCCATACAGAAGTTATTCACTTACCTGTTCCGTTGCTAGCGTCCCCGTCTCCATGGTGCCGTCTAATCTTCAGCGTCTAATCGCCCGATTAGACGCGCTTGCGCAGTCCGGTCTTCTCCCTTCTGAATGGGGCCGCTCGTGCCGGAGAGCGGCTCCTCGTAGCTCCGCCCCGTCACGTGTGCCGATTCCAGCCAATCAGGAGGCTGGAATCGGCAATGGACCGCACAGAAGACCTGCGGTCCACCGAGGGTGAAGATCCCGGCGGCCATCTTCACAAGGTAAGTAAGAAGTCACCGGAGCGCGGGGATTCGGGTAAGTACTATCCGTTTTTTTTTTTTAAACGTCTGCATCGGGTTTGTCTCGCGCCGAACGGGGGGGGGGGGGGGGGGGGCTTCTGAAAAAAAACCGACCCGTTTCGGTGCGGGACAACCCCTTTAATGATCAGGGCTTGGAGATGCAGCAGGGAGAGGTGCAGCCCTCAAGTGGCATGTGGAATTCTCCTTCTCTATCTCAGCAAGCGGGCCAGGACCCTACAATATCGGAATTCCATGAACTGCGAGCTCAGTTGCGATCTATTCCTACTAGAGAGGACATGAAAGCATATATATTGCATCTAGAATCTGCAAACAAGACCGAAATTTGCTCCATCCGCCACATGGGTGAAAGGGTCTCGGCGCGATAAAGTGGAGTATCACAAATCTGCTCTGGCTAACGTATCTCACCAGCCGTACTTGCTGATGGACTCCCTGGATAATATAGAGAATCGGGGACACAGAAATAACATTCGCATCAGAGGCCTCACTGAAGCGAGGCCTCAATATAGCACAAAAAAGAAGTCAGATTCTGTATCAGCTGCATAAGCTAAAATCTTCAGGAGACGCATTTTCATGCGGGACATTTACCGTTGCTGAGAGACAGACACTTTACAACATGGTTCCATAGCATGAATCCGGCAACTAAGTCTAGAGGGGTGTCGATAGCGATACCTCAAGAGGTTCTGGGCGAAGTAACTGATCCGGAGGGGCGTTTTATCTTCTTGAAGGTCAGAATATGGGGTAAACTCCTCACTCTTGCTGCGTGGTGCCTCCCCAATCAGAGTCCTGTGCAAATGGGTAGAACCATACAACGCAAGTTAACAGACTTCGCAGAGGGGGTCGTAGTGCTGGGGGAAGGGGGGGGGGGGGGGGTGACTTTAATTTCCCATTAGATCCTGAGGAAGACTGCACATCGGGACCACACAGCTCTGTCGGTTTCACAAGGCTCTTAGGCAGTTATTGTTGGTAGATGTCTGGAGGGAGACTCACCTGCACATCACTCGCATCGCAGCATCGATCTTATAGTCATGAGTCATCATGCCCTAAACTGGGGCCCGGTGGCGTCCATTGGGTCAGCAATATGGTTAGACCATGCCCCAATCCTGCTCACTTTAACTATCCCGGGTGCTCCAAAGAGTCCTTGGACTTGGAGGCTGAACGATAATTTCCTGAAGGATTCGGTGTGCTGTGCGGATCTTCGCAGCACCTTCAAAAACTTCCTTAACAATCATTTGGCTGAGCCGGTCCAATGGAAGCCACTTAAGTGTGTCTTGAGGGGGATACTTATTAAGCATGGGGTACGCCTGAAAGCGAAAAGGCAGCTATCATTTCCCAACTGTCCAAAATAGAAAATATTGAGAAATTGTTCCGACGCTCGAGCACCCTACCCCATACAGAATGAACTGATGAACGCAAGGGAGGAGTTGAGGCATATTCTAGACCAAAAATACTTGCGGTTTTGAGATGCCTGAAACGCTATTTGTAAGAGCATGCCAATAAATGTGGACGCTCATTGGCACGCTATCTTCGCAGTAGGACAAACCTCACATATGTACCCAACATAATAGACAATACAGGCCATAAGAGACATAGCCCCAAAGAGATCGTAGAAGCATTCCGGGCTTATTATCATGGACTCTACAATATACAAGGCCAGCTAGCTATTATGCCCCATGCCAATCGGAAAAGTAAGATTGATGACTATATACTGAGAACAGCCCTACAGAGTATTCCGGGAGAAACTAGCCAGGCCTTGGAGATAGATTTCATGGCAGAGGAGATCGGTGAGGTCAGTAAGGCTTCACAGACAGGGAAAGTCCCTGGTCCGGACGGGTTTACTTCCCGATTTTTTAAACATTTCCAGGAAATCCTTACTCCTATATTGAAAGGGATGTTCAACCAAATATCACCATCCGCTCCATTCCCTTCTCAGGTGCTCATGGCCCACATTATGGTGCTCCCCAAATCAAGGAAAGATCCAGGGCTATGCCCCACTTACCGTCCCATTTCACTTATCAATTTAGATGTCAAACTATTCTCGAAGGTTCTAGCGAACAGGCTGGCTCCCATTCTGCCAGCCAGCCCATATGCACAATGACCAAGGGGGTATTATAAAATGGCGAGAAGCCAGAAACAATACCAGCAAGACCCTCACACTAATCAGCCAGGCCCGGCAGTTGTCGCAGCCATTTTGCCTTCTCTTGGTGGACACGGAGAAGGCCTTTGACTGTGTTAGCTGGGACTTCTTGAGGCCCTCACTGACACATTTAGGTCTAGGGCCTAAGTTTTTAAACTGGATCCTGGCATTGTACGGGAACCCGTTGGCATGGATCTGGGTGAATGGCTTTCTGTCTGACCCGATACCTATTGGGAATGGGACGAAACAGGGTTGCCCTTTTTCCCCTCTTCTCTAGGTCATCGTTATGGAACACTTGACTGTGGCACTGCAGAACAATCCTGCTGTGCGCGGCTTGCAGATTGAGACCCAGTCCTGCAAGGCGGCCTTGTATGCAGACGACTTCCTTTTGTACATCACTCAGCCACACATTTCATTTCCGACCGGTCCTTCGGGAGTTTTCCAACTTCGGGCACTTGAGCAACTTCAAAGTTAACTTGTATAAATCAGAGGCCATGAATATCTCTCTCCCCTCTGGCGAGGTAGCCAACCTAGCGGACCAATTTGCTTGTAAATGGCGTTCAACCTCCATCCAATATCTTGGGGTGCAAATAGCGGCAGAGGTTTCCTCTCTATGTCAACTTAATTATGTTCTTCTGTTGGAGAGGGTGACACAGGAGCTGAACCACTACACTGCTAAACAGCTGAGTTTGCTCGGGCAGGTAAAGGTCTTAAAAATGGATGTGGTCCCAAAATTTCTATACCTTTTCCAGACTCTACCAATTAGGCTGCCCGCACATTATTTTAAATAAAATCAACGGGCATTTCGCAGATTCATATGGGGTGGGAGGAGTAGCTGTATTAGTTACCGGACCATGTCATGCATGAAGCCCAATAGGGAAGTGGGACTCCCAGACCTCAGAATTTACTATTCGGCCGCAGTCCTCACCAGGCTGGTGGATTGGCACCATCATGCAGCCTTGAAACAGTGGGTGGGCTTAGAAGCAGCTTTGATTTGGCTCCATCTGCGTCTGTTGCCATGAATCCCCATTCAGGATAGTAGTAGATCAGCAGCATCAGGGGTGTCAATCAAACCGGTAGTCTTCTAAGGTCTTTTTAAAAAAACATTTTTAATCCATCTTGCATAGTCTAAGACAACGTTTCGACTGGTAGATGTCCAGTCTTTATCAAGCTAATGTGTGGTGGGAGGACGACGACACGCTGTGTGGCCAGATTGCATGCTTGGGGGGGGGGTCTTCCATCACTTAAGCAACTACAGGCGTCTCGACAAGATCAAAAACTGATGTGGAAGGAATATCTCCAGCTGTCTTCATTCTGGAGGACCTGGCTAGGGTCGAGTTCCCTTTTGAGGCACCCTGAATCCTTTGAAGAACTATTTTTGCGAGCTGGTTCTCCGGTCTAGGTCCTCTCTAGGATTTACAGAATCATTTTGGGGAGACTTACACAGGGTCTTCCACAGTACATCAGGGGTTGGGAGAGGGACTTGGGAGTGGAGATGCAGGACTTTGATTGGGAGAAAGCTTTCATGTTCGCACACAAACTACCCTTGGCATGTGTGGCGCAAGAGAAAAATTTTAAGCTCCTCTCGAGGTGGTACAGATGCCCAGACCTGATTAACCGCATATTTCCCTCTGTCTTAAATGTATGTTGGAGATGTGGACCCGAGCCTGGTACCATGCTACATATATGGTGGGAATGTCCACTTATTCCACCTTTCTGGGAAAAGGTCTCTGAGTTATATGGGGAGGCGTCCCGTGGCACGGTGAAGGTCACTCCGAAGCTGCCATTGCTCTCTGTCATTCCTGGCCCTTATACCATGATTACAAGAGGTCTGTTGCACCATTTCCTCATTGTGGCCAGGGCGGTAATCCCACGGCATTGGCGGAGTAGTGTCATCCCGTCGATCTTGGAATTTATTCAGGAGCTGAATCAAGTGATGTATAAGGAGGAGTAGGTGGACAAGGGCTCTGGGGCCGCATGCTCAAACGGATGCGCCCAGGTACTATGGAATGCATTCCGTGACTCCCCCGAATTCCAAAATATAACAGAATGGTAGAGGGATGGGTCCTGAGGGGTTCATGAGGAGACCTGTATGGGGACTCTCATCTTGGTGACACTCAGAAAGGTTCTTTTTTTCTTCTTTTCTCCTTGTACCCAAGACCTACTAATTCTAATTCTATTTTTGTTTAATCTAAAATTTTATTTTTTCCATTTTTAAATGGCAGCAGGTGTTTGAAAATTGCACTATTCTATGAGCACAAGAAATTGCTAGGCCTGGGGCCTGATGCTACAGTATTTTATTATGCATGTATAAAGTTATATGGGTTGTACCGGAAGGATATATAGAAGAAATGAATGTGGTATTACTGGGTACAATATCCTTAGATTTTTTCTTTTCTAATCTGTAAGCTATTATTGCTGTCCTGCGAGACCTGCTATATGTTGTTCTTTTTAGTTTCTTTATGTGTAAAATTACGCAAAAGTTCTAATAAAAACATATTAAACATAAAACCAGAGCCCCCTCCTGTCGGGGATTATTACATAGGGACAGCAGTTTAGTTGGGGGGGTGGCTGGCTGGATCATCCCGTTTGGCTGTGTCTACCATGTGAGAGAAATCCCGCAGAGGTGGTGTATGTACGTGTGTGCAAATCTGTACTAGAAATGATTTTGTGTGCATGCTTAATAAAAGTAAATCTTCCTGGAAAAGAGAGTGCAATGGCCATAATACAATTATAATGTGCAAGTCCACAAAACAGACAGACAATACCTTCACACATGTTCAAATCTCCTCCATCTCCGCCAGTCCCATGTTGATCAATTGCACGTGTACCAGTTGCTGATTGTCGTCATACAACAACACAGTATTTTCTGAACCAGCCTAGGAAAGACAATGTTTTACAATCAGTCATGCGTAGTTCATCTTGTCCTTACGAGAATTTATGGATGGATTTTTTTATTTTAGGTTGGTCTGAAAACATCCCTAATTCTGTGTTGGTTAAAGGTGTTATCTGGCATTAAACTATTGATGGTCTATCTTTGAATTAGCTGATCAACTATTGATCATCTACCTTAAGTAATAGCAGCGCTTTGGTGAGTACCACTGTCAATTCAGGCCATACCAGGCACAGCACCGTACAGTGGCTGTGCCTGGTTTCGCAGCTCAGTCCTATTCACTTGAATGGGACCGAGCTGCTCTCGGGCCATGTAACCTATAAACATGACTTCACAGGCTTGAGAAGAGGCTGTGGCGCTCAATTAAGCATCATGGCCTCTTCAATTAGTTGATTAACAGGGATCCCTAGCAGCAGACCCCTGGCGATAAACTACCAATGGCCTATCCTACAGTAAGTTCAGTTCATCAATAGTTTAGTGCTGGAAAGCCCCTTTAATTACTTATGGTAATATATCTTTATAGGGGACTCACAGCTCCAAATATTCTGTATAGTATTAGTTATAGGGGTTTTCTCGGGAGGTAGATAAGTGGCTAAAAACAAAACATAATTGGCTTTCTTTTAGCCACTTACGCCTTCTGAGAATACTTAGAGGGAATATTCAAGTCGATGGCCTATTCTCAGGATAGGCCATCAATATCTGACTGGTTGTTTTGCTCAAGTAGCTGTATTTCAGTACTGAGCTTATTTATTTTAATCTATATAGGTTCAAAATTCTGTTCTTTTTCCTATTGCAGTACTTTCAGGGACTAAACAAGATAACTTCCAGGTTGCCTGCCACCATTGCTGGCGGAAGTTTATTGCATATTATATAGTGAACTCAGTAAGACCGTACGTAATTAGCCCCTAACCCCCTCACCCCAGTGATGGCTATGAGTAGTCAGATTATTATATTTTTAATCTGTAATGTAGATTTGGAGTGCTGCATCAGAAAAGCAGAGCTCCAACAGCCTTAACCCCTTTCTAAGTCAGCCATATGTCTATGTATGTCCTAACTGCACATGCCCCGTTGGGCTTACCCCCATACACAATGAATGTCAGCTGTGCAAGTCCCTAATGGGGACTAAAATAAAATGTAAAAATAAGTGAAAACAAGCTTTTTATTTATAAAAAAAATTAAAAATTATTAAAAGAGTTTACATCCCCCTTTAGCAAAAAAAAAATTTGGTGATCATCGCATCCGTAAAAGTGAAAGTTATAAAACTCTCACATTACTAATCTGGCATGGTGAACGTCATCAGAAAAGGAAAATTGCAATGCCAGAATTGTGCTTTTTTGCTCATCACGTCTTCAAAAAAAAAAAGGGATTAAAAAGCAGTATTGTGGGCTTTGAGTGGTGGCTTATGGATGGAGTTTTGCCAATATAAAAAACAAACGAACAAAAAATAAGTAAATAAATAAAAGGGGGTCGTGGCGCCGGGGTGGGCAGGGGCTTTCTGTTTTTGTTTTGTTCCGCTGTTTTGTGTTGTCGCTTCTTGCTTTGTGCCACTTTTTCTCTCTCCTCCTTTCCCTGCTTTCCCCCCCCTTTTTTCCTCCCATTTTCTTATTTCCCTTTCTGTTCCATTTCCTCTCCCCCCGTATTTTTCTACTTGTCATGTGTTGTTCTACTCATGAAGATTTACCCTGATGAAGACTAATTTTTGCAAGCAGTTGACTGCTGTTCTTCAGGCTGTTTTTCAAGCACTAATTTACCTAGTTAAGTATTAACCAAACAAAACATGGAGACGGTAGTGAAACACTTCATTCAGAATCCAGTTTTCTAATGTGAAAAACTTACTTGCGTTGTAATTGGATTTCTCTTTTGTTGTTGTTTATGCATAACAGTAATATAATTTTGAGGCTCATGCCAATTGATCTGTAAGTACGTCAAGTGCAAAGTCTCTAATAAAAATATATATTGACGTAAAAAGTAGTATTGTGCCCCAAAATGTGGTTTCCCCCTCTATTTTGCCTCACTTAGAAATTTGTAAAAGCTTTCCAATACATTAAATGGTATGTTAAATGGTACAATTGAAAAACACAACTCATCCTGCGAAAGGACAAGCTTTTGTGTAGTTTTTTTTTTGGAGTTGGCTCTAAGCTTACTCAGTTTGTATGCAAGCAGTAGGAGAGAAAGAGCCCGAAGAACTGAACATGTGAACTAGTAAAAAATAAAATGTACAACCAAAGTAATAAACAGGAAAGCCCAGAACAGAGAAACAATCGGCTCCCCTGAAACAAATAGGTGGGGTGCTGTGGCTCCCAATGAACATCCGAGAAAAGGAATTTACAGCAAGTAACAAAAAAATTCTGTTTTCTCTGGGGTGTCATTGAAGGACACAGTGGAGACCTCAGGACATTTAAAAGCAGCCCCTAGGGGTGGGCTAAAAATACTTGTGATGTGATCAGGGTGCTGCTGCATGCAGAATCATGTGACCAAGTACGTATGAAACGAAGACCAGGTCAAAGCCTTGCAAAACTGAAGAGCAGAAGCATTATGGGATATCTTCCAGGATGCACCCACCGCTGGAGTAGAGCGGGCCATAACCTGAAGGGGCGGCTCTTGCCCTTGGCCTCCGTGATTGATGACCTGATCTAGTGGGCGATTGTGGACTTGTAGGCTGCCAGACCTTGGCTGAGGGCCGTGAATCAGAATGGTGGATTCTGTGTAAGAGATTGATCCAGAGTGCTTGTACAACATCGAACTTATGAAGGCGACGTTTCAGAGGGTGTGCTGGATCCGGTCAGAACGATATCCTCATTGCAAATTTCAGCCGTTATCTCCAAGTTGGTTTCACCATTCCACCTCAAAGTACCACGTTGTCCTGATGCAGCACTAGAAAGGGAGAAGAACAAGACAACATGGCAAGTCCAGAGACAGGGGAAGATCTCATGTATGGGCTTGAAGGGAGATACTTGCAATGCATCTAGGATGAAGTTTAGATCCCATGGTGCTGAGTGGATGCAGTAAGGAGTGGTATAATGTGCCACTCCCTAAAGATCGCAGCTTTGGAAGTCAGGGGCGTTGTAAGACGATTGACAGTGTGGAAACTTGACCATTTAAGGAGCTGAGGCTCAAGCTCATATCCACACCACCTTGGAGGAAGGAAAGAATGCTGGAAATGCAAAAGTGCATGGGTCAGAAATGATGTTGCTCCCCTTTATCTGAAGAAGGACCTCCACACCCTACGATAGATGCAGGAGTATGAGGGTTTTCTGGCCTTGAGCATAGTCTCAAAAATAGACCCCTGTGCTCTCGAGACTTCAGATTCAAGAGCCACACCGTCAAACGTAGCATATGTAAATGTGGGTGAAGTGCTGGGCCCTGCTGCAACAAATCCTTGCAGAGCTTTAGAGGTCAGGGTGTGTTGACCTATAGAGACACGAGAACGGCGTACCAAGGGAGAAGAGCTAGCCAGTCTGGTACTATGAGGATCATTGGGATGCCCACCATTTTGGCCTTCTTGAGGGGCCGTGGAATCAGAGGAGTCGGAGGAAAGGCGGACAGGAAGGAGAATGATGGCGCACCCTGAAGAGGTGATCTTGCGCACCCAAACATCTTTGACATGGGAGAGTCACATGTCCCTGAAAAGTAAGAGATGGATCCCCACCCTGGATGACCAGGTTGGGGATTGCCCATCATGCGTAAGGAGATTTAGCTGATGTTGCGTTTGTTGCTTGGGTGTGGGGATGCGAGGAAGACTGTGGGCTGGAGCGACGAAAACGAAAATTAGGTTTCTTGTTACCGCTGTACTGATGAGTGGATCTATTTTGTGGAAGATGAAAACTCTTTCCGCCTGGAGCTTCTGAGAAGATTTTGTCCAGGTGACTTCTGAAGGGACAAGATCTGCTAAAGGGAAGGCTAGTTAAAGACCTTTTGGAAATGGTCTCTGCAGACCAACATTTTAGCCACAGCGTGCGGTGAATTGCCATGAAGAGCCACCCAAAAAGGCCTTGCAGGTGAACTTGCCTGTTCAATTAACTCCTCCTGGGGAGCACCAGATAGGATGCCTCGTGCAGATGTTTTGCCCATTCAGATGAAGCCCTACCAACAAAAGATGAGGCAAAGAGAGGGAGGTGGGCTGACCCTGTTGCTTCAAATAATGATTTAGCAAAGGGTTCCAGCCATTTATCATGTTGGTTCTTGAAAGCATTCCTGCAAATCAATATTAGACCCTTTAAACAAGTCTTTATAACAATGATTGGGAATTGACCAAAAGCCAGATAACTATACACACACAACTGTTTAGGGGGTTTTGCTCCTCATCAGCGTGCAGTAGATTTCTGGTTTGGCTATAATCTATAGGCTATAGGGTATAATCTTTCCTTAGGGAAAGCACCTAGGTGTGGGAGGAGACTTATAAGATACACTGATTTGCAGGAATGCTACCCTCCAATAGTTGCCACTGTCGAGAGAGTGTTTCATCTTCCTTATTTGCATATTATCCAGAGGAGCAACAGGACCTTATAAGTCTCCCCACTAACCTCCTAGGTCTCTCTTTACACACATTCTAGGTGAGAGGATAGCCTTCCCAGTCCTTGCAAGAAGATACATCTGCCAGGGGCAGAGTAGTGCGTTTGGAAAGGCGTGACAGGGGAGGATGACCACTTTTTAATCGATTCCTTAGGGAATGGATTCATTACATTAATGCACTTAGGGGTGAGAAAATGCTTATCTGGAAAAGACCACTCCTTGAACACGACATCCTCAAATTTCACATGAGTAGGGAATCTCTTATACAAATGTTTTAGATGTCGGAAGGAGTAGGAGCCCAAATTGGCAGAGGACTCTTGGTCTTTGACATAGAGCGTTTCTTTAACTGCCTTTATGAGACTATATACCATGGTGCAAACTTTGGATAACTGTTTCTCATCTAAGTAAGAGTCAGAATCCAATATTTTGCCCTTGGAACAGGAGCTGTCCCTAGATGAAAAAATGCCCGACTGCAACTGTGTGTACTGTGGCTGAGGTGGACTATTCAGGCAAGAAGCTGCCTGGGACAAGCCTTTCCTGGGTCCAGGAGGTCCCACCGATCTGTGTAGCAGAGGGCGCAGATCTGGTCGTAACGCAAGTCCCACCCCCAGAAGTAGAGTCATAGCCAATAGGATGACTCCTACAGGTGATTGCTTTTCATGGGCAAACGCATTTCCCATGTAAATGCGAAGGGAGCAGCCTCTTCCTCAGTGATGTAATGGGATTAGGCTGAAAGTGGGAAGCAAGTGAAGGAGCAGAGACAGCGGAAGAGAAAATGCATAACCTGAATTTTCATCACGTGGCCGGCGTGACCTAAAATGACTGTAAAAAGCCATAGGGTCCAAAGTGGTAGAAACTGCCCAGGAAGACCGTGTGGCCTACATATTGCTGCCCATCTAAGGGAGAAAACCCCTTCAAGAGGCATCAGTGCGCAGTTCCATTACCCCACGCAGATCATAGGGCCAGATCAGACTGTGGGGCAGCTGTTGATAAGCCGAGGAATGGCCAAGGGGAAAGAGGGGTCACTGGCTATGCATACTTACCTTCCCTGGGGGGGAAAAGCCACATGCCGTGGCATTGATGGCCAGCATGATCCCTCGTAATTTCTCACCTCGCTTTGGTGGGGTAAGGCCAGGTAACTTGAACGAGAGGAACTTTACTGGCAGGTCATTGAAAAGTTAGGGATTCTCTGTGCCATCTTGCTTTTGGAAGGTAGGGAATCAGCAGGTGAAAATTAATCAACATTGCCAATAACAGGGGTATTGCCTTTTACATTTACAACATATCCAAAGGATAAGAGATAAATGTCTGATAAGTTCTTGGCCCAGTGGTGCAGCTGGAACTTTTGTGGAGAATTAAAATCTACAAACCTGCCTTTTGAAGTACCAGCTAGCAACGGAGTCCAGGCGTAAAATAAAATGAGATGGCCACCCAGACGTGGCTTCATCCATACATTTCTATGGTAGTTACTGAAGCAGCAAGAGGTGGGAACCGCATCTAAAGGGTACTTCACATGGGGAGAATGTCCAGTGTACACATGGCCGCAGATAAGGCACTTATCCGGGTCGCTTGTTTGAGCGAGTAGTGTTTACTGTGAATGGAGACAGTCTGTGGAAGGGCTGTCAGGTGCTTTATAGCCTGACCATCGTCCCGTGTAAAGGGACCTTAAGTGATCAAAAAGAGCCATGCATGTAAGCGGCCATGTATCCAATCATTCTCTGCTGGAATGCTGTTGCTGACAGCTGCCTTGCAAAGCAGGTTGAGGAATCCCTGTTGTCCACATAAGTGCTCGTCCCCAGAGGTGGGACCTGCATCTACCAGACATTTATGGTATAACTACAGAATACATCGTAAATGTCCAAATTGGAAATATTTGCTACATTTAAATAGTTTGTATGGAAATAACTTTTCAACAAATTAAGTAATCTATGATAGTATAAAAAAGAAAACTACATTGGAATCTAAAATGCTCTTACAACACAGGTAGCAAAAAATATCTTTTTTTGCAGCAAGTCCATCATAGCAAACAATGACTTCAGGCTCCAATCTGGGCAGTACACGAGTCTCTGATTATCAAAATCTTCCTTAGGAGGCTTAAAACCAGCCAATTTCACTTTAATAGCTTTTGCTGGATACTGAGTAAGTGAAGCAGGAAGCTGAAATATCCTAAAAAGAAAAACGAATCTAGTCACTGCACCATCACAATCCCTTGTGGCTGCTTATCTTTATCATACGTTATAAAGCGGCCAGTACTGTACAAATAATTTATACAAATGTAGTAAGGAGGAGTATTTTATCACAATATGCAAAAGAAATTCAGTCAAAAAGGGAAATGATATCTGCATATCAAAACACACATGCCAACCAGATTATTGGGAAACGGTTTAAGGGGATTGTCTGGTTACTATGTGAAATTTTAATGACAGGTGCAGAGGTGTTGAAACACATCCGGTGGTACTTAAGGCCCATTTAGACAACGATTATCCTCAAAAGATGGCTTTTGAGTGAATTTTGAGCAATAATCGTTGTGTCTAAATGGGCCTTCAGCCACCCTCAGTCCTGGGGATCCAGTGCTGCAGTCCTCTCTGTGTCTGTTTCATAACATAGACTCAGTGACTGCTGCAGCCACTCAGAGGCCACAGCGGTCACATGTTCTCCCCACTGCACTGCTCCGATTCCAGAAGAAGTTGCACTGATTATGTGCTGTTCATTATGCATGTGAGCACTCAGCCAATCACAGGCTTCAGTGGTCACATACCCTTATTCGCAAGATCACCGCTGGAGTCTGTGCATGGCTTAAAAGTCAAATGCAGAATGAACGGAATAAATGAGTGTTGCATAGCAGGGGTTAGGGTTCTTGTGCTGGACTGGCAGAGGCCATTTCAGAAGACAAGTACGGCTTATTTTTTATTTTATTACATTCCCTGCACATTAGATTTTTTTTCTTAACCCTGGAAAACCCTTCTAAGTGGTTCAACTATGGAATTCCCAATGCCAAAAGACAATAATAGAAAATGCTATGCCAGCGTTTTAATTCCAATTTTAAAAAAGGGTACTACTAGTAATTATTTTACTACTATAGTAAAGGAAAAATGAATTTACCAAATAACCTTTATAAAAAAAAAAATCTGCTAACACCTAACCCCTTGCAATTAGCTCATTTTGTGCCTTAATTTAAAAATTTCAAAAAAAAATAAAAATCAATACTTACCTATTCCTCCCCAGGCAGTCTTCTTACCACATTCTTCTCCTCGTTGATCTTCTCCTGGCTCCTGTAGTCCCCGGGGTCACCTCACCTCCAGCTGCCCGGATTCTCTTCTTCCTATGATGTTGCGTACATTCACGGCATTCTGTTTCCTGGAGTAGATAATTATGTAGGCAAAGAGAGCGGCAGCATATAGATGGTGCTTCACAGCGTCATAGAAAAACATCCTATGACGCTGTGAAGCACCATCTATATGCTGCCGCCCTCTTTGCCTATATAATTATCCATTCTTTTGTTGAAGATCCACAAGCTGTTTGGTGGCTTTGCATGTTTTGTTGCTTTTTTGACGCAATTTTCTCTCCCTCCCCACCTTGACTTGCTCAGTTGGGGTTATTTTGAGTGCTGCTGGCTTGTTTGGTTGTTTATTACTTATGTTTCCTGGAGTAGGATGTACCTAGTCACTAGTAATGTAGCATTCACTGCCTAGCAGGGAATGCCGTATCCTATGCTGGGCTATTGCCGCGTCTGCACTGTCTCGCGGCAATAGTATATGAACAGTAGCGGCAAGACAGTACGAATGCAGTGTCTTGGCAATAGTCCGGCATTCCCCGCTAGGCATAGAACGCTACTTCACTAGTTACGTAACCTACATTGACCTGCAGAATGCGGAGATTGGACGCTACGTAACAGAAAGAAGAGGATCTAGCCGGCTGGAGGTGAGGTGACCCGGGGCACAGGATGAGCCAGGAGAAGATCTGTTAGGATAAGATGCAGTAAGAAGACTGCCTGGGGAGGAATATGTAAGTTTACAATTTTTTTTTCCAATGACAGAACTCCTTTAAGCACCAAGCGATTTTTATTGTTGCATTTTAAGAACCTTAACATGTTGACATAGCCAAATAAGGGCTTTTTTTTGTGAGATAATGTGTTTCTTAATGGCACTGCTTTGGGGGTACATATAATTTTTTGTATAACTTTTATTACAATAAATCAATTCTGAGCTGTGCTTGTAATTGCAGGCACAGCTCCCACTGATTTCCATGAGAACTGTGCCTGCAATTAGGAGCGCAGGCCACTACATAGGGGTCAGAGCAGTGGCTTCCACGCCAACAGCAGCGCAGCCCGACACTGACAGCTGGTGCTGCCTAGAAAATCCTTTAAAAAGATGTATGTGCAGGTTTAAAGTCAATTAGTGAGATCACTAAAACTACGTATTGGCCATCACTAAGGCGTTGAAGGGACTTACTCAAGAGAGTCATGCTGCCTGAGCTACGGGCAGCATAAAAATCCTGCTGAACACCTTCACTACAGAGTGCTTAAACTCTGAAATGCTCTGGCGTTCCAGAGTCAACAGTTTAAGAAGAAGCAGGGAAGAGAGAGAAAAGTCATGGAGGAAGTTCCAAACTGGTTTCTCCCTACCCAGCTTGGCTAGATTGACAGGTAAACAAATAGGGAGAGACTAGTTGGTCTAGCCGAGCCGGACAAGAAGCCGCTCCGATGACTTTTCCTCCAGTTCCCTACCTTCTTTTTACACTAAGTTTTCTCTGAAATGCTGCAGTGGTTCGGAGTTAAACATAGCTCTCTGTATTGATTATGCCTATCAGGATTTCATGCTGCCCCTGGCATGATTCTTGACAGGCTCGCTTCAGGTGTAATAATAAATGCCTCAGATTTTACTTTCATATGTCAAAGTATTTTAAAGCACAGGTGTATTGTACTTCAGCTATTTTTTAATAATCGCCCGCCCGTGGAAACTGAGGCAAAAACACCATAAAAATGACTCATGAAAGTGTGCAACGATACACACAAATTTGTACCAACTGCCCCTTCCTAGCTCTAGTATACATAGTGGTTTATATATTATATCTACTATACCTCAAATAACTTTGCAGAATGGAAAATGGAGCCTTATTGTATTACCTGCCAGTATCCAGTGCTTCTGTACATCCATAGTCAACATACTCTACAACACAATTAACAGGGTCATAAGATTTAATGGACTGTAATTTCGATCTACACAACAAGCCATCACTGTACCTAGCAAGACAAGGCATATCTGTAAACAAAAGGAGAAGAGTCAGTGTTTCTATAAAAGATAAAAGTTACATAGATCAGTTACAGACAAGGATTTAATATTTGCTCAAACCTGTTGTAAAATCTGTCAAGGGAAACAATTTGTTTCCGTCGGAGGCGATTTTATTAAGGATGGATTGAACAGGATCACAATCTCCATCACCGAAGTCAGTGATCTGGGATTTTCCATTTTCGCTCTTAATACAAATGAAGACCTGCAGAAAAGGGCAAGTATTCAGTCCAACTACTGTTGTATCCTACAGTACAGAGAGCTAGTCAGTAATACTATAGTAAAACAATTTCTTAGTTGAAGCTGACCCAATGCAGTGGCCGAACTTCACGCAGCACAGAAAGAGTTAACTTTGAAACCTGCCCTATTGGACAGAAGGCTCAGTTAATTAACAATGCACATTAATGACTTTAGGCTACTTACCACTATACTTTTCCTTCTGGAGAAGACTCTGGTTAGACTTAAATCTTTTAATTATGCTGCAAGCCTTCTATCCATATTCTAGTACCTTCCTGAGACATCGTCCTAATCTTAAAGTGGTAGTAGTAGTATTACAAGTTATTCCCTATCCAAAAAGATGGGGAATATTTTGGGGATCGGTGAAGATCTCACTGCGGTCCTCCTCACTGCACCTCTTGCAGTGAGGATGAGACTGAATGGAGTGCTAGAAACGGAAGAACTCCATTCATTTTCAATGAGACTACAGGAAGCAGCCGAGCGCCAAGCACTAAGATATTTCCGTTGGCCCCATTGAAATGAATGCAGCGTTGATCGCCATATTCGACCAGTGCTCCATTCACAGTGATGCCACTGCAGGGTGCGCATGTGTGAAGCAACCCAGTAGTCGTCAGGAGAGGGGAACAAGGCAGGACCCTGTTCTCAGGATCCGTGGGATTCTCCGCGGTGAGACCCTCACCGATCAGCAAGTTATCCTCTATTCTGTGGTTAGAGAATAACTTGAAATTACCCCAACTGGGCGGTGGTCCCTACTTTAAATAGGGACCGGAAAAGGGACGCTGGCGTACCTGCATGGAAAGGGTAGAATACCGACAGAAAAGGCAGATGTAAATAACCAACACGAACATGAAATACTAAGCAGAAGTGAGGCAGATGGAAAAACCTGGCGGATAATAGCAAGGTATAGCAGACAAGATGACAGAAGCAGGAGACCAACAGAGGGAGACTAGCTAGCACACTTTGGGAAACCAATAACTGGCAGTGATTGCAAGTCTCTGCCCGACCTTTAAACAAAAGCCTTCGCTCAGAGAGGGAGACAGCCAACTCCCAACAGAACATAATAAAAGGGAGCTCGTGCACGGCAGCTGCTCTCACCGCTGTGTGCGCGCCACAGGCACCACGGCGGCCCGGCAACCGCGCCCCCGGCAGCCGAACAACAAGCCGGAGGGGCGCCTCCTGACCGCGGGACCCCGCACACCGCAGCTCCGGGAGGACCAGCAACCGCCACATGGTAACAGAGCTCTCCTGCAAGATTCCACCAAGAGCTGTCAGTCTGATTGGTCCTTAGAACCATCCTAACTAACGTTTCCTCCTTGTTCACCATTAACCAGACAATTTCAACCCCTTCTACATTCTGACACATAAGACACACCTCATCGAGATCTGCACTTATTGGAGCGGAGGGCGGCCATCTTGGCATATGTTAAAGTGGTGCACTTTAAAAACATGGGGCATTTTTAAAAACATGGGGCATTTTTAAAAACATGGGGCAGTACTATGGGTCTAATCAAGTGAAGGTGGCCAGTAAACTCACAATAGCAAGGAGGATTAAAGTTGTCATGCGACCAATGCTCTGAAAGGCCTTCCATCCACAATGCAGCGGAGATCTCAATCAATTCACTCCACATCAACCTCCTGGACAGAGTCAGGAAATATATCACTGAACCAAGTATGTAAAGCAACCACTTGCAGATCTCTATTAACCCCTTCCCACTGCAGGGTGTACATTTATGTCCTGCAGCGTTAGGGTATGTATCAAGGGAGAACGCGCGTCGATCTCTTATCATACACCACCAGCTGTTTATTACAGCTGACACCAGGCGGCAACAGCTCTGATCAATATTGCGCTCGTCAACTCGTTTTATCTGCGGATGCGGGTCAATTTTCAGGCAAAATCGCCTCGCATCCATTCTGTAAAATTTCAATCCTCACTTGCGATAGCGGAGATGAAGTGTTTCCTATTGATTTCAATGGGAAACCTTACATCGCACTTGCATGTACATTGCACGGCATACACTGTATTAAAGCTCCCATTGAAATTAATGGGCGATGCATCGCAGTGAGGTAAAACATTGCTCAAGTGTATTACCCTGTTCAAAAAATGTTTTTTTTTTTTTTTTTGAGTCTTGCAATGCACAAAACTCACACAAGATTCTTGGCTGTGTAAAACCGGCCTCAGGGAAATGAGAAGTCAGATACTGGAAGATCTGTTGGTACTGGGATCACCCGCAATGTAAATACTCTCACAGGGAGGAGTTAATGAGAATGTATGGCGGATGTGACCAAGCATATGATAACCTGCACTGCGGAAGGAAGGAATGAACATTCGTCATAGCTTCTCCACAATATTGGGTACAGCTGTACCTGTAGCCCAAGGAGGTCCTGTGCACCACATGAGAAACCCTTTAGGCAATACCAGTTCTGCATATTGAGTAAATAGGGCGAGCTCTTTATCAGCGACCTGCCCCAAGGGGCCAAGGAGCAAAGTCTCCTGAGTGTGTACGCTTAATATAGATACCCATCATATCCCTCAAAGTAGTGAACCAGCTGGGTTGGGGGGTGGGGGTGGGGGGTTGTCAAAGAACGAGCCTACCTGGTCTGGCAAAGAGGGCATTTGCTGAAGGCAGCTGGTAGCTATGGATGTCATGGACTGCTGTATTGTGGAGAAAGCAGTGGACCAGAAATTGTCCAGCAGTTATATCTTATGCAGGGAGCATGCGCTGTAGATGCCTGTCCTATGGTATTAGACCTATTCAGTGTGCTCTGCTGGAAATCCGTCCCAGGCAGTGCACTAAACCGGAAGTCTCACCTAAGCCTGTGCAGGCCGAAGAAGCCAGGGCCTACATTTAGCCTGCCTGGAGAAAAAGGGGAGACACTGGGCAAAAGGCGCAAGAGCATGGAAAATTTGGGAAAGTGCTGACCTTGATAGTAGGACATGGCTAATAAGCCTCACAAACCCAGACCTGGAGGGGACCAGTGAGCAGATCATGCCCACCGGCTGCGACATGGAAGCCCCAGAGCAGATGCGAGCCAGAGAAAAATGCTGTGGGCATCAAGGACCAATGAGAGAAATCTGGAGGATAGGGGATGAAAGTGGACCTCAGGTACACCATAAAGGTTAGGAGGGAAGGGCCAGGTAAGTATTTTATTCATTTCACCTGCAGAGGTCATATAGGGAAAATGTAATATAAAATGCTGGCCATTCAAATGAAAGGCTGTCCGTGTAATACGTGGATGGGATGGGTCTACAATAGAAAGAGATTTTCTTCAAATGCTAATAAAAAGGAATCCTCTTAATAGTTGCTTACAGTTTATATAGTGTACTTACAACATTGGGTGTTTGGATGTGTGTGACTTCCACTTTAAACAGCTCTCCTGTGCGAGGCAGAGATACGGACGTGTATTTAGGCAATAATGGTGTCTCCAAATCATTTTCAAGCAATTCCTAGAAAATAAATGCAAAAGGTTTTGACTTTTCGAACTTGCTCCAGACAGTTTTATTATATACCTCTATGAGACACTATTGCACTTTAAATAAAACTATTCAATGCATTACTTAGCTTGAAACAAGGGGGTGTCTGAAATACAATTTTTGTATTTATCTTAAAATCTCTTTTTCTCATCACGCTTATTGGGGGACACAGCCAAGAACATCACCCCTGCAATGTAACAGGATGCAAGATACTGGCATTCCAACTTGTCATTGCCTATGAACACTATTGTTAGCGATAAGGCATTGCAGTACAGAAGTCTGGTAATGTATTGTCATAGTGATCAGAACGGTTATGGCACAAGTCCCCTACAGGGACATAAAAAAAAAAAGTGTAAAAAAACCCTGTAAAAACTTTTTTGCGCAAGGAAAAAAACCCAGAAATGTTAAAAATCCCACAAATTAGGTAGTACTATATCTGTAATGACCTGTACAATAAATTGAACATACTATCCTGCATTGCAAAAACAGTAAAGAAAAAAAAAAAAAAAACCTTAAAAAAACTGAGGCAAAATGCTTATTTTGTTCGTTTTGCCTCCCAAAAAAGCTGTAAGTATCCCAAAATGGTACAGTTAAAAACTACAGCTTGTCACACAAAAATCAAGCTTTCACGTAACCCCGGCTATGGAAAAATAAAAAATGTATGGGCCTTTAATGCAGCGATGTAAAAATAATAAGTTTAAAAAAAAAAAAAAGTGTTTTCATTGTGCAGACGTGGAAAAACCTAAAAAAATTTATAATATTTTTGGTATCTTCGTAATCGTAAAGACCACAGGGAATGTATATATGTACAGCTGGTATAACTTATACCGTATAGCTCAGACCTGGTATAACTTTTACCAGCTATACATTTTATTATATACGCACATATTTAGTTCCACCGCATGGTCACTGCTCCCCTCCTCCAATCACGTGGCTGGCAGTGCACCGATAGACTGCAGTTGTGACAAATCAGATTGCAGTCTTTCAGTGAAAGGTAGGAATGCACGCCAGGGAAGTCTGCAGCGTGGAATTAGGTGACTGCTGCCCTGGGCAATGGGTGTCCCTGGCCCGCGATGGTGAAACACCATATGGCGGGGGCCCGAGGATCCTTGCGTTTGCTAAGGGGCCGGGGTCGCCTAGTGGTACACCAGTGGACAGAGCTGAAAACTGTGGGGATAGTTACTGCCTCTAGAGGGTGGACAATAAGCATAAAAGTGTTAGCGCCTCCTACCATCTATACTCCTCCTGTAGGTACCAAGCTAACCAATTTGTATGCAAGCAGTACGAGCAGCAAGTAGGATACTAAAAGGTTAAAACGAAACAGTAAAACATTGACATAACACAGTTTAGAAGAACGATGTGCAACTCCAGGAAGAATGTTCTAACAAGGAGGTGGATATCAGAAAATCATTAAGATCGCTTAGGGTGGGTTCTGGCTCCCCCAATGACCGTCATGAGAAAGATTTTATGATAAGTACAAAAATCTTACTTTCTCGTCTGTTACATTAGCAGACAGAATTGAAGACTGTGGGGCATTTCATAGCAGACCCTAGGAGGCAGAGAAATGTAGAAGATGCATCCAGTCCGTTTAAGGCCATCTGCATAACTCTTTGACCACTCACACAAGAAGTGCCTATGACTAGACGGAAGCTGTGGCCTAAATTAGTGTGGGTGGACCAAGAGAGCGGCAAAGGGGTCTAGGGCTCTGAGACCCGCCGAGTCCCAGATGCAGCCACGCACAGCCGCCCGTGGGATCAATGTATCTGCAAGCCCCTGGAATCCCTTAGCTGGGGCTAAAAAGAACCATGCTGCCTTAAAGGGGTTGTCCCGCGAAACAAAGTGGGTCTATACACTTCTGTATGGCCATATTAATGCACTTTGTAATGTACATTGTGCATTAATTATGAGCCATACAGAAGTTATAAGAAATTTTTCACTTACCTGTTCCGTTGCTAGCATCCTCGTTTCCATGGAGCCGTCTAATTTTCAGCGTCTAATGGCCAAATTAGACGCGCTTGCGCAGTCCGGGTCTTCTTCTTTTCTCAATGGGGCTCCGTGTAGCTCTGCCCCGTCACGTGCCGATTCCAGCCAATCAGGAGGCTGGAATCGGCAATGGACCGCACAGAATCCCTGCGGTGCACCGAGGGAGAAGATCCCGGCGGCCATCTTCAGCAGGTAAGTAAGAAGTCACCGGAGCGCGGGGATTCAGGTAAGCGCTGTCCGGTGTTCTTGTTTAACCCCTGCATCGGGGTTGTCTCGCGCCGAACGGGGGGGGGGGCTGTTGAAAAAAAAAAAAAAACCCATTTCGGCGCGGGACAACCCCTTTAAGATCCCCAAAAAAGAAAATGGGAAACAGAGGAGAAGAATGGGGGTGGGGGAGACGGTGTGTCCCGTGAGGACAGCCGCAGTGCGGGGGGTGGGGTCTCAGGATGTTGGAACAGTCATCCTCCATGATTGGGAAGGGAAAAGGGAGCAGATGGGGGCTGAATATGTACCAGGTAGAGGGTAAAAAGGACGCAGCAAAAGTAATTTGGTAGCCGAGGGGAAAAAAAAAAAATAGGTTCATTAAACCACCACATATGTAAAATTGTTAAAAAACCTCTGGTCATTTAGGACCAAGACACTCTGGCTGTTAAGAGGTGAAAGGTTTTTACCCTATTGTAATGGCATGCTGCTAGATCTTCAGAATAAAGGGGTTGTAGTTAAATCTATTTTCTTTACACAGCGACATTCCTGGCAACCTGATTTACAGGAAAATGCAGCACAAGGTTGTACAAAACTAGTGTATATACGGTTCCCTTAGAGGACATACTGCTTTAAAGGGGTTGTCCCGCGAAAGCAAGTGGGGTTATACACTTCTGTATGGCCATATTAATGCACTTTGTAATGTACATTGTGCATTAATTATGAGCCATACAGAAGTTATCAGAAATTATTCACTTACCTGTTCCGTTGCTGGCGTCCTCGTCTCCATGGTGCCGTCTAATTTTCAGGATTAGACGCGCTTGCGCAGTCCGGTCTTCTTCTTTTCTCAATGGGGCCGCTCGTGCCGGAGAGCGGCTCCGTGTAGCTCCGCCCCGTCACGTGCCGATTCCAGCCAATCAGGAGGCTGGAATCGGCAATGGACCGCACAGAAGCCCTGCGGTCCACCGAGGGAGAAGATCCCGGTGGCCATCTTCACCAGGTAAGTAAGAAGTCACCGGAGCGCGGGGATTCAGGTAAGCGCTGTGCGGTTTTTTTTTTTAAGTCCCTGCATCGGGTTTGTCTCGCGCCGAACGGGGGGGGCTGTTGAAAAAAAAAACAACCCGTTTCGGCGCGGGACAACCCCTTTAAGTACAATAATTCCAATGGTATTAATGACAAAGAGCCCATTCAAAAATCTACAGGACTCCCTTGAGCTCAACATCTAATATATATCTCATAATCCGGCTGCACTCCTTTTTTTCCTAAAAGGGGTGTTTCCATTTTGATCAGAAATCAACTACTCCAATAAACGGAGGAGGAAGGAAATAATCATGTACCTCTAATAGTGACCTACAATTCACAGCTAAAGGTGCTAAAGAAAACCACAAAGAAACTCCATCATACCCTACACAAGGATGACCGTCTGAAAACCATATTCCCGGACCCTCGCCTTCTGTGTTACAGGCAACCCCCTAATTTGAGGAACTTTATAATCAGGAGTGCATTGCCCTTTGACAAACAAGAAGGAACTTATCCCTGCAGTGTAAGGAGCTGTACGACCTGCTCACATATACTGACTGCGGACAGGAAACAGATCCCCAACACACAGCAGGACTATAAGATCCCGGGGACATTCACGTGTTCCACGTCCGATGTTGTGTACCTGATCCGATGCAGTAAGAGTCCTGTTGGGGGGCCTTATGTTGGGAAAACAGGACAAAAACTGAAAGCCAGGATGAGGTCTCATTGCCACACAATTAAATAGAGAAAGACAGAATTACCTGTGGCCGAGCCCTTCTCTAGTCACGTACACAGCATAGAACACATGAAAGTCACCATATCAAAAGGGAAATTTCAAATCACAAAGCCATAGAAAAATTTAGGAATACAAATTTATAACAACTTTTGACACTTTCAACAGAGGGTTAAATTTCACAAAAGGATTCATGTGTGAATGGGTAGTATGAGAAATCTATAGCAGAGATAACACACAGGCCTGGTGACCCCCTAACACTAACTCAGAAACTAGAAAACCTTCACATCTTTATATTAAGTATTTATTTATTTCTCTACTCATTCTTTTTTTGTATTCTTTTAAGTGCAAATTAATCACATCCATGTCTGTGTCTATATATATATATGGGAATACTGCTCTGTATGAGTTGGCCTTTGGTAGCAAGAACAACCACCCCCCTAAAATGTGTAACCTTTATTCTATGGGTTGGGACAATTATTGCCATACAAAATAAAATAGTTTTTATGTTGCCGCATTTCAGGAGCCAGATTTAAAAAAAAAAAAAAAAAAAAAATGTTTTTAGTTGATGTTGCTACACGAGGGCTTGTTTTTCCAGGTTTGGTTCGATAGAATCATTTCAGTGGACATAAAAGTTATTGCATTGACTTTTTTTGGCTGTGGAGGAGGGGGAAAAAAAGCAGTTTCTATTTATTTAGCACTTTTTGTGGCTTAAATACCATGTTAAATTTATTATACAGCTTGCAGCTATACCACAAATGTATTTTTTTGTTCTTTTGCAAAATAAAGCCACTTTTTATGGATTTTTTTACGAAGGCATTTGCAATCGCCTGATTGCTTATACAGTGCTTTAGTATATGCAGTATACCAAAGTATAATTGTCCATAATTTTAGTAATAAACTAATAGGAAACCATGCATAGAAGGAATTGGGGCTTATCTAACCACATAGACGCTATGAGGTCACTAGTGACAGTATCATCTACAGTAGGAAGTTAAAATGCTATCTGATCCTGGCAGCTACAGCCAATACCCCATTGCTCAAAGCTCTTGTGCTCATTCCATCCACTGGATGTCACTGTACATCTTTTTGGTGACACGCCAGGAAAATGGATGTACAGTTATGTCCATTTGCAGAAAAAGACTGTGTCCTCTGATACTACTTCTTCGCAGACAGATCCACACTGAGCCAGTGTATGACTAACTGTTTTCCCTCCTTTTGCAACACCTGCAATCTAATCTCCCCTCTTGCTAAATTCCATAATCCTCTGTTCTCAACCTCTTTACCTTAACTTTGCATTTTTTGTGTGCGTTTTCCTTCTGACCCATAAGAAGGCAACCTTCAATTGAGTAATTTGGTTTAGCATAACTTTTTTTCCCCTGTTATACAGGTACAAAGTCAAAATATACCTGAATTTGAAGGGGCCAAGTTTTCTCATGAGAAACTGTAACAAAGTCTGTTTCCTGCGGGAAATACAAACATTAAAACATCTGCTTGCATCTATGCTACAAAACAGAGAGAACTAAAAAAATAAAATAAAAAAAAAACAGAATAAGGGAACCTTCACATTATGATTTTACCATCTGTCAGTTATATACTTATTATTTTCAGTAGATTATATAGTACCATTGCAAATTAGAACTCGTCCCACAAAAAAACAAGCTCTTAGACAGCTACGTCAATGGATAAATAACAGAGTTAGGCCGCCTGCAGACGGGTGGGTCGGATCCGGCGGCGAGAATTCTCGCCGCGGGACCCGACCCGAGCGCCTGCAGGAAGGAGCGCGTACTCACCCGCGCCCGGCGGCCCCGGCTCTTTCATGTGCCGGCCGCCGGTGCATGCACAGACCGAAGCCGGCGGCCGGGTGAGTGACGTTTCTGTGCGAGGCTCTGAGAGCCCCGCACAGAAATAGGACACACCGCGGTTTGTTTGCCTATGCAGGCTTTCAGTGGCGGAAATCCCGCGGGAAATTCCGCCGTGGGATTTCCGCCCGTGTGCAGGCGGCCTCTAGTAGATTTTTTTTTTAAGTGGGGAGGGAATAACAAAAATGAAGAAAAAAAAAATAAAGAAAAGGGGGGGACACGGTTTTAGGGCTCCCACACACTTGCGTTTATGTTTTTTGTTAACGCGATTGTCAATGGGACTTTCTAATGTTAAAAACGCAATGCAATGCACCAAAAACGCAAGTTGCATTGCGTTGCGTTTTTAACATTAGAAAGTCCCATTGACAATTGTGTTAACAAAAACCGCAAACGCAAGTGTGTGGGAGCCCTTAAGTGGTTAAAATTGCTTCACAACCACTCTGTCCTGCTGAACAGGACATGTGACTGCTGCAGCCAATCACTGGCTAAAGAAGGTCACTGCTGTGTTGCTATTGCTGCACTTTACAATCCTATATTATATTCCTTCATACAGAAAGTCAATCTTTTCCATAATCATGGCTTTGAATTATTTCTAGCATACTATGAAATTTTCAAGCCTTCCGATACATTATACTGTACGCCAAGTGGTAACATTAAAAATACAACTTATCCTGCAAAAAAACCCCTTGTGTAGCTATGTCACCAAAAAAATGTGACAGCCACGGCGGTAAGCAAGAGACCCCGCAGGGATGCGAGGCTGTTTCCATGTGAAAACACCTTGCATCCAGGGGTTTTCAGAAGGATTGCGAGGGCGATATTGGGCCGTGAGTCACTAGCAGATATTGCTCTCGCCTGTGTGCAGGAGCCTTAAAGGAGATGTCCCGAGGCAGCAAGTGGGTCTATACACTTCTGTATGGCCATAATAATGCACTTTGTAATATACATTGTGCATTAATTATGAGCCATACAGAAGTTATAAAAAGTTTTATACTTACCTGCTCCGTTGCTGGCGTCCTCGTCTCCATGGTGCCGACTAATTTTCGCCCTCCGATGGCCAAATTAGCCGCGCTTGCGCAGTCCGGGTCTTCTGCTCTTCTCTATGGGGCTCCGTGTAGCTCCGTGTAGCTCCGCCCCGTCACGTGCCGATTCCAGCCAATCAGGAGGCTGGAATCGGCAATGGACCGCAGAGAAGCCCTGCGGTCCATGAAGACAGAGGATCCCGGCGGCCATCTTCAGCAGGTGAGTATGAAGACGCCGGACCGCCGGGATTCAGGTAAGCGCTGTGCGGGTGGGTTTTTTAACCCCTGCATCGGGGTTGTCTCGCGCCGAACGGGGGGGGGGTTTAAAAAAAAAAAAACCCGTTTCGGCGCGGGACATCTCCTTTAAGTTATGATTATTTGAAAATGGAGAGGAAAAATTAAAACAAAAAAAAAGTTGCTGCAGCAGGAAGGGGTTAAGGGTGAGAAAGGAGTCATTTTCTTCTCGCAACAACCACATAAAAGTCCATTACACACTAGAAGTATACACTGTGAAACACTTACTATTATTGGGATGTTTTTCTCACAACCTGTGCGAATACCGTGGCCGTATTGCTCCAAAATAGCAGAGACGGAAGCACCCCCACAATATATAAGAACAGATGCAATGCTATGAGAAGACTTTGGAGGCTCCTATAGAATGCAGAGGATCATTTAGAGAAGTATCAGTAAATTATAACAATTTATTTAATTGCAATTAGCACAGAACTACATATTTAAAAGTGACCTATTCTACATTACATAGAAAGTAACTTACTATCAAAATAAGACTTCCCGATGAAGTAAATTTCTGAACTTAAAAGGGGTATTTGCAGGCTTTTACAACTGATGACCAATCCTCTGGATAGGTCATCAGTAGTTGATTGCTGGGGATCCATCAGCTGATCTTCCAGCCTGCTGTCAGTGCAGCAGGGTCGGATGTCCTCATCTGTGGTCAGAGGGAAGGAAGTAAAAGCGCCTGCTTGACTACCGTTGAAATCGATGACACTTCTATCATACGTCCTGCTCCTTATTATGGTCAGGGTCAGACATCTGGTCCTGACGATAAGAGCAGAAAGTATAAAATAATTGCAGCACTCCCACTGATTTCAAAGGGAGTACAGCTTAAAGGGGTTGTCCGGGATTAGAAAAACATGGCTGCTTTCTTTAAAGACAGCTCCACCCTTGCCTGTAGGTTGTTTCACTTTAATGAAGTGGAGCTGCAATACCACACAACCCTATGGACAAGAGCGGCTCTGTGTATGGAAGAAAACAGCCATGCTTTTCTAAGCCTGGATAACCCCTATAAACAGGCTGCTACGGCCGATGACGGAGCTCAACTATCATTGCTGAACCCTGTCACTGGCTGCAGCAGCCTGTTAACGGACAGCACAGGCTGACTGCAGCCTGTAAACATTGCGTTAGCAAAGAAACCCAGTGGGAGACTTGCAGGAGAGGAGAGTATGCGCTCTATTATATTCCCAACTTGGATAACCCTTTTAAAGAAGGTAGCTGCTGAGAACGCTGCTTTTTATTGACTTCAGGGCCCTCAGTTACCACCCATGACTCAATGTCACACATTACATTCAGTATTTTGAATGTAATATTTGCACAAGTGGTGACCCCCGCATACTCTCCATTCTGATATATATGGAATACAGAGAAGTGTGGCGAGCTGTTTTACACATTTCTGGCTCACAATATAGGAGATTTACAATACATTTATGTCCACCATTTTCTGCCAAATGAAAGTCCTGGATCCCTACATTTCAGGATTAATGAGAGTCCCACTAGTTGTACTTTCCCCAAGAAACCCATTAGTTTTACTGATTATTCCCACACACTAAACATTTTAACAATGAGGCCCAATGTCCACGGGCAAAATAGAATTAGCAAATTCGCGTGGGGTGTCCTGCACACGTGATCTGCACCCATAGGGAATTATTGGACACCCACAGTTAATTAAATACCCGCAGATGTCATTTTTCCCTGACGCGCATATCGTACATGCGGGAAAACACCCGCAGCATGCTTTAGTTTGTGCGGGTCTTCCGCGGCCTTCATTGAAGCCTATGGAAGCTGTCCGGTCCCGCGGTACACCCGCAACAGTATTTATGCTGTGCCACAGGAGAGCAGGAGAGGTGAGTATAATCGATTTTGAGGCCTCATGTCTGCAGGAAAGGAGGGACCCGCTGCGGGATTCTGCATGGGGAATCCGTGCAGGGCGGAATTTCCCTGTGGACATGAGGCCTGAAACTCTGGTGTCTATTGTTTAACCCCTTAAAGGACCAGGCTGTTTTGTACTTTAAGGACCTGACACTTTTTAGGGATTTTACCCATGTGGTGGTTTTACTGTCCTATTTTTTTCCCTTTAGCTACCCAAATTATTTTTGCTGCATTTTTTCCCCAGTGACATATAGGGATATTTTTTTAATATCTTTTTCACTGACTCCCCCCTCCCCCCCGTTTTTTTTAGTTTTATTGGGGGTAAAAAGCGATTTTTAAAAAGCATTTATAATTATTTTTTTAAATTAGTATATCTACGCTAAAATAAAGTATAGGAACGGGTTCCTCATTTTCTTTCAGACGTTTTAATACATAATATGTATGGTTTTGGATTACAGGGCGCATATAGCGACTGTTTTGGTTGGCGTCGGCTTTGGGTTATATTCTTTTTTATGAACAGATTTTTACTTTATTCTGTAATTTTGTTTAAATTATGTGATTAATCTTTTTACTATTTATGTCCCCCATGATGTCATATAAGACCTCTGGGGGGGGACATTCACATTTTTTTAAACTTTTTAATTTGATACTTTCCCACTATAGCTGGGGCATCCACATGAGCCCGAGTTACAGGAAAAAACATGCCCTGTAGTGACAATAGTCACTGGCAGAGTTGGTCAGGGTCTGCTAGGACCTTGCAGCTCTCCTGTAGCAGAGAATCCCAGTTATACTTCCATGTTTTAGTACATAGCGCTCATTAAGCGCTGAGTACTAGACAAGGGAGAAGACAGAAAGTGTTAAAAACCCCTCCTGCCTTCTCCTGATTGTTTACAGAAGCAGAGGCTTTACATTACACAGTATTTTTACTATCGGCTTGGTTTAAGGACCAGGAACAAGCGCCATAAATTTACTGTGCTTGGTCCTTAATGGATTAAACATGAGATCTAAGGATAGTACGCTGCTACTATATGCTCTACTGTCTGGGGTAAACACACTTTTTGCTGTCAAACGGCAGTTTGGGTCTCATTTGGCATTAAGAGGTTTCTCTGGGACTATAACACTGACTGCCTATTTTTAGCACAGTCCATCAATGTTTGATCCGTGAGGGCCAGACCACTGCGATGCCAACAATCAGAAATATGAAGAGCCACATCTTTTTTTTTTAGACATCAAATACGTCGGGAAGAAGTATTAGGCAGAGCGGTATGCTGAAATGTAGAAGGCACATTTGATAAATGTGATTATTTTATTTCCATTGAATCTTATAAAAGACAAAAACAAAATGGTACCGCAGCATGAATGGTCACAAGTCTCTCCAACAGAAGTTCTTTGAGAAGCTGAATTGTATCCGGTTGCCAATGGTCACCAACCTGAAAAATCAAATAGCAAATGATTAAAAGACAGCCCAGAAGAAAAAAAACTAAACAAAAACGTGCTTAGAATCGCCTATTCTGTACATTAAAAAAAAATTAAATGAGTTACACTTTAAAGGAGATATTATATTTTAGTACTTACCATAAAATCTCTCTAGTCTCATTCATTGGGGGACACAGCTGAAGACTGTGGGTATAGCTACTGCCACTGAGAGGTGGACACTAAGCAGAAAGTGTTGACTCCTACTATAGTTATACCCCTTCTAACCGGCATCAAGCTAACTAGTTTGTATGCAAGCAGTAGGAGCAGCCAAGTAGGATGTAATAAAAAAGTCAATATGAAAAAATAGGACAAACTATTAAAACTGTAACTCAGAGTAGCACCATGTGGAACTTTAAATAGAACTCTCCAGAAAGAAGGAATATATGTAAAAGTACTAAAAACAGACTGGGTGGGTGCAGTGTCCACCAATGAACGAGATGAGAAAGAGATTTTACGGTAAGTACAAAAATCTTGTTTTCTCTTCTGTATCATTGGAGGACATAGCTGAAAACTATAAGCACACATTTGGTCAGTTCATAGGCATTTTTAAGACTCTAACCGAGGGAAGCATGTGCAGACTCAAAATTATACACCCAGTAAAATTTACACACTTGAGTAGCAGCAGCACTGTTGTATACTGCCCACAAAACACCTCCTGCCCAAGAATAATGTGCAGTAACATGGAATGGCAGTGCTTCTGCCTTTGGCATGATAGGCCTCTTCCACCCTGAGAGATGACCACATTCGAAGCCACAAGGTCACCAGGAATCAGGAACAGAGAATCAGAGTGTCTGAAAGCGGCTGTCTGAGAAAAATAGGTTTGCTAGGCTCGCACTGGAATTAGTATGTGAATAGCATAGACGGACAAAATGAAGGCAGAACAATGTCTTCTTTGAGGTGGAATGCCGACACCACCTTAGGTAGGAGGACAAGTCGCAAGACCAACACCTCAAAGGAATGAGACTGTTACGAATCCAGTACAAGATTAAGGTCCCAAGGTGGTACCAGAGTATAGTATTGAGGGGCAGTATGAGCGACCCACCGTAGAAAAATACAGATGGACAATTTTGCAGCCAGAGAGCATTGGAAAAGTATGGAAAGTGCAGGTAATTGACCCATTAAGGAACTAAGCCTCAAGACCCATATCCTGAGCCTCCAGTATGAAGGATAGAAGGGAAAATGAAAAATGCACAGAATGGAAGTTGTGTTTGCACCAGAGAAAATTTTTTCTAAACATTGACCAATTCAGCAGATCCATGGGCTCTCAAGACTGCGACTTCAACTGACACACTATTAAACAAGGCCTGGACAAACTTGGGTGGAAAAGGGGGCGCAGACAACAAGATCCACGCACCAAGCATGGCAGTGCCCATCCAGGGTGAAAAGAATCATCAGAAGGTGTTCAATCTTGATTTTTTTGAGAAGTCATGGGATTAGTGGGAAGGGAAAAAAGGCATACGGGAACTGGAAGTCCGTCCATGTAATTACTAGCGTGTGCACTGCTCGAGCTTAGAGGTCTTAAGACCTTGGCACAAAGATATGGAGCTTGCAAATGTTTCTGGACACCATGAGATTGATGTCTGATCAACAGATGGGGGACATGAAGATAGGCATCCATGGATGCCATGGTTTCAATGACTGGCTTCTGGCATACTGATTCAACTTCTTTAGGTACAGAATGGGCATGACAGTGCCATACTTCTAGGGTACCACGAAAACTTTGGAATAGAAACCCGCAAAACATCAAGAAAAAGGAACCAAAATGATGACGCTTTGAGAGGATAGGTTATCTATTGCTCGAGCCAAAGCTTACGCCTTTGCAGGGGACCTCAGAATCCTGGAGAAGGGGGAAAAAATTCTATGGCGTAGCCTAAAGAAACGACCTACCAGAATAGGAAAAGTCATCCTGTATGGATTGGGTGGGAGCCGCCCTTCATATAGAAGTGGACTTCGAGCGCTCGATCCTCGGTGCCAGAAGGGTTTAGTTTAAAAGAGGGCTACGGTTGTCTAACTATCAGTGGGCTGGAGTGCTAAAAGGAGCGAAAATTAGGTCTTTTCATCTGCGGAGCTCTCGTGCATCTAGATCGGTTCTGTGGTAGGTAAGAACTCTTCCCACTCTTCTTCTGGCCTGAGAGATGATCTTATGTCTCGTGCCAAACAGTCTTGAGCTAACAACTTGTTAAGGACCTTCCAGATTAGGCATCTATCTCCCAAAATTTTAGACACAGGGTGTGTTGTGTTGCTACTGAAACCACCGAGGTGCAAGCTAGAAGTCTGGCTGTATCCAGGGAAGCTTCCCTGCCTAGCTTAGCTGATGTGCAATGTTTACCAATTTTTCCAGAGGAGAGCCAAAGAGAATACCTTGGCATAGTTTCTTGGGCCATTCGGTAGTGGCCATACTGACCAAAGTAGAGGAGGAAACCAGCCTGAATACCAAACCCACTGCCTTAAAGGAGGTTTTGGCAGGAGATTCTTGACAAGACGAAGAATTTGCCATAGGAAGATTGATGTGCTTTGCCAAATTAGACACTGGTGGATCTACTGCTAGTGAAGACGTCCACTTTTTTATTAACTCGTCTAGAAAAGGATACATGACGTTTCAGATGCTTAGGTTTAGTAAAGCATTTGTCGGGAACGTTCCATTTCCTGGACAAGACATCATCGAACTCTGCAGGAGCAGGGAACGCCTTTGGAGAACGTTTTGGGGTTCTAATGGAGCTTACCCGATCCAAAACAGTCTGGGGAGCAATGGACCAATAGATCACTGTTGTGGAGCCCTTTGGGAGAAAAGAAATTTTGTGAAATGTAGTCAAGGTACCACAGGTCCCAGTAAGCCCACGTGTAGAAGAGAAGGCTGAGGAACAGGGAGAAGGGAATTGGGGGCAGTCCTTTGTGAGAAGAGAAATTTCAGGAGCGAATGGAAGTCTGGGAGAAAAAGCACACTGGGCAGTTACTGGTGGAGAGAGGGAAGAAAATCCTCCCCTCCACAGAGCACCAGTACCGAGACCAGCGCGACTATACCGCCTAGGGAGTGTGGCTAGATTTTGCCTGAAGGTGGGGGCTCGATTTCAGCTGAGTTTCTTTCCAAACTGGAAGTAGTGGAAGAGGAAGAAGGGCAGTGGCGGGTGGAAGCAGATGCCTGCAGAGACATCCTGTTACTTTCGTGACCATAGATGAGGGCTGCCAACCCGAAACCAACGCTCACCTTGCATACCAGCACACATAACAGATGGAATAGCTGTAATAAATACAACAGATTAGTTCGTGGATTGCCCAAGTCACTTAAGCTGCGAGCCCAGCGATCAAGGGTCCTCGTGTCTCACGGTCCCTACATTAGCAAGATAACTGACCCCAAGCTGCAGGGAGAATGGCAGGACCCTACTGCCTGAAGGGTTAATACACGGAACCAGACAGACTGGCACACAGGACACAAATCACACACCAACACACTAGTGCTAACAGGCAAGACAGAACAAACACATAGAACAGGACAGTTCACTCCTCATGTATAGCCAACAGCAAAGACATAGAGAACATGACGCTGTTCACACCATATAGACAGAACAGGGCTATCCACACCTAATCTCTGGCCACCTGCACAAACACTGGACAAGCCACAGTTCAAACATATAACACATGTACAGGCATGAAAGATCAACACACCCTAGAGTGAAGGGATACCAGCTTTCTCTTGCAGAGGGCGGATATTTATCTGCAAACAGACCGGTGATGACTGGCTAGCAGGAGAACACCACACCTAGCCAGCTTAATCATTCCACACCTGTGGGGCTGTGCTGCTAGAAACCTATGTGGTGCAATAGATCCCAGCCAGCACAATCCTTACACATCAGCTGGCACTGTGTGTGGGCAGCGGCTGTAGGACTAGGAGTACGCATGTGGCACCTGATCCCCACCCACTTCACGCTGTTCTGAGTGGAAGAAAAAACAGCAGCGGACTTGCGGCGCATAGCAGCTGCCTATTGAGCTTGGGCAGCCCCCGCAAAATACTGCAAAGGGAGGCCCTCCTCCAACTCCAAAACCTCAAGTGTAGCCTTCCCATCCTGCCTACCTGGCAGCCACTGGCACCACCCTCCACGATACTCACATCAGCAGCTCCCTAGGGAGTTAGGAAGAAAGAGAGGTAGAAACCTGTAAACCCCCTGGTGCAGGGATATTACCCTGCGTCTTTCTAACTAGGGAAGTTGGAATTTGTAGTTCCCTTTCCGAAAAAGGAGCCCTTTACTCACCTGCCTTTAATGAGGAAGATAGTGCTCCTGAAAGGGGGGAACACTAATGCTGGCAGGTCACTTTCGAGGCTTGAACGTGCCTCGTCTTCTTTAAGGGTAGGGCAGGCAACAGATAGGTTAACTCAGTTCTATTTGCCCTCCACAGTGAGGTAATCGAGAGTGCCTGCCTCCCTGTATTCACCGAGTTCACGTTTCTGGAAGACCGGGGATAAAAAAGTTCTGCCTCCTACGGAGACTAAGCTAAAACTGCTTAGCTTGGAGTCTGCAGTAGGGGGTATAGCTAGTTGCTAACACTTTCTGCTTAGTGTCTCCTAGTGGCAGTAGCTATTCCCACGGTATTCAGCTGTATCCCCCAACAATACAGATAAGAAAAAAGGAAGTTTTTGGCACTTGTTGTTACATTTCAAATTGACAAAATTACCAAAGTTCTTACTATTGTTTTACTCCAAAGAAAGTTGTGAAAACTATGGAAAATCACTCAATTACTTACAGGGAGAATATCATTTAGTTGACAAGGTATACAAAAGCGTGGAATATGAGGATTATACAACGATGGATAGAGGTGGCATTTAGGGAGTTTTTCTGTATATCCATAATCCTCATACTGCACCTAAAAATTGAGTGTTAAGAGACAATAAAATTATATACACACATACAACAATGTATCAATATCAATATCACTGCATCATGCAGTAACATAGTATGTAAGGCCGAATAAAGACAATGTCCATCTAGTTCAGCCTGTTTTTAACCTCCTAGTTGATCCAGCGGAAGGCAAAAAACCCCAAGAGGCAGAAGCCAATTAGACTTTTTGGGGGAAAAATTCCTTCCCGGCTCCCTAATGGCAGTCAGACTAATCCCTGGATCAACCTCTAATAGTTCCTACCTGTCTGTATACCCGGATCAACAACCTGCTGGTCACCTAAAATTTATATCCTGTAATATCCTTCCGCTCTAGAAAGACATCTGGTCTCCTCTTAAATGCCTCTGGATTTTGCCATCACCACATCCTCAGGCAGAGAGTTCCACAGTCTCACTGCTCTTACAGTAAAGAACCTGTTGTTTTCTATGTTGGCGATGAAACCTGCTTTCTTCTAGACGTAGCGGATGCCCTTTTGTTACCGTCACAGTCCTGGGTATAAACAGATCGTGGGAGAGATCCTTGTATTGTCCCCTCATGTATTTATACATCGTTATTTGATCGCCCCTTAGCTGTCTTTTTTCCAGGGTAAATAATCCCAAATTTGGGGAATTCCAGTCCCTTCATTCCAAGTATTAGTTTAGTTGCCCTTCTTTGAGCCCCCTCCTGCACTGTAACATGTTTCCTGAGCGCTGGTGACCAAAACTGTTCGCAGTATTCCATGCGGGACCTAACAAGTGCTTTATATAGTGGTAGAATAATGTTCTCATCCTTCGCCCCTATACCTCTTTTAACCCCTTAGTGACAGCCCTATCGTAAAACTACATCCTGCTGTTACAGGACGTGTATGGAGGGAGGTAGCGGCGCTATCTCCCTCCATACAGCGCGGGCGTCAGCTGTTTATTACAGCTGCCTATCAAGCCATCCACACAGGGTGGCTTGAAAGACTGCCTGTAAAAAAGCAGTATGACGGAATGCTATAGCATTACGTCATACTGCAGGAGTGATCAAAGCATCGCATGTTAAAGTCCCCCAGGGACTTTAAAATGTAAAAAAATGTAAAATGTAAAAAATAATCAATAAAGTTTTTTTAATTGTTAAAAAAAAAACAACAAGTTATAAAAGTTTAAATCACCCCCCTTTTGCCATATCCATTATTAAAAAATCAAAATCATAAAATAAAAATATGTATTTGATATCGCCGCGTCCGTAAAAGTCCGATCTATCATAGTGCATTATTTACCCCGCACGGTGAACGTCGTCTGAAAAAAAAAAAAAGAAAGAACGCCAGAAATACACTTTTTTAGTTACCCTGTCTCCCAGAAAAAACGCAATAAAAAGCGATCAAAAAGTCGTATGTATTCCAAATTGATACTATCGGAAACTACAGGACATCCCGCAAAAAATGAGCCCTTGCTCAACTACGTCGATGGAAAAATAAAAAAGGTATTGCGCGCATAAAAAGGACCGCAGAAAATAAATGAAAAAAATTAAATATCTTTAAAAAAAAAATAAAAGTACTACAGCAAAAAAAATACTATACAAGTTTGGTATCGTAGCAATCGTACTGACCCATAGAATAAAAATATCAGGTCGTTTTTGTTGCAATTTGTGTGCTGTAGAAACAGGACGCACCGAAAGATGGTGGAATGTCGTTTTTTTTTCCATTTCTCTCCGCTAAGAATTTTTAAAAAGTTTTTCAGTAAATTATATAGTACAATAAATAGTGCCATTAAAAAGTACAACTCATCCCGCAAAAAACAAGCCCTCATACAACAGCGTCGATGGATAAATTAAGGAGCTACGATTTTTTAAAAGGGAGTAGGAAAAAACAAAAATGGAAAAAGCAAAAAAGCTCCGTCACTAAGGGGTTAATGCACCCCAAGACTTTATGAGGGGGGGTGGGCTTATTGTTACGGGGGGGGGGGGGGGGAGGGGGGGTCATTACTGAGAGGAGGCTTATTATTGTCACTGGGTCACGGGGGGGGGGGGGGTCATTAAGGATGGGGGCTTATTGTTACTGGGGGGGGCATTACTGAGAGGGGGCTTATTATTGTTACTGGGGGGGGGGGGGGGTCATTACTGAGAGGGGCTTATTATTGTTACTGGGGGGGTCATTACTGAGGGGGGCTTATTGTTACTGGGGGGGTCATTACTGAGAGGGGGCTTATTATTGTTACTGGGGGGGTCATTACTGAGAGGGGGCTGATTATTGTTACTGGGGGGGTCATTACTGAGAGGGGGCTTATTATTGTTACTGGGGGGGGTCATTAAGGAGGTGGGGCTTATTGTTACTGGGGGGGTCATTACTGAGGGGGGCTTATTATTGTTACTGGGGGGGTCATTACTAAGGGGGGCTTATTGTTACTGGGGGGGTCATTAGGGAGGGGGGGGGGCTTATTGTTACTGGGGGAGGTCTTTACTGAGGGGGGGTTATTATTGTTACTGGGGGGGGGGGTCATTACTGAGGGGGGCTTATTATTGTTACTGGGGGGGTCATTACTGAGGGGGGCTTATTATTGTTACTGGGGGGGGTCATTACTGAGGGGGGGCTTATTATTGTTACTGGGGGGGTCATTACTGAGGGGGGGCTTATTGTTACTGGGGGAGGTCATTACTGAGGGGGGGCTTATTATTGTTATTGGGGGGGGGTCATTAAGCAGGGGGGCTTATTGTTACTGGGGGGTCATTACTGAGGGGGGGGCTTATTGTTACCTGGGGGGGGTCATTACTGAGGGGGGGCTTATTATTCATACTGGGGGATCATTACTGAGGGGGGCTTATTGTTACTGGGGGGGTCAATACTGAGGGGGGGGCTTATTTTTACTGGGGGGGTCATTACTGAGGGGGGGCTTATTATTGTTACTGGGGGGTCATTACTGAGGGGGGGGGCTTATTGTTTTTACTGGGGGAGTCATTACTGAGGGGGGGGGCTTATTGTTACTGGGGGGGTCATTACTGAGGGGGGGGACTTATTATTGTTACTGGGGGGGTCATTACTGAGGGGGGGCTTATTGTTACTGGGGGGGTCATTACTGAGGGGGGCTTATTATTGTTACTGGGGGGGGTCATTAAGGAGGGAGGCTTATTATAGTTACTGGGGGGGGCATTAAGGAGGGGGGCTTATTATTGTTACTGGAGGGGGGGGGTCATTACTGAGGGGGGGCATATTATTGTTACTGGGGGGGTCATTACTGAGAGGGGGCTTATTGTTACTGGGGGGGTCATTACTGAGGGGGGGGGCTTATTATTGTTACTGGGGGGGGGGTCATTACTGAGGGGGGGGCTTATTATTGTTACTGGGGGGGTCATTACTGAGGGGGGGCTTATTATTGTTACTGGAGGGGTCATTACTGAGGGGGGGGGCTTATTATTGTTACTGGGGGGGTCATTACTGAGGGGGGCTTATTATTGTTACTGGGGGGGGTCATTACTGAGGGGGGGCTTATTGTTACTGGGGGGGGTCATTACTGAGGGGGGGCTTATTATTGTTACTGGGGGGTCATTACTGAGGGGGGGCTTATTATTGATACTGGGGGGGGTCATTACTGAGGGGGGCTTATTATTGTTACTGGGGGGTCAATACTGAGGGGGGGGCTTATTTTTACTGGGGGGTCATTACTGAGGGGGGGCTTATTGTTACTGGGGGGTCATTACTGAGGGGGGGCTTATTATTGTTACTGGGGGGGTCATTACTGAGGGGGGCTTATTGTTACTGGGGGGGTCATTAAGGAGGGGGGGCTTATTATTGTTACTCGAGGGGGGGGCGGGGGGCATTAAGGAGGGGGGGGAAGTCATTACTAAGGGGGGCTTATTATTGTTACTGGGGGGGGCATTACTGAGGGGGGCTTATTATTGTTACTGGGGGGTCATTACTAAGGGGGGGGCTTATTGTTTTTACTGGGGGGGTCATTACTGAGGGGGGGGCTTATTGTTACTGGGGGGGTCATTACTGAGGGGGGGCTTATTATTGTTACTGGGGGGTCATTAAGGAGGGAGGCTTATTATTGTTACTGGGGGGGCGGTCATTAAGGAGGGGGGCTTATTATTGTTACTGGGGGGGGGGTCATTAGGAGGGGGGCTTATTATTGTTACTGAGGGGGTCATTAAGGAGGGGGTGGCTTATTATTGTTACTCGAGGGGGGGGCCGGGGGAGGGGCATTAAGGAGGGGGGGGGGCTTATTATTGTTACTGGGGGGGTCATTACTGAGGGGGGCTTATTATTGTTACTGGGGGGTCATTACTGAGAGGGGGCTTATTATTGTTACTGGGGGGGTCATTACTGAGGGGGGCTTATTATTGTTACTGGGGGGTCATTACTGAGGGGGGCTTATTGTTACTGGGGGGGTCATTACTGAGAGGGGGCTTATTATTGTTACTGGAGGGGTCATTACTGAGGGGGGCTTATTATTGTTACTGGGGGGGTCATTACTGAGGGGGGGTTATTATTGTTACTGGGGGGGTCATTACTGAGGGGGGGCTTATTGTTACTGGGGGGGTCATTAAGGAGGGAGGCTTATTATTGTTACTGGGGGGGTCATTAAGGAGGGGGGCGTCATTATGGAGGGGGGCTTATTATTGTTACTGGGGGGGGTCATTAAGGAGGGGGGCTTATTATTGTTACTCGAGGGGGGGCCATTAAGGAGGGGGGGTCATTACTGAGGGGGGGCTTATTGTTACCTGGTGGGTCATTACTGGGGGGGGGTCATTACTGAGGGGGGCTTATTATTGTTACTGGGGGGTCATTACTGAGAGGGGTCTTATTGTGACTGGGGGTGGGGGTCATTACTGAGGGGGGGGGGGCTTATTGTTACTGGGGGGGTCATTACTGAGGGGGGGCTTATTATTGTTATTGGGGGGTCATTACTGAGGGGGGGCTTATTATTGTTACTGGGGGGTCATTAAGGAGGGAGGCTTATTATTGTTACTGGGGGGGGGTCATTAAGGAGGGGGGCTTATTATTGTTACGGGGGGGGGGGTCATTAAGGAGGGGGGCTTATTGTTACTCGAGGGGGGCAGGGGGGCATTAAGGAGGGGGGGCTTATTGTTACTGGGGGGTCATTACTGAGGGGGGCTTATTATTGTTACTGGGGGGGGGTCATTACTGAGGGGGGCTTATTATTGTTACTGGGGGGGTCATTAAGGAGGTGGGGCTTTTTGTTACTGGGGGTCATTACTGAGGGGGGCTTATTATTGTTACTGGGGGGTCATTAGTGAGGGGGGGCTTATTGTTACTTGGGGGGTCATTACTGAGGGGGGGGCTTATTATTGTTACTGGGGGGGTCATTACTGAGAGGGGGCTTATTGTTACTGGGGGGTCATTAACGAGGTGGGGTTTATTATTGTTACTGGGGGGGGTCATTACTGAGGTGGGGCTTATTATTGATACTGGGGGGGTCATTACTGAGGGGGGCTTATTATTGTTACTGGGGGGGTCATTACTGAGGGGGGGTTATTATTGTTACTGGGGGGGTCATTACTGAGGGGGGGCTTATTGTTACTGGGGGGTCATTAAGGAGGGAGGCTTATTGTTACTGGGGGGGTCATTAAGGAGGGGGGCTTATTGTTACGGGGGGTGTCATTACTGAGGGGGGGCTTATTATTGTTACTGTGGTGGTCATTACTGAGAGCAGGCTTATTGTTACTGGGGGGCTCATTAAGGAGGTGGGGCTTATTATTGTTACTGGGGCAGTCATTACTGAGGTGGGGCTTATTATTGTTACTGGGGGGATCATTACTGAGGGGGGGCTTATTATTGTTACTGCGGGGGTCATTACTGAGGGTATGGCTAATTATTGTTACTGGGGGGGTCATTACTGAGGGGGGCTTATTATTGTTACTGGGGGGGGTCATTAAGGAGGGGGGCTTATTATTGTTACTGGGGGGGATCATTACTGAGAGGGGGCTTATTGTTACTGGGGGGGGGTCATTAAGGAGGGGGGCTTATTGTTACGGGGGGTGTCATTACTGAGAGGGGGCCTATTATTGTTATTGGGGGGTCATTACTGAGGGGGGGCTTATTGTTACTGGGGAGGTCATTACTGAGGGGGGGCTTATTGCTACTGCGGGGGGGTCATTACTGAGGGGGGGCTTATTGTTACTGGGGGGGGGGTTATTACTGAGGGGGGGCTTATTATTGTTACTGGGGGGGTCATTAAGGAGGGGGGCATATTGTTACTGGGGGGGGTCATTAAGGAGGGGGTGGGCTTATTGTTACTGGGGAGGTCATTACTGAGGGGGGCTTATTGTTACTGGGGGGTCATTACTGAGGGGGGGCTTGTTACTGGGGGGGGTCATTACTGAGGGTGGTTTATTGTTACTGGGGGGGTCATTACTGAGGGGGGCTTGTTACTGGGGGGTCATTACTAAGGGGGGCTTATTGTTACTGGGGGGGTCATTACTAAGGGGGGCTTATTGTTACTGGGGGGGGGTCATTACTGAGGGGGGCTTATTGTTACTGGGGGATCTTTACTGAGGGGGGGCTTATTGTTACTGGGGGGGGGGTCATTAAGGAGGGGGGGCTTATTGTTACTGGGGGGTGTCATTAAGGAGGGGGTGGGCTTGTTACTGGGGGGGGGGTCATTACTGAGGGGGGGCTTATTATTGTTACTGGGGGGGTCATTACTGAGGGGGGCTTATTGTTACTGGGGGGGGTCATTACTGAGGGGGGGCTTGTTACTGGGGGGGCGGTCATTACTGAGGGGGGCTTATTGTTACTGGGGGGTCATTACTAAGGGGGGGCTTATTGATACTGGGGTGGTCATTACTGAGGGGGGCTTGTTACTGGGGGGTCTTTACTGAGGGGGGCTTATTGTTACTGGGGGGGGGTCATTACTGAGAGGGGGCTTATTATGGTTACTGGGGGGGTCATTACTGAGAGGGGGCTTATTATTGCTACTGGGGGGGTCATTAAGGAGGTGGGGCTTATTATTGTTACTGGGGAGGGGATCATTACTGAGGGGGGGCTTATTATTGTTACTGGGGGGGGGGTCATTACTGAGGGGGGGCTTATTATTGTCACCGGGGGGAGGTCATTAAGGAGGGGGGCTTATTATTGTTACTGGGGGGGTCATTACTGAGGGGGGGCTTATTGTTATTGGGGGGGTCATTACTGAGGGGGGGCTTATTGTTACTGGGGGGGCTTATTGTTACTGGGGGTCATTACTGAGGGGGGCTTATTGTTACTGGGGGGGCTTATTATTGTTGCTGAGGGGGGCGCTTCTTATTGCTGAGGGGGGCCCTTCTTATTGCTGAGGGGGGCCCTTCTTATTACTGAGCGGGGGCCCTTCTTATTACTGAGCGGGGGCCCTTCTTATTACTGAGCGGGGGCTCATTATTACTGAGCGGGGGCTCATTATTACTGAGCGGGGGTTCATTATTACTGTGGGGGGGCTCATTATTACTGAGGGGGGGTTAACCTTGCTATGGGGGTATTACTACTGAGGGGGTTAATATTACTAATTGGGCCACTGGGGGGGTCGTTATTTTTACTGGGGCCACTATCAGAGTCACTATTAGGGCTCATTCACACGGGTGTAATTGTATTTCGGTCGCACAAATGCGCTGCGTATTTGCGCTATCGAAAATTGCTTAGGCGTGTATATTTGCATTTGCAAAAATGAACGCAGGTGGGCCCATTGAAATGGTGCGCAAATATGCAGTGAATACATAGGTTTCCTGCGCATTCACCACGTATTTGTGCGGCCCATGCACACTGGCGGAAATTCTGCGGCGAGATTTCCCGCAGAGTTTCCGCCTGTGGAAGCTGCCATAGGATTGCGTTAGAAAACGCAATCCTATGCAGACGGCCGCGAATTGTCCACACGAAATCTCGTGCAGAAAACAAATCGCGCCATGCTCTATTTTTGTGCGGGGCTCGCAGAGGCCCAAACAGAAATGTCACTCTCCGGCCGCTGGCTCCGCTCATCGCCAGCTGTCCGGCGGCCAGCACATCACAGAGCTGGAGCCGCAGGAGCAGGTGAGTGCCGTGCTGGTTCCTGCAGGGGCGCGGGTCGTGTCCTACTGCGAGAATTCTCGCAGCGGGATCCGACCTGGCCGTCTGCAGGCGGCCCTACAATCGGCCCTTTGAAGGTCACCATAAGCCTGATGCGGCCCTCGGTGAAAATGAGTTTGACACCCCTGCCCTAGACAGTTGCCTGCAACCCCCTGTTGAAATAACCACTCCAGTGGCTTACAACCAACCATGAAATTAAAAAAAAAACAAAAAAAAAAAAACAACTGTCTCATATTTGAGAAGGCAAGGAGAAAAAAAAAAAAAGTCTCAACGTAATGATTCTTGTTGAAAAGGGGCTTTTACCCCAACCGTCTTAAGGAAGCAAATGGGCACACCTGTCCGACTGAGCCATACTTGGCAGCAAATCATGGTAATCCAACAGTGCACTCCAGTAAAGAAACTGCACAGAGGACTGTAAGGAGGAACTCCATCCACCTCAACTGCTGTGTTTTCCTCTGTAGAGACATGCAGGTCTTGATTCACATTGTCTAGGCAGGTAACTGGTGTTGTGTTTCTTGTGTAGTCCCAGAGAGGGGAGCAAGAGAGACTGATCTGGTGTCATTTTACAGATTCTTGTGACGGTGGAGTCTGTAGGGACTAATGCTGATGTGATAGCAAAGAAAAGTGCAGAATTCTAGTTGGGTTGGGGAGTAGCCTAATTGAAGATAGGACGGCATGGAAAAATAATGGAGCCCAGAAACGTATGGAACTGGAAAATGGAGAACATCTGTAAAGAGACAAAAATCACCCCTGGCCCTGAGATATAGAAGTGGAGTCCATACCCAGAGATCTAATGCCCTGAAGCATGCCTTGAATGTTCCCAGAGGAGGCGTAGAAGATATCCCAGGTGATACAACAACAAGTAACACTCCATCATGTCATCAGATACTGATGGAAAGAGCACTTGGATTCTGGGAAAGAGGACCAAGAGAGACAATAGATAATGCAGTCCCCGATCCAGCAGGAGGGCTAGAGCAGCGAATAAGCAGGATTTCTCAGAGTTGCCCTATTGCCAGTGCTGTAATAGTTGGTTTCTGAACAGAACTACCCAACTGAGGTACAATGGGATACACTGTCTATTTCAGTAGAGAAAACTGCAGTGCTGAAGTACTCAATCAAGAGAAAGGAAGATGTCGCCCTATGAAAACCCAATGCTGTCAGCAACGACCATTTTATCACATAAAAACTTAAAACTAGAACTGGTTACAAAAGACATAGCACTTTCTCACGGAAGGGATGAAGTTAGGGGCCTGACCCTTGCCACAACTGTGTAAATTGATCTGGATATAGCTTCCAGCTAAAATCACCAATATTCCTGTACTGAAGGAGGAATGTTAACATCCATGGATGCAATCACCGCTCAATCATGTTGAAAATGGGCACCAGCCGAAAAAAATATCATCTCCTATGAGAGTGTACTGAAAATGTCTGTGGTTGGAAAACTAGCCTAGTCATGCCCGATACAGGGTAAGGGCAAAGTCAAACAAGCATTTTTTTGCACGCACCTATGAGCGCAACAAAAAGCGCATCTGATAGAACCATTGGCTTCCTGTGGATATGGACATCTGTGCAGCAGCAAGGCCCGTGCTGCGTCTAAAATAACTCCACGGGGAGTCCCCTCACCACTGACAGCACTGTTCACTGTCAAGGGCCTCCCTGCGGGGCTGAAGGAATCCCCTGCCACAGCTGTGGCAGAGTATCGCGATCTTCTGCCATTGCTTTCAATGGGGCTCTGCGCTGCAGCCAGCCCTATTGAAAGTAATTGAATGCAGGCAACCGCTGCAGTGATTTTCAGGGAAGGGCTTGAAATATGAGCCCTTCCCTAAAAATCATCCCTACCTAGTGTAAAGAATAATTAAAAAAATATACTCACCTCTCTGCTGATGTCGGGCTTTGGTGCGTTTTATCGCTTGGTCCCCGGCAGTGTTCTGAAGCTCTTTCAGCAGTGGGGATTTAAAAATTTGAATTCAATTAATGGCTGGGCGCTGCCTCTGATTGGCTGTGCACTGTGATCAATCACAGGCAGCGCTCATTTCAAGCCCTTCCCCGAAAATCAATGCGGAGGTTGCCATGCATCCTATTGCTTTCAATGGGGCCGGCGGCTGTATTGCCAGCCCATTGGATGCAAAGGGCACGGAACTATGGTCACGCGCATTTTGCTAATGTGTGGAGCGCTTTTTATTTGCGCACCTTTAGGTGTGCAAAAAAAGCAAAACACTTGTCTGACTGAGCCCTTAAGAAGTAACAAAATAGTGTCTGCTATGGAAGAAGAAATCTGACAATGTAGTCATATTGGATTTAGGTTCTAGTGGTCATAATTACTCCTCCTGCATTGAGAGTAGGGTGGATGCTATCCCAGTGTAAATTTGTTAGAAACGAGTCCAGTAATAAAGCCACTACTGTTCCTATAAAAAAAAAGCAAAGAATCTATCCAAAAATGTGAAATAACTGTATGGTTGTGTCTCATTCTGGTAATACTACAAAACTTCTAAAAGTGGTAGTGAGGTGGACAACAAACTATAGAACAGTATATAGACAAAGGTCTTGATTAGAGATGAGCGAACGTACTCGGATAAGCACTACTCGTCCGAGTAATGTGCTTTATCCGAGTACCGCTGTACTCGGGGCTAAAGATTCGGGGAGCGCCGCGGAGCGGGGAGCTGCAGGGGAGAGCGGGAAGGAGCGGAGGGGAGATCTTTCTCTCCTTCTCTCCCGCCCGCTCTCCCCTGCTCCCCGCCGCAACTCACCTGTAAGCTGCGGCGCTCCCCGAATCTTTAGCCCCGAGTACAGCGGTACTCGGATAAAGCACATTACTCGGACGAGTAGTGCTTATCCGAGTACGTTCGCTCACCTCTAGTCTTGATTAACCCCTTCGTGACAGCCAGTGTTTTTATGTCCTGCCGCTGCAGGATATGTATGGGGGTAGATGGTGGTGTGACTTCTCTCTATACATCTGGCGGCAACAACCCCGATAAGCCATGCGGCTCATAAGGGCTGTTAACCCTTTAAATGCTGCTGTCAATTCTAACAGTGGCATTTAAATCCCCCGAAGAATGATCGGAAGTCCCAGATGGCCCGCTGAGATCGCAGGGAGCCGTGCGGGGTTTCATGGCAACTGGGGGCCTTCTGAAAGGCCCCAGGGCTGTCATGGCAGTATGCGTATCAAGCCATCCCTGTGAGGTGGATTGATGGACTGCCTGTCAAAATTGAGCATGATGTAATACTGCAGGAGCGATCAAAGCATCGCAAATGGTTGTTCCCAGAAAAAAAAAAGGAAAAATAAGATCAATAAGTTTTGCTATTCAAAAAGTAATAAAAGCAAAAACAAACAAAAAAAAACAAAAAAAAAAACACCTTTTGCTATATTTATAATAAAAATCTAAATAAATCAAAAATACATATTTGGTATTACTGAGTCCGTAAAAGTCCATCAACATAGAGCATGATTTACCCCGCACGATGAACGTCGTCAGAAAAAAAAAATAAAGAACAGCAGAAATGCGCTTTTTTTGGTCACTGTCTCCCAAGAAAAAATACAATAAAAAGTGATTAAAAAGTCGTATGCATTCTAAAAAGATACCGACGCAAAACTACAGGACGTCCCGCAATAAATGAGCCCTTGCACGACTAGCTCATCAGAAAAATAAAGAAGCCAGAAGCGCAGAAGATGGCGGCAGAAAATAATTTAACAATTAATATATCTTTGAAAAAAATTACTGGTACAGCAAAAACAAAAACTATATAAGTTTGGCATCATAGAAATTGTACTGACTCATAGAAACAAAGTTATCATGTCATTTTAGATGCAGTTTGTGCATTGCAGACACAAGACGTAACGAAAGATGGCAGAATTTCTCTCTACTCAGACGTTATATCAGAGGCTTAGCTTAGTGAGTACCCGTTGCTCTTTTGGCGATAAGACAGTCGATGCACCTGTGCTCATAGTAGGACACAGAGACTCAGAAAAAACATTCCACAAGAGGGAGTTGAGAGGTGGCATATGCTCGCCCTGACTGCACAGAATGCTAGATATGGGGAATTGCAAAAAATCTAGCCACATTCCATGTAAAGGTAGGAACTGGGCAATCGCACTCCATATCCATGCAGACATGTCAGGCACCACACATCTAACCAAAATATGCTAACTTCCCTATGAAGAGGAGTAAAGAGACCTATGACAGCGCAGCCAGAAAAGAAAAGTGAGGAGTGAAGTTGCGATCAGATCTGAGGTTGTGGTGCGGCTAGGTAAAAGTCATGTTGGACACAGATGGTTGGACGTGCACTCCAAGGCATAACTCGGTAGCGACGTAAGTGTCTGGGCTGTTGAAGGAGGCTCATCACCAGGCAGTCTTAGCTCCCACCCACTGTGATAGGGTGGGGCACACTGGTATTAAGTATCATAGAGGCAATCTGATCATCACACCCTGTATGGGTAGGAATGGAAATGGGGGAGGGGAGAAAGAAAAAAAGGGGTCCTGTGCTTCAGGACAGAAGTGCTGTAAACGGGAGGACTGTAGGCTTTAACATCCAAGGTACTGGTAGAAAAACCTAGCTTCCCAGGTGTTAGTGAGTGGTATTGGGACATTGAGCTGTTGGAGGGGCTACAGGAGCTAGTATGCCCCATCTGAAGTCCTCTCCTATAATAGAAGGCAGCACGAAGTGGTAGAGGAAGTGAAAGTCCCTCCAGGTGCGCTTGTACAGGCCTAAATTAGAAGGGATGGCTGGAGTGCTAATGAGGAAAGGAGATGAGGGGGAAAGGGTGTGGGGAGTAAGAAGTTCCCCCCCAACAGACCTTGAAGCATGGAGGAGAAGGGAAGGGGGGGGGGGGGTCATACCAATTAGCTACAGTAACTCCTCACTTTTCCTTCTTGGAGGAGAGGGTACCTTTTTGTAGTTTGTGTCTGCAGCACTTATACTCAAGGTCTCGGTGTCCCCCAATGACATGAATGAGAAAGTCTCTTAACTCCTTTCCAACATGTATGATGGATGTTGGGTGTCACTGTTTGGAGTGAACTGGGGATCAGGGTGTCCTCTATATATGCTGTGAGTGAAGTTTGATAGCTGACACCCATCTGCAACTGCCGAGATCGGAGATAACTGATTCCTATAGTTATCTCTTTAGATGCCATTGTCAGTTCTGACAGCGACATATAAAAAGGCAAGTAGCAAGAAGATTATTGGCTGCCAGTCGATTGCTATGGCAGCTTGGAGCTTTCCAAAAGCCCCCAGGCCTGCCAAGGATGACTTCCTATTAAGGCCTGTCTGTAACAGAGCTTAATAGGATGCCTGCAAACGTACTATGTGCTAAAAGTAGTATAACAAATTATAGAAATTTGGTATCTCCGTAATTGTACTGATCCACAAAATAAAAGACACCCACCCCCAAAATATGGCAACATTTTGTTTTTATTTCCCCCCCATTTCCCCCACTTAGAAGCCTTTAAAAGTTTTCCAGTACATTTTATGGTACAGTAAATGAGATTATTGAAAAATACAACCCATCCCACAAAAAGCAAACTCTCAGGTTACTGTGTTTTGAAAGTAGGAATAAGAAAAAATGAAAAAAATAAACCTAAAAAGGGCTGCAGCAGGAAGGCATTACATCAGCAGCTTTGTACAAAACACAAGATTTTGTGCTGCAAAGTCTTGTTATTTTGGCCTTTGGTATTTAAGTCTTATGCACATATGTCTGTATTGAAATCAACTGCGTAAAAATCGTGCACTAACACATTACAGTCAGTCAACGTGGCTATGCAGACCTGATTTATTTTACATGGACCGTAAGGTCTGTGCAGAAAAAGAAACAGCATGTCCTATTCTAGTTTGATTTCTTGGACATCAGCCATTCAAGTCAAGAGGTGTGCAAAAAAATAAAAGTATAAAAACCGCACACATAACATCAGTTTGTGCTGTATTTCATGGATTATTGCCAAACAATACAAGATAAAATTTGCGCCGCCTCCTGTTTTTCTGCAAAACAACGAAAAAATTGGACACAACGCATATGGATGCAACACTGACATACACACAGGTTAAATCTGATCCGTTTTTTCAGACCAAAATCGGAAACACTGATTTTTTTCCCCCCTGGAACACATACAGCAAGAGCATTTTTAGGGTGGAGCAAAAAAAATGTGAAAAAAAGTTTTTTTTTAAAATTTCATGCATATACCGTAATCATATCTCCTCCCAGTATGTCAAGAACCCTTCCTCGGTATGACATGGTATCAGATCCCTTAATAAGACAACCTTCGCCTTTCGTCCAAGAATAGGGCTGCATTAAACCCAGGCCTTTGAATGAATTCTGGATATCAACCATAAGCATATTAAGTGCGATTTCTAAAACAAAAGAAAAAAAAAAAGAAACAAGTCACTTCAGAGTGTCTTACAGAGGCAGCTATATATATTATACTGTTTTAGGGCTCATGCCCACAGCCGTGATGGACTCCTGGAGCACTCAGCTTTATAACAGCCGGGCGCTCTGAGCAGAGAACAGCTGGCTGGGTCAAATATATAATATGAAAAGTCACTTGAGTAACCTACAACTCAACATTTATTAACATAGATACAATAAGACTAGAATGAGAAAATATATATAGAAAATATAAGGGACAATGCAAGCCATAGGGTGAAACAACCTATAGCTGTCTTAAAGGGGTTGTCCCGCGCCGAAACGGGTTTTTTTTTTTTTCAAAAGCCCCCCCGTTCGGCGCGAGACAAACCCGATGCAGGGGTTTAAAAAAAAAAAACAACCGGATAGTGCTTACCTGAATCCCCGCGCTCCGGTGACTTCTTACTTACCTTGCGAAGATGGCCGCCGGGATCTTCACCCTCGGTGGACCGCAGGTCTTCTGTGCGGTCCATTGCCGATTCCAGCCTCCAGGCTGGAATCGGCACACGTGACGGGGCGGAGCTACGTGGAGCCGCTCTCCGGCACGAGCGGCCCCATTCAGAAGAAAGAAGACCGGACTGCGCAAGCGCGTCTAACCGGGCGATTAGACGCTGAAAATTAGACGGCACCATGGAGACGGGGACGCTAGCAACGGAACAGGTAAGTGAATAACTTCTGTATGGCTCATAATTAATGCACAATGTACATTACAAAGTGCATTAATATGGCCATACAGAAGTGTATACCCCCACTTTGTTTCGCGGGACAACCCCTTTAAGGCTAGTTTAGACACAACAATTATCACTCAAAAAACCCAGGCGTTTCGAGCGGGGAACAGCTAGATACAGAAGACAAGTGGCCCCGCTTGTCTTCTGCATCCCCCGCTTGGAGAGCAAGGTGATCACTCAATGTTTGAGCGATCACCTTGCAAAAAGCACACAAAGATTATCACTATAGGTTGTTTCACCCTGTGGCTTGCATTATCCCTTATATTTTCTCTATATACTTCTAGCCTTATTTTATGCATGTTAATAAATGTCGAGTTGTAGGGTACTCAAGTGACTTCATATTATTATAGATTTGACCCCTTTCTGCCCTGGTGAAGTTCATTTAGTATAACATTTTTATTTTTCCCTTCCAAAAATACTTCCTTTCTATTGTGACTGATGCTCAGACAGTATTTACAGTTTTTACACCACATTTGAAGACTCTGCAAATGTTTTTTCTCCCACATATCTGGTAGTGTTCTGTGATTAGTCTCCTGATGTCTCTGGGGCCAGAAAGGTGCTAATATATTACCAAGAGTTTTGTTCCGAAAAACCACTGTGGTCAATTTTTGGTAAGATGAGGGTCACCTCAAAGTACCCTACTGTTAAGCAAACAAATTTTCATGTGTTAAAACGAATTAGGAATAACATGCTTTTGTCTTTTTTTTTAGTGACTTGAAATTTGGGGTCAGCAATGGATTTTCTGAATTGGTCTTTAGAAATCGTTGAGGTCACCAAAGGTACTTTCCACAACAGGGCATAAACTTACGTCCTGGGGATAGCGCAAGATCAGAAGAGATCTCGCGCTATTCGCCACCGGGAGCCGGCTGTCACTCATAGCTGGCCTTCTGCTGCAACAACCGTGGTGCATCGGAGATGCGCCCGCAACTGTTAACCCCTTCCCTGATGCGATCTACGTAGATTGTGGCATGGAAAGGGTTCACAAAGGGACCCCGGCTGGTTGCCATGGTAACTGCACAACACCTATAGGCGTCCTGTATTACCATTGCCTATGATCGCTGTAATAAGCGTTAAGGCACTGCAGAAGAGAAGTCCTTCAAAGCATTATCATAGCGATCATTGGTTCTATGATGTAATTCCCCCACAGGTGCACAAATGGTGTAAAAAAAGAAAAAAAAAAAGAAAAATAAGGTACAAAAAAGAAAAATTTAACCTCCTCCCCGTTTTTTGTGCTTTTTCTCATATTAGCATAATTAAATTCCCACATATTTGGCATCGTTGTGTCCGTAACGACACATACAATAAGTTGCACACGCCTTTGATCCTGTATGGTAAAAAGCGTAAAAAAACCCCTAAAAAACTGAGGCAAAATGCTAATTTTTAGCCTTTTGCCTCCCAAAAAATGCAATAAAAGTGATCAAAAAAGCCGTATGTACCCCAAAATGGTACCAATAAAAACTACAGCTCGTTTCACAAAAAATAAGTTCTCACAGAGCTCGGTCCATGGAAGAAAAAAAAAGATTTACCAAATAAAAGGGGTTTTAGTGCAGAAAAGTGGAAAAATTAAAAAATCGTTGGTATCGTACCAATCTGCAGAGGAAATGTATTGTGTCATTTATGCTGCATGATTAATGCTGTAAAAAAACTTTTTAAAAAAATCTGTGCCAGAATTTAATGTTTTCTCTCCCTGTTATAAAAAAAAAAATATATTAAAAAGTTTACAACATAGTCTATGTACCCAAAAATGCACCAATAAAAACTACAGTTCACCACGCAAACAACAAGCCCTTATACGGCCGCATTGACGGAAAAATAAAAAAAGTTATGGTTTTTGAAAAATGGAGATGGAAATAAGCCAAAAATCGTTGCGTCCTTAAGCCCAAAATAGGCCATGTCCTAAAGGGGTTAAACCGCTTCTTCAAAATAACCAATTGCTTAAAAAAAAAAAAAAAAAAGTTTCTTGAACAATTCTTCCTGATCCTGCAGAATGGTTCATAGGGTATATTAGATTTTTACTTAGGCAACTCCTAAAATTGAAATAACTGTTGGCATCAACTATTTTAACCCCTTAATGACATGGCCTATTTTGGGCTTAAGGACGCAACAATTTTTGGCGGATTTTCTTCTCCATTTATCAAAAGTCATAACTTTTTTATTTTTCCGTCGACGCGGCCGTGTGAGAGCTTGTTTTTTGCGTGGCGAACTGTAGTTTTTATCGGTGCCACTTTTGGGTACATAGACTATATTGTAAAACTTAAATTTTTTTTTTATGATAGCAGGGAGAGAAAACGCATCAATTCTGCCATAGATTTTTTTTATTTTTTTTTTACAGCGTTAATCATGCAGCACAAATGAGACATTCCATTTTTTCTGCGGACCGGTACGGTTACAACGATACCAAAATTCTTACATTTTTTTTAGGTTTTCCCACTTTTCTGCAATAAAAATACTTTTTTTGGAAATCTTTTTTCTATTCTAAATTGCTGCATTCAAAGTTCTATAACTTTTTTATTTTTCGATGTACAGAGCTCTATGAGGGCTTATTTTTTGCGAGACGAGCTGTAGTTTTTACTGATACCATTTTGGGGTACATATGGGTTTTGTGATCACTTTTATTGCGATGTTAGTGAGGCAAAATGCTACAAAATTAGCATTTTGCCTCAGTCTTTTAGCGTTTTTTTAAGCGTTTTTTTGCGTGCACAGTCAAAAGCATGTGCAACTTATTGTAGGCGTCGTTATGGACGCGACAATACCAAATATGTGGGGTTTAATTTTTTTTTTTACCTTTTTTTATGCTAATCTGAAAAAAAGCATTAAAAAGGGGTTTTTTTTACATTTGTCTTTTTTTTACATTTTTCTTTTCTTTTTTTTACATAATTTGAGTCCCTCTGAGGGACTTGCAGCACTGTGCCTATGATCGCTGTCATAAGGCATGGCAGAGCTACTGCTCTGCCATGCCTTATTGCTTATACAGCGATCATAGGCATAGGCAATACAGGACGCCGGTGTCTGGCGTCCTGTTGCCATGGTGACAGGCCGGGCTCTCGCGATGACAGCGGCAGCGAAAGGGTTAACAGCCGGGGGGGCATCTCCGATGTCCCCCCGCTGTTGCAGCGGGACGCCGGCTGTGACTGACAGCCGGCTCCCGCTGCGAGAGAGCGCGGGATCTTATGTGATCCCGCGCTATCTCCAGGACGTAAGTTTACGCCGTTGCGGGAAGTACCCCGCTGCCAGGACGTAAACTTACGCCCTGCAGCGGGAAGGGGTTAAAGTGGGTTTTAGCATGAATTTGTCCCTCAACAATAAAAAGCATTAAATCTAAAAAGACCACGTGGTACTATGGAGTTTGACTTAATATATGGGGACTGGAGTTATAAAGGCTTGAAATAAAATTCACAAGGTCAGTCTCTGGGCCATCCCATATAATTAAAATATCATTGATAAAACGTTTGCAGAAAACTATTTGGGATTTGTTCATATGGGTTTCTTCGAACATACCCATTAACAAATTTGCATAGGTGGGTGAGAGTTTGGTCCCCATGGCAGTGCCCTTAGTTTGCAGATAAAACTTATAAGTAAAATAATTGTTTGCTAAAACAAACTGTATTGCTTTAACGATGAAGAACTTTTGGTGGGAGGGCATTAGGGGATCCTGGTCAAAAAATGTCAGATTGTTAGGATTCCCTTATGGGGAATATTGGTGAATAAGGATCTTATATCAAGGTATGCCCGGAGTTAGGAATCCTTCCACTGCACATCTTTGATAATATTTAAAGGCTGTGTTGTGTCCTTTAAATGGGCTGGTATATACGAATCAAAGCGCTGCTCCTGGTGGTCAACTTATTTGGATAGGTTGCTAGTGACCAAGCCTACCCTGGCTGGTATCGAGGACACATTAAGGCCACGGTGCCGTGATACTGCTCGCTCCCAACCAGCCATGACCTCCAGGCTTGAGGTCATGTGACTTGTGGCAGCAGCTTTGTCCTTCCATCTGGACGCGATAGATCACTGACAGCAGCCATCTTCCTTAGGTCCAAAGCAGATAGCCAGTTGACAGCGGACATAGTCTTTGAGCTGGCTGACGTGGCCAAAAGCGGGAAGCCATCTTCTTCTAGCAATGCCAAGCTAATCAGCGTGCACAGCCTCATACACTCGTTTAGCTTTTCAAATAAACCTACACCCAGTACTAGAAGGGCTCGATCTTGTGCTTGATAAAAGGAGGCTACCCATAACCTCCGAAACACGTTGCGCTTATAGCATAACCATTGACACTTCCAGTATTACCATTGATTTGTACTTTTGTTCCATGTTTACTGTATTGTTCTATGGAATAAAGTATCCTGAAGCTACTACGACCTCTCATTGGCAACTCTTTTCATGTGAACCTGGATTTGGAGGAGACCAGCTGGACCCTATGGTCTCCTCTTTGAAGTTAGTTATTAGTTCCATCTTTATATTTGGGACCTTTTACGCTACATGTACACCAAATAGAGCAGGGATTTTTTTTACACCTTTGTATACTTTCACAATCAATGTTTTTGTTTTATTTCACATTCATTAGACTGCCCAGTAGTGAAGAACAACAAACGAATTCAAATGCTAGCTATACAGACTATCTGGATAATTACAAGATAAACTGTTATTACCCAAGCACTCATGGATGATGTGTATAGTTCCATTTTCAGCAACGTGACTGACTTTAGCTAAGAAGGTCTTCTCATCAGGCAGCAGACGAGGCAGATACTGCTCAGAAACTATTGGCTCCATCACCGGCTCTGTAATGTCACTTTGCTCACTTGTTACTGTCTTGACGCACTCTGGATCTGCGTCATTTGCAGGTACTTCCACTGGATCTTCCTCCTGAAGACAACTCTTGGCAGACCGCTCTGTACCTTTGTCATTCACTTCTAACCTAAAAGAACTCTTCTTTATCCTGTAAAAACAAATGAAGGTTTCCCAGGATGCATAAATCATATACAGAAAAAGCAAATATACAGGAGAACAAAGACATTAAGGGTTATAAAAAGAGAATAGCCAGCTAGGCTCCTGTAGCTTGATTCATGTTAATAACCTAATTTAAGCCAAGGGGAAAAAAAGAAAAATATTGCTATATGGAGCCAGCTATGGATATGGACACACAAGATGACTTAAAGGGGTATTCCAGGGAGATTATTACTGATGACCTATCCTTAGGATAGTACAATTTTCACTGGTAGAGCAGCATCTGGGGTGCAAAAAAATATTACTCACATCTAAAGAGACTTGGCGGTTAAACCGTTGCTTCATGTGGACACAATAAAGAACACGTCTGTTTAGATGTAATATTTTTTTTTGTACCCTGGATGCTGCTCTACCAGTGAAGATTTTACAATTGTTATTGGATTGGGAGGTCCATATCCTTTAATAGAGCAAGCATACTATTTAAATTTTTTGCTTCCCTCTATGACATTAGAGTGCTGCTGACATCACTCTTTACTATCCTCGGAACAGGTCATAAATACTTGATCGACTAGGGTCCGTCACTCGGGACCCCGACCGATCAGTTGAGCGGGTGCATGCTGTCAGTGCCGCAAATACGCAGAGGTCTCAGCAGAAGTCTCCGCGCCGACCTCTGTGTAGTGGCCGGTTCTTGTAACTACAGGCACGGCTCGCGTTAATTTCAATGATAACCATGCCTGCAGTTACAAGCACAAGCCACTACACAGAGGTTAGTGGAGAGATTTCCGTTGCTTTCGCTCAGACCCCTGTGTATTTGCGGTGCTCCCGCTGGGTTTTGAACGATGATCGTCTCATGTAAAATCACGCTGAAACTGAATGACTGGATGAGAATCGTTCAGTTTTAGGCTGCTTAAACTCCTTAATGATGATTGTTCAGTACTGGACGGCCACTGCTTACTGTAAATGAAGAAGGGAGGGGGAGGAGCGCTCTCCTTCAGCCACCCCACCTCCCTGCTGGCCGCGCTGTGAGCGAGCCAGTGATACTCGCTTCTGTGTAACACCACAGAAGCGAGTACATGCGGGGGCGAGTGTCGGGCATCGTTTACCCGACAATCGGCCCATATAAATGGGCCTTAATGCATTAATTTAAATGCATTTCGCTTGGTCTTTTAAAAGACTCCACAATGGATTTATTTACCTTGCACACACAATGAGTTCATTGATTATGGAAGGGAAACATCTTAAAAAAAACACATTGGGCTCGATCATCAACTGATGAAATAAAGGACAGAGACAAGACAACAACAACAAACAAAACACATGTGCTCATAATTGTCACAGTGTTGCCACACAAGGGAGTGAGACTAAATTCATATGTCTAGGATGTAGCTACATAAATCTCATGCTAAGAAAACTTCCCATTAGAAAAACCAATGTTTCAAATCGTATCTCATATAGATCTGGGGTGTTGTAGTGTGATCGTTTTGGGGTCATACCTCCATATAGATCTGGGGTGTTGTAGTGTGACCGTTTTGGGGTCACACCTCCGCACAATATATTGTCCCAGTTTATTGTTGGTTTGGTTGAGCACTTTCGTTTATTGATTCAATTTAATGGACTGACCAAACACTTTTTACTGTTCATATAAAATTAGCCTAAATGAACAGATAGTTCTAGACCTTCATAGGTTAATGTAATCAACAACTAGATCAGTTCAGAGTTCGAGGTTCAATGCATTCCAGTCGGACCCTTGACTTTTTAAGAACCAGGTGGTCAATGGTCTAAAATGTATTCATAGGTCTGTCCATGTACAAGCTTGACAGACATATGACTAATGACATCAGGATAGATTTATCTAGATAATTGATTCTTTTGTGAAGGAGCAAAGGTAGTTACTAATATATTCTGATCTCAATGGATAGAAGATTTGAGACCTCAGGATAGTTATTCCATACTAGATGGTACTAATCACAGCTCCCTTGATTTGGCAGATATCAATCAAAATCTCCTAATATCTAGAGATTGGTCAAAGCGATTTGATAAAATCGCTAGCTAAGGCAAGGTCCGTTTACCATGACCCCATTGCCCTGATATCAAAGCTAAAACTTTCAAAGCTCAGCATAAAACAGGGGGCAATACCCCTTATCCTAAGTCTAGACCTGCAAAAGTAATCAATCGATAGATGGCCACCTACCCACCATCAGGGCAGGAGGCTGCACAACTCTCTATCTAAACTTAGCCTAATAGAAAGATGCTCTCTACTCAGCTCTCCTATTTTTAGTCTAGACAGTTAGCTAATGCAGTCACGACTATCTGACCAAGGCTTGAGCTACTTTAGCAAGCCGGTCGATTGATTACTTTAATCATTATATAATACACAATAGAATCTAAAAACAATTCCTTTAAGTTGTTGACTATTAGGATCTCATTGCCACTGTGACATTTTCAAATATGACAAAACTATCTCAAGGAGTCTTGGACCGATTTCAGATATAATTGGTCCAAGTGCATGAGATGAACAGCTCTTAAATAGGAGCTATGTCCATCATGAGTATATGAGAGTCTGATTGGAACTGTCAGTATCAGTGCAGAGATTGATCAAAGCTCTGATAGATATAATAGCCGGAGAGAGTATTGCTCAATCACCAACTACAGAGTGATGGTCGATAGATGATTAACCTAATCACTCGGAGTGGGTATAGCTGGATAAAAGGCTATTCCTCCAGATATTTAAATTAAGTGAATACTCCCCCTCAGTGGTAAGACCAGATGTTCACTCAGTACAACTATGGAGGGGGTCTATTCACAATGTTATAGTTGAAAGGTCACACATCATGAATGATTACTTAAAGGGGTTGTCCCGCAGAAGCAAGTGGGGTTATACACTTCTGTATGGCCATATTAATGCACTTTGTAATATACATCGTGCATTAAATATTGGCCATACAGAAGTTATATACTTACCCCCTCCCAGTGTTGGCGTCCCCGTCTCCATGGCAACGAACAAACTTCTTCTCTGGTCGCAGGAACAGTCGTGCTTGCTCACACAGAATTCTTCTCCTAGATGGTCCTGGCTCCTCCCCCTTCTCAGCATCATCGCGTAGCTCCGCCCCGTCACATGGTGCCGATCAGCCAATGAGGCAGTGGAGCGCAGACAGCAGAAGAACATCCACAGTGCACCATGGGAGAAGACCCGCAGTGCACTGTGGGAGAAGACCAGCGGCAGCCATCTTGGACAGAAGATTTTTTAAAGTTGCTGAACGGGGATTCAGGTAAGGGAATTTTATTTTATTTTTTTTAAACAACACGTCAGCGGTTTTCCTTTACAGGTACTGGGGGACTGGGCAAAAAAAAATGTTGTTATCTTTCGGCGCGGGACAACCCCTTTATTTTAAGTTCATGGTTCTTAATCTAGGTTCGATGCGTTTCCATGTCTGATGTTGACATTTCATCAGGAACCTCACAGTAGTGATGTTGGTGTTGGATCGTGATATTGACAGCTACAGTATGGGGAGGTGGGAACTGAGATGGCTATTAGTAATTAAATACGGACTGACAGAAGCACTTGCCAGAATTCGATAGATTGGCACATAGATTGCAACTGGAGGCTTATACCTAACACCACCAGAACCAAATGTGTTTTATGGGACCCAGATGAGCTAGGTGATGACTGTGTCATGTGCCGCCCCAGATAAGTCAGGTGAGGATCGGGTCATGTGCCGCCCCATGTGACGGGTTGTGGCAACACTTCCATCTACGTCATGTGGTGGGAAGGTCGGACTTAGAATATTATGCTATTAAATGACCTGGTCCCTATGATCAGCGGAGTTTAATCATTGCCCTTACGATAGGAGTATGCAGATCCACCATCTATATATTGAATTCCCTGTAAGTGTGCCAAAATGTTTACAAATCATCAGATGATCCGATTTGGCTTAGTAATAAGGTATGACACATACTTTTGTTTACCTTGTGAGCACTGGAGCCTGAATATGCCCAGTGTAATTTCATTAATAGGGAGATAACATACCCGCCCCTCAGATATTAGCCCCTGGGAGCTGCTTTTTGCTCAAAATGTCACTTCACAAACTGCCACTGGCTCCTCACTATGATCTCTTTCCCAGTTTCCCTAGTGACAATGCACTGTGACTTCTCTGCAGCGCCCTCTGTTGTGCAGTTAGGGATGGAGAGCCACAGTTCTTCATTAGTGGAGCTACATTGAAAGCTAAATCATTTCAAGTGGCAGAATACTCTCCGTATCCCTACGTCCGCCTGTAAAATGCTTTTATACACCTTAGAATTCCTTGTTCTTAATCATGAGGGAACAAAGCGGCCCCCAACCATGATGCCCCCCAACATGCCTCACAGTTGAGATTATGTTTTGGCGTGTAGTGTTATTTTTCCGTCAAACACAGCATAGTTGTCATCTGACCATAGAACATTTTTCCAGAAAAATCAAGGTGGTCACAAATAAACATCACAGAAGTCCCGGTATATCCAAAGAGTTTGCTTACTTTTTCTTACAACTTCACCCATGAACTCCTATAGCTTGTGTCACTAATGTAGAACCTTTAAAAGGGAATCTGTCGTGTGTGGTATGCGGCCCTCACGGGGGCGCAGCCTAAAGTAGTGACCAACATGCTGATTTCAGGGATTATCACTTATGGGGCAATGAACAGGTATTTATGAACTTACAGGTTTGTTCCTGCAGCTCCCGGCAAGACAGGAGTCCAGCTCATTCATGAGGTGCTGCTAAACCCACCGATCCTACCGCAACGGACAGCCTTCTAGCTAATTACATTGCATACTGAGAAAATGGCCACGGCAAGTGGGTGGGGCTAACAGCCCCTCATGAATACTCTGGGCTCATCTCTTCCTGGGAGCTGCAGGTACAAGCTGTAAGTTAAATAACGTTGTATAATGGCCAGATATGGTATTATTTCTCAAGTTAACACCGCAGCTTGTTCTGTAAGGTCAGTTCACATTGAAGGTACCCTAGAAACAACGCTAACATTTTAAAAGTTTTTGTATATGTCAGAACACAGTTATATTTTTGAGCTATTGACACCTACCAGGTCACCAGTACATACCTTTCTCTCAGTGCTAACCCCCTGGTCACCAAGAATTCAGAGACATCAACTAGCTGATCTGCTTCATTCTTGCTTAAAATTCTAACAGGCAAAGGCCACTGTGATGCATTGTCCTATAGAGGAGAACAATTACTGTATTAAAATGGAGGCAATTCTAATTGCACAAACAAATAAAAAACCCGGGGGTACTAAAAATCAGCAGCTCATATATACAATGTCGGGTTCCTATCCATGGAAATGATGACTTGCAGGTTTTTATGACGCATCATTCATGGTCGAGCACTCCAAACCGATCTGACTTTGTCTCATGGTTCATTAAAGAGTTTTCTGGTACATAATAACAAAGCATATATGTGTACAAACTGAAAACATTCACAGCACTGACTTCAATAACCATTCTGGCTGTCGCTCCGCAAAGATAATGAGAAAGCATATCACAAGCTGTTGCAGTCCAATTCTCAGTTCCTCCTGCCGGTCTGCAAAAAACAAAAAACTGTTAAAGCTATAATTTTATAATAAAGTTTGCTAACAAAGTCCAAAAAACCAAATACCTCCTTAACAGTAGCAATTTGGTACACAGCACAACCTTCGTACAACAGCAGGTGTTTACATTCTAAGGGCACGTTCACACAGTAGATTTCTCAGTGTGAATTCTGCCTCTAAAAACTGGCAAAATCTTTTTTTTTTTCTGGTGCTTTTTGTCACTATTAAGCGCATGGATTTAGCAGTTTCAATTGGCTAAATTCGCATGGACTTGTGGTTGTCAGTTGTCTGGGACATCCACAGATCAGTTGTTTTCCAGGCCATTGTGATTGCTTCCTGCAGAAATCAGCTCAGTGCACAGATAGCTCCATTCTTCCTGTAGTGGCCAGGCTTGGTATTGCAGGTAAAGTTCCTATTCATCTCCATGGGAACTTGACATGCAATACCAAGCTTGACTACAACAGTAAGAAAGGAGCTGTCTAACTTCTGCAGAACTCAGTTCAGCAGATGAGTGCAAACAGCTGATTGACAGGGTTCTAAGGCAATGGACCCCAGATAATCTACTACTAATAACCCCTTTTAAACAGGTTCTCTGATTGTAAACTAATAATGGTCTATCCTCAGGATATGTAAACTAATAATGGTCTATCCTCAGGATATGTTATTAGTTTACATATCCTGAGGATAGACCATTATCTGAGCAACCACAGGATAGGTGATAAGTGATTGACCAATAGGAGTATGACTGCTGGAACCCTTAGAGATCACAGCTCAGTCTGAGTGAATGGAGGAGCTGTGAAAACGAATATTTTTGGTATAACTTACAGTAAAATCTCTTTCTCGTCGCGTTCATTGGGGGACACAGCCAGAACATGGGATATAGCCACTGCCACTAGGAGGCGACACTAAGCAAAAAGTGTTAGCTCCTCCCACCAGGCTATATCACCCCTGCAGGCACTCAGCTAATTAGTTTGTATGCAAGCAGTAGGAACAGCCAGTGGGAGTACACAAAAATTATTCACACTTTAACGTAAACCAAGTAAAGACATACCAGTCTTCTGGAAATATATCTCGTCATCTGTGACCCGAGACCAAAGGGCTCTGCCCTGCTATAACGAAATTAATCCTTGGGAGGGTGCTGTGTCCCCCAATGAACGCGACGAGAAAGAGATTTTACGGTAAGTTATACCAAAAATATTCGTTTCTCGTCCGTATCATTGGGGGACCCAGCCAGACCATGGGACGTACAAAAGCAGTCCTGGAAATAGAAGGGTGGGAATTCCCAGAAAAAAAGGGGTCCCCAGCAGTCAGGGGACTGCCGCCTGTAGAACCTTTCTACCCAATGCAGCGCCCGCTGACGCATATGTATGGACCCTATAGAATTTCGCAAATGTATGCAGGGACATCCACGTGGCTGCCTTACATACCTGTAATGCTGAGGCTCCATGCTGCACCGCCCAGGACGCCCCCACCGCCCTTGTAGAGTGGGCCGTTATCCGGAATGGTGGTGACCTCCCCTTGGCTCGATAAGCCTCTGTCACTACGACCGAATCCACCTCGAGATGGTCACCTTCGAGGCCGCAGAACCCTTACGCGGCCCTTCCGGGATTATGAACAGAGTCTCTGTCTTCCGAAAGTCTTTGGTCCTTGCCACATAAATTTGTAGGGCCCTTACCAAATCCAACCGGTGCAGCGCTCTCTCTCTCGCATGTCCCGGTACCGGGCAAAACGATGGAACTACAATATCTTCATTAAGGTGAAATGCTGATACTACCTTTGGTAGGAAACCCGGAACCGGTCTCAGCACCACCTTATCTTGGTGGAAAGTCAGGAAGGGCGATTCGACCGATAGTGCAGCTAATTCGGATACTCTCCGTATAGACGTGATCGCCACCAAAAAGACCACTTTCCAGCATAGCAGTCTCAGGGGTACGTCCCTGAGTGGTTCAAAAGGGTGTGATAGCAAAGCATCCAGCACCAAATTCAGGTCCCATGCTGGAGTAGGTGGCCTGAACGGGGGTGAAGTATTTGCGACCCCTTAAAGAAAAGTCCGCACCGCCAACCTACTAGCGATAGGTCTCTGGAACAGCACTGAAAAGGGCTGATACTTGCCCTCTTAGTGAACCTAACTTCAGCCCGAATTCTAGTCCAGCCTGTAGAAACGCTAGAATGTTTGCTAGTGAGAAATGCATGGGATGTATCTGGCGGTCTTCACACCAGCTGAAGAAGCGTCTCCATACGCGGTAATTAATTCTCGATAATGTCGGCTTCCTGGCTTGGACCATAGTTCGGATAGCTGCTTCCGAGAATCCCCGTTTCTTTAATATTGCGGTCTCAACGGCCAGGCCGTTGAACGAAGCGACCTTAAATTCGGGTGGAAGATTGGTCCTTGTGATCGTAGGTCCTACTGTTCTGGGAGTGGCCATGGAGCGTCGGCCAGCATTTCGATCAGGTCTGGATACCCTACTAGCCTCGGGCAATCCGGAGCCACCAGCGTTATGGGGATTCCCTGGTCCAACGTCCACTGCGACCTGTTCCAGTGTGCCAGTACATCCTGGAACCGGAAAAGCCAGCCCCCCACCCTGTGAATAGCGGGTGGGGGGGAAGACCCTCATGCTGATACTCCTGTCCTCGCGTCCCTAGGTGCCTTGGAGCGAGCTCGCCAGGCTGGCCTGGTCTTAAAGGAAGGATTCTTCCTCTGCTCTGCTGGGGCACTTTCTGGCTGCGTCCACTGTCTTGTTGTGGGCCGGGATGTAACCTGCCGAAAGGAATGAAAAAAGGATTTCTTCCTAGATGGTGCCTTTCTTGATCTTCCAGCCCCTTGCGGGAGAGACGTACTCTTCCCTCCCGTAGCGTCCTTAATTAGATCGTTGAGCTTTGGGCCAAACAGTCTCTTGCCCTCAAATGGCAGTTTCGTCAGAACCGCTTTAGATGATGCATCCACTGACCAGTTTTTCAGCCATAGCGTCCTCCGTGTAGCCACGGACGCCGCTGATGCGCGTGCAACAAATTTGGCTGTATCCAAACTCGCCGCGCAGACGAATCTTCCTGCCTGTATGATCTTTTCAGTGACGTCTAACAGCTCACTGGGTGGGGCGCCTGCCAAAATATCCTTGCGTAGTTGTTTTGCCCATGCCACTGATGCCTTGCTCATCCAGGCTGAAGCGAAGGTGGGTCGCAAGGCGGTGCCTGCCGCCTGAAAAGTTGTTTTCGCCAATGCATCAAGTTTTCTATCCTGTGTGTCGGTTAGAACCGCAACCTCGGCTGAAGGCAACGCCGTGCTCCTTGATAAGCGCGATACTGGCGGGTCTACCACCGGAGCTTTTGACTAGATCCTCTGAAAAAGAATAGGCGGCGTACCAGGATTTACCTGGCTGCCTGAAACGTTTGTCCGGACTCTGCCATTCTTTGCCATTCTTTCCCCAGGACTTCTTCAAAATCCTGATGGAAAGGAAATGTTTGGCGAATGCGTTTCTGCCGTTTAAATGATACGGTAGCTTGTGGTACCTCGATTGGAGTTTCGGCTACCTGCAGCGTGTCTTTCACTGCTAACACCAAGCTGTCCATTAAAGTGGACAGCCTGGACACCTGTTCGTCATCTAGGTCTGACAAAGATGATACAATCAGGAGGCTGGAATCGGCACATGTGATGGGGCGGAGCTACGCGATGACACGTAGAAGGGGGCGGAGCCAGAACGCAGCTGCTGCCGGGCTGAGCCGAAGGGAAAAGACCCATCTGCGCAAGCGCGTCTAATCGGGCGATTAGACACTGAAATTAGACGGCACCATGGCGACGGGGACGCTAGCAACGGAGCAGGTAAGTGAATAACTTCTGTATGGCTCATATTTAATGCACAATGTATATTACAAAGTGCATTAATATGGCCATACAGAAGTGCATAACCCCACTTGCTATCACGGGACAACCCCTTTAATAACCACCTATGGCTGTTTTATCCACAATGAAGACAATGAGGACATTTTAGTAGGAAGTACAAAAAAACTATTTGCTGAACTAAGCAAGCCCTTTAAAACAGGTCTATTACATAACAAAATCAGTCAAAATACAGTTGATGCATTTTGGATTCTCGTTAAGAAGCACATTAATTTACAAAACGTACTGTATATCCATGAGAGAGCACTCCAGACACATGGTACCATATATTTTATGGTTTTCATCTAATGTTCTTAAGCTGGTGACATCCGCCACTTTCTGCATGCCAAAATCGTAACAAAATACCTAAAAATAAAATTGCGACAGTAGTAAGAGTGCAATTAGCTGAAAAAGAGCAAAAAAAAATTAAAGAGCTAAAAATAATTAGTTATGTTGTACTAAATGGGTCTGTTGGGTTTCCAGTAGTAACAGTATGTGCAGTTTAGACAACCAACAATTCACTGAATGTAACTAGATTCTAAATCCAAAAAAAAAAAAAGGGGTGCAAGAGATCTGACATTTTTGGGAAAGGTTCTTCATAAATTAAATGGTTTCCATTTAGGAAGTTGACAAGAGTATAATTACTACCACATTTATACATCTGTAATATAGATAAGTGTTCCAGCCTGACTGTGTTTATCCGTAGTTCAGGTCAAGATAGCTGCAGTCAGACTGGGACCCTCATCCATAATACACATGCATAACATGTGGCCTTTATATACTGGTCTGTCACGGGCCTTAAGAATGAAAGGGAATAGATCGCCTATATTTATTTTATATTAAAACCAGATTGCAAAACATTCTCTTTTTACACCATGTCAAGTCATATGAAGCCGCAACAGGATCAGCTGCAAAAGGTGGATTAGTGGTGCTCTGCAAACTCAGTATATAGATTTCATAATATGAACACTGTGCCACCAGGAAATCCGCTCTTAGTGAATGACAGGACCTGAGAGCCCGAACAGGGGGAGGCAGCCCTGCAGCCAATTAAAAACTAGGAGTGTGCCCAGGCTGTCAAGCAGCCTGCATCTTGTCACCACCCACACTTCCGGTGGTGACAAGATACAATACTACCTAATCTTTTGGTTATACAACATTCATTGTAAAATTGCAGGTTAGTGTGACAGTTCCATGACCTTACTTTTTACTCATAGAAAGACAAGGGTTGTGTAACCTACAGTTTTCTTACCTCAACCAGACTATCCGATAAAATGTGTGTAATTCTGGCACGCTTCCACTTATTAGAATGCAGCTGAACTGCAACGTGCATATCAATTTGCCATTGTATAGCTTCGGGTTTTGAGTTCTCATACTGGTCACACATGTTTGTTTCTAAACTGGAAACCCCAAAGCAGAAAACAAAAAGGTGTCAAACATTATGTTAGCAGTTACTAGATATGGGATTTAAGGTATATGAATAAGGTACACTGTCATCACCTCTGAGACCCATAAACTATGAAATGGGTCTCAAAAGGTGAGAGAACAGGGAATCCAGGGGACTGTGTTTCATACTCACTGGGTGCCTCATTCCAGTGTTGTGCCCCCGCAAAGTTGGCACTCGCTAGTAGCCTGACTCTTTCTGCACGTGCATCGCTCATTCATCTCTATGACAGATGCATGTTTAGCAAGAGTCAAACTGCTGTCGGCGTTAAGCTGGAACGGTGAGCTTGGTGACTACGACAACAGCTCCCCAGACTCCCTGTTGCCTCACTTTTGAGATTCATACCATAGTTTATAGGGCTCAAAAGGCAATGGCAGTATCCCTTTAATCATACCTTTGATATAATAATAAAAAAGATGAAAAGCTAATATAACTCCTGTATGTCCCTTGTAGACATTACCTCTTAAGAATATTCTGTGTAGTTAACCACTGCACAAAGATTTTGCTGGGAGACACAACATGACTGATGAACACATCAAGCTCTTTTCGCTCAAACAGAGAGAAGTTATCCATGCTGATTTCAACAGAGTCAGGTGACACATCCATTACTGTATCCCATACTTCCTTTAGTGGCAAACGATCACCAGAATCTGATGTGCTGAATGGAAAAGAGAGAGAGAAAAAAAAAGTACTATTTCCTCCAGGTCCACTAGTGGAAAAACCGCAATCAGGACTACACGGCTGATGACACTGTATAAAAGCATCTAAAACACAGAACTATAGGAAAACTGGATTATAGTCTCCAAGCTAGGATCCTATTACAGAATATAGCACTGGGACTAAAAACAAACAAAAAACAAAACAAAAAAAAACAACTTACCAAGGACCAGTCCTACTAAACATTGGAAAGAAAAAACAAATCCTGTGCTAGTCTACAGCACGAGCAAGATGGTGTCTACTAAAAATGTAATCCTATACACGGAAAGACAAAAATGATCAGCTATCTATTGCTGGGCACGTGAGTGTAATAATTCGCACAGAAAAAAAAATATCAGATGTAGACCTTAAACAGAAAGCTGCACTTTCACCTCTGAATTTCTGATGTGGATATGCATTACGGCTACCACCGATTCACACGCAAGTTAGCTTCAACAGGACTGGATGGATTCCACAATAATAAATAATGGCTTTTTAAAACAAAAAATTTTTTTATTCGTGATGCGGTTTTAAAATCCACAAGCAGAAAAAGCTATGTCAATTCAAATGAATGGGATGCGAATTCCATGGCAAATGCTGTACTACAAACCCTGAACTCCCCCAAAAAACAACAACATTTTGGCTCTAGGGAGTCTCATACTACAGGTCCCACAATACAAACCATAACAACATGGTCTGTACAGGCACTAAATCAGCAGAGGTGTCCGGGAGATGCACGGTAAAAGTGGTTGTCTAACTTCTAGCCATATTGTGCAGTTGCCTGGATTAATACCGAGTCTCACTGAAATGAATGGGATTCAGCCTTCAGGACCAACCCGGGCCACTAGGCTATGTACGGCGCTGTCTGCTTCCTGCAGCATAACAAAATAAAAACAAAAAAAGAGTGCATATTCACTTGTGTTCTAACACTGTGCACTACATATGCGGTCCCTGCAGGGATGAAGGAAACTCCTGCCACAGCTGTGGCAGAAGTCCATGGTATTCTCCCTATGTTTTCAATGGGGCTAGCGCTGCACCACTGGCAATGGAGCTGAAACTTCAATGAGCTGGGGGCCTTCTCACTGTCGACCCAGCTGAACGTCAGGGTCTGCTGAAATCCAGACTGTAAACACCCAGCTAGGCAGGCTGTCGTTAGCAACAGCACACTGTTGAAGAGTGAGGAGAAAGCATGCCAGGCGATGCGTGGGAGCTACCGCTACCAAAGAGAACGGGAGATGGAGACACATGGCTCAAAAATGCCGTTAATATCAGCTCTCTGAGACTGTGACCATGGTTACAGCATCAACCTATTTTTTTTATTTTTTATTTTTTTTAAAGTCTAGCCTTGGAACTGGCATCTTTCTAGGTGGTCAACCAGGGTGGCTCCTTACCACGATGTCATCACAACTGCGTGACCAGGCACCATAACCTTTAACGTTACTGCAAGTTTACACAAGTACGTGAATCTCGCTGGGCCCTTTGTGGAAACATCCGGAGCCAGAAGGGCGAATGATAAGAATTGAAATCAGTATCAGTGTATACTGAGTCACGGTTTCTTGCAAGCAATCATGCAGGAGGAAATGGCGCAGGAAGATCACAGCATGCTTCTGACTCCATCCGATTTAACCACCTTGTCTCCCGGACAGCGCTATATAAGGTGTAGTCCAAAAGGTGAAGCAGACATGAAAAAAAGCAAAGAATAAACTCTCACCAACAGCGTCTCTCAGCCAACTGGTTTCAGAGTACCTGCGCCAACGAGAGCACCTTGAAAAAAATCTAATTTGCGTCATTGCTGGGGGATCCCAGGAAATGTTCAGCTGATGCCAACCACCCGTTTAGAAGGAGGCAAGTAGCCTCCTGTCAAAATGAGGCCTTAGAGGATGCAGGACACCCCAACTCTTCAGCTTAGCGACGCAGTAGTCGGACAGGCTCCAAGTTGGACCAGAACTCTACGCATTGTACCTGCGTAGGAAGGATCCATGCAGAAAACGCTGTAGAAATGAAGTAGGCTCTGACTACAGAGCACTCTTTATGGCCACCGTCTGGTCATACACCATAGAGGAGGATGTGTGGCCTGTTCTGCCGCCAATATTCGGGTTAGCGGTGAACTCTGCCTCAACAGATATCATTCATGCATCACCAGCAACATGGAGTGGACCCATCCGCCTGGGCACGGCTGACTGAGCACGCGGTCCAGTCTCCCTAGAGGACACTGGATGCCGCTTTGGTTCCTAAGCCACCTGGAGAGGGATTGGACCCATAGTAGGTCCAATTCTGGAAGGGAGCTAGTACTTCGATCTACAGCCCCCAGACTCCCCGTTGGAGGGTGGACCCTCGGCCTACCACTATACTTAGACAGAACAAGACTGTTCGTGAGACGAGATATTCCTTGACTGACAGAACGTCACTCTTGTATAATCGGCGAGAGCTAGCCGATAGGTAAGGCTCAACCGTTCTGGAGTGTCCACAGACTGTGCACAGTACTCTTTCCGGCATGGAAGGTACCACAGGTGTCAGCTAGGTCCCATCCTGGACTCGAACACTGCGCTAAGGCTGCCTGCGGAGAACCACAGACGGGCAACCCCGGTGAGCTAGCAGTTAGGCAAGGCTCAACCAGTGCATAGCAGACATGAGCAGCGATGAGCCAAGAGAATGCCTGTGCATAGTATTCTCTCCAAATGGGAGGTACCACAGGTCTCAACCAGGCCAGAGCCCTGCTGGTGGCTCTGGCTAGCCCCTGCCCGCGTGTCATCCTGGACTCGGACGCTGCATTAAGGCTGCCTGCAGGAAACTGCAGGAGGAGCAACTGGGGAGCTAGCCTTAGGGAATGCTCAACCCGGTCTAGAGCAGATATGACGAGCGATAAGTCCAGAGAATCCCTGTGCAAGTACTCTTATCCGCATGGAAGTTACTACAGGTCTCAGACAGCCCGGAGTAATGCTGACAATTAGTTTGAACACTGTTGTCCGTAAGACGACATATTCACTGCGGTAGGCTGGCTGCATGGAACTGAAGGAGGGGCAACCACAGGGGAGCTAGTCGCTAGCCAATGCTCAACCCGGTGCAGAGCAGATATGAGGAGCAACGAGTCCCGAAAATCCCTGTGCAAGTTACTCTTTCCGGTATGGAAGGTACCTCAGGTCTCAGCAAGGCTGGAGGGGTGTAGGGCTTGTACAGTAGTGAGAATGCACATAGTATGTGGCTATGGCTAGCCCCTGTCCGTGTGTCATCCTGGACTCAGACACTGCGGTAGGCTGGCTGTAGGGAACTGCAGCAGGGGAGTTACTGATAGGCAAGGCTCAACCCGATGCAGAGCAGACATGATGAGCGATGAGTCCAGAGAATCCATGTGCAAACTACTCATCCAGTATGGAAGATACCACAGGTATCAGCAAACCGGAGTAATGCTGAGGTTGATTGGGTAGTGAGGAGACAAGAGTATGACACCTAGGAACAGGGCACATAGCCATTGGGGCAGTGGGGAGCACAAGCTGTGCATGGAGAGCATAGCAGGTCTCCCATCTTTTAGCTACAGCCCGTCACACAGGACCCACCGTGCGCAAAACACTTGCTGCCTCGGCTAGCGTAGCCAAGCGGTCTGGCCAGTGGTAAACATATCCTGCATTGCGGCTATTGCATGGTGAACCCCCCCCCCCCCCCCCCCAAAAAAAACGCGTGGCAACACATCCATACTGCACAGCGGCTATACAAAAACACCAGCACCAGGGGCTGGTCTATATGGTACCGGCCTTGTGCCAGGCCTCACAGACTGGGTGCCAGCCGGTATCAGTACCACGCGCCAGTATCAGTAACCGGTCGCGTGCCGGTATCACAGACTGGCCGCGCGCCGGCATCACATACCCGGCCTGCGCAAGCATCACGTGGCAGCATGAAACACCTGCCGCGCGGGGACAACAAAGCTGCAGTGTGGCGGGTAGTGTCAAATCAACACACACAGCATGGCAGCAAATACCAAACCCACACACCGCATGGACACGCTGCACAATTACAGAGCCTGGTGGTCAATGTGACCCAGGAGGGGGCTTCCGTTACAGGGGCAGGGCAGCAAAAGGGAGCGATACTCCCCTAATTACTTACCTACTTCTGTCCTCATGCTGGGAGATGCTCCCTCAGCTCCAGCAGTGAACCCCATCTACTCTCCGTAGAGAGGATGGGAGTGCTCCGCGAGGGGGACACTTTGGCTGGCGGGTCACTATCAAGCTTTCTTTAGAGTTGATGTGCCTCCTTTTCTTCTTGGAGGAGAACAGACCCTTGTCGTCTGCCCTCCCGGTGGGGAACAGGGAGAGTCCTGCCTGCCCTGTGTGCCCATATACATGTGGTCCTGATGACCTTGACGGGAGACATCTGCCTCCTTCAGACACTAAGTGAAAACTGAGCTAGCTTGGCGCCTGCAGTAGGGGTATAGCTAGTGGGGGGAGTTAACACTTATGCTTAGTGTCGTCTCCTAGAGGCAGAAACTATACCGAAGGTCTTGTTGTGTCCCGCAATGATACAGACAAGAAATTTTGTATTGCTGCAGCCACACTGATCTGCAGAATTAGATGCATGTCAGTTTACACACATCAACATATAAAGCACAGCAGCAATCACTTATCAGACTCCTGTATCGGTCCAATAGTGTGATGTCACGCCTCCGCTCAGGTTGGATCCAACACCCGCTCCAAGATAATAGAACAATCATATATTCAAAGGCAGCATCCACGGCAATCCATTTCAGATAAAAGGAACTTTTATTCCATGTTAGTCCCACAAGCAGCAATATACAGATGCAGCAGTTCAGAAAAAATGACACAGCGACGTGCGACAAAGATCTGCTGAGATCGAAACGACGCTGTGTCATTTCTTCTGAACTGCTGCATCTCTATATTGCTGCTTGTGGGACTAACATGGAATAAAAGTTCTTTTTATCTGAAATGGATTGCTGTGGATGCTGCCTTTGAATATATGATTGATCTGCAGAATGAGGATAACATAACATTTACACTGTGGGTAAAAATAAAAATTGGCCTAACAAAAGGGAGGACCCAAAATCTACAAGGTGCTCCTTGATTTGAGGCCTAAGTGTGAGTCATGTTACACATCAGGGCCACATGCGGAATCTGGTCCTAGCAGCAGCGGTGTCCATACCTACCTGTTGCTTCTTTGCTTTTTCTCTCCTATGGATGGCCGGCACGGCTTGCCGTCAGACATGCGCAGTACAGATATTTTTTTTTTAAACTCCTGATTTTCCCACATCATGGCCTAGCGATGACGCGGAATCTGCAACCTTTCCGCACTGTCAATTTCGAAAAGGCCGCAAATTGGAAGGCTTCCATGGACTTCAACGGAAGCGGCCAGCACGGAATTCGTGCAAAAATAGAGCATGCTGCAACTTTTCCTTTGCTAGTGGAAATTGCATTTGATTTCCGCTCGTGTGCAGGAAGAATCACTTTCCCATAGCATGCTATGGAAAGTAGTTGCTGCAGAAACCAGAGGTGGACGCCCGCTCCGTATTCCACTATGCAAATCCGCCCATGTGTAGGCGGCCTTAGAAAAACTGCCCCAACACTTACACGCTTTCTGACATCTAAATTAAATAAAAGAACATTTTCAAAATGGTCCAACATGCAGTGCACATATGATAAATGTTGTTAACTATATTACACAGTATGATTGTCTTATAAATCAGAAAAATTTTAACATTTAAAAATCAAAAATTTTTCAACATTTTCTGTAAATTTACAGTTTTTTTTTCATCTACGCAAAGCGTATCAACTAAAATTCACCACCAAGAGTACAATGTATCACGAAAAAACAATCTCAGAATCATTTGCATGAGTAAAAGCATTCCAAAGTTATTATTACCTAAAGTGACACGTCAGATTTGAAAAATAAGTCCTGGTCAGAGAGGCCGAAACTGGCTGCAGGAAGAAGGGGGATAAAGATAGTATACAAGAACATGTAAAGGGGTTTGTGCATGACTAGAAAGAAGGATCTACTGTTTTATCAGAAACAGCGCAATACTGTCCATTGACTGTCTGGAATTGCATCTCATCCCCACTTTAGTATATAGAGCTGAACTGCAATATCAGACATACCCCATGGACATGCATGATGCTGTTTCTGAAGAACAGCAGATTATTTTTTTCTAGTCCTGGACAAACCCTAAGGATTTGTGTAAAATGTATGATTGTGTTCAGATGTAAAACACACAGACAGAAAAAACAAAACAACTTACCACAATATAAAAGAAGCAACATTTTCTTCCACAAGAATGGTGTTAATGCTGGTGGTCTGACTTGGGTCCTCATCAAAAAGCTCAACAGATAGCTTTTTCTCAAGCAGAACGCCTGCATAGACAAACAACGGAGGGTAAATTCAGCGCTGACTCCGTTCTCAATTACATGTTGATGACAATAATGTATTCTGTAGCTCTATTCTTGTCATATAAGGAAACCTGACATTATGAGTTAATAGGCTCCTTCAGAATTAGACTGTGTTCACACAGCATTTCAGTGTGCATCCAGCCTTTCGGTCCTATTGTGTAAACCTAACGTTAGGCCTGTGTCACATGAGCATATGTGTATTTCCTGACGTTTTTGTGCATTGCGCATTTGTGTGCACAGCATTTTTTACTGCACTTTTTAGGCGTGCAAGTTGTGCACCATCGCAAGCGCAAAAATACATAAACCAACGCTCGCAGCCATTGAGATGGCCAATTAGTTTAAAGGGGTTGTCTCGCGAAATCAAGTGGGGTTAAGCACTTCTGTATTGCCATATTAATGCACTTTGTAATATACATCGTGCATTAAATATGAGCCGTACAGAAGTTATTCACTTACCCGCTCCGTTGCTGGCGTCCCCCCTCTCCATGGCTCCGTCTAATTTCAGCGTCTAATCGCCCGATTAGACGCGCTTGCGCAGAAGGGTCTTCTCCCTTCTGGTCGGTCCGGGCACAAGCGGCGTTCTGGCTCCGCCGCCTTCTACGCGCCATCGCGTAGCTCCCCCCCGTCACGTGTGCCGATTCCAGCCTCCTGATTGGCTGGAATCGGCACACGTGATGGGGGGGGAGCTACGTTTCTCACATCAGCATAGGCAAGCACGTGTATGTGTGTATAATATATATATATATATATATATATATATATATATATATATATATATATACACACACACACACACATACATATACACACACACACACACATATATATTATATACACATACACACACACACACACACACACACATATATATATATACACACACACACACACACACACACACACACACATACATACATACATACATACATACATATACACACACACATACACACACACACACACACACTGGTATATTTTCCTCTTTAGTGGATAACAGCATCTAAATGGTTAACTCCATTCATGTTGTACACTGGTATATGTAGATGTAGGCTCATCCTTCCTCCATATCCTGTCATGGCTAAGGCCCATTTAGACACAACGATTATTGCTCAAAAGATGACTTTTGAGCGATAATCGTTGTATCATTTACAGCGCAAAATGATCGCTCAAACATTGAGCGATCACCTTGGGCTCCAGCTGTTCCCCGCTCAAACACCCGGCTGTTATACAGCCGGGCACTCCGAGCGGAGGATGCAGAAGACAAGCGGGGTGTCCCCACTTGTCTTCTGCATCCAGCTGCTACCCACTCCGAGCACGCGGCTGTTATACAGCCGAGAGCTCTGAGGGGAGGATGAAGAAGACAAGCGAGGTGTCCGCACTTGTCTTCTGCATCCAGCTATTTACTGCATCGGGGGCCAGCTGTTATACAGCCGGGCGCTCCGAGCCGGGTATGGAGAACAGAGCTGGACCGCTTTGTTCTTCATACCCAGCCTGTCATCAGGGAGTGGGGAATCCTGCTCTGAATCACTGAGAGCGACGGCATAATGAAAACTGCACGATTTCAGTGCAGTTGCACAACAATTATCGCTCAAATTTTGAGCCTGTTATATGAATTATGAGCATTTATATAACACCACCTTAAATCTCTGTGCAGTGCTGCAGAATATCACTATCAGTCTCAATCTCTAAAACCTAAATTTCAAAAATTCCCTTATGACCTATCAGTCCCCATTTTTTTGGAGTGTAGGAGGAATCATACACAAACATGGGGCGAACATATAAACTCTATGAAGAGGTCATCCTTGGTTGTAGTCTAACCCAGAACACCCGCACTACAAGACGACAGTACTACTACTGAGTCATTGTGCTGTACAGAAGCATGAAAACACTTTCCTTGCCTGCCATTTACATCATTACAGTAAATTTATGGATTCTCAATGAAGTGAAAAAGGTAATAACATTATGCAGTGAAATCCAAACCATGTCAAATAAACCCCAATACAAGACTCCTGCAGTGTAGGATATAAAGCGCAATGACCCCAGATTGTACATATGCAATGACATTATGTTGAATACTGTACCTATTGAAGTACACCTCAGGCGTCTATAGGAAGTCAGACTTTGAAACAGCTGACATGCATCTGAGCTCCACCACGATTCAGCATTGAAAGGTTGAATATAGGCAAGCCTGCAGCTAATCGCCTATAGATATCAAATAGGAATATGGAAGTGGGTTAAAAAGCCAAAACAGATAAAACATTGCTAAATCTTGTAGTACTGAACAAGTTGCTGCAAAGAACTTCTATTTAGGAATAAAAAACGCAATAGATTGGTCTGCCTCCACACACTTTTCGCAACTGGGTCTCTACGTCTACAATGAAATTATGGATTATTAAAGGGGTATTCTGGTTAATGGCTGTTCTTGCAAGTTTTTACCCATCCACAGTGCTTGGCTATCTCAGTCAGTCCCACTGAAATTAATGGAGATGCAGTTTGCATGCACTGCCATCACTGTTTATTTGGTGAACTTTAGGTCCCCAGCTCTGGTGATGGTGGGATCCCAAAGGTCAAACCCTCACCAATCTATCAGTTTTCATCTACGCGTTAAGATAGGTGAAGACCTGAAGGAAAAAAAAAAAACATCCACTGGCTGGAATATTATTTTAAATGCCTGCATACTGTGCATTCAACCAAATTAGTAAACATAGAAAGTATAATGTTTGCATTTAGAGTGTTTTCTCCGCATTAACACCGTTTACCTTGCGTGGTAATGTCATGAATTCTTTCTTTAAATTTCTCAAATCTGCAACATTAACTTTAGTAATATTTCCAAAGTCAACATACTTTATGACAGCTTCTTGAGGAGTAGGTAAAGCTAGAAAAAGAAAGATATAAAAACTTCAGTGCAGATATGGTATACACGTATCCACTACCCAACAGCCTGCATTCTGCTCCCAACCAACCAGGGACTTATTTTCAGATACCCTGTTTGATACTTCACCTAACAGTGCCACAAGCCTCCGTGGCAACACCACCTCTAAAGACACCACGGAGGGACAATGCGAACTACCTGCCTCGCCTATGTTTTCACATCTGTATGTTATGCAGGATTTACCTCTTAATAGAAACTTCAGATAACCGATAAATGCAGCTCAACTACATAAAATTAGAATTATATCAAAGTAATCTTACCCATAATTTCTGCTCTGTACCAGTGGTCATCTTCAGTATATTTAGCAACGCAAGGCTGACCTACCACTGGGCACATCATTTGCCAGTCTTCAGCGTCTTTGATATTGTACACTTCCTGAATCTTGTCCTCAGTTGCTCCATAATCTGCGTCACCCACCTAAATTTGGTTCAAATATAAATAGAAGCAATCTAAATGACAACAAAACCACAATATGTGAAAGGACAAGGTGCATGCAAATGTGTTGAAAGGACAACATATTTTATGTAACTTTTTATGTAACTGGTGCAGTTGATTTTAGTCACGCGCAGAGATGGATCATCATTGTAGATTTTAGAGCTAAATTATAGCAAATCTGATGTGGCTACACATCCTTCTTGACTAGTCCCATCCACTTTTAGAAAAGTGCCATAGGTCAGCATAAAAAAGCCAAGAGTTTAAAAAATTATGGAGTGCATCATAATTTGCAACTTTTGTACATCATAAATTTGGCATAGAAAACAAAAAAAATATGACCCATAGTCTAGGAGTTATGGGTTAGATTAATATAGTGAATCAGGGTAGTTATGTACATACTTCTATCCGTACATATACTTATAACATGTACACTGCAAATTTCAGTTGGCATAAATGTTGGCAATGTGTGGACCAAGACCTCCCATTAGAGGTGGTGGGGGCAATAAAAGGGCTGCGCCATAAAAAAGGAACCATTAAATCTGGCTTAGCATAGATAGTCAATGGATTTAAAAATATTTAATAGCTTTAATAGATTGAAATTTACTTAACTTACCACATGGATATAAAAGTCTGATGGATCACTTATATGGCAAACAACGACTTCAACTATGTTCTCAGGCAATTTTGGATCTTTGTAATAAACGACCGCATTATTGTCAAGTTCAACAGGAACATTTGAGGGAAACCTGGAAATGTTTAAACAAGTTTAGAAAGGGCAAATATTTAGGAACAGGAACAAAATACACACTGTAGATCTGAGTCCACACAACCCACTTAATGAGTGACTACTGCCCTCTTCCTCAGTAGTTACAACTGTCCCCCCCCCCCAAACACACACACTCACAGGAGGATTCTACCCAGATGACTCCTCCCATGTTTTCATCTCCCATAATATGCCCTACTCTCCTCCTCCCTCTTCGCTGGGCTCTATATCCTGCCCTCCAGTGATGGCAGGTCATGTAGACACAAGAGGTATGCAGCCCATTATAGGCTGCCGCAGACACATGGGTTAAGATGTCATTACTGGAGGACAGGAAACTGATGGAGGAGCAGACAAGTCTCTGCAAAGGAGTGAAGAGAACGCAAGTACTTTTTAAAAAAAATCTCTTTAGTGCAACTGTGCATCCCAAAAATTTTTGTAATGTCAAAAGTTTTGATAGTTGGGTGTTCGGGTGCTGAGACCTCCTCCGATCACTAGAACAAAGCAGCTGAAGCGTTAAACCGAGTGTTGTCACTACTTGCAAACTAAAGAATAAAGTCTATTCTGCAAATCTGAATCAAAGTGGTGTGTATTTGCCACTGTGGAATCCCTGCAGATGGGCCATGGAAAAAAAACCTGATGGATTTACTTCAGCATATCCGCTGCTTCTGAACATACTTTTGTAATGATATATTAAGGTTATGTATAAAATACTCACTTTGCCAAATCTGACAAAACGAGGGCTTCACGAAGGGACAGAGGCATGTCACTATTGATCTTAGAGTCAAAGGGTTTCTTCAAGTCAACAATCAGTTTGTTGTGTTCTTCCCTGAAAACTTTCATTGAAACACATTTATTGCCAACCAATCTTAGAATGTGATCTTTGATGTCCTTTGTCCACGATCCATCCTATAAAAAAAAAAAAAAAAAAGATTTTTGATTCATAACCTCTAAATCGATTTTTACACCAAAATATTCCAATGAGAACTGAGATAAATTCAGCAGGGGTGCATGATCTGCGGCCCACACGGTCTTTGTCTGTGGCTCCCATCCTGCCGAACAGACACAGGCAGACGATCGTCTTTATCTGCCGACAGCCATTACCAGCCCCTGCAGAACGTAATGAGAGTAGAGAGTGCTCATTGGTTAATACTGACTCCTGTCACTAAGACATAGCCTGAGGTTGTGCAACAGATCCCGCCACTCACTAACCAATGGGCACTCTCCATCACTGCAGGGGACAGTACTCATTGATTAATATAGGTGCCTGTCACACAGTTACAGGTTATGTCGGTGCACTTGTATTAACCAATGAATGTTTTCCTTTGTAGTAATGAAAAGTCATCATTGGCTGGTGAATGGCAGGATCCTCATTAGTAGTAAAGAGCCAGATGAGGAGACCAGTTAACAGCAGGTGCAAACTGAAGAACTGTAGACTGACTCAGAGCAAGTTTATTTTCTTCTCTGTGGAAGGATGGGAGGATGGGGTGAGATGCTGAAGCTGCTGCTTGTTTTCTGTACAGGCAGCAGCTTCAGCTGTAAAATTCAACGTTTAGAGTTTTTCAAAGCCACACTGTTCTCTACAAGCACCTGCACGCTACTCTATCCCCCCACCCAACAGAGCCCCTGCAGATTGTGTCCGTTCCTCCTCATTCAGAGCTTTTGAGATCCTGTGTCTCTCCCCTAGACCCATCCCCTCTTGGGGCACCCCTGTTACTTTGCGTCACCCCCTCCCTTTACTTCTTAGAATCACTGAAACCTTGCTGTTCCCCTGTGCCTTTAAAGTGGCCCCTGACACGCTAATTCTTCCCCCATACAAAGCCTATTACCTCCCATCCCAAATTATTTTATATCAATATGCACCTGTCTCTTCTTGTTAACAATAGAAACAAAACTGCGATACCTTCTTGGATTCTAGAATAAAAACAGCGGGGGCGTGGCCAGCGACCAAGATGGATGGTCGCATGTGAGTGAAGCTCCCCAGGGGACTCAAACATCCTGCGTTTATCCTGGCCTCACATCCTAAACTTGCTTACTGGACAAGCTAAATACCTTTCACTGAGTGCAGCGGTGGCTGGCTCGATCCGAGAAGCCTAACTTTCTCTTGAGCGACCTGCACCAGACGAGCGCTGAGCGGGAACAGTTTGCACGCCAGCACCCTTTCACCGCCGCCTTCAGCCCTGAGCCCGCGCCCGACACGTCCCGCTGGTCTTCCACTACACGCCGTTCCCTGCCCCTGTCAGCGCCCGGAGAATGCTCCATCCCCTGCTTAAAGACCCGTGCCGGGAGGGCGCTGAGTGAGAGCTGGGCCGCGCGCCAACACCCCTTCACTGCCGGCTGCAAACCGCAGCCGGCGCATATGACTGAGCCTCCACTGCGCGCCGCTTCCTACTTCTGTCGGCGCTCAGTGAGTGCTCCGCCTTCCGCCAGAACTCCGGACCAGCGGGTCAGACTGACCGGAGGGCGATTGCTGCACCCGCATAAAATATCTGTGCTTCCCGCCTTGTGCTATCGGCGCTGCCGGAACCTCCTGCCTCGCAGACCCCGCGGAGATCCCTCTTCAGCCCAGGCTTGGGCACCTTCAGGGGCAAAACCAGGCGAAACCTAGCGGAACCACCGGAGTCCACCAGCCTGCACCGGTCGCCCTGCTGTGCAAGATCTCCCCACTCTGCCGACCCTGCTCCCCTCGTGGGACCGCGTCATCTGACTTCAACCGGAGTGCCGGTCGGACGGGGAATCCCCTGCCCGACGCTGCTGGGCTCCTCTGTCTCGCTGGCCCGTCGGGTCGCCGGCTCACTCGGCTCCCTGCCGCCTACGCTGCCCAGGAGGTAATCCCCATCTGGCCTGGGCCCGTGTTCCATCTGGGGCGGCGCCGGACGGGACTCGGTGGGGCGGCGGCGCTCCGCCTGCCTGCGTCGGGCGCCCTGCTGTGCCGGACCTCCCCGCTCCTCAGACCCTGCTGTTACTGTGGGACTTTGGCACTTCACATCGGCCTGGATATTGATCGGGCATGAGATCCTTTGCCTGTACTCTGGCTTCTGAGGACAGCAGTGGCGGGTAAGTCCCTACTGGAGACTGTGGGGCTGTGCCTAACGTTGGTAGCGGGACTGTTTCTAACCCTACAAGTGGTCGAGCCCTGGAGCCGGCTCCGAGACCCCCCTTTATACATAAACCCCTAGTTGATACCTCCTCTGCTTTTTGCCGCCATTTTGAGGTCGCAGCCCCCCTGGGGGAGAAGCCCTGCTTACATCTGGGACGGGCGCAGTGCGCGCGGCGGGGACATAGCCCACCAGCGGCTGCATGCAGCGACACCTACACCTGAAATTTCACCACACCATCTAAGTTTCTTCAGAACGGACCTTGACCTGCAGGAGCAACGTACCACTAGACTATTGTCTCGCCATTCTGCTGCCGCACGTCTAAAGAAATTCCACACGAGATCCAACTTGATTGCATTCCATAAAGCTGGCGGAGACTCTTAGTCCTAATCAGTCACTATAAGCTCACAATTTCCTGAGTACTGCAACTTTACTCACTCAGTGCTAAACGAGTGACCGCTCATATTATTTAAACCGCCAACCAGCCCTTCTTCTGGGGGACACAAGCAACGCCATCTTCTCTATACCATTGCATAACAGAGCAATCACATACTCCGTTAAATGTTTCTGTAATACACCCGTTCATCATGAGTACCCGAGCCAAGGGATGCACAGCGGCGGAAAAACTGAAAGAATTCTCTCGCTCTGACACTCCTGACCATATGCCACGTTCGGCATGTGCAGCTCACCCAAGGGAGTCTGAAGGCGACCAGGGACAGGGTCTGGAGCCAACTATGCGCCAACTCCTAGAAGCAATTAATGCCTGCAAGTCCTCTCTCACGTGCAAGATAGAGGAGGTTAAGACAGACGTTATTCTGCTAAGACAAGATTTGCAAAATATGCGAGGCAGAATGCAGGAGATGGAAGATCGCGTTTCTAGTGTGGAGGACTCCCTGCGACAGTACAGAGGGCAATAAGACAATCAGAATTTTGTCAATCTAAAACAGACGACCTTGAGAATAGTCTACGCCGTAACAACTTGCGCATAGTTGGCCTCCCGGAAAAAAATCTAAGGCTCTCAACCTGAATCGTTTGCAGAAAGCTGGCTGAAATCTACATTGGGCGATGACACCTTTTCTGCCTCCTTTACAGTAGAGAGAGCTCACCATGTCCCCACTAGGCCTCCGGTGCCGGGCGCCCCTCCACGTCCATTCCTGGTGAGAATTCTGAATTGCAGAGACCGCGACGCTGCCCTACGTCAAGCCAGACTGTAGGGACCCCCTTAAATACAACAACTCGGTGGTCTCCATTTTCCACGATTTCTCTGCGGACTTACAGAAACAGAGGGCCACCTTCACTGAAGTCAAAAAGAAATTCAAAGATAGAAACATTCCTTACTCTATGGCATACCAGGCCTGCCTGCGGATTGTAGCGGGTGGTAAGGCGATTTTCCTGCACTCCCCTGCTGAAGCCATGGAGTGGCTTAGTATGCACCCTTTGTCACCAACTGACACTTAAACCTGGCTTGTGATGTTTTATTTGCTGGCGTTGACTCCACTGCTATCAGTGGTCCCCATATTCCACTGACCTGTGGGTGACGCTGATTATCTTTGAAAAGAAGAGTCGCATTACTTATTCTCCTTGTCTCCACATCATTCCACAATGCGTACTCACGACAATATTAATTAACCGCGTGGGCAAAACTATGGTACTAGCTTGTAACCATGCTCAATAAACTCAATTGGAAATTGTTCTCCTACAGGCCACTGGAATGTCCCCCACTCATGACATCTGCTACTCTTAAGACAAGATTGTAGCTCATTTCCTTTTCTCTGACACCCGTGTCAAGTTATTACTAAACGGGTCGTCAAATGTTAACTGTTTAAACTGGTTAAATTTAGTTCTGACTAGGTTATTGTTAAGTCTGTGCTGGTATAACCTCTTTCCTAGCAGACGCAATATGTTTCCCCATCTGAGAACTGTAATTGCATTTCAAATCATTATATGTTCCAATGTCGATAACCTGTTTTAGTTGGAATGTGCGGGGTCTAGGCTCCGCCGCCAAACGTAAGGCCGTTTTCTCCTACATCAGGCAAAGCAACCCCCACATTGTGAGCTTGCAGGAGACTCACCTCACCATAGATAAGGCTGATGCTCTTAAAAAACCATGGGTCCAATGGATATGTCACTCCTTTCACACCTCTTTCTCCAGGGGAGTTTCAATCCTTATCCATAAATCCTTAAGATGGAATCCCATCACCATTCGTAGAGACCCCGAAGGTAGATTTATATTTATACATGCAGAGATAGACTCCAAACCTTACGTTATCTTATGTATATACATCCCACCCCACAACAATCTATATATTCTACAAGCCGCTATAGCATTTGCCCACCAATACCCCCTGGCACATGTTATTTGTATGGGGGACTTTAATCAGGTAATGAACCCGGCTAAAGACAAATTCCAGACATCCCCCTGCCCCCCCAACATAACTAGCTCCCCTATGCAACAGCTAATCGGTAGTGTGAGCTGGGTTGATCTCTGGCGCCTACGCCACCTTGACACTCGAATACACCTGTCACTCTCTAGGCCATAACACCCCATCAAGAATTGACTACATACCGTGTTTCCCTGAAAATAAGACAGTGTCTTATATTAATTTTTGTTCAAAAAGGTTTAACTTTTTTACATGTATAGCTGCCTGGACACTATTTAAATTGTTTTTTTAAATTAACTGTTAGCAGGGCTTAATTTTGGAGTAGGGCTTATATTTCAAGCATCCTCAAAAAGCCTGAAAAATCATTTTGCATCCTCAAAAATTCTGGAAAATCATGCTATGTCTTATTTTCAGGGATACAGGGTATTAACCTCCTCGACTCTGGCTATATATTCTTCAAACATAACCCATTGTCCTCGGGGCATCTTGGACCACAACCCAATTTTATTGTCTCTGAAATTTCCAAATCATAAGATAACTCCTAACTGGAAACTCCACCCATTCTGGCTTAAAATCCTAAAAGATGAGGATCAGACCCCCATTCACATATCCATGTTCCTAGACGCCTATGACGGAAACACTCACTACGCCCTAAAATGGGATACCCTTAAAGCATATCTTAGAGGATGCCTCAAATCTGCCATCTCCTATCTAAAAAAATCAACATCCCAGTTTGATGGGGAGGTTGAAATGCAGGCTGTCGAGGCTGAGAAGTTGTATCTCTCTGACCCCTCAGATTCTAATAAAGCAAACTGGCTTGGCCTTTCCCGGTCTACACAGACATCAAATTCATATAAAGACCAAACGTAAGTTATTTTTTACTAAAAAATACTATTTTGAGTTGGGCAACCAATCTAGCCACTTACTAGCAAACCTCAAACAACAAGAAAACCAAACTAATACCATCCTGAAAATAAAAAAACTTGCAAGGTAATATACTTACTGATGCCCAATCCATAGTGGCCTGCTTCAAGGAGTTTTACACCAACCTTTATAGGTCTTCCACTGATAGCTCCACCCCAGATGCCCTTAACTACTTGCGAGATTTGACCTTTCCAACACTAACTGCTGAACAAGTAGAGTTTCTGGAAGCCCCAATCACCCTAGATGAAATCCAACAAATAACTCAAGATATGGCACCCAATAAATCCCCTGGTCCCGATGGCCTCCCAGTGGAAGTGTACCAAAAATATAATGACCAACTATCTCCATAGTTGCTTGACACCCTACATAAAGCCTTACAAGAGGGATCCTTGCCTCTCTCCTTTTACGAGGCGACTATTATAGTTATACTCAAACCTAATAAGGACCCTATGGATTGTAGCTCTTATCGCCCCATCTCATTAGTCAATGCAGATTACAAAATCTTAACCAAAATCTTGGCAACCAGATTAAACCAAGTTATTCTATCTATTATACACCACGATCAGACGGGCTTCATGCCAGGGAAATCCACCACAATCAATATCCGTAAAGCTCAAACGGTCATACAATTGGGTGGACAATATAATATGCCTTCGGCTCTCGTATCCTTAGATATGATGAAGGCCTTTGATTCCCTGGAATGGGACTTTCTAGAAGCCTGCCTCTTCCGCTTTGGATTCGGACCCCGTTTCAGGAAATTGATTAAAATCATATACAAATCCCCGAGAGCCAATGTCGTAATAAATGGTATTCCTTCCGCTGACTTCCCACTCTCAAGAGGCACAAGCCAAGGATGCCCCTTGTCACCGGCCTTGTTTGCCATAGCTATAGAAGCCTTAGCGATTCGTCTGAGGTGCACCCCTTCTGTGACCGGCATAAGTTGGGGAGGAGTAGAGAGCAAGGTGGGTCTTTATGCGGATGACACAATCCTCTTCTTAACGAATCCTGAGATCTCCTTCTCTTAAGCCATGATTCACATAGACAAATTCTCCCAACTCTCTGGGCTGCACGTTAATTGGCCTAAATCCAGAATTCTATACACGGACCAAAGCCCAAAAGCTGACCCCTGTGTTTCTAGATACGGACTGGCTGTGGTCTCTACATTTAGATAACTAGGGATAAACATGTCCCGAGATTATTATAACGCTTTGACAGAAAATATTATCCTGTTACAAGAACATCCCAAATCGGTTTTTTCAATCCTTTAACTCCCTCATTATATTATTTATATGGGGCTCCTCCCGTTCTAAACTAAGCCTATCATCACTGCAAAGGCCTAAGGACCAAGCTGGAATGGGCCTCTCGGACCTCCATTTATACTATTTAGCGGGGCAATTACGAAACATTCAGTCGTGGTTTTCAAATCAAGAAATGCCCATTACAGACCAATACCTAGCGAAACAAGTAAGAGGTAACAACTTGCTAAATTACTTGGAATTCCCAGAATGCACCATTTCTTCTGATGTGTTACCACTACACAAGCTAGCGGTGTGTGTGTGGAGGGAGGTTATGTCTCTTCAACGATTTGAGGACGTGGTGTCTGACCTCTCCCTCTGGGACAACCCTGGCCTAGCTGCCCTGCGGTCTGTTCCGGACCCCCAATATTGGATTAATCTGGGGGTTGTTTCACTGGGCGACTTATACATAGACTGTGTGCTTCCTACATTTACCCACCTTCGCGAGACGCTACAGCACCCACAGCTTCAACTGTTTAGATTTTTCCAATTGCGACACGCATTAAACACTCAATTTCCCCCCGCCTCTACCCAAATCTCTAAATTCCCTACAATTGGGATTCTTAAATCCCAGAGACCTAAAGGTCTAATTTCAACACTATACCCACACCTACTTTCGGCAAAGATAGGCCCCGACTCGCTCCCTGTCTTTGAAAGGTGGAAACTCTCTATTCCATCCCTAACACTTGAAGAGTGGTCGGACGTCAGAGTCCCACCTCTTTGTCTCCCCTGCTATAAACAAACTAATTCAGCTTTATATAATACATCAGGCATACCTCACTCCTAGTTGTCTATTCAAATTGGGTAACATCTCCTCCAACTCTTGCCATAGGTGTCGTCAACTAGAAGCGAACTTTTGGCATCTGATGTGGGACTGTGGTGTTGTTAACAACTTCTGGTCTAATATTGTTACCTTTATAAACTCACTTCTGTCACCGCCTTTCAATATAAGTTTGGATCCCAAAATAATCCTGTTTGGTCTACTAGAGGAAGAATTATGGCCAAAATATGTTCGCATATTTCTGAGAGAAGTCCTGTTCCTAGCACATAAGGCTGTAGCCATGCACTGGATGGCCCCAGAACCACCTTCGGTATCGCAATGGATCCGAATGGTAAACACCATAGTCCTTATGAAAAGGTAATTTACTATAATACAGGCTGCTCGGGCAAATTCCAGAAGATATGGGGTTGCTGGCTGGATAATCACTCTACCTTAACCAAAGATTAAAACTTCTGAGTAACTCTCCTTATCCCTCCCTTTTCTTCTCCTCGACTTTCAACTAAGACATACACATGACCAGCATAGACTGTTTATTATTGTTAAAGTTTATTACTACAAATGCTAATTCAACTACAGAAAATGTTTTATTCCATTTGTTCTTGACACTAAAGTACAGTTTACAACTCCTGTTGTATACGCAATGTTTCTAACAATTTCTTTATTCTGTACCGTATACCTTTTTATTGAAAATAACACAAAGTTATAAAAACAGCATTTAAATTTAATGAATAAAAACATCTCCCAAAGTTGCGCTTACATGTTTTGAACAGAATTGAACATTGCTATAAATAAGAACTCTGTTCGAAACATGTAAGCGCAAGTTTAGAAGATGTTTTCATCCATAAAATTTTCATAAAAGCGTTTACTCTAGAATCCACAAAACTACTGCAGTTTTGTTTCTACTGCAGTATATGATGTACCTGTACCTGTCCATGCAATTGTCGGGAAGTGTATCCATGCAACGAGTGGGCACTTGGAGTTGCATCTTTTGTGAAGAAGTTGCACCTTATGGACAACCAAATAATAAAGTGCCTAGTATAAACTATTCCCATCTTTTAGAAAGATAGAGTGAACGAAGGTCAATACAGCACTCCTGCGGTCATATGAGGTAAAAGATATGATAAAGGATAAATACTAATAAGGACTTACCCGGTACTGAGCAGGGTCCTATCAAAGACAGGCCCCGCCAGCACCTCCTAGTCCAAGATCGCCTTAAAAGTAAGAATTCTTCCTCCACATTCGAAAGTTTAGGAGAGCTGCAGGGATCCCTGGATACCCCAATAAGGGGACCCACAAAAATACCGGAAAGTTGAAAAGAAAAAATGACCCCAGCGCTCACTGGGGAAGAATATTCCACTGGATAGTGAGAAATATTACTAGTTTATTTGCAACGCGTTTCAGCCATATAAATGGCCTTTTTCAAGCATAAAAGCAAATGATACATTAACGGTATATATAGACAAACATAACTTACAATCAGAAGTTTCATAGGTGCCCCCAGGGGCTGTGTGTGTCCCCTCTGGCGGCGGCCATCTTGGAGGCAGAGACGGCCTTAGCTGACCCACCTCCCAACAAGACCATTGCTAAAAAATTCAAGAATATACTTGACAGACTCCCAGTCATTGAAATATGACAAATCCTTTCAAAAAGACATCATCGTACAAAGAAAATGCATTAAGATTGTTGTGCTGAATATAACTATATAATCGTCATGTGGTCTGTGTGACGCATGAGCACATGACCATGCATCATTACGTCACACATCACCGCGCCGTATACCAGCATTTCATGCCAACCATTAGGTTACAGTGGGTCACGTGATCCATGACGCTAGAACACCTGACACCGCGTCATTACGCCGCGCGTCATCGCGCTATACTAACATAAGATATAACTATTATAGGCCATCCACTGTTGGAAGAAGGGGGCGTAATAAACCACGCTGAGCGTCATTACAATGCGTGTCATCGCGCTATCTCAAGGGGACCTCTAATAGTTATGGGCCGTACACTGTTAGAGGAAGGGGGCGGGATGAAGTACCCTGATCATGTGACCTAGTCACCGCATCATCGCGTTATCTCAGGGGGACATGCAGTAGTTAAAGCCATACACCGTTGAGAAAAGGGGGTGGGATAGAAAACTCCGATCATGTGACTTAGGGTCAATCCCCTATATAGGTCATATGATTCACAGCAACCAAAAGGCTAGAACAGGGAAGGATAATTAAATTGTTAGGCCCCTTAGTTGCCCAACATGGGAGGAGATATATATATAGATGTTTCAGAAATCATTGTACCAATTAATCGTTATATCTTATGCTAGTATAGCGCGATGACGCGCGGCGTAATGACGCGGTGTCAGGTGTTCTAGCGTCATGGATCACGTGACCCGCTGGAACCTAATGGTTGGCATGAAATGCTGGTATACGGCGCGGTGATGTGTGACGTAATGATGCATGGTCATGTGCTCATGCGTCACACAGACCACATGACGATTATATAGTTATATTCAGCACAACAATCTTAATGCATTTTCTTTGTACGATGATGTCTTTTTGAAAGGATTTGTCATATTTCAATGACTGGGAGTCTGTCAAGTATATTCTTGAATTTTTTAGCAATGGTCTTGTGGGGAGGTGGGTCAGCTAAGGCCGTCTCTGCCTCCAAGATGGCCGCTGCCAGAGGACACACACACAGCCCCTGGGGGCACCTATGAAACTTCTGATTGTAAGTTATGTTTGTCTATATATACTGCTAATGTATCATTTGCTTTTATGCTTGAAAAAGGCCATTTATATGGCTGAAACGCGTTGCAAATAAACTAGTAATATTTCTCACTATCCAGTGGAATACTCTTCCCCAGTGAGCGCTGGGGTCATTTTTTCTTTTCAACTTTCCATCTTTTAGAAAGGAGTTGTACCATACGCACAACCAACCAATAAAGTGCATAATGCATACATACCAATTGTTCCCATCTATAAACATGTAAACTCAATAAATATTGCCAAGTTCTCAACCATAATGTGTAAATAGTAAAGTGCACTGCCAAGCCCCAACGTGCATTTTACAGTCTATTTCCTCAGGAGGATCTGATATATCTAATGTGCATAACCACCCATAGGGTGAGGTGTTCATATTTGGAACAATTCATGATCCCTCAAATCAACTTCTTGTTTAAAAGGTATCTACTGTTATAGAAATAAAAATCACTAGTACTACTTAGCTAAAGTAGAAGTGTTAGCAAAGTCCTAATTCTGACTGGGGAATACTATAGAGGAAGGCCGCCTGCACATGGGTAGATTTGCATTGCGATTCTGTGCAGATTCCACATGCACGGCTGCCATTGAAGTGAACGGAAGCTGTCCAATCTGTGGCCCTTCCGTAATGACATTGCGTCACTCGGCTATGACACGGGAAGAGCAGTGATTTCAATAAAATAAATAAAAATCTGTACTGCGTATGTCCAACAGCTCACAAAAAGACTTCCGCATGTGTAATCTGACCATGTGCCCGGCCAGCGTCTAAAGAATGCTAAAAACTCTTGAATGCATGCAATATAACACAAAGAAAGGACGAGTGTAACATATAAAGGAAAACACAATGTTTTACTCACTGGACGTTGTGGAACAATATCCAAAGAGCAATGAATGGCAAAGGGAGGCATCAACCTTATGCTTTCTTCATCAGCTGAACTCAGTTTTATTAGGATTTTATGCATGTCACGAACTTTTGTTTGATAGACTATCATTGGGTCACTGTAATTGAGAAAGCTGCCTGCAAACCTTGAAAAACAAAATAGACACGTTTTACTGCATTGATAAATCACAATTAAACTCATTACATAAATAGATTTTGTGCAGGGGACAAAAGCTCTTGTACATCTGCTTCACTTACAGATCTGTGGCCAAAACATAAAAATATGAACCTGTGCTTGTCATGTAACTGTAAAATATGGTACTATGGCACAGGTAATGTAATTTGCTGGCAAGCTCTGTGCACTAGAAATGAGAGAGTTAAAAAATACCACATTCTGCAGACACTTATACCTTGTAATTGAGCTCACTGACCTCATTAACAAGTTTTAATTATTTCCTTTAGAGGGAAAACTGGAATGCATTGAAGGAACTTCCTTGTCATGAAGGTACAAGATTATTGGACCTTGCATCCTAAGCATTTCTGTTTATCCCCATACAGATGAGCGCTGTACATGTACAGCATAAGATCTTTGACAGCTGACGACGGGCTGCAATATGCCCTTAACCCTTTAACCCTTTGGGAGCACGTCTGGAAAATCTCCAGGGCTTGCTGCACTGACCATGCAGTTAAACCCTGGAAGATTTCCGTGGACAGCTCTAGTGCTGAAATGTGTAGAGCACTGAGCTGTCATCTGAAATCTTCCGGGGTTTTTACTGCATACTCAGTGCAGCAACTCCCAGAGATTTCCCTGCCATAATACCAACTGTCAAAGTAGTACAGTGACACAGTGACTGTGTCCTGGCCATGGGAGAACTGTGTAATAGCTTTATTAGTTGACAGATAGAGCAGTGCTGAAATGTGCGGGGAACTAGCGCCGTCAGTCAACTAATAAAGGTATTACACGTTTTCCTGCCGGCCAGGACACACAGCCATTGTACACCTTTGCCCACTTGAAATTATCTCAGGGAAATCTTGGGGGCTTGCTATGCTGAGTATGAAGTAAAAACCCCAAATGATTTCAGTGGATAGCTCAGTGCTGAAGACTACCGCTGTCTGTTCAACATAATAAAGTTATTACACTGTTTTCCTGCCGGCCAGGACACACAGTTATTGTGCCACCGCACACATTTGCTACTTCGACTTACCTCAGGAAAGTCTCCGGGGCTTCCTGCGCGGACATGGTAATAAACCTGCCACTGAAGGGGTTAAATGTCGATATCAGTATTGACAGCAACATTTAAATGGTCCAACAGAGGGAGGGGGCTCCCTCTTTCACCTGAATGGCACCTCTGCGAGAAGATCATGGGAGGTACAGACAAAAAAGTATAAGAAGGCACACCGATAAATACCAAAATTAGTAACAAAAGTACAAATAACCAGGTTAGCGCTCCTGAACAATAAACACCAATGGTGCTAGTAATTAGCGTGTGTTGAAAAAATAAAAACACACTTACCCGGTGTATGGCAGGGACCTATGCACAGATCTCTGCCACCACCCGATATCCAGGAAAGCCTGTAAATGATTACTGTTGGTAAATCTCTCAGAATCCCTCAGGGCTAGACTGCGGGAGAGCTCCTGCGGATCCTCCGTCCCCCTGGCCAGGGAGCCGCTAAAGTGTAGTCTTTGTATTTAAAAAATAGGATACCGCGCTCCTAAGGATATACACGTCCCAAACAGCTGTATATTTACTTCCACCTCGTTTATTAGTACTACGCGTTTCGTCCTATAGACTTCCTCATGTACCTGAGGAAGTCTATAGGACGAAACGCGTAGTACTAATAAAAGAGGTGGAAGTAAATATACAGCTGTTTGGGACGTGTATATCCTTAGGAGCGCGGTATCCTATTTTTTAAATACAAAGACTAAAATTAGTAACAAAATTTTCTTACTTCAACATATAAACAGCCATAGACAAATTAAACGTATTTAATCATAAGGGAAAAAAAGAACACAACTACAATAAAAAGAGGGACCCCCCCCCCCCGTCTTTCCCAATATACCATATTCCCCCCCAAAACATATCACTTACAAAATCTCTGAAAAAATGTTAAATATCTGGGCTCATGCACATATTATACACAGATGTACAAAATATTACCCATATGAAAGTACTTGTATCCTAGGGATATACATAAATACACACATACACATGCATACAGTGGTTTGCCCAAGGACTCTTAGTTTGTCGCCACCTTTAATACTCTCCGCGTCAAAGACGTGATGCTTCTTGTTGAAGCACCCAAGTGGAATGTGCCGTGATCCAGAAGGTAGGATCTCTGCTCTTGGCACGGTACGCCTCAGCAATGGTCGATCTCATCCAATGGGCTATGACCACTGTAGAGGCCACAAGTCCAGGTCTCAGGCCACCCAGGATCACAAAAAGTATGTCAGGACGATAGTAGGAAGATGTTTTAGCTAAGTAAATCAACAGGGTACAGACCAAATCCAGTTTGTGCAGAGAGCGTTCTCTCGGAGGAGAGCTGAAGGGCGGAGTGATGGTAGATTTGCACCGGAATCTGGAAGGCCAACACCAGCTTCACTAGGAGGGAGGGTACGGGTCGCAGCACCTTGTTCTGGTGGAGGACCATAAACAGGGGTTTAGCAGACAAGCTGCCAGCTTAGATACCCTGCGAACGGAGTTGTTTGTCAAAAAAGCACCACCTTCCAGGACAGAAGGCAATTTACCACATATGATGGTCATGCCTTCTATATTGCTCTTAATTGTTTAAAATTTAAGGATCGTAATCTGACAGGAGCCGACCAAGAGCCCTGAAATACCTGGTCCACAACCTGCACTCCACAATCTGTCCAACTTGCATCTGTAGTCACTGATACAAAAAGGAGAAAGTATACCCCCTTTCTAACATTTGAAGGCGATTTCCACCAGGCAAGGCATCTCTTAACTTGAAAGGGATTGGTTAAAATTTCCCATGTATGGAAGATGGATTCCCATCCCATGAAGATGGAATCAAATTTTGTAAGGATCTGGAATGGAACTGGGCCCAAGGAGCCAACTGTATACATGATTGCATCGGTCCCAAACTTCTCATTGCTTTCCTTACTGCAACATTCTCTCTCCCTTAGATTACGGTTACAGACCAGATCAGGCTTTCTTCTTCAGGCTACATTCAGATGGACGACCAGGATATTGGTCTGAAAAACTATTCCAGGTATCGCAGTTGTCAACGTGCTAGAGATGTCACCGGTGAATGTTCCCCGGTTTCGTGATCGCCGGTATCCAATGATACCAGCGATCACAAAAAAGTTAAAGTTTTAAAAAAGTAAAGGTTTCAGCTGCCTTCATAGATCTGATCCATGAGGGCAGCTGAAAATACTCACCCCCATCCTCCGTGATGTCCTGGCCTGGTCACTTCTTTCCTCCACTTCACTCCACTCATCCATAATTAACCAAGCGTGTCATTAACAGGGAAGACCATCCTACGGCAGGATCGTAAGCCTCCGGACATCTTGTTCCGTGTGGACTTGGGTTGTTTTACTTCCTCCACCCTCAGTCTCTCTTACGGCTTTAAGTAGTTCCTCTATATCAGTCTATAGAGAAATAGTACTTCTTATCCTCATCTATAAGGCCCTTCTTTCTCTGCCAGCTCTCCATTCGACATCCTGAATAGAAGCTTCAAAATCTCAACTAGATAAGTCCAAAACACGGGGCCTGTTAGCAGGCTTATGCTGGGTTCCTACGGGACGCTTTTACTGTTCTCGCTGTTCTGCAGCAGCAAAAAACCCCCAAGATTTCCGTGGGATAAGAGCAGCGGCACTTCGCACTTTGAAGTGCCTTCGCTGCATGCTTTTCCATTGTGGCCAGCTCTCAAATAAGGGGCGAGGCCGGAACAGGAAAAAAAAAAAAAAAAAAAAAAGGACATACTGCGTCCTGGGAAACCGCGCCGCAGCTTTGCCGCGACGGATCGCCTGCCCCATGTGGACGAGATTTTTGACAAATCTCGCCCACATAGCTGTCTTACCAAGGGATTAGCGGCCGCAGGCGGATTCACCGCAGCGAAATACCGCAGGGAAATTCCACGGCAAATCCGCCGTGTGAACTCAGCCTTAGGAGGACCAGGTTGAGGAGAAAGATTAGCTGCAGAGGCTTGAACCTACGCTAACCATACATCTGATGTCATTTATGAAAGTAGCCTTTTCATCTTTGACTATCTTAGCTGTACAATTCTTATAGTTTCTTCCAGTTATTTTGCACATAAAAGGTCTCAGAGTTTCCTTGTCACCCTGTAAATGACAAGAAGCTATTGTATTGCTATATAACACAACAATGTTTAATAGATGTTGCTCAGGAGGAACACTCATGGTTTGCTGTGTTTCCACGTTGCCTTCACGGGCATCCATGGTACTGCTGAGAAAAGCCAGGCCTTCACGGTTCACCAGTTAGTTATAGGCTAAATGGAGTCTTCCACCTAGTTCCCCGTCAGTAGGGAATTTAAAAATGGCACTGTAGTGTGGGTACACGCTGCTTCTGTATAATGTGACTGCTTGTGCAGCAGTGCTCGCCCACATTCGGACATTCGTGTGCAGTGATGATAGCCACCACAAACACATCACTGAGCGATCTTGCGCCTGAATTTGCGTAACTTAAATCACCTTAACCACTCGCTATTCCACCGTGATCGGGAAAAAAGGATAAGGGATCACACACAGTGTTTTAGTCGCAGAGTACAGGAAAGAATGAGAGCCTCAGTCCCTGATCAAGGAACTGTCATGTCTTTGTCCACTATAGGGACAAGAAGAATACATGAGGTGGGTGGAGAGGGAAAGGCTTTTAAATTCAGTCTTCTTGTCCTTACAGAGGTCAGAGGGCCACCTCCAGTTGTGCTGTCATGATTGGACAATGTGAAAAATAAACGTTAGGATTTTTTGAGACTGGAAAGGGAAAAAAATCAAGATGAAAGCATAAAAACTGCTGCAGCAGGAAGAAGTAGTTTAAGATTCTGTTTGCCCCACGAAACATTAAGCCTCTATCCACATTAGTTGATCAGTGGAGGTCAGACTGCTGGAACTCCCATCGATCTTAAGAAAGGGACCCTTGAACATCCCCTCATTAGCGGCGTATTGTTCGAGATTGCTCCTGTGGTATCGATTTCACTGGGATGTCAATGACAGCCGAGATCAGGCACTTGGCTGAATTACATAGAGTGGCGGTGTGCATGTTGGACTGCTGCTCCATTTCTTCAGGAACTTTTGGGACACCTGTTCTCATGATCGATGGAGATTTCCTGCAGTTAAACCCCCAATGATCAGAAAGCTATCCCCTATCCTGAGAGTTCGGTCCCCTATCTTTATATCTTGGCACAACCCCTTTAACATTCATAAAGATTGTTCGGCTCATACAAAACACCTTGCCCTATAAAAATGCACAGGCTAATAAACAAGGATCCCTAAAGATTAAAAGCAATCTCTATGTTACATGGCACATGCCTCAAAATCCATGAAAGAAACCCTCTGTGTCTACATATGAAATCAGAACCAATACATTTCTATAGTTGCTGTATTATATATTGGTACAGGAGGTTGCCATCTACTGCCACCTGTAATTCAGGATGGTGGGGCACTAAAATTTTCATGAGGTCATATATATTTGAGTATTTGAATTATGTTACAATTTATGATCAATAAAACTGCAAAATTGAGGTGTTTCCATATGTTCCAGGTCACAAAAGTGTCAATGGCAAAAAAATAAATACATTATATTCCCAATTTTTGAAAGTTAATTCAAAAGTACAAATGTAATCCTGACAACTATATTTATCAAGATGCAGCGAAGCACCTTGAACCCGCTTTATTATTGAGCCCATTATGACATTTTTGTCGCATAAAAATAGATAAAACATACCTTGCTGCAACAAAAGTCTCTGAACCACCATAATCAAGTAAGAAGAGTGTTAGATGGGTGAGATCTTCAATTTTATATCTTGTTGGACCACAGGGTTCTAGGATGCATTTACTTTCCAGAGGAATCAATTCAAGAATATTGCCACGGCACCATTTGTTTTGTGTAACACTTTGGAAAGCAATTATTTCCCCTAAAAAAACATACAACAAAACAGTCTTCAGATTATATATTTTATTCATATTACAGAAGCTACTGAAAATCTATTATTGAAACAAATAAATGGTGCAGCAAATCACAATGAGGTAATTATTATGACGGACTTTAACTATCCAGATATAAACAGGGAAGCGGAAACCTGCAGACCTCGTAAAGATAAGAGTTTTCTGTCAATTACTAAAGATAAAACTAACTTACCCAACTCGTACAGGACCTAACTAGTGGATCGGCCATTTTGGAGTTAATATTAACCAACAGACCTGACAGAACAACAGAGGTGCAGGTTGGGGGGGGGGGGGGGGGGCTGCAACTGGGAAATAGGGACCATAATATAATACATTTCAACTTGTCTTTGACAGTTTTATAGGGGAACTACAAAAATAGTAAACTTTAGGAAGGCCAAGTTCGATAAGCTCAAAGATGCCCTAAACCGTATCAACTAGTACAATGTCTGCAGAAACTGTAGGGCAAGTGTCAGAAAAGCTAAAGCTAATAATTAATTGAGGCTTGCAACAGAGGCCAAAAGCAATAAAAAAGGATTTGGTGGGTACGTCAAAAGTAAAAGAAAAGTCAAAGATGCTATTGGATGTATACAAGATGAGAATGGTGAATTGGTTAAGAATGATGTTGAGAAGGCCAAACTTTTAAATTCCTATTTTGTATCAGTTTTCTCTCAGAAAGTAGATGGAACATCAGCTGATCTTCCCTGTTCTATTGGGGGAATAAAAGAATGCAGGCTATCTATAAGTAGAGAGATGGTGAGGGAACACTTAGCTAACTTAAATGAATTCAAGTCTCAAGGTCCAGATGAATTACATCCTAGGATACTAAAGGAAGCGGCGGAGGTAATTGCTGAACCACTCGCCATAATCTTTGAAAATTCCTGGAGAACAGGAGAAGTCCCAGAAGATTGGAAAAGGGCAAATATTGTCCCTATCTTCAAAAAGGGGAAGAAAGTGGATCCAGGAAACTACAGGCCTGTGAGCCTGACTCTATACCGGTAAAGATCTTTGAACAAAATATTAAACAGCATGTATGCAAGTACTTGGATGAAAATGGAGTAATTAACCAGAGCCAGTATGGGTTTGTAACAAACAAGTCATGCCAGACTAATCTAACTTCCTTCTTTTCCTTCTATGACATTATCACTGACTGGGTTAATCAGGGAAATGCGGTGGATATAGTTTTTCTTGACCTTAGTAAAGCATTTGAAAAAAATGACCAAATAGATTCAGAACTGGCTGAGCGATCATACTCAAAGAGTGGTCATAAATGGCTGAACATCCAAGTTGAAGAATGTATCAAGTGGGGTAACACAAGGCTCTGTCCTAGGTCCAGTGTTGTTCAACATTTTTATAGATGATCTGGAGAAAGGAATTGATGGGAAACTGGTCAAATTTGCTGAATCTAGGAGGGATAGCTAACACTAGGGAAGATAGAGAGAGTATTCAAAAAGTTCTAGAAAAGCTTGCACAGTGGGCAGCGACTAACAGAATGCAAAGTCCTACATCTGGGCAAGAAAAATGAAAAAAGAACAATAGAATTGGAGGAATTAAGCTAAGCAGCAGCACATGTGAAAAAGATTTGGGTATACTAATAGAGCATAGACTGAACATGAGTCAACAATGTGATGCAGCAGCCAAAAAGGCAAACAATTCTGGGATGTATTAAGAGAAGCATAGAGTCTAGATCACGTGAGGTCATTATTCCCCTTTACTCTTCCTTAATCAAACCTCATTTGGAATACTGTGTCCAGTTCTGGGCACCCCACTTTAAAAAAGATATAGAAAAACTGGAGCAAGTTCAGAGAAGAGTTACCAAGATGGTAAGCTGTCTGCAAATCATGTCCTATGAAGAACGGTTAAGGGATCTGGGAATGTTTAGCTTGCAAAAAAGAAGGCTGAGAGGATACTAAATAGCGGCCTACAAATATCTGAAGGGCTGTCACATTGCAGAGGGATCAGACCTATTCTCATTTGCACAAGAAAAAACCTGCTACAACCAATGTATGGGATACAAAGAATGAACACAAACCCATGGTTGAAAAGCATCTAAAACAGAATAAAAGACCCATTCTGGGCATTATTTTGGTAAAGTCTGATAACTTAAATATTCAAACAATACCACAACCAGTTCCCTTTACCAACCAAGTACCACAATTACCAAAACAGTAATTCGAAGTGTACCATGTAGTGGATATCAAAATTTTATTGATCAATGTAACTGTGAATAAGGCATCAAAGAGACAATTAAACCCCAATGTGGCATGCAGTAGACCATCCATCTTGCTAGTGCTTCCAATGATTCTGATGGTGACATGTGTACCATACATGGATACAAGTTATAGACAAGATTAGAGCAGATGAATCATCATGGAGATGCACCATCTGTCAGGAGGAGATGCAGACAAAACAGAGGTTAGTATTACATTAAAATAAACACAAAATTAAAATCAAGACAAATCACCACATTGTCGTGTACAACTGACACCCAAGGCCTAATCTCGCCAAATCCAATCATCTATATGTGTCTATATATACATATATATTCTTTATGTCATGTGTCACCAGACATAAATGTCATCCTATTATATACCAATGCCCATGACTTGCAACCAATTGAACAACCGCTGTGTACCTAAGCGTACCATTGTGTGCCTAGGAGGACAATATGATCACACAGCTTAAAGCCACATCCTATAAATGGGCATCTACAAAAAAAGGACCCGGTCAGTACTCAAGATTCAGTCCCCGCGGATGCATATACTGTAGTCTAGATTAAAGATGCACTGGAATTCAAGCTTTTTAAGTCGGCTTTCTCTATCCCCATCCTGTTGGAGTTTAGGGACACCATTGACTACCCGGTCCCGCAGCTGACTGACTGTGTGGCCAGCTTCAAGAAAATGTTTCCCCACTGGAACATCAGAATTCCCAGTTCTGATAGTGCTTTTGTGTTTGGCTATTCGTGCTCTGACTTCCATTGTGGTCTCTCCAAAGTAGTTAAGTCCACAAGGACATGTGATCATATAGATCATGTATGATGAGGAGCAAGAAAACCTATTGTTGATGTAATACGTATATCCAGTGCTTGGATGCCTGAATGTGCTACCCTTTATGAGATTGTTGAAACAGGCGCAACTCATACAAGGGAAGCAGCCATTTCTTGATGGAATAAATGTGCTGTATCCCAGCCTGTGACCTGGATCCTTGATGGTCCTCACCAGCTTATCTCGAAAACTAGGTCCCCTGCGATATGCCATAAGTGGTGGCGTATCGGACATGGGCATTCCAGGAAAACATTGTTTTAGAATTGGCCAGTGTTCCCCTAGAATATAGGAAACCTGACCACTCTGAACACCATACAGTAGATACAAATGGAGTACGATCCTTCTTAGCGATCGTTGGTTTAGGACCCAATAGATCATCACATGGAACCGACTGTGCTTTTGAGCACGTTATTAATAAGATCCAACGGGTATCTCCATTCCAAGAACCTAGTGCACATTTGTTCCAAGCGATTATCTAAAAAAATCATCTACTATACGTTTTATCCAAACCATCTGACTACACGGTAATATTCATAATACTGCGAGGATGATGACTGTCAAACCTAAGCACATTGTTCCGGTCCATCTTTTTTTGGTACAAATCAGTTTTTAACTCACCATCAGAAACCACCACCAGTACAACCAAAAACTGTACCTGGTTATGTGAATAGGTGATGATGAAGTTAAGGTCTGTCAAAATATTGTTAAAGGGGTTGTCTCGCGCCGAAACGGGGTTTTTTTTTTCCCATAGGCCCCCCGTTCGGCGCAGGACAACCCCAAAGGATGTGTTAAAAAAAAGAAAAGGTATTACTTACCTGAATCCCCGCTCTGCGACGTCTTCCTTCTTCTTCCTTCACCAAGATGGCCGCCGGGATCTTCACCCACGATGCACCGCGGGTCTTCTCCCATGGTGCACCGTGGGCTCTGTGCGATCCATTGCCGATTCCAGCCTCCTGACTGGCTGGAATCGGTACACGTGACGGGGCGGAGCTACGAGGACCAGCTCTCCGGCACTAGCGGCCCCATTCACCAGGAAGGAGACCGCACAGCGCAAGCGCGTCTAAAAAAGCAAGAAGACATCAGAATTAGACGGATCCATGGCGACGGGGACGCTAGCAACGGAGCAGGTAAGTGAATAACTTCTGTATGGCTCATATTTAATGCACAATGTACATTACAAAGTGCATTAATATGGCCATACAGAAGTGTATACCCCCACTTGCTGCCGCAAGACAACCCCTTTAAGTTCAACGTGAAATTTCAGCAGTTCGTTCACGGTCCCCTGCCATATAAAAAACACATCATCGATATACCTCCACAAGACCTGGACATGTACCCAGGCTGGGGAGGTAGTGGAGGTATATACATGTTCCTCTTCAATATAGGTCATAAATGCGTTGGCATAGCTAGGACGACGTTGGACCCCATAGCCAGACCGTGTTTCTGGCGATATCATATGCCATCATACAAGCATATGTTTTATGGCAGGATACCCTCCAGGAGGGTCAATGCAAAATTAAGGCAATCATCAGGCATGCCACGGGTCAACAACAAATGTCTCATTGCTTCCAATCCGATGTCATGTCTTATAATGGTGTACAAAGACACAAGATCAAAGGAACCCAATATGATGTCACCAGAAATCGCTTTATTCGTCAATTACGCCAAAAAATCTGAAGTATCCCTAATATAGGATCGAGAGTCACAACTAAGTGGTTGTGAAATCTTGTCAAGAAACCTGGAGGAATTGCTGTACAGTGACCCTCACCCAGATAGGACATCGCGACCAGGTGGATTTTCTAGACCTTTATGGATTTTTGATAATGTGTACAGCACTGGCATGACAGGGAACCTAGGGCAGAGAAAATCACGCAGTTGCAGATCAATATTACCACGTGATAATGCATCTTCCAAGAACAATTTGAGACTAATGCGGTGCTGTTGTAGAGGATTTACAGAAAAGACTTCATATACTTCCGTGTCAGCCAATTGGCTCACAATTTCTTGATGTATTTATGGATACATATAAATACCAACAGCACCGCCTTTGTCCGCTGCCTTAATAGTGATATCATCATCATTACTAAGTCTTTTCAGAGCTCTGTATTCAATTTTAGAAAAATTACAACACACTTCGCTCCTATAGCTTACAGCTCTGAGCTTCTCGATGTCAGAGGATACCAGCCTCTCAAATGTCTCTATAACCGGGTTATTCCCCGAAGGTACAAAGGTGCTCCTATTGCGTAGACCCAACTCTTTAGAGGAAATATCAGCACGCAGCTCAGATACTGGTGGAGAAATGCCTTTCTTATCTCCCTCAGGACCAGAAAAATTCAACTTCAGTTGCACAGTACGGAAAAAGCGTCTACAGTCCAGGTCCAACTGAAAGCAGTTGGGCCTGGAAATAGGGCAATATGATAAACCCCTTGAGAGTAAAGAGACATCAGAGACAGACAATTTAGAGGAGATATTCACCACTGACATATTAGTAGAAACGTCATTACTTATCAGATGTTCCAATGGGACCCCGATCTGGTTTGTATCCCCTGTTCCGGCCTGCCTCGACTTCTTGCGATTCCGGCCACCTCTTCTTGTCCTTCTCTTTTTTTGCAATGTGTCGTGCTGCATTTAGGAGGGCAAGACTCTGGAACATTGCCATCAGTGGAGATATCTCTCGTTGATTTGTCCGTAGAATCCAATGTGCCAGATGTAGGTTGAATCCTCGTGGTCTACGTCGACTATTAAATCTTCTCCTATTGTGGGAGGGGAACGTGGTCTGTGCAGCCACTCTTCCCTTTGGGATCTGCCAGTTGTAAATATGGCCTTTGGCATAGTCATCCAGATCCCTCTGCCACTTAGCACGCTTGGTGGATTCAACTTCTACTTCACTCTCACCAGATCATCCAGTTTCTGTCTGTAATTAGATCACTCCTCTCTGGGCGTTAATGCCTGCACATCATATTCTAGACTTTTGGTTGAATCTGAGCAACTTGCGATCTCCTTGTTCAAATATTCAAGATTTAATAAAATGAGATCAAATACATATTTATTTAGTGATATTAGCGAACTTGGCACAAAATTCACTGTCTCCCATCATAAGTATTGGTCTGACTTGTGATCTCAATCCCCTCAGAATACGTTTTGAGGTAAAATATTCTTTAAGCGTCATGGCGTGTAACGATAATTGTTCAATTGGTTGCAAGTCATGGGCATTGGTATATAATAGGATGACATTTATGTCTGGTGACACATGACATATAGAATATATATGTATATATAGACATATATAGATGATTGGATTTGGCGAGATTAGGCCGTGGGTGTCAGTTGTAAACCACAATGTGATGATTGTCTTGTTTTTAATTTTGTGTTTATTTTAATATAATACTAACCTCTGTTTTGTCTGCATCTCCTCCTGACAGATGGTGCATCTCCATGATGGTTCATCCGCTCTTTAATCTTGTCTATAACTTGTATCTATGTATGGTACACATGTCACCATCAGAATCATTGGAAGCACTAGCAAGATGGATGGTCTACTACATTCCACATTGGGGTTTAATGGTCTCTTTGATGCCTTATTCACAGTTACATTGATCAATAAAAGTTTTGATATCCACTACATGGTACACTTGAAATTACTGTTTTGGTAGAACAACTATGTGGGACTTCGTTGGTAAAGGGCACTGGTTGTGGTATTGTTTGAATATTTAACCCCTTAGTGACCAAGCCTGTTTGCGCCTTAATGACCAGGCCAAATTTTGGAAATCTGACATGTGTACTTTAACATAGAATAGCTTCATAAAGGTTTTCCATATCCAAGTGATTCGGACATTGTTTTTTCGTCACATGGAGTACTTCATTTAGGTGGTGAAAATAGTCCGATATAATTTGTGTATGTTTATTAAAAGTGCCAATATTGGGAAAATTTTGAAAAAAATATCGTTTTTTCACATTTTCAATTGTAATATATCAAATATGTGCAAACATACTGTACAAACTTTTGCTAAGATATATATTTCCATCTCTTTATTCTGAATGCACATTTGAAAAACTTTTGTTTTTTTAACCATTTAGGAGACGTACAAATTTAACATTACTTTTCAGCATTTTGAGGAACACTTTATTTTCTTGCACTAAGCCAAGATAGCAAAGGCTCATAGGTGTCAGAATGATAGCTACCACCACAAATGACCCCATTTTAAAAACTACACCCCTTAATGTATCCACTGAGGGGTGTCATGAGTATTTTGACCCCACAGTTTTTTTTCAGGAATTAATTCAATTTAGAGGAGAAAAAGTAAAATTTCATATTTTTGCAACTATGTCATTTTGAAGACTTTTTTTTCTATAGTTTACATGAAAATGAGGATTTACACCCCAAAATGGATAAGCCTGTTTGTCCTGTGTTCAAAAATATACCCAATGTGGCCCTAATCTTATATCTGAGTGCACAACGGGGCCCAAAATGAAAGGAGTAGTCAGTGTCATTCAGAACAGAAATTTTGCTTTAAGTCCTTTAATGCCCCATAGTCCACTTGTAGAGTTCTTGAGCGCCCAAAACCATGGAAACCCCCACAAATGACCCCATTTTGAAAACTAGACCCCTTAACAAATTTATCTAGGGGTGTACTGCCCATTTTGACCCCACGGTTTTTGAATGAATTCAAGCAAAGCAAAAGGAAAAAATTGTAATTTTCGTTTTTTTGGCAATTCTGTCATTTTAAAAACCGCTTTTTTTGTACAGCATACATATAAATGAAGACTTGCACCCCAAAATGGATACCCCCGTTTGTCCTGTGCTCAGAAACATCCCCATTGTGGCCCTAATCTTCTGTCTGGATGCACAACGGAGCCCAAAATGAAAGGAGTAATCGGTGGCTTTCAGAACATAGATTTTGCTTGAAGACCTTTTAGGCCCCATAGCACACATGTAGAGTTCTTGAGCGCCCAAAACCATGGAAACCCCCACAAATGACCCCATTTTGAAAACTAGACCCCATAACAAATTTATCTAGGGGTGTACTGCCCATTTTGACCCCACGGTTTTTGAATGAATTCAAGCAAAGCAAAAGGAAAAAATTGCGATTTTCGTTTTTTTGGCAATTCTGTCATTTTAAAAACAGCTTTTTTTGTACAGCACACATATAAATGAAGACTTGCACCCCAAAATGGATACCCCTGTTTGTGCTGTTTTCACAAATATACCCATTATGGCCCTAATCTTATGTCCGCATGCACAACGGGTCCCAAAATGAAAGGAGTAATCGGTGGTTTTCAGAACATAGATTTTGCTTGAAGTCCTTTTAGGCCCCATTGCCCACTTGTAGAGTTCTTGAGTGCCCAAAACAATAGGGAACCCCCACAAATGACTCCATTTTGAAAACTAGACCCCTTAACGAATTTATCTAGGGGTGTACTGCGTATTTTGATGCCACAGTTTTTGAATGAATTCAAGTAAAGGAAAAGGAAAAAATTGTGATTTTCATTTTTTTGGCAATTCTGTCACTTTAAAAACAGCTTTTTTTTGATGGGGCGTGGCCAAGCAGCCGAGCTGACCGGCCGCATGTAAGAAGCGCTCCTGCTCTAACCGACAAGCCAACAATCCTGCACCCATCCTGAGGACTCCCAAGCCCGGTACAACATCTCCGGAGGAGAGGGGAAAGAGGCCAGACCGGAAAAACAGACCCTGAAAAACGCGCAGCGGAGGCAGCGCCGACGGGAGACCTGAGAAGCGGACGGCGCCGCCATTACACAGCACGAGGTACCAACCAGCCGGCAAGCCCCGGCCCAACGCTGTCTACAGCAGAAAGAAGGGAGGGAGAGGCCCAGACCACCGGCGGCGCCGCGGAGCACTGCAGCACCCACACGGCAACCGCATTGAGGACACCCTGACGGCGAACACGTGGGGCCGCCGCCGCCATCTTGTGGAAAAAACTATAGGCTGACGAACGACCGCTCGGGACCGGTGTACCCCCCTACCGACACATAGAAAAAGAGGACCGGACACCCGGTAAGGCTCCCGCAGTACCAGCGGCTATAGCGACGCTAGCGGCGGACCCGCGGTGCCGCAACTGACACAGCCGCCGGCAGGCGAACGGGGCCGACGGACCGAACGGCGAAAAGCCAAACAGAGGAGGCGCACAGAGATCCCTGCACAGAGGAGAAAGGCAGCACCAGAGGCGGCAACCAGATAAGTGTGCTGGGGGGAAAGGGCAGCAGACACTGCACTCTATATAAAGCAGAGCCTAGGAACAGAGCCCCCCCTCCCCCACCATACCCAGGGAAGAGGTCACAGAAGCAGCCATAGAATACCCCCCAATAGAGGGGAAGGGAAGCACCAACCTCGCAGAAGACCCCCCCGCAGATGGCGGCAAATGATCACCGCTAATAAGAAGTAACAGACAGATGAGACAGGGGCGAAACACCATACCAACCAGGGATAGCACCATATATACAAGCCCTGTGCCACGTATAACTGATAAAAAAGCCATAAAAAGGACACTTTAATACCTCGCTCCACAAACCAGAGATAAACAACTGAATTCGCCGCCAGATATCCCTGAAAGGGCAGCATGGGGCCTACCAGGCACAACGCAACAGCCGATAAATTGAAAGCGTTCGCCAGAAGCGAAACACGCAAGGACCCAGGCTCCGATCCCACACCATCGGCCCCGGGGGGGCTCATCCCCCCTGACAAAAAACACCAACTTAAGCCCAACGGAGGGGACTGTTCAAACCCTACAACAACTGTCTGAGCAGCTGTTAACCGCAATCCAAACCTCCACGACTACTCTTACCAGTAAAATCGACGAAGTTAAAATGGATGTAAGCCTCCTTAGACAAGACCTCCAAAAATTGAGAGAGTCACAAATACGGAAGACAGAATATCTACACTAGACCACACTGTCTCCCCAATGTCAGCCGCAATAAGAGATCTTACACAGAAAGCTGAATATTGGAGACAAAAAGCGGACGACCTTGAAAATCGTTCGCGACGCAATAATCTGCGCATAGTCGGTTTACCAGAACGAACCGAGGGGCAGAGACCCGAAGAATTCTTAGAGAAATGGCTCCGTGAACTTCTTCCCAATGCTGCCCTATCACAGATTTTCGTTATCGAGCGAGCCCACCGAGTGCCAATGAAGCCGCCCATACCGGGGGCTCCACCTAGACCCCTACTAGCAAGACTACTCAACTCTCGGGACAGAGATATTATCCTGCAAGCTGCCAGAAAAGGAGGACCCCTAAGCCATGATATCTATCTTCCCGGACTTCTCGGCAGACCTCCAAAAGCAAAGAGCGTCATTCTTCAGTATTAAAAGGCAACTTCGAGATATGCAGCTCCCGTACTCCATGGTGTATCCAGCGCGACTGTGAGTGATCGACGGAGAACGTACCCGTTTCTTCACCTCACCATCCGAAGCAGAAGAATGGCTAACCACAAGACGACCAGAAAGACTAACGTATATAAAAAATTTAACCGTTTCCTACCCCCCTTTAGGTGACGGGACTTCCATACCACGTACAAATATGTTGCTTAAATAACGCAATTATATGGTAAACCACTAAACCAAGGACGAAGCGCCCCCTCCGGGCTGCGTCCGGTGTAACACCCCCTTTCCCCTTAACCACCCCCCCGCTTTTCTTCTCCCCCCCCCCCCTCTCTTCCGAAAGGGAGTCCACCTAACTAATATACAACGCGATATGGTCGGCCCATATCACTGTTCTAATAATCCAACAAAACCACAAGTATAGCGAACGTTGAAGCTATGCTAAGTTGGTTACCCAGAGTAATAATTAGCCACAAATACTGACATAGCAAGAAAGTATTCGGTGTCCAAACCCTGTTTGATTGTAAGTTGTAGAAGTTATAAGTTGGTAATATACTACCGCAATGTTTCTAAGCTGTATGCATCGGGTGCTTAATGTTTTCCCTGTAAACGTACTGGAGTGCGATTGCATAATGAGTAACAAAGATGTAATGGGGCGTGGTGGGGGGGTTTCCTGGGGGCCGGGATGCCATAAAAAAACTTCTATCCGGACTCAATTAAAGCACCTTTTCCAATGGCTAAGATAACCTTTGTGTCCTGGAATGTCAGAGGCATGGGATCCCCCAGGAAGCGAGCCACAATAAATTCCTTAATACGCTTCTGGCGACAGCATGTATTGTGCCTACAGGAGACCCACCTCACGCCCGAAACCTCTAAATGCCTGTCAAAGCCATGGGTCCAGTGGTCAGCACATTCATACCACACATCATACTCCAGGGGGGGTGTCTTTACTGATAGAAAGATCACTCAGATGGGAAGTGGAACAATTGAAGAGAGACTCGGAGGGTAGATTTATCTTCGTTAGAGCCAAAATAAATAACGATCCATATGTAATCCTATGCTATTATAACCCACCATCAACGTCAACAGCCCTACAGGCGGAAGGCATACAATTTGCCTCATTCTCACCAGATGCAACGACTATCTGTATGGGAGACATGAATATGGTCATGGACCCGCTCCTGGACAGATTTGGGGGTGGTGCTCGGGGGGCGGGAGACACGGGCCTAGCCTCGATGATCTCGGTGACGGGATGGCTGGATATATGGCGAATATTACACCCACACCAGCGGGAATTCTCCTGCCATGCAGCCCATAATCATGCGTTGAGTCGAATAGACTACATATTTGGATCTCCCTCATTATTCTCCAAAATTGAATCCATAGAATTCCTCCCAAGAGGGGTGTCAGACCACTCGCCAATCTGTATGGCCCTCAAAAATCCGGGCTCCCCTGCTATTAAGAAGCAGCGAATACACCCGTTCTGGCTATCATTGCTCGGCCCAAATGACCGAATAGTAGACCAAATACAAATTTACTACGAAGCACACGAAGCGAACCCCGATAGGATGTTGGTCTGGGAAACTTTCAAACCATACCTTAGGGGATGCTTTAAATCCTCAATCTCCTTCATTTAAAAAACCACAGCAAAGGAAGGAGAACAGTTAGCGGAACAATGTCGGCAGCTAGAAAAGGAATTTATATCCGACCCCTCAAATGTAAAAAGAAACAAATGGCTACAAGCAGGCAGAGTATTTGACACACTTAAAAGAGAAAGCCCAAAGAAAATTATTCTTTACCTGCCAGTCCTCCTTCGAATTGGGTAATCAATCCAGCAAATTACTAGCATATATGGCCCGACAAGAGACCACTTCTCTGGCGATACTGAGGATTAAATCAGCAGAGGGCACAATAATCACAGACCCCAAAGACATATTAGGCAGATTCAAACAATTTTACTCTGACCTATACCAATCCCAGATCAACTACATCCCAGCAGAGCTAGAGACGTACCTAAACAGTATAACATTCCCAGTAATACAAGAAACACATAGATCCCTGCTAGACGACCCCATTACAATAGAGGAGTGTGGTACAAATATAATTGGCTATTTGTAGCCCTCCATTTTGTCCTTCATCCTCCATTTTGTATTTTCCTTTATTCTCCATTCTGTATTTTACATACGAATAGCTATGAACATTCATGTGGACTTCAAACCTGTTTGGTGTAGGAAGCCTTGATGTAACTGTGAAATGTGTATGCGACTTGTTAGTTCTTTGTATAAAATAGAGGTCTAACATATGTATATTGTCTTACTTATACAGAACAATGCTACCTGCTTTTACTACAATTCCATTTGTATCGGTTTGTTTGAGCTCTGTCCATATACATTGTATGGCCAGGAATCTGTTGAGTCTTGTTAATCCTGTGATACCATCAGCATTGTCTAGGGAATTGAGTTGTTGATTCTGAAACTTTGATCAAAGAAAGTGGCTACTTCAGATGAGGGGGGTCTCAGTTTGATAACATCTTGGTTTGCAAAGCTTGGAGAATATGGCCTATGACTCAGCAAGTTATACTAGTATAAAGGACAGGAGAGGGTTTGAGAAGCAGTAGCTGTTGGAATCTAGGAGGAGAAGCTCTTGGAATTTTTGATGGAAGGATGAGAAGCTCTGGGTAGTACGGACGCTTCAAAGACAGATGAGAATGTCATCTGTTGAACCACTAGAAGTGAGGGAACCTTTGGTGATGGTAATATGCAATCTGTAATCTTTTAGGTAATAATGTAACTTGCTATCTTTATACTTTGTGATGTAACATCTGCAACCGTTATGTTTTGTATATAGCTATTATCATTTATATATAGATATTATCCTTTGTATATAGATCCCATAGTTTATAAACATAGAACAATTATTCACCACTATGCTCAATTATCATTTGGTTTTAATAAATTCTTATTGTTAAACCTTTTATAGTGTCTTACTCTCTTTAAAGCGTAATCTGAACTAAGTCTTGCTCCTTGTAGCAATACATAAATGGCGCTGTGAACAGGATTACGCAGAGAGTAATATACTAGTTTGCTTTAAGGAAAATTTTGATAAACTGATATTTGAAGAATTTCTTGTGATAATCTGGCATAGTGTGAAAATGTCGCTGTTTAAGAAAATCCGCAATAGTACAAAAATGTCGGTAGCTAAGAACAAAGATGAATTGTCAGTTATCCCAGGGTGGAATAAAGCACCCTATAATATATTGGCCGCTGAGTGGTCGCAGTGCAGTGGATTATGTGAGCCGTGGGATGATGTGCTGGAGGGCGGAGAGCCCGTGGATGTTGTGAGATGTTTGCAGAAAGTAAAAGTAGAAAAAGGCAAAGAATTTGCTTCTGTGTGTCGGAGAGGATGGATATTGTTGAGTGCATATCGGAAGATGCACAATAAATATCAGAGTGCGTTGCAGGAAGTGCAGCAACTGGAAGAGGAGATGTGTGATGTGCGTAGCTCTCTGGTGATGGCCCAATGTCAGAACAGCTTGCTTATGGATAAAGCAGATCAATGCAATACAGTAGCAGAAAAGGCAGTTGTCAGGGTCGCACAATACAAATACCGCAAACGCAGAGGGAGAGTGAATAAGAAAAAAGTTCATACTGTAGTGGCCAAAGCGGGAGTTGATTGGGACCCTAATAAGTGGGATGGAGATATCTGGGACTCTTCCTCAGATGAATCTGAGCATTTCTCGGAATCTGCTGAGGAAGCTGGGCATTTTAATGAACATAGAAAAATTAATCCGCCTCCTGTAAAAGCAAATCCCGTCATGAAGTGCAGAACAGTGAGTACTCCAAAAGGACCAGTGAAGAGAGATGTAGTGGATGAGTTTTCACAGCAGGAATTAAGTGACATTCATGAAAGATTTGCACAGAAACCGGATGAACCATTGATAACCTGGATAGTGAGATTGTTTGATGGCGGAGCAGATGGTGTAAGTGTAGATGGTAAAGATGCACCCAAATTTGTTAACGTGTCAACTGACCCAGTGGTAGCTGAAGCATTCAGGACTTTACAAGTCCAGCAGGGTAGACCAACTCTACTAGATGTGGTGGCAATTGGTATAAGATATAAATATCCTACTGATTCTGATTGGCCACATACAGAGAAGCCATGGTATACATTGCGTGATTGTATGCAGAGAATTAAGGAAGAAATGATGAAACATGCAATTGCAATGAATGAGCAAAGTGATTTGATGAGAAGAGTGCTGACCACGAGTGTTAGAAATAAAATGATCAAAACTGCTCCCCCTGCATATAAAACGGTAATCATGACTTTATTGATAAATCAGACTGGTCATGCAGTGGCTGAGGTTCTGGAAGCGGTAAGGCTGTTGGGAGATTTGGGAGACTGGGGTCCGGTTCATAATAAGGACAGATTACAAGATCAAAATCGTAATAGAAGAACTCAGGTGAATCATAGTGGAGTAAACAGGAGAGATATGTTCATAGCTTTATTGAAAGCTGGGGTCCCATGGGAGAAAATAGATGGGATCCATACAGATGAGATGTGGAAACTGTATAAGAAAAGGGGATTATATGACCCCGGGGGAGAATTGGGGAAAAACATACCTGATAGAACCCCAAATGCAATGTGGAATTATAATGATTATAATCTTTTGTTTAATGTGCTTTTTGTCTCACTGTACTTTTATTTTTCCCTTTCTTCAAGATAACAGGCGATGAGAAATATTCCAGCAAGGACGTACTGGCTGAGATCTTTGGCTTTGAAAAATAAATGTTTTTCCTTTGTCTAATATGTTTTGTTTTACAGGGTAGACTTCAAGACTCTTTGTTTGGGGGATGGGATGCTAACAACCCATTTGTTTGTTTGTAGGAATAACCTTGGTCATTCATTGACATCTGATATCGCCTTACAATAGATGGTGCTAGTTTTTGCTTTTGTAAAAAAAAAAAAAAAAAAAAAAGGCCTAAATTCAGAGAAGGTTTTTTGTTTATTTTTGGGAGCTCCACTGCATATGGAGTTCAGAAGAACTCATGTGTATTGAAAAAACGGACAATGTTTTTATTCTGCACATTAGCTGCAGGAAAACCCTTGTTCAATGTCTAATGTTTGTCTGTGGTCTGTCTACATGTTAATTGTTTGTATATGTTAAACGTTTGTGGATCCTGGTAACAGGTTTCTGAGAAAATGCAGAGCGTAATACAAAGATATGCAAATGTATGGTTCTTTGTATTTAGGTAGGAGACTTCTCTGCATATTGAATGAATGGATTGAAGGCAGGGAAAGTGAGTGTGAGATACTCATAATTGATGATTGTGTGTTGGTTTATTACAATGTACAAATTCATTTACATGAGTTGGACTAATACAATATCTATTTGGGTTTTGTTATGTGGGAAACTAGTAAAATTATGTGAATATATTGCATAATAATGTACTTGTGAAAAAGTGTGTTGTGACAAATCTAGGAATGGGATGGGGTAAATATGTAACTACCAATGAAGATGATCATGACAAATCTAGGAATATCGTGTTATAAAATTTGCTTAACGTGGTTCGCAGCGTTTGATAACATGTGAAAAATAAATAATTGTACTGATGATGATATTGATACATCTAAGATTATTGTATTGTAAACTTGATTGATTTGCAATGTTAGATATTATATTGTTTGTTTACATAGTAAGAATTCTTGAGTTATATGTCTACTGTATGTAGAAGGTATTTGTGCTGAAATGTAGGAAGATTAGGAATATTAGAAATATTCATTTGCTACAGCAGAAAACTTATCAGGTCCCTCTGGGCAGAGATTGTTGGATGGATAAATTTGAACTACAGATTTTTGTTTTGAAGGGGTGAAGAAAAGCACACAAGACCCCAGATTGTGATTTTGTTTTTGTTTTGTTTGATTTGCCATGGACTGAATTATTTTGGATCAAGTTTATTTGGGACTGAGAAAATTTATGAACTGAGTTATTTCTACCAGGACATTGGGACTTTCTAAGTGTGATTTGAAATGTCATCTTCTCTAAGTGCATGCTGCATCTATCCACACGCTATGACTATTCAACTGAGCCTGAAGAACTGACAAGTGTGCCTGACTGCTGCTAAATTGCCACTGGGGTGATCCTCATACTCTGCATAATAACCGCCAGCAGATGACGTCAAAGGAGGGAAAAGCATCACAGCTCCTCCCTGAAGACCTTGGGCAACAAAATGCTGTACAGAGGCATCTGCTACATTGGAATAAAGGGGCTCTATAGTCAGCTGTGGATACTTCTGGATATGGAGAATGGAGAAGATTGTTTGATACCAATGTAATGGGCGGGGACAGATTCCTACTTAGGGTCTGTTCTTTGGCTAACCAGGGAAAGCAGTGAGGGCACAATAATCCCCCTTGCTTCCCTGCATCGGAGATCCTATAGGTTTAGGATCTAAAGAAGATCAAGAGACAATTTTACAGGAAGAGACATTTGTATTCAACATCTAACGGTTTTTGAATTTTTTGTTTTTCGTTATTTTCTCGAGCCCAGATTTGACAAGATTGGTTTTTTGTTGATAGCAAATGAAAATATAGGGAACAGTGTAATAAATGTGACATTAGTTATTTGGTTGTTTATGTAAGCAGAAGTTGATTAATAGAACTTGAAGATCAAACCATGATATGTCAAAGTACATATTCCAACCCTAAATTGTATGCTAATTTTATGTATCTTGATCATATTATGAAATAGTTGTATGATGGCTACAAATAGCCAAAGGGTGGATTGTGGTACAAATATAATTGGCTATTTGTAGCCCTCCATTTTGTCCTTCATCCTCCATTTTGTATTTTCCTTTATTCTCCATTCTGTATTTTACATACGAATAGCTATGAACATTCATGTGGACTTCAAACCTGTTTGGTGTAGGAAGCCTTGATGTAACTGTGAAATGTGTATGCGACTTGTTAGTTCTTTGTATAAAATAGAGGTCTAACATATGTATATTGTCTTACTTATACAGAACAATGCTACCTGCTTTTACTACAATTCCATTTGTATCGGTTTGTTTGAGCTCTGTCCATATACATTGTATGGCCAGGAATCTGTTGAGTCTTGTTAATCCTGTGATACCATCAGCATTGTCTAGGGAATTGAGTTGTTGATTCTGAAACTTTGATCAAAGAAAGTGGCTACTTCAGATGAGGGGGGTCTCAGTTTGATAACATCTTGGTTTGCAAAGCTTGGAGAATATGGCCTATGACTCAGCAAGTTATACTAGTATAAAGGACAGGAGAGGGTTTGAGAAGCAGTAGCTGTTGGAATCTAGGAGGAGAAGCTCTTGGAATTTTTGATGGAAGGATGAGAAGCTCTGGGTAGTACGGACGCTTCAAAGACAGATGAGAATGTCATCTGTTGAACCACTAGAAGTGAGGGAACCTTTGGTGATGGTAATATGCAATCTGTAATCTTTTAGGTAATAATGTAACTTGCTATCTTTATACTTTGTGATGTAACATCTGCAACCGTTATGTTTTGTATATAGCTATTATCATTTATATATAGATATTATCCTTTGTATATAGATCCCATAGTTTATAAACATAGAACAATTATTCACCACTATGCTCAATTATCATTTGGTTTTAATAAATTCTTATTGTTAAACCTTTTATAGTGTCTTACTCTCTTTAAAGCGTAATCTGAACTAAGTCTTGCTCCTTGTAGCAATACAAGGAGATAGAGAAGGCAATGGAGGACATGGCGAAAAACAAGATCCCGGGTACAGATGGCATACCAGTAGAGGTTTACCTACAATACAGAGAGGAAATAAACACAACTACTTTCGCTATACAAAGATATTTTCGAAAAAGAACATCTCCCAGAATCGATGCTCGAGGCCAACATAGTCCTCATATTAAAGCCCGATAAAAACCCAGAGGAGTGTGGGTCATATAGGCCTATCTCTCTCCTAAACACGGACTATAAAATCCTTACCAAGGTGTTGGCCTCCAGGCTGAACCAAGCAATCAAAGACATTATACACCCGGACCAATCCGGCTTCATTCCGGGAATGTCTACGTCAGACAACATTAGAAGGATACAGGTGGTCACACAGGTGGGATGGAGGTGGAGAGCGAACTGGGCCTTGGCCTCATTGGACGCAGCCAGGGCATTCGACTCAGTAGTGGCGCCATACCTGGTGGAGGTTCTGCGAAAATTGGGCTTCGGAGGGCCATTTATCAAGTGGGTCTCCATCCTATATAGCGCCCTGACAGCAAGAATTGTAGCGAATGGCCTGATCTCCACCTCCTTTCCACTCCACAAGGGGACCCGACAGGGCTGCCCACTTTCCCCTCTTATTTGCAATCGCCATAAAACCCCTGGCCCTAAAGATCCGACAGCACACATTATACAGGGGGATCCGGATTGGACCTAGAGAGGATAAGATAGGACTCTATGCAGATGACATAATACTCTACATGTCAGAACCCAAACACACCCTACCGCTGGCCGTCTCTCAAATAGACGAATTCGGGAACTTCTCAGGCCTGCGTATTAATTGGCAGAAGTCTACCCTTATGCCGCTGAGGGGGGAGGAGTGGAGAATGGGAGAAGTGTATCACAACCTGCAAATAGTTCCTCAATTCAAATATTTGGGGATATATATCACTAGAGACCACACCCAAAGCTTTGCTCTAAACATCGCGCCCCTAATAACAACCCTACAATTAAAACTAAGAGCCTGGAGCCCTCTACCATTATCTGTAGCAGGTAGAATAAACCTTATCAAAATGATAATACTCCCCAAATACCTATACCGGTTGGAGCACGCAGAAACAACTATAACACAAAAATTCTTCAAAAAAACTAACTCATTAATAACGTCATTTATCTGGGGGAAATCCAGAGCCAAACTCCGCATGGAGACCCTACAAAAACCCAAAGAACTAGCGGGGATGGCACTACCGGACTTCAAAATATATTACCTAGCGGGGCAAGTCAGATATATACGCCACTGGCAGTCGGGCGCCCCCCTCTCGAACTCCGAGCACCATCTGATGTACTTCCTCTCGGAGACATCGCTCTGAATCCTCCTGGAGGCACCAGGATTGCTGACGAAACAAACGCTGCCTATTCACAGACTTGCAACAAGTGTTTGGAGGGCATTTAGGCAACTGACTAGGCGGGAAGACACCCCCTGGAGACTCCCTTATGGGACAACAGAGCGCTGCCGCACTTATTGAATCTACCAGACAGACAATTTTGGTCAAACCTGGGAATCACTACATTAGAACACCTATATATCGATGGAACACTAGTCTCCTTTGAGCAACTACAGCAATTGTACCAGGTACCTAGAACTGGATTCTTTAGATACCTACAACTCAGACACGCACTGACAGCTCAATTCCCGGAACCCAGGAGACCCTTCTCCACATACCCATTAATAGGTATACTGCGTACACAAGGCCCCAGGGGCCTAATCTCGACAATATACACTCATCTGCTACACTCTAGGACCCCCAGCACACAAATGACGGGGCTGGAAAGATGGAGAGAAATAATCCCAACATTGACTAACGAGGACTGGGAGACTGCGATGGCTACCTACCCCGGGGTCTCACCAGCAGCGAATAACAAACTAATCCAATTTATATCCTGCACCAATGTTGCCTAACACCGACTAGACTCCATAAAATGAATAGATCAGTTACCAGTCAGTGTCACCGCTGTCGCGCATCAAACGCAAACTTTAACCACCTAATATGGGCTTGCCCGTTGGTATACACGTATTGGGAAGAGGTCACAGAATTCCTAACCCAACTGATGGGAATACCAGTACCACTGGACCCGGTGATGTGCTTGCTGGGGGTCATAGACGAGGAACAATGGCAACACTATGATAAAATATTCCTTACTAAAGTACTATTCTACGCCCGCAAAGTTATAGCGCTACGATGGATGGACAGGCGCCCCCCAACAATTAGAAAATGGCAGAGTATCATTAATACTATCCTACCTTACGAAAAAAATAGTCTACAAAAATAGAAAATACCCTGAAAAATTTGACAGGGTTTGGGGGATCTGGTGCGGATCAACAAACACAAACTTCACACAGGAAATGTTTCAAAATTTATTAAGACGAACCACACCCAGGCTTGACAGGTAAAATAAGCAATGTTGTCATTAACATTATGGATGTACGTATCAATGTATGCTTGATAAATACAGAGAAAATGTAGAGTACTTGAGTACTGAACATTGATGCCAAAGAGCTCCCTGATGTATACACAGTTAATTTAACTGTTACTGTAACTGTTATTGTATGTGATGCATACTGTTCAATAAAACGAGTTTAAAAAAAAAAAAACAGCTTTTTTTGTACAGCACACGTGTGAATGAAGACTTGCACCCTGAAATGGATACCCGTTTGTGCCGTTTTCAAAAATAAACCCATTGTGGCCCTAATCTTATGTCTCGATGCACAGCAGAGCCCAAAATGAAAGGAGCAGTTGGTGGCTTTTAGAACATAAATTTAGCTTGAAGGCCTTTTATGCCCCATAGCACACTTGTAGAGTTCTTGAGCGCCCAAAACAATAGAGAACCCCCACAAATGACCTCATTTTGAAAACTAGACCCCTTAACGCGTTCATCTAGGGGTGTACTGTGTATTTTAACCGTACAATTTTTAAATAGATATAAGCAAAGCAGGTTTTTTTTTTGTACAGCACACATATAAATGAAGACTTTCACCCCAAAATGGATACCCCTGTTTGTCCCGTGTTCAAAAACATACCCATTGTGGCCCTAATCTACTTACAGGACACATGGCTAGGCCTATAATAAAAGGAACACCCGTTGGATTTCAGGGTACAACTGAATACATTCCAGGTCCCATCGCCCACTTATAGAGCCATTGAGCGGCTAAAACGATAAGGAACCCCCTCAAATGACCCCATTTTGAAAACTAGACCCCTTAACAAATTCATCTAGGGGTGTACTGCGTATTTTGACCCCACAGTAATTGACTGAATCTTATCAAAGCAGTAGGAAAAAATGACGATTTTCAATTTTTTTTGAAAATTTTTTTCAATTTAAAAAGTTTTTTTTGTACAGCGTACATAGGAATGAAGACGGTCACCCCAAAATGGATACCCCCGTTTGTCCCGAGTTAAGAAACATAACCATTGTGGCCCTAACCTACTTACAGGACAAAGGGCAGGGCCTGTAATGGAGGGAACACCCGTTGGATTTCAGGGTGCAACTGAATAAATTCCAGGCCCCATCGCCCACTTGGGCAGCCAAAACGATAAGGAACCCCCACAAATGACCCCATTTTGAAAACTAGACCCCTCAACGAATTCATCTAGGGGTGTACTGCGAATTTTGACCCCACAGTATTTGAATGAATCTAAGCAAAGCAGAAGGAAAAATTTACGCATTTCAATTTTTTTGGCAATTTTTTCAATTTAAAAACAGGTTTTTTTTGTACAGTGTACATAGGAATGAAGACATTCACCCAAAATAGATACCCCCGTTTGTCCCGTGTTCAGAAACATACCCCTTGTGGCCCTAATCTACTTAAAGGACACATGACAAGGCCTGTAATGCAGGGAACACCCGTTGGATTGCAGGGCTCAACTGAATAAATTCAAGGCCCCATTGCTCATTTGTACGGAATAAAAATTGACTCCCTAAAAATATCCCCCCCCCCCCCTCCGCACCCTTTTCGGTGTTCACCAAATGTTAGATAAAAGAAATAATGTGAACTGTGTAGTATTTCCGAAGACAGGGGTAATTACGGAGGCTTGTTGGAATGGGCACATGGGGCAATAAAACCGGTATCCTGCCTCCTCTCTTTTTGGGGGTCATTTCTTGACCTCAGTGGTGGGTATGGGGTGTAAAAAGTGGCACTCTGTGAGTCTCTGTAAGCTTGCGGCGGTCTCACACAGAAGACGCTCAACAAGCTGCCCCTGGAACTGCAGGAAGGCGAACGTTCCCGGGGCTTCTTGTAAAATACGTATCACAGGTAGCGGTCTGAATAACGCCGGGCTCACGCAGCTGTAGGCGGAATCCGCAGCGGATCCCAGCTGTGAGCCGGCCGTGACCCTGCGTGCGGCCACGTAAAGTACTGCGCATAACTACCTACTCACACAGGCAGTCATGCGCAGTACTTTTTTTTTGTTTGTATGTCCCGCACCGTCGCTTAGCGATGACACAGGAACCCGCAGCTCGTACACAACGTAGTTGCGTATGGGCAGCGGGTATATCCGCGACCATGGAGCACAATGGGCTCTATGCTACGGATAGCCGCGGTAAAATAGAACCTGCTGCGTTCTCTTTTCTGCGAGTGAATTACACAATTCCAACCCACTAATGTGAGCGGAATTGTGGAATTCAAATACAGAGGCCTCCGGTAAAAAGTTTCATCTCCTCTCACCGATCGCATAGGTGAGGGGAGATGAAAAAATAGATTATACCTACCCGATAAATCGGGTTTCCAGTAGTCTCCACGACAGCACCAATTGAGATTGCCTCCTCCTGATAGGACAGGAACACACTGAGAGGTTAAAAGCTCCCCCCTTTCCTCAGTGGATTCTAACGAATTGCCGGGGTAGGAGCTCAACTTAAATTTTTTCCCTTAACTGGGGTTTTTTTTTTTTTAAATTATAAAATTATATTATATATATATATATATATATATATATATATATATATTTATTTTTTTTTTATATTATATTCTATAGTTTTTCTATCAATTTAGGGGGGGAAGGTACGGGTGCTGTCGTGGAGACTACTGGAAACGCGATTATCGGGTAGGTATAATCTATTTTTCCCCCAGTCGTCTCCATGACAGCACCAATTGAGACGTACCAACTAAAGTTTCCCTAGGGTGGGATTGCTGCCGAGAGAACTTTGCAGCCGAAGGCCATGTCCTCGTCCTGCTGCACTTTTACCCTATAGTGTTTAACGAACGTGTGGGGTTTCTTCCAGACTGCGGCTTTGCATATCTGCTCGACCGAAGCTGAGCTATGTTCAGCCCATGAGGATGCTACTGCCCTTGAAGAATGGGCTTTAAGAGCTAAAGGGATTTCCTTCCCGAGGGCCTTATAGGACTCTATGATGGCTAGGCGGATCCACCTGGCTATGGAGCTTTTCGCTGCTTTGCTCCCTTTATTTGGGCCACTGAACTGGACGAACAAGTTGTCGTCCCGTCTCCAGTGGCTTGTCGCCTCTATGTAGCCTAGGACTGCTCTCCTAACGTCCAGGCAGCTTAGGGTTTTTTCTTCCTCGTTTTTAGGTTTACTAAAAAATGAGGGGATTATTATGTCTTGGGACCTATGAAAATGTGATACTACTTTTGGCATAAACGCCGGGTCCGTTTTAAATACTAATTTGGTGTCCGAGATTTTCAGGAACGGGTGGCGAATGGACAAGGCCTGCAGCTCGCTAACCCGTCTTGCAGAGGTGATGGCTACTAAGAAAATGGTCTTGATAGTAAACATTTTTATGGGTGTTGCTTCGATCGGCTTGAATGGTACCGTTGTCATGGCCCTTAGGGCCCAATTAAGGTTCCAGTCTGGAAAAAGATTTATGAGCCTAGGCCGTAATCTAGTTGCTGCTGCTAGGAACCTGTTGACCCGTCTGTTGTCTGCGAACTTTGTGTCACATATGGCGCTAAGGGCTGCGACCTGGACCTTCAGGGTGCTTGGAGAGAGGCCCATCTCTAGGCCCTCCTGCAAAAACTCTAAGATTAGAGGGATGTCCGGGATAGAATCCCCGCGATCCCTTCCCTGGCTCCATGAGGAAAACCTTCTCCAAACTTTCTGGTAGATAAGGTGGGTAGTCTTTTTTCTGCTGGACATTAACGTTTCTACTACTCTCTCTGAGAATCCCTTCTCTTTTAGTGAGGATTCCTCAAGAGCCATGCTGTTAAGTGGAGCTTGTCTAGGCTCGGATGGTTCAGTGGCCCCTGCAATAGAAGATCTATCCAGGTAGGGAAGGTGACTGGGTCCTGGACGCTCAATGTTGCTAGAAGACCGAACCAGCTTCTTTTGGGCCAGAAGGGGGTCACCAGGATTAGTGTGCATACCTGGGTTCTGAAATGTTGTAAGACTCTGGGGATCAACAGTATAGGAGGAAAGGCGTACACCAGCCCCTCTCCCCAGTCTTGGCCTAGGGCGTCTACTGCTGTCGGACGATCTCCTGGCCGGAGGAAGAAATTGCTTACTTTGGCATTTTCCCTGGTTGCGAACAGGTCCAATTGTGGGGTCCCCCACTGGTTGATCAGGATTCTGAATGCTTCCAGGGAGAGAGACCACTCTCCTGGGTCTATTTGCCTCCTGCTGAGAAAGTCCGCTTTTTGGTTTAGCGTCCCCTTCAAATGGGTTGCCGTGATCGAGAGGATCTGGCCCTCTGCCCAGTGGAAAATTTTCTGTGCGATGTTTTGCAGGGCGGGAGACCTTGTGCCCCCTTGGTGTCGTATATGGGCGACCGCGGTGATATTGTCTGACAGTATCTTTATATGCTGGTCCCGTAGCGAGTTCCCTAACTGCTGTAGGACCTGCCATACGGCTTGTAGTTCCCTGTAATTTAAGGACTGTTCTTTCGTCCTTTAGGCCATGGGCCCTGAAAGAACTGGTTCCCCACATGCGCTCCCCATCCCCAGGCGCTTGCATCCGTTGTGATGTGAGTGGCTGGGTTTTGTAGCCAATGAACCCCTCTCCGCAGGTTCTCTGGGGATGTCCACCAACGCAGGGATGTTTTCACCGCGCTTGGGATGTACATTCTTGTCCCTAGAGAGGACTGCCTTTTGTCCCACGTGGATAGGACTGAGGCTTGCAGGGCTCTGGTGTGAGCCTGGGCCCATGCCACTCCTGGAATGCATAACGTCAAGATTCCCAGGAGAGACATGGCTTCCCGAATTGCGCATAATCGTCTCCGTAGAAAGGTTTTGACTAGCCGTCGGATTTTTTGTATTCTCTGCTCGGGTAGGCAGGAGCATTGCGATTCTGAGTCGAGCGTTATACCCAGAAACGTTTTCTGTTTGTCGGGATCTAGGCTGGATTTTTCCCAGTTTATGATCTATCCTAAGGATTGGAGAAGTTCTAGCACTATCCTCAGGTGTTTCGTTAGGAGTTCTCTGGACTCTGCTATTAAAATATCGTTCAGGTAGGGTACTATTAGGACCGACTTCTTCCTCAGGTAGGCGGCTACCTCTGCCATAATCTTGGTGAAGATTCTGGGTGCTGAGGAGATAACGAAGGGCAGGCATCTGAACTGATGGTGCTCTATTTCTTTGCCCATATCCACTGCGAACCTTAGGTATTTCCGGGACCCCTCGTGGATCGGTACGTGGAAATAAGCATCCTTTAAATCGATGGATGCCATGTAGGCTCCTTTGGGAATCAACTTTATCGTTGAGGAGATGGACTCCATCTTGAATTTTCTGTATCTGATGCAGGTGTTCAGAGGTGTCAGGTTTACTATCATCCGCTGTTTCCCGCAGGGTTTCCTTACTAGGAAGAGCCTGGAATAATGGCCCTGGGTTTCCTCGTTTTGCAATACGGGGGATATTGCATTTAGTTGTTGCAGGTCCCGAATGCTTTGCCTTAGTAGGTGTAACTGTTGTTTGGAGCCTCCCGTGATAATGAATTTTCTTCTGGGGAGGGACACCAGCTCTATCCGGTATCCCTGCTGTAAGATCTTTGGGATCCATGGGCCTTCGGAAATCGCGGCCCATTGATCCACAAAGCTCCCCAGCCTTGCCCCTACGGGGATGGCGTCAGGGTCTCTGCTTTGGCTCCCCCTGGTGGGGGTTAAAGAGGATGTTCCTTCCTCTGCCCCCCTTGGGGTAACTCCAGCGGCCTGTCTTGCCCTTGCCTCAGTAGGCCTCTGGCTGTTGCACTGGGGCCCGGAAGAAGGTCTTCCCTCTCTGTGGCTTTTCTTCCGGGAATCCCTTCTTTTTGTCGGCCGCCTTCTCTAGAATCTTGTCAAGGTCCGGTCCGAACAAAAACTGGCCGTAGAACGGGAGGGCACATAGCTTATTTTTTGAGGCTAGGTCGCCTGACCACGATTTCAGCCATAACACTCTTCTGGCTGAGTTAGACCGGGGTGTAGCTTTCACCGAGAGTTTGACAGTTTCGGCCGCGGAGTCCGCTAGGAAATTTGTTGCCATACGCAGGATGGGAAGGGAATTTAGGATCTGTTCCCTCGGCTTCTTATTGGTTAGGTGTAGCTGTAGCTGTTCTAGCCATACCCCCAGAGTTCGCGCCACGCAAGTGGCTGCGATCCCTGGCCTAAGTATGTTTGCCGCTGCCTACCATGATTTCTTTAGAAGGCCCTCAGCTTTGCGATCCATGGGATCTTTTAACTGTGCGGCGTCCTCAAAGGGCAGGGTCGTTTTCCTGGCTACTTTGGCCACTGGGACGTCTACCTTAGGTACCTCCTCCCAGCTTGCGCAAACTTCTTCCTCGAATGGGTACCTTCTTTTTACCCCTCTAGTGGAGAAGGAGCTTGTGTCTGGTTTCCTCCACTCTTTCTGGATTATTTTGGTGATATTCTTGTGGACAGGGAAGGTATGCTTGCGCCTCTCCCCTAGTCCCCCGAATATCTTATCTTGTAAGGTACGTGGTTCTCTGGGCTCTTCCATTTTTAGTGTAGCCCTGACTGACTTAATCAATCCCGTTAAGTCGTCCTGATGGAATAAGTATCTTTTATAGTCCTCCTCATCTGAGGACTCCTCGGCCGCCTGTTCCTCTTGCTCCGACCCGATAGAACTCTCGGAGTCGGAAGGCTCGTCAGGAACATACGCCCTTTTCTGGCGTTTCGCTGGTGGCGCCAGCTGTGACGTTAGGGCTGATCTAACCTCTTCTTTCACCAGCTTCCTAACGTCCTCCATGAATCCCCCCGATTCCTCTTTGACTAGCCTAGCTATGCATGCCTTGCATAGAGGCCTCTGCTGGCAGTTTTATCCCGCATTCCACGCATTTTCTGATTTTTGTTCTGGGGGGGATGTCTTTTTTATCCCCCTGACAAATAAAACATTTTTGCGGGTAAATATGCAATTTTTCCATACACAATACACTGGATATTTGCATTGTATTTTTTGCCGCACTGGCTACTTACGGCCGCTGAGGCTGAGGTTTCAGCTGTCTCTGGGGCTGGAGCACTCATTACTATACCGGTGCTGCAGACACCCTGCGACCTGTAGTGCTGGTTTGTTCTGGCTTCTCTCAGGTTCCTATTTTTTTTTTATTTTCGCGCTCCTGCGCTAAGCCCCGCCCCCTCCGCTCCTGATGCAGGCGCGATGACGTCATCGCGCTGGACACGTGACGCGGCGCCCCCCACCGTCGAAGGGCTTCTTGGAGCGCCGCACTTTAACTCTGCAGGGAGGACGAGGGGGAATGAGGCTCCCGCTTTGTACCCCCCATGGGCCGCCGCGGTAGGAACCTGGCCCGGGGGTTACCACCCCATGTGGCGTCCCGGGGGGAGTCTGGCTTGGAAGGGAGGACAGGCTGACCCACTGCCCTCCGATCCGCCTGTAAGTAATCCTGGCTGGCTTCTCCACCAGCCCCTCTCCGAGATCCTGCCTCCTGGCGGGACAGGAAGACACTGAGGAAAGTGGGAAGGGGGGGAGCTTTTAACCTCTCAGTGTGTTCCTGTCCTATCAGGAGGAGGCAATCTCAATTGGTGCTGTCGTGGAGACGACTGGGGAAACTTCAATTTAAAAAAAAACTTTTACGTGATCGCCATTATCCATTGGATAACGGCGAACACGTGATCAGGAACCGCTCACCGCGGGCCCCCCATGACATCTCCAGGCTCTTGGCTCAGTTTTGTAGCCAGGAGCAGGGAGAATTTCAATTATCCTGGCAATCCACAGCTTTTCCGCATGCGTCCGCCATTTTGGTGACGGGCGTGTGCGCAGAAACTGGGGTAAGGTCCGCGGATAAATCCGGGGGCCTTATGTACGTACTTTCATCCTCCCTTACGGATATGATCCGTGAGGGGAGATGAAACGTACGCTTTTTAAACTTTTTAAAAACTTTATTTAACTTTTTTTTTTTTACTTTTTACACTTTATCCATTGGATAACAGTGATCATGTCCCCGGTATAATCTCTCTGCTCCTGGCTACACATGGCAGCCAGGAGCAGAGGGATTTTGAATTTCCCGGGGCTCGAGCCCCTCTGTGCACGAGCCCGATGTCAATCATCGGGCGCGCATGCGCAGAGGGGGACTTCGGGTCCCGGGACACCGGGGACCTGAGGTGAGTATTTTCACCTCCCCTCATAGATCAGATCCATTGGATAGCGCCGATCGCAATGCCGGGGGTGGGGCTCCCTGCAGCCTGGGATGACAGCTCCATGCTGTCGGCTACCTGCGGGCACCGACAGCATGGAGCTGTCACGTCCATAGTCCACGGGGCTTTATTCTCTGCAGGACGCATGTTTTTACATCCTCAGAGAATAAAGCCCACTTGGGCAGGACGTAAAAAGGCTATGGGCTGGTCGTTAAGGGGTTAAGTTATCAGACTTTACCAGAATAATGCCCAGAACGGTCTTCCATTCTGTTTAAGGTGGTTTTCAACCATGGGTTTGTGTTCATTCTCTCTATCCAATACATTGGTTGTAGCAGGTTTAGAGCAGAAAGATGCACATATGATGTTGACCATCTTCAATAGCAGAAACTTTTAAGTGGATGTCCTATACACATGGATTCTCAGTGATGGCGGCGGTATATCTTTTAAGTTGGCATGGTATCCGGTTAGATGCCCATGTATTTGTATTATCTTGGATGGACAGCTTCCTTACAATGTATAGCAGGAGGGAGCAATATGGTTGGACCAGCCATACTGCCACCCATTGTTGGTATTAGATGGGGATAGTCTCGCAGGAGTTTGCTACATTTGCGCATGTGAAAGAAGGGGTAGGAGAGTTATGCAATCCCATTTCTACCTTTGTTGCCACTTAATGCTCTGGAGTGGAGTTATCGCGATGGTTAGCAAATCCAGCGCATGAGCGGTCCGCCTGTAGTTCCGCGGTAAGATTGGGTATATAATGGCGATGTGTAGTGGGACATGTGAACCGTACGGCGGTGTGTACTATGGCTGCATCCCAGTGATTGTGTGTGGTACGCACTTACGATTTCTTAATTGGATTTGTACATAACAATGTGAGCGGATGCACCTGACGTGGGACCCACTGGCCTATGAGGAGGTAAGACCAGACGGGGTTAGCTGATATGTCTTTTACTATTGGTCCGTGACAGTTGTGCTGTGTGTATATATGTTGGTGCTTTTAGATATATATTCTTATGCTTGACAAAGACCATGTAGGTCGAAACATCGCATATCTATCTTGTACTATGGAGTGAAAATAAACCTTTTGGATTTTTGCTAACTACCTGAAGTGGATAGGAGTTTCTTGAGTGCCGCACTAATTGGGCAAAGTGGCTTCAATTCTCAGGCTACTCAGGCTAAATCTCTTCCTAAACAATTTGATCATTTTGTATAGGACAGTGGAAGGGTGGCAATACTTTATAGTGTTGGCATGTGCCTTATAAAATCAGTTTATGCTCAACAGTATGGCCAGACTGTTTCAGTGGCACTTAACCGGACTGAGGCCTCATGTCCACGGGGAAAATAAGAATTAAAATCCGCAGCGGATTTTAACTCTTCTCCCGCGCGCGGATCCGCACCCCATAGGGATGCATTGACCACCCGCGGGTAGATAAATACCCGCGGATCGTCAATAAAAGGGATTTTAAAAAAAATGGAGCATGAAAAAATCTGGACCATGCTCCATTTTCATGCGGGTCTCCCGCGGGGACGGCTCCCGCGGGCTTCTATTGAAGCCTATGGAAGCCGTCCGGATCCGCGGGACACAAAAATCATATTTTACTTACACGCTCCGGTTCTTCTCTTCGGCGCCGCGCCATCTTCTCTCAGTCGCGGCCGGATCATTTTGCTTCGGCCCGGCGCATGCGCGGGGCACGTCACCGACGTCATCATGCACATCCGCCGAGCCGAAGAATGAAGATCCGGCCGCGACGAGAGAAGATGACGCCGCCGCGAAGAGAAGAAACGGAGCGGATGGGAGGTAAGTTTATTCTCATTTATTGTTATTTTCAGCGCTCATGTCCGCGGGGCAGGAGGGACCCGCTACGGATTCTACATGTAGAATCCGTAGCGGGCCCGATTTTCCCCGTGGACATGAGGCCTGAAAGTTCTTACTTTTAAAATATTTCTTATTATTTCTTATCTTTTCCTTTGAGATATACTGATGCACTATGATTTTTCATCAATTTCATGTCCACAATATAAATGAACTAATCATTTTGACTACCCTACAATTGGTTATACATATATAAGCGATCCAAGTACACAGGAAAACCTTAACTAAGCATTATTCATGTCTCATCACAACTGGGTACATAATAAACTCACCCTTAAGCATATGGATATGATGGAAAAGGTTAAATTAGCATTCATTACTATTGTGGAAAGATATACACAATTGTATGTCTCAGAACCTTTATGTTAGTTTATGATGGTCTCTATTTTCACTGTGAAAAATCAATAAATTATTTGAAATTATAATTTTCCTATCTATGAATGACAGCATAAAAATACAGGACTATTTCAAGAAACTGAATGAAAGTAACAATACACACTGTATCACTTGTACCAATAAGAACATATATAAATACCTAGCTCCAACACGTCTGTAGGAGAACACCACTTGCAAGCCTGACTAAGAGTAGTTAGCTTCCGTTCAAGCATGATCAACTGCCTTTTCTGGGTGTAACAGCGGACATAAAAGTTGCAGGGATTTAAAATGTAACTTAGATATACATGTTCCGGTGGGGCTGCAAAAGAAAATTGGAAGAAAAAAAAAAAGCAGTGCAAGTGAGGTCTAACTACATGATCGAAAATACAGACAGGAGACAAGTAAAATCCTTTCATCAGAGAGAGACTTACTTTTCTTTCCACAAAATGTAGTGCCAGTGCCCATCAGCCTCTGGTTCTTCTTGAATTTTTTTGTCTTACAATCACCGAATTCTGTAAATGGAATTAAGAGATGAAAACTATATTAAAGGGCCACTCCAGTCATTTTTTTAAAGTTGTTATACAGCTAACCCCTCAGCATATTTAAGTGAGCTAGTGTTACCTTGCTTAGTTATTTCTTCTTGTCTGAAATCCCTGGCCTCGTTTTTCTTCCGATGGTCGTGTGATCTCTGTTGTGACCAGTTCAGCTCTACTTAGAGGGTATAGATTAGTTTTCTAGTCAATTACTCCGTTTGTGCAATGCTATTACACAGATCTACCACCCAAGCTCTCTAGAGGAGATTGCAGGCATTCCTACCACAGTTACTGATGATTGTCACACAACTCATGTTACACAATTATAATAGAGGAGATCATAGCTATTCCTCCTCATTGTAAATTTATGGTCTGCAGCTTATTTAGGTGGACATAGAAGTTAATGATAAACAGTCTCACCGGCAGGCAAAAATTGTATGGCCTTAGCTAATGCATCATGGGATTGGTTGAAAGTGAAAGCAAAAAAATCTCAGCCTCAAGATGGTGTCAAACATGGGGCTTTACTGCAGGGAAGTGGCAGGAATACACAGAGGAGACCTCCAGAGTGTGACAAGCAATCATACGAGGGGGGGACAGGGATCGAAAAATGCGTTTCCACAGGAGTGGCCCTTTAATATACGTAATGGCATACAGTACTGAACATCTATTAAACAACAGTATTCATTACCCACTTGAAACTTAACCCCATAGTGACCAAACCTGTTTGCACCTTTAAGGGATTCTGTAATTAAAAAGAAAAGAATTCTACACTTACCTATTCCTCCCCTGTCACTCTACTTACCAGATCTTCACCTCACTGACCTTCTCCTGTCTGCTGCAGTCCAGGGGGTCACCTCACCTCCAGCTGGCTCAGTTCCCTGCTTCCTGTCCGCAAGGTACGTTACGTCACAGTTCAGCAGGGGGAGTGCCGAGCCATAGCAAAAACTGTTCATGCTGCTGTCTCGGCAATAGATCAGGATTCCTTCCTACCCAGTGAAGGCTACGTCACAGGGACGTGACCTTCACTGAAGAACGTGAGGAATGTTTGCTTCATAACAAGCCGGCCAGGCTAGAGAAGACGTGACCCAGGTGACTGCAGAAGCTCAGGGAGGAGAAGATGCCATAAGTAGACTGCCTGTGAAGGAATCAGCAAGTATAGATTTTTTTTCCCTAAAATGACAAAACTCCTTTAATGACAAGGTCAAATTTGGAAATCTGACATGTGTCACTTTTACATAGATTAACTCGATGAAGGTTTTGCACATACAAGTGATTCTGACATGGTTTATTTTTACCACCTAAATGAAGTACAATATGTGGTGAAAAAAACTAACAGAATTTGTGTATATTTATTAAAAGCGCCAAAATTGAAAAAATTTGAAAAAAATTTCACATCAGCAATATCTCAAATAGGTGCAAACCTACTGTACAAATTTTTGATGATCTATATTTCCATCTGTTTACTTTATTCTGGAAGCACATTGGAAAAATTTCACGGTTTTTTTTTTTTAACCATTTAGGAGACGTATGAATTTAACATTGATTATTAAAATTCGGAGGAACATTTCGCTTTCCTACACCAAGCCAAGATTGCAAAAGCTCATAGGTATTTTGGAGACGAGCACTTGCGCCAAAGCTGGGGAAAGGTCTGCAGAAAAGGATCCCGTCAGGCGAAATCACCGGAGGCCTTAGGTAAGCAATTTCACCTCCCCCCACTGTTCAGATCTGTGACGGGAGGTGAAACTTAGGGGAAAAAAAAAGTTTAAAAAGTTTAACTTTAAATGATCGCTGTTATCCATTGGATAACAGTGATCATGTGACCAGGAATCGCACACAGTGGTCCCTGGTAATATCTTTCTGCTCCTGGCTACACATGGTAGCTGGGATCAGAGGGATTTTAAATTTCCAGGGTGCGAGCCCTTCTGAGCACACGCCCAATGTATTACGTCTAGCGCGAATGTGCAGAAGGCAATGCCAGGTCCTGGAAGCACTAGAACGTTGCGGGACATCGCAGAGGACGGGAGTACAAGTTACTGATGAACAGCCCATTTGCACACCTATGACATAGGGAGGGGGAATGGCTGCTTAGTATTATAATTGCACATAGATTAGGCATACTGTGAGGGTATATATATATATTGCCATATGTGTTTTTTATGCTTTTATACCTGTATGCAAGTTTTATTCAATTCCAAATGAGAGAAAAAACTTATATGTCGCCTTAAATCAGATATGCCAAGGCTTTAGAAGGCTGAGAGATGTTCTAGAAATTCAGAGAAGATACGGAACCAGACACAAGGCCGCGTTAACTTGGCCGATTTCCCAGAAGCGCTGGAACAAGATATCAAGATGTTCAACCATGTACATAATTTTCACTGTCTCAGGCCGAAAATCCGGACTTCCCATATATGGTTATGAGCCCATCACCCCCTTGGGGTGGGGGGACAAAGGGTATAAGATCTCATGTAATCTGTAATAAAGCACGTCGACGTCAGCCGGGAGCCATGTCCCGTGTGAGAAACTATACCAGACCTCTGTGTGGTGTCTATTCTTACGGCCGGCAACGGGGCAAGTGGGGTGGGGCCGATTGGTGCTGTACTTAGAATTTTAACCCTCATAAATGGCGCAACCAACTGGGGCGGTAAAATCGGAGCTTACAGCGCAATTCACCCGGATCCACGCCACTGAGAAACCGTCCTGCTGCAAACCGAGCCTGATCAACTCACTTAGAACTCCAGGTAAGACAAACATATATTTATGTTGTGTTTTACTGCGAGTCTTGCAGCAGGACTGACTATCTGTGGTTTGTGACCGGACGGGTTGGGTTAAGAGTTCTACACGGTAACTCGTGTGGGCTTCGGGTTTGCCGTCATGGACCACTGACCGTGATATGCGCACCAATGGCTCACCCAGAAACTAGTCTGTAGTTTATTTGTACTTTGAAGTCCGTAGTGTTTTAGCAATAGTGGAGATTGTTTGTTGTATCTGCAGAATTTTTTTTCTCTCTTTATTTTCATTTAATCTCACAAGAGAAGGGACCCTCAGTTTAGTTTAGTTAGTTGTTAATGGTTTAGCAGAGAGGGATGCATTTTGTGAGATAAGGCTTCATAGAAATAGGGACTCTCGGTTGTTTTGCCTTATATATGGGGCTAACGATTTGATTTCAGAGAGATGCATTTTTATGGGGCTGGTTCCATAAGGAGAAGGGACCCTCGGTTGTTCTGCCGGTATATAAGGGGCTGACAATTTGAGAATTAAGAGGGATGCATTCTATGGAGCGTGTTATTATCATTGTTGTTTTTGTTGTAATATGCGTAAGATCTTATTAAAGAAGATAGAGCCCCTCAAGGGCTGCCGCCGTGTGGATGAATCTGTAAAATGTAAGAAAACTGTAATGAAAATGTGTGACACCGACCCGCATGGCAGATTACAAAATGGTGTCTGGGAGGGAGGTCTTTAGGACCCAGAGGTGCCTTGGAAGACCAAGGTTTGCTAGAAGCAGAGAGACAGTCAGAGAAAGTTACGTATGTACACATTATTTGTTTAAGAAAGTATCCGTAAGTGAAATGTTGAAAAGTACAGTAAGTGATCAAGAGGGCGTCAGGAGAGTGTCTATTGAAAGTTATATTGGCAGTTAGGTAGGGGAGAGAAGTATGAGTAACAAGCAAGTCGATAAGTAAGTTACAATGCACGTGATTTTTTGGCAAAGAGATGAAGATGTGTATAATACAAGATAGATAGTAGATAATATGTATAATCCATACTAGGTGGATGTATATGTGTATATGTATATACTGTATGTGCAAATAGTGCAAATAGTTAACAGCTTGCTTGTAGGGGAGAAGAGTCTGTTGACATGTAGCTGCGAATCTCTGTGTAGCCTTCCAAGGTCGGAAGATAACAGCGAGAGAGAAAATGCAATAATAACCCTGAATAATATCTCTGCTTGCGTAAATGGAATGGAGGCTTGAAATGAATTTAATTAGTTATACTGTCTTAGTAGGCAGGGAAATATAGTAATTTCTAATGTATATTCTTACTTATACAGGGGTTGAAAATGAATGTTGCAAGGTCCCAGGATATGTGTTAATTATGATTTCAAAAATGCAGGCAATAGTTTAAGCTAAAACTTATTCAGTTTGTGTTTCATATTCGCGGAGAGATAAGACATGTTTTAAAATGGTGGGGGCTTTCAGAATTCACTCCAAATTCAGGGTCACAGAAACTAAATACTTCAGTGTTTAATACAGCATATAATAGCTTCAGTAGATAAGAAATATAGAATATTTCAGTCACTCAGCAAACTTTTTCACATAATTTGTCAAAGATAGCGCTCATTCACAATCTCATCTCAATAGAATTATGTACTTTATAAAATGATAGCACCTCGGTGTTTTTCAGCTGATGTATGTATGTTTGTCAAACTTTTTTTGTCTGTGCATCTGTATGTACTGGTACACCTTCAAAGGGGGGTGACGGAGCAGACTTGAGAGCATGGATGTATGAGAGTTAGTGACCCGTGTTCAAGCTGCGGTGAGTGTGGAATGTGTGATGTGGATAATTGACTGGGGATAAAAGTCCTCCCCATGCATGGGACTTTGCTTGGTTGAGATGTGGATGCTTGGACTGTTAAGCTGAAATGGGTTCTGAGAAGACGGACGCAATGTGCCAATATCGAAGGGGTGGAGCTAGATGATGTAATAGTACGTAGTAATGTTTCATCCTTCTTGCACAAGGGAGGGGTGAGAATTTTGAGCAGCTAGTAAAAAATTTTTTTTTTTTTTTTTTTTTCTCCTGTCTCAGATTTGATAAGACTGCAGGCAGGATCAGACTAATAATGAATTCACTTAAAGGGATATCACATTTCCAATATTAGTAGATGTTTTGTAGATTATTCTTCCCCGTTGTAACTCATGTTTCTGTTCTAGGTGCTAACATTTTACAGGCCTTATCTGCATCCATCAAATCTTTTTACAATGTTGTAATAACTTAAACCGGCTACTATTGTTCCAATTGAGTACCCTGGTTTAAAGGGGGGGGAGGAGAAGGCATAGGTGATCTAGGTATTGTAAGTCAGCCATTTTAGGTATTGCAAGTCAGCCATTTTTAAATTTTTTGCAAGCCATTTTTAAATTTTTAAATTTTTTGCAACAAGGTTCTGATCTTTTTCAAATAGAATACCAGCCTGATTGTCCAGCAGTGATGCAACAAGAAAATTTAAGTTTAAAAAAAAGTTACTGAAAGCCCTGGTTAATAATGCATATTTTGAGTTGTTTTTTATAGATGGTACCAGGGTGATTGACGACTCCACACTGGATATACAGTGGTTACACAACAAGATGTCCTAAAAAGCAGAATGTCTCCGCATGTCGCAGCACAAGAAGCGGAATTAAAAGCACTCACGGAGGCGTGTGGAGTGGCCACAGGTAAGACGGCAACCATTTACACTGACTCCCGGTATGCATTTGGCATAGCTCATGATTACGGCCTAACATGGAAGGCCAGACAGTTTTTTACCACAGCAGGACAGCCAATTAAGAATGATGCAATGGTGCAGAGTCTCATGGAGGCCCTATTTCTACCTGACAAAGTGGAAAGCTCACACCAATTCCTACACCGGAGAAGCAAGAGGCAACGCCATCACAGGCCACACAGCAAAAGCAGCGGCCCTCAAGCCGTGGAAGAAAGAAGAATTTAACAATAATTTTGGACTTTGACTACACTTGGACTTTGATAACAACTTGGACTTTGATAATAATTTTGGACTTTGATTTGAACTTGGACTTTGATAATAAATTTGGACTTTGATATGCTAAAGACTTTACAGTTACAAGCCAGCAAGGAAGAAAAAGACAAATGGACTAAAAAGGGACGGCGTATGGTGAACAGTCAACAGAACTTGCTTACCATAGTCCCTGTGCCTCATAATGGCCCAGCTGACGCACGGAAAGACGCACCTCTCAAAGCAGCAATGATGTCGATGCTTGAACAAGGACGGGTGGCTCCTTGGTTTTCTGTAGCTGCTGCATCATTTGTCCAGTTTTGCATGATCTTTGCCGTAAAGCAACAGGGCAGAAGTAAATTTGCCACATCACACTTGCCTAGGCCACTCTACAAATTTCAGGGATTGCAAATTTGGCTACACTCAGCTCCTACTTGTTGGGAAGCATGAATATGTGCTTGTTGTTGTTAATGTTTTTCAGGTTGGAGGCCTACCCTGTTACCAAAGTAAATAAACAGGTAACCGCACAGGAGCTCATGAATGAGGTAATCCGCAGATACGGGGTACCGGAAGTGATTGAGTCAAACAAAGGTACAAATGTCACAGATGAAATAATGCAATACATCATGTCTGTTTTGGGTATATTCCAGGCTTTTCACACACCCTACCATCCGCAGAGTAGGGGGAAAGTAGATATAAAAGGCAATGAAGAAAACGGGTAAATTTTGAATTGAGTGTCTTCCATTAGTTTTTCTTTTTTCCAGGAGGATACATGCCACAGTAGCAGAGTTTGGGGAATGATTTTCTTGTTAATTTTGTCATGAGCCTCTCCAAGGAATTGTCAATAATGTATTCTGTAGTCTCGGCTTTTCTCCCAGATCCTACAGATGAGTGTCACAATCTGAAACCAGGTTACAGGGTCTATGTGAAAGAGTTTAAGAGAGAAACCCTGTTTGAATGTCCTTACCAGATGTTGTTCACCCAACTGCAGTCAAGCTCGAAGGAAAGCCCACTTGGATCCACACTTCGCACTGAAAAAACTAATGATCCTGCATATCCTTTACATGCTATAATGTGGTACAATTCCTCTAACACACACCTTTGACTACTGTACACTAGCCCCCTGTTTCAGAACAAATTAATACAATCAAATGTGCAATATGAAGCCTACACTGAGGGTGAGAATCCAACACCGCATCGTGCTAAGAGAGACGTTGACACTGAGGGTAACTTTGATCCACATGTATAAATAGATACAATAGGAGTGCCAAGGGGGGTGCCAGATGAATTTAATTCTAGAGATCAGGTTAAAGCAGGTTTTGAGTACTTATTTGCTATTGTCACTGTTAATAATAATGTAGATTGGATGAATTATATCTATTACAATCAGCAGAGGTTTGTAAACTACACCAGAGATGCTTTGCAAGGGTTAATTGACCAGTTAGGGCCCACTGCATCCATGGCCCTAGAGTAGCCCTGGATATGGTTTTAGCAGAAAGAGGTGGGGTATGTAATTTCCTGTTTGTGTATTATCCCTTTAGTGTGACCAAAATTTCCCTTGTTTGAAAAAAGATGAAGAGCCAGTTCCGATAATGCCAACCACGTACGTTACCAGAAGAATGGAGAAATGTACTAGTACTGTGTCTGCCTCGGTCTCATAAGATGGACTGTCAGTGGACTTCCCATTTGCCTAGGGAAAGTGCAGAAGACCTTTAGGTTCCGGCGAGGGCACACCCTGTGGGGTGTTAACTTGTACAGATAGAGGGTATGGAGGCCCGGAAATAAGCCCAGGGAATCCATGGCCTCCTTCTGAGGTGAGGTAGGGATCCCTCTCCCCTTTAGGAGTAGGGACTTACGGGCAGTGGAGAAACCCTGACGCAAGGGAGAGACGACCGAGGAAGAGTGCAAGGTCTGATGCTTGATCTCCATATTAAGTTTTTTAGGGGGGTTTGTGAGGGTATATATATATATATTGCCATATGTGTTTTTTATGCTTTTATACCTGTATGCAAGTTTTATTCAATTCCAAATGAGAGAAAAAACTTATATGTCGCCTTAAATCAGATATGCCAAGGCTTTAGAAGGCTGAGAGATGTTCTAGAAATTCAGAGAAGATACGGAACCAGACACAAGGCCGCGTGTACTTGGCCGATTTCCCAGAAGCGCTGGAACAAGATATCAAGATGTTCAACCATGTACATAATTTTCACTGTCTCAGGCCGAAAATCCGGACTTCCCATATATGGTTATGAGCCCATCACCCCCTTGGGGTGGGGGGACAAAGGGTATAAGATCTCATGTAATCTGTAATAAAGCACGTCGACGTCAGCCGGGAGCCATGTCCCGTGTGAGAAACTATACCAGACCTCTGTGTGGTGTCTATTCTTACGGCCGGCAACGGGGCAAGTGGGGTGGGGCCGATTGGTGCTGTACTTAGAATTTTAACCCTCATAATACAAAGATAGCCAGAACAACTGATAAGCATAGGCAGGTATCAGTAGGTAAGTGGTAAATATAGGTAACTTTGGACGCTGTCAGTGATATTTTGAGGTTTGCCTTTGCAGTGACAGGTTTGTAAATGTTAGTGAAGGGACTTAAAAGATAACAAAGACCATGGTTGTGGTCTTGAATTTTGGCCAAAATATTAATGAATACCTCCGTAATGAATATTTATCAGTATTTATAATGTTTTGCAGTAAGCTGTCCGACTTTGGAGGTTGGGCTAGCACAGGGTGCAGTCCAGTGTGTTTCATTTGGACGTGCAGGTCAACTCACTGGGCTGGATTGTATGTGGTGTCCAACTTCTCTTGTTTTTAGGATGTCTGGGTATCAATTTTACTTTCACTATTCCCCACAAGAGTTTTGTTCTCTTTCACCCTCTCCAATCTCTCTCATCAGGTTTCGATCAAGCTCTTTATTTGCTTTTGGACCTTGGTGTCATTGTTCTGGTTTCCATTCAGGAATGGTTCACAGGGTTCTACTCAAACCTCTTTGTTGTCCTGAAGAAAGACTGTGCAGTTCTCGCCCTATCCTGGGCCTGAAACATCTGAATAGACACGTTCGTCTTCGCCGGTTCCGAATAGAGTTGCCTACGTTACGCGATATCCTCCTGTCCTCAGTGGTCATTCGGGATGCTAATCCACATATTAGCTTCTCTACACCCCCCTTCACCTACCAAACGCCTAATCAGCCCTCACCTTCAATTTGTCACACTTCCATTTGGGTTGGCCACGTATCTTCATGAAGATCATAGGAGGTCTCATGGTAATTCTATGATCCAGTAAATAATTTCATTCCTGGATGACATCCTTATCAAAGCCCCCTCAAGTAAAATTAAAATCTGTAGAGTGTACAGATAACCCTGGAAACATTTGCTTTGGTTAGATTGTCAGTGAGCCAAAGGCATTTCTTTCCAACAGATCCTCTTTCGGAGGATTCTTTTTAACACAGCGATGCGTGTCCTCCTTCCAGTGGACAAGAGACTTGCAGTCTCCAGTCTGGAGTCCATTTAGTGAGACAGTGTCCCCTCAATGCGCCCTGTTTTTGCATGAGCATCCTGGGCAAGATGGCGTCGGCAATAAAGGCAATACTCTACACCGGTGTGTACACCAGAGTCAATTCTTCACCACACCAAAGTCAATTCTACACCACACCCCTGAAGGGGATTAGCCTCTCCACTTGGGGAAGGTCTCCCCTATTTTGAGGAAGTCCAACATCCGATTTTCAACGTCTGGAATGTTGATGGCTGGGATGTGTGCCTCCATCCAGTGGAGAATGTCGCCAGCCTCTCTTATTACCTTGCTAAAGGAAGCAGCAGTGGTAATTGCTGTACCCCTCACCGTAATCTGTGAAAATTCATGGAGAACAGAAGAAGTCCCAATAGATTGGAGAAGGGCAAATGTTGTCCCCATCTTCAAAAAAGGGAAGGGGGACTCAGGAAACTACAGGGCTGTGAGCCTGACTTCTATACCGGGAAAGATCTTTGAACAAAAACAGCATGTATGCCAGAACTTGGAGGAGGATGGAATAACTAACCAGAGCCAGCATGGGTTTGTAAAAAACAAGTTATGCCAGATGAATCTAATTTCCTTCTATGACAGAATCACTGGAAAATGCGGTAGATATAGTATATTTTGACTTTAGTAAAGCATTTAACAAAATATCGCATACCATCCTTATTGCAAACATGAACCAACATGTGATTGATAAGGCAACTACTTATCAATTCACCACTGGCTGAGTGATCGAATTCAAAAGATTGGTCATAAATGGCTGCACATCCAAGTGGAAGAACATCTCAACTCGGTTACCACAAGGCTTTGTCCTAGGCCCAGTGTTCAACATTCTTATAAATGATCTGGAGGAGTGGATTGAGGTGAAGTTTTGCCGATGACACGTAGCTAGGAGGGATAGCTAACACTAGAAAAGAGAGAGAGGATTCAAAAAGATCTGGAAAAGCTAGAACAGTGGGCTGCAACTAACAGAATGGTATTTAACAAGGAGAAATGCATGGTCCTACATCTGGGCAACAGAAATAAAAAAAACCCCATACAGAATGGGAGGAATTGGGCTAAGCAGCAGCATATGTGAAAAGAACTTGGGTATACTACTAGCTCATAGACTGAACATGAGTCAATAATGTGATGCAGCAGCCAAAAAGGCCAACACAATTCTGAGATGTATTAAGAGAAGCATAAGCGTTTGCAAATCAAAATTATTATTATTAAGCATAGAGTGTAGATCACGTGAGGTAATTATCCCCCTCTACTCTTCCTTAGTAAGACCTCATCTGGAATACTGTGTCCAGTTCTGGGCACCCCACTTGAAAAGACAGGCAAAATGGAGCAAGTTCAGAGAAGAGTTACCAGGATGGGGAGCGGTCTGCAAATCATGTCCTATAAGGAACAGTAAAAGGATCTGGGAATGTTTAGCTTGTAGAAAAGAAGGCTGAGAGGAGACTTAATAGCTGTATACAAATATCTGAAGGGATCAGCCCTGTTCTAATTTGTACAAGGAAAGGCTAGAAGCAATGGGATGAAACTGAAAAGGGAGGAGACACAAGCTCAATGGCGAGCTCAATGGAAATCTTCAAACCGTGCCTGGACAAACATCTATCTGGGATTTAGTGACTCCTGCATTGAGCAGGCGGTTGGAGCTGATGATCCTGGAGGTCCCTTCCAACTCTGCCATTCTATGATTCATCACCACTGCACTTCTTGAGCTGCCCTGGTGGTTTATGTATAAGATAGCTGTCGCGTTGTCTGTTTGTGCACAGATCAGATGACTGGCAAGAATCTGGGACCAATGGGTTAGAGACAGGAGGATGGATCCCAGGCCCAGTACAATGATGTGGAGGGACAACTCTGAGTTGGTCCACTGTCCCTAAACTGTCAATCTGCCAAGGATTCCCCGCCAGCCTAGGAGACGGGTGTCCATGGTTATCACTTTTCAGCGATAGGGGAGAAAAGACCTCCCCTGAGAGAGGTTGTGTGATGTTAGCCTCCATAGGAGGAAATGACAGACCAACTGATGGGGCATCAAGAGACACACATTACCTAATCCACATGGATGTAGTGGGTGAGAATGGAATTGTGTGTACAGGACCGCCTCGAATGAGGCTACCATGACTCCCAGTACCCGCATGCCCTGGCAAAAAGAAACAGGAGTTCGTGACCACAAAAAGCTGATGTGTTGCTGTAGTTGTACTTCCACCAGAAGCATGTTGTAGAATAGGCCGAGAAAGGTGAGTTGATGTGATGGGGCCAAGTTGCACTTGCTGACTGACGATTCACCTGAAATGACAGTGTTGAGTGCTATCATGAGGCTCTCCACATTGGCCCCGAAGGATGGACCCTTGATCAGTATGTAGTATACATAACACATTGCCACGATTCTCCCAAGCATGGAGGATCGCCACAACAGCTAATAGGACTTTTGTGAACACTCGAGGAGCTATTGCTAGGCCGAATAGCAATGCAACAAATTGGAAATGATTTGAATGGACTGCAGACCAAAGAAAGCGCTGGTGAGACTGTCGAATTGGGATGTGGAGAGGTGCCCTTAATGTCTATTGATCCATAGAAGCAACCACAACTCTAATGCAAGTCCATACAAAAATAATGTACCTTGACGTAGCATTCAAGGGTTTCAGATCTAGTACCAGGCAAACTATTCCGTCTTTTTTGGGAACGACAAAGAGATTGGAGTAAAAAACGGTGAAAAGTTTGCGAGAAGGAAAGGGGACGATACTGGGTACTGGGACCATCTGGTTAGGTCAGATGGTGGGGAAGAAGTGAAAAAACGTTCTGAGAAAACAGAACACAAATCTACAGCGTACCCTGAAGAGATGATCTGGCACACCAAAGAAGCTTGAACGTGAATCACATGCCTCAGAAGAGCAGGAGATAACCCACCACCCTGGATGACCTGGGTGGGGTCCAGCCTACATGCAAAGGGGAGCTTCTCCAAGGAGGGCTTGGTCACTTGTGGGAGTAGATACAAGGAAGGACAAGATGTAATGTTGGACACTTTTTGTGTTTCTAAGAGGATGTATGCGACTCCGAGGGCCATGGGTGGGAGCGCAAACAAATGGAAATTAGTTTTTTTTCTTGCCACTGTATTACTGAGTAGACCTGTATTGAAGAGGAAAACTTTTTTCGCCTGTTACCATTTTTGTCCAGGTGGCTGCCGAATAAGTGATTTCAAGTAAAGGGAAGGCTAGTTAGAGATCTTTTGCAGGTGATATCTGCAGACAAAACACTTTAGCCACTAGGCGCAGCGAATTGCAATGAAAAAGTGAAGAGGAACGAGCTAGAAGCCTGGCAGAATTTAGGTAGGCCTCACAAGAGAACTTGCCTACCTGACAGAGCTGCAAACTCCTGCTGGGAGGCCCTGGAAAGCATTCCTCCGCGTAATTGTTTCACCCATTTGGATGTGACCCTTCTAACCCAAGCTGAGGTAAAGAGTACGGAAAGCCCACCTGGGCACCTTAAAAGTTTCCAGCAGTCTATTGTGCTGGTCCTTAAAAGATGAAGATGACACATCTGCCAGGGTAGAGTAGTGCATATGGTTAGGCGACGCACGAGGGTATCCCAATGGTGGGTAAAGGCCTATTTACACGGAGCGATGATCGCTCAAAAATCGCTCAAACAGCAGTTTGAGTGACAGTTTTGGACAATCATCTTTGCATAACTCTAAGTAGCTAATTAGCTACTTAAGAGTTATGCAGGTGGAGCTGGATACCACCACAGTAGCTCGAAGAACAATGCAGCTGTTTTGAATATGCAAACAGCTGCATTGTTCTCGGCGCTTTCAGCTGGTGTCTCGCTGATAACTGCCAGCGTGATACCAGCTGAAAGAATGCTATCAGCACCGCCTGCTGAGATATCAGCGTGCGGTGCTGACAAGGCACAATCGCTCATTTCTAGCTGGCTAGAAACGAGCGATGAATGAACAGTGCACGATGGCCGCAGTTTAGACGCAACGATTATCACTCAAAAGACGGTTTTTGAACGAATTTTGTGCAATAATCGTTGTGTCTAAATGGGCCTTAAGCCAACTCCTTTTTTGTTTATCAGGAAATGGATACATCACGTCTAGCCGCTTGGTCTTGAAGAAGCACTTATCCAAAGCTGACCACATTTTGGAAGCTGTCTCCTCATATTACGCATGAGTTGGGAATGTTTTAAGTGAACCTCTTGGATGTTGAAGGAGGTCATCATCTCTGGTGACAGAGGACTCCTCTGCTTTCACATGGAGAGTCTCTTTTAACCACTTCTACGAAAGAGTGTCTACCATGGCAGAGACTTTGGAAGACTGTTCCTCATCTAAGGAAGAGTCAGAATTCGATATTTCAAGCATGGAGAGGAAGCTGTCCCAAGGAGAAATTGTGGGGCGGGCAGCTGTGATTGGAGGCAAGGCAGAGGAAGGAAGAGCCGATGTATGACCATACGACCTTGGTGACCATTGTAGTTTCTTGGTCCATCATTCCGGTAGTTGGGTTCTGGCTGAATGTCCTGCCCATCATCTTCACAATGGACCAGGATGTTTTTGCAATGTCCGAAACCGCCAATGATAGGGAGTGTGCCCATTTGGTTCCAGAGTCCTGTAGGGACATGGTGGTGAACGCACCTGGGACTGGTTCACTGTCAGGTCTGGGAAGCAGGCAGTTTACGCAAAGAGACTCCTGCTGACCACATGAGAATTGGGTGCAACAAAGGGAGCATGCAAACTATGTTACAAAGGCCGTGCCCTGTCTACTGGTTCCCCCATATAATCTAACATTGTAGCTGTATGCGTAGAGGGAAAAATGCCTAACTGCAATGTGAGCGCAATGTGGTAGTGACAGGCTGAGGAGTCACAGGTTTTCTAGGGTGCCGAGGAGCCGCCTAGCTCAGGTCTTACCCGGGTCCAGGAGGCCAAAAGTTAGGGCTTCTCTGTGCCACCTTGCCTTCAGGAGGCAGGGAAGTTAGGGTAACCCTGGTGTCCCTCCTCAGAGTTTTAAGGGGATTTAATCCCCCCGTGAACCCATGAAGTCCAAGGATCTCTAGGATCTTGAAAAATCTGCAGTCAGGAGGTCTGCCTCCTATGGACACTAAACTAATACTGATTTAGCTGAGTGACTTTAAGAGGGGTATATCTGTTAGGACGAGTCAACTCTTCTTTTGCTTAGTCTCTGCCTCCTCGAGACAGGAACTATACCTAAGGTCTTCACTGTGTCCCCCACTGACACAGCCAAGGAAGAGAACCATGAAATTATTACGACCCTTAAACATTTACTTCTGTTCCGTTCTCAGAGCAGAAAAACAGAATGGAAAACAACGCTGGTATTGAGCCTTTGTGACCTTAATATTAAATAACTAAACCAAAAAAAATGCCTGCCAGCACCAAAATAATGTGATGTGATGCGATGCAGCAGCCAAAAAGGCAAACATAATTCTGGGATGTATTGAGAGAAGTATGGAGTCTAGATCGCGTGAGATTTATTCCCCTTCTACTCTTAGTCAGCCCTTATCTGGAATACTGTGTCTAGTTATGGTCACCCCACTTTAAAAAAAGGAATCAACAAACAAGTTCAGAGAAGGTAACCCAAGATGGCAAGTGGTTTGCAAATCATGTTCTAGGAGGAACGGTTAAAGGATCTGGGAATGTTTAGCTTGCAAAAAAGAAGTTTGAGACTTAATAGCTGTCTACAAATAGCTAAAGGGCTGTCACAGTACAGAGGGATCAGCCCTATTCTCATTTACACAAGGGAAGACTAGAAGCAATGGGATGAAACTGAAAGGGAGCAGACACAAATTGGATATTAGAAAAAAACTTTCTGACAGTGAGGGTGATCAATAAGTGGAACAGGTTACCACGGGAGGTGGCGAGTTCTCCTTCAATGGAAGTGTTCAAACAAAAGGCTGGACAAATATCTGTCTGGGATGATTTAGTGAATCCTGCACTGAGCCCTGCTGACCCGATGACCCTGGAGGTCCCTTCCAACTCTGCAAATATTACCATAGAATGGTAGAGTTGGCTACACAATTTCTATCTACTGCTGCATAATAAATATCTATATGCTGTGGAATGGTTAATCTTAAGATCTTACCTATCCTAAAAGGTTTTTCTTTAGTATAGGCAAGATTCTTATTTTGATCCTCAAGCAAACCTGAAATGACAAAAAAGGCATAAAAAGATCTACAGCTGTTAAGCATTATACAATGTTAGAAAAGACATTGCTGGTAAATCCATATTATTTGTCATTTCCCCTGAGAAAGTAAGTCTTCCAATTCTTACCAATAAGTTAGTAGCAGTAGGTAAACCTCTACCAAGTACGACATCCCTAAAGAGCACGACTCCCACCAGTGGTTCGGGAGTACAAATCCACAATACACTGTAATCATTCCACAGTTAAAAGAAAGCAAACCTTCTCTCTACCTTGAAAAAAAAAAAAATTACAACACACTTACAAGATTGGTCTTCCTCGATAATTTCTTCTATGATGACATCAGGGCTACTCCTGGACTGTGATTCTTGGTGGCACGTTCCTGAAGCCAGCTGGCTGGTTGTATCCATTGTGTGTTCAAGGGTACTCAAAAATACCAAATCAGGTTCACACTGTTCATAAATGAAACCTTTAGTGCATTCTGTAAGTTTTACCCCAGTTTTTTTTCTGTGTTCTGGGTTGACATCTAAACCATGAGACTCATCGAAAGCCACATTCAAGCTGGATGTGGAGTGGCATCTATCAGAAAATAAGCATAATGTCAAAAGATACAGCATTACAGTCCTCAACACACAAGAAACACATAATTAAATCAGACTTGTATTAGGGTAGCGGATTGAAATCTGTGAGGCTGCTTTCACACATGCATTAGGGCTCAGTTTTTGGAGGAGAGAAAACGGATGTAAAACTGAAGTTTTCAAAAATGCTATCAATTTGCTTCAGTTTCTTTTTTTACTAGAACAAAAATGCAGTTACACCCAGGAGCAAAGGCCAGAATCTGAGAACTGTGATCACAGCTGTTAGCCCTTATGATGCCACATAGCTGTCAGCACCAACTACAGCATTTAAATCACTTTAGGCCGCCTGCAGACGAGCAGGTCGGATCCGGCGGCGAGGATTCTCGCCGCGGGACCCAACCTGAGCGCCTGCAGGGAAGAGCGTGTACTCACCCGTGCCCGGCGGCCCCGACTCTTTCATGTGCCGGCTGCCGAGCAGCTGGAGCCGGCGGCTGAGTGAGTGAAGTTTCTGTAGGGGGCTCTGCGAGCCCCGCACAGAAATAGGACATGCTGCGGTTTGTTTGCCACGCGAGATTTCGCGCGGCCAAACCGCAGCCGCCTGCATAGGAATGCGTTTATTAACGCAATCCTATGCAGGCTTTGAGCGGCGGAAATCCCGCGATTCCGCCCGTGTGCAGGCGGCCTTAAATAGAGTAGAAGCTCTGTCCCTGGAACGGTCTATCTGTAATGGGACATCAAGGTGCCATGGCAGCCTGGGACCTTGCAAAGGTGCACAGGCGTGCCATAGATTTCAGGCTTTAAGCCCTGTGTGTAGAGGGGCTTAATAGAATGCTGGCAAATATCCAATATACTGCAATACAAAAAAAAAGTATAGCAATATATCGTACAAACGATGAAACAATCACAACTTTAAGTTCCCTAGTGGGACAACGAAAAAAAAGTTGAAGTTTAATAAACGTTTAAGCATTAGAAAAAGTGCAAATAAAAAAAGTTCTCTTTTCTCGGTATACATATAAAAAATATGCACAATAAACATTAACATAATTAGTATTGTTGCAACTGTGAAAAGAATCTATTAAAATATTACATATAACTGAGTGTTTTACGACAAGTGAAATGGAGAGTACAACCCCATCAACATCTATTGTACTGTAAATCTGCTGCCATTCCAACTTCCTCCACCCCATATCCTGATTACAAAGCTCATTAGTGATGCAATAGCAAGACAAATGAGAATAGCAGCGAATCATACCATGAAAAATCAGCGATAGTTGCCCCATGTAAACACGGGATCCGACAAGACACCGAGCAAGAAATCACTCAGTAGTTGCTAATCACTTCATTCCAGCTCACAGAAACAAAGCGACTAATGAGCTACTTCTCACTCAGTGTAAAACACTTCATCTTTGATCGACTGCCTGTCCACAGTGAATGGAGGCGGGTGGAAGAGAACTTCTGTGTAAAAGCAAAATGAGCGATAGTCATTGGGACAACTGTTGGGCTCTAGTCATCTCACGTAAAGCCACCCTTATTTAGATTTAAGAAATCGGTTCTAAGCCTTTTAACAGTCACGTTAAAAATCGGGAAAAACTTTCCAGAAAATGTCACTTTTTTATTTTAGACTCTGAATTTATGTTTCAATGATTTTCATTGAATCTTTTAAAACCAATAACACACATGCCTATGAGTAAGCAAATTGCATATACAATGAGAGAACAAGATTTTTGGTATAAAAGAACAAAAAACAACTTACTGTAAAGTCTCTTTCTCGTTCTGTTTATTGGGGGGGGGGGGGGGGGACAATAAGACCTTAAGTATAGCTTCTGCCACTACAAGGTGACACTAAGCATAAAAGGTGTTAACTCCTCCCACTAGCTAACAGTAGTTAATAAAAAACAATGCTCAAGCACTGTAACTCATAACCAAGAGTATATGTTACAGACCTAATCACAGACTGGGTGGGTGCTGTGTCCCCCAATGAATGTGACAAGAAAGTGATTTTACAGTAAGTTATACCAAAAATCTTGTTTTCTCATCTGTATCATTGGAGAACACAGCAAGATCTTGGGACGTTCTAGAGCAGTACCCAAGGGGTAGGAACAAATAAGAAGCCGCATGTGTAAAACAGCGTAATCAGCTCATTAACTGTAACTAGTGTTATGGGATGCATAAGCCTCCAGCATGCTCTGAAACGGAGCATAAAGGGGACCCAGTCACTAAGGCTGCCTGCAAAGACTGCAGGCAGGCAATCCTCCGTGAGCCGTTAGGCAAGGCTCAACCAAGACCGGAGCAGAGATTAGGAGTGTTGTAATAATAATATAAATGTGTTTCTTATATCAGCCTAGGCAAACATACATATATTCACATATCTACCTTCATAGGAAATAGTTAGCAGTTAAATGGTTAACAAGCTCAATATTGTACCCTGGTATGTACAAGTAAAAGTTGAAGCTTAACCTCCCAAGTACGGTTCCCAGAGCTAACAAGGGGAGGAACTTATCTCTGGCTGCATACTTTCGGTCCAGATTAGAATATTAATAAAGTCTATGCTACTTGGGTATATAGGAATTACATGTTCACATAGCCACATACACCTGGGGCGTAAACATATGTTAATCATTAGCGTCATTACATACTAGGCCAATCATGAGTTATGATGTTGGGGGCGTGCATGTTATTGGTGCATCATATTCAGTATATCTGTATTGTATTTCCTTTGAATAAATCAGAAGAGTATTGGGGGCTGACAGAGAACATCTGTCAGTTGTAATACATATATTCATGCATAAAGCTTCTCATTATAACCAATCTGGAGCAAACCAGTGAAATCTTCTGGAATATGATTTATTCCCATAACAGGAGGGATGAATCTGGCGAATCCCTGTGCGTAGTACTCTTCCCAATGGAAGGTACCGCAGGTCCCAGCAAGGTGGAAGCCATGCACTTAGTCTGAACACTGTTCGTGAGACGAGATAATCTCTGCTGGATGTAAATCTCGTATTGCAGTGAGAGTGCACTTCATATGTGGCTCTGGCCGGCTAGTGTCCGTGTGTCATCCTGGACTCGGACACTGCGGTAGGCTGACTGCAGGGAACTGCAGGAGGGCCAACAGGGGAGCTACTGGCAGGCAAGGCTCAATCCAGTCTGGAGCAGACATGGAGAGCGATGTGTCTGGATAATGCCTGTGCAAAGTACTCTCTCTCTCTATGGAAGGCACTACAGATCTCAGCAAGCCCGGAGTAATGATGACCATTAGTCCAAACACTGTTGTCCGTAAGACAAGATATTCTCTACTGGATGTAAATCTCGTACTGTAGTGAGAGCGCACATAGCATGTGGCTCTGGCCAGCTTGTCCGCGTTTCATCCTGGACACGGGCACTGCGCGAAGGATGGCTGCAGGGGACTGCCAAAGGGGCAATAACAGGGGGGAACCAGTCAAGAACCTCCGGTGAGCCCATGGCTGGCGGGAGAGAGAGCAGTTAGTGTTCTGCTTTGTCTTCTTGGAGGAGGGGGTAACAACTCTGTCTGGTGCAGCACTGTTCACCCCCTCCCCACTTGGGGACCATTAGGGATGTTAGCTTATCCCCGATGCCCAGATAGAAGGAAGGAAAAAAAAAACAGAAGACCTCCTTCAGACACTAAGCAAAAACTGATCAGCTTGGGGCTTGCAGGAGGGGTTGGGCTAGCGGGAGGAGTTAACACTTTTTATGCTTAGTGTCGCCTCCTAGTGACACAAGCTATACCCAAGGTCTTGCTGTGTCCCCTAATGATACAGACGAGAAAATAATGCATGTATAGCATACACAAAAATAATAAAATGAAAGACAGAAGAACAAATGGAATAAGAAACACAAAAGAAAAATTTCAGAATAAGCACCAGGTACATAAAGAACTCTTAAACTCTTAAAACACAGGGAGGGCTTGCAGCAAAGGACATAGAAAATAACTTAAGATAGACACTATACAAATTACTCTTGTACACAAACACTAGATGACTAAGCCCGCCAAATGTGTTGAAATTTAGATATACTAGAAGTGAAAACATATCAGAATGGTCTGGCACCCTGTATACACTATGTGTGGGAGGGTACACCAAGCATCCACCCTCCTCATTATCAGGAGGCAGTGTGAGTGGGTGTTTTATCGGTGCCCTCACAGGTGTTATTGGCTCCTCCATTTGGTAGTCAGCTACCTGCATGGTGAGAGGAGGATGCATCTATATGCACTCCTCAGTCAGTAAGTAACGGGACCCACTACAATGCAAGGAACCGTGAAGTGGTTAGTGGGCTCATGTATCTTGGCCAACATCCAACCAATGCCTTGCATTTATTATCTATCATTCACATGCAGTGTGGCATTAAGACTCCAGGGGGAGCCCAGGGTGGCAGTACCAATGTGGTTCACTAATGGATATGCAGGGCAACCCGCCGAATTATCATGGCGTCATTAATAGGTTGCTGGTCTGCATGGTGGTTGCTGGTCTGCCCTCATCCACTCCCGGCTCGATTATTGCAACTCGTTGCTGATCGGCCTCCCCTGCACCAGACTCTACCCTCTCCAATCCATCCTGAATGCGGCAGCCAGGCTCATCTTCCTGTCCAGCCGCTACTCGGACGCCTCTGCCCTGTGCCGGTCACTGCACTGGCTGCCCGTTAAATACAGAATTCAATTTAAACTCGCCACCTTCATCCACAAAGCCCTCCACAGTGCAGCGCCCCCCTACATCGCCTCCCTCATCTCAATCCATCAACCAGCCCGGGCTCTCCGCTCTGCTAACGAAACCAGATTGAGCGCCCCTTTAATTCGAACTTCTCATTCCCGCCTCCAAGACTTCTCCAGAGCAGCACCGGTCCTCTGGAACGCACTACCAAAGGCTACCCGAGCAATCCAGGACTCGCAGAACTTCAGGCGTGCTCTAAAAACGCACCTCTTCAGGGAGGCATACCGAATTCCCTAAACAAACCCCTTTGTACTCCGCCTGATAACATGCTCCCTGACCTACTGACTGCAATCCCTGCTAGCCATCATAAACCGCTCCCGCAGTCACTGTTTTTGCCGTCACACGGCTAAATGTCTGACCATTGTCTATGTGTATATCACCCCTCACTCTCCACCTCGCCATACAGTGCACATCTCCAGCCCCTTTACCTTCTGTATCACCCCATTACTTGTAGTATGTAAGCTCGATGGAGCAGGACCCGCACCCCTATTGTTTCCATCAATTGATTACTATGTAACTGTGGTTCTGTAATGTTTGTACTTTTGTCTTTCTGTATCCCCTGTCTATGTAAGCGCTGCGGAATATGTTGGCGCTATACAAATAAAGTTTATTATTATTAACTACATATATCAGAATGGTCTGGCACCCTGTATCCACTATGTGTGGGAGTGTACACCAAGCATCCACCCCCCTCATTATCAGGAGGCAGTGTGAGTGGGTGTTTTATCGGTGCCCTCACAGGTGTTATTGGCTCCTCCATTTGGTAGTCAGCTACCTGCATGGTGAGAGGAGGATGCATCTATATGCACTCCTCAGGTCAGTAAGTAACAGCCATTTTCTGTGATTGGTAGAAGTGAAAAAGGCTAGCATTTTTTCATATGTTTCATAGTTAATTAATGCAGAAACTTCTATATTTGGAGATTCAGGACTCTTCCAATGTTTAGTAATCACCAAACTGGAGAGCAAGTCTCACGCCCTCACCCTCCCTTCCCTCCAGCGGCTGCTGTTTACACAGAACGAATTTGTCGTTTAGCCCTTTTGTTCATTTCAAGGATATGCTAAAAACGTTAAGAGTTACCCCTAAGTGTTGAAAGTTTATGAGTAGCTAAAAAGTGGCATATTTGCAGGCATTTGTAGAAATCCCCTTTACACAGAGGAAATTTAGATGGTATTTTTTCATGCTGCTGGAGAGAATCTCCGTCTAATAGGAACAGAATCCCTGGGGAGAGCGCAATGAGGCTGTGCGTCATCTATCTTTAAAGCTTTGGAAAGAATTCCATAAGAGGACAATGGTGAAAAGCAAGAGGGCTAGGGAAGATCCCACAGAAGGATCCAAAGTAGAGATTTGACTGAAATAAGATGCATCAGGGAATTTTCAATATGAATCCAATGTTTTTGCATCTCTATCTACCAAAAGGGCACCAGTTAAGACATTTTAGGCTGGGTAACCCTAGGGTTAGCCAGCCATGTGGACGAGATTTGTCAAAAATCTCGTCCACACAGGGCGGCCAATCCGTTACGGAAAAGCTGGTTGGATCCGGCCCTGCGGAATTGACAGCTGCAGCATGTCAATTTCCCCCTGCGGTCTCGATCCTCTCTATGGGGAGAGAAAATGCCACAGGTTTTGAAACTGCGTCTCTCCCGCGTTTTTTCGGTGCGGCCAAACGCAAGGATTCTGCCGGGAATCGGCTCCCTGTGAACCCAGCCTTAATCCTCTTACTTGTTTGCCTTTTGAGAGCAGTTTATATGCTATATGGGGTTTACAGTTTGTCCAAATAAAAGGTTGATACAGTTTGTTTCATAGCAACAGAAAGCATTTTGGTACTTAAATAGGGAGTGTTTCGAATAAGTAAAGCAGCTTCAGCAGCAGAAACATTTTAAACGCTGCGATCTTACCTCACCTTTCAACAAATCTTTCAGATTATGCCTGTATGGATTTTAGCACAGGCTCAAAATTATATTTGTAGAGATTTTTACACGAGGCAATGATTGTAATGCCCAAGTATTGGATCCTTGCATTTTGCCAGTCTAAGGGATATTTGCCCTGAAGATGGTATAATAAATCATTACAAATGTTTTCGTTCAATGAATTTTTATTTATTTTTACAATGACATCATAGACACAACAAATCTTAATATCAACGACATCATAAGGCTTTATCAAGTAGGCTTTACTAAAAATAGTATAAGCCCCAGTAGGAAATGTTATGTTCATAACCAATAACATAACAAAACTACATAACATAAATCCCTTATAGGGAAAGAGTGGGTCAGAATAAAGAAGCAAGGGGGAGGGGAAGAGGAAATCCAGGTAGTGACTCCTGAGCAGGCTCCTCTGTACTTGGGGGTGGGAGATGTATTGTGCAGGGAAGTTTATGTTAAACTATTTAAAAATGACAAAAAAAAAAAAAAGAAAAAAACGTTTAAAAAGATAAAATCTGTGCTTTTTAACGGAGCTGTGTCAGCTTGTTTTTGGTGGGACAACTTTTAGTTTTTATTAGTACCATTTTGATGTACATACAACTTTTTAAATTCCTTTTTTTGGGGACGGGAAGCAAAATCAGAAAATTACTATCTGCATTTTGTAACATTGAAAGCCTTTGTAAAACAAGGGCAAAAAGTTTAACTTTTTTTTTTTTTTAAAGGGGTTGTCCCGCGCCGAAACGGGTTTTTTTTTCTTTCAACCCCCCAGCCCCCCCCCCCCGTTCGGCGCAAGACAACCCCGATGCAGGGACTTTAAAAAAGAACAGCACAGCGCTTACCTGAATCCCTGTGCTCCGGTGACTTCTTACTTACCGGTTGAAGATGGCCGCCGGGGTCTTCTCCCTCCGTGGACCGCAGCTCTTCTGTGCGGTCCATTGCCGATTCCAGCCTCCTGATTGGCTGGAATCGGCACGTGACGGGGCGGAGCTACACGGAGCCCCATAGAGAACAGCAGAAGACCCGGACTGCGCAAGCGCGTCTAATTTGGCCATTAGACGGCGAAAATTAGACGGCAACCATGGAGACGGGGACGCCAGCAACGGAACAGGTAAGTGAAAAACTTTTTATAACTTCTGTATGGCTCATAATTAATGCACAATGTACATTACAAAGTGCATTATTATGGCCATACAGAAGTGTATAGACCCACTTGCTGCCGCGGGACAACCCCTTTAAATGTAAAAAAGTTTACATGCCGTGGTCAGCAATAACTGCAGCATCTGCAGTGTTAACCCCTTGAGTGGCAGGTTTCCTACCACCCTGTCGTGCCCACCAGGGCAGGTTTTTTAAAATGGTCTAATCATTGAATTTCAACTAGTTTTGCAGTTGCGTCTCAAGAGCCATAACTTTTTCATTTTTCCATTGACATGGCCATATAAGGGCTTGTTTTTTGCGGGACAAGTTGTGATTTTTTAAACAGGGGGGAGGAAAAAAAGAAATGGGGAAAAAAGAAAAAAAGGGGCCATGTCATTAAGGGGTTAAATAATGTATTAACTTCCTTCTCTGGGTCATTACGACGCACACAGATACCACATGCGTGATTGTATTTTTGATTTTTTACAAAGTAAAGGGAGACAAGTGTTTTTTTCATTTTTTTAATAATTTTTTAACTTTTTTTTCTTTCATTTTTTTAAAATTTTTATTTTTATTTTTTGTCCCTTTAGGGGACTTCCACAGGGACCCATCAGGACCCCTGATCACATTCTGGGGGTCCGATGGTGACAGCCCTTTACATGCTGCAGTGACAGCCCTTTACATGCTGCAGTCACACAGACTGCAGCATGTAAAGGGTTAACACAGCAGAGATCGAAGGTTTTCTCTGATCTCTGCTGTAAGAGCTAGTACCTAGCTGTCCTCTCACAGCTAAGAACCAGCTCTCCTTGCCACAGAGACCATCGGCTTGCTTCTGACAAGCCGATGGTCTCTATGGCAACTTGTAAACAAAGCAGGACATTGCCGACATGTCGGCAATACCTTCTGCTGGTTTTTCAAAGCCCTTGCACTGCTCTGTGTGGGTCTGTGCAGGCAGAGCACACTGTCACAGCTTGTGGCATTGTGCTCTGCAGCTCCCATAGTGATACATAGCCCGGAAATCTTCCGGGCTATGTTGCTATGAGCAGTGGAGCTCGTCCCGGAAATTTTCCGGGCGTGCCACTCAAGGGGTTAAAGGAACCTGTCTAAAGCATTTAGGGCAGGTAACAGGGAGCTGGGTGCTGTATTTTTCATACTCACCTGCTTCCTGGTTCCCGCTGTGCCTGCCAAGTCCATGTGGCAGCCGAAAAGCTCACTCTTTTCAGAGTCCTATAAAAGTCTATGGGAAATGCGCACACAGGACTCGGTTTTTGCTATTATGTAGTAACCACTGACTATGGTCATATTTGTTATACTCTTCCTGTTATGTACCTTGAATAAGGTCATAATCAAGGTGGAGCAGCTTTTTTCAAGGCGATCACTCTGCAAGTTGTAAGGCGAAGAAAACTCTATATGAAAATTGTACTTACTCAGCACTGTTAGTATGGTCAATCCTCCCCAGATTTTGACAGGCTTTCAGTATTGGGTTACAATCTATAGTGACACTGTGGAGAAGAAAGTCAATTACAATATACACTTTACTATTTTAAAAGGAGTTTAACCCCTTCCTGCTGCAGGGCGTAAGTTTACGTCCTGGCAGCCTGGTACTTCCCGCAACAGGACGTAAACTTACGTCCCGGGGATAGCGCAGGATCATGATCCCGCGCTATCCCGCAGCGGGAGCCGGCTATCAGTCACAGCCGGCGTCCCGCTGCAACAGCGGGGGGGCATCGGAGATGCGTCCCCCCGCTGTTAACCCCTTCCCTGCCGCGATCTAAGTAGATCGCGGCAGGGAAAGATTTCACAGAGGGAGCGGACTCCCTCTGTGTCTCCGGCCGGCTCTCGCGATAACATCGCGAGAGCCCGGCCTGTCACCATGGTAACAGGACGCCAGACACTGGCGTCCTGTATTGCCTATGCCTGAGATCGCTGTATAAGCGATAAGGCATGGCAGGGCAGTAGCTCTGCCATGCCTTATGACAGCAATAATCAGGCCAGTGGTTAAAGTCCGTCAGAGGGACACAAACAGTGTAAAAAAAACAAAGATTAAAAAAAATGAATAAAAAAAAAATGTAAAAAAAGTAAAAACACCATTTTTTAATGCTTTTTCTCAGATTAGCATAAAAAAAGGTAAAAAAAAATAAAACCCCACATATTTGGTATTGTCGCGTCCGTAACGATGCGTACAATAAGTTGCACATGCTTTTGACTGTGCACGGAAAAAAAACGCTAAAAAACTGAGGCAAAATACTAGTTTTTAGCATTTTGCCTCACTAAAAACGAAATAAAAGTGATCAAAAAAGCCATATGTACCCCAAAATGGTACCAGTAAAAACTACAGCTCGTCTCGCAAAAAATAAGCCCTCATAGAGCTCCGTACATCGAATAAAAAGAAAAAAGTTACAGGACTTTGAATGCAGCAATTTAGAAAAAAAAAAAAAAAAAAAAAAGATTTCCAAAAAAAAGGGTTTTTATTGCAGAAAAGTGGGAAAACCTAAAAAAAAGCAAGAATTTTGGTATCGTAACCCTACCGACCTGCAGAAAAAATGGAATGTCTCATTTATGCTGCATGATTAACGCTGTAAAAAAGAAATAAAAAAATCTATGGGAGAATTGATGCGTTTTCTCTCCCTGCTATCATAAAAAAAAAAAAAGTTTTACAAAATAGTCTATGTACCCAAAAGTGGCACCGATAAAACAGTTCGCCACGCAAAAAACAAGCCCTCATACGGCCACGTCAACGGAAAAATACAAAAGTTATGACTTTTGATAAACAGAGAAGAAAATCCGCCAAAAATTGTTGCGTCCTTAAGCCCAAAATAGGCCATGTCATGAAGGGGTTAAAGTTACAAAGAACCCTTGACAAAACGCTGAAAGTAATCCCCGGCTGTTATCCCCAGCAATCAGTTATAATTTGTGGGAAAATCTGTTCATAAGGGTGCATTTGTAAGATGGTGAAACAGTCCTCCGGCTGTGAATGTCATTTTGTTTTTTGACCACAAGAGGTCACTGTGCTCTGGACTGAGACAGAGAAAAAAGAAGTGCATCATGACCATAGAGAGGAGCAGAAAAAAGCGGTTAGATGCGTGTGAGCGAGATGAGATGAGCTGGTGAGGACTGCAGCTAGCGAGAGAGACACTGCGATCCACCGGAAAAAGGACCCCAACGAGGACCGGAGCTACCGTGAGGGGAGCTGCATTAGAGACTGTTCCAGAGTTTGTCAGACTACCATCTTAACGGAGAAGATGGTCATTACAGACCGGGCTCAGAAGTAGCGGCGTCAGTGAGTTCATATGGTTCTTGGATGAAATCCTATTCCCGCGTTCCGGACAAAGTCTAAAGGTACCCACCAGACCCGGGTCAGCCAGAGAACTAAGGCCTCTGGTGTAACCGTGCACGCACCGCCAATCTGACTGAGACTAATAACAAGGCCGGCAGTTAGTTAGTTTAGTTAGGCATACTGATGACCGCCGGCCGCACTGCTGGGGACTGAGCTGTCCGACATAGTCCTAAACACACAGAGAACTCTATACTCGTAGAGCTGTCTAAGGATATCTACAAGTCACACGTTACGCAACTGTACTTTGCCTTGACTTGTGAGCTATATATATTGTTATATCTGTTGAGTGGTGTTGTGTAAGGGGAGAATACGGGTGTGTTGATAAGATTGTAAGCTCTTGTGCTGTGCCGCCGGTGCTTCCCTAGCATCCTCACTGATTGTTCCTACTTCCAGGGTGATAGAAGGTAATAGCGGCTGGTTAGAGACGGCCTGCGGCTAGGCAAAAGCTTGGAGGATATTGAAGGCGCACACTATAGAGCACAGCGCTGCATGGCATAAGAGTCTCAGCTTCCCCGCTGAGTGTATGTAACTTTCTGGGGGAGTTCGGGTTGGTTAAGGGTTCTGCCAAATTAAGTAAAATCTCCTTGCTACGGATTGGTTTTGAGTCGCGTCTTTTGTTCAGGACTTCGCTGTATTCTGGAAAGCCCACCCCGGTCGGCGGCTTACACATTGACACAAATGATTTTCAAGCTTATGATTTTCAAGTTCTATTTACAAGGATGGAACGTACACGTAAAAAGAACCCATTAATTTCAATGTCGCTTTTTTATTTGTATCGTGTTTTCTTGTTCACAGCATTATGTGATTTTATGGCTTGTTTTTTCATGCTTTTTCCCCCCCACACGCCCTTCTGAGAAATAAAATGATGAAATAAAAATGCAAAACAACTGACATTTTCCCCGTAAGAAAAATCTACCTTATATCAGGAGAATTTTTCAGAGGCTCAAGTAGATCTTCATTTTGAAAACTCATTTTAAGGTCTGCAATAAGCTGTAAAACAATAAAAAGTAGTCCTATTATGAGGCAAAAGGCAGTATATAATAAAATAAAGCAGCAAGTTACAATATTATACACAACAATACAAAATAATGTAGCTATGTGTCTGCGACATTGTGTGGAATGATGCCACTGCTGTGCATGAGCAACCAGCTACTCCAATCCCCACTACACTACAGAAATGGGAGCCTGCATCTTCTACTTGTAAAGTAGGGGTGGCACTGTTCCACCATTCTCGGGATCAGAAATCTGTCCCACATGATCCATTAGTTTTCACCCATCAAGCAGATGCGTAAAACTTGAAAAAAACCTATGACCGGAAAATCCCTTATAGGGCGTTTTTCTAGGCAATTTTCCTATGCTCAGAATAAGTCATCTATAGTTAATCAGTTGGGGACCGCCATTCGGGACCCCAGCCAATCAGCTGTTCGAGCAATCTGTCAGTGTAGATTTTAAATGATAGCAGGTGCCCAAACAGCTGATCAGCATGGGTCCTGAGTGGCGGATCCCAGCTGATCAACTATTGATGACATCCTGAGAATAGGTCATCAATAAAAATTACATGAAGAACCCCTTTAATGCTACAGGACAGTACAGCTACGTCCTGCAGGTTCGGGGGATGTATGGAGAGGGATCGCGGGTGTTTCTTACAGCCGACAAACACCTGCAACAGCTCTGATAAGCAGCGCCGCTGCACTACCCTCCGCAATAAGATCAAAATGAGCCCTCACACAACTATGTCGATGGAAAAATAAAAGTTAATTCACTGAGGCAGGGGGACACGAAAATTTTTTTTTATATAAAATATTCACTGTGTGTATCCCCTAAAATACAACTTTTATTAAATAACTTGTTTAAAAGCGTTTGGTGCCTCACAACACACAAGGACAACAAAGACGAACAAGGGAACAACGAGTTCAACACTGAACCGGAACCAAAATAGTATGATCGTAGCTCCTCAACCAGTTTGTGGTGATACCAAGTTAGATCAGAAGCCAAGATAATAAAATAGTGGCCCCTCAACCAATTCGTGGTAATACCAAGTTATGGCGTACTTATGCCCTTCAACAAAAAGACAGAAAACCCGCAATGGGGTAATCGCTCTTTCTAGATGTACTTATGGGCAAAAAGCACGGTTGTATAACTTTCCACGTGGTGGTCAGGGCTGAAGACCTTCAAGTGGTCCGTTACTCCAGATGGTCCTTAGTCCGGAAGAATTCTATCTAGGTTATTAGTATAAGTAACTAGGACAGAGACCGGAGTAAGACCCAAGCAACTAAGGTTAGAGAGCACTGATCAATGATTATAGTAGGTGCCCAAGAAAAATTGGTTCGATTCAAACCGGGTATAAGCCCTCATACCTAGAGGGAAGAAGGAAGATACCAAATTGGATATTAAACGTAGCGCATCGATCAATAATAGAGATGGGCTCTCACAGAAAGAATTAATCCGGGCCCTGGTGCATAAATCAGGGGACCCAGCTATGATGACAAATCAGATGTGTGTCAAAGAGAAATCAATAATTTGTATTAAATTCCCATAAGGTATTGGTTCAACGCGTTTCTGTCATTTTTTGACTCATCAGGAACCTTAATTTACCCAAAACTGTGTCATCTGATAAATGTGCAACAGTCAAATATGCTCATAATACCCTTGATGCTAAATAGATGCTGTTTAGTGTCCTAATGTAGGGAGCCCTGACATCATACGATGAAGGCGCATAGAACTATGGTACTCGCCTATTGACTCAGGTTAATGGCCCTGAACTCCACTAGTACTCTACTAACCAGGGTCGGTACAGGACTATAAACTAGACCCTAAAGACGTAACACCCTGAACCAGGCATCTACGCAAGCAGCGCCGATGATAGCTGAGCTGCTAATGCTAGAAATTGCCCAGTTACCAAAAATCGGGAAAAATAAAAGTTATGGCTGTCAGAAGATGGCAGCAGAAAATTTTAAGAATAAAGTAATCATGTCATTTTTGTTAAAAATAAGACGCACCTGAAGATGGCGGAATTTTGTTGTTTTTTTTTTCATTTCACTCCAGTAAGAATTTTTTTAGTACATTATATGGTACATTAAATAGTGCCATTGAAAAACACAACTCTTCCCGCAGAATACAAGGCCTTGGACATCTACGTTGATGATTAAATAGTTATGATTATTTTTTCAGACTTTTCATCCAAAGACTATTGTTGCTCGTGAAAGAATAGTAGTCGTGAAAGAAACCCTTTAAGTAAAAGTTCAGACACCTAATACATCCACTGAAGCATTTTCCTTCAGACGCCCAAAGCGTTCCCCCGAAGGTCTTCCCCTCTCATAAAGAGTTCAAGGACATTTTAGCCAGAGAATGCAACCCTTTTCGATAAACGCTTTACCAGACCAAATCGTTGGGACATTAAATATACCTTTCTGGAAAACGTAGTAAAAAAATAGTAGTCTTCACCAGCAGTGGATCCTCCAGTGTCCCATTTAGCGAAACACGCCACCCTTCTTAAAGGGGTTGTCCCGCGGCCAAAACGAAAAATTTTTCACACCCCAGTCCCCCATGTTAAGCAAGCATCACAAACTACCCATGTAAATCGTTTTTTTAGAGCGTTTCTACTCACCATGAAGCTGCTTCATGAAGTTATAAAAATCTTCTTCCAAGATAGCCGCCGTCATTTCCCAAGGTGCACCGCTGGTCTTCTCCCATGGTGCACCGCAAGTCTTCTCTCATGGTGCACCGTGGATGTTCTTCTCCAGTCTGAGCTCCACTGCCAATTACAGCCACCTCATTGGCTGATCGGCACCGGCGTGACGGGGGTGGAGCTACGCAATGACGTTGAGAAGGGGGAGGAGCCAGAACGCAGCTCGTGAGCCCGGACCCTCCAGAAGAGGATTCTTCTCTGCGCAAGCGCGACTGTTGCGGCGACCAGAGGAGAAGTTTGATCGTCGCCATGGAGACGGGGACGCCAGCACCGGAGGGGGTAAGTGTATAACTTCTGTATGGCCAATATTTAATGCACGATGTACATTACAAAGTGCATTAATATGGCCATATAGAAGTGCATAACTGCACTTGCTTCTGCGGGACAACCCCTTTAAGACAGATTCGTCATCCTTTCAGGACACACGACAAGAAAAACAAAAAGGGTCACTAGCCAAAACTTCCTTCAAGACAGTGGGCTTGGCACGCCAGCACATTTTCGCATCCAACTGGGTCAGTAAGGCCACTACTGAATGGACTAGACAATTTTGCTGCAGCAAGCTTTCCAGCTCTACTCCAAAAGCATCAGCAAACATTGTGTGTCAGATGGGCCAAGCAGAAAAATTTCTCTGTGAAGCCCCCCTAGATGCAGCCAGACTCTGACTCTGACTCAGCAGCTTCAATAGCCACACACTGGACTCTGTGGCTCAAATCCTGGGCCACAGATGCTGCCTTTAAGAGGTCCTTAACAGGTCTTCCTTTTATTGAATTCCTTTTTGCACCAGGCTGGATGAGATCATCTCTGAAGCTACTGGTGGTAAGAGCTCTTACCTACCACAGAACAAAGCCAGCCACCGTGCGAGATCTGCGACTATGTTGCGCTCCTTTTGCCAATCCAGCCCCCAGACATTAAATAAGATGACCTTACAGAAACAAAAACTAAAGCCTTCCTTTAAACTGTCCTCCTGGCCAGAGCCCTAAAAGTCCTATTCTGCCAAATCCTCCGCATGAAGGAAAGCCCATAACTAGACCATCCAGAGTGGTTGGTGGTCATGGCAACTAGGCCATCCAAAAATGGCAACTAGACTATCCAAACTGCGTTGGTGGTCATGGCAAAAACTGCAAGATCCTGACATGGGCCAAAGATCATTTTCCAGCGCTCTCTGCAGTCCATATACCAGGGTTGGACAACTGGATACCCGATTTTCTGAGCAGGGAGATATTCGACCCAGGAGAATGAAAGTTACATCCTGATGTGTTCCAAACAATTTGTCGAAAATGGGGTCACTAGGCCGTTGATCTGCTGGCATTCAGAATTAAATAGCAAGCACCCAACCTTTGTGTCCAGGTCTCAGAACCCCCAGACTCAAGCAGTTGATGCACTCATAATTCCCTGGACAGACTTAGAATTTGCTTGTTTTCCCTCCCTTCCCACGACTTCTCAAGAAGATCAAGTTGGAAGGCCTCTTAATGATTCTCAACGCTTCAGGATAGACTTGAGGTGCTGTGCATAGTATGTGATCTAGTCTACCTGCTTGTCGACACTGTGTGGCGCCTTCCTCTTAGGGATGATCTTCTCTAACAGGGACCCCTCTTCCATCCAAGTTTGTCCCTGCTTCGTTTAATGGCGTGATAGTTGAAGCTGCGGCCATAAAAAGATCGCAAATTTGCAAAAAACCCATCATTTGGACTATGATGAAGCCTAAAAAAAAAAACTCTCCGCTTTTCGGGTTTACCATTATGTCTGGAAAACTTTTTTCCTCTGGAGCTAACAATGCAACTTTCAGCTTATGCAATTCTCTCTTTCCTGCCTCCTGTCATTCCTCCAGGAAGGTCCAGACATGGGTTTGGGCCTCAGTTCCCTGAATGGTCAGATCTCATCGCTGTTCATACTTTTCCAACGCTCATGACTTCAAAGTCGGCATCTGTACCTTTCTACAGGGGGTTGCTCATGCCACATATCAATCTGGTACTGGACACACTGCAGTCTCTTCCCTTCAAGCCGTTGTGCAACATCCCAGTTCTTTTGTCCTGAGAAGTAGCCTTTTTGGTGGAGGCCACCTCCATCCACCAGGTTTCTGGGCTTGCAACCTTGTAGGCTAAACTTCTATTCATCATCTTCCATCAAGTCAACGTGGTCCTGCGTCCCATGGCTTCCTGCCTAAGGTAGTGTTAGCCTTCCACATCAATGAAGACATTGTCTCGCTTTTGTTCTGTCCCTCCGCCGCTCATCCGAGGGAACGCACTCTCCACAAATTGGATTTAGTTCGAGCCTTGTGGATTTACCTCTCTCACGTGTCCACTTTCAGGTGCTGTGACCCTAGAAAGCCCGAGACGTGGCCCTGCAGCTCCCAAAACTGTCACATTCCATTGCATTAGTTGAGAGGTGGCATACCGTGTCAAGTACAGTGAGCCTTCCCTACTGTGTTACCGATTCTACTTGGGCGGTGGACGCCTCCTGGGCAGTATGCAACAATGCTTCTGCTCTTTAATATGTAAGGCCACCATGTGTGCCTCTCTACAGACTTTTTCAAAGATCTACCAGGTGTACATGATGCTTCTCCTGGCCGTCTATAAAACCCTCCGAACGTTACCTGACCACATGTGTCCTTATCTACTTTTCCACACCTCTGTGGAATTGCCCTGGAACATCTCGTGGTCTTCAGCTGTGTCCTTTAATGAAAAGGGCAAGAAAACAAGATTTTACACTTACCGTAAAATCACTTTCTCGCCACATTCATTGGGGGACACGGCCCCCACCCAGTTCTATCCTAAGCACTCTTAGATATCTCCTTGTTGGAGCATTATACCCATCTACCTAGAGTTGCACATGGTTCTGCAAGGTGTTACGGTTTTGAAGTTTTAACACTGACTTTCACCTTCTATCACACTGCTTGCATACAAACTGATTAGCTTAATGCCTACAGGAAAGGTATAGCTGGTAGGAGGATGTGACACTTTTGTTTTGTGTCCACCTCCAAGTGGCAGTAGCTATACCCACAATCTTCAACTGTACCCCCAATGAATGCGACGAGAATGATTTTACAGCAAATACAGAAAACGCATTATTTGGAAAACAGTTCATTTTGACATAGCTGCATTCAAAGGCCCATTACACTTATTTTCCATGGACTGAGCTGTGCAAAACCTTATTTTTTGCATGGCGAGCTTTAGTTTTTATTGGTATCATTTTCAAGTACATATGACTTTTTTTTTTTTTAAACGCTTTGGTATTTTTGGAAGGCAAAATGAGAAGAGGAAAAATGCTAATTTTTGCTGTTCTCTTAATTGGGTTTGCTGTGCAGGATACAAAAGTATGTTCAATTTACTGTACGGGTTGCTACAGATGCAGTGATACCAAACCTGTACTGTTTTATTCAATTTTTCTTTTTGGGGAAAACTGGACATTCCGTTTAATGTAAATGACTGTCTGCTTTCTGTGATTGGAGGTGGGCGGAGAACGCTCCCCAGCCTACTGCACCTCCATGCCGGCAACACTGTGAGCGATGACAGCAATACTCAATCCTGTGTAACAGCACAGGTGCAAGCATCACTGGTACGAGTGTCAGGCATAGTTTGCCTGACAGCTCATACTATCTAAAAGGACCATAGGTTAGTAAGAACAAGGCTATGTTAATGCTGCTGTTTAGAAATCTCTTCAAAGCCTTCATCTGCAGTTCCAGGACATCCGGCAGCATGAATGATGGGTGACTTATACATCTCACCTCCGTTTCCCTTGATATGCCTGAAGTGATGACCAGTAGATAGGTTGGTTAATAAAAAAGCATATTGACAGACAAGTAGAAAAGATATTAGAGTTTTCCAGCTATTTCAAATTCTCCAACTGTAGGCGTCTTTGCATTTAAGAGCTAAAAGATGTAAAATTGTATATCAGTAAAAACAGACATTTCTGTCTAAAACCATACATACTTGATTTAGATCACAGTACACTGTCACTAATGGTGACTGCTTCAGTCCTTTAGCAAATGCAACTCTAGTCTCCAAACACTGAATCTGCTTTTCTATGTTCTTAAGAGCATCTTGAAGCTCCACTTCAAATACTTGAGAAACGGCTCTTAAATCATTAAGTAGTTCTGATTTCCTAAGGAAAAAAAAAAGAAGAACCATTTCAACTGAATTCACCTAGTAAATAATGCTGCTTCTACTACTAAAGGAGTTGTCCAGTATAAAAAAAAAAAAAAAAGTCAACTGGGCTGAGCTGCAATACCAGAAACAGTCCATGAACAAGAGTGCCGCATTTTACAGGAGTTTCAAAATACAGCATACAGCGGACTGTTTGATTGTTCCTGGACAAACGCTTAAATAGGTTGTCTAGGGTTTCTTCCAAACACAGCGTCACCCTTGTCCATAGGTTGTGTCTGGCATTGTAGCTCAGATCCCATTCACTTCAATGAAGTGTTGTGTTAGAAAAATATGGCTACTTTCTCCTAAAACCAAACAATCCCTTTAAAAGGGATTTTCTGGTTTTATAGAAATATGGATAAGGCTACATGGTGACACGTTGTGCGACTGAAACACCTGTGTTACTTGTCTGCAACTTGTGTCGCTCAACTGTTCCAAGGCTACCACTTGCTAAACTGTAAAGAAAACTTTTCAGCAATGATTTCATTATCATCACAGACATGAGATCAAAATACAACACCTACACACACAATGAAAGATAACTCCAACACACATAAATGAATGGCCACTTTATTAATGACATCATCTAGTAGAACTCTGGCCTTCAGAGCCGCACCAATTTGTTGTGGTGTCCACCCAGAGGTGTCAGTGGACCCAGGGTGAACCATTAAAACTTTCCCTACACCATCACTCCTCCTTCACCAGGCTGAACTGTTGTCACCTGACAGGAAGGGTTCATAGTTTCATGTTGCTTGCGCCAAATTGTGACACCCCCACCCTCATTATCACGGTGCAACAGAAACGTGGATTCATCTGACTAGCCAATGTTTTTCCACTGCTTAGTGATCCTATTTTTTAACTCTTTTGCCCACTGAAGTCTTGTATGTTTCTCTTAGACCGCAATGGCGCTAGAATTGGTCATCTGCTGCCTATGTTAAGGAACAACAGGTTGTGCGCTCAGAGACATTAGTTAGAGCATGAATGTTGTATTCAGTTGCAATTTCCTTCACTGTGCTCCACCTGTTCATCAGCACGATTCTGGACATCCTATTTTGACTCCTCTCAAGTTGTTTACATCCACAAGATTGCCTTTAACTGAAAAGTGTCATGGAAAAACAAATATTCTCTGTATACTCTACACACCTTTGGATGCAAAAAAACAAAAGTCTGTCAGTTTTTAAAATCCTGGCACCAGGTACCCTAGCACTACCTACAGACCAGATCACTCAATTTAAAAATTCTTATGCGGAGTCACAATTAAACTAATAAGACTGTTGTCCCCATAATCATGTGCAGAATTTAGTGGTTTTTTTCTAGAATTTAAAAAAAATAAAAAATATAACACTTAGAAAATAGCATCAGAAAGAGTGTTGCTGTATCTGCATTTAATCAGCAAAAATAATGGTGATGCAATGCATTTAACCCCTTAACGACTGCCCCATCGGGAAACTACGTCCTCAGAAAGTGGGCTTTAATCCTAGAGGACGTAGTTTTATGCATCCTCTTAGGATTAATGCCCACCTGCCTGAGGACGTGACAGCTCCATGCTGTTGGTGCCCGCAGGTAGCCGACAGCATGGAGCTGTCATCCCAGGATGCCGGCAGTCCCCCCGCGGCATTGCGATCGGCGCTATCCAATGGATAGCGCCGATCGCAAAAAAGTAAATAAAAATGTGTAAAAAAGTAAAGATTCAGCTGCTCTGATGGATCGGATCCATCAGAGCAGCTGAAAATACTCACGCGGCTTGTCCCCGGTGTCCCCCGGAGATCGGGTCCTCCCGGACCCGCCGGCGGTCTTCTGCGCATGCGCGGGAGCCCCCGGCAAATTTGAAATCTCCTGGCTCCCAGCTCCTGAAGGTAGCCGGGAACCAGGAGGTGTTACCGGGGACCGCTGTGAGCGGTCCCCGGGCACGCGGATAGCACATTGGATAGCGGCGATCGCGAAAAAGTTTTTAAAAAGTTTAAAAAAAAAGTCAGTTTCACCTCCCCTCATGGATCGGATCCATGAGGGGAGGTGAAAATACTCACCTAAGTCCTCCCCGATGTCCCGGGACCCGAATCCCCGTCTGCGCATGCGCGCCCGATGATTGACATCGGGCTCGTTCCCAGACTGGCTCAAGCCCCGGGAAATTTAAAATCCCTCTGCTCTTGGCTGCCATGTGTAGCCCGGAGCAGAGAGATTATACCGGGGACATGATCACTGTTATCCAATGGATAGCAGTTATCATGTAAAGTAAATAAAGTGTAAAAAGTGAAAAAAAAAAAAAAAAAAAGTTTAAAAAAAACTTTAAAAAGCTTGCGTTTCATCTCCTCCCACGGATCATATCCGTGAGGTAGGATATGATATGATGTACCTAAGGCCCGCGGATTTATCCGCGGACCTTACCCCAGCTTCTGCGCACGCGCCCGTCGCCAAAATGGCGGACGCATGCGCAAAAGCCGTGGATTGCCAGGATAATTTAAAATCTCCCTGCTCCTGGCTACAAAACTTAGCCGAGAGCCTGGAGATTTCACGGGGGGCCGCGGTGAGCGGTTCCTCGTCACGTGTTCGCCGTTATCCAATGGATAATGGCAATCACGTAAAAGTAAAAAAAAGGTGAAGCTTCATCTCCCCTCACCGATGCGATCAGTGAGAGGAGATAAAACTTTTTACCGGAGGCCTCCGTATTTGCACCCTGACGCGATCTTCTCCCATGAACTTTCCCGGATCCTGCGCATGCGACCGCCGGCAAAACACCGGACACATGCGCAGAAGTCGGGGAGCCCAGGAAATTTAAAATCTCCGTACTCCCAGCGACCAACAGTCGCCGAGAGCCTGGAGCAGTGACGGGTGGCCTCGTTGAGCGGTCCCCGATCACGTGATAAAAAGGTAGCGATCTACCTTAGGCCGGTCTCACATGACCGGATAGGAATTACGGATTCCGCATGCGTCTGATCCGCGGTAATACGCAGATGAAGCGCATTGGATTACACAATTATGCTCACATTAGCGGGTCGGAATTGTGTAATCCACTCACAGAAAAGAGAACGCAGCAGGTTGTATTTTACCGCGGCTATCCGCAACATAGAGCCCATTGTGCTCCATGGTCATGGATATACCCGCTGCCCATACGCAACTACATTGTAAATGGGCTGCGGGTACCCGCGTCATCGCTAAGCAACGGTGCGGGAAATACAAACAAAAAAAAAGTACTGCGAATGACCGCCTGTGTGAGTAGCCAGTTATGCGCAGTACATTACGCGGCCGTACGCAGGGTCACAGACGGGCTCACAGATGGGATCCGCTGCGGGCCTGCGGAAGCGGATTCCACCTACGGCTGCGTGAGCCCGGCGTTATTCAGACCGCTACCTGTAATACGCAATTTAGAAGAAGCCCCGGGAACGCTCGCCTTCATGCAGTTCCAGGAGCACCTTGTTGAGCGTCTTCTGTGCGAGACCGCCGCACCTCATCAAGCTTACGGAGCCTCACAAAGCGCCACTTTTTACACCCCATACCCACCACTGAGGTAAAAAAATATCCCCCAAAAAGCATGAGGAGAGGGGAGGAGATACCTGGTTTTATTGCCCCATGTACCCATCCCAACCAGCCTCCGTAATTACCCCTGTCTTATCTAAGATTTGGGGAATGGCGAAAATGGCGCGGAGTGTGTGTGGGGGTGGGGAGATTTTTAGGGAGTCAATTTTTATTCCGTACAAATGAACAATGGGGCCTTGGATTTATTCAGTTGTGCCCTGCAATCCAACGGGTGTTCCCTCCATTATGGGCCTAACCATGTGTCCTATAAGTAGATTAGGGCCACAATGGGTATGTTTTTGAACACGGGACAAACGGTGGGGTCCATTTTAGGGTGAAAGTCTTCATTCCTATGTACACTGTACAAAAAAAACTGTTTTTAAATTGACAAAATTGCCAAAAAAATGAAAATCGTAATTTTTTCCTTCTGCTTTGCTTAGATTTATTCAAATACTGTGGGGTCAAAATACGCAGTACACCCCTAGATGAATTTGTTAAGGGGTCTAGTTTTTAAAATGGGGTCATTTGAGGGGGTTCTTTATCGTTTTGGACGCTCAATGGCTCTACAAGTGGGCAATGGGGCCTGGAATTTATTCCGTTGTACCCTGAAATCCAACAGGTGCTCCTTCCATTATAGGCCTAGCCATGTGTCCTTTAAGTAGATTAGGGCCACAAGGAGTATGTATCTGAACACAGGAGAAACAGGGGTATCCATTTTGGGGTGAAAGTCTTCATTCCTATCTACATTGTACAAAAAAAACTGTTTTTAAATTGACACAACTGCCAAAAAAATGAAAATTGCAATTTTTTTCCTACTGCTTTGCTTAGATTTATTCAAAAATTGTAGGGTAAAAATACACAGTACACCCCTAGATGAATTCGTTAGGGGGTCTACTTTTCAAAATGGGGTCATTTTTGGGGGTTCTCTGTCGTTTTGGCCGCTCAAGGGCTCTACAAGTGGGCAATGGGGCCTAAATCACTTTCATGCTAAATTTCTGTTCTGAAAGCCACCAACTACTCCTTTCATTTTGGGCCCCGTTGTGCATCCACACATAAGATTAGGGCCACAATGGGTATGTCTCTGAACACGGGACAAACAGGGGTATCCATTTTGGGGTGCAAGTCTTCATTCATGTGTGTGCTGTACAAAAAAAAGCAGTTTTTAAAACGACCGAATTGCCAAAAAAACGAAAATCACATTTTTTTCCTTTTGCTTTGCTCTTATTCATTCAAAAACTGTGGGGTCAAAATGGGCAGTACACCCCTAGATAAAATTGTTAAGGGGTCTAGTTTTCAAAATGGGGTCACTTATGGGGGTTCTCTTTGGTTTTGGCCCCTCAAGAGCTCTACAAAAGTGCTATGGGCCTAAAACGCCTTCAAGCAAAATTAATGTTCTGAAAGACACCGATTCCTCCTTTCATTTTGGGTCACGTTGTGCATCCAGACATAAGATTAGGGCCACAGTGGGTATGTTTCTGAACACGGGAGAAACGGGGGTATCCATTTTGGGGTGTAAATCCTCATTTTCATGGGCACTTTAGGAAAAAAATATGTCTTTAAAATGACATTTGCAAAAATATGAAATTTTATTTTTTCTCCTCTAAATTGAACTAATTCCTGAAAAAAACTGGTAGGGTCAAAATACTCATGACACCCCTCAGTGAATACATTAAGGGGTGTAGTTTTTAAAATGGGGTCATTTGGGGGGGTATCTATTATTCTGACACTCATGAGCCTTTGCAAACTTGGCTTGGTGCAGGAAAACAAAGTGTTCCTCAAAATGCTGAAAAGTAATATGTTAAATTTGTACGTCCTATAAATGGTTAAAAAAATAAATAAAAAAAACAAAAAACAAAAAAAAAAACACAAAAGTTTTTCAAGTGTGCATTCAGAATAAAGTAAACGGATGGAAATATATATCTTATCAAAAATTTGTACAGTATGTTTGGACATATTTGAGATATTACAGTTGAAAGTGTGAAAAAAATGACAATTTTTTCTAAATTGTTCCAATATTGGTACTTTTAATAAATATATACAAATTATATCGGTCTCTTTTTACAACCAAAATGAAGAACAACATGTGGGGAAAAAACAATGTCAGAATCACTTGGATATGTAAAGCCTTTACGGAGTTATGTTACGTTGGACACGTCAGATTTCCAAAATTTGGCTCCGTCACTAAGGCGCACACAGGCTTCGTCACTAAGGGGTTAAAGGGGTTTTATGATATACTTGAATATTGGTCGCAGTTGAGGGGATGACACATACATAAAAGAAAAAAAACAAAAACAGAAACCTCTACGCTTACCCACTGCACTCTAGTCTTTTGTTGACAAGCGCTGCAGCAGTCAACATGGCTTGTTTAGCCTAAGATTGCTTCAGTCAATAGATGGTCGGTCAAGGACGTCATTAGTAACGTCAAGTAAACCTGGCTTGGGGCTTAGAAGACTACAGGACAGGTTTACAGGACATCAGTGTCTTCACGCCCAGTGGACATATTTTAACCACACATGGGGACAACAGTAGGTCTTATATACTGTGCAATGCATGTACCCTGCATATGAATGGAGGAATCATGGGTTAATGCCCATGGTGATCTTCAAGTAATACAGAATGAAATTGTCCTATAAACATCTTTGTGACACCTCTTGGTATGCTAGTTGTAATTGATCCAGCTACAGTGAGTGATCTGGGCAGCAGGACTCTTCTAGTGTGACTTTTGACATAAGGGAAGCGATATAGGCATATGGACATCTACGACACCTGTGCGTTTGCATGGGCTATGTAACCCTGTGGGCTGCATTCAGCCGCAGTTGGAACTCAACATTGAAGCATTGTTGGACGTGAGATCCCACAGGATTTTTTGCCGCGGTCTCGCGCAGATGCGAGTAGCCGACACGAGACAAGTCCTGTGAGATTTTAGTCATAGTCCCGCTCATGCGCAGTGTGGATGCAGTGACGCATGCACACTATTCTCATGGGGACACCACTGCCATGGAGCAGGAGAAGGTGCGGTGGAGTGATTGGAGCGCCGATTATGTACGCCTTGGTGTTTCTATGCAGGTAATAATTGATTGCATCTGTGGTGGAGGTGTAACACTCTGTGATTGGTGTATGGATATAGGGTTATACTATATATTGTTCAACCATATGCATGTAGAGTGAGCTTGAGAAAGGCCTTAAGGCCGAAACGTTGCTGCCATCTCTGTATGATGGGAGAATAAAACTATAATTTTACTGCATCCCTACATGCTGCCGGTCCAATATTTCAGGGCTTCTTGCCCAGTGAAGTCACCTATGAGATTCCATGGCGGTCTGCTGCCATGGGTATTTTGATAACTGGGAATGCCATTCCTTCATGCATATCATGTGCATTTCCTGACAGTCACAGGACAGATTTACATGTCCCATCCAATGGCATATACACTTGTCAAAAAAATAGAAAAATCAAGTACCTAGAAATTGTTATTTTGCTGCATCACTCAGACAGATATGCAAATAATTAGAGCTATAGTGTGATTAGATGAACGGTCTTGCCACCTGAGGCCCTAAAAGTAGTTCCACTCTTGGCCTATAAAAAAAGTTTTCAGGGACTACTTGTGTGGTGACATCTGTTCCCACTTGTGTAGAGCTTGTTGACTGCTAGACCCCTCTGTGATGCAGAGAAGAGATTTCGCCCAGTTAAACTGGAATGTGAGAAGCTGGATGGACGTAGCAACGAAGTACCCGCCACCTGGGCCGTTCTGACGAGACGGTTAAGAAGTGTTGGGTGAGTGAATGCACACAAAGTGACTGTCTCAGGTTGCTCTCGACAGACAGCCAGTAGAGAAGATAGTCTGCTTGTCCAACAAGCATGAACTGCAACTGTTTTGTAGTCCATCTTCCAGAGACAGGTAGCACCATCGTTACAGACTCGGAACTATTTCTAGGTGCTTGGCTGAAGGACAATATGATGGATCCATCCCCACCATCATTTTCTTCGATCTGTTCTCTTTAACTAAGCACAACAACCAAAGTGGGGTGACAGAGATAACGTCATTGTGAATATGGCCATACCTTTCAATCTTTGCTTCTTAAAATGATTGACAAGTACTGAAGTGGGGGATTTCCAGAGTAGCGGTGTCTGTTATTGCAGCCCTGCTGATATTCCACTTATTGCAGAGGTACAGGAATTTGGTCATCCGCTAATTCCGAAGCACGCCGATTGTCATTATTTAATTGATTACCCAACTGAAATGATTCAACAATACTCACCTTTTCTTAAGAGCAGACATAAGTTTCAAAAATGAGTCATAAATTGATTTAGATAAGCGCCTTTCCAGCCCTTTCTTTCTAGTATCCAGTACTTTCAAAGTCTAAACTCAAAGAAAGGAACAAATGAAACAGTAAACAGTTTACAGTCAAAAGTACAGCAATATTTTTCTCAGTTTTGTTTTTGGCATAAACACATCAAAAGATAATCAATGAGAACAATAAGAAGTCATCTTCACACTGGAAGATGTCGGGGAACACTAAACATTCAAAATGAACAAACATTTTACAATTTCCAGCAATTCCTTCCTCAGTCACCTCTTTCTTTGATTCTATTATGCAACTAACATAATTCACAGAAAAATCCCTATGGAAGAATAACCTAAAATAATAGTTTTATTGATAAATAATTAAAACCATGGGGTGTAAAGAGACAAACACATATACACCTAGATTCTATGGTAAAAAAGAAGCCATAGTGCAGGTGTATATGTGTTTGTCCCTTTACACCCCATGGTTTTAATTATTTATCAATAAAACGGGTATTTTAGGTTATTCTTCCGTAGGGGTTTTCTGTGAATTATAATTTAGCGATTTCCTATGCCTCTTTGCCTTTGTGAAACATTTTGCAACTAAAGCTGACAAATATATAATGAAAATCTACTCCATGACTTATGTTCTCTGCAGGATTTCTGCAGCAATTGCTACTTTAAGATACATACAGAAAATCACGCAGACTGAAACTATCTGAGCAAAAGGGTCATTCCGTGTCAGTTCAACCAACGCTCCCGGTCGACCATCTCAGATTTCAATGAAACTTTGCACAAAGATAGACCCTGACCCTAAACTAAGATAGCCAGAATATTAGGCTTCAAAGTGCTTTGGTTCACGAGCTACAGGTCTTAATCTAGGGGGTTGTCATGTGATTACAGCGCGCAACCTGAAAAAAGTGGCGATTTCAATCCATTGCCAAGCCAGTTCCAATGACTCTAGAGCAATGAAACTTCACACACTAGGAGAACTTTTGGTGCTGAATCCAGCTAAGCTACTCAGACTGCCACTCTTATCATCATTCTGCCATCATTGCATGTCAAAGTAGCTGAAAAATTCTATCGCGCAAAATAAAACTCATATTTTAAGCAGTAATAACTCATAATCAATGCAATCCAACTCAGCTATGAATTTATCAATGTGTACTCCATAGAAATGTTTCTCATTATTCACATTATGGACCCAAAAGGATGCATAGCTCTTAAGATACAATGAGTCAAAAATGGCAAAAAACAGTTTTATGCAAATTTTCCCTTTTTCAAAGGCGAAAATCGGAATGTACTCCATTTTTTTTTTTCTTTTTTTTTGCTCTACAAGATTCGATGTTTTTCATTTTGTTCCCAGACCTTCTAGATGGGAAGATATCAATGCCTGTGAAGGTCCTATGCACTCGTGGAGGTCAAATGATAAAATAAGTGTAAGTTTTGCATGGATGTATAATTAGTTTAGAAATCATGCACAAGAGAGGTGGAGGAGTACGGGCGGACACGCCCACGCCGCCGCACACCAGCCATTCCACGTCGCCGGGAGAGCCCCGACGTCAGGGCTCCAGGACGCCGGAGCCGATGTGGCGCGCGCTGACCGCGGGACCCTGCGCTGCCCTGCATGGTAACATTTACATGTTTAAAGGGGTTGTCCCGCGCCGAAACGGGGTTTTTTTTTTTTTCAACAGCCCCCCCGTTCGGCGCGAGACAACCCCGATGCAGGGACCTAAAAAAAAATCCGCACAGCGCTTACCTGAATCCCCGCGCTCCGCTGACTTCTTACTTACCGGTTGAAGATGGGCGCCGGGATCTTCTCCCTCCGTGGACCGCAGCTCTTCTGTGCGGTCCATTGCCGATTCCAGCCTCCTGATTGGCTGGAATCGGCACGTGACGGGGCGGAGCTACCAGGAGCCGCTCTCCGGGACGAGCGGCCCCATTGAGAAAAGCAGAAGACCTGGACTGCGCAAGCGCGTCTAATCTGGAGATTAGACGCCAAAAAATTAGACGGCACCATGGAGACGAGGACGCCAGCAACGGAACAGGTAAGTGAATAACTTTTTATAACTTCTGTATGGCTCATAATTAATGCATAATGTACATTACAAAGTGCATTAATATGGCCATACAGAAGTGTATAACCCCACTTGCTTTCGCGGGACAACCCCTTTAATGAGTAAAATATTTATTCTGCTTGATTCGAATTCTTTAGGTACTAGCATTTTACAGAGGCAAATGTTGAAATGTTTATCCTTGTCTAATATGTTTGTTTTTTAAGGAAATTATACTAGAATTTTATGTGCGATGGATGATTCTAGGTAGGAAAAAAGATCAGTGAACAAGTCAAGCAAAGGGTTGAGGCATTCTATGAAGATGATGAATTTTCAAGGCTATGCCCAGGCAAAAAAGATTTTGTTTCTTTTAGAATCAATGGAGAAAAAGTTCATAAACAGAAAAGACTGCTGCTTTGCAATCTGAGTGAGTTGTTTGCTGCTTATCGTCTGAAGAATGGATTGGAAATTGGATTCTCTAAATTTTGTGAGCTGCGTCCTAAATGGTGCATGACAGTTGGAGCTGCTGGAAGTCATTCAGTCTGTGTATGCACAATGCATCAGATTATTATTTGACAAACTTCAGCTCTGCTTTCTTCCTTCTCTTCATTGTCATCCTTGCTGGTTCCAACCATGCTTCTTTCTTGCAAACTAGAATCATCCATCGCACATAAAATTCTAGTATAATTTCCTTAAAAAAAAAAAAACATATTAGACAATGGATAAACATTTCAACATTTGCCTCTGTAAAATGCTAGTACCTAAAGAATTCGAATCAAGCAGAATAAATATTTTACTCATTAAACATGTAAATGTTACCATGCAGGGCAGCACAGGATCCCGCGGTCAGCGTGCGTCTCAAGTTGAACTTTGCTACATCTGTACATAGGAACTAGTACCTGCACCTCGTGTCACACTTAGTTCTTCAGAAATTCTTAGCTCTTGAGAGCACTGCCCTCACTCATGTAGTTCCTTAGTTTCATACTATATGTAATGTCTGATTTTGTCTGTACATGTTCTCTCTGGCTTGTAAAGTGCTGAGCTATATTAAGAGAATCATCATACACTTGGTAATATGCATGTACACTGGACAGCTAATAGACAGAACTTTGAATGAAATAAACCTGACAGAGCAAATTTATTAAATTGTTGTAAGGTACGTAAAGTAAAGTCCCCTGGTGCAAGCACCAAGTCATGATTGACTCCTAGGGCAACGTCACATTGTGGCGTTTGCTTGGCAGACTTATTTTGCAGGGCAGTTTGCCACTGCCTTCCCCAGTCATCTTTATCTCCTAGCAAGCTGGGTACTCATTTTACCGACCTCGGAAGGATGGAAGGCTGAGTCAACCTTGAGCCGGTTACCTGAACCGTGCAGTGATTGAACCCGCAAGCTTCAGGTCATAAGGTCATCCTAATGATAGTTCATCAGTAGTATTTCCCTGAAAGACTTCTTTAAGCAATTTACATCACCGTGTACCTGTAAAGTTGAATTGAGATGATGAAGCGTGTTGTTTGCAATGATTAATGCTTCATCAATGTTGAGATAAAGATTATCCTGAAACATAAAAACAAAAAAGGAGGAAATTTATGAATGACTAAAGTGGTGTATGAAAGTTGCTAAATTTGGCACAAGAATTGTGCGCACAAAAATTCGCTGACTTTTTGCTGCAAAAAAAACAAAACAACAACAACAAAACTATACAGGCTGTATTTAAATTTTAAGGCCTCTGAAAAAAAGAGAAGATATGGCAGGATACCTACAAATGTTGAATTAGTACTCCTTTTTATAACAAAAGAGGTAAGGAGAAAGACAAGACACATGCATATATGAAGTGTGAGAGAAAAACCGTGTGACAAAATAATATTTAAATATGCATTTCCGTATCTGCTTAAATTACAGTTACCTTGGAATCACCAGACATAAGATTTTCCGCATCCATCACACGTATGCCATTATTCTCTGTAAGAGGAAGAAAATCATTTTCTAATAGAAGCAGGTATCAGAATGGCACGAACAAGATTATCTGTAAAGCAAGGGCTACATGGCAACTATGGTCGTGCTAAGTTTATGGGGTATTCCGGTGACCGGACGCTTCTTGGGGTACCAATGCCCCCCTATTTCACAGCTTATGTCACAGTTTCCCATTTCTGTGGTGAATGAAGCCGCTAGCAGCGGCTCCTTTCCTTTTAATAATACGGCCAGATAAGAGTGCTGTGCTCGGCTATGTGTCTGCCCGAAAGAAACTAATAGAGCGGGCCAATAGTTGAGCACAGCACTTTGCTATCTGCCTGCGCTACAGCACTTATTAAATACATTTTCTTAAAGAGGTTATACCAGATTAGACTTTCATCACCTATCCATAACATAAGCGATAAGTATGATTAGTGTTGATCTCCCCACTGAGACCCCCAACAATCTCAAGAATGGGGATACCGAGTCTCCCTCTTCTCGTCACTGAAGGCATACTGCAACCCCAAAGTGAAGAGACAACCGAAAAAGGCAGCGGTCGCACATGCACAGGGCTGTTCCATTCATTTCAAATGGGGTTGACAGAAATAGCCGAGTACAAGCGCTGAAGAGGAATTCAGTGGCACTGCACATGTGCAGCCACTGTTCCATTCAATCTCTTCCCAACTCCAGAGTGGCGAGGCGGAAGAGGGTTGGGTGGTGCAGTGAGGAGAAAGGGCAGACATGGAATCACTGTTCCTGAGATCAATGGCGTTCTCAGCGGCGAGAACCCTTCCAATCAGGCTTTTAGTTTCAATAAGGTTTTACTGAATATTAGCACAAAATTAAGTGGCATTTAAAAGTCTTAATTTCCCATGCAGTGGGCTAAATATTGCAAGTTTTGAAAACTATAAACTTCAATATAACACTTCATTCCAATAGCAAAATGAGTAAGACGGAAGGGGGTAACAAAGAACACACAACTGGGGGTCATCAAGAATCAACATCTGTTCTCCATAGTTTTCGTAGTTGGGAGTCATAGCCAGTTAATGGTGGGCAGGTTAGGTCGTTAAGATATTAGAGTATAGCCCGGGGCTTGCAGGTGATCAATCCAGGGTTGACAAACATTTGTGAAGTTGGCCAGAGAATCTGTTCTAATTGCATGAATTCTTTCATACAGCATAACCAAAGATATCCTATTAATGACTTCTGAGAAAGAAAGATTTGTGGATTTTCATCTTGAGGCAATGTGGATTCTTGTGGCCATACAAATATACTGTATGTGTTTATGGACTCTAAATCTAATACGTATGTGGTGGGCGATCTAGTAGGAAGACTGAAACAGACTTTGGTATTGGACCTACGACTTCAAATCAGATTTTTATTACCCATCCTATGGATTGGTGATAGAAGTCTACTTTGACTCTCGAACAACGATTGGGGCATTTAAATGCCACTGTAAAAAATACATGTGACTTTTTGATCAGTTTTTTTTTCCACTGTGTCAGATAATGGACAGATTTTTTACCCGTATAGTACTGGTTATTATTAGAGATGAGCGAATATACTCGTTTCGAGTAATTACTCGATCGAGCACCGCGATTTTCAAGTACTTCTGTACTCGGGTGAAAAGATTCGGGGGGAGGCGTGGCGGAGCGGGGGGTAGCAGCGGGGAACAGGGAGGAGCCCTCTCTCTCTCCCCCCCACTTCCCGCTGCAACCCCTTAATCACCCACAGCACCCCCCGAATCTTTTCGCCCGAGTACGGAAGTACTTGAAAATCGCGGCGCTCTGGCGAAAAAGGGGTGTGGACGAGTAGGTTCGCTCATCTCTAGTTATTATAATACAGTGATACCCAGTGGGGTTTTTTTTCTTTTTTTTTGTGGGCTAAACCGGTGAGATAGCATACTACACTTTATATTGTAGTGCAGTATGCTTTTGAAGGCTCTATTAGACGCTATAGATTTAGAGACTGTGATCAGGCCTCTGGTTGCCATAGCGACCCACTGGCACTCCGCAGTCACAGCATGGGGTGCTGATGGGTGATCGGGAGAGCCTCCTTCCCCTGTCAATCACAGGCCGAGGCTGCTAGAAACTGCAGCATGTAAGGGGTTAAACCACCGGGACCCTAATATTTCCTGCTCCCGGCTGTTAGAACAGGAGCCCCCACTCTTCCTGACAGTATTTTTATGGCAGCCTAGCGGAGGCCCCTTAGTGTCTGCAATAAAAATGCATATGGCTGGTCAATAAAAACGTTAAAGAACTGAATTCATTAACACTGTATGGCCTTAACACATTAATTCAAGACATACCATTTACCACTTGTTTCATCTTTGATCCACTGTCTTCATCAACTACCATACTTGAGTCTACACTGTAAAGTAAGGGAATGGTATTAGGCAAAATCTTCAACAATACAGCAAACTGTGCAATCTCTTATACAAGTGTATTCTCACAGTTGGCAGACTTTCTGCAGGAGTAATTCCACAATTAATGTGCACCTAATGGACAGATTTGGACATAGGTTTTGGTGCAGATTTCACCCTCTCGTTTGAAGGAATAAAATTTGCAAGTTAGAATCCGCAACATAAGTTGGCATGCTGCAGATCTAACAATTTAAAATCTATAGAGCGAGCAGGTCAATTTATACTGCAGATTTTCTCTAAAAAATCCCATCCAGAAATACCTGTACTGTAAATGCTGCAGATTTTCAGCAGACAATTCTGTTGTGGAACCTCGAGCCTCACAGTCCTGAGATCCTTGCATAACAAAGAGAGCTTGTGGCAGCATATAGGTGCAAAAATCTTGAAAACTTTATTCCTCCATGTCAAATAAATGTTACGTTTCGACCACAAAAATCGGTCTTTATCAAGCATATTTTATCCTTGATGAAGACCAATTTTATGGTCGAAACGTAACATTTATTTGCTAACTAATAGAAATGAATGTGAATTTCGGAAACTGCGTAGCACTGAAAGTTATGCCATTTCCCTAACATTTAAGATGAGGGAACATAGCTCACTGTGACATGTTGCCTCTGCAACTCCCATTCACTTCTAACAAAGTTGCTGAAACAATATAAAATCACCAGTCTAATTCAGGCAATTAAGATGAGCTTGGGCAGGAACACTTTTCAAGATAGGTGCAGGCTTCCACTTATCAGACTTTTATTGAATATCCTGATGATATGCCATAAATGTCTGAGATGCTAATACCCTTTTGGAATCGCCTTCTATGATGTGGATATGTCCTAAAAGGGGTGTGAAGTTTTTAGTTATTTTTTGGTCATCTGCTTTCTTCATAAATGCACTTTACATAAGTAAATACTTACTTTGCAGACAAGTGTAGAGGAATTGTACTTTGGCTGGGGAGGTCATCAAAACAGCTGATGTCAGTATCTTCCGATTCACATCCCTAGCAGGACAGAATATTATGAAACAAGAATAAAAATGTGTATTTTCTGGTTATTATTTCTGGAAAACTTCTAAAAAAAAAAAAAAAAAAAAAGAAATTTAGACATAGATCCAGTCCAATGTCGGGCCTGCCCCGACATCATCATTTCCCTCCACAGCTCCGATGTCGGGGCAGGCCCGACACTGCAGTGCAGGAGTGGATCTGCACCCGATCATCAGACACATCGGGTGCAGATACACTCCTGCACTGGTCCTCATCGAGGACCCCCGAGGAGAAGGCAGAAAGGGTTTTTAACCCTTTCTGCCTTCTCCTTTACACATTACATAGCGCTCAATTAGCGCTATGCAATGCATAGATTCCGGCCGGCGATCATGTGACCGCCGGTGTTACCTGGCCCCCGGCGGTCACATGAACGCCGAGTCGGGAGCCTGCACTGTGGGAGGACCTGCTTACCTGACCGGCGTCTTGCGCATTCTCCTTCTGTCTCCCGGGCCGGCGATCATGTGACCGCCAGGTGCCACCTGACCCCAGCGGTCACATGATCGCCGAGCCAGGAGGCAGAAGGAGAATGCGGAAGACGCCGGACAGGTAAGCAGGTCCCTCCCTGCACCCTCCTGAACTCTGTCAGTTCAGGAGGGTGCAGGGAAAATGTATTTTTTCTCACCCATTCTCCCCAGCTCCAATTTATTTGGAGCTGGGGAGAATGGGTGAGAAAAAATAAATGGATTGGAAAGGGTTAAAAGAAAACTTTCACATACACACAGCACCATAAACTAAGTTATGTTAGGTGAGGTGACAGGGAGTCAGGTGATGTATTTTTATACCCACCCACTCCCATGATCCAGCGCTAACACCTGCTGAATTGGGCGTGCAGAACAAATATCTGACAAAGAAGAAGAGCCCACACAAAGAACTCTGAAAACAGTGGGATTTTCATGCCAGTCTCCTACTTCAGTAGATGACCGCGCTGGACCGCCCTAGCGGGCAAGTAGAAGAATGCATCACTCGACTCCCTGTCATATCCCCTAAGGTGACATTCACACACACGTATGCGTAGACCCCCAGCTTTTCACACATGCGCTCTGCCAGCAGAGAACATATATGGGCTTCAAGGTCACTGCGAATGGTCGCGTACCACTTGCACACGGTCATGCGCAGTGTGGCTCCTTTTTTTTTTCTTTAAATCCCTCCTCTGTTCAGAGCGGGGGTGCACATGAAAACGCTGCCCATACGCAATGCAGTGCAACACAGCTTTTCTTCAACAAGTAATCACAGAAAATACACCAATACTAAAAAAGTATAAAGTGTAACCAATTAGGCCAGCTTTAAACGGCTGAGAAAGTTGGGCGAGACTTGTGCGTTGCAAAACGCACAAATATGAACCCCATTCTTTTGAAAGAGCGATGCAATGTTATGCGAGAAATAAATCGCGCCAAGTTCTATTATGCTGCATGATCTCGTGTTTTCAATGTGGCCTGTGGCAGCAGTAACGGCCCATTGAAAGCAATGGAAGAACACAGCGAGCCTCTGCCGCGGCTGTAACAGGCGTGGTGGGGGATTTCCTTCATACCTGAAATGATGCAAGGCTGTTTTCACATAAAACATTGCATCCCTGGGGAATTCACATGGTGGGGTGCACAATATGGGAGCAGAATTCACGGCCCCACATCGTGCTCGCCATGTGAAACTAGCCTTAGCACTTTAAAAGACATGGGCATATATTTTATTTCCATTTTTGTTTCTCCCTGCTTTCAAAGAAATCATAATTCAATGCATCATTGACACGTGTTTTATATATATCTATATTCTTGGAGGCGGGGGGGGAAAAACCCCCAAAAAACACAATTCTGACTTTGTGCATTTCCTTTTCCCAACATGTTCACTTTGTGGGATAAATATTGCACTAGTTTATTAGATGTGTGAATGAGCCTTAAAAGTCCTGAGCGTGAATACGTTGCGTATAGAGCCCATTGATGTCAATGGGTTCATTCACAGCTATGCATTTTTCACATAGCTTTTAGTGACGTAAAGAAAACACAGCATGTCCTATCTTGGTGTGTATTACGTACCATATTAGTCCATTGAGATCAATGGGCATGTGTAAATCAGCAGGAAACCTGTGTATTCGCTGCGTATTTATGCATGAAATCGTATGAATGTGTGCTGATAGGCAGATAAACACAGCATAAATATCCCTGTAATCAGTGTGACTGTCACTACCGTGTGCCGCCATCAGAAAGGTGCAAAAAGATGGTGATAGAGTCTCTTTAATACAAGGACAATTAAAAGTATGCACCTGTGTGGTGACCAATGAAATAAGGGGTATGAAGACTGGTGGACTAGCGCTCCAACTACAGGGTTTACTAAGGAAGTGGATACAGGATAATAATGAGTGATTGAAAAAGTAAAGGAGAAGGACTTACCATGTGTGGAGCGCCCGTCAAAGGACAGGCGTCCACACAAGTCAGACCAAAAAGGTCTCGTGGAGGACTCAGAAAGAGCAGAAATCCCTAGCTATTTAGGGGAGCGTCAAGGGAGGAACCCATAGGTAAAAAACCTCTGTTGTAACCAGTAGAAAATGGAAGAAAAAGAACCCTGAGCTTCTTTGCTCTTAGGATGGTGTGGAGAATGCAAGAGCAAAGAAGCGCACGGTTCTTTTTCTTCTATTTTCTACTAATGAAATAAGTGGGGATGGCATTTATATGTGCAGCTTTCATCTTTCCCTATTCTTGAAGTAAGCCACTACTTTTGCAGAAATGTCAAACTTTATTACAGATGATATCTTTGAATAAACAGCAACATTGTTCTTAAGATATTTCCCATGTTTTTGCGCTATGCGTTGGGATATTGGGAATTTTGCGGCCAGTAATCACTTGTAAAGCGGGAGTCTACCCTGTGGATACCCTTTACCCTTATTATTGATGATTGGGACTATAAGTTGGAGGTCACTAGTAATCACGGGGAGGGGGGATGGAAAAGTAGAGCAGTTTGGGAGAATTGATTTAACCCGCTAACGACCGCCAATACGCCTTTTGACAGCCTCTATCGGTGATCTATGTATGTAGAGAGATCACAGGGTGACATCTCTTCATACAGCCCGGGCGTCAGCTATTTATTACAGCTGACAGCTGTGGGCAATAGCAGCAATTAGCCACAGGACCTATCAGCACTATTAACCCTTTAAATGCCCTGATGTTCCCAGGGAACCGTGCGGGTGTCATGGCAGCCAGGGGCCTTTTGAAAGGCCCCAGTGCTGCCTTAGCAGACTGCCTATCAAGCCGTCCCCATGTGGACAGCTTGATACGCTGCCTGTCAGATTGCAGTATGTCGTCTATGGAATTACATCATACTGCAGAAGCGATCAAAGAATCACTGGTTGTGATCCTGAGAGGAGCTAAAAAATAAAAATAAATAAAATAAAATTTTTACTAATTGTAAAAAAAAAAAATAATAATAATAAAAGCTTGTCATATCTATAATAAAAAAAAAAAATCTAAAAATCACAAAAATACATTTGGTATCGCCGCATCCGCAAAAATCTGATCTATCAAAGTAGCACATTATTTACCCCACACGGTGAACGTCGCCCAAAAAAATAAAGAATGCCAGAAATGCGCTTTTTTTTCAGTCACCCTGTCTCCTAGAAAAAAATGCAATAAAAAGCGATCAAAAAGTCTTATGTATTCCAAAAACTACAAGACATTTCACAAAAAATGAGCCCTTGCACAACTACGTCGATGGAAAAATAAAAGTTATTGCGTGCAGAAGATGGTGGGAGAAAATAATTTTAAAAAATTAAATGTCTTTGAAAAAAATAAAACTATACAAGTTTGGTATTGTAGTAATCGTACTGACCCATGGAATAACATTATGTAATTTTTCTTGCAGTTTGTGAGCCGTAGAAAGAAGACGCAACAAAAATGGCGGAATGTTTTTTTTAAATTTTACTCCACTTAGAAATTCTTTTTAAGTTTTACAGTACATTATATGGTACATTAAACAGAACCATTGAAACTCGTCCCGCAAAAAACAAGCCCTCATACAGCTTTTTTAAAGGGGGAGGAAAAATTGAAAAAAAAAAGGGCCGCGTCCTTAAGGGGTTAAGCAATCTTACCTCACACATGGCGCTCATGACGGTTGGAGAGTCCATCCTGCAAGAGCATGCTTCACACAGGTAATGTCCACAAGGCAACGTTTCCAAGCACTCTATTGAAAATAAAAAAGCAGAGCTCCTGGTGTGTAAATAATGCCTCAATTAACGGTATTCACAGTGCATATACTGCTCACCTTATTTAAAGGCAATTCTAAGGTATTTATCAAGGTTTTCTGCAGCATACCAGAAACCACATAATTTCCTCTTTCCAACAATCTGCCTTGCCTTCTGTACATCGGCAGCAAAGCGCCTTTTCTGGTCCAAAGACCATACTGTCAAACTGTACTGCTCTCAAGGGCAGCAACACAACTTAAAGGGGTATTCTGGGACTTTTATATTGATGACTTATCATTAGCACAGGTCATTAATGTCAAACTGGTTACGTAATATCTCTGCAGCTTTGTAAAACAAGTGATAACCTGATCTTTTGCAAAATTACATGTTATTGCCTTATGAAGCTATAACTTTCACTTTGTATCACTGGAATACCCCTTTAAGCGCTACTGCAAACTCGGTCCAATTCACTTGAATGGTAGTAAAATGTAAATGTTCTGGAATACCCCTTTAAAGAAGTAATCCCCATCTAGAATACAATTTATGGACATTAAATTCCATAAATATCACAACAGGTGGCAGTCTCAGAAACTAAGGTCCCACCAGCCAGAAAACATGGGATTAACAGTTTCACAAAAAGTGAAATGGAGAGAATAACCTCACCAACATCTATTGTACTGTAAGGGCTCCTTCCCCCGGACGGATTTCCGCTGCGTAATTCGTGGCGGAAATCCGCTGCATTGCCTGCAGCTATTCTATTTGAATTCCGCACTGTAAAATCACCCGTCCTCACCCGCAGCATGCTCCATTTGCCGCAGGTGTACGACCGGCCGGCTTCCATTGCAGTCAATGGAAGCCCGTCCGTCACGCTATCTTCCGCTGTAGCACAGCGGAAGATAGCATGAAACTGCTTCCCCGCCTACCGCGTCATGTGACGCGGCCGGCATGTCACATGACACTGCGGCGCGCCACCCCGAAGCCTCATGCGGGAGCGAGGACACAGGATCCGCAGGTAAGTTTGGAGGTCTCTGGCGGGCGCCGTGACGGGCTCTGCCACGGAATTCCGCGGCAGAGCCCTTCACGGCCGTGTGCAGCCGGCCTAAATCTGCTGCCATTCCAGCTTCCTCCACCCCATATTCTGTTTACAAAGCTCACAAATAAGGGCTCCTGTCCACTGCGTTCCCCCCGGCTGCCCCCCTGTCCACGAGCGGAGAATCATAGCATCCGCGGTGAGCCTGTCAGATAGGCTGACAGCGGAGATCCATCTGTAGGCTCCTGCTCCCGCGAGGCGGAGATCTGCCGCGGGATACCACAACCCGTGTACAGGCAGCATGGCACTGTGGCATACCATGGTTAGTGGTGATGGTCATGTAATGTAACTACTCAGCCTTTTAAATCAAGGTTCTTCCACCTCATGTAGTGATTTGTACTTTTTTTATTCCAATTTTTTTTTACAATACACAGACCATGAAAAATTTAAGGCCTAGTGCTCACGGTTGTGACGGGCTCCGCAAGAGACCTCACACTTACCTCCGGATCCGCCACTCGAAGTCCCGCATGACGCGCCGGCCGTGTCACGTGACGCGGCTGGCGGTGGACAGGGAAGCGTTTTCACGCTATCTTCCGCTGTGCTACAGCAAAAGATAGCGTGACGAATGGCTTCCATTGACTGCAATGGAAGCCGTCCACACGTACGCCCGTGGATTACGGATGGTTTCACGGTGCGGAATTCCACTGTGGAATTCCACACCGTGAACATTGCACTATTAGGTTCAATAGAAGCTAATTGCTGCAGGGCAACGCCGCGGATTTTCGCTGCGTGATACGTGGCAGAAATCCCCCCATGGGAATTAGGCCTTAGGGTGGGTTTACACCACAAGTATTAGCTTGGAAAAATCGCTCAATGAGCAATTTTCTGTGATAGTTGTCCTGTGTAAATGTGGGACCCGACAAGAAATCGTTCAACAGTTGCTTCAGTTCAGCTTACAGAAAAAAAGCGACTAATAAGCGAGTAAACAATTTATCTTTGATCGACTGCCTGTTCACAGTGAATGGAGGCGAGTGGAAGAGATCCACTGCCATTCACTGAGCAACCATCAATCCTGCGTGACGCCAAAGGAGCAATAGTCATTGGGACAAATGTTTGGTGCTTCGGCGACTGACAGACGTCTCGTGTAAAGCCACCCTTAGGGTGCGTTCACACGAACGTATATCGGCTCGGTTTTCACGCCGAGCCGATATACGTTGTCCTCATGTGCAGGGGGGGAGGCTGGAAGAGCCCAGGAGCAGGAACTGAGCTCCCACCCCCTCTCTGCCTCCTCTCCACCCCTCTGCACTATTTACAATGGGGAGAGGCGGAACGGGGCGGGGCTAATTCACGGCACTTAGCCCCGCCTCCTCTCAGTGCAAATAGTGCAGAGGGGCGGAGAGGAGGCAGAGAGGGGGCGGGAGCTTAGTTCCTTCCAGCCTCCCCCCCCCCCCCTTGCACATGAGGACAACGTATATCGGCTCGGCGTGTACAGCGCCGCGCTGAACGCTGTACAACGTAGCGCTAAACGCTGTACAACGCCTCCATTGATTTAAATGGGGCTTCACCGACTAGCATTCCAATACAGCGTTTCTAACACCACGATTGTCTAGCATTGTCGTCTTTTAACCCACCTCATCACCAATTATAATGGTAATGGGAGAAAATGGCACATTTTTTTTCACCGCTGTGAAAGTGGCCTTAAAGGCTGCTAGACCTCACTGGGGCCCTTCTGTGACCATAGTGGTAAAACTGCAGGAAGAGCACATCGGCGCCAAGTACATCTGCAATGCAAGGACCAAAGCCTGTTTGTGGAGGCAATATTCCCTTGATTGGGAAGATGAGGGACAAAGAGAAGGTAATAAATACTGTTTCCTCATTGATGTGGAAGGATGACAGAGAGAGAAGAGTGAGAACCTTATCCTGAGGGATCACTGAATGGAGGCTTCCAGGAGAACGCTGCAAACTCCGACATCCTGCCAATGGAGGTGATGGTCACCAAAAACAACACTTTAAAGACAGGAGGCAGTCAGAAATGCTTTGCCCTCACACAACTATGTTGACGGAAAAAAAAAAGTTATTGCGCGCAGAAGATTGCGGCAGAAAATAATGTAAAAAAAATTAAAGGTCTTAGAAAAAAAAAAGTAGTACAGCAAAGCAAGAGAAAAAAAAAGCTCTATACAAGTTTGGTATCATAGTAATCATACTGACAAATAGAATACAGTTATGTTCTTGTTGTTGCAGTGTGTATGCCGTAGAAATAAGGGTATTTTTTTTAAGGGGGTAGGGGAGGGGAGGAAAAAACAAATGGAAAAAAAACAAAAAAAAGATTGGTCACTAAGAGGTTACGATTTCAAGGCGTGACCAGAGACAGCATGGAGGTGCAGCATGTACAATCCCTGCAGGATGGTAGGAATAACAGGCTTTGAAGCCAAGGGAAGCCGGCATTGAATGGCTAGTGCAGAGACACATCTGCTGCAGCTCTTTTTGTTCCTCCCCACCTTTAAAAACATAAGTATTTGGGTAACACAAACTACATGACGACCTTTTTTATTTATTTTTTTTATGGGGGACAATTTGACATTTTAAATAGCATCATATAATGCATTGGGAAAAAAGGCAAGATGGAAAAAAGCAAGGGGGAGGGCTTGTTTGTATGGTGTTCACAGTGCAGTAAAAATGACGAGTTAACCTTATTCTGCCAATCAGTACAATTATAGCAATACCAAGTTTAGAGTTTCAAAGCTGTAACAAAAGGGAAAAAAAAAATTCTGTTGCATTTTGACTCCCACAACCTTTTATTTCTGTTGATGGGACTGGGTGAAGGCGCAGCAGAACTGCGCTGTGGGCTTGTAGCCACCTCGGATGGCTCTGATGTCAGCAGCCAGCGTTATGTTGTCCGTCTGCCCTTGTATAAGGTGACCGGCCAGCCAACCAGTGACATAATGTGGGGCAGGAGGATACCTGGGAGCTCCTGAACAAGACTTCACAGCAGTCACCCCAAAAACAGTTAGGAGTCCGGCTTTTTGCACTGCTTAAAAATTAGGGAATTTTTTTTAAAAACACTGCAAAAAACTGCAGATTCATTGTGGATTTGCTGAAAAATCCCCTGTGTGTGACACCCAAGGGGAAATAAACTGTACATAGAGAATTACACCCCTATTTCTAAAGCAGAAAACCACTTAGACCTTCCGCACAGGGACTTACATTATACCACATACTGTATCTGTATGCACTGGGCCTCATGTACAAGCACGTGCCTCTTATCTACCAATCACATCACCGCTCTCATTTCTAACCTGTGCTGGAAATATGTAAGCAGGAACGTGATTGGTCCACGCCAGCAGTTGGTATACATGAGGTATCTCCTCCGCTGTCTACAACTCCCAGTGTGTTTGATACATGTCACCAATCACACATTTAATTACGAAAAAGAGAGCCGCCATCTTACCCGCGCATTCCCCGGAACTATTACAGCCGGACGCGGACAGGTGAGCGGCCATTGTACTGCCTCAGCCTTCTTCCTCGCCGCTCCGCAAGCGATCACGTGATCCTGGGAGGCTCCTCCCTCCCAGGCTGTGAGGTGATACGCGTTGGCGCAGTCTGTTTTTTTCCCGCCTCTCCGCTAGCCTGTAGTGTGTCACGTGACCCTCCCTCTGCGCTGTACAGCATAGACCCCGCATGGTCCTCGTGTATATAAATGTATTAGAAGTCAGTTGCAGATATGTACAGTATATCTTGCCATAGTTGCCAGTTTACCTCACTGTAGTTATTGCCCCTCAGCGTTATTAAAGCTATGAAAAATAACCTTTGTTGCCCATGGCAACCCATCAGATAGCAGCTTTCATTTTGCAAGAGCAGAATAGGAAAGAAAGCAGCGTTGTGATGGGTTTCCAGGCGCAACAAGGAGACTTTCTTATAGCCAGTGTCATAAATCTGGAGAAAGATGGCGGCACTGCTTCTCTGAGCCCCTGACGTACGCTGTGCATTAGTATACATGATTAGGCTATGGCGCTACACGCTGTTTTGATTAACTGGTTCTGCCCTCATGCACAACACAGAGCAGCATGTAGTGTCTTGGGGCGCACGAACAGGGGCGCACGTCGACCGCATATTATGGGCGTAGTTTTCATGTAATACACAGTGCTAAAAGCCCATTGACTTCTATTGGGCCTCTCACACCTGCAGGGTTTTTCACGCTCATAATACGCAAAAACAAGAACCGTCAGCATGGTGCGTATTGTGCACCAATAGAGGCTGTGGGGATTTACCATGCACAGTAAGTACGTATGCACATGTGTGTTTGATGCGTACTGCGTATTTAAGGCCGCCTGCACACGGCAGCTCCGGACTCCACATGAGGAATCCAGCCCTGACCGCAGCTGGCGACCCTGCATACCTGTAGTCGTCGTCTTTTTTCTCTACTGTGGATGGCTTGCCGTTGGACATGCGCAGTACAGATTCTTCCGCGCCATTGCTAGGCAAGACGTGGGTCCCGTGACACAGTGTTATTTTGCAGATGGGCCGTGGGTCGGACAGCTTCCTTTGACTTCAATGGAAGCCATTGGAGCGGATTGCTCAAAAATAGAGCATGCTACGATTTTTCCTTTGTGAGCGGAAATCGCAATTGGTTTCGATTCGTGTGCAGGAAGAAGGGCTTTTCCATAGCATGCTATGAGCGCTATTTGCTGCGAAACCTGGAGGCGGACGCCCACTCCGGATACCGCAATACAAATCCGGGCTTACGCATGTGAAAAATACGCGGGACACAGACGCCCGTGTGAGACCTAAGAAATCCTGCCCATCAGGTAGTCAGAGAAGCGTGTGGCCATCTTTGTTTGTCCAGCTATGGAGTGACTTTACTGCACATACTTCCCTACTTTAGGGAAAAAAAGTACCAGGTAAAGGGCCTCCACAGCTGACAGCCATAGAGCCTCCTCTAAAAACCTCATCAGCAAACCTGTGTGTTCTGTGTTGGCGACAAAACCCTCCTACAGAAGGCAACAGAAAGGCTTGCAGTAGAGATGAGCGAACGTACTCGGTTCGGGTGTTTTTGGACCCAAGCACCGCTTTTTCCGAGGAACTGACTACTCGGACGAAAAGATTCGGGGGGCGGCGTGGTGGAGCGGGGGGTAGCAATGGGGAACAGGGGGGAGCTCTCTCTCCCCCCCCCCCCACTCCACTCTGCAACCCCCGGCGCCCCCCGAATCTTTTCGTCCGAGTAGTCAGTTACTCGGAAAAAGCGGTGCTCGGGTCCAAAAACACACGAACCAAGTACGTTCGCTCATCTCTAGCTTGCAGTTATGCTGGTGTGGTTTTTGGTATGGTTTTTGCCACATCCAAATTGTGTGACTGCACCCTAAGGGCGCCCACCCACTTTCGGTCTTTTTAACACGGCGTTACCGCTGCATTTTTTTTTAACGCAATTGTTAATGGAACTTTCTAATGTTAAAAACGCATCGCACAAAAATTGCAAAGCACAAACTTGCGATGCCCTTTTAACATTCAAAAGTCCGATTGACATTCGCGCTCAAAAAACACAAGTGGGTAGGAGCCCTAAGGCCACAGCTCTGCAGTGATTATACACACACATGCGATTGCCATATCATGTTGGGTATTTTGCAGTAATTGTATAAGGCCGGTTTCACACGGGCGACAAAACCGCACGATTTTCTCGCGATGCGACAGCGCCACATATGCGAAGCCCATCCTTTCCAATGGGTTCCTTTACATTAGCTATGTTTTGAAGGCTGCTACATTGCAAGAAAAAAAATCACAGCATGCTGAATATTGCAGTGATTTGCTATGTTTTGTAGCCCATGTTTCCCTATGGAGCCTTCCTTTCTGTTGCATCGCATCCCACAAAAACGTGGTTTTCGTGCAGTGCGATGCAACTTTTACAGTAGGAAATCCTACTGTAAAAGCCCTTTTTTGGCAGCTATGGCTTATTTTCGGGGTGGGCTTATATTTCAAGCCCCCTTAACCGTATGGCAACGTTATGCAGTCATGGCTTGGTGGTATGTAGTCCAAGTACTGTGGTATTATTTAATCACAGTATGAAGTTGATGAATCACAGTGTGGCAATGTTATTCTGTCATTGTATATTGTAATATTGAACTACTAACATTTCAATTTTTAAAAGAATTGTTTTCAGCCTTTCTTTCATATGTGCCTAAACATTTTACACAGCACTGTATATTATTTCTGGTTTTTATGTATGTTCCTTCTATAACCTTCAGAGAGGACACATGACTGTGATTTTTTATCTGACTTTGCTGCTGTGGATTAACAGGACTTTAACAGAGTCGCTCGTTGATTGGCTGATGGGTTAGGGATAAAAGGCATGTCCTGTTCAAGATTTTGGTGTAACTCAGCACTTTTTGCAGAGAGCCTTGTGAGGAGTGAGCAGCCCCAGTGCTAGTGGACAGCTGGGTTTTGGAGTGCCAGAGACAGAGAGAATGCAACACTAATTCTTGGAGTGGTGCTACCCAGGTGTGGCAACGCAAGTGCCAGAGGGAGGTCTGCCAAATCATACAAGGAGATATCAGCTGTCATTGGGAGTGAGAGAAGATAGATTGACAGACAATACCAGATATTCAAGCTGTAGTGTTGTATAATTGTGGGTACCATCACCCACTATCATCAATAATAATAAATAATAATGTGCACACTATACAATTTGGAAGCTACAGAATACCCCGAAACCTGCTGGAGGAAAATATGATCCAGCTCATTTGTATAGTGCCAACTTATTCCGAAGTGCTTTCAAGCATGGGAGAACACAGACAATACAACAATTACATGTGATATACAATCAGTTTTAAACAAACGGGGGGGGGGGGGGGGAAACAGGAGGTACAAGGGGAGGGGGATGAGGCACGGGGACAAACGGGCAGTACGGGAATTACATGTGGAAATCAGTTATTAGGAAGCAAACGGGGTGGGGGCGGTAAGGAGTTGCACAGGTAGAGGTCAAATGCAATAAGCAGGGTGGAAGGTGTAGGGAGCCATAGAGAAGGGCAGGGGGTCTAGGTCAGGAGAATTGGTATATCTCCCTGAAGAGAGATGCCTTGGGGTAGAGCATTCCAGAGGATGTGTGCTTTTCTGGTGGCTGTATAAGGCAGTGCAGAAGCTGGCAAAGTTCCAGCTCTGCAACTGCCTCGGCCACTGTCGGGCATCAAGTACTTCCGTCGGGGTCAGTAGTCGGCACGTGACGCGTCACTCCTACACCGGCCACATATTAACTTTTCTTCCCCACTTCTGCCCTAATCAGCAATTCCAGCAACCTGATTGGTTGTTTGGTGAATCAGCCAACCCAAACAACCAATCAGGTTGCTGGAATTGCTGATTAGGGCAGAAGTGGGGAAGAAAAAGCTAATATGCACACCGGCGTGCATGCGCACTCGCTGTGGACTCCAGCGGTTAGACGCAGCCGGCGTCACATGCCGACCACTGACCCGGGCGGAAGTACTTGCTGCCCGGCAGTGGTTGAGGCAGTTGCGGACATGGGAAGACGAGGAGGTGTCTGGTGAACGGCCCGGTGAGGTACAGGTGAATATAGAATTTTAATTTTTTTGCTGACAGAACCCCTTTAAGTTACTTCAGAGGAGTCTCTTATTTTCAACCAGCATCTGTGGAGCTACTTACCCCTGGCCAGGTAAATCAAATAAATTGACTGTGATTATTCTAGATTGCATGCATAATATTAAGGGCAAGTTATGCACAAGGTACAGATTGAGTTAAAGGGGTTTTTCAGGGAAATACTATTGATGACCTATCATCAGGATACTGGGACTTGGGACCCCGACCGATCAGCTGAGTTGGCGCATGCAGTCAGCGGCACAAATACCCATAGAGGTGAAAACGGAAGTCTCCGCACTGACCTCCCATCTAGTGGCTGGCACTTTCAATGAGAACCGTGCCTGCAGTTACAAGCACCGGCCACTACACGGAGCTCAGTGCGGAGACTTCCGTTTTGATCTCTATGGTAAACAATAGTAAACTGTTTGATTATTTCTAAATAATCCTGTTATTGCCATATCATTCTAGAATGTACATTTAGTAAAGGATTGTTTGTTCAACTAAATTGGTGTAAAGCCTCTTCGTAACCAGTATCATATTCCCCAATTTGCAACCCATTTCAAATGTGGCTACTCCAAAAAATATATATTGTTGTAAAAAAAACTGTTTCTAGTCTGCAAAAGTAGTAATTAGGGATGAGCGAGTATACTCTCTAAGGGCAATTGCTCGAGCGAGCATTGCCCTTAGCGAGTACCTGCCCGGTCAAGACAAAAGGTTCGGGTGCCGGCGGCGGGCAGGGAGCTGCGGGGGAGAGTGGGGAGGAACGGAGGGAAGATCTCTCTCTCCCCTCCGCCCCCCCCTGCTGACTGCCGCTACTCACCGCTCCCCCGCGCCGGCACCCGAACCTTTTGTCTCGAGCGGGCAGGTACTTGCTAAGGACAATGCTCGCTCGAACAATTGCCCTTAGCGAGTATTCTCGCTCATCTCTAAGCGTAATACATAAAAAATGCATATAAATTTGTCATTTTTCTAATCTTGCTGATGTAGAGAATAATGTCATCATGTTATGTATACTCCATAGTGAACGCTGTAAAAACAAAACACAAAAAACAATGGTGGCATAAAAAAATTTGAAAAACGTTATACAATACAATCTATGTACCCCAAAATGATGCTATAAAAAATACAACTTGCCCTACAAAAAACAAATCCTTAAAGGGGTTGTCCCGCGAAAGCAAGTGGGGTTCAGCACTTCTGTATGGCCATATTAATGCACTTTGTAATATACATCGTGCATTAATTATGAGCCATACAGAAGTTATTCACTTACCTGCTCCGCTGCTGGCGTCCCCATCTCCATGGATCCGTCTAATTTCAGCGTCTAATCGCCCTATTAGACGCGCTTGCGCAGTCCGGTCTTCTCCCTTCTGAACGGGGCCGCTCGTGCCGGAGAGCTGCTCCTCGTAGCTCCGCCCCGTCACGTGTGCCGATTCCAGCCAATCAGGAGGCTGGAATCGGCAATGGAACGCACAGAGCCCACGGTGCACCATGGGAGAAGACCTGCTCTCCACCGTGGGTGAAGATCCCGGCGGCCATCTTCGCAAGGTAAGTAAGAAGTCACCGGAGCGCGGGGATTCGGGTAAGTACTATCCGTTTTTTTTTTTTAAACCCCTGCATCGGGTTTGTCTCGCGCCGAACGGGGGGGCTATTGAAAAAAAAAAAAACGTTTCGGCGCGGGACAACCCCTTTAAATGACCACATCTGCATAAAAAAAAGTTTTAGCTCTTGGAATGTGACAATAAAAAAACTGTAAAATTGGTTGGTCATTAGGGCCTAAAATTAAGATGACTCGATTTAGGTGGGGTAGTCCTGCTTTGGGACAGCCATTTGTCCAGCTTTTGGGATGTCTGGTGACCATTAACCCCTTGAGTGGCACGCCCGGAAATTTTCCGGGAGGAGCTCCACTGCTCATAGCAACATAGCCCGGAAATGTATCACTATGGGAGCTGCAGAGCACAATGCCACAAGCTGTGACAGTGTGCTCTGCCTGCACAGTCCCACAGAGAACAAAGCAAGGGCTTTGAAAAAGCAGCAGAAGATATTGCCGACATGCCGGCAATCTCCTGCACTGGTTTGTTTACAGGTTGCCATAGAGACCATCGGCTTGTCAGAAGCAAGCAGATGGTCTCTGTGGCAGGAAGAGCTGGTTGTTAGCTGTCAGAGGATAGCTAGGTACTAGCTCTTACAGCAGAGATCAGAGAAAACCTCCGATCTCTGCTGTGTTAACCCTTTACATGCTGCAGTCTATGTGACTGCAGCATGTAAAGGGCTGTCACTGCAGCATGTAAAGGGCTGTCACCATCGGACCCCCGGAATGTGATCAGGGGTCCTGATGGGTCCCTGTGGAAGTCCCCTAAAGGGACAAAAGAAAAAAAAAAAGAAAAAAAAAGTAAAAAAATTATAAAAAAAATAAATAAAAACACTTGTCTCCCTTTACTTTGTAAAAAATCAAAAATATAATCACACATGTGGTATCCATGCGTCGTAATGACCCAGAGAAGGAAGTTAATACATTATTTAACCCCTTAATGACATGGCCCCTTTTTTTCTTTTTTTCCTCCCCCCTGTTTAAAAAATCACAACTTGTCCCGCAAAAAACAAGCCCTTCTATGGCCATGTCAATGGAAAAATGAAAAAGTTATGGCTCTTGAGACGCAACTGCAAAATTAGTTGAAATTCAATGATTAGACCATTTTAAAAAACCTGCCCTGGTGGGCACGACAGGGTGGTAGGAAACCCGCCACTCAAGGGGTTAAAGTGCATGTGGTCTGCCGACGGGAGAGGCGGCCGGCCGCCGCTTCTGTCTGCTGAGTCCCGGCTGTCAGCTGCCTTTCAGCCTCCGGCTCTGTGATGCCGACTGACACCGCTTCTCTCTGATTAGTCCCGAGTGTCAGCTGCTTTCTGGCCTTCGGCTCTGTGATGCTGACTGGCACCCGCTTTTCTCTGATTAGTCCCGGGTGTCAGCTACGTTCCGGCTGCCGTCTCTGTGATGATGGCCTCAGCGCTGCTAATGGTGCGGTAGTCCGCACTTGTGCTCGCGGCTGGCAATCGTTTAGTGCCCTTCAAGGATCTACATGCAGAGCACATGTGCAGCCAGTCACGTTCAGGGGGCGTAACCCTCCTACCATCCTTGGCTCATCCAGGAGTTCCTGGTGGCGTCAAGATACAATAATACCGGTAAAATTATGTGTTGTGATAAACCCCACCCCCTGACCACACCCCTCTTTGACCCTGTGAAAATCTGGTCACCTTACTAAATTGGACTGGTCACTGAGGGGTTAAACCTGTGCTTTACATTTACAATGCCATGGGTTGAAGGCCCAATGCCGAGGGTTGAGAGGTTAACCCCCACATTAGTTTAGCCACCAAAGAAAATTAGGGCCTGGTGTTTGATTACTGTTCCACACTCTTTAATATGGTGCCTAGCAAATTCTTCACTTCCTGCTTTGCTAATAATGCAGTTCCTCTTTTGAGGAAAGTCCTGCATATGGTCTTGCTATTGAGTAGAAAAAGGGATGGTGCAATCACAGCTGGGGCCCCATAGAAGTCACATGGTCTGCCTCTATGGTCAAATGCTCTTGCCCCACATCATCTACATCCACAGGGCATTTGTCCTATTAATTAAGATAATGCAAGTTGTACTAAGGAAGACTATAAGTAAATCCCCCTGTGTTAACTCTAATAAATTATGCAGCGCTCTTCTATCCAGAAGGAAAAATAAAAATCTAAAAGTGATCCATCAGAAACCATTACACAATAGATTCATCATGGCTCCTGTAATAACTAAAGTCATGGCGCCAGTGTGAATGAAATATAATAGGAAGCAAAAAAATGGCTGTGTAAGTAGAATACTCCCAAATCTGCACTCCTATCCGAAACTGTATTGTACACAGAGCTGGTTTGAAGGGAAGCAGAGGTATAAGTCATAAATTGATGCTACCATTTGTATATTGGGTGCCAGAATTTTGCAGGCCATTAATACAAGTGTGGATGTAATAAATGGACCTTTGACTCAGGGTGCGGGCAGACGAGCGTAGGCGTATTTACGTTCGCACGAGTGCAACGTATAATCGCCCGAGAGAACGTTTTTCACCGATCACGACCAGAGCTAGAAAGCGTATTTTCGTTTGTTCCTACTTTGCAAACTATCTTTTCGGCCATCGAATAGGCGTTGGCGCATATTTCGGTCGCATATGTTCCGTTTTTTTTCGGGTTGCCGTTTTTACGCGCCGTAAAATCGCCCATGTGAACGAATACATTCGAAACCATTGCCTCAGATGGTCACGTATATACGTTTGGTCGCAAAAACGCGCCGTTTATGCGCTCGTCTGCCCGCACCCTTACACATATGCCCTAACTATATTGTGCTTCTTTTTGGAGTCACTCTGTAAATATGTAACAAGACCACTAGATGGCGATCTATCCTTAAACTATCAAAGTCTCATTGTATGACTAGAACAGAAAAAAAATATTTTCACGGACTGGCTTAGGCTGGGTTCACACAGGGCGGATTTGCCGCGGTTTTGCCGCGTGGAATTTCGCCGCGGCAAATCCGCCCGCGGCCGCTAATCTCAGGATTAGCCAGCCATGTGGACGAGATTTCTCAGAAATCTCGTCCACACGGGACGGCCAATCCGCTGCGGTAAGTCCGGCTGAAACCGCGGCTGCGGCGGCCGCGGCCGTGGTTTCGGAAGATGCAGCATCTCTATTTACTTTTACTTTTTTGTTTACTTTCATCGCGGCCGCGCTCTCCTCTATGGGAGCGCCTGCAGCAACGGAAAAGCGTGCGGCCGGGCCGCTTCAAAGCCGCCGCGGCTTTTTCCACGGCGGTTCTCACGGCGGAAATCTCACGGTTTTTGCTGCGGCCAAACCGCGACATTTCCGACGGGAATACGCCCTGTGTGAACCCAGCCTTAGGGTGCCTTCACACTGGTGATTTCCCAGCGCAGCGAGAAATTGCAAAATTATGAAGCCGGTGGCTTCCAATGGCTCCGTTCACATGTGCAATGTTTTAACACTTGCGAAGCAGCATGACAACAAAATTGCAGCATGTCCATTCTTTTTGCGATCTCGCCCATTGTTTCCAACAGGGCTGGTGACTGCAGTGCCAGCCCCATTGAAATTAATAGGAGATTATTGCGATCCTCTGCCACTGCTGTGACAGCAGTGGCAGGGGACTCCCCGCACCGAGGATTTTTGGGGAAGGGAGCTTGAAATATAAGCCCTACCTCAAAAATAATCCCCAACTGTAGAAATAATAATAATAATACATCACTTTAGAAGCGCTATCATCTCTGGCGCGTCTTCTAGTAGGTCCTGGGCACGCTTCTTCAGCTTCTCCTCTGAAAAATCCCTGTATCCTGAAAGCGCTGCCTCTGATTGGCTAATAAGGTGATGTATTATTATTTATTTTTTCTACAGTTAGGGATTATTTTTGGGGTAGGGCTTATATTTAAAGCCTCCCCGAAAATCCTCACCGTGGGGAGTCCACTTCCATGTTTTAAGGTGCATATAAGGTATGAAGTGAGCTAGACATTACTTGTCTACTTGTAAGGCTGTATTTACACGGCCAAGAAAATAGCACAAGTTCTGTGTGTTTGCGCAATGCACAGAACTCACACAATGTACCAACCCATTGTTTCGAATAGGTTAACTAACATGGGCATTTTCCTCTTGCACCTACAGTGCAAGATGGAAAAACTGAAGTAGGTCCTATTTTTATGCGATTAACGCGCAAGAATAGAACTTGGAATATGCGGTGTCTCGCACATCGCATAGCTCGTAGCAGAGAGTCTATTGATGTGCAATGCAAGTTGCGCCTGAGAATCTTTGGTACAACTTGCTATCAGCTGTGTAAATACGGCTTCAGAACCATTTTCAAGGGAGACTTAAGGAGGGACATGCAGGAAACGTATATTTATTTATCAGCGCCCACAGGTAAAGGCTACGCCAAAAGTGCTTCTATAAACAGTGCCAGCAGAGTGTCCCCAATAAATAATACCCCCACATAGCAGAGCACATCAGAAAGCCGTGTGATAATATTCTGACTGCCTGAGCAGCCACAAGGAGGCACTCGCTGCCCATATATTTACACAGCTCCTTATTCCATCACAGGGTAATGATCACTGTACACTATACAGATGGAGCAAGCGCAAACAAATTTTCAGCATGCCACATCTGCTTATTTAATAAGGCACCGAATTTTCAATAGGCGCCTTATGCTATATGTGTAGTCCATTCTCTTTTATTGACTACCAGGCTATTCAAATAGTGTAGGCATATGTAGAGGCGATGGGCTGCACAGATGTGGGTGGAATTGGGGGCAGCAGCTAACAGAACATAGATAAAGTTTTCAGGGGCCAAGGGGTTCAGCTCCTTGCCACCTCACCCCAAGATACATACAGTGGAGTGATTGTCAGTCAAATAAGCCAAAACCACAATCTCCCAGTCTTTATGCTGCAGCAACTTGTATTTTCTGTCTTTTTTTAGTAGTGAAGAAACAGACCCAGCTGAGGAAGGTGCATCTGAGTCAGAGAAGGGACACCCTGCTGATCAGCCAAAAACCTGCAAATTTAGAGATCTGGATAATGGCATAGCCCAAGAGTCCAGCGCCCAGTAAGGAAATCTAGAGCTATTTATCATTCCCTGGACTTCTTGTCTTGAGGGAGTCAGGCTGCCCGCAATGTACCACCTTTCCTGAACCCTTAAAAAAATTTGCACCCATTACAACATTATGAGATATTACAATCAGAAGTGCTAATAACATAATAATAATTAGAGATGAGCGAGCATGCTCGGTAAGGGCAGTTACTCCAAAGAGCACCGCTATTTTCGAGTAACTGCATGCTCGTCTGTGAAAATTCGGGGGGGCGGCAGGGGGGGGGAGAGTGAGAGAGATCTCTCTCTCCCCTCCGCAACCCCCCGCTCACCCCCCTAATTTTCTCAGACAAGCATGCAGTTACTCGAAAATAGCGGTGCTCTCTGGAGTAACTGCCCTTACCGAGCATGCTCGCTCATCTCGAATAATAAACTTTATTTGTATGATGAGATGACGAGGTACCGTTAAGTTGCCAGGGGCCTTCTGAGAGCCCCCAGGGCTGCCATTGTAGACTGCCTATCAAGCCATGCCTATACATCAACTGCAGGAGCAATCAGAAACAAACCCTCACACAACTAGGTCAACAAAATAATAAACTGCTATGGCTGTCAGAAGATGGTGGCAGAAAATTATTTGATTTTTTTTCCGAAGATATATTTTTTAAAAGTAGTGCAGTGGAAAAAAACGATATACGTTTGGTATCGTAGTAATCGTTCTGATCCACAGAATAAAGCTATAATGTGTGTAAACTGCAGAAACAAGACCCTCCCCAAAGATGGCGGAATTGCGCTTTTTTCTATTTCACACTTTTAAAAAGTGTTTCAGTACATTATATGATACATTATATAGTGCCCTTAAAAAATACAACTCATCCCACTAAAAAAAGCCCCCAAACAGTTACATTGATGGATAAATAAAAGAGTTATGGTTTTTTAAAAGTGGGGAGGAAAAAACGAAAATGAAAAAAAAGGGGCCATGTCCTCAAGGGGTTAAAAACCCATCCACATGTATTGTAGCTCACTACAAGGTTTTATTCCCATGTTGCATATATACTGCGTATTTTGTGCTTCACTTTTGCATACAGAAAATATGCAACACTTTACAGTACAAGCAGGGGCGTAACTAAAGACTCAGAGGCCCTGATGCAAAATGTGAGCTAGGGCCCCCCCCTCTATCTGTTTCTGTACCCGTACCCATACCTAAACCATGCTGCATAGAGACATAACTTGAAGCTTCTGGGCCCCAATGCAAAACCTGTAACAGGGCCCCCAACTATAATGCTTTATTCATAGTACTGGGCTCCCTATATGGAAAAGAGAGGCCTTACGGGCCCCCTAAGGCTCCTGGGCCCGGGTGCACCCCCTATAGTTATGTTCCTGAGTAGAGATGAGCGAACGTACTCGTCCGAGCTTGATACTCGTTCGAGTATTAGCGTGTTCGAGATGCTCGTTACTAGAGGCGAGTACCACGCGATGTTCGAGTTACTTTCACTTTCATCTCTGAGACGTTAGCGCGCTTTTCTGGCCAATAGAAAGACAGGGAAGGCATTACAACTTCCCCCTGCGACGTTCAAGCCCTATACCACCCCCCTGCAGTGAGTGGCTGGCGAGATCAGGTGTCACCCGAGTATATAAATCGGCCCCTCCCGCGGCTCGCCACAGATGCATTCTGACAGAGATCAGGGAAAGTGCTGCTGGTGCCGGAGCTGCTATAGGGAGAGCGTTAGGAGTTATTTTAGGCTTCAAGAACCCCAACGGTCCTTCTTAGGGCCACATCTGACCGTGTGCAGTACTGTTGAGGCTGCTTTTAGCAGTGTTGCACAATTTTTTTTTTTTGTATATCGGCCGTGCAGAGCATTGTGTCCGCAGTCTGCAGTCATTGTACAGAGTATAGGGCCAGTACTGGTGAGGCAGGGAAAGAGATATTCAGGCTATATAGGCAGTGGGCTTTTACCAAAAAATTGGGGAAAAATACTATATTTGGGCTGCCTGTGACCGTCTTCAGTTTACTGCGTGTCTGCTGGGGGTAGTAGTCCTAATTAATACGCAGCTAAGCGTTACAGCAGGCTTGCGCAAAATTGTTTCCTGGATCTGCTGTCTCTGTTACATGATCGCCGTCATCCCGCCAGAGGGAAAGAGTATACATAATATTATACGCTGCCTACAGTATCTATCTGCTGGGGGTAGTAGTCCTAATTATTACGCAGCTAAGCGTTACAGCAGGCTTGCGCAAAATTGTTTCCTGAATCTGCTGTCTCTGTTACATGATCGCCGTCATCCCGCCAGAGGGAAAGAGTATACATAATATTATACGCTGCCTACAGTATTTATCTGCTGGGGGTAGTAGTCGTAATTAATACGCAGCTAAGCGTTACAGCAGGCTTGCGCAAAATTGTTTCCTGGATCTGCTGTCTCTGTTACATGATCGCCGTCATCCCGCCAGAGGGAAACAGTATACATAATATTATACGCTGCCTACAGTATCTATCTGCTGGGGGTAGTAGTCGTAATTAATACGCAGCTAAGCGTTACAGCAGGCTTGCGCAAAATTGTTTCCTGGATCTGCTGTCTCTGTTACATGATCGCTGTCATCCCGCCAGAGGGAAACAGTATACATAATATTATGCGCTACCTACAGTATCTATCTGCTGGGGGTAGTAGTCCTAATTAATACGCAGCTAAGCGTTACAGCAGGCTTGCGCAAAATTGTTTCCTGGATCTGCTGTCTCTGTTACATCAGCGCTGTCATCCCGCCAGAGGGAAACAGTATGCATAATATTATACGCTGCCTACAGTATCTGTCTGCTGTATCAGCTCAGCATTTTAAAAAAATAGAAGCAAAATACTTAAGGCCTACTACTGGCCTTTGGCCACTTGACTGCTTCTGCGCTGTGAATTCCACTAGCTCAGTCATACGCACCTACTTCTCACTACAGGCATGCGCAAAATTGTTTCCTGGCTCTGCTGTGCGTTCCGTAAGGGAAGTCAGCCTCCAACCACAGGCCAATAAGCGGCACATTTAATTACAGCGTTCTGTTTCTGCACTACTGGTAATACAGCATGCTGAGGGGTAGGGGTAGGCCTAGAGGACGTGGACGCGGGCGAGGACGCGGAGGCCCAAGTCAGGTTGTGGGCACAGGCCGAGCTCCTGATCCAGGTGTATCGCAGCCGACTGCTGCGGGATTAGGAGAGAGGCACGTTTCTGGCGTCCCCACATTCATCTCACAATTAATGGGTCCACGCGGTAGACCTTTATTAGAAAATGAGCAGTGTGAGCAGGTCCTGTCGTGGATGGCAGAAAGTGCATCCAGCAATCTATCGACCACCCAGAGTTCTACGCCGTCCACTGCTGCAACTCTGAATCCTCTGGCTGCTGCTCCTCCTTCCTCCCAGCTTCCTCACTCTATTACAATGACCCATTCTGAGGAGCAGGCAGACTCCCGGGAACTGTTCTCGGGCCCCTGCCCAGAATGGGCAGCAATGGTTCCGAATCCTCTCCCACTGGAGGAGTTTGTCGCGACCGATGCCCAACCTTTGGAAAGTTCCCGGGGTCCGGGGGATGAGGCTGGGGACTTCCGGCAACTGTCTGAAGAGCTTTCAGTGGGTGAGGAGGACGATGACTATGAGACACAGTTGTCTATCACTCAGGTAGTAGTAATTGGAGTAAGTACGAGGGAGGAGCGCACAGAGGATTCGGAGGAAGAGCAGCAGGACGATGAGGTGACTGACCCCACCTGGTTTGCTACGCCTACTGAGGACAGGTCTTCAGAGGGGGAGGCAAGTGCAGCAGCAGGGCAGGTTGGAAGAGGCAGTGCGGTGGCCAGGGGTAGAGGCAGGGCCAGACCGAATAAGCCACCAACTGTTTCCCAAAGCGCCCCCTCACGCCATGCCACCCTGCAGAGGCTGAGGTGCTCAAAGGTCTGGCAGTTTTTCACTGAGAGTGCAGACGACCGACGAACAGTGGTGTGCAACCTTTGTCGCACCAAGATCAGCCGGGGAGCCACCACCACCAGCCTCACCACCACCAGCATGCGCAGACATATGATGGCCAAGCACCCCACAAGGTGGGACGAAGGCTGTTCACCGCCTCCGGTTTGCACTGCTGCCTCTCCCCCTGTGCCCCAACCTGCCACTGAGATCCAACCCCGCTCTGAGGACACAGGCACTACCGTCTCCTGGCCTGCACCCACACCCTCACCTCCGCTGTGCTCGGCCCCATCCACCAATGTCTCTCAGCGCACCGTCCAGCCGTCGCTAGCGGAAGTGTTGGAGCGCAAGCACAAGTACGCCGCCACGCACCCGCACGCTCAAGCGTTAAACGTGCACATAGCCAAATTTATCAGCCTGGAGATGCTGCCGTATAGGGTTGTGGAAACGGAGGCTTTCAAAGGTATGAGGGCGGCGGCAGCCCCGCGCTACTCAGTTCCCAGTCACCACTACTTTTCCCGATGTGCCGTCCCAGCCCTGCACGACCACGTCTCCCGCAACATTGTACGCGCTCTCACCAACGCGGTTACTGCCAAGGTCCACTTAACAACGGACACGTGGACAAGCACAGGTGGGCAGGGCCACTATATCTTCCTGACGGCACATTGGGTGAATTTAGTGGAGGCTGGGACAGAGTCAGAGCCTGGGACCACTCACGTCCTACCCACCCCCAGAATTGCGGGCCCCAGCTCGGTGGTGGTATCTGCGGCGGTGTATGCTTCCTCCACTCAACCACCCTCCTCCTCCTCCTACGCAACCTCTGTCTCGCAATCAAGATGTGTCAGCAGCAGCACGTCGCCAGCAGTCGGTGTCGCGCGGCGTGGCAGCACAGCGGTGGGCAAGCGTCAGCAGGCCGTGCTGAAACTACTCAGCTTAGGAGAGAAGAGGCACACGGCCCACAAACTGCTGCAGGGTCTGACAGAGCAGACCGACCGCTGGCTTGCGCCGCTGAGCCTCCAACCGGGCATGGTCGTGTGTGACAACGGCCGTAACCTGGTGGCGACTCTGCAGCTCGGCAGCCTCACGCACGTGCCATGCCTGGCCCACGTCTTTAATTTGGTGGTTCAGCGCTTTCTGAAAAGCTACCCACGCTTGTCAGACCTGCTCGGAAAGGTGCGCCGGCTCTGCGCACATTTCCGCAAGTCCCACACGGACGCTGCCACCCTGCGCACCCTGCAACATCGGTTTCATCTGCCAGTGCACCGACTGCTGTGCGACGTGCCCACACAGTGGAACTCTACGCTCCACATGTTGGCCAGGCTCTATGAGCAGCGTAGAGCTATAGTGGAATACCAACTCCAACATGGGCGGCGCAGTGGGAGTCAGCCTCCTCAATTCTTTACAGAAGAGTGGGCCTGGTTGGCAGACATCTGCCAGGTCCTTGGAAACTTTGAGGAGTCTACCCAGATGGTGAGCGGCAATGCTGCAATCATTAGCGTCACCATTCCTCTGCTATGCCTCTTGAGAAGTTCCCTGCAAAGCATAAAGGCAGACGCTTTGCGCTCGGAAACAGAGGCGGGGGAAGACAGTATGTCGCTGGATAGTCAGAGCACCCTCCTGTCTATATCTCAGCGCGTTGAGGAGGAGGAGGAGGAGGAGCATGAGGAGGATGAAGAGGAGGGGGAAGAGACAGCTTGGCCCACTGCTGTGGGTACCCATGCTGCTTGCCTGTCATCCTTTCAGCGTGTATGGCCTGAGGAGGAGGAGGAGGATCCTGAAAGTGATCTTCCTAGTGAGGACAGTCATGTGTTGCGTACAGGTACCCTGGCACACATGGCTAACTTCATGTTAGGATGCCTTTCTCGTGACCCTCGCGTTACACGCATTCTGGCCACTACGGATTACTGGGTGTACACACTGCTCGACCCACGGTATAAGGAGAACCTTTCCATTCTCATTTCCGAAGAGGAAAGGGGTTTGAGAGTGATGCTATACCACAGGACCCTGGCGGACAAACTGATGGTAAAATTCCCATCCGACAGCGCTAGTGGCTGAAGGCGCAGTTCCGAGTACCAGGTAGCAGGGGAGGCGCAGAGATCAGGCAGCATGTACAGCACAGGCAGGGGAACACTCTCTAAGGCCTTTGACAGCTTTCTGGCTCCCCAGCAAGACTGTGTCACCGGTCCCCAGTCAAGGCTGAGTCGGCGGGAGCACTGTAAAAGGATGGTGAGGGAGTACGTAGCCGATCGCACGACCGTCCTACGTGACGCCTCTGCCCCCTACAACTACTGGGTGCCGAAGCTGGACACGTGGCCTGAACTCGCGCTGTATGCCCTGGAGGTGCTTGCTTGTCCTGCGGCTAGCGTCTTGTCAGAGAGGGTGTTTAGTGCGGCTGGGGGAATCATCACAGATAAGCGTACCCGCCTGTCAACCGACAGTGCCGACAGGCTTACACTCATCAAGATGAACAAAGCCTGGATTTCCCCAGACTTCTCTTCTCCACCAGCGGACAGCAGCGATACCTAAACAATACGTAGGCTGCACCCGCGGATGGAAGCATTGTTCTCTATCATCATCAAAAACGTGGACCTTTTAGCTTCATCAATCTGTGTATAATATTCATGCTCCTCCTCCTGAAACCTGACGTAATCACGCCGAACGGGCAATTTTTCTTAGGCCCACAAGGCTCAGTCATATAATTTTTGTAAACAATTTTTATACGTTTCAATGCTCATTAAAGCGTTGAAACTTTCACCTGAACCAATTTTTATTTTAACTGGGCTGCCTCCAGGCCTAGTTACAAATTAAGCCACATTAACCAAAGCGATTAATGGGTTTCACCTGCCCTCTTGGTTGGGCATGGGCAATTTTTCTGACGCACATTAGTACTGTTGGTAAAGCAATTTTTTTGGGCCCTCGCCTACAGTGTAATCCAATTAATTTTTTGCCCACCTGCATTAAAGCTGACGTTACATCAGCTGTGCTGGGCACTGCAATGGGATATATTTATGTACCGCCGGTGGGTTCCAGGGAGCCACCCATGCTGTGGGTCCACAGGGAGTTGTAACTGCATGTGTCCACTTCTAAAGAACCCCAGTCTGACTGGGGCATGCAGTGTGGGCCGAAGCCCACCTGCATTAAACATGACATTACCTCAGCTGTGATGGGCAATGCAATGGGATATATTTATGTACCGCTTCCTGGCACCCACCCATGCTGTGGGTCCACACAGACTTCACAATAGGGAGTTGTACCTGCCTGTGTCTATGAATTAAAAACCCCGGTCAGGTTGGGGCATGCAGTGTGGGCCGAAGCCCACCTGCATTTAATCGGACGTTACCTCAGCTGTGATGGGCACTGCAATGGGATACATTAATGTACACCCGGTGGGTTCCAGGGAGCCACCCATGCTGTGGGTGCACACGGAATTCCCATTGCGGAGTTGTACCTGCCTGTGACTATTTATAAAAAAACTTGGTCTGACTGGGGCATGCAGACACCTTGACAGAATGAATAGTGTGTGGCACATAGGTTCCCCATTGCTATGCCCACGTGTGCAGCTCCTGATGGCGGTGGCACAGGAATATATTTCTCATTGCTTCTGTACAGCATTGTGGGCTATCACCCCGCCCCTTTTAAAGAGGGTCGCTGCCTAGCCGTGCCAACCCTCTGCAGTGTGTGCCTGTGGTTCCTCCTCATGGCAGACGCACTTATAAATAGACATGTGGGTGGTGTGGCATGAGTGCAGCTGAAGGCTGCGCAGGGACACTTTGGTATGCGCTGTGGACACTGCGTCGTGCGGGGGGGGGGGGGGGGTTGGGCAGCATGTAACCCAGGAGAAGTGGCAGCGGAGTGTCATGCAGGCAGTGATTGTGCTTTGTTGGAGGTAGTGTGGTGCTTAGCTAAGGTATGCATTGCTAATGAGGGCTTTTCAGAAGTAAAAGTTGTTTGTTGGGAGGGGGGGGCCCACTCTTGCCGCTATTGTGGCTTAATAGTGGGACCTGGGAACTTGAGATGCAGCCCAACATGTAGCCCCTCGCCTGCCCTATCCGTTGCTGTGTTGTTCCCATCACTTTCTTGAATTGCCCAGATTTTCACAAATGGAAACCTTAGCGAGCATCGGCGATATACAAAAATGCTCGAGTCGCCCATTGACTTCAATGGGGTTCGTTACTCGAAACGAACCCTCGAGCATCGCGATAATTTCGTCCCGAGTAACGAGCACCCGAGCATTTTCGTACTCGCTCATCTCTACTCCTGAGTACAAGCCATGAGATTTCAAGAAAGCTTTTCAGTAACAAACTGTAGGGTAACTTAACCTGCTGTGCAGATTTTACATTTGCAGTACATCCATTTATAATATGCTGCAGATTGCACCTCTTCAAATGACCGGGTGAAATCTATAGAGAATCCGCACCAATATCCATGACAAATCCGTATGTGACACATGCAGGTTTGCCACAGATTAGTGAATAATATGTCCGTGTCCTAGTATTTTAGCAATCTGACAGAAGAGGACGGCAGTGACTTTGTCGGGCGGTAACGCTCTGCAGGATTTGATGTTTTCTTTCCTACTTTTCACCTCTCAGATGCGGGATTTAGTATATAAAGTTACCTTCCTGCTTCTACGGACAACGGGTGTGGAATGTGACCGTATGCTGATATATGAGTAAGTGAGTCATGCTTTGATATCTGTCACCTAATTATAATATGGTCCAACAGCCCTGTGGTTATTACGCTGGGTGTATCTGAGGACAGATCATATTTAGAGCCTGAGCGCTCCTTCCACCATTTCTAACAGTACTTGGCAGCAGGTAGTCGTAAAAAGTATTTACTATGTAGGTGACCTGTGAAAGGATTACCCATATAAAATCAGAGAACATATACGATAAATCACTAGTACAGGGCACAGATATAACAAATTGGTAGTATTGTGTATTAAAATAACAGATGCCCAGCGCTGTAAACTGATATAATAAATTGCTAGTACTGTGTATTCATATACATATATACGCACTAGTACTGTGTGTTGGGTAGCTGACCACTAGTATTGCACAGTAATATAATAGATCAGTAGTGCTGTGCGTTGATGTAGTAGATCACTAGTATTGTGCATTAATGCAGAAGTGTAATAGAGAATTAGTGTTGTTCATTAATATACCATGAGTAATGTTTGTTAATATAACAGTACACCAGTATAGGGGAGTTACCCCCAGCCTCCGCTGTATTCAGGGATAAGGTTACCATATGATATTTTATTGTAAATTTTATTGCTGTGACTTTTGTGTCTGTAAGGCCAGCTTCACAGGGGCAAGAAAATCACACCGCATTTGTGTGTTGTGAGACGCACAAATCTCGCAAGAATATGAACACCATTCCTTTGAATTGGGCCATCGGGCCCGATATGGCACTCGCTAGTGTAAAATTAACCTAAATTGGGGAAGGCATCCAGGATCGGGGAGCGTAAACTGGAGCAGTACCATGTTGAGTTCAGTGTGTGTAGATGAAAGCAGCAAGCTGTTACGCAGCAGCGTGTCTCCTGTGCTCTTATGGGGCAGGTTTACAGACCATGGATTCCTCCTGCCCCTGAAAGGCTCAGAGTTGCAGCAGCATAATCAGGATAAGTGACTTACCATTGGATATTCAGGTATTGATTCAAGAGCTCCAAGTTCCTTTGTTCCATTTCCAGGTGACCCTCTGCACCACACTACGGGATATCTTCCTGGTGATACTAAGGCTAGGCTCACATTAATGTGTCTGATGCCGCAAGCGGATTTTTGCAGCGGAACACCTGTGATACATCTCGGAAACTAACTACAGTCGCTCGCAGAAGATCACAGATGCAATCGTTTTTCCGAGCACAACTAAGCGTATGCATATGCTGTCACCTCTCTTCTAATCCTTGCTCTCAGTCTCAGAACTTCTTTCAAGTGCCCACCTCCGGGGGGCACTATTCACATTAGCCCCTCTCTCCTGTCCTCCCCTATGCACAGCTCGCATGCACTCTATACTTTCTTACTAAGCCTCACACCCCCTAATACCACTAACAAACATCACTGCCACCCCCATAAATCTCCTAATCATCTGCTCACGCTTGCTATCTTGCTGCTACTAGCAGCTGGGGATATCTCTCCCAAACCCGGCCCTCCCTCCACTGCTCCTAACTATTACCCCCTAACTGACTCACTAAGACACCCCTCAAGCCCAACTGCTAGCCCATGCATACCCTCCCCTGACTCCTTTAAATGTGCGCTGTGGAATTGCCAGTCAGCATGTAATAAACTCCCCACCATCCACAACTACCGTATATACCGGCGTATAAGACGACTTTTGAACCCCGAAAAATCTGCTCTGAAGTCGGGGGTCGTCTTATGCGCCGGTAATACAAAAAAAAAAAGTGTAAAAAAAAAAAAATTCCTTACTCACCTCCCCCGGTGTTCTGTCGCGCTCCGGCAGGATGTCGCTCGCTCCTCGTCCCCGGCGCAGCATTGCTTTCTGAATGCGGGGCTTGAAATCCCCGCTTCCAGAAAGCTAATACACACGCCGGCAGCCATGACAGCATTGAATGGCTGTGATTGGCTGAAGGCGCACGTGTTAGCAATCACACCCATTCAATGATGTCATTGAATAGTGTGATTGGCTGAAGCCATGTGCGTTTTAGCCAATCACAGCCATTCAATGATGTCATGGCTGCCGGCGTGTGTATTAGCTTTCTGGAAGCGGGGATTTCAAGCCCCGCATTCAGAAAGCAATGCTGCGCCGGGGACGAGGAGCGAGCGACATCCTGCCGGAGCGCGACAGAACACCGGGGGAGGTGAGTAATGAATTTTTTTTTTCTCCACTGTATACCGGCGTATAAGGTGAAAGTTGGGGGGTCGTCTTATACGCCCCGTCGCCTTATACGCCGGTATATACGGTATTTTACTGCTCATTCTTTAAGTCTGCTCGCTCTTACAGAAACGTGGATACAGCAGTCTGACACGGCATCCCCTGCTGCACTGTCTTACATTGGCCTGCAGTTCTCCCATACCCCAAGACCAGATGACAGGCGTGGTGGAGGAGTAGGTGCTCTTCTCTCCCCAAATTGTACCTACCAGGTCATCCCCCCTGTACCCTCACTCACCTTTCCATCATTTGAGGTACATACGCTACGGCTTTTCCGCCCGCTGTCCATGCGAGTAGCAGTTATCTACCGCCCCCCAGGTGCTGCTCGCCTGTTTTTGGACCACTTTGCTGCCTGGCTCCCCCATTTCCTATCCTGCGAAATCCCAACCCTCATCTTAGGCGATTTTAACATCCCCACTAATGAACCCAACTCCCCATCTGCCTCTCAGCTTCTTTCACTCACCTCCTCCCTTGGTCTCTCTCAACTCACAGCCTCTCCCACTCACAGGGATGGCAATACTCTTGATCTGGTCTTCATCTGTCTCTGCTCTGCTTCCAACTTCACTAACTCCCCTCTCCCGCTCTCAGATCATAACCTCCTCTCTTTCTCTGTCACGTTCCCTAACATCTCTCCACACCCACCTACCTACCGCACCTATAGGAACTTTGAGGCCATACACACCCAAGACTTTGCTGAGTCCCTACAGTCCTCTCTGTCCCCTATCTCTCTCCTCTCCTGCCCCAACCTGGCTGCCGATCGCTACAACACCGCTCTCAAACATGCCCTGGATGAAGCGGCTCCCCCCAGGATCCAAGCCATCCGATGTAGAACACGCCAACCCTGGCTCACGCCTCAAACGCGCTTTATCCGTCGGTACTCTAGAAGTGCTGAACGGCTGTGGAGGAGGTCGCAAACATCCGCAGACTTTCTCCACTACAAATTCATGCTCAGAACCTACAACCTCGCTCTCCATCATGCCAAACAAGTCTACTTCACCTCTCTCATCTCCTCATTATCGCACAACCCTAAGCGGCTCTTTGATACTTTTCACTCCCTTCTCAGCCCTAAACCACAGCCCCCTGTGACGGATCTCAGTGCTGTAGAGCTGGCTGCCTATTTCAAAAAGAAAATTGATGACATCCGTCAGGAAATAACTTCCCAATCCTAGACTAGCCCTGACCCTAGTCTTGTCAGCACTGTATCTAGCTCCTGCTCACTGTCTGTACTCAGACCAGCGACAGAGGAAGAAGTCTCATCTTCTCTGCTCGCCCCACCACCTGCGCTAGCGACCCTCTCCCCTCACACCTCCTCCGATCCCTCTCCCCAGTGGTCATCTCCCATCCCACCACTATATTCAACCTCTCTCTGACCTCTGGCATCTTTCCCTCTTCTTTCAAACATGCCATCATATCCCCACTGCTAAAGAAGCCGACTCTTGACGCGACTGACGTTGCCAATTACCGACCCATCTCAAACCTCCCCTTTATCTCCAAACTACTAGAACGGCTGGTTTACTCCCGCCTTGTAAGCTATCTATCAGAGAACTCTCTCTTCGACCCCCTACAGTCTGGCTTCCAACCTCAACACTCGACAGAAACTGCCCTTACAAGGGTATCAAACGACTTACTGACAGCCAAATCGAGGGGCGACTATTCCCTACTGATCCTCCTCGACCTCTCCGCAGCATTTGACACTGTCGACCACAAACTCCTCCTCAGTAGGCTTCGCTCCATCGGCCTAAAGGACACCGCTCTCTCCTGGTTCTCCTCCTACCTATCTGACCACTCCTTCAGTGTCTCCTTTGCTGGTTCTACCTCTCCTTCCCTTCCCCTTGCTGTTGGGGTCCCGCAAGGCTCGGTCCTCGGCCCCCTGCTTTTCTCTATTTACACAGCCTCTGTTGGACAAACCATCAGAAGCTTTGGCCTCCAATACCACCTCTATGCTGATGACACCCAGCTATACACCTCTTCCCGTGACATCTCTGCACCTTTCCTCCAAAACATCACCAACTGTCTGTCTGCTGTCTCTAACACTATGTCCTCTCTCTACCTAAAACTAAACCTCTCTAAAACTGACTTATTGGTGTTTCCTCCTTCCACTAACCGACCTCATCCTGACGTCTCCATCTCAGTGTGTGGCACCACCATAACTCCCAAACAGCATGCCCGCTGCCTTGGGGTCATATTCGACTCCGATCTCTCATTTACCCCATACATCCAATCTGTGGCCCGAACCTGTCAGCTGCACCTCAAGAACATCGCAAGAATCCGCTCTTTTCTCACCATAGACACGCTGAAAACTCTTATTGTTGCCCTCATCCACTCACGGCTCGATTATTGCAACTCGTTGCTGATCGGCCTCCCCTGCACCAGACTCTACCCTCTCCAATCCATCCTGAATGCGGCAGCCAGGCTCATATTCCTGTCCAGCCGCTACTCGGACGCCTCTTCCCTGTGCTGGTCACTGCACTGGCTGCCCGTTAAATACAGAATTCAATTTAAACTTACTACCCTAATCCACAAAGCCCTCCACAGTGCAGCACCCCCTTATATTGCCTCCCTCATCTCAATCCATCACCCAGCCCGGGCTCTCTGCTCGGCAAACGAAACTAGACTGCACACCCCTCTAATTCGAACTTCTCACTCCCGCCTCCAAGACTTCTCCAGAGCAGTACCAGCCCTCTAGAACGCACTACCAAAGGATACCCGGGCAATCCAGGACTCGAAAAACTTCAGGCGTGCTCTAAAAACGCACCTCTTCAGGGAGGCATACCGCATTCTCTAAACAAACTCCTCTATACGCTGCCTGATAACATGCTCCCTGACCTACTGACTGCAATCCCTGCTAGCTGTCATAAACTGCCCCTGCAGTCACACTGATTCTGCCAAATATCTGATCATTGTCTGTGTATAGAATCCCTCACTCTCCACCCCGTCATACCGTGCACATCTCCAGCCATTTTACCTTCTGTATCACCCCATTACTTGTAGTATGTAAGCTCGTTGGAGCAGGACCCTCACCCCTATTGTTTCCACCAACTGATTACGATTGTAACCGTGCTTCTGTAATTTTTTGTACTTTTGTCTTTCTGTATTCCCCCTATCTATGTAAGCGCTGCGGAATATGTTGGCGCTATACAAATAAAGATTATTATTATTATTATATCGAATAGTCCACATGGAAAAAATCTTAGGCAGAGAAAGAACAACAGAAGGTAGTACAACATCCCTCAGGAGAGATATTCTCTCTCTTTTCCAGGACTAGCAATCAGAATACATATTTTTGCTTTCCTATGCATTCTGCTTGCTAGTTCCGAGCGATTCCGTCACTCATACGCAATCTTAGTTGTGTATAGAAGGCAGAACACATGTATCAATTGACTTCATAATCCACACCAAAATAGAGCATGCTGCGATTTTTCTCTCTTGCGGAATATGCAGTTTGTACCCGTGACTGTAGGAAAATTCAAAAATACATTAAATGCCTGCGTTTTACCGCAGATCTTCCATGCGAATGGCAATTAAAATCCGGTGCTAACATTTGCATCAGAGAGACTTGTACTTCGTTGATGTTTAATTGTTTTGTTGAGAAACAAGGAATATCCCCACGGTGACAGTAACCAGAGTATATCAAAGAGATTTTTACTTTGTTCCTGTTGTTTGTTCAGAAAACAAACTGGTTGAGTTCTTTACATCAATTTGGAATCCCCGGGAATCTTTTCATCACGACATACAGGCCAAAGGTCCAGGGAGTATCTCTTCTCTCAAAGGAAGCACATATGAACCGTGGTCTCCCAGACCACTATTTGCAGTACCAGTGCCCGAGGTAGGCCCATCACCGAGGCCCAATTCTGAGACCCAAGACCTCAGTGATAACTCTACTACTATGCATTAAACTGAAGCTACATATTGGAAACACCTTAAAGAATACATTAGCGCATATTCACACTAAACTGCCTATGGCTAGTCATTTGTAGCTTTCCATGTGTCAGAGACTGTGAGCAATACAGGAATATGAGCAAGTGAGTTAACTGTGGCTTTGGCACGTGGGCTACTGAGAGCATTGGGTCTGGTGAACTGTTTGGGGCAATTTGGCTAATGAGACATTACGGCTGGTACATTGATAGGTGAGTTCCACACAAGTGTATTACAGCACATTAATGCTTCTGCAATACAGATGGGTGTCCTGGCCTGTCCGTGTATCCTGACCCGAACTCAGAGAATCATAGGAATCTATGATGTTCTATGATTATAATGGGGGCCGTTTGGATTCCAGCCCGCCAGACAAAACATTGGTGTGCTATTTCATCTGGAACTTTATGCCAGATTTGTAGAAGTGAATGCAGCCTCAGGTATACTAGTAGATCATAGACTGAACATGAGTCAACAATGTGATGCAGCAGCCAAAAAGGCAAACACAATTCTGTAGTGTATTAAGAGAAGCATAGAGTCCAGATCATGTGAGGTCATTATCCCCCTCTACTCTTCCTTAGGCCCCCTGCAGATGGCCGGGTCAGATCCCGCTGCAAGAATTCTCACCGCGGGACCTAACCTGAGCCCCTGCAGGGACCAGTGCGGCGCTCACCTCTCCCGTGGCTCCGGCTCTTTGATGTGCCGTCTGCCGGTGCATGCGCAGAGCAGAGCCAGGACACCGGGACAGACATTTCTTTGCGGGCCTCTGTGAGACCCAAACAGAAATAGAGCAGACAGCCGCGATTTGTCCACGTAAAAATACACACGTAAAACAAATCGCGGCTGTCTGCATAGGATTGCGTTTTGCAATGCAATCCTATGCAGGCGTCCAGGGGCGGAAATTCTGCGGGAAATCCCGCAGCAGAATTTCCGCCCATGTGCAGGGGGCCTATGTCAGACCTCATCTGGAATACTTTATCCAGTTCTGGGCACCCAACTTTAAAAAAGACATAGACAAACTGGAGCAAGTTCAGAGAACAGTTACCAAGATGGTGAGTGTCCTGTCCTATGAAGAACGGTTAAAGGATCTGGGAATGTTTAGCTTGCAAATAAGCAGGCTGAGAGGAGACTTAATAGCGTTCTACAAATATCTGAAGAGCTGTCACATTGCAGAGGGATCAGCCCTATTCTCATTTGTACAAGGAAAGACTAGAAGCAATGGGATGAAACTGAAAGAGAGGAGACACAAATTAGATATTAGAAGAAACTTTCTGACAGTGAGGGTGATCAATGAGTGGAACAGGTTACCACAGAAGGTGGTGAGTTCTCCTTCAATGGAAGTGTTCAAACACAGGCTGGTCAAATATCTGTCTGGGATGATTTAGTGAATCCTGCACTGAGCGGGGGGTTGGACCCTTCAACTCTACCATTCTATGATTCGTGAATGGGTGAGTGCTGCCTCTGATTGGCTGAGCACAGGGACCAATCAGAGACAGCTCTCAGCTGTCATTCAATAGCTGAGAGCTGCCTCTGATTGGTCACAGTGCTCAGCCAATCAGAGGCAGCCTATTCAGCAGGCAGGGATTTTAAATCCACGCCTGCTGAATACTCCTCAGAGCAGTGCAGAAGAAGAGCCGTCTGGATGCGGCTGAGCCCAGGCAGCTGAAGAAAGGTGAGTATTATTTATTTTTATCACCCTTTTTTCTTGTTTTTCAGGGAAGGGCTTACATTCAACCCATTAAGGACATGGCCTATTTTGGGCTTAAAGGGGTTGTCCCGCGAAAGCAAGTGGGGTTATACACTTCTGTATGGCCATATTAATGCACTTTGTAATGTACATCGTGCATTAATTATGAGCCATACAGAAGTTATTCACTTACCTGCTCCGTTGCTGGCGTCCCCGTCTCCATGGTGCCGTCTAATTTCAGCGTCTAATCGCCCGATTAGACGCGCTTGCGCAGTCCGGTCTTCTCCCTGGTGAATGGGGCCGCTCGTGCCGGAGAGCTGGTCCTCGTAGCTCCGCCCCGTCACGTGTGCCGATTCCAGCCAATCAGGAGGCTGGAATCGGCAATGGACCGCACAGAGCCCACGGTGCACCATGGGAGAAGACCCGCGGTGCATCGTGGGTGAAGATCCCGGCGGCCATCTTGCTAAGGTAAGGAAGAAGTCGCCGCAGCGCGGGGATTCGGGTAAGTACTAAACGGTTTTTTTTTTTTAACACATGCATTGGGTTTGTCTCGCGCCGAACGGGGGGCCTATTGAATAAAAAAAAAACCTGTTTCAGCGTGGGACAACCCCTTTAAGGACGCAACGATTTTTGGCGGATTTTCATCTCCTTTTTTTAAAAGCCATAATTTTTTTACTTTTCCCTCGATGCAGCCGTATAAGTGCTTGTTTTTTGTGTGGCGAAAAGTAGTTTTTAATGGTGCCATTTTTGGGTACATAGACTATATTGTAAAACTTTTATTATTTTTTTTATGATAACAGGGAGAGAAAATGCATCAATTCTGCCATAGATTTTGTTTTTTTTTTGTTCAGCGTTAATCATGCAGCGTAAATGATGCAATACATTTTTTCTGTTGGTCGCTACGGTTACAATGATAGCAAAATGCAGATTTTTTTTTTAGGTTTTTCCACTTTTCTGCAATAAAAAGTCTTTTTTTGGAAATCTTTTTTTTTTTCTAAATCACTGCATTCAAAGGCTTGTAACTTTTTTATTTTTCTATGTACAGAGCTCTGTGAAGGCTTATTTTTTGCGAGATGAGCTATAGTTTTTATTGGTATCATTTTGGGGAATTTTTATTGAATTTTTGGGGGGGCAAAATGCTAAAAATAGCATTTTGCCTCTATTTTTTAGTGGGTTTTTTTTACGCTTTTTGCAGTGCAGAATAAAAAGCATGTTAAACTTATTGAACACGTCATTACAGACGCGTTGTTCCCAAATATGTGCCTTTTTTTTTTTTTACCTTTTTTATGCTAATATAAGAAAAAACATAAAAAAAGGTTTTTTTTTACATTTTTTGTACATTTTTATTATCTTTTTTTACACCACTTATGTCCCTCTGCACTGATGATCTCTGTGATAAGGCATGGCAGGACTTCTGTCCTGCCATGCGTTATCGCTTACACAGCGATCATAGGCTCTGGCAACACAAGACGCTGGGCTCTCTGTGATTATATTAGATCGCGCCAGGGAAGGGGTTAACAGTGGGAGGCGCATCTCATGACTGACAGCCGGCTCCCGCTGCGGGATAACGCGAGATCTGTCAGGATCTCGCGCTATCCCTATGACGTAAGGGTACGTCATTTTGCGGGAAGTACCCCGTTCTCATGACGTACCCTTATGTCATGGGGAGGAAAGGGGTTAAAGCCCTTCCCTGAAAAACAATCACTGGGTGCCGATAGCTTGATCCGCTACCGCAGCTGTCATCTGTGACAGCTGCAGTAGGGAATTCTTTATTCCCTGCAGGGATGAAGAATTTCTTTGCTGCATCTGTCACAGGTGTGGCAGGTGCAGCAGGGAATTCTTTATTTCCTGCGGGGATGAAGAAAATATCTGCCACATGCGGCAGATGTGTCCTTCATCCCCGCAGGGATTTAGAATTCCTTTGCTGCATCTGTCACAGATGTGGCAGGTGTAGCAGGGAATTCTTTTTCTACACGGGGATGAAGGTAACATCTGTCGAATGCGGCAGATGTGTTCTTCATCCCTGCAGGGACAGGGACATGGCAGCGGCGGACAGGTATGTTTTTTTTTGTTTTTTTTTTACACTAAAATTGTTTTTTTTCAGGGAAGGGCTTATATTTTAAGCCATTCCCTGAAAAACAATCACTGGGTGCCGATAGCTTGATCCGCTACCGCAGCTGTCATCTCTGACAGCTGCAGTAGGGAATTCTTTATTCCCTGCAGGGATGAAGAATTTCTTTGCTGCATCTGTCACAGGTGTGGCAGGTGCAGCAGGGAATTCTTTATTCCCCACGGGGATGTAGAAAACATCTGCCGCATGCGGCAGATGTGTCCTTCATCCCCGCAGGGATTTAGAATTCCTTTGCTGCATCTGTCACAGATGTGGCAGGTGCAGCAGGGAATTCTTTTTCCACGCGGGGATGAAGGTAGCATCTGCCGAATGCGGCAGATGTGTTCTTCATCCCCGCAGGGGCACAGCAGCGGCGGACAGGTAAGTTTTTTTTGTTGTTTTTTTTTACACTAAAATTGTTGTTTTTCAGGGAAGGGCTTATATTTAAAGCCCTTCCCTGAAAAACAATTACGGGGTGCCAGCAGACCATTGTCTTCAATGAAGCCGCTGGCAGCAGCCGCGACTCCATTGAAGACAATGCGTGCATTCCCTATTGTGCACGCATGTCCTATCTTTACAGGCACTCACCTGTAAAACACAGACATGTGAACACACCATAAGGAATGCATTGCTTGTAATGGACGCGTGTTTTTGTGCGCGCGTATGCAGTTACTTACCCACTTACACACATTCTTGCCCAGATCAAGCATTCTCATTTTATATACCAACCTTTGATGCAGCACAGTATCAAATGCTTTGGAGAAGTCCAGATACACAAGATAAAATGACTCTCCCTGATCCAGTCTAAAACTTACCTTGTCATAGAAGCTGATCAGACTGGTTTGACAGGAGCAACCCTTCATAAACCAATGCTGATATGGAGTTATACAGCTATTTTTATTGAGATACTCCAGGGTAGTATCTCTTAGAAACCCTTCAAACATGTTACCTACAATAGAAGTAAGACTTACCGCCCTGTACTTTCCGGGTTCACTTTTTGACACCTATTTGAATATTGGCACCACATTGGCTATACACCAATGCAATGGGACAGACTCCATCACTATAGTGTCCTTAAATATAACACACAATCATCAGTCTATCACATTACTTAATTGCTCTAGGACCCAGAGGTGTATGCCATCAGGACACAGTGATTTGTATATTTAATCTTTTTAAAGTAGCTCTGCACTTCTTCCTGGGTTAAACTAGTGACATTTAGTGACTACACTAGTGTCCTATGTGACTACAGTGAAGAAAAAACTATTTAATAGATTTGCTTTCTCCTCATCACCCTCTACAATTTTTACTACATTATTTATTAAATGGCCATCACTTTTAGTATAAATCTTTTTACTATTTATATAATTGAAGAGCAAGTGAGGCTTACTTTCACTCTTTTTGGCAATGGGTCTCTGTCTCCATTTTTGCTGCTTTTTTACATAATTAATTTTTTCCTTATATGTTTTTAATGCTTCTTTGCTGACTTCTTGTTTTAGTAGTTTAAATGCTTTTTTGTTGTTTATTGGCCCTTTACATCATTATTGAAGTACATTGGTTTTCTTCTACTCCTAATTCCTTTATTAGTGTGTAGTCAGACGAGCGTTTTTTTCCCCGCACATGTATAGATGCGAAAAAAAAAATCACACATCGCATGTAGAAAAATTGCGTGAACGGGTGCATTTGCACTCACATGTCCTATCTTTTGCATGTGCGATTTTTGTGTATGTAAAAATTGGATATGTGACTGCTTTCATTGGAAAGCATTGGTTTTATTATTGTTTATTATTCTTTATTTTTTAGGACATTGACTCACCATGTTCACCATTCCTGCAGTGTCGCCTGGCAAAATTAGTGCACACAGGGAATACACACAACCTTCTGAAAAGAGCCAAGCTTGCTGTGCACACACTGACTTTGCGGAAAAACACCGCAGTGAGGAACCTGGTAAATATGAAAAGAGGCTCCTGGACTTCACATCAGCCAAACTATAAGCACCACAAATTAGTTTATGGTGCTTATGCAGTATCGCGTAATGTAACCCCGGACACATAACGTACGTTGAGGAGCTGGGAGGGTAAAGTATTGGCTTGTCACAGCGGCACTAACCAGGCTCCCTCCTGGAGGGACACACATAGCCAAGGCCAGGTGAGCGCTGGGCCTCTCCCGGACACCCCCGGCAAGGGAATGTCCAATAAACAGGGTAACAGGTGTAGAGGAATTTGTTGTGTTTGACCCCCTGTCATGACCATTTGCTGGGTAAATAAATGAGCTCCAGATCATTTAAGTACCTCAGGTCCCGGGAATGGTCAGGGCCTTCTCTTTGGTAATGCAAGGCATACATTAAAAAGATACTCTAGTGCAGGTAAGACAGGCGATTTCAGGTCAGGGAGGAAACTCAGGATGACACCGGTCACGTAGGTCAACTTATGTGTCAGGTATCGCTCCTGGACAGGGAACACTCAAGAGGAGGAAAGGGGTAGGGTCACTCCTCAGACACTCTGACAAAACAGTACCTGAACTGGTGGTCCCAGACTTTAGAACACACACACATTTAGGCCTCATGTCCACAGGAACATATCCGCAGCGGATCACCCGCATTACATGTATGGCATTATGGAGGGGCCAGGAAAGCTTGTACTTATAGTTAATGGCAAGTTCCCTTTAACAATCCTTGAAATACCACCAGCCCCAGCCTTAATTTAGATGGCAACTGGTGCAGAATTTATTTTTGCTGCCTCCACCCATCCTAAGGAAAAAAATTATATATATTGCATTGATAAGTGGTCTTCTAATATAATCAGCAAAGGCAACGCTCCTGAGATCAAAGAGGTGTGCACAAAATGGTTAGGAGATGACTTACTTGGCGTGAATGGACTGCCCAAGTTATGGCAGTCCGTCCTGCTTGAAGTTCCGGTAGGTGGTTGAACGAGCTGCAGATTTTAGGATCAGTCAACCCTAGTCACATGAACATCCAAAGGGGGGAGAACGTTAATGGTTACTACTGATACAGATATCAGATGGGGGAGATTCAAATAGACAATTAGGGAAAAAATGCCAGCGCTCCATAAACAGACAGTGAGAGTGGGAAAAAGTCACTTACTTCACAGGAGGGGTCTTCATGAGAACCCCCTTCCTAATCCTCGTAGACAGTTGGTCACAATGGTTCTTCCATAAGCTTTAGTGAAGAAGATCCAGCTGGGTGTGAGTTCCCAATGTTCAATAAGATATAATATTTGGGCTAACAAGCCATAGAACTAACAAACAAAAGTAAAAAACAACAAACACAAACATCAGTATTAATGGACAATGCGTTTCAGTGTGCTGACCTTTTTCAAGCCTGAAAGTGGCAATGATGAAGCACGGTATCTATAATTTGTGTAATCCACTATACAATTATCAGAGGTGTGGTTTACTTGACTTCAAGATGCTACTTGTGCAGAAAGCAGCAAGATAATAGCATACCCACACTAGAATAGCTCAGTGAATACTGTACTAGAACCAATCTCATAACATAAATACAGCATCAGAACCAAGCTCATTACATAAATACAGCAACAGAACCAAGCTCATAAAATAGATCTAGCACAAACCAACTTCTGTACATAAATACAATAATAGAACATTAATTCAGTAACTTAAGTAATTAAATGTGCTGAGGGAGCGCCAATGGGCTAACAGCAGCTCCTCTGAACATCAGAGGGGAGGAGATAGAGCCAGGAGGAGGATGTGTCATGTAGCTCTATGAAATGCTAATACACAGGAAGGGGTTCACCAGCCCAATTGGATCTAAGAGGATGATTTACCCCAATCTACATCTGCCTGTCCCCCCCCCCCCCTCCCCGATAAGCTGGTGGCCATGCAGTACTGGCACTCTTAGCACTGGATTCTGATGTACAGAAATGCCAGAGAGTTGACAAACATGCACAGTGGTGAAGTGAGGAAGCCTTCACCCTCCTCAGTGATGCAGCTGGAGGCAAATGAGCAGGGCTATGCCCCACTCCTGCACGATCGGGAAGGTTGGAGGCACCACAGGCATCACAAAAATGGCTAGTAGCTGTGCCACAAGTTCGGTGGTTGTAACACAGCTGTACAGGAGAAGAGACCTCTAAAGTGGCGGAGGCCACTTAAAGATTTGAACTGCAATCATGGGAGACCTCAGATGAGCTGCGTTCTCATACTGGAGAGCAGCTGTGTTTGAGGGAGAAGTTATATTATGGACCTCCATCTCAAGAAAAGCTGAATGACTTCGCACAGCATGGAAGGAGAGGGAGGCTCCATTCCTGCACAGAACTTGGTCCTAGAAGTAGATTGTAGCACCATGACCAGGAAAAAGGACCAGGCTTCAGGACATGAAACCGGTCTCTAATGGATGTAGGCTGGAGGACTATAGCCCCAAAAAGGACTGTAGTGAAACAGGGAATGTTGACACACAGTTTATGGTTAACTGAGTTAGTAAATGATGTTATGTGTAGACATGTTGTAACGGGGTGTCAAGGCACCTTATATTGGTGTCATGCGTCAATAGGAACGTACATGAGACGAGAGTGATGATCTGCAATTTGTGTGGTCACTGAGATATAATTTTGCACCTACGGTATGTGAGTCTGTAATGTTCATGTTATTTCATGGGTCTCCGAAATTACAGAATACTGAGTTATGCAAAATTATGATCGTTAGCTATGAGTGAAGTCTGATACACAAGGTGGCTTGCCGCTCTGATACAGATAAATATATGTACGTGTGCGTTACAGTTAAACCTATAACTTGAAAGTCGGATTACCCCTTTAAATAAAAATATGATATATACTGTCAGCAATCATAACTATTATTCCCTCAGAACACTAAATCTTGAGTTACACTCTCCATTATAACATAGTCAGTACATTGCATTCTCATGTGGCTGGCTAAACATTAGAATAATCACTGCAGGCTATATCAAAATACTGTACTTAAAATAGCTCCCTTACATATAGAGAAAACATTTCTTACTTATTGTTCATCTAAGTATAAACCTTGTCTGTCTAGTAAAAAAGCCAAATGGATAAACAGATTATGAACTATGATAACAAGTTGTATTTGTATTTAGGAAACCATTGTAACGTTGTGTTTAGTGACCGGGAAATTGTGGGAACAGTCATACTATATTCTAATTAAAGTTCAATATAGTTAATAACACGTTGATCCTCTGGTCTGTGTGCAGCAGAAAGAGAAGAATGCAGACTTTTGTACTATTTTTCCTTAGTTCAGACGTGCAAACATTGTCTTGAAGTTTGTGATGAACCCAACCTATTACAAAGTAATACTAATTGAACTTCAACTACCACTATGGTGGTATTGCTGGTTTAAAGCAGTGCCTCTGAAACTGAATGTTCAGGAATTGCAAAGAATTGAGATGCCACCCAAAGATCTGCCCCATGTGCATGTGTGCTCATGTCCCAGGTAGTGTTTGTCTTAGCTTGCCCCCAACAACCAAGAAAATCACTCTTTTGGTCCGCCAAATAAGCTGTGAATTATTTCCTGTACAGTTGTTTAAAAAGACACCTGGATAATTCCTGATCAGCAAAAACCACAAAGGGAGACTTTTCCTACATGAAAATGGGGAAAAGCCAGATTTTCAGCACTTAAATTAGTGCCTGTTCAGATCATGTTTAGGCTTCAGTCTTGGGGTTCTATCTGGATCACTGAAAATGGCGTCCAGATGGAAGCCTTAATAGAACCACAGACATCTATTAATGAAACAGAGACGGATAAGGTTTGAGCAGGATTCCATTCGTTTCCAGCATTTGTACCAAAGAGAGTAGCATAGTCAATTACACTGGTACAAATGTGCGAACAAACAGAACCCTGCCAAAACAGAGATCTTATTTGTCTCCTTTTAAATAATGAAAGTCTGTCTTTCCATCTAGGTTTTTTGTCTACATGACCTTTTGGTGATCCAGATGGAAACCCTGGACGGAAGCCTGAATGTCATGTGAACTGGCCTATATATGTGCATTGTTATCATTGGTGGTCAATGAGGAAACATCTCTAGTGTTTGTTACAATATAGCAGTAACACACTGTGATAATCCATACTTGCCAAGGCTTGAGATACATCCAGCAGATTTTGAAAGGCCCTACACATGAGATGCTGATGCTTATTCTTGCATAATGCAGTTATATCTTGCTTATTTGTGAGTAAAATAAATACGTGTAGATTGTTTTTTTTGCCAGTGGTGCTTCACTATAGGCAGTTCTTGCTTTTGTCTACCACCAGCAACTGCAGTGACTGAGCAACAAGCCTTTGTAGATAAATGATTTCCGCATTTGCTTTTCTAGAGTTATCTGCACTGAACTTTAATGTATGGTTGCTCACTCAGAAGGGTCAGCTTGGGTTTTGTTTTATCTTAGTCTTTTCTTTTATCTAGCACTTTGTTATCTAGTCTAGTTTGTTCTTGTCAGTGTGATCTTGTTCCTATGGTTATGCCTGGTTCCGGTTTTTGTTTTCTAGCCTTGTGGTTTTCTCTGCTGATTTCTTGTCCTATCTGCCTATCCTTGGTTCATTATTCAGCTTGCTTGTTTGGCTTTCATATCTAGGTCCTAGTGCCTTTTTGTACTCAAGGACAGGATTTCAGTGAGGGTCACTAAAGGCCCATTTAGACACAACGATTATCAATGAAACTTTGCTCAAAAGTAATCTTTTGAGCGATAATTGTTGTGTGCATTTACACGGCAAGATGATCGCTGAAAATTCGCTCAAACGGCAGTTTGAGGGACAGTTTTGAGCATTCACTTTGCATTAGGTCTTAAGTAGCTAATTAGCTACTTAAGAGCTTATTAGAGTGTAAATGAAGGCTCCCGCTGTATACAGAAGACAGCGGGAGCACTGTCTTCTGTATACAGCTGCTGTGTTCTCAGAGCGCTCAGCTGGTATACAGCTGAGCGCTCCAAGCAGGGTATGCAGAAGACAGCTGGAGTGCTGTCTTCTGTATACAGCTCCTTTCTTCTCTGCGCTTTCAGCTGGTGTCCTGCTGAGTACCGCCAGTGGGATACCAGCTGAGAGAATCTTTTCAGCGCTGCCGGCTGAGATATCAGCCTGCATCGCTGATAAGAGTCATCGCTGATTTCTAGAAAACTAGAAGTGAGTGATGAATGAACAGTACACGAAAAGTGCACGATGGGCAGGCATTTAGATGCAATGGTTGTCGCTCAAAAGATGGCTTTTGAGCGAATTTTGAGCAATAATCATTCTGTCTAAAAGGGTCTTAAGAGCAATGCAGCGTCAGTGGTGTCTGGTGTGGTATTATGGTATATTGTAACCACCAGGAGCTAGGGGTATGACAGCGCTTGGATGCTGGAATGCCTCTGTCACAACCCTAGTTCCCGATTTCTGTAAGGTCCTAGCAGCAGCATGTGTATAGACTCTTGCCATGCCCTGGACGGTTAGGGTTAGGGTACCGTGTTCATGTTAGGCTTACATTATTACCTGTAAATACTTCCATGTTACAGGTGTAACATGCAAGCATTTACTGTTCATAATGTAAGCCTAACAGGAAATCTAACCCTAACCATCCAGGGCAGGGCAAAAGTCTATACAGATGTTGCAGCAATTACTTTACCTGGAGAATCTATCCCCGGAACAACTGTTAGCTGCCTCCTCCACTGAATGTGTGATCCTGCCGGTGCTGTAGACATTCTTCCGCTGTCACTCAGTGCCTTTGGTCCCTCTTCTCCATGTGTGCTGCCGCTGCCGCTCCGTCCCTTGCCGCTGCAGTTGATGGATTCAACAGGGCTGTGCCTCTCCTGCCGCCACTGACGGCAGTGCCGCCACCGCTCCCGGGATTGTGCTTTTTGTTCCATGCCGCCCCTGTCTCTGCATGTCCTGCCAGTGCCGGCACCACCGCTCAAACGCTTGCCGCTGTCTGAAAGCCTGTGTTGTCCCCTGCCACTGCTGCCTGTGAATCCTCAGCATCTCAGGACCCCACCACTACCACACTTGCTGCTGTCGTCCCTGCCGGAGCTGGCTGTGGATCCTATGCATCTCCTGCTGCCACACTTGCCACTGTTGTCCCCTGCCGGTGCTGGCTGCGGATCCTCTGCATCTCCTGTCGCTGCGCTCAGGAAACTTAGTGGCCTAGCAGGACCTGCAGACCAGCCAGCAGTCCACCCAATGAGGTACAGGGGGCGTCACCCCCCTGTCAGTCTTGTCTCCACCTCTACTTCAGGTGGTGGCAAGATACAATAATACCGTCTGGTGTTAGGAACAGATTTCCAAGTATATCAAAAAATTTTAAACAGCCATGCGTGCAAGAAAATCAGAAGCCTCAGTGTTACAATTCAGTACTGCTAGCATCATGGTGCCTAGGATCTGAGCTTTGATGCCTGGAGAATGGGTGGTGATGCTGCAGACTCTGATTGGCTGCAGAGGTAATCTGACTTTCAGTCTGTGCTGACAGTGGGATCTTCACTGGAGCCACTTGACTGTTTCCCAGGGAAAGAAGAAAGGTAAGTACTTCTTCTATTGTTAATTTATCACATGCTTGGCCATTTAATTTTTCTTTGTATACTTAGACAACCCGTGCTACCATGGCATCCAAGCAGCTAGACAGTGGAAGGGGTCTCCCTCTGTCACTATACTGCTTCCCCATAACATGCTTGTGGGGTGCAGATGGACTGTCATGGTAACTTGGAGGGCTATTGAAGGCTCCCATGTCTACCATCCTAGTATTCCTACTAGACCATGCAAGAGGGTGGTGTTAATAGAATAGCACTAACACGAGCAAAATGTTTTGTGTACTCCAGAAAAGTACCAACAAAAACTACAGCTCACCACACAAGGAAAACAAGCCCTTACACAGCTCCGTTACCAGAAAAAGTAAAAGAGTTATGGGTCTCAGAATATGGTGATAGAAAACAAATTTTATTTAGTACCTGTTGTTTGCTTCTCCCCAAAACAATGTCCAGGATACATGGACCAATCTCTCACCCCCGTGTATGCTCAGGGCTCCTGCACACAATTGTATATGCATTTTGCACACTGAACAAGGCATTTTTGCGCATGTATCAGCGTATTTTAGTGTACTTTTCCTGCCCGCAGGGCATGTTCATTCACGAGCAGCAAAAAAGATGCACCACTTGAAATGGCTAATTTACTCTAATGATTTCCAGATGTTTTCTTTCTCCAGTGGAATTACGCAGCGTTTAACGCATATCCTTGCTCACCCCCATTGACCTTTATGGGAACCTTTGGTGCGCAAATGTGCAGAAAAGAAAACCGAAATGCACATACAAAATACGGGAATGTGAATGAACCCATTGAAATCAAGGGTTCTATTTTATGCATATTACGTGCATAAGTTCTGCATGCATAAATACGCCCGTATGAAGGAGCCCTAAAAATGCAATTCCTCTGGACAGAAAAGTCCTGCATAGATTCTCTCACCCAATAGTAAAGAGGGTGCATCCAGCCAAGACTAGGTCCATTCTTTACAAGGGCTACATAGCATCAGCATGGGCTGCTTGTGCAGAATGTACACCATTGGTTGGTGCTGAACTCTGTAAAAAATATAGAGCATCTGCTATCTCCTTAGATCCTATAGTTAGGGATCCTTGCGACTGGCGCTTAATGTATCAGATACGGTACAGCCAGTATGATGCCCAGTCAATAATCACATAGCTGCTGAGGAAGAAAAAACATCACTTTACATGCACTCTATAAGAGCATGACCCCAGCAGCATAAACCCCAGACATAAAGTGCTTATTTCTTCTAAGCTGCAAATACCACAAGAACAAAGAATTAATATTTAAATCAAATAGGATATTTCCTTTCTGTATTGTTAATCACATATTTATTGAAAGATGAAATGACTGCAATTTACTGCATTCAACAAGCAAGCAATCAGCCTGTCCTTTATCCTTCAGAATACCGAGACTAAGTTCATGTTGTGGGTTACATAAACATTTTAATTTCTGATCCTTTTAAGGATTCCATGTCTCTTGTCTCATAAAAACGATTGTGGGAGAAAACTCATTCATCTTGTAAGGCAATCTGCCTAGGATTTTGGAATAGAATGAAAATAAATAATTGTAGATGGTATAAAAATGTAGGATATTGCATTACATCCATTTCATATCGCTTGCAAACATAGTTTTTGGCTACAGACAGCATTACATAGAGTCCTATGCTGCTGTAATCAAAGGAATTGTAATCAGTTTAATTCAGTTCATCTTCTCTTGTGTTTATGTAACTTCAGATATTGCTTACTGGTATCAAACAATAGTCTGGAGCTGTATTTGAAGCAGCACAGCATGTGGAAAATAGTTTCAGGATTATACGCGCATCGATTTCATTTCATACATTCACATTGATAGAGGTGGATTAAAGGGGTAGATAATTTTTATCTTAAAGGGATATTAAGAAGGTATTGTTGAACAATTTTCCAATGTACTTTCTCTATCAATTCCAAATGCCTTTCAGGATCTTTGCTTGCTATCCTCCAATAGAAATCACTGTTTACTCCCAGTGGATAAAAATATGTCCCGATCATGTGATGGACAAATAAGTGCAGAGCTGTGATAACTGTACTGTAATCAGCCCCGTGTCTTATCACATATTTTTCTACACTGGAAGTAAACAATGAAGATTACTATTGGATGACAGCAAGCATAGGTCTTGAAAACTATAAGAAATTGATACAGAAATATATTGTTATGGGAATAAATCATATTCCAGAAGCTCCAAATTGGTTATAATGAGAAGCTTCATGCATGATAATGTATTTCAGCTGACTCATGTTATCAGTCACTCTCTAATACCCTTCTGATTTATTCAAAGGAATACAATCGCTTTTACGGACAAACGTTACATCACAAAATAGGAGTATACAAAAAGAGTTATTGTGCTCATACAGGATTGGTTAATATAATAATTTGGTAATTCACATGTTAGTAAAGTATCAAGAGTGAAAAAGTTTGCAGAGAAGCATATAACGTTATCTGTGAGGGAGCAGCCTATCCAGTCAGAATACACAACTGCTCCGTGAGAAGCATCTGTGGGAGGCAGATACAAGGGTCTAACACATTCTGAATACGTTTGTATATGAAAATGTTTAACCGTTTAGCTGCTAGCTATTTTCTATGAAGGTGGATATCACAGTATATCACAATAAATATAATAAATATATAATAAATATATAATAAATATATATATTTATTTTGTTTCTTATAGCAGTCAGGTGAATGTCTAGCCTCGTACTCATAAATGCCCTAGTGGCAAGTGCCGATATTCCTATACTACTACCCCGGATCCCCCAACTGACTGTCAGTGTGTGCTGCTGGGATCTGTTGTACAACTGGGTTCCAGGAGCACACCTTCACAGGTTGGGGTTAATTGAGCTGCTGGATGGGGTATTCTCCAGCAGCCAATCTCCTTTAGTCTGCAGCACATATAAACCGAGCTCCTGTCAGTGTTTGTCTGGTGTCCATCGTGAGCAGTCATGTTACTTCAGCTTGCTGCGTGACTTGTGTCCTGTTGACTGTCCTGTACAGCTTGCTGCGTGACTTGTGTCCTGTTGTCTGTCCTGTAGGCCTTGCTGTGTGACTTGTGTCCTGTTGTCTGTCCTGTACAGCTTGTTGTGTGACTTGTGTCCGGTTGCCTGTGCTGTTTCAGCTTGCTGTGTGACTTGTCCTGTTGTCTGTGTTGTTGCAGCTTGCGTTATGAACTGTGTCCCGTGCTGCTGGACTCCTGGTTAGTGTAGGGACTAGCGGTATAGCCAGGACCCATGAAGTGGCCTGCTAGCTTCCATGTTTTGCTCAAAATGTCAACAAATACCTGGTATTTATATTCAACTTTACAGATGCTACTAGTGATTGCATTTTGGCTGCTCTATGCTGTCTTTTCTGGCTCTGTGTGTCTTCTTGTTCTGTCCAATTGTTCCTGTCATGTGGCATGTTTATGTGTCCTGTTCTGGTGTGTGGTTCCTAGGAGTAGCTAGGGCCTAGATTCGGAAGACCGCTGGGCTGCCCTTTATTGGGGCGATGTCCCCGCCTTGGTAGGGCCATGTCATCCTCCCTGTAGTTCAGGGCCAGTTATCTAAAACCCATGTGTATTCTTTGGTCACGATCGTATGGGCCCTGTGCTTAGTTGCCTACATGATCTTAACATCGACGTTCCCATAATATGCATAAACAAAAAGTATCAAAGAAAGAAGAGAGGGTTGATCTAAAGCAGATTCAGCTTCAGAGTCAGTAGTCAAAGGCAAAGCATCATCATACATAACAAGGACAGATTTGTCAATGGTCTTTGGGAAAAAGTCCCGTAGGATTTGCAGTATCACTAATATTTTCCTATAATAGGAATACTCATTTCTCCTACAGAACATTATCACACTGAAAATACAACAGTAACACCTTTTAGCAAGTATACACATTCCAACCAATCACAGAACTGACATTTACACAAATACATAGCCAGAATGTACCTTAAAATTCATATATTTCCTATTTTTAAGACACTGTAATTCACTTGATTCATTACAAGTTTCTATCCCATTCAGTTACGCACAGTACCGCTGCAAGATTTTGCAAAGTCAGTCGCTGGTTATCTATCTAACTATGAGAAGGGGGGCCTGTGCCCACAGCTCCTTGCATTCCTTCTTTTGCTGAACTATGAAGGGGAACGAAGAGGGGTAACTGGGAGAATTGTTATCAGAGGTTCTCAAGAATCAAGCATTAACCATTTACCAATTCCTATATATATATATCTATTATCATACATCTTTTCATATATATATCTATAGGTGACATAATAACACTCCTGCACTGTCTCAAGGCTAAGAAATTATCACGTATTGATCCTTTATCTCTCTCTTAAAGTTTTTCTACTACTGTCTGCTATCTTCTGATCCATATCAATGCTACTGTCACCCATAGTGACCTTTCCCCACAGTGCAAACACCATCTGATCAGTGTTAAGACATCAAAACATACAGAACAAACAGTCACATATTTGTCCACAGATTCTGTATGAACTTGTTTCCTGTCATCGGGGGACAGACTATAAAAGGATTCCATTTCTCCCCACAGTGGCGTGGAAAAGATTTGTCCAGCAACAACTTCATATGGGGGCAGTTTAAGCACAATGCTAGGCAAAACGACTTGAGGTGGGTGCTAAACACAGACTGCAGGGCAGATAATCGGGGGGGGGGGGGGGGTAGGGTGGCATTTGAATATTCCCATGCAATTCAGAAAAGGCACCCATCATTTCAGTGCAAACATTGGGATGCCAGGTAAAAGATACATCGATGGGAGGTGAGAAGCCAGCTCATTTCTGCTGCGAAGCTAGGATGGCGCTTGTGCGGCAGCCAAAGGTATTGTTACAACAGATTTTAATAACTTTTCATTGGGCAAAAAATATTCTTTATTTGCTGAAATTAGAATACCCCTTAAAACCTTAATGACCGCATGCTGTGTTTTTGTGGTAGCCGTAACCAGGCTTTATTATGCAGTGTTGTGAAAGCATGGAGAAGTAAAGCAGCGGCTACACTTAGAATTGTAGATATTGATGTTTAATCAAGAGTTTCTACATGACAAAACATTTGTCAAAACAGAGCACATATAAGTAATCATTTTCTTAGTCTGTGTATGATGTCCCTAAATACATTGTACAGCCCTCCAAACCCTAATAACCAGTTTCCCCCAAAATAAGACAGTGTCTTATATAAATTTTTGCTCCAAAGGATTACACTTTTTTACATGAATAGCTGCCTGGACACTATTTAAATTTACTTTTTATTAACTGCAACTAGGGCTTAATTTTGGAGCAAGGGTTATATTTGAAGCATTCTCAAAATCCTGAAACATTGCTAGGGCTTATTTTCGGGGTATGTCCTTTTTCAGGGAAATAGGGTAGTCATATGGCTGATTTTTTCCAGAAATATGAGGCAGAAAAAATATATAAAAAGACATAAAGAAAAACTAAGTATGGTTTTATAAATCAGGAGATAATAAAAATGATCTGCTTCTTAAAAGGTCTTAAATTTAGGTAAATATTGATACAACCCCACATGAACGATAACAAATTACAAATTACACCATGATATTGCTTAGATACTGAAAACTAGGCCAAAATGCAGAATCAATACTTTGTAGAACCACCTTTAGCAGCAATAACTTAAAGCTGTCGTTTTCTGTATGACTTTATCAGTCTCTCATATCATTCTCACTCTTCTTTAAAACGTTGTTTCAGTTCATTGAGGTTTATGTGCATTTGTTTAGGCACAGCTCTCTTAAGGTTCCACCACAGCAGTTCTGTTGGGTTGAAGTCTGGACTTAGACTGGGCCATTGTGAGACTTAGATTCTTTTCTTTTTCAGCCAGTCTGATGTAGATTTGCTGGTGTGCTTGGGATCATTGTCCTGTTGCATGATCCAGTTTCAGCCAACCTTTAGCTTTTGAATACGGCAACATAAATACACGATGTAAAAACACGTAAACGGGCGCACAAATCTCACATTTGTGTACCCATTCAGATGGTCCTGGCCCAGCGCATATATGCTAAGCTCGCAATGCTGTTGGGCGGGGGGAGGCAGTTTAGCTCTGCTAAACTGTCTCCCCGTTCCCTCGCCCTCACTGACTCTAGGCAAGGGGAGGAGGCGAGATGGGGCAGGAGCTAGAGTGCCCCTTGTCGCAGCCAGCAATGGGAGGGGCGGGAGACATTTAAACTACTAAAACAAGAAGGCAGCAAAGAAGCACTAAAAACCTATAATGAAAAAATGAATTATGTAAAAAGCAGATAAAAGCAGCAAAAGTGGAGACAGAGAGACCCATTGCCAAAGAGAGTGAAACTAACCCTCACCTGTTTTTCAATTATATAAATAGTAAAAAGATTAATACTAAAAGTGGTGAACCTTTAATAAATTAAGTAGTTAAAATTATGAAGGGTGATGAAAAGAAAGCAAATCTATTAACTAGTTTTTTCTTCAGTGTATTCACAGAGGAAAAATGAAATGTCAGATGAGATTCAGAGAGATAATCCGGGTATACAGGCAGGTAGGAACTATTAGGGGTTGATCCAGGGAACAGTCTGATTGCCATTAGGGAGTCGGGAAGGAATTTTTTCCCCAAAAGGGCTAATTGGCTTCTGCTCTTGGGGTTTTTTGCCTTCCTCTGGATCAACAAAACAGGAGGCTAGACAGGCTGGACTAGATGGACATTGTCTTCATTCAGCCTTACGAACTATGTTAAAAAAAAAAAGGAAACTCTCCACTAAATGTCACTGGCCTTGACCCTTGACCCAGTAAGAAGTGCAGAGCTACCTTTAAAAGATTAAAATATACAAATCACTGGGTCCTGATGGCATTCACCCGTGGGTCCTAAGGTAATTAAGTAATGTGATAGACTGACTATTGTTTCTTATATTTAAGGACTCTATAGTAATGTAGGCTGTTCCATTGGATTGGCGCATAGACTATGTGGTGCCAATATTCAAATAGGTGTCAAAAAGTGAACCCAGAAACTACAGGCTGGTAAGTCTTACTTCTATTGTGGGTAAAATGTTTGAAGGGTTTCTAAGAGATGCTATCTTGGTGTATCTTAATAAAAAAAAGCTGCATAAATACATATTAGCATGGGGTTGTAAGGGGACACTCCTATCAAACCAATCTGATCAGCTTCTATGAGGAGGTAAGTTCTAGACTGGACTGAGGAGAGTCATTTGGAACTTGTATCTTGATTCTTCCAAAGTGTTTGATACTGTGACACATAAAAGGTTGGTATATGAAATGAAAATGCTTGGTCTGGGCAAGAATGTGTGTAAGTGGTTAAGTCACTGGCTCAATGATAGAAAACAAAGGGTAATTTTTAATAGTACATACTTGGGGTCACTCTGAGGAGCATGCATGGCCGTATAAGTCTCCTTACTCACCTTTCAGGTGTCTTCTCACACCCCTTCTGGGTGCTGTCCTTGGGGAGATACGATGCCATACCCTGACCCACTCACCCCCTAGGTGTCTCCACACATTTTTTGGGTGCTCTCCTTAAGGAGCTCCGATTCCAGCCAATCAGGAGGCTGAAATTGGCACACATGAGGGGGCGGAGCTACGCGATGATGCGTAGAAGGGGCGGAGCCAGAACGCCTCTGCTGCCGGACTGAGCCGAAGGGAAAAGACCCTTCTGCGCAAGCGTGTCTAATCGGGCGATTAGACGCTGAAATTAGACGGCACCATGGCGACGGGGACGCCAGCAACGGAGTGGGTAAGTGAATAACTTCTGTATGGCTCATATTTAATGCACGATGTATATTACAAAGTTCATTAATATGGCCATACAGAAGTGTATAACCCCACTTGCTTTCGCGAGACAACCCCTTTAAAAGAATACCACAACAGAGTGAGTAGAGAAATAAATATGTAAATAATCCACTGATAAAGATGTGAAAGTTTTATGATCACAAAATTAGTGTTAGGGGTTCACCAGGTCAGAGTGTTATCTGTGCTATAGATTTTTCATACTCCACAGTCATGCATGAATCCTCTTGAAGAATTTAGGCCTCTGTTGAAAGTGTCAAAAGTTGTTAAAAGTTTGTACTCCCAGATTTTTCTATGGCTTTGAGATTTGAAATTGCCCTTCAATATGGTAACTTGCATATGTTCTATGTTGTGTCCGTGACAAGAAAAGTGCTCAGCCACATGTAATTCTGTATTTCTCTTTTTAATTGTGTGGCGGTGAGACCACATCCTCGTTTCAGTTTTTGTCCTGTTTCTCCAACATAAAGGCCCCGACAGGACATTTACTGCACAGGAGCAGGTACACAACATCAGACGTGGAACATGTGAATGTCCTCGGGATCTTACAGTCCTGCTGTGTGTTGGGGATTTGTATCCTGTCTGTTGTCAGTACATGTGAGCAGGTCTTACAGCTCCTTATATTGTAGGGATAAGTTCCTTTTTGTGTGTCATAGGGCAATGCATTCCTGATTCCTCAAATTTGGAGGTTGCCTGTAACACAGAAGGGGAGGGCCCAGGAATAGGGTATGATGAGCAACTCACAAGTGCCATGAATCCCACAGAAGATGTACTGATTAAGTGGCTGCATACAAAAGGGAAGGGGAAAACTACAGGACATACAAGGGAAAGAACCTATTAAAAGGTATACACCATTATTCATGTATATATTAGCATAGTAGTTCAGATCAATAGAGACAACTTAGAAGAGCTCAGAGTATTACAGAAGAGGCCCATTTGGAGGATAGAAAGCAAATATAGGTTAAAAAATATAGTCAAGGTTCAAGACAAAGGGATGTAATATATTTAGCCCTTTGATCCATCTAATTTCTGTATCTTTAAATAAAAGCTGCCTGTCACCTCCTCTACAAAGAGGTGGAATCCAGTCAATGCAGTTGGTTTACATTGTTAACCTTTTCAATAAAATGGTGGGAATAAGAAGGTCTATGATCTTATTGCAAATGGTAGATTCATGCTTAGATATATGATATAGCTTTATGTTTAGATATATGACTGGGGAAGATAATGGCAAACCACCCCGCAAAAACAGTCTGTAAAGAAAACACCATGATGTGACATCACCCCAGGAGTCAGTCATGACTTGGTGCTTGTACCAGGGGACTTTACCTTATTTTAGGGTAAGTTTTAGAGCCCCGTGTGGTGCAGAGTGTTAAGGCAGCAGAAATACAGTCCTAGGCTCTCGCTCATGACCTGAAGGTTGCAGCTTCAATCCCTGCTTGGTTCAGGTTGCCGACTCAAGGTTGACTCAGCCTTCCATCCTTCTGAGGTCGGTAAAATGAGTGCTGGGGGATAAAAGATCACTGGGGAAGGCAATGGCAAACCACCCTGCAGAAACAGTCTGTGGATTTTAAGTAGCTTGTAGAGAACTGGTGTTTTGGGGTACAGAGGAACAAGGAACTCCACCTTTTTTCTGGGTAATAATATTTTGTACGATGTCTCTATCAATTTTTGTAAGTACATTCCTTAAATAGGTACTCAGATCATTTTACGGTCTCAAGATCTCCCCTCTGTAAGAATGAACATCTTGTACAGCTATGCCAAATGCCTTGTCAGCTGGTTTAATCACAATGGTTTAATCCATTTGAAGGGAGGTCAAAGCTGCACGTTCTACATTAGTGAGATTCATTGATCTAGGTTTTGTGTCTGCAGTATTGTTTCTGAAAACTCACCAGGTCTTTCCTTTCCCTTGAGATATATGTTTCCACTGAAGTGTATTTCTTAGGGGGAGCGTATTAACTTGGTGGCCTCAACTGAGAGATACGTTGTTTAAACAGTGATCCCTCTGGGACAGCTACAGGATTAGCTCTTGTTGGTGTGTCAAGTTATATCTCTGCCTGTAAACTAATTGATCTACAAAAAACTTTCCATATCTTTATCTAAGTTGCAGAAATCAATTGGATATGTGCAGAATGACAGTCCTTTATTCAAGATCTGTGTCTCTAATGGTAATAAAGTTCTTTTAGAAAGATTAACTACTGTGTCTGTTTGCTTTGTATTTGTGATCTGGTATTGATTTGATTGAAGCTCGAAGATCCTTATCCACTGTTGCCGGCATCTCTTTTCACCCCTCCTTGTTAACTTCTTATGAAGAACCATGTGGATGGTCTTTGGCCTACAAAATCCATAGTTTGATTATAATCACTCTAAGAAGCAATTGATTCAGAAGTTGTGTTGTCTCAAAGGCCTGATACAGAACTTCTTAATTGCCACCGATATGCTTGGCTTGTTTCATTTTTAGTTTTGTGGGAACTTCCTTCTTTTTCTTTCTTCCAAGCTTGTATGGAATGTTTCTATTTTACCTGCCAAAGTAGTTTTTATTACATAGATACTTTTTTTTCTGGAGATAAATTTGAGAAAATTTTCTCTTCAACCATATTTATCCCTGTATCAATAGCTTTTAATTCTTTACGACTGGGTTCACATGGGATGGAATTGCTGCGGAATTTCCATGCGGATTGTCCTCATGGCAATTCTGCATGTGGCTCCTAATCCTGGGATTAGCCAGCAAAGTGGACGAGATTTCCAGCGGAATTCTCGTGGTTTTTCAGTGCAGCCATTCTACGAGAATTCCGCTGGAAATCCGTCCTGTGTGAACCAAGCCTACGTATTATCTAGAGATAATAAGATGATACAGAACAATGCTTTATTAAGATGAATACAACAGTCCGATTCTACCTCCCCCTGCTGCATTGCCCTATGATGGCCTGCAGTTCTCCCACACCCCCAGATTGGGTGACAGGTGCGGCGGAGGAGTAGGTGTTCTCCTTTCGCCAAATTACAACTTCCAGGTTATTCGCCCGGCTCTCTTACCTTCTCCTCGTTCAAAGTACATACCCTGCGACTTTTCTGTTACACCCACCTGTTCCTGGACCATTTTGCCACCTGGCTCCCCCACTTCCTATCCTGCAAACTCCCAACCCTCATCCTCTTTTGATTTCAACATTCCTACTAAGAATCTCATCTTCCCATCTGCCTCCCAGCTTCTAACAGTCACCTCTTCCCTCGGCCTATCACAACTCTCCAACTCCCCCATTCACATAGACGACAACATTCTCCACCTAATTTTCCTGCATCTATTCTCCGCCTCCCCTTTTACTAACTCCCCCTCTCACTCCCAGATCACAACCTCCTCTCATTAGGCACCAAAACATCTCCCCTGACCCTCCCACCTCGCACCTTCAGACTGTCAACACTCAACAGTTTGCCGAGACCTTACAGACTTCCCTGTCCCCATCTCTCTCCTTTCATGCCCCAACCTGGCTGCCAAACACTACCACATGACCCCCAGTCATGCCCTGGATGAAGCGGTACTCCCCATGACCCGATAAATCCACCACAGACCACAACACCATTGGCTCATTTCCCCAAATGCACTTCCTCCGGTGATGCTCTAGATGTGCTGAACAGTTGTGACGCAAATCCAAACATCCTGCAGACTTCATCCACTTCAAATTTATGCTTAAAACCTACAATCTCGCCCTCCACCACGCCAAACAAGTTTATTTCACCTCCCTCATCTCCTCACTATCCCACAACCCCAAACAACTCTTTAACACATTCCACTTCTCAGCCCCAAAGAACAAGCCCCCGTGACGGATCTCAGTGCTGGAGAGCTGGCCGTAAAGAAATCCCCAAACATCGCACGGCTAGCTCTGATCCCGGTCTCTCCAGCACTGCATCTGTAGTGGCCCAGAACGCCATCCTGGTCCCCTCCATGAATGTCATACATGTTTTGTCTCATGTGGATGCACTGTGCAAAGCTGTCTTGTCAATTTCTGTATGTGTGTTGCACAGCTGCGGCGTCTGAAGGATTAACATTAATAAAATCAATGCCTGTCAGCTCTGTCTGCTGAATGTATCTATTTTATTGTGTCATGTGGTATACGTGAAGGTATAAATAGGAGTGTCTGAGAGCATGAAAGGGTCTTTCATCTTGCCTGCTACAGAGTACTAACACAGAGCCACATGGAAGCACCTTCAGCTTCCATGGAGGTGAAGATGGAGGAAGAAGAGGAACATCCCATAGCATTTGGAGGATTGATGTGAGAGGAGTGAGTCCCAGCAACAGAGAGAGAAATGAACTCGCAGTTTTCTGAAAACAGGTACCCGTTCACACCACAGGCTTTTCCTGTGCGGCCGTCCAGCATTAGGATCACCGCACAGAGGTACTTGATTGAGACACCCATGCATCTGCTGTGCGGCTATATTGGCTATATTGGCTAAGCCTTCCTGAGTAATAAGTGTTTTTCCAGAGTGTATGTGGAGTGACCCCTACCCCCTTCCTCCTCCGGAGTGTTCCCAATTCAGGACCGGTTACATATAGATAATGTGGACTATATGGCCGTATTTACCCTGTGTATCCTCCCTACCTCTGAGCTTTAGCCTGTTTCTACTAAAAGTGAATTGTAGTTGTATTACCTGTTGTACCAAGTTATTTTCAAGTAAAAGTTACACCGGGCTCTAACTGTTCCTAGGGACCCGAGGTACTATACACAAGTCTTCGTGTTTATTACTCCGCCGCATAGAATAATAGTGTGTGGGAACGGTGGCGTCATGAGTGATATATAATACAACGCCCCTCATCCCCTTAATTGGCACTCCTTTCCAAAGGAGTGATGAAGCTGGCCTGCAATCTTGCTCTGGCCTTGGCTGCATGTCATCCCTCAAGGACCAGAGCCTATTAAGTGCCACCATGACACGTCAGCACTTATCCCTCCCAGCTCTCCATGTTAGCCAGGTGTCTGGGGTGTTGCACATCCATCACTCATTCACTATCTATACTCGAACCAATGACAGAGGAAGAAGCCTCCATACTGCTCTCTCTACTGCTCCCTCCACCACCTGTGAAAGCAATCCATTCCCCTCACACCTCCTCAGGTCCCTCTCCCCGGCTGTCATTTACCCACATCACCACCATCTTCAACTTCTTCCTGTCCTCTGGTATCTTTTCCCCCTTATTTAAACATTCCAACAACCCGACTGACGCTGCCAACTACTGACCAATTTCTAACGACCCCTTCATCTCAAACTGCTTGAAAGCCTGGTCTATTCCTGCCTTACATGCTTTCTCTCTCATAACTCTCTCCTCGATCCCCTACAGTCCAGTTTCCGCCCCCCTACACTTGACCGAAACCGCCCTCATTAAAGTAGTGGCCTAAAGGACACTGCTGTCTCCTGGTTCTCCTCCTATCTCTCTGACAGCTTATTCAGCATCTTCTTCACTGGCTCTACCTCCTCTCCACGTCCCCTCACTGTTGGGGTCCCCCAGGGCTCAGTCCTTGGCCCCATTCTCTTAGGTAACTGTGCGGTCCAGTCCTAGGGATCATACAGTTTCTCAATTAGTTGCCCCAGACTTCAATTAGAAAAGAGTAGTGCTGTGTGCACGTTCCCCTGGCACGTTCTTCTGGCATCAGCGTTCACGTCCTGAACACTATGATGCCAGGAGTTTATGTACATGACGCTACAGCCTCTAATTGAATGCAGCGGTCATCTGACTTAGGGTGGCACCATCTATCTTTACAAACGCTGGGACCACTGCAGGACTGCAGCACTGGATCACGGCATCTGAGGACAGGTAGGTACACTTCCTTCTCTTATTTTGGCACAGTGGGCGCAAAAGCGGCATGTTGTCCGGTAACCAGAAAACCCCTTTGCACACTTAATTTTCTGGCGGACCTCTGGAGAAGGACTTCACAGAGGGATCTAATCCCGCTTACCCATTGACATAGTGCCATAACCGCATGAAGAATTGACATAGCAGAAAAATGCTACCGTATGATGGTGTGACATTTCATTAAGCCATGTGAATATGCCCTTACAGAGTTACTTAGCTTTTATGCAAACTGTATCAATACATAAGCTAAAGGGCTTTCAATGGAGAACATATGATAAATATCTGAATAATTCCATTTGGATTTCATTCAGTTTCTTTCTTGGAAATTGGAATTAAATAAAAGTTACCTGAGCATGCACAAAACAATATCATATTGTCTCATATCTTAGATTAACGTAAGGAATCTGTCACAGAAATGCTTATCGGGATGAGGTGAGTATGCACACATTGTATTATAAAAGGATAACAATCTGCAGATCTAATGACTCATGTTGAAAGTATGACATATAACACATAATGAACCTCCCTTCCATGTACTGTATCAAGAAAATGTGCTATTCAGTTTTTATGTGCTGGCCATATTTTTTTGTAAATGGACCTGCTGTAACATGCACTCATGTATTATGTATCTTATTTTTAATGTATGTAACCCTCATAAAATGTTATAGTACAGGTCAAAAGTTTTAGAATACCTCAATTTTTCCAGCTTTTATTGATACTTACACAGTTTAATGTCTCAAATGCACTTTTAGATGAAAGTATAGAAGGAATAAACAAGTAAGGATTAACTTTTTTTCACCAAATTAAATCTAGAATGTTGATTCTTCAAAGTAGCTGCCTCTAACTGTTATAACAGCTTTACATAACCAAGGCATTTTTTTATACAATTGCATTCAGATATTGTTCAGAAAATTTCTTCCTAACATTATTACAGAAATTTCAATAAATGTGCAGATCATCTCAAACAAGCTCAAGGGTTTATATCTAGATATTGTACAGGTCATTCAATTCTTTGAAGCCTACCAACTTCCTCTAGCCTTCTTAAGTAGTTCTGACATAACCTAGAAGTATGTTTTGGATCATTGTCTTGCTGTAATGTGAACCCCTGACCAATTAGGTGTACACTGGAGGGTATTGCATAGCATATCTAAATGCTGTGGTAGCCCTTTTTGTCCAGTGTGCCAGTCACCCTGTGCAACTTGCCAACCCTGGGTCCAACATTTTCTCCTCCATGTTTGACAGTTGGTGTCACACACTTGGGAACCATCCTTTCACCTACTCAATAGTTTACAAAAACCCTGCGTGATGTACCAAAGATGACAAATTTGGATTAATCAGTCCATAAGACTTGGTTCCATTCTTCAATAGTCCACTAGAGGTACTGCTTGGTCCACGCAAGTCTTTTTTTCTATTTTGCAATCTTTGCTACAGCTTTCATATGTGCTTGAAGATTTTTTGCAGTGAGGCACTGATCACTCAAACGTCTGACTCTCAAAAACTTGTCTGATTTTGTAGTGGCCTTTGGCCTGCCAGACCTCTTCCTGTCAGTTTCCTCCAGTTTCCAAGTGCCTTTTAATGGTATAGGAAACTGTACTGACTGCTACCTTGGCTTTCTTCCCAATTTCTCTGTAGGATAGACCTATACTTCTAAGGGCTCCCACACACTTGCGTTTTTTTAAAATGCAAATGTTAATGGGACTTTCTAATGTTAAAACCGCATCGCACAAAAATCGCCAAACACAAACTTGCGATGTGTTTTTAACATTAGAAAGTCCCATTTAAATTTGTGTTAAAAAACGGCAGCCTTAACACAGAGTTAAAAAAAACGCAAGTTGTTAGAAGCCCTAAGGATTCATGCCCACGAGCATCGCAGGATATGCCTGCGGATTTACGACACGGGTGTACCACGATTAAAAACAAAAAAGTGCCTTCTGGTGATTGCAGATTTCTGCTGTCTCCATTATTGCTATATTAATGGAGACCTCCCACGGCATCAATCCGCGGCAAATAGAACATGTTGCAATTTATTTTCCTCTATGGAAATCCACGGTAGAATTTTGCATGTGAGCATTGGCAGGCAGAAAGCTATTAGGTTCAATTGAACCTAATAGCTGCAGAATTCACGCGCAGATTTCCGCTGCAGGAAACACGTTAGAAATCCCTCCGTGGGCATTCACCCTAAGGGAGGATACCCACTGGCGATATTTTCTTTCTTGCACTGCGAGAGCACGTGAAAACTCTCGCCTTGCAGCGCAAGAAAGATGCCGAAATACAACCGGCATATTGCCAGTGTTGTCAAGGGGGCCAGCGGCAGCAGCGCTAGCCCCGTTGAAAACATAGGGAGAATACCACGGACTTCTGCCACAGCTGTCAGAGCTGTGGTAGGAGTTTCCTTCATCCCCGTGGGGACCGGGGGGATGAAAGAATTCTCTGTCACAGCTGTCACAGCTGTGGCAGAAGTGCAGAATGTATCCCATTGAAAGCAGTGCTTTCTGGCCAGCCCCGCAGTATGATTATCGGGGAAGGGCTTGAAATATAAGCCCTTCCCTGAAAATCATCAATAAGTGGTAAAATTTTTTTTTTTTTAATTACTCACCTCTCCACCGCTCAGACGCGTTCTCCGGCTGGATCCCCGGCACTGCTGTCCAGCACTTTCAGCAGGCGGGGATGTAAAAAGCCACGCCTCCTGAAAGGGCTGTGCTGATTGGCTGAGGGCTGAGCCAATAGCAGCTAGTGCTTAGCTATTGGCTGAGCGCTGAGCCAATTACAGATAGTCCTTAGCTATTCATTCATGAATAGCTAAGGAATATCTGTAATTGGCTGAGCGCTGAGAACCACAGGTCCCAAATGCACAGCCTTAACATGCAGATTATAAGGAACATAATAGGCAGTTTCTCTCTGGGGGTTAACACTCGTTAACCTCTAGGGTCGCTTTCTCTTTCCTCTTGGGAAATATCTTAGTCCCAAAAGTTTTTGATGTTCCTTGAGTAACACAAATGACCCTCAGCCACTCAAACAGTCCTGATGGGTAATTATTACCTGTCCTTACTGATGTGCACAGCTATACAACTGGTCTCAAAAGAGGCAACTTTAGCTGTGAAACAGGAGGGTGGAGGGACTGTCACAGTGAGCAAGGGTGCTGCTGTAAGTGCTACCAGGAGAGGCGCAGTAGACTGCAGAACAGCTACTACTGGACTGGCTGAGTGAGCACTGTGACCCAGGGAAAGGAGCAGCGGGGAGACCATAGAGAAAGAATGCAGTATTGCACTGCACAGCAATGGACCAAGACCTGTCATGGTCTATTTGCTCCAACGGGGTCGTTGCACGGTGGTCTCGATTCCTAGATGGACTGGCTTCACTGTTCTAGTCCGACAGATTGATGTTTCATGTTTTTATGGTTTGTTATTTCTTTTTGTGTTACTTTGGTCATTTATCTGTATTCCCTCAATGTTTCCCCTGTCACTGATTTTGTTCTCTTGTGTCATGTGTGGATTTTACCCTGGTGTTTGTGGAACTCTGTCTGTCCAGTTGCATTGCCTCTTTATTTATGTCTGCTTGTGGGTCTGCTTGTTGCTGATTATTTTCTCAGTCTTTGTGGAGAAAAGACGTGTTTCGTGGGGATAGGAGTTCTACTGTAAAGCTAAGCAATGCTTTTGTTTGTTCATTAGTGTATTCCTTCTTAGTTGATAGAGTTAGTGGCCGAGGCACCAGACGTGGGGCTGCCCTTATGGAGGTGCTAAAATCGCTTTTTGGCTGGGCGAATCTTGTCCTATTAGGCAGGGTGAGGTTATCCCTTCCTCCTTTTGTTTAGATTATATGATATTTTACTCCATTCCGTAGTCTGCTCCCTGTGTGAACATAACCTTACATTCGTCCTGGGCGTGGTGTGTCTTACACTCAGGGCGAACGTGATAAGACCAAGGAGGACATTGAAGCCTTCATTGGCAATAAATTGCAAGTAAGGCTCACCTCAGTAAAAACTATTAGGTGTGCACACCAAATCAGAAATTTAGTCAGCAGGCGTGCAGCTATTAGGCACAGAAACATTGGCGGGCGTTCAAATATCTGTTACAAATTTGGTTACAGCATTACTGATACTGTTTTGTTGGTACTGTTATTATTCTGTACAAAATATTATTTTTCCCTATTATGGATAAAGTATTAATAATTCTAGGATTTAGTTAGCCGTAGCTAGTGATAGGGGCCAAGAGGGGCTGAAGGAGTTAATATATGTTGCTTATCAAAATGAATATATTGCAAATATTTTGTATGTGAACAGAACTCATGACTATTGAGAAATAGGCTTGTGATTTCTCTCCTAAGTTGTACGTCTGATCTAAATGGAAATCAGGAAGTTCACCATAGCAGATGTTCATAAATGTAGCAAGAGATGGCCTAACCACAAGAGAATTATCAGAAATTTCTTAAAGATGTGTTTGTCTGAGTCATATATCACACGTCTAAAGTTAAATGTCAAGTTATAAGATGTAAAAGTCATGAGTTTGAGATGTATGTAAAATCACGAGTTTTTCCTTGTTTAGCCATGAGGGGGGACTGGCTATAAAAGCCAAGAGATACAGACAATAAAATAGAGTTCATTGCTTCACCATATACCGTGTGTAATGGTCAATGCTTTGCCTCTCAAAAGAGCGCTCAATCTGATACCTAGGTCAATTTGGAAGCGGACAACATCACTGACCAGTCTGTTTGTGCAGACTAACCCTCGACAGTTTTTGGCGCCCAACGTGGGGCGGGGCTTACCTTTACGGGACATCGCAACCAGTAGACTGAAACAAACTCCTGGCCCGTTGACGTGGATACTGGATCCTGAGACCCCAGACTGAAAACACCGGTGTAGAGGTAAGAGCTTATCTTACTATTATACAGTCTGGATTCTTTAGATCTCTGTGTGTCTCTAACGGACTAGAGGTTGGTTGTTGCCTGTTTCCTATATTTTCTGCCCCGTCCATATTTTAGAGTGAATAAGTTCATCTAACTGTCCTAGACGGAAGAACTCACTCATTGGGACTTAAAGAGTCATGTTGTCTGTATTGGAGATTGAAATAATTGTTATTGTTATAGTCTCATTTCTGGCAGTCATATTGTTACTCTGGATCTGTTATAATATTACTAAAAGTTCCCTAAGAGGCGAAGTCTGGTCTCCCCTGAATCCTAGTGTTTGAAGTTGACCACGTTTTAGTTCTGTAAATCTATTCCGGGACAGGGAACTGTGTGTTCCCAGATAATCTCCGTGATTATCTTAGTTTACTGTGTGAAATATACGTCCTGTATACTTAGTGAAGAATAGTTGGAAGTGGTCAAGATGGGTTCTGAACAATCTAAGATATATCAGACTCCTATTAAAATAATTAAAGATAGAGAAGGGGAGGACATTTGCAGACAAGCCTATAAAGTTTACAAACGTATAGGCCTCAAGAAGGCGGGAACATTCAATTATGAATTTTGGTCACAATATGAGGATAAGCATAGAAAGGAAATAAGAAATAAGGGTTTGGAAAAAGGCATGAAGGCCATCCTGGACTGCTCTAAAACAGCAGAAGACGAACACTGGGACTCCGAGTCCCGAGGCGAGGGCATTTTAGTTTATTGTCCTATGGCCCGGCCACCAATAGACGTTCCCATGGAAACCCCTACGGTTCCATTGGTCTCTCCTGTCGTCCCGGCCGCTCCACCAATGTCTCCAAATAATCCCTTTAATTCTCTGTATCCCAATTTGCCACCCCTGCCTCCTACGTATCCACAGGCTACTGCCCAGATGGATACACCTCCCTACAGCCCTCAATCAGGATCCCCGGGCCCTGAAGTAAATAGAGGTCCGGCTTGGGACTGTCCACGTTGTGGTCAACAGAATGCCTGTTTTAAAGAACTCTGTACAGTATGTGGGACTCCACGTCCCAGGGATCAGTGTAGACAACCGGTTCCCTTGTTCCCAGTTACAACCTCCACTACCCATTATAGAGAACCAAACAGACCGAGTCCACCATTGGGCACGGTCAGACAAGAGGACACCGACAGACCATCGTCTTCTAATGACAGACCCACGGACGCACATAGACCAACTCCCGGGTCTACAGTCACTACATGGCGACCCTGGAGTGCCACAGACCAGATGGCACTGTGTCAGCAGCTGCCCGATCCCCAGACAGAGCCAGCAGCTTTCCATAGAAAGTTGGAAGTCATACAGAAAAACTACTCTGCCACTTGGACAGATATGGAATGTCTTATGAATGTAAAATGTCCTCTGGGCCTTTACAATAGTATTGCCCAATTTTGTGGTCTTGAAGATCGCCCAGATGACCCCCAGACATTACTTAGTGGTACTCAATATGTGGACAAGGTTAAAGCCTGGTTTAAGGATAAAGCCCAAGAGAGACGTACAGCCCTAACCCAGTGTAGACAGAACAAGGGCGAGTCTATTGAATGTTACTTTGGCCGTTTAGAGGAAGTAGGCAGAGATCTGGGTTTATATGATTGTCCAAAAGCCATACGTAATGCTGCTTTTTGTGAAGCCTTTATGCAAGGAATAGATAAGCGCCTGTCCGACCGCGTTAAAGCGTGTACCCCCGATTGGCGACAGGCCAAACCGCGTGATCTATATAAGAAAGCTGTAGGATTTGTCATGGACACAGAAGACCACGCAAAGGGTGTTATGGTTAAACATTACACCATGGAGGGGGACACAGCCCGACTTAACGACCCCAGGCGGGAGACCCGTAAGTGTTATAACTGCGGGAAGACTGGACACTTGGCCCGTAATTGTAGGGCCCCTAAACGCCCTAGACAGAACATGTCAGACGAAAGAGGGCAACAGGGAAGTACGGCCAATACCACATCATCCCGCCCACAGGGAAACAACGGGTATACCAATTACCAATGAAGGTCTGGCACTCCTTCCCCCGTGTCCCTTATAGTTACTGACGCATGTGGGCCACAAATTTTTCAGCCTCTAAAAATCCAGGGGAAGGAGGTGCCCTTTTTAATTGACACAGGGGCCACTAAATCATGTGTCAGTACCTCACAAGTCAATGACCTTAGTATTCCCCTCTCAGACTCCATAGCCATAGCCGTTGGAGTGTCCGGTGAGCCAACACCCATGCGTGAGACCGAGCCCATAGAAGTCTCCTTTCAAGGGTCACGAGTCCTCACCCGCTTCCTGGTGTCACCCGCTGGGGATTGCATCATGGGAACCGATGTGATGGGACCCCTGGGGTGCTGTATTCAGCTCCATCCTTCCGGTGAGGCTCATGTCAGTACCTCTGCGGCCGACCACCAAGTATTCTGTCTCATGGCAGCAGACTTGGTCACTCCGCCTCCTTCTTGTACTGTATATGTGTTGACCCCAGAAGATACACAGGTTCTCTCAGCAGTGCCAGAGACCCTATGGGCAAAAGGGAAGACAGACTTGGGCCGTCCCCACGTACCACCAGTCATTGTATATCTCAAAGATGGGGAAAAAGCCCCCATGATTCGCCAGTATCCCCTAGCCATGGCACAGGAAGATGCAATAGCCTCCACTATTACAGAGTTATGTGCCTTGAATGCTTTAAAACCTTGCGTCTCACCCGCTAACACGCCACTCTTCCCGGTTAAAAAGAAAGGCAAGAAAGGCGAACCTGATACCTACCGGATGGTTCACGATCTAAGAGAAATTAATAAGGTGACCATCCTAGAAACACCTTTGGTCCCCAACCCCTACACTCTGTTGTCCACCATACCCTCCGGAACCTGTTGGTACACTCTGGTCGATTTGGCCAATGCATTTATGTCCGTCCCGCTCCACCCCGATTGCCAGTACCTGTTTGCCTTCACGTTCCGAGGAAAACAGTACTGTTGGACTGTCCTACCACAAGGGGCACAAAACAGCCCAAATCAATTCACCCGATGTATGATGCTTGTACTTGATGCATGGCCGGTCCCACCGGGTGTGGCCCTGCTTCAGTATGTTGATGATCTTCTACTCTGTGCACCGGACAGACCTACCTGCGTTGCGGCCTCACTCAGCCTCCTTTGTTTTCTTGCAGACAGCGGGTGTAAAGCCAGTAAAGACAAATTACAGTTTTGCAAATCTCATGTTGTGTTTCTTGGTCACTGCCTAGGTCCTGGTACAAAACACCTCACGCCAGAACGTACCAAGGTGGTGGAGGACATGCCACTCCCCGCCTCCCATGCTCAGTTGCGGACATTTCTGGGGTTAGTGTCATACTGTCGGCCGTGGATTCGCTCTGCCTCCATGACCATGCAGCCTCTGTACGACTGCCTGAGTTCTAAGCCATTTGCTTTGACCCCGGAAGCCGAGTCAGCTTTCCACCAGCTGAAAATACAGATCACCAGCGCTCCAGCACTGGGTCTGCCAGACTATGATAAACCCTTCCAGATGTTCGTGACTGAGATGGCGGAACATGCTACTGCTGTCCTCACACAAGAGCATGGTGACAAAAAGCGCCCTGTAGCATACTACAGTGCACATCTTGACGCAGTAGCCAGGGGTTCACCCTCCTGTGTACGAGCAGTTCTGGCCGTACAAGCACTGCTTGAGAAAGCTTCTGAGGTGGTCCTAGACTACCCTCTTGTGGTCCTCACGCCCCATGACGTACATGGAATTCTGACACAGGTGAGCCGTAGACATCTGTCTCTTGCTAGACAGGTCAAAATGGAACTTGCAGTACACTCTTCATCCAATGTCTCATTTCAACGTTGCACAACTTTGAATCCGGCCACCTTACTGCCATTAGGTGACACTGATTCAAATGGGGGAGTAAGCACAGGGGATCAACTTTTTGTCAATTCCCTAGGCGAAGAGGAAGCTTTTGACACCGAGCACCAGCATGACTGTGCTGCTCTAATGGAGCAGGAGACAGCTGGATTTGCTCATGTCACAGATAAGCCTCTCCTAAACCCCCACCTTGAAATGTTTGTGGATGGATCACGATACCAGAATGAGATGGGCAGATTTGTGACAGGGTTTGCTGTAGTATCAATGAATGAAGTACTGATAGGCCGCGCCTTGCCCCCACATATGTCAGCACAGGAAGCGGAGCTGTGCGCTCTGACCGAGGCCTGCAAGCTCGCCCGGGGAGTCACCGCTAATATCTATACGGACTCCAGGTACGCGTTTGGCGTTGCGCATGACTATGGGCCGATTTGGCGCGCACGGAGCTTCCTAACAGCTCAAGGCAGACCGATAAAGAATGGTGAGGCAGTAAGTAGTTTAATGTCAGCTATCATGCTCCCGAAGCAGGTAGCCATAATAAAGGTAAAGGCACACACCCAAGGGGACTCCTTGGAAAGCAGAGGCAACGAGAAGGCAGACGGAGCAGCTAAGGCTGCAGCCCTGCTGGACTGGAGGGCACCCGTGTGCAGAGTTCAGACCAGGTCCTGCCCAGCGGAGGAGGATCCTGATCCCCCTGCCAAGGACCAGACCCTCTCTGTCCCACCACAGAAGGAGGTGGACCTACTCCCCTCAGGGCAAGAGCAGGAGCGCTGGGCAAGTGCAGGGGCAGTAAAAGGAAATGAAGGTTGGATGATGGGTTCCCGTATGTGTTTACCTGTGGCTGCCTATCCTAGTATGGCCCTTTTGGCTCATGGAAAGGTGCACGCTTCTCGTAATGCCATGGTAGCCCTGGTGGAGAAAATGTGGTACGCTCCGGGATTTGACAGGATGGCAAAGGCATACGTCAAGGCTTGTGAAATCTGTGCACTACACAACCCCGGTCAAGTAGTAAAGACCCCTCGGAAGTGCACTCCGCGACCTTTGTACCCCTTCCAGAGACTACAGATAGATTACATCCAGCTGCCCAGGTCAGGAAGGTATGAGTATGTCCTGGTATGCATTGACCTCTTTTCTGGGTGGGCTGAGGCCTACGCGGTCCCGAAGGCCACTGCAAAAAAACTTGTGTCAGAGTTAGTGTGCAGATTTGGGGTACCAGAGACCATTGAGAGCGACCGTGGTACTCACTTCACTGGTGAGGTAATGAAGGAAGTCATGTCCGCCTTAGGAGTAGAGCAGGCGTTCCACACCCCCTATCATCCACAGCGCTCCGGAAAAGTGGAAAGACTCAATGGCACCCTCAAACTTAAGATACAGAAAGCCATGGTTGAAACAGGAAAACCTTGGCCCGAGTGCCTACCTCTGGCCCTCTACTCAGTACGGACCACGCCAAATAGGAAAACAGGACTGTCTCCTTATGAGATTCTCTTTGGCTCCGTGCCTAAGTTAGGACTGTATCACCCACAAGCTCTATCCCTGGGTCATGAGAAAGTTACTTCCTTTGTGCAGGACTTATGCCAAAAGCTAAAAATAACGCACGACCTAGTTTTCTCTTCTATTCCAGACCCTGATAGTTTGGAAGGATCCCACTCTCTGAATCCCGGAGATTGGGTGGTGGTAAAGAGACACGTCAGAAAGACTTTGGAACCTCGCTTTGACGGACCATACCAAGTACTGTTAACCACTCCCACCTCGGTCAAGCTAGAAGGCAAACCCACTTGGATCCATGCCTCACACTGCAAGAAAGTTCCAACGCCTCAGCACCACGAGGGGGGTGGAGAATAAGCCCAACCCAGGGTGGGGGAGGGGGATGGCAACCTGGACACCAGCATTGATAGTCTGGATAGGTGTATTATTTACCCTTTGTTTTCTTGGACTACTCTCTTTTCGGGACAATTCCTCATCAACTGTCGATGTAAGAAGAAGATGGACTGTTTGGGCGGAAGGACACCCCAACATGTGGGAATACTTTGCAAAAGACGTACTGAATATCTCCCACATGTGCATGCCCAACCTTCGGAGTGGGGAAGATATTTTACGGACTTGCTTACTGTCTATCCCCACTCCAATAAAGACACTTCGCGATATATATTCAATAGTGCATAACGATAGTGATGTGGAAGAGAGCAATGTTATTCAGGAAAATACCTTTCTTAATGTATATGAATATTGTCCCCATTGTGATGCGGTCGAACATACACTTTGGTCAAATATGACTCGTTTCCGGGTCAGGAATGTCGCTCCGGCTGAGGTATGCTATAACTTCACGTGTAATAAAGAACATATGGGAGGTTGTGCGCAGAGAACCAGGGTGACTAGTGATTCCCAGAGACTCTGTAATCGCACAGTCCAGCAATGTAGAAAGGTACACACTCCTATGCTTTGTAACCACACAGTCCGAAGCCCCAGCCATTTTAGGCACGTCAAATTACCATTAGGCTGGGTCCTGTCCTGCGGTAACCTGACTTACACATATATTCCAGCTAACCTGACCGGAGGTCCCTGCTCCCTAGCTAGATTAAGTATACTAATGTACCAAAAACCTAGCAGCCCACAACTCACCAACAGACAAAAGAGGGAGGTAGAAGGACTGGATAGCAACTGTGAAGGACCACCCACTCTACTTAGCTACTCAGAACATACGGCACTGGCAGTCAGTATTGTGGGTGTTCCCGGGTTGGCACAATATAACGCAAGAGTAATCAATGGATTAGCATGCGATATGGTAAAGGGCCTTAATGCTACATCACAGGCCTTGGACCTTCTCCTACTAGACATACAAGGAGTCAGGAAAGCAGCTTTACAAAATAGAGCCGCCATAGATTACCTGTTGCTCGCAGTAAACCACGGATGTGAGGAATTTGAGGGGATGTGTTGTTTCAACCTCTCTGATCACTCAGAATCCATTCACCAAAAGATCAATACCTTGGGTAAAATAGCTACTAGCATAAAACAGGATAAAGACCAGGGATGGTTTAGTTTTCTTAACCCTGCAAATTGGTTTTCTGGTCTGGGAGGATGGTTCATGGGAATCCTACAAAGTATAGTACAGATAATTGTCATGCTGTTGTGTATATATATAGTAATCAAAGTCATAATCTCTTGTGTGGGCAAATGTACGGCAAAGGCCTTTACAGCCCCTGTGTAGGCCGACCCCTGCTGGAGGTAGGCAGAACATACGGCGGTTCCTTCCAGTCTTGTCACTAGGTAGTGTAGGGTCAGGGTAAGGCAACCTGGACGTGTTCACCATTAGGACTATCTCCAGGAGGGACATTGGTGTGGGTGAAGATTAGGGAGTCCCACGCCGTGCATACCTGTGCACGCTACTAGTATTGTAACATCATACTAGAGACGCCTTATAGGGACTAGTCGACCAATAGGACCTACCTCGACTATGACTTTTTAAAATAGAACTGGACCCTGCGTGTGTCTTCCTGATGTCCAAAATGGGGGAATGATAGGGGCCAAGAGGGGCTGAAGGAGTTAATATATGTTGCTTATCAAAATGAATATATTGCAAATATTTTGTATGTGAACAGAACTCATGACTATTGAGAAATAGGCTTGTGATTTCTCTCCTAAGTTGTACGTCTGATCTAAATGGAAATCAGGAAGTTCACCATAGCAGATGTTCATAAATGTAGCAAGAGATGGCCTAACCACAAGAGAATTATCAGCAATTTCTTAAAGATGTGTTTGTCTGAGTCATATATCACACGTCTAAAGTTAAATGTCAAGTTATAAGATGTAAAAGTCATGAGTTTGAGATGTATGTAAAATCACGAGTTTTTCCTTGTTTAGCCACGAGGTGGGACTGGCTATAAAAGCCAAGAGATACAGACAATAAAATAGAGTTCATTGCTTCACCATATACCGTGTGTAATGGTCAATGCTTTGCCTCTCAAAAGAGCGCTCAATCTGATACCTAGGTCAATTTGGAAGCGGACAACATCACTGACCAGTCTGTTTGTGCAGACTAACCCTCGACACTAGCAATAAGTGATTCTACAGTAACAGTTTGTTTATTTCTTATAAGACTACTCATTTTCATTTTTTTGTTTGTGAATAAATAATGCATATTTTTGAAACTTCTTCTGCGCATGGTATCCTGAATCTGCGTTGCGATACCACTACCGTCAACAAGGTAACAAGTTGCAGCAAGTTATCAATGTTGGGTTAAACTTTGCTACATCTACATTATATATAGCAGCCTTTCAGTAATCATCCTGAGTGGCAGGAGGAGTGCTGCCCTTATGAATACACAAGAGTTATAACTATGAGTCTGCTGTATGAACTCAGCACTCCCATTAGTTAAATGGAAGACATTTGTTGTGCCATTTTTAGCTACCAGCTGCCTGCTGATCTGCTTTATTTTTCAACTCCTTTACAAAAGGTACATATATTAGCTGCAGTAGTTGAGGGATGTTTATTAAGTACCAGCTGCCCATCTATAGATATATGCTGTCACAAAGAACTATCCATGACTTTAGGCTTTAATATGCTCATATATGATCAATGAGTGGAACAGGTTGCCACGAGAGGTGGTGAGTTCTCCTTCAATGGAAGTGTTCAAACAAAGGTTAGACAAATATCTGTCTGGGATGATTTAGTGAATCCTGCACTGAGCAGGGGGTTGGGACCGATGACCCTGGAGGTCCGTACCAACTCTACCATTCTATGTTTCTATGATATAAACAACTAGAATCTAACTAAGGGCTCCTACCCACTTGCATGTTTTTAATGCTGCGTTATCGCTGCATTTTTTTAACGCGATTGTTAATGGGACTGTCTAATGTTAAAAACGTATCACACAAAAATCGCAAAGCAAAAACTTGCGATACGTTTTTAATATTAGAAAGTCCCATTGACAATCGCGTGAAAAAAATGCAGCGAAATTGCAGGGTTAAAAAAATGCAAGTGGGTAGGGGATGAGGGGGAAGCGCTGACAGGTCTCAGCGGTGAGCCTGACAGATAGTGGACGCTGTGGCTGCTTCACATAGCGTGATTCACGCCCGTGGAAATACAGTCTAAGGCCTCGGTCAGACGGGCATTTTTTCGTGCGATTTGCACATGCACATGAGATCTGTGCATATATAGAACCATTGCTTCGCAATGGCATCGGACACATGGCCGCTTTTTATGCGGATGTCCGATAAATTAGGACACGAGGAATCGCAGATTGCGCCTATCTGCGTTCTGCGATTCCTTGTGTTCTATATATGCGCTCAATGGGGCCGGCGGCAGCAGCGCCGACCACATTGAGAACATATACTACAAAGATCATTCTCCTCTGCCACAGCTGTAACAGCTGTGGCAGAGAAGAAAGATGTTCGCCCATTGAATTCAATGGGCGGACATCGGGACCAATCAGGGGCAGCTCTCAGCTGTCATTCAATAGCTGAGAGCTGCCCCTGACTGTTCCTTGCGCTCAGCCAATCAGAGGCAGCAATCACTCATCTATTCATGAATTCATGAATGGGTGAGTGAGAGCTGCCTCTGATTGGTGAGGGCTGTAACCAATCAGAGGCAGCCCATTCAGCAGGCGGGGATTTTAAATCCCCAGCTGCTGAATACTACGCAGAGCAGTTCAGGAGAACTGCCAGACGGCCGCGGCTGAACTCCGGCTGCAGGGACAAGGTGAGTATATATATATATATATATATATATTTTTTTTTTTTACACATTTTAAGATGATTTTCAAAGAAGGGCTTATATTTTTAAGCCCTTCCCGAAAATTTATTCCGCGCTCGCCGGCAGCCCATTGTTTTCAATGGAGCCGGCAATTTCAATGGGCTGGACAGCGCTCCTTTGATCGGGCCCGTTTTGCTGAAAACGCTGCTAGCTGCAGATTTTTCGGCGAATTGTCGGCCCCGGTCACGCGATTTGCAGATGCGCATCCGACATGCGATCTGCAAATTGCGGCAAAAAACGGTCGTCTGACCGAGGCCTAAGTAGTGCCCTCTGTAGCCATAACCCTAGTATCAGATATTAGGGACCAAGTCAGAATATGTCATGTCAGCATTACCATTACAATCCTTGAATCCCTTTAATAATAGGTTGACTTTGATTGTGCTCATGTACGTAAACAGATGGGCTGTCAATTACCGTAGTTCATTCATGAAAAATAGCTTTGTCGGGAAAGCATAGATTTTTATCATTGTACAAATACTTATGCTGCTTATACTTGTATGATTAGTGTGTACTAGGTCATGATAACCTGGTCTGGGTGGATGGAAACACTAAAACTTCCTTGCCAAGGACAGTGAATAATGGGAAATAACTTTAACCCCTTCATGACGTGGCCCTTTTTCCCATTTTCGTTTTTTCCTCTCCCGCTTAAAAAAATCATAACTCTTTTATTTATCCATCGACGTTGCTGTATGAGGGCTTGTTTTTTGAAGGACAAGTTGCATTTTGGTGCTATTTAATGTACCATATAATGTACTGAAAACTTTAAAAAAATTCAAAGTGGAGTAAAATGAAAAAAAAAAAACGACATTTCGCCATCTTTCTGTGCATCTTGTTTCTACGGCGCACAAACTGCAACAAAAATGACATAATAACTTTATTCTATGGGTCAGTATGATTGCTACGATGCCAAACTTGTATAGTTTTTAGGGGGCGGGGGGCGTACGGGACACCCGAACATCGTTCGGGGGCTTCAAATGTCGCTGTCAGAGTTGACAGCGGCATTTAAAGGGTTAATAGCCGCCGATCGCGACTATTGTCCGCGGGTGTCAACTGTACTAAACAGCTGACGCCCGCACTGTATGCAGAGAAATCGCCTCGCGACCTCTCTGCATACATACCCCGACACTCCAGGACGTAAATGTATGTCCTGGAGCGGGAAGGGGTTAATGCTGTCAGGATTTTTGTCAGCTTGAATATTTTGTAGAGAAGGCTAGTGATTATCAGTACCTCTATTAGGGCTCGTTCACACAGGTGTATTGCGGTCTGCGAATACACAGCTTAGGGCTCACTCCCAAGAGCGTAGTTGCACCTAAACAAGGGGAATCCCTTCCCCTTTGCCAGCTTTTCAAATTTTGTGGCAGAGCTAAGAAGCGTTAAAAGCACACGAAATTCCATTGGTTCTGTGCATAAATATGTAGTGTATAGGCAAGTTTCCTGCATATTTCGGCCTCATTCACACGAGCATGTGTTTTGCGCGTGCATAATGCATGCTTCTATAAGAACCAATGGGTTGCTATAAAAGTGGCCGGTATTAGTGCATCTTGATGCCACCAGCAGAATGGGTGGAGTCAAGCTACACCCCCCCCCCCCAGCCAACACCCCTACCAGGATTGGCTGGCCAAGAGAATGGGTGGGCATCATCTGCCGTGGCGATAATGTTGGCTGTAGGCTCCACTAAAATCCCCCTCCACCGCTGGCCGTTCTTCCCTTTGCAGCCTCCTGTGCTGTTCATACAATTGGAAGCCGCGAAGGAGACACTGCCGGAGCATGGGGGGGGGGGGGGGGGTGAACCCACAGCCAAGGACTCACTGACAGCTGAGCCTATGTAAATGGTGCAGCAGGAGCAGCGGGACACAGCAGCGGTGAGCATCAGCAGCAGAACGGGCAGCACAGGAGTCACACAACACTGGCGGGGAACGTGAGGAGCGGCACCAGCAGAAGCCCCAGCAGAGGAGTAACTGAGCTGAGCTCCGTTGGGCAGTCACACAGCAGCAGGGGGAGAAATGGGCAGGGAGCATCTGCTGCGGGCCCCCCGCCACAAGCCCTAGCGGAGGAGTCAGTGGACGGAGCTCCGCCGAGCAGTGACACAGCGGCGTAAGGGTGATACCGGCGCCGTCTTCCGATTTGCTGCAAAATGAGGGCAGCAGAGCGGTGGGGACACAAAGCAGCCAGGAGCTTCAGGGTAAGCAGGTGGGGATGAGCGAGAGACACAGTACACTGGCAGCAGCAGAATTATTGAGCCGCTCGGGAGCTGGGGGTGTGACAGGGGCGTTCCTTCTGTAAAACCCGTAGCTTCCGGTGGCATCAAGATACAATAATACTGAAGTGTTCATATGCGTGGAATTGGAAACGCAAAACAGCACGCACCTAAAGAAGATAAGACATGGTGCGCGCTATTAGTTTGCGTCTTGCAGGATTTCCATTGACTCCTATGGGAGCAGAAGTTAATGGAAACTCCTGCGTGCAGAACAGATTCCCCGCTGCTTACAGCAGGGCATTTAAAAGGTACTTCTGCCCAGAAGCACTTTTTGAATGTCCCGCTGTTAACTCCTACGTCCCTGCGGGGATGAGGGGACTCCCGGAGGGTTCCGTTAACCCCTCACAGGAAGTCCCCACATCACTGAATACTGTGACAGCACTGTCATAGTATTCAGTGATGAAAGGAAAGGAGTCAGGATGAAAGAATCCCCTGTGGCAGAGGAGCGCAATGCCATGCCATTGCTTTCAATGGTGCCGTGGCTGCTGCTGACCCATTGACAGCAATGGGATGAAGGCAACCCCTGCAGCAATGATTTTCAGGGGGATTGGCTTATAATATAAGTCCTATCCCAAAAATCATTCCTAACTGTAGAAAAAAAGCGCTGTTTGGCTCTTCTCCCCGTCCCCGGCAGTCTTCTGTATTCTGGTGACATTTTTCAATCCCTGCCTCCAGAAAGCGCTCCCGATGATTGGCTGAGCACTTTGACCAATCCGAGACAGCACTCAGCCAATGAATAACAACTGAGCGCTGCTTCTGATGATAGGGCTTATATTTCAAGCCCTTGCCCGAAAATCATCGCTGCAGGGGTTGCCTTCATCCCATTGCTGTCAATGGGGTGACAGCAGCGCCAGCCCCATTGAAAGCAATAGGATGGCATCGCTGTGGCAGCGGATTCTTTCATCCCAGCTGCAGTCCCCTCATCACTAAACACTTTGACAGTGCTGTCATAGTGTTGAGTCATGAGGGGACCTTCGTGAAGCAGCTGCTCTTCTACAAGCACAGCTGCTCCAGTGAGCAGGCATTTAAAACTTTGCCTGTTCACACATTTTCGGTTCATGTGAGCAGTACTTTTTTTTGCGTGCAAAAAAGCACTGTTGTGTGCATGAGCCCTTCCTGCGTATTTGCGTGTGCCCATTGATATTAATGGGATATTACAGTGCGTAATATACACCAAGATAGAGCATGCTGTGTTTTTTTTTACAAGATGAAAGTCCCATGAAAAATACACAGCTGTCAATGAACCCATTTAAGTCAATGGGCTCTAATCACTCTGTAGTACGAGAGTCTGCTAGGGGCCTGACATGAAATAGGTAAATACTACTCAGAAAAACAATAATATTTAGGTCTTCAGATGACCGTGATTTTGTCCCACTGTGTGGCCCTGAAAATCATGGACACAAAACGGCAACAAAACAAAACCATTGATTTCCATGGATTCGTTTTCACTACAGTCCAGCTTCCGCCCCTACAGTCGATCGAAACCGCCCTCAGAAAAGTATCAAATGACGGCCAAGTGGAGGGGTGACTACGCCCTACTAATCCCCCTTGATCTCTTCACTTCGTCTGACACTGCTGACCATGACCTCTTTCCCGCAATGCTTTGCTCCATCACCCTTAAGGACACTGTTCTTTGCTGGTACTCCTCTTACCTCTCTAATTGCTCATTCAGCATCTCCTTTGCTGACTTCACTTCCTCCCCGTTTCCCCACGCTGTTGGAGTGCCCCCATTGTTCAGTCCTCGGCCCCTCTCTCCTCTCTATCTACGGATAGAGAAAGTAATATGTAAAACTGTGTGGTATGTCTCAAAACAGGGGTAATTATAGGGGCACTGGCGTAACTATAGGGGATGCGGTTGCACCCAGGCCCAGGAGCCTTAGGGGGCCCATAAGGCCTCTATTCTCCATATAGGGAGCCCAGTACTAAGAATAAAGCATTTTAGTTGGGGGTCCTGTTACAGGTTTTGCATTGGGGCCCAGCAGCTTCAAGTTACGCCTCTGTATAGAGGCTTGGTTGGGATGGGCACATGAGGCAATAAAACTTCGTCACTAAGCGGTTAAGCTTATTTCTGTTGTCATATCTATGTAGCAAGCCCTCACAAAGCTCTATACATGGAAAAATAAAAAAAATTCTGTGTCTTTAAATGCAGCAATGCAAAAAAAAATAATATTTTTTAAAAGGCTTTTTATTCTTAAAAAGCTGAAAAACCTAAATCATTGCATTGGACTGACCTGCAGAAAACAGCTGTCATTTATCCTCCTCTGCACCTGTTCAAGGTTAGTTATAGGGGTTTTCCCAAACATTAAGAAAAATTTCTGGAAGCTTAAAATTGTGTGCAGTGAAAAAAATAAAGAGTGCTCACCTATTCCGGTGGCTCCCTCTCAAGCGCCGCAGCCCCCGTGCTCGTCACATGTGACCTGGAAGAAATAGCAGGTGATCAAGTGCCATTCAAAGTGTATGCGACCACTCAGCCAATCACAGGCATCAGCGACTATGGAAGAATCATTGCTGAAGCCTGTTAGCGACTGATCGGTCACGTGCAAAGATTGGCACATAACTGCCTGCCGCTTTTGCCTGCCGCCAGGATGGGGACGGAGCTAAGTTCCGCCCCCCCTGCCCCCCCCATGGCAAATAGTAGCGAGGGGCAGAGAGGGGGCGGGAGCTCAGTGCACTGCTCCTGAACCGGCCTGCCTCCACCCCTGCAGAAAGGGTCACCGCATATCGGCCGGGTGTGAAAACCCAGCCGATATACGGACTTGGGAATAAGCCCTAAGAATAATAACACCTTTGTTTATATGGCGTATACATTTTACATCACTTGATTTGTTTTGCCCCTATTGAGGCTCACAATCTAGATTCACTTATCTGTGTGTTTTTGGTGTATGGAATGAAACCTGTGCAAATATGGGAAAGACATAAAAACTCCTTGCAAATTTCGTCCTTGGTCCAGTTTGACCTGGGATCCCAGGGCTGCAAGACAACAATGCTAACCACTGAGCCACCGTGCTGCAAAGTTAGAAGTGTTGTAAATTAAGTTTTCACTGTGAACTCAGATAAAGCAATGAAGTGATAACATTCTGCTTTTACACAGGAACGAGCATTGCTCAGTGAATGGAGACAGAGCGGGCTGGAGATTGTTCCAGCCATTCACAATAAACAGGTAGGCGGGAATCTGAACGATTTATCGGCCCATGTAAAAAGCCCCTGAGCCAAACATAAACAGTTTAGGTTTTCTGCCAGATAAAATAATAATTGGTGCTAAAGGTTTCTGAATCCTCATCATGCATATTTAAAATACGGAATATATTTTATTCATGTCTGCTCTTTCTGAAGTGATGCTTGGATTGTACTCTGTGTTCTGAGTCAATCAGATGTCTCCCCTCATCCCCTCACACAGCAAGTAGTCTCTCTAACACCCAGGGGAAGAGAAATTGCAGCTGCATCCTCCATTTTTCTTGTTTAAATCACCGCATTACTTTGCATGATCATTTCCAAACATTTAGAGAGATCTGCATGTAGGTAAGATGAGAGGAATGCAACCGTCCTCTAATAAGGTACAATGCAAAGTGATATACATATTTGCTTTATGCTAAAGTAATTACATTGAGAGGAATGCTGTAAATTCTGCACTTTTAGTCACATGGCGTATTTTGATGCATATTTTGGTGCATATTATGCTCCAAAATATGCGCAAAGTATGCTTACAATTCCGTTCCATAAATTTTTAGTCACAATGTAAGCAGGACAACGCCTTTATACTAAAGCCGTGTGTTAAATTGACAGAAAAGGCTCCTTTATAGGAGGAAAGGGATTTACCTGGCGTTAGTCAGGGGGCCCCTGGTCTTTATATCCCGCAAGGTATCCACAGCCATGGAGAAAAGCACGAGGAGGAACTCAAATTTGGCAAAAAAGGGGTAAGAACAATGTAAGAATATAGCAAAACCCCCTTGCGCTCATACGCAACAGAATTATGTATTTTGACGCTTACTCAAGTTTGAGAAGAGCGCTTTTAAGGTGCCGAAATGCGTTGCATAACTCTTCTATTGGAAATAGAAAAAAGTTTGACTTCACTGTGCTGCAGTGGTTCTGGAATTGTTGCCTTGCTGATATAGTCTGGTGCTGGATTTGGATGTGTTTTTACATCTTCTGGCTCAGTGGGTGTGGTATTAGGTGTGATGTGTTTGGTTGCACCTGTGGGTAATTCTAGGGCTATTTAACCTGGCCTAATACTGAGCTCAACTGCGGTTGATTGTCAGTCTCTCTTTGGCTGCACTAACATTCAGAGCTTTGGTCCTTGAGCATTCAGTTACCTGTATCTCAAGATAAGTACTGTGCTTTTTTTCATTTCTAGTTTTGGTTTTCTTGTGTTCTCCCTTTTGCACATAGGGTCAACTAGGGGTTGAGGTACGAGGTCAGGGCCGTCCTTATCGGGGCAATTGCCCTGCGTTCAGGCAGGGCCCTTCCCTGTGTTTGGTTATATATCCCATATTTTGGTTCTTTCCATTCTTTTATTTGTTCAATTGCATTTGTGGGAGATCTGCGGGTGACAGATGTAGCGTGTTCTGGTTGAACGTAAAACACTGGACTTTAAGCAGATCTCTGGTCCCAGGAAGGGGGTTTTCTTAAAGGCTGTTTGAGATCCCCACCCCCCACTTCAAGTAAGTGACGAATTACACAATTCTGTTCTGTATGAGCGCAGAGGGATTTTTCTATTTTCCTACATTGATTTGTAAAGGGAAACCATGTCCCTGTCTTGACAATGCTTTTTTTTTCCCTGTTGTATATTTAAAATATTCATCATATTAAAAAAAGAAGTGACATGTTAGTTCTCTCCAGCTTTTCAGGTTGGTTACTACCAGAGAAATCAATGGAACTTCAAAATACGCTTCAAATATGAGTCAAAATATGTATCACAATACGCATCAAATGCAAAACCCCACCTAAAAACAGAGAGAGATATAAGAACTGATTCTTATAGGAGTTGTCCGACATCAGACATAATCAGGATGCAGATGATGTTAAACAACAAAATCTCGGACAACCCCTTTAACCTGACAATTAAGAGGTCTTTGCTTTGTGAATTCTAGGACATTCCACTCAGTAATGGGAAGTCTGTTAAAAGCATATGCTATAAAAACAATTTTCCTGGGCACATTATTTGATAATTTTGGCAATACAGATTAAAAATAGTAGCAGCTTCCTAATATATACTATATATTATGTAATGGAAGGATAATTGTAGCCCTAAATAATTTCTAAATCCTGGGCTTCCTTTAGTGTTAAGCAACACTATGTGTAAAGTTTCTAAATATAAACGACAAATATGTTGTTTGTAGCTCTTCCAGGCATAGTTTCCTTATTTTGTTTCCAAATTAATTGCCCATTCACCTTTTTATGATTCCTTGATGAAATCTAAGCACATGCCGGGCATAAATCCCACATTGTCTCCGGGGACTGCATTGTTAAGGCATGTTTAATATTCAACAATAACAGCCTTTATTATATAGACAGGCACTAATCACCTTCTTTAAGCTGAGAATTACATGAGTTATTTTAAGTTATAATTTATGGCTGATGCTGGAGTGCATACAAAATTCAGAAAGCCTCATAGCAAAACTTAAAGTGTAGCTGTATAAGGGAGATTTGTTGTCGAGAATTGATAAATGATATAATTCTGCCTGCATGCAGCTTCACTAGGGGGAGCTAACTGCACATAAATTTATACATCTATAGCCCCATAGCAGTAGATTGCTCTGCCTCGATGTCAAGTATATCAATACCAATATGGATTAATGTGTCTTCGAGTCAATATGGGTGACAGTTAATAGTGAGTGAACTTCTCAAAAGTTCGGTTTGGCTGTTTTGCGGAAATTTTGGAAAAATGTTTGGTTCCGTCCGAATTAGTTCAAACCAAATCAAAACTTTACCAATACACCTAAAACCAGTCTATAACACTATCTAAGAGCCATTAAAGCCCTGTATAACAATCTTAGGCCACCTACAAGTCTATCTGAGTAGTTTTGATCTGTTTTTAAGGCAAAGTTAATGAAGAAAAAAGAAGAAAAGGAATGAAAAAAAGAAAGAGAAGGAAAAGGAGGATGGAAAAATAAGGAAAAAGGAAAAAGAAAGAAGGTAAAAAAAAGAAGGAAAACAATTATTTTTCCTTCTTGTTTTTCTGCTTTCCTTTTTCCTCCTTCTCCTTCATCTGCTGTTTAGCTATCCTTCTCCTTTTCCCTTCCTCTTTTTCCTACTTCTTTTTTCTAATTCTTTTTCATTCCTCTTAACACCCATTTACACGGGACGAATGTTGGGCAAATGATGCCCGACACTCGTCCCTGTGTGTACTCGCTGCCGTGCTGCTGCACAGGAGCAGGCATCATTGGCTCACAGCGGAGAGGCTGGAGGAGATTTCACTCCTCGCTCTCCCTCGCCCCTCTCCATTCACTTTAGCTGTGGCCATTCAGAACTGAATGGCAGCTGTTTATACTGGATGATCATCGTTCAGGATTTTAAGCTGCATAAAATCTTGATTGTTCAGTGTAAACAGCAACCATTCAGTACTGAACGGCCGTTGTGTTAAGTGAATGGAGAGGGGCGGGGGAGAGGGAGGAGTGAAATCTCCTCCAGCCGCCCCGTCTCCTAGCTGAGCAAGCCAGCGATATTCGCTCCTGTGCAGCAGCATGGGAACAAGTACACACAGGGACGAGTGTCAACAATTGTCCTGTGTAAATGGGCCTTTACTCTTCTTTCTTTTTAAAAGTAGCAAAAAGAAGAAGAATTTTAGCAGGTTCAGCCGAGGTTCAACCAAGAAAAAGCACTCAAGATTCAAGCCAAACCAAACTTTTGGCAAGCTTAACCCGAAATAGGATTTGACTGTTTCAATTCACTCAACTCTAGTGACAACCACTAGTGGCTGCAATTATTTCTTATAGGGCTTATCACTTAGTTACAGCATTTGTAAGGGCAGTAATGAGGGCTGCTTTAAAGGGAACTGGCCAGCAGAAATCATTTAAACACTACCGCCGTGGTGGTATACAACATGAGGGCACACATGATTGTAACATAAAGGCAAAAAAAATTGCTCATCAGCCTAAGCCATATTTCAAGGAGACAGCACAGGCCATGTAGGAAAACCATCAAGGAAAAAGAGGTCTGTCCAGCTCTTCTAGTCAACTAAAATTTAAAACTTCACTTTATTGATCCTAAATAAAAGTCCATTTTGGCAGCGACACAGGAAACAATCACATTTGCACGAATGCGCTTCTTCCCTGCACACATGTATTCACCTGGACTTCCCGCTGTACTGCACATGCATTGGAACACATAGCTGGAGGGCTGTATGGTATGTTTGCAAAATTTCAGCGCTGCCAGCACCAACGTCAATACACAAGGGGTGGTAAGCTGGAGAAAAGGCCTGGTTTCTGCTGTTACATGCTGACTCGGAGGGATGATGATACCGCCTCTTTGACTTCAGACAGTACACAACCTTCAAAGTAAGAGTTTCTGCTGAAGCTAAAAGGCTCCTTTTCTTTACAACCATGTGCACCCTACTTCTTTCATGCTATATAATACTATGGAAACGGTTTTAAAGAGATTTTTCTGCTGACAGGTTCCCTTTACTCATAGGACAAAAGGTGCACATGCACCGAATGCCCCTAGCAGCGGGTCCACTGACAAGGGCACAATTTTGAACTGTGTTTGCATCCACTAGATGCGAACAGTTGAAAACTTGGAGGGAGGAGAGAGGGCATAAAAGGAGATCTGGTTGCCATGCTAATTTTTCTTTAAAGCAACCTTCTGGGGCATACACAGACAAAGAAGGCCACAGGACTTCTCTAACTGCGTGCTGCACACGTACATTAGCATGCATGTATGTATTGGTAATCTAAGGCTGCTGTCACACGAGTGCTAGTGGCAGCCGTTAGTTAGCTCTCACGTTTTCCTGATAATTGCCAGGCTTGCAGGTGCAGCCTGGCAATTATCAGTAAAATATGAGTGTTAGCAGCTGCCACAAGGGCTCATGTAATAGCAGCCAAAACACTACATGCTGATTGACTGGCCAGTGCTGCTCATTTAGACAGCACTGGTTATCAAAGTAGGGGTAGTGTCTTAGACTAATGATGCATACTAATGTACAGTCTGCATCAGGTAGTCAGAGAAGCTGGTGTGGTCATCTTTGTCCAGGATCGCTTCAATCTGGTCTTTTCCTACAATTATCACTTGTTTAATTACCAGTTCTTTCTTACATTGAGGCACCTGGCGGTGTTCATCTTCTATCTTGATCCCCTGTCTCTTGTTCTCTGGTTCCTCCTACTGTGAAGCACCAGAGACAGGGAAGCAGGATGAAAAATGCATTCGTAGTCCTGACTGGGTGCCATGATGTATGAGAGATCTCGTGATTAAACAACTGTAAAGGCCCAATTACACTGAAATTACAGTTTGAGTGACAGTTTTGAGCAATCATCTTTGCATAACTCTTAAGTAGCTAATTAGTTACTTAAAGAGTTGAATGTCAGCAGAGCTGGACACGGCTGACAGCTCCGAAAACAGCAGCTGCATTGTATATGCAAACAGCTGCTTTGTTCTCAGAGCTTTCAGCTGGTATCCTGCTGAGAAGTCCCAGTGGGATACCAGCTGAAAGAATACTATTAGCACAGCCCGCTGAGAAAATCAACGTGCGGTGCTGATAACAATCATAGGTGATTTCTAGCTTGCTAGAAATCAGCAATGACCGAATAGTGTATGATGGCAGCGTGTTTAGATACAATGATTATGGCTTTTGAGCTAATTTTAAAGGATAATCGCTGTGTCTAAATGGGCCTTAACTGCAGGGAAATTGTTGATTAATGGAAAACCAGTACAGCAATCAGGAGATAAGTGGTGGCACATTAGGCATTATTATTGTGGGGGCACGAAGCTGGAACGTATTACTACAGGCCACAGAGGAGGCCTATTGTAGGAGCACAGAAGGAATTTTTTTATCTTACCATTGTGACACAGAGGGGTTCATTATTATGGGGGCAGAAAGGGGCTATTTGCTGTGGGGGCGGAACAGGGTATTATTTTGGGGTAGAATTCTTACTGCGTGAAGGCACTATTATTGGGTAAAGGGCACTAAGAGGAGCATTGTAGGTAACAAAATAATGTCATGGCTGGAAGAAGTCATCAAGGTGATCTGGACCAGATATAGGTTGTAGCCTATTCTGAGTATTGATGTAAAGGCCTGCCTTGGTGATGAAGTCCAAGAGAGGATACTGATCTGCTTGTCAATGAGCCTAGATGCCATCTCAATCAGCCTATGTGTCTGTATGTAGTGCCGCAATTGCAGTGCACTATGAGCTGCTTGTGTGGGAGGTTGGAGAGCTGGGGGACCACTCTTGACTCAAGACCCACCAAAGGATTCACCTGTTCCCCTGTGGGCCAGTCTGCGCCTGCTAACTCATATTAAATCAATGGACAAAGTGAAGTGAATGAAGCTGATAAACAGCACAAAGCTCTCATATTTTAATTTTCCATCTATGCACTAAACTTAGTTTATACAACACCTTAGAATAGATACCCTGAAGGGAATATGTCAGAGGGATTGCTTGTTTAATTTAAACTATATTAAATTAGTTAGTACAGTGATAAAGATGGTTTAAATTTCATATTAAATAACAAATATCCATTCTGCAAAATTTCAAATGTTCCTTTGGGATAAGCGCTATAATGACTTTGCTGTACAAACTATTTTTAATCAGATGTTTTAAAATAATACTTTCTACGTGACTGGCAGAGCACCTTGGAACGGGACCACTTTTATACTCTCCTAGATGGACATTCCAACCCTCTGAATCAGTAAACACAGCTAAGGAATAGACCTGTAAGATAAGAAAAATCATGCTAATGAGCAACAGGTCACCCCGAGGTTTTCCAAATATTTTTGCTACACTGATGAGTGTGTAATGTGTCTTGTTTTATTTTTCACTTATATGAATCATCACTAGTCCTTGTGGGTAATCTGCTGCAAAACAATTCTAAAGGCAGGATTACATGGACTTTAAACTGTCAGATCCCTGTTGGATTTTCGAAGGCGCCCTGTTCACGGCTGTGATTTCGCCGGTGGTAAATCGCCGGCGAATCACACTGTCTGAAGCTTTCCATAGCATTGCTATGGAAAGCGTTTGCCCCGTATCCACGAGCAGAGAATCATTGCGGTTCTCTGCTCGCAGCCAGCAATTCGCAGCCTGCTGCGAATTGCCGCGATTCTCCACGGTCAGCCTATCTGTCAAATTAGGCTGACCGCAGAGATCTGTCTGCGGCTCACGGGCAGCGGCAACGCCCGTGGACAGGGGACCGAAGAGAAGCATCCCTGCTCAACACCGAAATGATACTACACATGTGCCGGGCTGAGAATCACATGGGCCGAAGTTGAAACCGTGATGTCACCCCTGTCCCTATCCTGCAACACGGTTGGCTAGCCATGACAAATGTTTTACCGAGAGAAGGGTTTTTTTGCAGTGAGTATAGCAACCTAAGAAAAACAGAATGGAAATTGTTTACTTTTTTGAATAATTGACTTGAGTTTGTGAAAAGACTTTTCTGTATATATGGGTTTAATATAGATCATATCTTTTCAGTAAAATAAAAGTTTTATTAAAGTAACATTTAAAGGGATTACTTAGTCAGAATAATGTAAAAGTAAAAAGTTGTTCCTTTCCAAACATAACTCAATATGGTGAACTATGAAATCTGTGTATATACAATGTGTCCATAAATGCTTTGCTTGTATATCAATTGTTTACATGTGCTGTTGTTGTAAAAAGTTTTTGCCCCTCCTAAATATCTTTTTGCTTTTGTCACTGAGCAGTTATTTCATACCCATACAAAAAGAAACTGCTCCTTACCACCACATTTAGCAGCAAGAATTAAAGGGAATCTGGGAGCTCAGTTGTCTAAACAGCAGCATGCTATAGGGCAGGAGGAGCTGAGCAGATTTATACATAGTTTCATGAGGAAAGATTCAGTATAAGGCCTTAGTCAGATGGGCGTTTTTTCGCGCGATTTGCGGATCGCATGACGGATGCGCATCCGCAAATCGCGTGACCGGTGCACGCAAGTCGCCGGCAAATCGCCCGAAAATCTGCTCCTAGCCGCGTTTCATTAGAAACGGGCCGGAGCTGTCCAGCGCATTGCATTCAATGGAGACGGCAATAGAGCCGCCTCCATTTAAAGCAATGCGCTGCGGGCGCGCCCAGGATGAATTGTCGGTAAATATATAAGCCCTTCCCTGCAATTCATCCTAAAATGTGTTAAAATAAAAAAAAATTGTATACTCACCTTCTCTCGGCAGCCGGAGCTCCGCGCGACCATCCTGCAGTGGGTGTGAAGGGGGTGTGAGTCAGACCTGCCCCCTGATTGGCTCAGCGCTGAGCCAATCAGAGGCATGCCTCACTCACACCCATTCATGAATTCATGAATGGATGTGAGTCAGACCTGCCCCTGATTGGCTCAGCGCTGAGAGGCAGCAGTCACTCACCCATTCATGAATTCATGAATGGGTGTGTGAGTGAAACCGGCCTCTGATTGGTCAGGGCTGTGAGCAATCAGAGGCAGATCATTCAGCAGGTGGGGATTTTAAAGCCCCGCCGGCTGAATAGTGCCGAGAAGCAGTTCAGGAGAACTGACAGCGGCCGCGGCTGGTGAGTATACAATTTTTTTTTTATTTTAACACATTTTAGGATGAATTGCAAGGAAGGGCTTATATATTTAACCCCTTCCCGACAATTCACCCCACGCACGCCGGCAGCCCATTGCTTTCAATGGCGCGGCTGTATTGCCGGCTCCATTGAATTCAATGGGCAAACATCGTTCTTCTCTGCCACAGCTGTTACAGCTGTGGCAGAGAAGAATGATTTGTCTTCTATATGTTCTCAATGTGGTCAGCGCTGCTGCCGCCGGCCCCATTGAGCGCATATAGAGAAGAGAACAGGAATCGCAGATCGCAGATAGGTGCGATCTGCGATTTTTTTTGTTCTATAATTTATCGGACGAGCGCATAAAAAGCGCTCATGTGTCCGATACCATTGCAAAGCAATGGTTTTATAAAATCGCCGGACGCATGCGCATGCGCAAATCGCTGCTAAAAACGCCCGTCTGACTAAGGTCTAACTGTAACTTGAAGTTCCTGGCCCCCAATGCAAAACCTGTAACGGGGATCACCAACTAAAATTCTTTATTTCTAGTACTGGACTCCCTATATGGAGAAGAGAGGCCTTATGGGCCCCCTAAGGCTCCTGGACCTGGGTGCAACCGCATCCTCTGCATCCTCTATAGTTACGCCAGTGTGTACAGTCATACACAGCTAGCTATCAGTCACTGATAGAACCGCCCATTGGACTATTTAGCTCAGAAAGTGCATAGGTTTAAATGAATAAAATACAAATTATACTGAATCTGTTGCTATAAAACTATATACAATCTGCCCAGCTCCTCCTGCTCTATAACATGCTGCCTGCAGATTTGACAGCATGTGGGAGCTGACAGATTCCCTTTAAGTGTACAACCAAACACTTGCTATAATTTACTATCAGTATTCTATATCTCTACTGACAAATTTAGCTTAAAGAGAGTGTGTCATCAGAAAATTATATACTGTTTAAATAAAGTTTTTATACTTTAAAAAAAAATTTTCTTGTGATTTTGTTTTCTATGTCCCTTATGTATTATTAAAAGAATTCTGCTTTCTATTGAATGATGCAACCAATATTTATTGATGGGCTGAAGAGTGCTGCATGCCACAGGAATTCATGTGGCTTAGTTGGATGGGATCTTCAATTGGGTTAGGAATGATCTCTGAAACTTTGCTGACAGACTACAAATACTAGTGAGCTTTAGTGATCAAATATGTTTTGGGTTCTTGGATCATGGTCAATGAGAAGCTGGCAGCTATTCTTATGGATCGGGAAGGGTTGTACGAAAAAACATGGTCGTCCTGGTAACATTATTCGCAGACTATGCGCCTATGGAACCCAACAGCCAGAGCTTTGATCCTTCCAGGGCAGTCTAGTTTACCTTCAAGCATTTTATCTATTCCCCCCAACAGGTTTATGATGAGCATGGTTCCAGCCAGGTTAATAGAATACATTCATTTTTATTTTTCAGGTTTCCCTTCTTGTCTTCCTCCACTCGTTACTCTCATTTATGATTCTCTAATGTTTATACTGATTAAACTGATTAGGAGTTGCAGTAATTGAAGAAGTGAAAATTGGCACTTTACTTTTATTTTACCTTGTATGTTTATTAGAAATTGTATCTGGCAATGTAACTCCTGATTTATCTGTTCAATCTACTTGCCGCTGGACTTTACACATGACTCTAATGTTGTAATTCTTGATTGATATATTTTGGAACGTCATACAACCAATAAATATTTTGTTAAACAAATATGTTTTGAGTTTCTATTTATACAAGTTGTACTACTTTTAGTTAATCCAAACATTTTTTCTTTCCTTCCCCTTCCACGTATAGAAAGTGACACATTATAATTAGATGTTTCGCATAACATAAAATCTGTTTTTCTTAGTTACAGATATCTATATTCATGGACATTTGTGATCTTTGCCAATTGTTGCACATACACAATATTTATCAATGTCCTACTAATCCCTGTTGTACTGGTTATAAACTATTAAAAATGTTAATAAAAAACATTTCAATGTAAAGAAAAAATTCTGAAATCTTGCAGTTTTCACACTGGGCATTTAGACTTCCTGTTCTATATCAGTTCTCAGCAGTCATTATCATTACAGAAGAGAATAGTATAAAAAGTATCACTAATGTATAGCTAATAGAAGAACCTTCACCATTGACAATAGGGGATGACCACAGCACTGTGGCCTCGGCACAGGTCACAGAGCATGTCCATAACACACTTCCAAAGAAGTCAATGAGTCGTTTTCAGACTACAGGTTTTTATCATTATGTGGATGCTGTAAAGGCGATCTCTAAATGCTGATAACAGGCAGCTCAGGCAAGATGGCTGCCCCCATAGTCATCTGTAAAAAGGAAAAAAAAAATCAATCAAAACTCAAAAGCGAATTAAAAGAACATGTTTTACTATCTGGTTTAAATTACATGAAAAAACAATATAGGTGATATATTTCCTTTCGTGAAAACTATTTAGTAGATTAGCTTGCATTAACTACTAGCTTGATTTCATAGGTATCCTTTTTCTTTACAAAGGAGCCGTAGGACCAGGTTTTAGTCTAAGTCTGGATTTAGGCCTAAAGGGAGGAAAAGTGTAAGAGAAAGTACTACGTTTTCTCTTCCTTTCTTGTGTCCAGAAAATGCATTAAAAATGGCATCAACCGTTTGAACTTGGCCTAATGATGGTATTTTATGACCTTGCCCTGCATAATGATTTTGAAGTGGAGCTAAAATGCTGAAAAATGAGCTTTAAAAAAAGTATTGTAAAAGTGCCTAAGGCCCAAAGAAAATATTTCCTGCAAATTATCAACATTCACTGAAAATTGTATCATGATACATTAATTGCTGAATTCCCTGCATAATACTGAGCACAACGCTGTGACTGGCAACTTTCCCGAAAACCTATCAGCAATTGTATCTCCCTCGGCCTCAACTTTACAACTTATACAAGAAAACCTTAACATGCTGAGGGACCCGCTTAGAAAAATATTATGACATCCTATGAAATAGGCTCTTGGAATTCTAAACCCACAATTTTCCTGTAACACATTTTCATATCCTTCTCCTTTAGAGAGCAAGCTCAAATTCTGCTCTAATTTATCATAATATGGCAACAGAAATGTGAAGACAGATAATGAACAAATTATATTCTCGGAGGACTTCACCCCTAATAATAATATACCTAGATTTAGAGGGTTGTAATTGGAAGGGGTTGCTGCGCAAATGTGAATGCATTAGCAGAAATTTGTCTGCCTGTGAGAACGAATATTCACACGAGCAAATGTTTTGGTGCCACAATGAAACACCGCCCCCGGAACTGGCATGAGTTCCTGCATCCTAGTATGAGGAAGATGACTGTGTGGGAGAGACTCTTCAATTGGGGCTGAGGCTTGGTTGTGACTGCCCTACTCGGAATAAACCTGTGTCATGAAGGACTACTTAGAGAGTTTTCTGCTGCAAAGGTTCATGTTGCAGGTACCCAAAGCTGACAACTAGAGAGATCATGTCTGAGAACGCCACAGAAGAGAACATATCGATTAACAGTTACCTGTATTGGAGACTGTCAAGCACCATATTTATGGCACTTGGTCCTTAAAAGGGTAAATGGAGGTAACTGTTGTAGCAGTTAAGAAACTGCACAGACTGGCGACACTATTTTTTTTCCCAACGTGGGCCTGTGCAAGTCTGCCCTGCTTCAACGTAAAGCAGATGCCCATTTGGACAATCCCTGGAACACAGCTCTGAGTCAAAAAGATGGGCCACACCAAGCTCTGCAGCGTCATGACTAAGAGCTATTCCCTTATACACAACCTGTCAGTCTTGATGACGCAGCCAGGGAGAGCGCGATGTGGCACACTTGTTTGACTCGAAAGCTCATAGAGCTCTGCTCTGAGTCAAACTTCTAAGTATGTTTTTTTTTTTGAAACGCTGCAGTGTTTCAGAATAAAACATATATGGGCCAAACATATCTGTCCCGGGTTCATGCTGCCATTGGTTGGGGCTGCATGAACCCATGGACAGGTTCACTTTAAGGAAGGACACATTTACAGTTCCTTCACAGATTACAGCTGAGCAATAGCTGGCTTTCCAGCCATGTAAATATATGGCATGGGTTTAAAGTTCCTGCAGCTGAGGACCTGGAGAAGGCAGCAGCTGTTTACGACAGCTTCTGCATACTCTTTTCCAGTCAACATAGCATTTAATGTAGAGAATAGAGGAAGTGGCAGTACTGTTTCCTTCATTGCACTTGGCAATCACTTGATGGCTGGTGATCCCCAGCATGACAGATCTTCTGGGTCTTAGCACACCCTAGATCAGCTCTATAGTGTCACTATAGGGGGATATGTTCTCCAGTAACTGCGGCTCCTATGGATGACAGTGTGAATGTTCCCCAGAGGTCTTATATAAAGTCATGGGGGAAATAGATGTTAAAAAAAATGTTACAAAAATAAGTAAAATAATTTGCAGAATAAAATACAATTTTTTTTTTTTAAAGAAAACAACCCACAGCCAACACCAACCTAAACTGTCGCCATAGCTATAATCCAAGACTATACAAATTATATATCAAAACATCTGAAAACGAAAGGGGAACTCAGTCCTATACTTTATTTTAGCATAAATATACTATAAAATCTTTTAAAAACATTATGCACATATTACCCCTAATGAAACAAAAACTGAAAAAAGATATAAAAAATTGATTTTTTAAATTAAAAGATAATGTCATAAAAGAAACACGGCACAAATAATTTTTGCAGCCCAAGAAAAAACCTAAAACCATCCCATGCATAAAATCACTAAAAAGTGGTCCTTAAAAGGTTAATATAGATCCTTGGTTAGAAGTTCAGTATAACATTAGCCTAATAAGACTGAATATATTTGATGTGGACATGTAAGGTCTGCATTATGCAAACCTCCCCTTCACTATATCCCAGTATTCATGATGTAATACAAATATTAGTGCTGATCATGCAGAAATGTCATGTAAGGGATGAATGACATTTTTACCTTCTTACAAAATCCCAGCCTTGGGTATTAGAATATCCCCTAAGTTTTTCTTGGCTTATGAAAATTGAAAGTGTGCTTTGCTAAATCACATTATGCAGCATTACGTCATACGTCATAGCAGATAACAGTCATGTGAACTATTATTGCCAAGTTGCAGATGTGGGGATGGCAACCATTATACGTATGAGTGGAGTTAGGAAAGGATTTACACATCGTGCCAGAACTACAATTGGAGTTGGAAGTGTTTCCTAAACCTGACATCGTAGCTTCTCAAATTCTTTTGATATTTGACAAAGTTTAATAAAATACGGATTTTCTTGAAAATCTGAAATTAAAAGGAAGTATATGGCAAAATAAAGAGTAAAATATTATAATATTGGAATGTCTCCAAATAATACTGATATGGAGGTTGATTCAGGGTTGTAGACGCTGCAATCATGCCGGGCTCCTGGCACTTGATGGCCTTTCTGCTACATCAGCAAAACTATCAATGGTATTTAATCTTTGGTGGGTCCTGGTATAGATTTTCAAGGGACCTTCAAGGGACGCCCTTGAGTTGACCTTTGGTGAACCTACAAAAGTAACAATTATACAAGTATCAATTACCTAATATAATCATTATCAGATTCACTACCTGGATGCATTCTGATAAAGTTCATTGCAGGGCTTTGGGGACACCACCTCTAAGTTGGCCTATAGCCATGGTGAACTTGAGATTGACTTCAGCCCTTCAGATTTATTATTGGAACAGTCCCCGGAATGATTCAGATAATAATATTATATTAGAGAATACATAATATAGATTCATGTAGGTCAATCAAGGGTGAACCTCTAAAGGAAAGAGACAGGATAGAACAAGGGACATGTACAGATGTACAATGATATAATTGGCACATGCATGATTCTTGGGAATTTATACCCCGGAGATGGATAGATATTTTCACTTTGCTTATACATAAACAGCTGGTGGTGAGAAACTTGTCTATTTGTCATATCATAATTGCTGTCCCATTAACCCCTGCAAAGAGAGAATCCTGATCCTGCCAGCATTTATTAAAATCTGCGAAATGTGGCAGTTACTAGAGATGAGCGAGCGTACTCGGTAAGGACAGATACTCGAGCGAGTATCGTCCTTACCAAGTACCTCCCTGCTTGCCAACAAAGATTCGGGTGTCAGCGGGGAAGAGCGGGGGAGAACGGGAGGGAGATCTCTCTCTCTCTCCCCCCTCGCTCCCTCCTGCTCACTCCCGCAACACAGCGCTCACCCACGCCGGCACCCGAATCTTTGCGGGCGAGCAGGCAAGTACTCGGTAAGGACGATACTCGCTCGAGTATCTGTCCTTACTGAGTATGCTCACTCATCTCTAGCAGTTACCATTGATTTTACAAAAAGTGGCAGCTAAGAATTACAGTAACTAAGCTTACTAAGAAGAATCATTTCTTAGTTTCTTAAATTAACACCTTAGTAAAGAGCCGTACGTGTTTTTACGACATTCACCCAGGATCCTTAGGCTAGGCCACCTTGTTTTTCTGATGGCCTAATCTAAGGCAGGCACTGGAGTCCCGTGTCAGAAAGAGATGGAACTTGGCTGTCTACTGACAGACAGGTTCCTGCACTAATATCTGGGAGCATAGAAACTTCTGGCCCCCGACTGTTTAATTCCTTACATGCTGCTATCAATAGCGACTTATGCATGTAAGTTGATATATGTATCATATGTATTCACTGCGTATTTACGCAATCCCATTGGCTTTAATGGGCAATTTTGGTCCGCAATACAGACCAAAATAGGGCAGGTTACGCCTATGTGAATGAGCCCTTATAAACGGCCTTTTGAAGGCATCCATAGTGCTGATGTGGCCCTCGGTGAAAATGAGTTTGACTCCCCTGGTATAAATGATTCAATTTCATTTTCTTCATCTATTAATGATTTAACCAGAATAAATGATACTTCTACATTTCAGACTTGGAATGAGAAAAAAGTTGGCAAAATGAGAACTGAAGAATTTACAATTGAAGTCTGCTAGGATTGTGCCTGCTACAAATGTTCCAGCAGATGAGTAGAATAGTGAGTAAGCCCGTGGGAGGACACAGCATCCGTGGGTCAGAAAGCGAGCTAGGTGTGGGACAAGCAGCGCACAGAAGGGGGCAGACTCTTGACTCATGGCTGGGAGGCATCCTGCTGTGCCTGGTTACTTTTGTGTGTGCCAAGGTTAAAGTCGGTTCACTGTTGATATAGAGAAACAAAGAAATATAGAGAATAACTCATTAGGGTCTCCCTGAATATTAATAAGGTCACAGCAATGTTTAAGTCAGTGTGTTAGGCCTTTTTGAGTTCTTTATGAGAATTGTCTGCTCTAGAAAAACCTTTTTCAAACACCTTACAAATACTAAGCTGTGGAAACATCTGTATTAGGCCTCATGTTCACGAGAAAAATCAGGTCCTCGCGGATTTCTGCTGCGGATGCACTATCATTGTCTTTTTTTCATGCGGGAAATGAATGGAGATATGAGCTGAAATCCGCAAATAATTTAAAATGCCATCTGCAGCTATTTAATTAACTGCGGATGGTCAATGCTTTCATATGGGGTGCAAATTTGCGTTTTTTTTTCATGCGCGGATTTGCTAAATATAATTTCCCCGTGAACATGAGGCCTTAGAGTCTCCATAAAAATGCCAGAGGAAAAAGATAATAGTATGCAGTGCTATTTTGTCTGGATTAAATGATAGACACCATGATACAAACCTGATGGACACCAATATTGACAATGGGGTTCATAGGGTGCCATTGCTGTTTTCATGTTACAGATCCAGCTGATATTAACCAGGTCTTTGGACATTCTGAGCTAATAGAGGGTAGTTCTTGGTTAATATTGTTAAGAAAATTGTAGAGCAATGTATCAGTTAATTGTTTTTGCTATTAGATTGTGGACTAGGAAGATATAGCATCCTGCTAGTATAAGTAGTGAAGGGGTTAAACGAAACCTTTTCTATACCGGTGAATGGTACGGGATAAAGACAGAAGATAAGCCGTCCGGGCCAGGAGCCCTGGAAGGTTTAAGTGATTTAACTGCCTCCCATGCTTCCTTAACTGACACCTCCCCTTCCAGAATGTCCCTATGTTCTGATGTTAGTCTAGGTAGGACTTTGTCTAACAATTTCTTGCACATTTGCTGTGGTAAGTATCCTTTAGTATATAGGCTACTGTGGAAATGACCAAATTCTCTACCAATCTCTACCGGGTTTTGATTTAGAGTCCCATTCTGAAGACATAGCTTAGGGAGAGCTGGTAGGAAGGCTATGGGGGCCAGATGTTGAGCCAAACGTCTACCCTGTTGGTCTCCCTGTGAGAAAAATGTATATCTGGACCATCTTAGTTGTTTTTCCGCTATCGTAGTTAAGCAAAGGTTAAGCTCAGTACGAGCTTTAGTTATCTCTGACAAAAGAGCTTAAGAGGGGTTATCCTTATGCTGTTCAATTAAAGAAGAATAAAGGGCCTCTTTTTGCTGAAGCTCCATAGCCATCTGAGCCTTTATTTTGGAAGCTAGTTGGATGAATCTCCCTCGGACCACCGCCTTGTGTGGCTCCCAGTTGGTAGCGAGTGAAGTATCTGCAGGGAGGTTATGCGCAAAAAAGTCCTCAATAGTGTCTAGAACTTTCCTTTGCACTGTCTCATGCTTGAGGAGGGACTCATTCAATCGCCAATATCCTGTAGTTTTATAGCTGCCAAGTTCTGTACAGGATATAAGATACATGGAATGGTCTGACCAGGGCATGTTAGAATTTTTGCATGGGCAATTTTGGGGATGAATCTGGTTTATATAAAAGCATGATCTATTCTGGTATATAGATTATGAGCTGCAGAATAATAAGTATAATCTCTTTTTGAGGGATGTGAGTTCCACCAAATGTCTACAAGGTCAAAGGAGTGCAGGAGATTAGCAAAACGGTGAGCTTTGAGTTTAGAGTTATCCGAATTCGATTTATCAAGGGAAATAGCCAGAGCTAAATTAGAATCCCCACCTGCAATAATTGAACCTTCAAAGCGAGTAAGCCAAGTGGATAGGAGACTATGCAAAAATGGAAGTTGTTTAGTATTGGGGGCATAATAATTTACCAGTGTAACTAGAGAGCCATTAAGTGTGTCTGAGACTATTAAGAACCTACCCTCAGTGCAAATGATGTTGATCTGGATATCCAGATCCCCACACCTCTCTTTTGCTCCCGTGCGGAAGCCAAGTAGTGTGTAGGATAGCTGCGGTGAAAGAATTCTGTGGTGGAAGAAGAGGCAATGTGTGTCTCCTGGAGGAAAACCATGTCCGTCCGACTCTTATGGTAGCATTTAAAAGCCTTGCGTCTTTTGATAGGAGAATTTAATCCCTGTACATTATGTGAAATAAAGCCAATAGGTTTAGTAGACATATTTGTACCAGTACAATGCCTATAAGGATACAAAGTAGAGAGCCAGAGGTCAGAAATAACTTGAAGGGATCCATCCAGGTTACCCAGCCATAAAGGAAAAAGCCTAAAGCTCTGTGAGAATAGGGGAAAAGACAATAGGAAAGAAAACAGACACAACCTAGAAGGATTCTGGGAAAAAAAGACTATAAAAATATAAACAGAGTTTAGGGGGAAAAATTCCCCAACTTAGTGTCACAAACGTGACTACGGATAGAGAGACGGTGAATGTAACTATTGACCGCCAATCCATCTTCGGAGCAGATGCTCCTGGAGCACATATCACATTCAAAATGCAATTACATCACCTTCCGATATAAATGCACAGAAAAAAAATAACAAAGAAACCCCTCTGTAACCAACTAATCAAAACTAATAACCAAGAACACCTTTTGGAATGCCAAAAACATGCAAGGCTTTGCTGCCAAACCTCACTAATGCTTTTGTGGTTTAATGGACACTCATGCACACACAACTGTATTATGCCTGTGTACAGGCTCTGGGTTGTATAGAGCTGAAATCCGGCACCAATAGGCATCTATGGTGCCATACTGTAACTTTATTTTCTTGTATTAATTTGAGAAACAAATCACACGATGTTCCATGGATGTCATATTACAAAGATATTGCTTATAGGCAGAGGCGTAACTTGAAGCTCCCGGGCCCCAATGCAAAACCTGTAACAGGGCCCCCAACTATAATGCTTTATTCATAGTACTGGGCTCCCCATATGGAGAAGAGAGGCCTTATGGGCCCCCTAATGCTCCTGGGCCCGGGTGCAACCGCATCCCCTGCACCCTCTATAGTTACGCCCCTGCTTATAGGAAAGAATGCCTCTGTAATATGGAGCCATAGAGACTCCAAGTGTCTTATAGGCTCCACACATATAGATCTGCCATGTACATGTATGCTTGCAATAGAAAATAACACTGCTTCTGTGGAGATAAAATACATAAAAATGATCAGGACGGAAAAGTTTGAATAAAAACCCTAATATGTGTTATTCGCTTATGTAACTGCACTGCAATCCTGTTAGCTAGTGCGTAGCGCTTACATATGGACAAAATGAAGAGCAAGTGAGCACATCAACATCTCTGATAAACATGCCTTGCAGAGCTCCATTTGTTTAAGAATATGTGGTTTCCAGGCCACTTCTTTATACATCTTGCCTAACCAGTGTAATGAATCATTGCAAATGTTGGACTTAAAATGTCACATCTTCAAACACAGTATTTTGGAAAATGAATAGGGGAAAATCAAGGAGGAAGGAGAAGAAAACAGTATTTACTGGAAGCAAAGGATATGAACCATCAAATGTGATAGAACACAGGGTTAAAGTCACCCAACTTGATGCACATTACACATGTCTGAAAGTTTTTTAACAGCAGATTCATCTTAGATAAGTTTAAGGTGTCAGACGAGACTCTAAATTGTTTATCTGGAAGGGTGCATATGAAGGAATGATCAATGTTTTTACTATATTTCGATTTATGTTTGTTTTTTTATTAAACATTTACTGTAAATTCTATGATTTTAAATCTGGTTTATAATTTTAGAGTGGATATAGAAGAATCTTCATCTCTGTAAATTGATGGCTGATTCACTTGAATTAAAGGCAAAAACTATTGGTACCCTATGCTCGGGATAAGTCACCAATAGGAGATTGGTGGGGGACCGCCAATTAGGACTATCGCAGTTCAGCTGCTTAGAATGAGCTGCGGACAGCTGCAACTGTCAAAACAAGGTCTGTATATTGTATGGTAGTGCAGCTGTCTCTCATTTACTTCAGTGGAAGAGAGCTGCACTACTGAAACAGGCAACGGTACTACAGATGTTGTATTAACAGTTCTGGACCTCCGTAGCTGCTTCTCATCAGCTGATTGGCAGGGATTCCAAGCAGCAGACCCCTGATGATTTGTTATTGGTTACCTATCCTGAGGATAGGTCATCAATGGTTTTTCTCTTGGAAAACTCCTATAACGCAAATGACCCTCGTGTAACATTTTTCTTATTCTAAAAAGATCCCAAATCCTGTGGTGAGATATATTTATATAGTGTACAGAGCTCCAAATCCCCTTCAATGGCATAAAATGATAAAATACTGTCTGTTTGAAGCCACCACTAGTGGGAGCCTAGAAGCTTATTGCATGATGCTTATATACTAAATTAAACCATAAAACAAGCAGCAGTACACTGACATTCTGCAACATGATAATTCCAAATTCAAATTTAGCAACTTATGCTTGAGATCGCCAAAAGCTTCTGTTGAACTTTCTGTATATATTTACACTGAGCTTGGTTCTGCTACTGCATTTATGTTATGAGTTTGGTATCAGTGCTGTATTTTTGTACTGAGTTTAGTTCAGGTGCTGTATTTATGTTATGAGCTTGGTTCTGGTGCTGTATTTATGCTATAAGCTTGCTTCTGGTACAATATTTATTTGTGAGCTATTCGGCTGTGGGTGTGCTGCTGTCTTGCTACTTTCTGCACAACAGAATACAGGGGTACTGCCTATTAGTGCAATATATATTTTTTGTCTTATGACTGGGGGTACCAAAAGACAATTCCATACAAGTTCCAATCTAACCCAAGCCTGGCACTGGTAGAAATCTTAATGATGCCAGTCCTATATAGTATTCTATCCCTGAAATTTTGAATATTATTTTGCAATGTAATTGTAGGATATATAGTGTAGGAACATTTATTGCATGCACGATACAGACACAGTTAAAAGTCTAATTTAGAAGACGTTTCCCTTGAGATTCGATAATATTTGCTAATCCTATAAATAAATCCTGAAAATCTCACTTCAATTAGTCCTAATTAATATAAATAACTTCACTTAGTGCTAATTAATATAAATAACTCTGTTACTATTTCAAGTACACATGATTAGTTTAATTGCTATTCTAAGTGAAGGGTCATTTTTGGTGAATCTTCACTTTGTATATTAGGGACCTACTTATAAAGTAGAAGTGTTTCAGGTAATACTTGGCGCAGGTCTAAGGAAATCAAATTCCCTGTAACTACTCATCTTGCCTCATCAGTAGATATTTCCAAGGGAGAGGCAGCTGCACGCAGCTTTGCTGAAATTGAGCCCACACATGGCGGGTGGGATTTTCAAACATCTTGTTAAGGTTTCTTTCACACAAGTGCATATTGGCCGGTGTTTTCACAGACGGCCAATATGCACTGTGATCTGATGCATTGGATTCCAATGCATCAGATCACATGTCTGTATTACTGAGACGTAAAACGGCCCGGCAAGGCCAATATAGCACCAGGCGTTTTTACATCGGGCCCAAAAGATAGTCCAGCAACTATGTGTTGGGCCAGAATACGTCTGCCGCTGCATGGGCTCCTATGGCAGCCCATAGCAGTGGCCGTAGGTGGGAGGGAGTTTAGCAGCGTGGCTGCTAAACTCCCCTTCCTCTGCTCTGCCCCCCCCTTCGTGCAGGCTTGTTTCTTCCCTGCTCATTCTGTACAATGGAAGGTGGCAGGTGGGGGGCGGAGCTAAGTGGCAGCCCGCCCTGCCTCCTCCCATTGATACTTATAGACAAGGGGCGGGACATGGGTGGAGCTAATTTAATGCCCTCTCCCCACCCCTTGTCCATAGCCATCAATGGGAGGAGGCGGGACAGGCCGCCGCTTAGCTCTGCACCCGCCACACCCCTCACATTGCAAAGAACAAGCAAGGAGGAGACAAGAGGTGAGCCTGCGATGGGGAGGGAGGGGAAATGGGCGAAGGCATGGTGAGTTCGGTGCATATGCACTGGACCCCATGCCGTGTGAACGGGCACACAAATGTTAGATTTGTGCGCCCGTTCACGAGCTTCTGCGCCCCAGATGGAATATTGTCCGGCCGTGAAAATGCCGCCCAATATGCGCTCATGTGAAAGAAGACTAAGGCTTTATTCCCACGAGCGCATATACGGTGCTTTTTCACGCCCGGCGCATACACGGTACCCATGTGAAGCATTGATTTCCAATGCAGCCATTTACACGGGCGATATACGGTGCGTAAATACGTCAGCAGTGAGAAAAATAGAACATATACATGGCCAGCGTGGAACTATGTTTTGGCCAATATACGCCGGCGGGTTTCATAGACTCCTATGGGAGTAGGGAAAGAGAAGGGAGGGGGAGGCATTGTTGCAGCACCCAACGCTGCAAAAAGCTTACAGGTACCTCTATATAGGCACTGGAAGGCATCCTGAGGATTTTGGCAGAGCAAGGGTTTTACAGGGTGCAGCGTATTTTTTTGCTAAAAATGGCGCTCACGCTTGTGTGAATGGGCGAGATCGCGGAAAAAAGCCCATTCAAGAGTAGGCCCTTATACGGAGTAGGCGTGAAAACATAAAAACGCTGTTTCCGTATATGTGCTCGTGGGAAAGAGCCCTAAAGAAGCCTTTTGAACTTCAAAATACTTACCCTAGGGTAGTGAATGGCATAAAAAAATAAGTTAGCCATTTATGACCCTTGCACTGTCTCTTTGGACTGCACTGCCAACCGAGTCCACGGTACCTCCTGAAACAGGAAGCAATAATGTCACGTTCATCGTTCACATGACCAGTGCAGCCTGTGATTGGCTGCAGCAGTCACGTCAGCGGTGAACGTGCCGTCAACACTTCCTGTTTCAGCGGTTTCCAGAACTGTTGAGTGCATTGCTTAGCCATACTTCATAAACAAAAAAGTTTAATCTATACATGTCAAATCAATCTTATATATAGGAAAAATAAACACTAGAAGAAGTATTTTCTCAGTGTTAAATGTGAACCAAATTACTAATAAATGTGAGATTTAGAGCAGGTAATGTGAAGTGTTGATTAGACAGCTACACATGAGATTACACTATAAAAAAGCATCTTGAGAAAAAAAAGTTATGAGTTATCTAAACTAAGTCTGTCCTGAGGGAATGACAAAACAGGTAACTGGTTCAGCGAAAGCTCGAAATAGAAAACTGAATTTACAATAATTAAGTGCGCCAGAAATATGTTAAAGGAGCTTTACGACTTATTACTTTTATAGAGTTTTGGGCCCCAGTGTGCCCAAAACTATATTAAAGTAATATACTCACCACAGAGCTGAGCCATCATTTCAACGGTCCAGCAGTGCGGCATCTGACAGGTGACCATCACCCAGCCAGCAGGCCTGGTAAAATCCTATAACATTCTCATGTAGAAGCCCCAGGGAAGGTTTATAGGACGTCACTGATGACGTTCCCGCGGCCCCACATTGGCTGCAGCCATCATGTGGATAAACAGAGAAGCGTTGAGAAGTAACAGGGGAGCAAACTCTTGTTTGATGCAAGATGGAAGACACATTTGGTGACATCATCAAAGTGCTCTGGTTGCTGATTGGCTACACGCTGACTTCTTGGGAATTTAATTTTCCAGAGATTTTCGCCAAAAATCAATTTGGACTCACTCGATAAGATTTGGCAAAAATTGGGGTCATGTTACATTCATATAGTTTCTTTCTCTGGTTTCTGCACTACGACCCACTTTATCTTGTGTGCTGGTATACAATTTTTCACAGCAGCAGCAATATTTCTTCTGCAGAATATTTCTCCCTAAGTGTAGAGCACATTTTGTATAGGCATATAAACGTGATGCAGTTTCTCTGCCCTGTGCTGAGGTAAAATGGTCACTGGAAATACAGTGCCTATGTTCTATATGGCTAGGTCATGCGATACAGGCATCCACTGAAACTGTTGGCCATTCAAGATGGAAGATACATTTGGTGACATCATCAAGGTGCCCTGGTTGCTGACTGGCTGCATGCTGACCTCTGGGGAAATTCAATTTTTCAGAGATTTTCTCTAAGAATCAATTCAGACTCACTCAATACGATTTGGCAAAAAATTGAGTGATTTTACAGCCCATCTGATCATAAAGGGCAACTCTATCGATGATGTAAGTGAGTGGTATACTGACATCCCATAGAATGACAATTTATAGTGAGCAGGATTCTGAGTTCATGGGGACCCAGTGATCTCTGTCTTCTTGAATTGCAGAGAGCTGCTCATATCTTATTTAATTCTCTGACTCATCTTCCTTCCAGAATAAACAATTCGTCGACCATTCATCTGATCTGTCATCCAAACATGGTTTTGTTATCAGCGGGGTATTTATTTCTATTAGAAATGAAAAATGATCATAGGCAAAACTGTAAATTTTGTGAAATCTGATGTAAGTAGATAAGTGACATCATGCTTATGTTGTTTGTACGATTACAAAAGATTTAATTAGACTTTTTTTAAACAAACTTTTTCTGTTTGTTAGTATTGTCATGTAAGACATTTTCAAAGTTATAAAAAAACAAAACCCATCTTTTAGTTTTGCAATGTATGCTCAAAATTCAGCTCCCAAGCTCTGAGCTTTTGGACCATATCAGTGACGAACTTAAAAAATGTTCATGTGTTCCCATTGCATCCATATAGGAAATTTTAAAATGTAAAGTGAAGGCCAGAGTGAAGCCCGCAGGAGAGTTAACAGGGAAGCGGAATGGAAGGTTGACATCAGAAGAAAAAGGTGGAGCTGATGCAAAAAAAAGGTGGAGCTATTGCGAAGGAAGAGGCGGAGTAAGAAAGTGCGCAAAGAACCTTTGGTGACATCAGTCGTGAGGTGATCACGTCAAGAGAAGATGCAAGTCCGGAGCTGTGAGCAAAAACTTTATTGATGAATGTGGACGCGATGATCGAACAGTTCCGCGTTGTTGTGATGGCTCGGGGCACCAGATGGCTGCAGAGGACTAATGCAGAAGCCCTGGGTATGTTCGCAATTTTGTCTGAAATACCAAGGGCCCGGGAGAGAAGACAAAGAAGAGCGTGTGCTCCAGCGCAGTTAAGTCCAAACATTTTCTGAGGGTTCGCTACCGTCTGAGCCTCCAGGTTGGGTCTCTTCAGCACCATCCACTAGGGGGGAGAGTCGGACATCTCTTCCAGTAGGCCTGTCATTGAATTGGTGTTACCTAAATATCCATACCAAACATTGCATAGGTTTAAGTGCCCAAATAACAGTGCTATGTGATAGTTAAATACCAGTTATATACATTTGTGGTAAATACCAGTGTGGTAGAGTGTTGCAAATGCTATGAAATGCCAAAATAAATACTGTATAGTCTTGAAGCAGAAATGCTGACATAGAGTGCCCTCATACTAGCAGTATACGGTGATTAAATAATAGATGCATATATAAAGTCATCTAACAACTGCTACAAAATGTAAAAAAATACTGTTAAAGGCTTCATTCCCATGAGCGTATATTGCCTGCCGTTTTCACGGCCAGCCAATATACACTACCATCTTGGGCGTAAAAGCTGGTGAACAACAATCTAACATTTGTGCACCCGTTCACACGGTATGGGCCCCGGTGCATATACAACAGAGCTGCCATGCCGTTGAGCCTACCCCTTTACTCCCCCATGCGGGCTTACCTCTTCTCCCCTCCCCTCCGGCTGATTCCAATAGGCGGGGGGTGGGATGGGGTGGAGCTAAGAACCACCCTGTCTCATTGCTGGCTGCAGACAAGGGTCAGAGAGGGTAGGTAGCTTATCTTAGGCAGTCATGCTGCTAAACTCCCTCCCTTCTCCAGGCGCTGTCATTGGCTCCCATAGGAGCCCATGCAGCAGCTGATGTATTCTGGCCCAAAAGATAGTTCCAGGACTATCTTTTGGGCCCGATGTAAAAACGTCCAACGCTATATTGGCCGGCCAGGCTTTTTTACGTCGCAGGAATACGGCCATGTGATCTGATTAATTGGAATGCAATGCTTCAAATGACAGCGTATATCGGCTGACCGTGAAAACGGTGGGCCGAGATACGTTCATGCAAAAAAGCCCAAAGAATGTATAGTTTATATTTAGCATCTATGAAAAGGGTTGGAATTAAAAAAAATGGCCACCGTTTCTGCAGTTTATGAGAAACCTGACCTAGGACAGGTGAATCAATCTACATTGGAGGGGGAGGGGCGTGGCTATGGGCAGGGGTGGAGCCTACTGCCATGCTGTTTATTCCTGTTAGACTAAAATGAATAGTCATCATTTAAGCTCTGGTCCCCACCCGCAACCTTGTCCTCTCTGTTCTAAAGATGTGTTCATTTGTCCTAGAATTGGTTCTTACAGGCTGCATGTTGTTGAATTCATGTACAACCTCTCTAAAGCTAACCTCTGGTCCTGGACAAAAAAAAATGGGCACACTGCTTCTCTGACTACCTGATGCACTCTGTATTAGTATTATTCGGTTGTCTAAGTCACTGCATGTTGCTCTGACTGGCCAGTGTTTAGTGTCTAAGACTAAAGATGCATACCAATGCACAATGTGCATTAGGTAGATAGAAAAGCAGTTCGGCCATTTTTGTTTGTCCAGAACTGGAGGGTCATTTTTAACAGTTGGCTGCCAGGACATATGAGATGCCTCATTCAGCAGAGACAGCTGATGAACACCTCTAAGGTCAGTCCTGGCTTCTGTATCCATATAAATGTTCTGCTAGAGCTTTATAGTAATTGGTCTCATTTCTCAGTTATACGTTTTCCCCAAAATGTAAAACGAAACTATATCTTTGATTAAAGAGGTTCATAAAAAAAATAACGGTAACTTATTGACCACTTCTGTGCCCATCAATACTAAAAATGGGTCATTCACTTTTGGTCATGATTAAAACCAGTGGACCAATAATGGGCTCAGTTTTTTCATCATAGTTCCATTTTTCTTCAATGCCTACACATTCCTCATAAATCAGATTTTGTGGCATCCCTACTGGATGATGTTTATGGCTTACGTGAAAACAAACACAGAAAATGGCCGTTACTTACTGACTGAGGAGTGCATATAGATGCATCCTCCTCTCACCATGCAGGTAGCTGACTAGGCAGTGTGAGTGGGTGTTTTATCGGTGTCTTGCACAGGTGTTATTGGCTCCTCCATTTGGTAGTCAGCTACCTGCATGGTGAGAGGAGGGTGCATCTATATGCACTCCTCAGTCAGTAAGTAATGGCCATTTTCTGTGATTTTTTTAATTCTTGATTTCCCCTTCTGTGATGCATTTATATTAGTGTAAGGACCCACCACAACGCAAGGAACCGTGAAGTGGTTAGTGGGCTCATGTATCTTGGCCAACATCCAACCAATGCCTTGCATTTATTATCTATTATTCATGTGCAGTGTGGCTTTAAGACTCCAGGGGGAGCCCAGGGTGGCAGTACCAATGTGGTTTACTGAAGGAAATGCAGGGCAACCCGCCAAATTATCATGGCGTCATTAATAGGTTGCTGGTCTGCATGGTGAACTACATATATCAGAATGGTCTGGCACCCTGTATCCACTATGTGTGGGAGTGTACACCAAGCATCCACCCCCCTCATTATCAGGAGGCAGTGTGAGTGGGTGTTTTATCGGTGCCCTCACAGGTGTAATTAGCTCCCTCATTTGGTAGTCAGCTACCTGCATGGTGAGAGGATGCATCTATATGCACTCCTCAGTCAGTAAGTAACGGCCATTTTTCTGTGATTGTTTTTAATTCTTGATTTCCCCTTCTGTGATGCATTTATGGCTTACGTGAACTTAATCCACATGGGTGTCCTAGTTTCCTTAATGTTATGACTAAGAAGAGAGGGAACTGATGAATGTTCTTAAGATCTTTATGGCATTTACATAATAAATAGGCTGTAGTCCCTTGTTAGCACAACAAAAATGCCTCAAAATGCCAAACTGGAACTATGAAATTCTAGATGGGACAAGACAGAAAAAAAGGAAGCTTTGTAAACTCCAACTTGCTTTTATCTATTTTTAACACAACAATAACTTCATTCTTTGATGGTATTAATGGCATTTGCAATGGTTATCATCCACGTATAAAAGGCAAAAGAAGTTCAACCCTAAATTGTAAAAGAAGTCTTGTTTTGGGACTACGATGCAATTTGATTGAATACAAATTATTCTTAATCTGGATGGGTCCAACTTGGTTGAAGTTCCCATCTTTCTCTTCACTACTCTGTGGGGAAGGGAGTGGCAACCTCTACAGGTACCCAAAATGATTGGCTATAGTAGATGTCACTTTGCACATTACCTATAACTATGCTCTAACTGTACTTAAAAGTGTCCGGGAGTGCAAAAAATTATATAGGCAGGAAAAATAAAAAAAAGAAAAATAAACCACATTGATCTATTGTATGGCCTCCTAGTTCAGTGAAGAACCAGCGTCCTCTCTCATCTTATCGCACAAGAGAGTGAGGTAGTCATGGATGGTTCATCATCAACCGCTCAGCCAATAACAGGCTTCAGTAGCAATTCTGCCATAAATGCCACATAACTGCTAAAGCCTGTGATTGGTTGAGCGCTCATATGCACAGTGCATGGCACATGACCACCTCGGCTTCTTGCAGGATTGAAGCAGCAGGGACCAGGATCCTGCACTGGACCAGGAGGGTCATGAAAGGGGTGAGTATGTCTTATTTTTCTATTTTTAACCTTTCTCTAACTATATAATTTCTTTCATTCCTAGAAAATCTATTTAAGAAACTGTATGCGTCCCAACAGTAGCAGACTGTGGTTTACTATTAGAGAAGATTTGTATGTCCACCCACAACTATACAGAACATGTGAACATCTATTTTTAATTGCTTTGTAATCTTTGTTCTTATCATTGTACACACAGGACACATCAGTGATGTAAAATGTATTTGTAAATCATCCCCTAATGGCCCTTTTACACGGGACAATTCGTTCAGATTCCAATAATCGTCCCATGCAAACTCATGCAGCGAGTTATTGATAAAGTCCCTTTCATGGGATGAAACGCGTTGTGGAGATTAAAAGTACTGATGCCATATTCCCGGAGCGCGGACCTATTTTGTTATAGCGTGTAGACTTTTAAATGACTCTCTGATTACTGTGAATAGAGATGGAGGGAGGGAGCCCTGTAGTCTGCTCCGCTTCCATTCCAGCAGTGCTGGGAGTGATGCCAACTATACTCTCTACTCTCTCCTGTGTAACATCACAGGAGCAAGCATAACTGAAATGAGTTTTGGGCATTGTTTGCCCAACAATTCCTGCCATGTAAAAGGACCATTAGAAACAGACACAAGTGACAAGTGATTGGCTCAAAATCACCTTCTAATGGGGTCTGCAACACACCCACCCATCTGTGCACCTGAGTTTTTTGTTGTAAAACAGCTAACATTCTGGAAACATGGATATTTGGCCAATACTTTGGCTCTGACATAATCTATGACCTCCCAGTACTGACTTCTGCTTGTTTGACTTTGTTGCCCGTTTGCTCCACCAATCAGCAATTACTTTAGTAATGCATCCTATGAACAAAGGCCATATTGCTCAAAAAATGGTAAGGGACTGAAAACCTGCACTCACTACGGGTTGGTAGGCACAGTAGCTTGCATCAAGCTTTACTTTGCATGCACTGTTGCTGGATTACTCCCTTGATGGAGGTATTACAGAATCATCTTCTTTGAAACCTTTGAGGCCCATTGTTGTGTTGGACTGACCTGCCAGATAATCTTCAGATACTCACGTGTAGCAGTCGGATTCTGGATCACAGTAATACTGTACAATGTGTACAATGTGCAATTACTCATATAGAGATTGCCGAACGTTCATTTTATAGTTTAGTCCTTCTCCGTGCAGACAGGATAGAGGCTTCTCGATGCAATGCGAGCGGTATCTTTTACTAGGTTGTTTTTCCACAGTAGTATAAAGTACCTATTTTGGAGTTAATGGCCACATCACTTCATCATCCTACTTGACATTTTAAGTGCCTGCTTAGGCGCAACTTTTTACTTGTGGATATTCTGTTTGAAAATTCCTTCGATGCCTTTTACAGTGTGGCACTAATCCAAACTCCTTTATATGATTGAAAAGGATAATGAAATAGAAGGCAGGGGCTCTGGGCAATGTTTTTGGTATATTTGGTAACAGGCAATGCCTAATTATTTTCAATTAATATTTTTAGGGCAACCTAATGAGACAAAAACTAAACAATTCTTGTCTAAGTCTCCAAGAAATTAATCAAAATAGCTGCTCATGAATATTCAATTAAGTTTCTGTCCTTGTCAGGAGTCATAGAATACACAATTTAGCAGCTTATTCTAACTGCTAACAGTTGATTGGCCAGTCGAGTGGACTCAAATCCACCGCTGAGCGATAATAAAAGTGATTGGTCAAAGCCCTCTCTAAAGTTCTTGCTTTTATCATTAATTTACCTCGCCATGTCCCAACCAGTTATCGCCATTTTGACCACTGCATATAACAGCTGTATGGTTGAGTAGCCATATGATTCTGGGGTTTTATTTGGCAGTACTGTTCATTGCTTCAATCCTGACTCATCTCTTATTCTGGGCTCAAAGTCATGCAGCAGTCACAAATTAGCTATTCTAGCCTGGCTCTATAACCCCGCTCTCCCAGGATCATTTTGTCAGTTGTTTTGTCTTCTCAGTGCAATTCTGGTGCTACTCATGTGGATTGTTTTCTGGATACCTAACCTGGCTGACCTTTGTTCCTTCTTCTGAATTACCTCCCTATTTGACTACTCAGTATCTAATCCTGGACTGCCTGACTTTGCCGCTACCTGACTTGCTCTGACCTGTAATTCTTCTCCAGAGTTCTGACTTAGCTTGGACATGACCTGAATTTACTCTTCTGATTTGGTTTGTACTTATTCTGCATACGGAGTATTGACCTCTGGCTTCTCACGCTTTATGATTTTTCCATCTGCCCAGTCGATTGGTATTCACTCTACACATAAAACCAGAAAGTTGCTTGGAACCAAGTCCAACCTTCTGTGAGAAGGGGAAGGGTAAAGACCAGGAGCTATCAAAGACTATTAAGTAGAGTGACTAGTGCTAAAACTGACCACTATGGCCTTTTTAGATGGTTGAGTTAGGCCCTTCTGTAACACCTTTAGACTCATCTGGAGACATGCTAAACCTTTAGACTGTTTTGTGACTATATAAACATTTATTATGTCTGCTGGTCATGACTGGTGGCTTCTCCTACCTCCTTCTGCCATTGGGCATGGCTAGTGCCATCTCCCCCGCATCGTCGGTTTCCTGGTCCCCAGCCTGCCTTCTACAGGGTCAGCATGAATACCCGACTTTCCAGTCCCCTACCAAACATGGTAGGTCTGGAGCAATTTAGGACCACTCTGCCATCAGCATGTGCTTGAACAATCAGTCTCCATACTGTGTAAAGGTGAAAGTATATCTGATCTCCTTGTATTTGATCTTTGCCAGAACCACCCAACTTTTCTGACCTCTTCAATCTTGACCCTGGCTCATTAGTTAACTATGCTTTCCTTGTGTAGTGGCCCAGAGTTAGGGGGCACCCTCTATCATTTTACAGAGTATGTTATATGTATGTCTTGTACTACTGTCTTGAATGTAGAATGAGTCAAATTTATTTGTATTCGGTGTTTGCAGGCATGAAAGGGTTAATGTCTGGTCATGTCTGAGGTTGTCTGGAAAATGTATCTATCTGTCTAGCTGTCGATTGGTCTGTGTTTACGTAATGTATGTGTGGTGAGACAATTGCCTGGAGTCAGTCTGTGGAGTAGGTGTTAGAGAGAGAGGAGAGTGAGTCATGTAGAGAGTGGAGACATAGAGGAGTCGGAGAGGTGGTCTGCCGATCCTGTCTGGGCCCAGCCCTGCAGAGATACTACATATGGCCTGCATCTCTAAAGAGAATGAAAGCTTGGACATGACGGAAACGCGTGGGTGTACAGCGCAGGTACCACATGTATCTGGATAAATGAAAACCGCTGCTTAGCGAGGACAGAGTGAGTGAATGACAGTGACAAGAGAGTTTGGCAGGAGAGAAATCTAACAGATAACTTAGCCTAAGGATTTTACTAATACCCAGAGAGCCTTCACTGCATCGCCACTACAAATAGTTTCTGTACCAAGACTATCTTATTGATCTCCATTTTCGAGAGTTGAGTAAAAGCAGCAAGACCGCCCATTCCTGGCTTGTCTTTGAAAATACTTTTCTGTGTGCAGACTACTTTATTTCACCAAAGAGATCCGCACCAGAGAAACGAACGGTGGCATCCCAAGTGACAAATAGGACTACAGGTAACCACAGTTACCCTTTGTGATCTCCCCCTGTGTTAATGGTGTCGGGTCCCGACCTACCCTTAGGGGAGAAGACGTAGAGACATGTGACAAGGTTATCTCTCTACCCCACTGTCTCCTCGGCTGAGGGCCTGCTCCTTGGACGCTACACTTGCATGCTGGCTGCTTTGACCCTTGGCCTAATCTAGGTTGTTGAACATATTTCACCTGCTCTGAATCAATGTATAAGCAGCTGGCCGATTGTGTCAGCTGCCTCTTAACTGAGATTATTTTTAAGAGTAATGGTCAGCGAAGACCAGATCTTGATTGGTGGGGTGAAAGAGTGAAAACTGAAGAAACCCAGGTGCTGCCCCTAGATCTAGAGGCAGATCTAGAGGCAAAAAAATTTCTGAGGCACAGCAGATCCACATCCGCTACCATGACACATATCTGATAAAACATTCAAATTAAATCTTCTTATGAGAATCTATTGTAATATATCATTGATTGCAACTAAACTACTGTAAATTGTGGAAAATATCTTTTAATTCCAGTTTTGGCGAGTCATACAAGCTACTCCATAATGCTCAGTAGGCCTCTCCAAATCTTAGCTAGAAGTAGATGCTTTATTATTTCTTATTAGTATTGTAATCATTTTGACTATAAAACATGATCAAAATAAAAGATGGATTTTTGTTAGTATTTACTTGCTTTCATCTTCTCTTTTCCTTTAAAAGAGAGAATAATGGTTCTTTTGTAGTCTTGTCCTGGTTGTTCTTAGTACACTTTTATTAAAACCATCTGACATACTATCTTTGATGTGCTTCATTTCTTACTTGCTTTTTAATTTTTAAATAACATCTTAAAATTACATGAAGGATAAATCAGAATCATAAATCTAGGGATTTGAGTGTAGAAGCAGCTTTTTTATTATTCTCAAGAAGAGGTAAATTTATTTGTACCTGCTTAAGGAAAAGAGCTTGGATACAGTATAACATATGTGAAAGGCATACTATAATAGAAGATGGACCACTGTAATGAGTCTTATTTATCGATTTGTTATTTTATTGATATTATGATATTACAGAAGTTTCTCTTTAATTACACTGACAGGCAAAATGACAAGGGTAGGAATAGGAGAAATAACTGTACAAATAAAGCATAACAAACAGTAGGAAGAGAAGGAAAGAAAACGCAGCAACTAGTCAAATCAGAATTGGATGCCAAGAAAGTAGTACATTTTAGAGGAGAACGTATATAAATATATTTTAAAGGGGTTGTTTGAGATGTTTTTTTTTCTATAAAACATCACTTTCCCTGCCATAAAGCAACAATGAGGCATATACTTACCTCTTCTCAGTACCCACATCTCCTGCGCCTCGGCTCCGGGTCTCCCCTGTGACTTTTATAGGTTGCCCAAGCCTGTGATATCTTGTGAACAGGAGCTGCAGTCTGTAAAGTGAGGACTAAGTGTGTTTCGGGAGATGCTGGGAGTGGGAAGAGGTCACTAGGTGTCTAGTTGTTGCTTTATGGCAGGGAGAGCTGTGTTTTATAAAAAAAAAAAAGATCTCGGACAACCCCTTTAAGGAATTAACATTGTTGTTAAAAGGTGGAAATTCACTTTAAAGAGATTGTACAAGATTGAAACTGAGCTTCGATACCAGACACAGCCCCTGGACAAGGGCGGTCCCATTTCTGGGAAAAACTAAACATTTTTCTCTAATCTCCTATAAACCCTCTTATAAGTGATGACAGATTTGCAAAACTGCAATAATAAAATATAGATGATGGAGATACCCAGGGCCATATTTACCCCCAGACATTGGAAGCCCACCTCAGACATCAACTGAGCTTGTTCGTGCCCTCTGTCCCTTTAAAGGGGTTGACTACAAATGTTACTTAGGCCGGCTTCACACAAGCGTAATTGCGAGTGTTTGAGTGCTGTATATTTGCGGAATGAACAATGCTTTTTTTGCGCATGCATTTGTGTATTTTACTGTACTTTTTGCCCCCACAAGGCATGTTCATTTACGAACGACAAAGAGAACCTACCGATTGAAATGGCTATTTAGTTCCAGATGTGTTTTTTTTTTTCTAGCAGAATTATGCAGTGTTTTACGTATCTCCTTTCGTATTGCTTATGCATTTGCGTACCTTGCATTGACTTCTACAGAGACAGGTGGTGCACTAATACACAGAAAAATAGAGCATGTTCTATCAATGGGTTCTATTCTCTGCGTATTGCGCGCGCAAATTTCGTGTGCACAAATATGCAATAATAATAATCTTTATTTGTATAGCGCCAACTTATTCCACAGTGCTTTCAAAGCACAGGGGGAACACAAACAAAACAATTACATGTGGTATGCATTTATTTGGAGAGAGACGGGGGGGGGGGGGGGGAGGTCGTTTAGGAGGTACAGGGCAGGAGATGGAGCAATGGGAAGTGCCAAGTCTGTCTCCTGAGTCCTGTGTTTCTACAGGGGCTCGGGAGTTTTCCTGCTCAGGCATGGGGGATTATGCTGGTTGGTTCTGTGTCTCCAGTCAGCCAATCACTCCAGGTCAGTTACACATAAGAGGTGTCTTCCCAGGTGTGGGTGTGTTCAGCTTTCTCTGTTCTCATTCTCTCTCTGTGTGTGGTGTGAGCAGGTTCTTTGTGTGGTGGCTGCAAGAAACGTTGTGTTTTGGGTTTTGTTTGGTTATGTCGCAGGACTCCTGGTTAGTGTAGGGACTAGTGGTATAGCCAGGAGCCATGTCTTGGTCCGCTAGCTTCCATATTTTGATCAAAAATGTCAACTAATAGATGGTATTTATAGCATTAATATCTGCTACTAGTGTTTGTGTATTGGCTTCTGCATGGTGTTATAATAGCTCTGTGTGTCTCCTTACTCTGTCCAGTTGTCCCTGTTGGTGATGGCATGTGTATGTGACCTAACCTGGGTGTGTGAATTCCTAGGAGCAGCACGGGCCCAGATCCGAAGACTGCTGGGCCGCCCCTTTATTGGGGCGATGTCCCCGCTCAGGTAGGTCTGTGTCACTTACACTAGTAGAAGATAAGGAGAGGTGCTAATCTGTGGTAGTTCACCTTATGTTCTCTATCATTCTGGGTCACTTTCGTGAGGGACCGATGCTCACTTAGCTACATGAACGTAACATAATGACCCTCTTTTAAAACTGGGGGGCATTATGTTGTATGTTATGTCTGTCCATGAGTCCAGTTCCCAGTATGCAGTTCACTGTCCCTTTGGTATTCCAGCCTGCACGTCTTGTTTGAATGCGATGCCACTTCTGTGTCCATGCTGCGGCAAAGTGCGCCCAGCCGATGTAACAGGGAGCACAAAACAGTATAAAAATTACATATGGTATTTAATTATTAGGAAACAGAACAGAGGGGGGTAATAAGGAGCTACAGGGGCAGAAGAAGTATACCATAGGCAAAGTGGAAGGTGTGGGGAGCCATAAGGAGGCACAGGGGGCATGTTTTGGGAGGGTGGGTGCTGGGGTATTGGATCAGGAGATTTGGTATGCCGCCCTGAAAAGGTGCGTTTTTAAGGTGCGTCTGAAGTTCTGTGCGTTGGAGATTGTCCAGATGTTTTGGGATAGTGCCGCCAGCAAGAGAAATAGATTAAATGCCAATATGTTGTGGAATTGCTGTTTATGCATATCACCAATATCATATGAAATGTATCAAAACAGGGCCTTACCCCTAAGAATGGTTATATAGGGAAAGGAAGTAAAACAAATTGTTGGGAAAATCTGTATGTATAGAATGGGATCATCAGTTATAATTTCCCCCTTTGCATGTTCTGTATCAGATGTTAAAGGGCAATTATTGTAATGATTTTATTGACACCGATGAGTCCACAGCATTAGCTCAGTTCACTGATACCAGTAGTACAAAACAGTCAGATGACGTTTTGGTCAACAGACCTTTTTCAACAAATGCTGTAGCATGAATAGCAAGGATATGCATGACACTTGGACTGCCATGCATGTTTCTTATCTGTTTCCAGGCCGCCCATGAGCGCCTGAAGCGGAGCACTGCAACAATGGTTGAGAATCAGGTCTTAAAAGAGTTAAACCAAGATCTAAATTCCCGATGGTTCCACCATGCACGCCGCCACGCTAAACAGCTCCATAACAGCGTCAGAAATTGCTAAGTATGAGCTCTGAGCAATCTCTGGTGCTGTCATTGAAATGAAAGTAGTGGTGCCGCCCATGCGCAATCTCTACTTCCTTCAAAGAAAAGTCGTCTTAGAAGTCAATGGAGGTGGGGTGTACAAATGTGCACTCAATACATAATGGTATGTACAATACGTCATGGAATGTCATAGGAAAAAGAAGACATCTGGAGCTTATTAGGCTAAATAGCCATTTAATTCAGGGTGTGGTTGTGTCCCGTGCACAGAAAAAAACATGCCCTGTGAGCACAAAAAGTACAATAAAATATGCTGATATGCACACAAAAAGCCAAAAATATGTTGTGCTGAGAAATGCACAAAAATACATATACCCATATGAAGGTGCCCTTATACTTAACAAGTAACAGCACTTTGTCAGAGGACCTGGTTTCATCAGACTCTGGGATGTGTCCGCACTCCTTGTGTAAAATACCGGTCTTTAATATTTATATGTTATGCCAAGAAAGTTTCACTGAATGAACTACTTGAAGAAAACTCTTGTATCAATGCAGGTGACACAAGCTTTCCTCAGACTGATGGTCATTCAGCCTTATGTTAACTACGTAATGTTCTATAAGTCTCTTTTCACATCTGTATTGAGCATCCAGTGATAATGTAAGCCATGATGTTGTGCCAAAATTTCCATATAATGACCTAAAAGTCTCCATTAACTTGAAATAAGTTGAGTCTAAGTTCTATTGAGGTTTCACACATAGTAATAGAAAAATAGCACTAAATCAGGGGCCTAACTATAATGGGTGCAGAGTTTGTGGTCACACCTGGGCCCTGGGGCCTTAAGAGGCTGTAAGGTCTCTTTTGCCCGTAGAAAGAGATCAGTACTATATATGAAGCATTATAGTTAGGGGCCCTTTTACAAATTTTGGATCAGGGCCTGGCAGCTTCAAGTTACATCTCTGTGCTGAGTGCTACAGGAGTCTTACCATTAAATCAGCGAGAACTGCAGAATGAGGCTGCCAATATAATCCCAAACGGCAGTGTGAACAGAACCTGAACTGAATCATGTGCTAGGAAATAACTTGCAAATAATCTGAATTTATCATTACAGAAAATACTTTAGTTATTGATAACCTATCCTCGGGATGACCATCAATAGCTGATTGGCCAAGGTCCGTCGCTCGGGACCCTGACCCCAGTGTAGTGGCTGTTGCCTGTTACTTCAAGCACAGCTCCCATTAATTTCACTACATAGGGGTAGGAGCATCTGCTTCAGCTCCAATCTCTGTGTATTTTTGGGATTGTTAGCGGGTGCAAAATCAGCTGATGGGTCGGGGACCTGCATGGCAATCACTTAACAGATACAGTTCTGCTTCTGAATCCTGGCTATTGCTAACTATTCTAACTATTATTTCCGGTCAGTGGTTTAACCGCTTATAACCATAATATTAGTCTTACATTTCAACCGAAGAATAATTAGTAAACATTTGAACAATACGGGTTATCCCAACAATAGCAGCTTGCCACACACAGTCTATAATAACCGTAATTGTGTCCGAGGGATAGTTCTGGAGCAAAGAATAAGAAATTGTAAATGATCCCCAAGGAAAAGTCTCTGAACCATAAACAGGGAGGCCTCAGCCTCTCTACTAAGTGTATGCTAATGGCTTGTGGTTAGCAGACCAACGTAATCCTCAATTGTCTCTCTGCGTGTGCACACCCAGCTATAACTGAGGCTGAACCTCGCTTGTATATCTCCAACACAGTCTGTATTGTAACGTAGATGTAGAGCCTAGTAGAAACTTGATTCAAAGGACTGTAGCCAATGCTTCATTTTCTGTACCAGTCTCAGCAGCGGCCCCCTTTTTTGGCTGGAGTCAGTCACTGGCCCCTAGTAACTGCTGCAGCCCCACAACCAGTGCCATCTTAACGCATGGGCCTGATGGGCAGGGGCACCACAAGCATAGATTTCCCGCTGAGTGGATGGATGTGTGAAGCCTAGTACATCGTCTCGTTACTTTCTAGTGTAGCCTGGCACTATGAACAAAGAGACGACTACAGTGCAAGAGGAAAATGGACCCTAGAGACTTGGACTTTTGGTTCTGCGGTCTACGTCGCCGGTTACTAACTTGCTCATCCTGCGAGTTTTCTCGACGTCGTTCCATGCCTGCTGAATCCCTATATCATATATTTTTCCAGGGGAATAACCTTTCCAGCAGAAATGAAATATAATGTTGATTAGTTATTGTTGCACAGCATGTTTTTAATGTTTCAACACTGATTTTGTTGGAAGTGCCAATAAAACAAATATATGTTTAATTTTATCGACAATTTACATTTTTATTCCTGTGAGTAGTTGTCGCAAGGACCATAATCCACTGCTTTGCCCAGGGGCCCATGATGCTGTTACGACGGCACTGCCCACAACTTAGTGCCACACTCCAAGGCAGCCTTTACTCTCCAGCACAGCTGTCCCCTGGGCTCTCCCTGAAGCTTCCTCAATCTCCTCTCTGCCCAGGAACTGACCAGAGATTACAGAGGTTTAGAGGAAGAGCAGGCACACCAAAAGACCCCCTGCTTTATGCTTCAGTCCTCCAAGCTCTATGATCCGTATTAAACCCTTAACGACCGCCCATATGGGTTTTGATGGCGACCATTCAGGGGCCTTATTCTGATGCATAAGCCTTTTTACGACACTGTATAAGAAGCCTGGCATGGATAACAGCTCGGCACTTGCTTTAACAGCGGGGACTGAAGAAACCTTCAATCCCAGCTTTTTAACACTTTGCATGCTGCGGGCAATGCAACCGTGGCATGCAAAGAGCTGGCAGAAAGAGGGGGCTTCCTCTGTTCCCCATCGGACCCTTGCAATGTGATCATGGGGTCTCAATTGGTTGCAATGGGCCAGGAGGCTTGAAGATGGCCTCCGGGTCTGCCACGTATGGTGGCCTATAAAGCTGAGCTTTATAGGCTTTTATAATACACTGCTATATTATTTAAGTATAGCAGTGTATTACAAGAATATCGAAGTGTGGTGAAATTCAAGTTCCCTAGTGGGACAAAAGTAAAAAAAGTGAAAAAAATAGAAAAAAGTCAAAACCCATCCCACAAAGAAAAAAAACCCTCACACACAACCATTGACGAAAAATGAAAAATGTTAGAGGTCTATAAACGCAGCGATAGAAAAAAATACATTTCTTTAAATGGTGAAAAAAAAAGCTTTATAAATTTTGCGTAGACATAACCGTACTGACCCTTATAATTAATGGAACATCTGATTTATACCGCATAATATAAGCCCTAAGCAATAGAACTGTAGATTTGGTTTATCTTTCCTCTAAAAAAACTGGAATACAAAAATGATCAAAATGTTATGTTCCTAAAAATGGGGTAATTGAAGAATTAAAGCTCATCCCCTAAAAAACAATTGCTCACAGAGCCCTGTTGATGAGGGGGGGGGGGGATTAATGGGTTTTGGAATACAGGGACAGAGAAGCACATCTTAAAAAAAGTTTTTTTATTATACAAAAAAAAACATTGAAAAACTGTATAAAATTTAGTATCACCCAAATCATGCTGACCCAGAGAATTATGTTTTCACATTATTTATTCTGTATTCTGAACACCATAGAAATAAAATCCAAAAAACAATGGTGGAATTTCTTTTTTTCCAAACCCCCTTAAAAATGAAGAATAATAATGCAAAACATTATATGTGCCCCAAAATGATGCTATTAAAAAATACAAAAACAAGCCCTCATATGACAGAAAAAGGAAAAGGTTATGGCTCTTGGAATGCAACAATGAAAAAAACCTGAAATATTGGTTGGTCATTAAATAAAATGGGCCATCACTAAAGGGTTACAGGCACAAGAACCAAAATGTCACATCCTGCTGAAATAACAAATGACATTGTGGCTACACTCCCGTACAGCAGCGCCCTGATTCTCCTAATTTTTTGCTTCCTATTTCAAGATCTAGCGCTAACCATAACATCAAATGTTCTTGTTTTCTTAATTAACAAATACAAATCTTGTGACTTTAGGTTTTTCGGCGGCTAACTCCTCTCATATATGGGATGGCTGAACTACTAAAGCTCAGTACACACATTACTTGGCGCCTGCTTCATGATGATAGGAACAACAGGTCTCATAAAGGAGGCATTTGGTTCGAATCGTCCAGACACTGTTGAGCGGTGGGGTGAACTATATATACTGCATCTGTACTATTAATTAGATCTTTCAACTTTATCTCCAGCTTCTCTGCTTCAGTTTTTTTTTTCAGTTTTAAGTGTGCTGCCTGGTCTTGGTGCAAACAATTTTTTCATAGTGCTGTACACAAGACAATATAAAGGCTACTCATTACTTTATTGTTATCAAGTTTAGCAATGTATGTACGTTACCTCTTTTGAGCTACAGTAACCAATCTTTGTAAGAAAATGATGACAGCTTGAGCAAAGCATTACTGTGAACCTACCAGTGACTACACACACAATAGCTATAGTTAAGCTTGCTATAGGATCCTGTACTCTGAAATGGGTCAATGAGTTCACCTACTTTCCCTTTTCTTCTCTACCTGGTCCAGACCACCATGAAAACTTCTGCTTGCCACAAGTCATTCCTGCACACAAAAATCCCATATTTCTGCTACCTCTTAGTGCCCACTTACACAAGGAAAATTCCTCCCTTTGTGCCCTACACAATATTAGTGCTCACTATTTTTTTCCTACAAAGTAATAGTGTGTGTTACGTGTGCTGCTGAGACATCTTGTACTACTGTGTTTCCTGCAGCACAGCCCTCTAAGGGTTAATGATTGAGCTGGCTGGGTGTGGTACTTCCTTCTAGCCAATCCCCTGGGTCTGCGCTCACATATAAACCCAGCTCCTGGTCAGTCTGAAGCTGGTCTTGTACTGTTTGGATGTAACTGTGACATGTGTCCTGTTACCTGCTATGTGTTCTGTTGCAGCTTGCTGTGTGATCTGTGCCTTGCGGTTTATGTCCGTTTATACGTTTTTGTGTCAGTTTGGTCTGCTGAGTTTGTTTGCCATGTCTGCGCTAGGTTGGCCCCTAGGGCCCTCTAGTAGATGTGTCTTGCTAGTGTAGGGACTGCAAGATACAAGGGGCCTTTCCAGGGCTTGCAGCTTAAGTTTATTGGCCAATGTACGAACTAACACCTCGCATTTATATTCAGCTTATCATCTGCTATTAGTGTTTGCATTGTGGCTGCTGTATTCTGGCTCTGTGTTTCCTGTGGTTCAGTCCCTGTCATGTGGCATGTAAATGCATCCTATTCTGGTGTGTGACTCCTAGGATCAGCTAGGGCCCAGAACCGAAGACCGTTGGGCTGCCCTTATTGGGGCAATGTCCCCGCTTAGATAGTGCCAGGTCAATCCTCCCGTGTAGAACAGGGTCAGTTTGCCAGAAACCCGTGTGAATACCGTGTGCAACCCCTGTGTGTACCTAGTCCCATTTGGTCACGATCGTGTGGGCTCCGTGCTTAGTCTGCCCACACGATCGTAACATAATGCACCCCCTTTAGTAAGTGGGGGGGGGGGGGCATTATATTATTATGTTGACATGTATGTTATGTTCTGTGTATGTTATTATGTTGTGATACATGTATGCTAATTTTGGTTATCTTGTTGTGTTGGTATGTTATATGCAGTATGTTATGTTAGCTATGTTGTACAACATCTATGTTAGTATCTTCTATGTTAAGAATGTTGTGTGTGTGTGAACAGTGACAGGTCCAGTGTCTGTGCAGGTGGCCAGACATCAGGTGTGGATAGTCGTGTTTTGAGTATTTTGGGGTTCATATGTATGGTAGACACATGGTATTGTAGTGTCTGTTGCATGCAGTTGTTGGAGCAAGTTCCCCCGTATTTCCCCGCAGATGGTTTGGACACCTGCTGTTCCTTCCCCTCCTGGCGTTCTGGAGTGGTGCACTCAGTATGTGTGGTACAGTGACCGCGCAAGTGTAGCCACTCGCAGGTTTCTCCTTTCCCTTGGCAGGTGCGGCCTCCAAACATCTGATTTTGTATGCGTGGTGCGATCTGGTGACGCCGGCCACGATTTTCCTTATAGCCAGATAGGTGTTCTGCCGGTCCTTACCCTTGTACGGTGGGTGTGGTGGCTCCATACAGCTTTGGTGGCATGCATGTTGTGTCTGACTTCCATCGATCGATTACTCGTCCTGCGTTATGCAGTCTGTATTCCTGTCCCGGGTTCCGTCCTGCGGCGAGGTTGCCCCAGTGGACGTAATTTGCTGTAGACCCCTGTTTGGTATGTACCTGAGCCTTTTCCCTTCTCCTGCTGACTGGCTGGTGTCCGCATTAGGCCCGTATGGATAAGTCCTGTGCACGCTATGTCAGTAGAGTGGGTTGCCTTACTTTCTCATTTTGCCATATTTGCCTTGGTGTCAGGTCCTTCTAAGATAAATTTAGATTTATTGTAAGAAAGAGTGCCTGTTACCAGCCTTTACTACTGAAACGCTCATTGCCAACTCATATAGAAACTTGTGAGTCTGGACCACTGCTATTAGCTAGTGTCTGTCTCATATAACCCTTGACAGATGTACTCTAATACTAATACTCTAGGGTAAGCATGGTTGTGTACAGAGGAGACATGGTTGTGGAACAAGTGCAATAAGCAACTGACTGTGTCTGCTATCACTATTATAGGTTTACTGGTGTATCTAAAACAAAAGGGGCATTCAAAAAAATTTGCAATGGCGTCTCATGTCCCCAGTAAATCAACTACTTAGATTCCACAAACATAGACCCCATAGAGAAGAATTTTCTCCACTTCTGTTCTAGATCAACAGCATTAAAATAACAGTGTGATGTAAGAGGTAGTATAAGTGCTCACCATTTCTTACCGTCTTATGACCTGATGTCCAGATCTCCATTGCATCTCCAGAAAGCTTAGCTTAGTCCAGCTTAGCAGAAAACGTCTGCAACCTATTGAGCATCTAGTATCTAGCAGACTGTATGCATATGGCACAGTATGTCCATTTGTTACTAGTTAACCTAGTCATTAATTAGGAATTTAGGTGATATTTCATCTTGGCTTTCAGTAAATATATTCCTCATATGGTTACCATCATGTATTATGTAACTGTCTTTACCAGGACTGAAAAGTTCAGCAGAAACCTCTCAGATGAACGGTCACTGAGGTGGAGCCTCATGATCTTCATGATAAGATCTTCACCTACCAAGTTTAGTGAAACCATTGTTCTTATTCTCTCGCTGAGTCATAAACAGACATGTTAAACTGTCACTTTCTGTTACTCTTTTATAAGAACTATTTTTCGGAGATTTCACAGCACTTGCTGCTTGTTTTAATAGGATGGCTCTAATATGTTTGATATAAACCAGATAGCAGGTTAGATACTGTATTCAAGCAGAACCTTGCATATTGCTTTTGCACACTATACAATTAAGGCCAGGTCTGTCAGTTTGAAATAATGCCTCACAGGGGCTGGTAGTGTAGTTTAGATAGCGGTCACCATCTAGGACCGTATTGTACTTTAGCCAGGTTAGAAAATTTATCATCACAATTTCTAATTGACCTCCCTGGCTCTTTTGTCAGTCTGGGACAATAAACGCCAAGTATCAGGTGTTCAGACTGTTTAATCACCAGCACCTATGTTTGTTCAATAGTGTTCAATTAATGGACCTATCTAACATAAGGATTGCTATGTCAGCTGTCTGTTCATTACAAAACAGCATGGTCAATTGCACTATTTGCAAACCAATCGGGTTGCCTTTACAGTCGACTGTCTAGTGTAAGGCAACAAGATTGATTGCATTATAATCGCAAATCAATCTGTTTGTGTAAATCAGCCTCCACAGTCGTCTGTTTAGTGTAAAGCAGTGTTATTAATTACACTACACTAAAAACCATTCTATTTGCTTTTACATAATGTGCAATTAATCTACCAGCCTTCTTACATTGGCGCATTAAAAAACCAGTTCTTACGCGCAATTTTTTGTGCAACTGCTGTTTGCTATTCGAACCCATTGCAACAAAAATTGTGTGCAGTTGATTGGCATCGCACAATTTTTGGGCATCATTCAGTCTTATTTTCGTCCTGATGAAGCAGCGCGCCAAATAATCTGTCTTGCGCTGCGGAAACGCGTTGACGATTAGACAATTACGGACGATCTTGTTCGCCCTGGTCCACATTGGATTTCAGCTAACTATTTATATGTTCATCAAATTCGCAATTTTGCGAAGTGACATATATTATAAGTAGCTTGGACTTCTCCTGACTTAATTGTCATTACAAGTCCAGCCTTCTAGCCTGTTTCCGATGATACAGACTTTGACCTAATTTAAGAACTGGGTCTTGCCAGATCGATGACCCTATGGGGAAGTGAATAAGTCTAGTAACAAATAAGGTTACGGACTCAGTACAGTGCTCCCATAAGCGAGTATACTAGTATAATATTTGTCTAGTGTGGATGATCTAATTGTCATTATCCACCACTTAGGGCTTTATGAGTGACGCTCTCTAGTTGTTTTGGAACAGTGTCTTTCCATCAATAGGCATGTTCTTATTAATGCATAACAACATGGAGTTATCTCAGTAGGCGCTACCACTTTCTGGTCCCTTGTTTACCTGATAACGGCCCGCTACGGTCACCACCTTATCTGGTAGCCCCTCTTATCAATTTAAATAATATATCAAAATTCTGTATTTGAGTCATTCTAATTACTTAAGCAAATTGCGCTAATCCCATAGGCAATTAATTTTGTGGTTGTTTTGTATGGTTGTCTGTCATTTTGTGTCCGTTTAGGTCGGAACCATCCTGCCTTAGCAGTATTGGTTTTTTATCATTAATATTAATGAAGGTTATATTTTAGTTTCAGGCACTTTCAGTGACAAATACAATTAAGGCCAGGATCTAAATTGTAGATTCCGTGATCGTCATTGTCATCACACTAAGGCCTCATTCACACGAGCGTTGTGATCTTACACCAGCCGCACCGCGGCCGAAAAACGCAACAATAAAGAATAGCCACGATCGAGTTCCGAAATTAATTGGCGTTTTCTTGTCCACTCACACGGGCATTTTGCGTGAAAAATACGCTACAGCCTGGAATTCTGTTGGTCGGCAGAAATCCTCAGAATGACTTCTATTGCTTAAATAGAGTCAGCTGTCTTTGTTTCCGAGTGCTAGATGCAGGTAAACTCCCTCCCTCTCCTTTTTTTCAGTTCCCATAGAAGTCTATGGGAGCCTCCAGAGATGTTCGTCAAGACCTATGTTTTGACGCAGCGTGAAAAATCGGCGATGTTTTGACGCTGTGATTAGTCACATGCTCGGAAATTGCCCACGTGAATGAATGCATTGGAATCCAATGCTTCACATGGTAGCAATTTTCAGGCAGCATTATATCGCGCCAAAATAGCTGCGTAAAAAAGCTTGTGTGAAAACTTCACACTGGCAAGCGCCATATAGGGCCTTGTGAATTCCCTGCAGATGTGAGGCATTTTCATTTCAAAGCAGCCTCGCATCACTTCGAGGATGTAGCGATCCACTGCCGCGGCTGCCTGCCGTGGCGGAGGATCGCAGAGTTTCTCCCATTGTTTTTAATGGGAGACATTGTACTGTGTGCACCTAGCACATGGTGCAATACTGCCATCAGCCCCATTGAAAACAATAGGAGCTGCGATGCAAGAGCACTCAAGGAGAAAGAACATGGTACGATTTGCTTCCTGCATAGCATCACGGTGCCATGCAGGAAAACATTGCTCATGTGTATGACTGCATTCAAAAGAATGGGTTCATATTTGTGCAGCTTAAAACGCACAAATCTCATACGATTTTCTTGCCTATGTGATGGCAGCCTTATAGACAAACACAACCTAACTAATAAAACCCAAACAATTGTATCGTTCATGTCTTTTATTCAGCACATTGAGTAAGCATCCACAATGCAGTGAGAAAAAGTAAGCGGCCATTGCACGAGAATTTGGTGCAGCCATTCAATGAGAATTCCGCTGAAATTCCGTCGCATGTGACCCCAGCCTAAGAGTTTTTACAGACAAACGTATGCGGAAATCTGCTTGCTGCAACGGAGCGTATTTGTGCATGTACTAGGTTTTGAGATGGCAATGCTCTAGCTGATACGCATGTGCTAGCGTATAGTACTGTCATTTTTACGCTTGAAATGCCAGTTACTCCCTTTCCATGGAATGGAATGGCTACTTAAGCCTAGTTATTAGGGCCAGATGTCTTTTTTTCCCCCCCTGCATTTCCCTCAGGTTAACATCCCCCCTCCCTTTTTTTAAACTGCCATAGACTTCTATGGCAGCTTTCTGCGTAAAACGCTGAAATATAAGGCAGGACCTATCTTTTCTTGCACGTATAGAAAATATTCTATCTTTTCACATTTGTAGGAATTGCATATGAGAAACACACCACTAAAATCAATGGTTTTGCTGTGTCGCATTTTACAGGCGTGAGTCTCACGTGTGGGTAAAAACGTGTTAGTCTGTTTAATTCTAATCGAAAGACTTTTTGCACATGAGCTCTTGGAGAAGTCGTTAACACAAAGATTCGCTTACTTTTTCTTCATGCACCATGCTTAATAAACAAGATGAATGGTTGAGCTACTTGTATGTTATTAGTTAGATTGTGTTTGTCTATAATTGTGACTAAGACCCTCTGTCCACGGACGAGGCGGAATATCGCTAGCGATATTCCGCCGCTTGGGAGCAGAGGTGAGAACTGTCAGTTCTCTGCAGTGAGCCTATCTGACAGATAAGCGCACAGCGAAGAATCGTGGCATGTCGCGATTTGAGTCCGCGGAGCGGAGAATCGCTATGATTCTCCGCTAATGGACAGCTAGCTGCACTTTCCATAGCAACGCTATGGAAAGCATGCGCTGCGTTACTTGCGGCGATAATTCGGCAGTTTTATGTACTATCGTCTGTGGACAAGAGCTCTTAGGTAACAGACCACATTTTATTAGTAATCAGTGCAGAAATTCAGGTGGTTCCAAAGAGTTCACTAAGGGCTCTTTCACAGGAAGGGGGGGGGAACGCCGCGTTTTCACATCCAGCTGTATATACGCTACTGATATGAAACATTGGTTTCCAATGCATGCGTTCACATGGGCGAATACACGGCGCGTAAAACCGCGGAACCGTGAAAAATGGAAAACAGGCGACGACGCATAGACGTTGGGCAAAAAGATGGTTCTGGAACTATCTTTTGGCCAATATACGCCGGCGGGTCCCATAGACTCCTATGGGAGCAGGGGAAAAAAGGGAGGCCAACGCTGCGAAAAGCATACAGGTGCCTCTATATAGACATTAGAAATTAATTTAGTGGATTTAGGCCGAGCTAGGGTTTTGTGTGATGTATTTTTTCGCTAAAAACCACACTCACGGTCATGTGAATGGGTGAGAAAACGCTAAAACGCTGGCGGAAAAAGTCCTTTCATGCGATTTTACAGCGCCGGCGAGAAAACGTAAAAACGCCTACGCCCGTGTGACAGGGCCCTAAGGCTAACTCAACACCAATCACTCACCATCAGGGTGGTTGGCTTGCTGTTGCTCTATCCTTTTTTGTTTTACTGATCTACCTGCTACTTAGTGCGATACTTTAGGCTATCTTGTAATCAGAGAAGCATTAGGAATAAGGCACTAATAGAATCTAATTAGCGGAGAGAGATAGTAGTTAGAAATTCTCCAGTGTGTGACCTAAAAACTATTAGGCAACATCGTTACCACTGGTAGATAGGAATTAGTAAATATATAGGGGCCAGCAAGCTATCAAGGTAGATGCAAGGCATGGGTGTGTAAAGTCCATGCAGCACTGTCTCATGCACAACGCGAGACTCTGATACATGACTTACTCTGAACTTTTCAGAAAAATTTTTTTTTAAAGAAAAAATTTTTTAAAAAAAATTTTCTTTACCATATTAAGAGGTATTATATACTTCATTGCAGATAACATCTGATCTGCAAGATATATATTTACCTGCGACCAACTGAATGATCACTATTTGGTTATTATGCAATTGCTGTTAAGATCCTGAGAGGCATATTAAATATTCACAAGAGGTCCCTGAGGAGCTCAAGTTGAGCGAAACGCGTCGGACCAAGGACCAGATATTGATTAAGCCTTCTTGGTGCTAATACCAAGCACAAATAATCTCGGTCTTGGGCACTATCAGTTTCCCAAGACTGTAGATACTACCGTTGTGGGGGTGTATTATCACCCTGAAATGGTTATTTGTTGCCTTGAATAGATACCAGTTAAGGCATCGCACTATACCTAGAAAGCACGATATATGGCATCTACATTTTCAAGAACCCTCTGAGATACACTTCCAGAGTTATTAATATTTTTCTTTATGTATTATGTGTGTCAGTCTTTGTGAGTACCATATTACGCTTCCCATCATGTGAATTCTCATAAAATGCGAGGCGTTTTCAAGAGAAAACAGCCTCGCATCACTTTGGGGATGCTGGGATCCTTCGTGGCAGAGGATTGTGGAGTTTCTCCCATTGCTTTCAATGCTCCCATTTTAAACAATGGGGCTGCAATGCGAGATCACACAGCAAGATAGAAAATGCTGTCATTTGTTTCTCGCATTGCACAAATCTTGCGCGATTTTCTCGCTCGTTTGAAGCCGGCCTTAATGTGGCTTCAAACTGGTGTATTGCAAAATACGCTCACTCCAGTGCAACTTTTTTGTGCAGTGAACGAGGGTACTTTTCAGGAGTGCCTGTGCACAATACTGGGTGCATTTGCCCATGCGTTGCTAGTTAACGGTGTACGCATAACCGCGTGTATATATGTGCACATTTGCGCCCCTCCCTTAGACCTCCATAGAGCTCTTTGGTGTGCAAATGTGCACAAAATAGAAATGAGAATGAATGTATTAAAATCAATGGAGTCTATTATCCTCGCAAATACGCCTGTGTGAAGAAGCGCTTACTGTACGTTTTCTTCCATCTATATCTACTTTACTTAGGGCTCACTCACATAGGCATATGTCGCCTGCATACATACACTTGCGGTAGTGTGACGTAATAGTTCTGTGAAAGAAGTGCTATCTTGGGATACAGAGCACGTATCCACACATTTTACTGTACTCTTCTGCGCTGCTGGGCCCATTCACATTGCTGTGGGACACACCTGCGGCATGATTGAACAGGCTCATTAGTCCCCGGTTTTATCGATTAAAGGCCGACATAGAGTGTAGTTGTGCAAGAACAAGGTTTTTCCACCGGCCATTCCAACTTCACACCATAGTGCAGGAGGTTTAAAATAATTGCGGGAAGATAGGTCCTGCCGCATCTTTCTTGCATGTAGTTAACCCTTTCCAATCCACTGTCTGATGGCTAAAGACATTCTGATTAAAGGCTGTACAGCTCCGATGTTGGAAGACATTCGGCAGAGTATTCTTACTTTATATTACTGGCCGCTCTGTTGTCGGGAGCCTCTCCAGCATATCCGATAACGCAGTACTGGCTCTAGCCAGCAGATGGCGCCATTGTAAAATGGCAGAAAGAGAAAGCCCCCTAGGAAACCATGAATCCAAAATTGGATTGCAAAGGTTTAGGCCTCATGTCCACGGGGAAAATCAGATCCGCTGCAGATTCTACATGTAGAATCTGCAGCGGGTCCCTCCTGCCCCGCGGACATGAGCGCCGAAAATAACAATTTAAAGCATTTACCTATCCGGCGCGGGCGGAGAAGATCAGCTGTTCCTCACGGCCGGATCTTCATTTTCGGCCGGCGGATGAATTCCTGACGCCGGCGGCACGTCGCCGGCACGTCGCCGACGTGCCACGCGCATGCGCCGGGCACATCCGCCGAGCCGAAGCAAGGAAGATGCGGCCGTGAGGAACAGCTGACCTTCCCCGCCCGCGCCGGATGGTAAATACTTTAAATTCCTATTTTAGGTCTCCCGCGGATCCGGACGGCTTCCATAGGCTTCAATAGAAGCCCGCGGGAGCCGTCCCCGCGGGAGACCCGCACGAAAATGGAGCATGGTCCGGATTTTTCCATGCTCCATTTTTTTTTAAATCCCTTTTATTGACGATCCGCGGGTATTTATCTACCCGCGGGTGGTCAATGCATCCCTATGGGATGCGGATCCGCATGCGGGAGATCCGCTGCGGATCTTAAATCATATTTTGCCCGTGGACATGAGCCCTTAATATTATGTGCGAGAAAGATAGGGCAAGTACTCTCTTTTCTTGGTGGTACAATTAACAAGCGAGAATCCCGATAGTGAAAACCACTTTGTCTCGTCCCGTTATGCGGCCATGATTATGGGTTGCTCTGGTACTCAGAGGATTGAATATAGCCTTTAGATCTGCCATCTACAGTGGCATTTAAGGCTCACCCTCATAAGCAATATAATACACTGCACTACTGAAGTATTGCATTATAGCAGGGATCAATAGTAGCAACATTCAAGACCCAAAGTAGAATAAAAATAAAGTAAAAAAAACATATCATACAGATAAAAAAGTCAAAATCCAACTTTTCTCCCATTAACCCCTTGAGTGGCACGCCCGGAAACGTTCCGGGGCCGAGCTCCACTGCTCATAGCAACATAGCCCGGAAGATTTCCGGGCTATGTATCACTATAGGAGCTGCAGAGCACAATGCCACAAGCTGTGACAGTGTGCTCTGCCTGCACAGACCCACACAGAGCAGTGCAAGGGCTTTGAAAAGCCAGCAGAAGATATTGCCGACATGTCGGCAATGTCCTGCTTTGTTTACAGGTTGCCATAGAGACCATCGGCTTGTCAGAAGCTAGCCGATGGTCTCTGTGGCAGGGAGAGCTGGTTGTTAGCTGTCAGAGGACAGCTAGGTACTAGCTCTTACAGCAGAGATCAGAGAAAACCTCGATCTCTGCTGTGTTAACCCTTTACATGCTGCAGTCTATGTGACTGCAGCATGTAAAGGGTTGTCACTGCAGCATGTAAAGGGCTGTCACCATCGGACCCCTGGAATGTGATCAGGGGTCCTGATGGGTCCCTGTGGAAGTCCCCTAAAGGGACAAAAAAAAAAAAAAAAATGTAAAAAAAAAAAAAAAAAAAAAAAAGTAAAAAAATTATTAAAAAAATTAAAAAAACACTTGTCTCCCTTTACTTTGTAAAAAATCAAAAATACAATCACACATGTGGTATCCGTGTGCGTTGTAATGACCCAGAGAAGGAAGTTAATACATTATTTAACCCCTTAATGACATGGCCCCTTTTTTTCTTTTTTCCCCATTTCTTTTTTTCCTCCCCCCTGTTTAAAAAATCACAACTTGCCCCGCAAAAAACAAGCCCTTATATGGCCATGTCAATGGAAAAATGAAAAAGTTATGGCTCTTGAGACGCAACTGCAAAACTAGTTGAAATTCAATGATTAGACCATTTTAAAAAACCTGCCCTGGTGGGCACGACAGGGTGGTAGGAAACCTGCCACTCAAGGGGTTAAGGCTCTTTCACACGAGCATATATCAGCCACCGTTTTCCTGGCCAGCCGATATATGCTACAATGTGAGGAGTAAAAACTTCTGAACAGGCGCACAAATCTAATGTTTGTGTGCCCGTTCAGACGGTATGGGCCCTGGCGCATATACGCTGAGGATGCCATGCCGTTGAGCCTTTCCCTTCCCTCCCCCTCACCGGATCACCTCCTCTCTCTTCCCCATCGGCTGATTCCAATGGGAGGGGGTGAGACAGGGGCAGAGCTAAGCACTAAGCTAAGACTATCTTTTGGGCCTGACGTAAAAACGCCTGGTGCTATATTGGCCGGCTCGGGAGATTTTATGTTGCGGGAATACGGCCATATGATCTCATGCATTGGAATCCAATGCATGAGATCACAGCGTATATCGGCCAACCGTGAATATGGCGGGCTGATATACGCTCGTGTGAAAGAACCTTCAGTATAGAAATAAATAAATCATCAAAAATCTGGTATCACTGCTCTGGTAATGACCCGCATAAAAAGTTTGAACATTATTTAACCTGCACAGTGCGTGCCATGAAAAAAAAAATTAAAAATTGACAAAAATAGCTAATCTTGCATATCTTGCCTCATAAAAAGTGGAATAGAAAGTGATCAAAAGATCATATGGATCACAAAATGGTACCATTAAAAAGCGCAAGTCATCCCATAAAGAAAACCCTCAAAAGCAAATAGTTTCATGAAATCCAAAAAGCAAATGGCAGAATTTATTTTTTTACTAGTCCACCCCCCCAAAAAATGAGTTATACAGTATATTGAAAAAAATTAAAAAGTTATGGCTCTAGAGATGAAAGATAAAAAAAAATAAAAAATTATTTGGTCATAAAGGCCTAAAACGGGCTGGTGATTAAGGGTAGTGATGAGCGAGCATACTCGCTAAGGGCAATTGCTCGAGCGAGCATTGCCCTTAGCGAGTACCTGCCCGCTCGAGAGACAAGGTTTGGGTGCCGGCGGCGGGCAGGGAGCTGCGGGGGAGAGCAGGGAGGAATGGAGGGGAGATCTCTCTCTTCACCCCGCTCCCCCCTGCTGACTGCCGCTACTCACCGCTCCCCCGCGCCGGCACCCGAACCTTGTCTCTCGAGCGGGCAGGTATTCGCTAAGGGCAATGCTCGCTCGAGCAATTGCCCTTAGCGAGTATGCTCGCTCATCTCTAATTAAGGGGTTAAAATCCACTGGAACTCCACACAAATAATGCCAAAGCCTTTCTGACACTTTCTCCATCTTTAATAATGGCAACCTAATATAAACCCTGCCATCTATTTAAAATTGTGACAACGAATAACAACAATCTATTTAACTGATATCGGTTAAGCATATTTTTAAAAAATTGGGATTAAAATCGAGAATCATCCTTAAGTTTGGCCCAAAAAATCAAGACTTTTATTTTAGGCAAAATCGCACCAATAGGTGGCACTGCAGAGGTACTATATTTTTCCATTTACATACCAAATTTCCAAAAGGAGCATTGCATGGCCTATATGTCTCCTCACACCTACATGTCACTCACCACAAGGAGAAAGTACACCCCTCCAAACCCACATCACAGGCTTCTCACCCGACCCGAACCCTACCCCACAATGCTGAGCAGCAAGAACCCTAAAATAGCTGTATGTATTTGGTTATATTTTCCTTATGAAGAAGATTCTGTATATCCTTAGCTGTGTTACAAGGCCTGCTAGAAGGTTGGCCATTGATTTACAGGGCTAGCTTCCAATAGATAGTGCTACAGAGACCCTTTTCCAATTTGCTAAATAGCTCTTGTTTATGGATGTAGACTCATAACAGAAACTAGAAGATGCACATGATAATCTAGAGCAGTAGTATAGGTTGGATGACAAGTGAGCATAGTTAAAGAGTACTGCACTTTCAACTAACTTGTCTCTATGACATGTCAAAAGTATTGATCAATGAGGGTCCTGCTGCTAACCCCACTGATTGCTAGTATGAGTGGGCTAAGGCACTCACCATAGCGCTGTACCTCCTCGCCAGTCTTCGCTGCCTTTTGACTCCTTTCAGCAGCTGAGGATGACATCATAGAGGTGTGTAGCACTTTCTATAGACCTCTTTGAGGCCATCTTCAACTGCCCGAAGGAGCCGAAAAGCAGCTGATGGGGCACAACGCTCGGGTGAGCACTGCAGCTTCTATGTTTTCGAGATCAGTGGGGGTCTCAGCAGTGGGACCCCCACTAATCCATGCCTTTGACGTCTCTGCCATGTTATAAGTTAGTTGAAAGTGCAGTTACTTCTTAATGACTAGAAATTTACAATAGAGAATGGGACATATGCTACAACCGTGCCAATAGCTAACCTAATAAGGCAGCATAGTTTGAATAGCAAGAGGCTGCAATATCTATATCCCCATCAGGCTACAACATTTCTGTTTGCACAAAAGTTCTCATTGATTACTATAAACCCATGCTGGAGGCTGCTGCATACTCATGTCATCTATCTGACCGTTTTGAGTTAAAAGAGGGAAGTCTTTTATCCAGGAGCCTCATCTATTAGAACAGAGCATAGTTGCAAAAAGTGACTCTTTCTCTGGAAGATCAGGAGTGACCATGCATTGGATAGACAATCTATTGATTTCAGGAAGAATTGTGTCTGAGTGATGTTTCTCCTTAGGGAAAACCCCTAGTAGGTGTGGGAAGACTTATAAGGGAATGCATGCTCCTCTGGGAATTTTATGCAAATGGAAAGATGGAAGAATGTCTCTACAGCGCCAACTATTAGAAGGCAGCATTCCTGCAAGTCAGTGTTCCCAGTCATTGTTAGGAGGCCATTTAAAATGTCTGACATTGACTTGCAGTAATGCTGCTTTCTAATAGGTGGCGCTGTAGAGGTATTGGTCCATTTTCCCATGTGCATTAGTGAGAGTTGTGAAATGCATTATTTCACCTGTAGGGGTGCAGTTGGGAAATTGAACATTTGCTGCTGGGTTCACCCACAGATTACAGCCGCCTGCTGTGCAGAATCAGATGAAAGTTTCTGTATGAAACTTGTGGCATACAGAGATACAGTACAGTAAGGTCCTATTCACCTCTATGGGTGCCCCGTTATCACTTCAAACCACACAGAGTCAGAATACTGTACATCCATGTCCATGAGGTTTATATTAAGGAGTGCATAACCTGTGGTATGGGTGCCACATGTGGTCTGTGATGCAATTTTGTATGGCTCCCAACTATGTGGTTGATTGTATTTCCATGTGAGGAAGAAGAGGAGTGGAACATACTAATGATATACCATGAGGCCATCTTTGGGACCCCCATATATTGGCAGAATAGGGGTCTCCATCTACTTCAGAAAGGAGTAGATGTAGTGGAGAGGTGCCTATGCATGTAAGCCACAGTCACTATTGTAATCTATGAGAAAAATGAAAATATTTGACTATTTCAGCAACTCACATAAACTACAATGGAGAGAGACGCTTTCATGGCAGGTCTCTGCCTATCTGGAGTGCAAATGAAGAACAGGACGCCAATTCTCAGACTACAGTGGACCACAAAAAATTGCATCACCACAAGAAACATTGAAACTAATTTATCAATTTTGTCTAAAAGAGAAACTGTCTTTGTTGCCCAAAGCGACCAATCACAGTACAGAAGTCATTTCTTCAGCTGCGGTGCTATGGGCAGCAAAGACAGTTTCTCTTTTAGACAGTTTTGGTAATGCCAAAGTTTTGTCAGCTAACTCTACGGAAGCAGTGTTTTGCTTTGGCCTTGAGTAATGAGGGGTACTCAACATGTCAGATAGCTAACCGAATAAATTGTAATCAATCATCATTGTTTCGTTACTAAAGAATGTGACGGAAACAAAGAGCATTAACAGGAAGAAAGGAACTGGAGGTCCCAAGAGCTCTTCAGCATCACAAGATTGGTATGTGGTGTGTTTGAGAAATGGCTCTTCAACTTCCGACCTAGGATCAATATGGGATCCGACATCTGGTGTGAATGTGAGTACCAAAACTATTCATAGAAGTTTGAATTTCAGTGGTCTGGTGGCATGTCGTCTGAGAAGGAAACCTCTCTTGATGCAGAAAATGAAAACTGCCAGTCGTAAATGGGCGAAAGACCATGCTACTTCCACCGAAGAACAATGGAAATGGGTAGTTTGCTCGGAAAAAAACAAGTTAAACCTTGCATAGACCACATGGGAATTGAACGGTTTGGCACTAAAAAGGAGAATAACTTCATGCAGATTGTGTCCCCTCAACTGTTAAAGGGGTTCTCCAGGGAAATACTATTGATGACCTATCAATAGTTGATCGGCCAGGGTCCATCGCTCGGGACCCCGACCGATCAGCTAAGCAGGCGCATGCTGTCAGGGCCACAAATACAGAGGTTGGAGTGAAAGCCTCCGTGCTTCACAGCTGTGACACTGCGGCTGGATATGTGACATCCTGTGCTATCATCTCCACAACAAGCATTGGGAGGATGGCAGGTCTACAACTCTAGATCCCCGTGGCAGAGGATGGGTAAGTAATGCTCTTTTTATTATTTTAACACAGCTGGTGGTATAGAGGCAATGTTGTCTGGTAAGCAGGCAACCCCTTTCACCACATATTGGAACAAGTTGGGCACCACTGTTATGCAAAAAAAAACATCCATATTAAGGCATTTTCTGTGTATTGCATCACAAATTTAATCAAAGGTGCATCCAAAACTTTGTTCTCTCAATGACCTGTAGATGCAACACCGTCATAACAGCTAGAGGGGGTGGGGAGAGGATGAGGGGGGGGGGGGGGCTACTAAATATCAAGAACCAGAACCAGCTACGGTAACATTGTGTACCATTTACATAACATGTAACCTGTCACAGAATGGCTTATAAAACTTATTGCAGAATATGCCATTTCGTAAGCATTGTGCCATAGGCGGATGGTGTCTGGATGCATGGGCTGTGTGTGTAATTGCAGAAAGTTTTTTGTACATTGTTGTTAGCAGAATATTGATATAAAAACATGATGAGCACTAAATTGTGTGCAGATTTATTACATATAGCCACTTTCATATTCTTTTAGTTTCATTAATTTTCAACTTGTGTATTAAAAAGTAGCAAAACATGATACAATTTTTTTGTGGTTCGCTGTAGGTGGAAATGCTGGAAGAGGAACCAGCAGATATCAGGCATTTATGGCATATTGCTTTAATATGCCATAAATGTCTCAGATGGGTATACAGTACCCCATTAAGTTTTATTTAGACCCTGGGGAGCGCTTCAATCCAGCGATGCAGTTCTCGGACTAAAAAAGATTGCGTATCTTTGTATTTTGGCTTAGCACTCTCACAATGCTGTATTCTTTCCTTCTGTGGACAGCCAGCAGCCTTGTAAAACTTTGTTATGTAACTCTGTGTAACCGTAAATTAGAAGTGATGTGAATCTCATGCATATTTTAATAGGTAACAAGCTAACAAAAGCAAAATAGCCACTTAACTTTTAGCAATCACTGTTTATTAAATTAGGAGAAGCAATTTCATAAAAATGTCTTGCTGCCTTACTTAACAACAACAGAGGGATCTGCTAACAATTACAAAGCAGGATTTTACCACTGAAGAGAAGCTAATAATACATTGTCCAATGGTGGAGATGAAACATGAATGTGATTGTTCCCGAATGGACGCACTAAAAATATTAATGCCCTCCAGATATTGATATTTCATTATAATGAATTTTAATTAGTAGGTCATTAATTAGCATTTTATGTTTAGATTAGCTTTTGGCAACATACCATATGGTGCAGTCTGGAAGGGGGATTTGTAGTTGTCTATTATTTCAGTATTTTGAAGTGTTTTACCAAGCTCAGAAAATGACTTTCCGTGCAAATTCTTGGCCTCCACTGCAGATCTGATATTTTCAGGTCACGTTATGTTCTAGGAAAAATGCTAGTAATAATAATATTTACAACTTCTATCAAGAGTTCCTATTATTTATACAGGGGTGTAACTATTGGAGGTGCAGAGCTAGCAATCACACTATATAATAAATAGCATATGTTATAGATTGCCAATTGGTCTGTTTTGAGGAGTTTTAAGACTTATGAGGAATTTTGAGGAGTTTCAAGAGTTATCTTTTTATTATCTATCTATCTCGTATCTATCTATCTCCTATCTATCTATCTATCTATCTATCTATCTCCATATCTATCTATCTATCTATCTATCTCGTATCTATCTCGTATCCTATCTATCTATCTATCTATTTATCTCGTATCTATCTATCTATCTATCTATCTCGTATCTATCTCGTATCCTATCTATCTATCTATCTCGTATCTATCTATCTATCTATCTCTCTATCTCGTATCTATCTATCTCATATCTATCTATCTCGTATCTATCTATCTATCTATCTATCTATCTATCTATCTCATATCTATCTATCTATCTATCTCGTATCTATCTATCTATCTATCTATCTATCTATCTATCTATCTATCTCGTATCTATCTATCTATCTATCTATCTATCTCCTATCTATCTATCTATCTCGTATCTATCTATCTATCTCTCTATCTATCTATTTATTTACAGTGGCAATCAAAATTATTCAAGCCCCATTGGAAATTAGGTTTATTTGCCAATTTTACAAACTTTCGGCTGTTTGCAAACAATCAAACAATTGAAACTAATATAAAAAGTGGTTACCAAAAGTACTGGATATTCCTAGAGATACTACTGGAAGCATGGTTCACAAGTTCCAAGTTAAAGGAACACTGGCTAGTGACTACACTACCTGGACATGGCAGAAAGACAAAACTATCAGTGGCTGTCACCAGATTCCCGAGAAGGCATGTGGTCAGTAACCTTCAAGTGACTGCAAAAGACCTGCAGCAAGATTAAAGGGGTTGTCCCGTGGCAGCAAGTGGGGTTGTACACTTCTGTATGGCCATATTAATGCACTTTGTAATATACATTGTGCATTAAATATGAGCCATACAGAAGTTATTCACTTACCTGCTCCGTTGCTGGCGTCCCCGTCGCCATGGTGCCGTCTAATTTCAGCGTCTAAGCTCCCGATTAGACGCGCTTGTGCAGAAGGGTCTTCTCTCTTCTCTTCGGTCTCGGCACGAGCGGCGTTCTGGCTCCGCCCCCTTCTACGCGTCATCGCGTAGCTCCACCCCGTCACGTGTGCCGATTCCAGCCAATCAGGAGGCTGGAATCGGCAATGGACCGCACAGAGCCCACGGTGCACCATGGGAGAAGACCCGCGGTGCATCGTGGGTGAAGATCCCGGCGGCCATCTTGGCTGCAAAGAAGAAAGAAGCTGCAGAGACGGGATTCGGGTAAGTAAAATTTTTTTTTTTTTTTTATCACGGCCCTTGGGTTTGTCCCGCGCTGAACGGGGGGTCTATGAAAAAAAAAAAAAAAACGTTTCGGCGCGGGACAACCCCTTTAAGGCCTCATGTTTACGGCAGGTCAGATTCCGTGGGTGGGAGCCCCGCAGCAGGCTCCCGTAGGCTCAAAACCACACAAGTAAGCTGCAGAAGTTTGGGGATTTTGTTCTGTGGTGTGATGAAACAAAACTGGAACTTTTCAGGCCTATGGATTAGCAGTATATGTCTAGAAGAGGAAGAATGAAGCATATGCTGAAAATAACACCCTGCCTACAGTGAAAAATAGCGGTGGCTCGGTGGTACTCTGGGGCTGTTTTGCTTCCTCTGGCACTGGAAACCTGCAGCAGGTGGCGAGTAAGAGCTCCTGCACATGGTTGGATTTGATGTGCAGAATCTGGCGCCGGCGGCTGTCCCCGCATTCTGCAGCAAATACCGCTAATGTCCTTCTATGGAGAACCGCTGCTTCCTGCACACGAGCAAAGATTTCCGTGGCAGGAAAAACGCAGCATGCTCTATACTGTGAGGTTTTCCTCATGGCGGTTTTTTCCACACAGCGGTCCTTCTGCAGTGAGCACTGTAGAAGGGTTGCGGGATCGGCATCATCGCCTAGCGAAGGCATGACTTTCTTTGTACTGCGCATGCATGCCTACACAAAGGCCGGCACTCCCACAGTACAGAGAAAGAAGAACCCGGACAATGTAAGCGGGGTCACCGGCCGGACACAGGGTCTGATCCTGCTGCGGCATCCGACCCTGTCGTCTGCCGGAGGCCTAAGATGGATTCAGCCGGGAGTCAGGAAATTCTAGGAGAAAATGTTATTCTTTCTGTGAGGAAGCTCATGTTTGGGTGTCTTTGGACCTTTCAACTGGACAATAATCCAAAGTAAACCTCAAAGTCCACCAAGACTTGGTATCAGGAATGCTGTCAGAAGCCGTTGTCTAGCTGTGCATCACGTTTGCAGCAGGTTATTACCGTAAAAGATGCTCCACTAAGTAATAAGGACGATTGCCATGAAGGGGTTAAATAACTCTGAGACTGCGGTAGTCATTAGTGGCATAAGTGTCATTAGTCATAAGATGCATTTTGTGGTGAATTTGGAGAAACCAGTTATTATGTTAGCTGTATCGAGCTATTTAAATTATTTTTGTTTGATTGTTTTTGTGAACAGCTAAAAGTTTGTAAATTTAGCAAATAAATTTAATTTGCAATGGGGGTTGAATAATTTAAGCCCCCTGTCCACGGCCATAACGGAATATCGCTAGCGTTATTGCGCCGCGGGGGAGCAGGGGGGAGAGCTGTCAGGTCTCCGCGATGGACCTATCTGACAGATAGGCTTACCGCAGAGAATCACGGCAGATCATGGCATGCTGCAATTTGAATCCCGCGAGCGGAGAATCTCTATGATTCTCAGCTCGTGGACGTCAGGGCTGCACTTTCCATAGCAACACTATGGAAAGCGATCACTACATTACCCGTGGCCGGATTATCGCCGCGGATAACACAATGACCTATCACCCGTGGACAGGAGCCCTAGATAGATAAGATGCTCTCTATCTATTTATCTACCATGGGGTATTTTACCCTTGAAACAATGCTCCAATGCAATATGACACTTTTCCCTCAAATTCCATATACAGTATATCAGAGAGAGAAACACTTTTGTGAGGAGGCAGGTACAGTATAGGCTTTTGTTTTGAGCCATACAATGAATGGCATACTACATCTCTAAACAACTAGGTACACAGGCCCCTCTTAGATAAACTGATCCCCCTCCACTAACCTTTCATCAGCAGTGAAGGCAGTGATCACACTGACAGGACTTGACACCCCACCCTTAGCTCCTGCTCTCATGACCACTGTGAGTCCAGAGCTTGGGGAACAAGGAAGTTACAATGTGTGTGGCGGTGTCAGGTCCTCTCACTGTGATCACGTGGCTGTCTTTACTGCTGATGGAAGAAGCTACTGGAGGGGGCAGACCTGACTGGTTGAGACAGTTGCATGCACTCCTGGTACTGCAGAATAGCTTCCCCAAACCAAGACGGTTGGGATTACTGCTGGAAGGGCTTTTCCTCCCATCTGTGACTGCAACATTTTTGTGAAAGTGCATTTTCTGTTTTCATGCTTGTTGGATATGCAGGCTCTTCCTTTCAATAAGATACCTCCAACTACTGCTCCCCTCCCTCTCTTCTCTTCCTCAAGCAGTTTCATACATAGGCTGTGACAGAGAGAGTGTGACATGTTCACCCCTCCTCCTCCTCCCCTCTCACAGCACACAAGCACTGAGCCAGAGATACTGCAGCTGCAACTCCCTCCTCTCCTCTCTGCCTGCAATTTACTTTTCACAATTTTTTTTTTTTGGCAAATGAGAAGATGTTCTATAATTAATACGGAGCCTATAGGCGGGGAATGTGAAACTACAGACTGTGGGAAGGTGAGGAGGGTGCCACTTTTTTTCTAATCAAGCATATTACAAAGTTTCATGTAGAAATTTCTGAAAGTTTGCCAGATAATGACATTATGAAATTGCTATTCATGAAGTTGTTCTAAACTGGAGCTTCCCTTTAAATGGTCAGCAAGTGTAAGTATTTTGTATGAACACCAGACCACAATGTTCTTCATTCAGACAAGCACCAAGTCACTTTATCCCGTTCTGTGCCAGTGGAGACTTCTGTGCACTTCCAAATTTAGCATTCACATTTTTCTCCTAAGGTAACAAAGATTCAGTTAATTGATGTGCAAAGTCTAATTTATACAAGTTATTTAATGAAAGATCTGATCTATTTTAGGAGCAAACAGAAAACCTCTCCCACGTGGATTGTGTTAAATGTTTTGACATTTCCTTAATGGAAAAGATAATGTCCGGTGGTATTTCAGGTCCTTTTAGGGAATGGGAACATTTATTAGACTATTTATAACTGGAAAAATGACAATTCTTCTCAGTGTCCCATTGAGGTCAGAGGATACCAGTGCAACGGGAGACAGTATTGTGATAATGCAGCTAGTCCTTAAACGTAATTAAGACTTAGGGGTGTTGCTCTAGGGGTGCAGAGGTAGCTGTTCATCTAGGTTCTCATACCTGAGTGCATCCAATGGCCTCTGTGCACACAGGAAGACACTAGTAAAACATATGGGCTATGCTAGGTGGACCGCTGTTAAAGATTTTGCATTTAGATACAAGATGTGCCTGCGGTTATGCCCACAGAGCTGAAAATTCATCACAGTGTAGACAATCCTTTTTGAGAAGTTATCTGGAGATCTTGGCTAAGGATGAGATGTTTTGTGATGCTATGTTTCGCTCTCAGTGGACTGGCTTAACTGGTACATTATGACAAACTACAGCTGTGAGAAGGGCTATGTCTGGGTGGTTTTGCAACATTTATATGCATAGAAGAATGTTTCTATTCACTAACAGCAAGCAGAAATCTTAAAAATGGTTAAGAACTGAATCACAAGGTACATTAAACAGCTGAGTAACCTTTCATTCTCTAATTATTAACCCTTTCCCTTCCAAGGATGTATTTCCTACTGTACATCCAGGCAGAGTGGCACTTCAGTATGAGAAACGTCCTTGCTTCAAACAGCTATATCTCAGGCTATATTGCCGAAAAAGCTTTGATTGTGGTAATATTTTTCAGATAATACAATACCAAAACCTATATGGTATATTAGCAATGCAGCCTGTTATATACCAGATTGCTGTTGAAACAGCAAGTTAGGCCGGGTTCATAACTGCCGTCCACACGGAAGATCCGCAGTAAAACTCGTGCATTGACAGGCAGATTCCCCATGGATGCCCTCTATTGAAGGCAATGGATGCATGTGTTCCATCTCTTATATGCAATTAACATTTATTTTTACACCAAAATTCATTTAAAAAAATTATTTCCGTTGGTCACAAAGTCAAGAGAAGGTAACAAAGCTGTCCACACCTTATAAAGGCAACTGTAATCAGCAGGTTGTCTTCTTTCAGGAAAGGTGTAGTGTTTAGGGGTGCGTTTTTAAAGTATACAATTTCTGTGTTGCTTTTTAAAAAACATTTTTCTGCTTAAAACCACATTTTTGGCATTTCCAGTTCTGGTGATTTTCTGAAGATATGTGTATCAGTTTAAGTTGTATGTATGTGTAAGGGGGGATGTGTTAGGGTCGTGCAAATTTATAAGGATGCTATGTTATTTAAATGTATAATATGACTTTAAGAATAGCAGTGAGTGTGTAGGACTGGAGGGACAGTGGAGGTTGCTGTGAGGGGGTCCTCCTTCCACCTAGAGGGACAGTGGAGGTTGCTGTGAGTGGGTCCTCCTTCCACCTAGAGGGACAGTGGAGGTTGCTGTGAGTGGGTCTTCCTTCCACCTGGGCCTGAGGTCTCTGGTCAGTTTCCGGCCCGAGAGCAGAGTGAGTAGAGCAGTCAGCTAGTGAGGACGCTACATCTTGGCCCCTACTGGACACTAGGGCCAATGGCCACTAGCGTCCTATGGGCATTTGTGCTTGCGCTTCTGGCAAGATTTTCTGAGTGGCTCCTACTTATGGCATCTCTTCTTTTCAGCCATACAGCGGGTAGCCAGTTGCCGAATATCTCCATTTTTCTCATGATTCAACTATGTGGCTGCACACGTCTTGGCAAAAAGGGAAGGACTGCAGCCGAGATACAATTTGAGAGCCCTGTGAAGGTAACAGGGGGACTTAATACAAGCAGAGGATAAGACCGGTAAGTCCTTGATTGGAGACTAAAGTAGGACTTTATACACGCAGCCGGAAACAGCCTAAAGATTATTCTGGGACTCTAACTTAGTGCGGCAGCGCTTTTACAATTAACCACCCATTGTGGAATCACTCGTTATTGTACCGGTAATGGAAATTCCAAGCATCCAAGATGAGTCATGGGTTTTCATAAGCGGCACAAAGTGCAGCTCCAATGCCATCGGCTGCCCTGGTGGAAAGGGACATACCCCAACCATCCCCTTCGTATGAACTCTACACATGTCAAACTTTTATTTTTAGGAGGTTTTGTGCATCTAAGTATTTACTTGTGTCACTTTTTTAGCCACTAATATAAGCTTTTAAACCAATTTTTTGTTAAAAGCTATGTTTTGATTGCATGAAGGTGCCCATATATATAAAGTGCTGAGTGACATTTTTAAGATGTGCAAGATGTCTACTTTCATAAAGTACTGTATATGTAGGTATGGGTTTTTTATTTTGTAAGTTAGGATTTATCTATACATGTCAAAAGAATGAAAAGTCTAACTACTGGTGGTGCAAAATGTTCAAAAACTCATGGAAGTAATAGGGTTAAAGTGTTCCGCTGTTTTTATTTAAACAAAGCTGATTTATTGCACAAGTTTCAAATATATTTTGTTTCATTTTTTCAAAACCTCTACTTGCCATCAGTGAATAAAAACATTTTCTTTTTTTTTTTTTTAAATCTAGAGTGTGATGATGATGTCCAACTGAGATGTTAGAAGTATGTCAAGAGAATGATCCAACAAGTTAAGAGAAGAGATAAGTGCACAAAAAAGGAAAAATATGCAAAAAGATAGCAAAGGTACTGAATGTTCCTAGAGATACAGTTGGAAACGTAGTTTGCAATTTCAAAGTTAAAGGAGCGCTGGCTAAACTAACTAGACATGGCAGAAAGAGGAAGCTATCACCGGTTGCCACCAGATTTTTGAGGAGGTGGGAAATCAAAAACCCTCAAGTGACTGCAAAAGACCTGCATGTTTTGTACCAGGAGTGCAGTCTGGTGGCCAAAAAGTGACAACTTCTATGGTCTTTTTTTGGCTCAGTAGGTACCATGTAGGTTCTTTGCATTCGTAAACCATGGCAATGAATAGGGAAGTAGGGCACCTACTAGATAAAAGTCTGGACTGTGAAGCTCTTTGAATTCGGCATTTTGCTGAATTTACCCATTCAACGCACAACTGTGAGAATATTTATGTAGTCCTAATGATCCCAACTGTATGAAAAATACCATACAGCTCTCTGTATAGATGCGTAGTCTGCAGCACTCATGTTCTGTATGGTAAGTTTCATTATGGTGTTCGGTATGGAAACAGAGAAAATGCATCATATATCCAAGCTACTTCCCCAATTGATGCACCTGAAGATTAGGGATGAAGAGCTATACGCACAGAGAGGTACCGGTATATGTAGATCCAATGTGTCTCTATCCTTTGACTTCTGTGAAGGAAAATCGTTGTTCATTTGATGGAGTATACACATTTTCCTTTTTCATACTAGAACACAAGGACCCCCTACTGGACTCCTAAGCCCAAAATGAGCAGAGATTTAGAACAATAAATTGCAAGTTATACAGAATCTTTTCCCATAAAACTATATATTAATCTGCTGCTCTACAACATACATGTACAAAGGTACAGATTCCCTTTATGCCCCATTCACACAGGTGAAAATCGCATCAATGAAGAATAGTTGCGATTGAGTCCAGAGATTAATCTGCATTTTCTCGTCCATTCACACAGGTGTATCGCATGAAAAATACGCTGCAGCGTGGAATTCTGTCTGGCACAGATCCTCGGAATGACTTCTAATGCTTAAATAGAGCCACCTGTCTTCTTTTCAGAGCTTCGGACACAAGTAAACTCCCTCCCTTTTTTTCAGTTCCCAGAGGAGTCTATTAGAGCTTCCAGCGTTTTTCGTCAAAAGATAGGTCAAACCTATCCTTTGACACAGCATGAAAATTTGAGGACCAAAAAGAGTCGCTGATTTCACATTTGATGGTGTAATTTTTTCACATGCCCAAAAATCGCCCATGTGAATGAATGCATTGGAATCCAATGCTTCACATGGTCGTGATTCTCAAGCGATGTTTTATTGCTCATGGGAATGAGGCCTTAGGAAACCAACGATGAGGTGAAAGTTCTCAACAGACCACAACTAGCAGCCATAAACCTTTGTACCAGGGCCCATGAATCTTTAGCTATGCCCCTGGAATCAGAAGCATAAGTTGAAGCTCCTGGGCCCCGGTACAAAATTTGTAACAGGGCCCCCCAAGTATAATGCTTTATTCATAGTACTAAGCTCCCTATATGAAGAAGAGAGGCCTGATGCGCTCCCTAAGGCTCCTGGACCCGGGTGCAACTGCATCCTCTGCACCCCCTATAGTTACGCCCTACCCTGGATGTATCAACATATATAGCACCTAACATACCCCGTACAGCACAATACAGCACAGCACATACCCCGTGCCCATGCGGCTCCATACTGAGCAGTGGAATGGCCTCCTTGCTGTAAGGCTTTCTGAGGAAATCCTTGAGACTTCTACCTTGATATCGCTCCAGTAAAGAGGGTTTTGGGGTTGGGTTTCACATTATATAAACTTGTATCTGTGCTCCATGCTTGAAATAAAACCCAAGACTATAGTCTTCCATAAAGCTGCAGGTCACATATGTGTAGAACAAGCTGCAGCAATGGTTCCTGGTTTAGAATCAGCGTTGAGAATTGTTTCACAGCTGCATTAAATAACATAACCTATGTCATAACGATGAGGGTGTAACTGGATGAAGGAAGCCATTTGTCCCAGTTACTTGTTTCATTTGACATTTATTTCTTTGTACAGTAAATTGCCTTCGCAGTGGCGACAACATGTAAATGGAACTCTGCGCTGTTTATTCCAATTATATCGTATGCAGAGCCATAGCTAAATGGGCTATAAGCATTGCCGCTACTTTCACGGGTGTCGATCGCTCGTTTTATTTTAGACTGATTGCTCCGTTACCTTGGTAACCTTGAAAATAGACCCTATGTCACTGAAAGTAAGCCATAGTTTAGGACTTAAACACTCTTATGAGCAAGGTCGTAATTGTGTGTACACGAGGAGCACTCTAGACGCCGCATAAACACATCTAACGACCTTAGATGAGTGTGTAATTACTCCACAGAAGATTTATGGAACAACAGGCTATTTCTGATTTCATTTCAGAGAACATGTTTTATGGTACTTCAAGCCTATTTTTGCTTGCCACACAATAGCGCAAATTTTGTCATGCCAATTATAGCAGCTTTTCGATGTAAGGGCATTGAAATGAGTTACGTATGCCCCAAATGCCATGCTTATCAATTCCTGCATCAGTACCTTCATCATCACAGAGACAGTTTTGGAAAAAGGGGGCTTATAGCTTACAAGTGCCAGCTGCGGCGTATACACCTAAACTTTATCTGCGCATATTTGCATGCACTGGAACCTGCCGACATTAGCTTTGCCCATGTAAACAGGCGACTGGCAACTGACAAGTCCTCTGTGGAAATGCACAATGCCAGCCAGCAAAATGGCATGAAAATCGTTCTGGTGGCAGGTTCAGAGGCAGGCACATATGCACAAGTTACATTAAGGTGCACCAAAATTGTGACTTCTTAAGCTGTTACTCTGGCCCCTGACACTTTTTTTAGTAGGTGAGACCTAGTATTAGGCAAATAACCTTGAGGGCCCATTAGATTTACTACAATGTAACCAGAATCTGGCATAAATTATAGCTGAAACCTATACGGCTCACAGCTGATGTAGGTTTCAGTCCGGTTCATGGATGGGCCGCCAGATGCAACGAATGCATTAATAGTCTTGCATCTCAATACATTTTGTCACTCTTACACTGGTGCAAACTATACTTAGACCCGTGTATGAAACGGTAGCTAAAGGCCTCATGTCCACGGGGAAAATCAGATCCGCTGCAGATTCTCCATGTAGAATCTGCAGCGGGTCCCTCCTGCCCCGCGGACATGAGCGCCGAAAATAAGAATTTAAAAGTATTTACCATCCGGCGCGGGCGGAGAAGATCAGCTGTTCCTCACGGCCGGATCTTCATTTTCGGCCGGCGGATGAATTCCTGACGCCGGCGGCACGTCGCCGGCACGTCGCCGACGTGCCGCGCGCATGCGCCGGGCACATCCGCCGAGCCGAAGCAAGGAAGATGCGGCCGTGAGGAACAGCTGACCTTCCCCGCCCGCGCCGGATGGTAAATACTTTAAATTCCTATTTTAGGTCTCCCGCGGATCCGGACGGCTTCCATAGGCTTCAATAGAAGCCCGCGGGAGCCGTCCCCGCGGGAGACCCGCACGAAAATGGAGCATGGTCCGGATTTTTCCATGCTCCATTTTTTTTTAAATCCCTTTTATTGACGATCCGCGGGTATTTATCTACCCGCGGGTGGTCAATGCATCCCTATGGGATGCGGATCCGCATGCGGGATATCCGCTGCGGATCTTAAATCATATTTTGCCCGTGGACATGAGCCCTAAGGGCTCATGTCCACGGGCAAAATATGATTTAAGATCCGCAGCGGATATCCCGCATGCGGATCCGCATCCCATAGGGATGCATTGACCACCCGCGGGTAGATAAATACCCGCGGATCGTCAATAAAAGGGATTTAAAAAAAAATGGAGCATGGAAAAATCCGGACCATGCTCCATTTTCGTGCGGGTCTCCCGCGGGGACGGCTCCCGCGGGCTTCTATTGAAGCCTATGGAAGCCGTCCGGATCCGCGGGAGACCTAAAATAGGAATTTAAAGTATTTACCATCCGGCGCGGGCGGAGAAGATCAGCTGTTCCTCACGGCCGCATCTTCCTTGCTTCGGCTCGGCGGATGTGCCCGGCGCATGCGCGCGGCACGTCGGCGACGTGCCGGCGACGTGCCGCCGGCGTCAGGAATTCATCCGCCGGCCGAAAATGAAGATCCGGCCGTGAGGAACAGCTGACCTTCTCCGCCCGCGCCGGATGGTAAATACTTTTAAATTCTTATTTTCGGCGCTCATGTCCGCGGGGCAGGAGGGACCCGCTGCAGATTCTACATGTAGAATCTGCAGCGGATCTGATTTTCCCCGTGGACATGAGGCCTAAGGGCTTCAACACATGAGAGTGTTTTTCTCCCCTTATAGAGCCGTGATAATCATGGCTAGATAACAGGACCAAACGGAACCACTGATCTCTATAGGAGTTGATATTTCTTATTGAGATTAGTGGTTTTGTTTTGTCCTGCTATACGGCTATGATAATCACGGTTGTTTAAGGGGAGAAAAACACGCTCATGGGTTCAAGCCCTAAGTAAGGGCTTAAACCGTTTCAAGACATTTCATCCAATTTTTTACGTCCAATTCATAGATTTTGTCCATTGCTTTCCTCATCCACTAGGACATTTCGTCCAATTGCTTTCATCCAATTCACATTTCGTCCAATTGGTTTCCTCGTCTGGTAAGACATTTGACATTTCGCCATTGATACTTTAGGGGGCGCATTCCGCAGTGGAGTCATCATACAAATTATATGACCTAAATGAAGTACAATATGTGGCGAAAAAACAATGTCAGAATTTGCGGGGTTATTCTATGTCAAATTGACACATAAGGTCACTAAGGGGTTAAAACAAGTGGCTCAGAATCACTTTTGCGTTTCCAATGCTAAGTGCATAAAATCTAAGTGGGACATAGTGATAAATTGGACAAATTGACATTGGACATATTGTCTGCCTGGACTAGTTTTTCATTGGACAAACTTATGAAAGGACAAAAAATCTTGGACCAACTGCCCTCAAACCGTATGCTCTAATACGTTTGCTGCTATGGAGCGTACTAGCGCATAAACCAGGTTCTTTTTTTTTTTAAAATTTGACTATTCAAGCTCTGCGCGATTGCGTGCGCCGTTGAAAAAATAAAGTGAGAAGATAGGTCCTGTCTAGAGATGAGCGAGCACCCAAATGCTCAGGTCCGCGTTATTCGAGTCGAGCTTTTCGTAAAATTCGAGAGCTCTACTCGAATAATGAACCCCATTGACTACAATGGGAGACACGAGCATTTTTGTATGTGGGACGCCGGGTGCCGAGCTTTTTTTTTTCTAGGTTCGTCTCTCTCTCTCTCTCGGCGGGGAGGGGCCAAAACAGGCACGTCACAGCGGGGAGGAACCAAAAACTGGGGCGGGGTCAAACACGGCTTGATGCTCGTTCCAGTAACAAGCACCATCTAGTACGCTAATACTCGAACAAGCATCAAGCTCGGTAGAGTATGTTCACTGAACTCTAGTCCTGTCCTATCTTTCTCACATGTAGAAAAACTGTGTGCAGGAAAGATAGGGCAAGTCCTATGTTCGCTCACGCATAGTGTTAACTCGCGGAATCGCAATAGTGAAAACAAAACCATTGAAATGGTTTCATTTCATCCTGCTCTACAGTCCTGATTTTTCTGGCTGCGTAACAGTACAAAAATGCGCTCAGGTGCTTAAGCCCTAAATATGCCCTATTGTTTGTGATTGACTTTAGAGTAAGGGCTTCTTCTGATAGGTGTGATTTCAATGGTTTTGTTTCCACTATCGGATTTTTCAGCGTTACTGCTACACCCGAGAAAAGATAGGACTTGGCATATGTTTCTCCCACGTAGTTAATACTATGTGCAGGAAAAAGATAGGGCAGGACCTACATTTCTGCTTTTTTTCCCAGCCTGCGTACTATAGCTTGGAGTTTGAATAGTCAGAATAAAAGAAAAAGCGGTTCATGTACAACTATGCTCTGTAGAGGCGAGCGTATTAGCGCATGCGCCTGTGTGTTTTTGCCCTCACACTATGAAATTGCACTATGAGCAGTTTGCTTGTATACACGCATTACTTCTATATGTAGGTGGCTCCAGGTAGAAGAAAAAAGCAGCTAAAATTGCAATTGACTCATCAGCTCATAAATGGAGACTTTTGGCCAATAGATGCACATAATTGTAGGGAATTGCACCAATGTTATTTCCCAATATGTAAATGAAGGTTCATAAAAAAATAATATTTAAGTATCTATTAGAAGAAAGCCCTCTGCGCCATCTGCAAAATTTCCAACATATTTGACAGCAAGAAGTGTATGTACTGTATATGTTTCATTAAGAACACACCTATTGCTGTATACACAGGCAATTTCTATGATATTGGGGATATGTTCTAGTGTTTACAATTCTCCATAGTGAGGATTTAGAAATGGAACGTCAAGGGATTAGTCAACAATCACAAATGTCCTCGCTGTTTATTTTGCTTGGCCTAAAAACACGATGTGTGGAATAGAGAGTGCAGCTCACCCGCTTACCACCACCCCTGGGAATACTTATGTATAGATGCATACCAGCGCTCAGGACCAGGATAATATATACAATACACCCTCATTTACATGCTGCATATGAGGCACCATAGTCTTATGGGAGATAATGGCCACAGGGTGAAGTTTTCATATGAGAGCTCCCTGGAATGTAACAAACAATACTGTCACTTGATATTAAATGTGAGTTATTGTTTTAATATTGTATAAATTACCCCTGATTATGCTATTTCAGCAGTGCTCATATCTAAAAGCTACAGAGACTTCAGTATGGATTTGCAAAACAGAAAATGGGAACTCGAGCGATTGTAGTTGCAGTTGCTATCACAATTATTCAACACCATTGAAAATTATGGTGATTTGCCAAATTTACAAACCTTCAGCTGTTTGCAGAAGAACACAATCAAACAAGAAGAATCAAAATAGTTCAACACAACTAATATGACAACTGGTTCCTACAAAATCCCACTTTTAATGATTACTGCAATTTCAGAATAATTCACCCTCTTCATGACAAGCGTCTTTAATATTTAGTAGAGCGCTCCTTACTGTACTGATCTGCTTCAAGCGTGATGCATAGCCAGAAACCAGCTTATGACAGCATTCCTGAGGAATCTTAGCCGATTCCTCATGATCAATGGTCTCAAATTCACTAATATTCTTAGGTTTGCATACTGCAACTGTTGTCGTTAAATCCCATCAAAGATTTTCTATGGGGTTCAATTTAGGCGACTGTGACAGCAGACTGATTCTTTCAGGACTTCTGAAACCAAGCCTTGCTGGACTGTGAGGTATACTTGGGATTATTGTGTTGTTGGAAGATCCAAAGACACCCAAGCTTCAGCTTTCTCACAGAAGGCACAATGTATCTCCTAGGATTTCCTGATACTTGATTGAATCCATTTTGCCCTTCACACACTGCAGATCTCCAGTGCCAGAGGAAGCAAAGTAGCCCCAGAGCATTACCTGTCCGCTGCCATGCTTCACTGTAGGCAGGGTGTTATTTTCAGCGTATGTGTCATTCGGCAACTGCCAGACATTCTGCTGATCCATAGGCCCGATAAGTTCCAGTTTTGTTTCAACTCTCCATACAACAGAATCCTAAAATATCTGTGGCTTAGGGCCCATTTAGGCACAACGATTATCGTGCAAAATCTGCTCAAAAAACATATTTTGAGCGATAATCATTGTGGGCATTTTCAAATCAATGGCAGTTTGAGTGACAGTTTTGAGCATTCACTTTGCATAAGTGTGTAAATAAAGGCTCACACTGTATGCAGATAACAAGCGGGACCGCTATCTTCTGCATACAGCTGTTGTCTTCTCGGAGCGCTCAGATAGTATACAGCTGAGCGCTCCGAGTGGGGTATGCAGAACATAGCTGGAGCGCTGTCTTCTGTATACAGCTACTGTGTTCTCGGAGCGCTCAGCTAGTATACAGCTGAGCGCTCTGTATACAGCTGTTGTCTTCTCGAAGCACTCAGTTTGTATACAGCTGAGCGCTCCAAGCGGGGTATACAGAAAACAGCTGGAGCACTGTCTTCTGCATACTCCTGCTTTGTTCACAGAGTGCTCAGCTGGTAGACAGCTGAGCGCTCCGAGTGGGGTATGCAGAAGACAAGCATGACCGCTGTCTTCTTTATACAGCTGTTGTCTTCTGATTGCTCCAAGCGGGGTATGCAGAAGACAGCTGGATTGCTTGTCTTCTGTATACAGCTGTTGTCTTCCCAGAGCACTCAGCTGGTATACAGCTGAGCGCTCTGAGCGGGGTATGCAGAAGACAGCGCGGCTGCTTGTCTTCTGCATACTCCTGCTGTGTTCATGGAGTGCTCAGCTGGTATACAGCTGAGCTCTCCGAACAGGGTATACATAAGACAGCTGGAGTGCTGTCTTCTTCATACTCTGGCTGTGTTCTCCGAGCGGGATACCAGCTGAAACAATATTATTAGCGGTATCCTGCTGAGAACTCAGCAAGCGGCACTGATAAGGGTCATCATTGTCTTTCGGATTGCTAAAAGACAACGATGAGCAAATCGATAACAAAATCTGAATGATGGCCGCTCGTTAGACGGCTATTGAGCGAATTTTGAGCAACAATCAGTGTGTCTAAATGGGTAAAAAACAGATAATGGCTAAGGGGAGTACACTCCCCGACGACCCCCACACCGAGAGCATCAAACACCCCAAATAGTGAAGAAGAGGAAGGGCGAGGAACCTATGTCATAATTGACCCTGAAGATACCCATTCCCTGACTCTAGCGGTTGTCCTAAAATCAGGCCAAGGCTGCCAAACTGCATAAAAACCTGCTATAGCCATGTCCTCCTCAGCCCTCATCTCCTCATAGCAGGCCAGAGTGCTTACCGCCTCCATCCAATGGACCCGGTAGGGGTGCCAGCTGGAACTCCAAAATCTCGGGATTACCTGTCTAACCACCTGGATAAAAAAACACAACAGGCCTTTCTTTACGCTTGCAATGGACCCCGGTACATAGATAGTACAACCATTTCGGAGGTAAGAACCACAGATAGGCCACATATATCATTGTATAGCCCCACTATGTCTGCCCACAATGCAGCCACAGGAGGGCACTCCCACCAAATATGGAGCATACTTCCCCTGCTACTGGAGCAATGCCAGCATGAGGGGGAGGACTGAGGAAACATCTGGTGTAGCCGCTCCAGGGTCTTGTACCAATGTGCCAAAATCTTAAAATTAAGTTCCTGTAAGCTGGAAAATGCTGTCCCCTTATGTGTTAGGGTAAAGGCCTTTTGACAGGTCACCAAAGGGAAATGTCTTCCCACCTCTTCCTCCCATGTCCGCACAAAGTCCGGGGGCCCGTCCCCCACCTCCCGGTCCAGCAGCATCCTGTAAAGGAGTGAGATTAAGTGCCTGGGAGAGTCAGAGGACAGGCAGATAACCTCGAAAGGAGTGAGAGTTTTAGTCAGACCAGACCCGAGTATCAGGTAATGCTCTTAGCCCCTCAACTGCAAATAAGTCATCCATGCTCCAGGTGGGGTGCGGAATTCTACAAACAATTCTGCTAATGGTTTCAACCCTGATTGACACACCACATCTCTCAGGCATGGAAAAGGGATCATGGGGGTAAGCAGCAAGGTCCCATTTTGGTCAGAGGCTTTGAATTGGGGATTAGCCAGCAGTGGCGTGAGAGGACCCGGGACCATCATGAGTGAGCTCCCTACGGCGAAGCCCGACCAGCCATCTACCAATTGGGTTAATAGAGGAGATAAACCTGGGAAGTCCCTAAGCCATCCCCCGGAATCCAAAACACCCCCTAGGTAAGCCTGTGGTCCAAGTCTTATTCGATTTCGACCCATAACGTAGATTTGCGATGTTTGAGAAGGTTCAACACACAATTTGCTATCTTGGATTTATAGTATATGGAAAAGTCCGGCATGCCAAGACCTCTCGACTCCTTGGCCCTAGCAAGTGTGCTATATTTTATTCTATGGATAATTTTGTTTTGCAGTGTAGGTGAAACTCAGCATGGATTTTGTCTGCTGCATTTGAAAGTGGTTGGAAAATTCCCGTTCTCTTGGATATAGAAAGTTAGGTTTCGTGAGCATTTAGGACTGGAATCTGCTCATAAATCCTCATCAAATCCTGAATGCATTGATGGGGCCTAAGAAAAAGTTTTATAGTTTACTGACCATATGAAATAACAGTTGTAAAATGAACACAAACAATGACTGTATCATACCTGTGTTCCTTATGATCTAATGCTTTGCAGCCAGGTACGTAGCAAGAGGGAGTGCAGAGGTAGATGTCGTATCTGAGTCCTAGTGCCCAACAGGGCCAAAAGTCCAAAAGGACACTAATACTATAAATGGGACATGGTAGGTGGTGATGGGGGTCTTTAGCAGGGGCAGATATAGGTAGCAGAAAGCTCCTGTGCAACAACACTGTAAGGGCTTCATCACAGGGTACCCCCTTTTATATCTTTTTAACAATCTGATAGTATTTGTGAGCCATTAACTCTATTAGTTTAGTCCCTTCCTTGTAATCTAAGAAACAGTACAAAACTACTTTTTAGTAGCTATTTCAGGGGAAATGCCTGGCTTGTTGCAGGTCCCCTGGCAAAATTAGCTGTTTGCTGGGAGAAGTTCCAGATGTGATCAGCTCTTTGCCCAAGAGATAGCATTTTGAAAGGGGTATCTCTAATCATGGCTAGCCTAAGCTATTAGTGGCATATATGGTTACACAGCGTGCTAGCCACCAGTTTGTGTCTATGGGGCACTGGCGGATTTAGTGACAGGGCAATCGCCCCCTTTAGGTCTGCCTGGTAAAATGATCTTCCTCCTTATATGTTGGGGAGCTACATAAATAATCCTTCTTCCTGCTTCGTATCCTCCCATCTGGTGCCTCAGAACATCAGAGTAGAGGAGTCAGAAGCATGAGGAGAATGATTCATGTAGCTCCACAAGACACTATCATGCCAAGGAGTGAGTATATTTAACTGGTAAGCCTAAAGTCTGAAACATCTGGAGCACAATGAGGGTATTATTACATTATGGGGTCATAAAGGGGGCACTATTACCGTATAAGGGCACTATAATATTGTGGGGCAAAAAAGGTGCACAATCTCATTATAGGGGCACAAAGGGGACACTTACCTTATGATGGCAAACATGGGGCACTATTATCTTAGGGGGACATAAAGAGGGCACTAGTACCTTATGGAGGTCACTGAACAGAAGCAATAAATGGAAAATAGGCACAGAATTCAGTGTCTCTTTTTTGCTCCGTTGCTATTTATTGTTGTTTTAAGCTTTGCTCACATGATATTAATGGTTTACTCTTAGTGTGCACACCAGGAAAAGCTCCCAACATACATGCTAGGTATATCCATAGGGCTCCATTTACCCGAGGGAGGCCAAAATAATGTTCTTTTTGGTATACCTTTTTATTATATGGAATAGCATAGTAAACTTTGCATAGAAACAACCTCCCATATATAAAGACTGATATCTTAACGGTTAGAGAGAGGGACGGCTCCCTCTGTCAGCTCTTCGGCACCCCCCCAATAATATTGCTTCTTTCTGTCACTGAATTTATGTTATGAGCTTGCATCTCTTGCTGCATTTATGTTATGACTTTGGTTCTGGTACTGTATTTATTTACCGAGCTGTTCTGGTGTTGGTATGCTAACTTACTGCTATCTGCACAAGCAAACTGCTCATAGGTGCAATATATATAATTTTTTCTGTTAAGAAAAACCCCAAACTTGCCTTGTTTCTAATTTGACAACCTATTTGCCAGCATATTTAAGAAGTATGGGAGCAAATCATTTGTACACCCATGTAAACATGGAGAGAATGTTCAAACTCCATGCAGATGTTGACCTTGGTTTGATTGGAGCCCCAAACCCCCATACCACTAGGCAACAGTACTTACCACTGAGCCACTGTTGATGATTCATTGTCTGAGTAGAAGGTAAACTTTAGAGGGTGCAGTGGAAGAAGTAACAATCACTTTCCCACATAAGAAGACAATAGTACTAAATGGCACTTGGTTATTGGAGGGTCCCTGGTATAGAATTTGCATTGAGGCCCAGGAGCTTTAAAGACTTTATACAATACATTGTACATCTCCTGGCGTAAGAATAAATAGTTAGGAGAAATGAGAAACATGTGAGTTCTCAGAGGATATATATAAGCCCTCCCCACCCTTCCACCCTCATCAGATGACACTGAACGTACTTGATAATGTAAGTAACATGCTCTCGAAAGTACGTAGCTTTGCCATATGAAATTATAGTCGCTGTTCTTCCAGGCTGAGAAGAATGTTTGGAATTTCTCAATTCTCATCATATAAAATCTCATATTCTCAAGTGCAGAAATACGTTTACACAAATTACCACAAGTTCAACTTCATACTTGCAGGAAACATTTCTTTAAAATAGTGAGAAACATTAGTCATTCAATGTAAATTATGTGTGAATGAAAAGAAGAAATTATGGATAAAAATATTTGTAAGGAAATGTTCCAAAAAGTTATCGAATCACGTCTCATAAATGCAATTATTGGAAAACCTTTTCTTACTGGTATGGAGACGTGTCTTATCTATCAAATATTCAGCAGGATCATAGGCGTAACTTGAAGCTTCTGGACCCCAATGCAAAATCTGTTATAGGGCCCCTAACTATAATCCTTTATTCATAGTACTGAGCTCCCTACATGAAGAAGAAAGGCCTTATGGGCCCGGCCCGGCTGCAACTGCATCCTCTGCATCCCCTATAGTTACGCCTCTAGGCAGGATCACTGTCATAATCCGGTTACACAAAGAAAGGATGATCAGGTAGCACAATTTACCGATAGCATAACCTTTCGCAAGGCTTTGTTTAAGGTCAAGATAGTCAGCAGGGCCCCTGAGTTTAGATGCCCCTAGTTGGTTCAGTGATTTTCTAGATTATGATCAAGCCGAGCGAAAATAGGCACAGTGTGGACATTTGGAGGTACAGTACGTTTGCTAAGGACAATAATATTGGGAAAAGTCTATAGAAGTGTACCAATAAGGATAGGATGGAGAGACGGCAGTGGCTGGTAAAAGATATCAGTCAGGATCAAGTATGTGGTATGGAGGAACCAACTTTACCACAGTCAGACAGGGCAAGGGTCCGGTAAGATTCAGGATAGGTAGTCTTTTATAAGGCTATGACTACCCAACTCCATGTTATACAAGTGTTCTTTGGATTCAGGGAGACAGTTATGATTTTCTTGGACTGTCTCTGAATACAACACATTTGTCTTACTTCTCTCTTCTCCGGCAGTGAAGTGATAGCAACATTGTTCGCTGCTGTTGATTGGATTCTAGAAGACAGTACATGCTGTGGGGCTGCCACCTGCTTGGGGGATTGATAGAGGGTGTCCACCACTCACTGTCCCTTATGACCATTTGGTGAACCTACCAGCCAAGAATAGGTGGCCATGCGGACATATGGCTCTTTTTTAAGTCTAAGAGAGATGCTGCCCTGACTATACCTATAATTCCCTTACACAAAAAAGAGTCACACACATGCATAGCCACCTCTTCTATATGTGGCTCAAATTGGAGGTCAAGTGGGGTCTCAGTCCCAGAGGTGGAACTAGGGCCCCTACCAATTGTTATGTTCAAGTATAGTGTCCATGTGAAGCCTTTCTCTTTAAAGCTCAACTGTTTATGCTGCAAGCTTCTCTTCTTTCTAAATTAAAGGGGTTGTCCCGCTGCAGCAAGTGGGTCTATACACTTCTGTATGGCCATATTAATGCACTTTGTAATGTACATTGTGCATTAATTATGAGCCATACAGAAGTTATAAAAAGTTTTTCACTTACCTGCTCCGTTGCTAGCGTCCTCGTTTCCATGGAGCCGACTAATTTTCGCCGTCTGATGGCCAAATTAGCCGCGCTTGCGCAGTCCGGGTCTTCTGCTTTCTTCAATGGGGCTCCGTGTAGCTCCATGTAGCTCCGCCCCGTCACGTGCCGATTCCAGCCAATCAGGAGGCTGGAATCGGCAATGGACCGCACAGAAGAGCTGCGGTCCACGGAGGGAGAGGATCCCGGCGGCCATCTTCCTCAGGTAAGTATGAAGTCACCGGAGCACGGGGATTCAGGTAAGCGCTCTCCGGTGTTCTTTTTTAACCCCTGCATTGGGGTTGTCTCGCGCCGAACGGGGGGGGGGGGGGGGGGTTTGAAAAAAAAAAAAAAACAGTTTCGGCGCGGGACAACCCCTTTAACTCATAGGCAGTTGCCTACTATGTTGCAGGTACAATGGAGCCCAGTCACTGGTCACTATCTATACAAGCTCACTATAAATTTCCTCTACAGACAAAAAAATTGAAAATTTCTGTGTGGTTGTTTATCTATATCTATTTCATATCTATTTATCTAGTCATTTCTTTCTTTCTCGGGCAGGAGGAATTAGAGGGCTACAGTAATTCAAGTCTCCTCAATAACAAAGTGCTCTCAATTTTTAATTCTACATTAGGAACCTGCATTTTCACTCTGACGTACATATCCTAAGAGGTTTTTAAGTGGATCCCTGGAGGTACGTTTATGTATATATAGTAATAATGAGCATTCATTTTTATAGCCAGATAGCTCTGCCTAAAATACATTATTTTGCCATTAGCAAAATATACGTGTGCCTCTGTATTTCTCACATTTAGCCCTGCAGCCATTATAACCCTTATTCCACATCTACTAAGCATTAGTATAGTCTATATTTCTTTAATTCTAATATGAACTCAAGCCCTTCTGTAATAAATAGAGTCAAACTTTCCGGGTAACCCCCTTCAACATACAAAGAAAGTTAAGACACCCATTGAAATCTGCAGACATCGATACAACATACAAAGTCTTAGAACTAGGGGCGTAGTTGGCCTAGAGCTATAGGCAGTGCAGAGGTAGTAGTTGTATCTGGACATAGTGCATGAGGAGACAGATCTAAAGACCTTATGCCACATTAAAGGACACCAATATTATAAATTAAGGTGACCAAACATCCTGATTTAGACAGGACAGTACCGCTTTGGGACCCTGTGTCCAGCTTTCCCCAGGGGCTCTAAGTGGGACAGCCTTTTGTCTTATTTTCGGGACGTCTGTTCCGCTTTTGTCCCACTTTCAGGACTTCTGCTCACCATGAAGTTTATTACCAGCTGGGGAGCCGTGGCTGGTAATCACTCAATGGCGCTGCTACAGGATGCACACACTGACGGCAGTGTGTGCACCCGGGATCCTCCTCCCCTGATCTCTCCTTCTTGGTTCCGCAGGAGGAGAGAAAGGGAGGAGGTGTCTGGGCACACAGACTTTTGAACGTGGCAGCATACCTCAAGCCGACTTAGGGTATGTTTACACGCGGCGGAAATTTTGTCAAATGTCCATAGCGGAAATTTCCACTGCAAACATTTCTGCATCCAAAAAACAGTCAAAATTTCTGCCATTGGTGTGGATTTGACTGGAAATCTGCCGCACATTTGCAGCTGATTTCTAATATCGAGCGCTCCCCCTCACCTCCCCTGAAGGCTTCCCGCTGTCAGCGCTCCACAGTTTCTGGTTCCCAGCAGCCTGGTCAGGTGCAGCACCGCTGGTCGTGTGATGATGGTCAGGTGAGGCTACTACAGGCCATTGGGAACCGGAAACTGGGGAGCGCTGAAAGCAGGAAACCTTTTTTGGAGGTGAGGGGGAGCGCCGCATAGTATGAAACCAGCTGCGGGTACGGTGAGCCTGGCGTTAATGAAGTCCCTTGGTCTATACCCCTGAAGGAGTCTGTTCCGACAGACCCCAAACCTGTTACAGTTACATTAGGCTGATACAGTTTTTGCAATGGAAAGAAGGAGCTTTGATGGAAGAAGAGCTACATATTTCTGGGTACTAGATAAATAGGGCATAATTATTAATATCAATGGAACGTCTATCAAAAAAAATAGCGTCCACTGCCTTGTACTGTATTATGATGAACAGTGGTGCACTTCATGCAAGAAATGTCACATCAGCCGATAGCAAGAAGCAGATTGTAGAAACATAATCAACATGCCGTGCCTCTGAGCCCAATAAGCGTAACGCTTCAAGTACCCCGGCCTGCCTTTCCTTTTACTTTCCTTATTATGCTAACGTATCCAACCTGCTTCTACGCTGTGCTCTCTCATCTGTCAAAATATTTTCATCTTCTCTTTTCCAGGCTCGTGCCACACTGACCCCAAATTTCTGCAGGCCAAGTTGGCGCTGCCTGACTGATGGGTGCAATAATGTAATGTGGCATAAGCGAGCAAGAGCAGTATGATGCCTGCAAGCACTCTGTGAGCGTTCATATGGATAGCCATTCACAGAAGGAAGTGGGAAGGAATCCGGGAGTCTGCTCCTGTAGTAGTTGTCACTTACGTAAGGGGAAATTCTGTAACTGCAAAAAAAGATGAGTAAAGGTGTTCTAAAAAAAGGATAACAATGATAAAATATAAAGTACTGATACCATTCACACATATGTGTGTGATTGTAGGGCGAATAGCTTTTCTCCATGCCTTGTAAGTCATCCCACTGATGAAAATAACAGTGAAAGGCAGAACAGTTGCCGCCTATGATCTTCAGATCTCTTCCCATGGACAGATACAGTAGCAAGAGATCTGTTAGGGTGCATTCACATGGGTGAGTTCCATCTGATAGCAATATGGAAGAAACTCACACCTGAAAATAGCACATTGATTTCAATGTTTTTATTCACAGGAGCGATGACGCTCACATCCAGAATCACAGGTTTGGAAGAGCGATGCTAGCCTATGTGAATGCACATTTAATCACAGGGAATAGGGCGGCAAAGAGCGCGGCTGGTGGTTGGATCTCAAGCCTGGTGTTTTATGCTAACAGCCAACTGGTCCTTCACGCCTGTCCTTGTCTACAGGCTGCCGTCCCACCCTGGGTTACAGGACATTGCAAGCACTGTAATTGGCTGCAGCGCCTGTGGCGTCCTGTAAAACTGACGTCACAGGGAAGACCCAGAGCAGAGGCACAGGAGACAGCGGGAGGGATGAGTATATTCCTTTTAGTTATCCTACTGCACGGGACAGCAATTTTACTTAAAACCCCCAACTTGGACAACCCCTATAAGGATACTGGTTTTGAAATCCCTTTCTGTGCTGCAAAAAATAAATTTGGCTAAATTATAAAATAGAAAAAAAGGAACTAAGATGGATTTGATATAAAAAAAAACAGATCCTGATGGATGACATTGACCTACAATGTGTGCTTTCCATTTAGGTTCCAGTATTTTTTTAATCAATATACAGTAATACCAGAAGCAACCCTAATGAAGCCAGTATAAACATGGCCTAACTCAACTGGTGACAAACAATATGGCTGCACTTCCTGTTGTCACTTTTCCATAAATGGACACTGCAGCTAGATGTAAAAATCCCAATACCTCTGTAAGTAAATAAACCATACTTCCCAAACTTTAGCTGTTGCTTTAACCTCTTGTTTTAGGTTGAAACCTTTATTAACATTCTTAGTTATATTCTCAGTCGTCATACCAATATGGGGATGTATATAAGGGAGACTAAATACATTTTTTTTTGCCTCTTGACTAGTAGCAGTTGAATTAAAATATTTCTAAATGTATCAAACTGCACTGTATTTTATACTTCATCATAGATTATTTTTAATTTATTGCCATATAACAGCTAGATTGTTATGGATTATTATAGATTATGGGTTATTATAAATTAGGGATTATTACAGATTACAAACAAGGCAAATGAAATTATTATAACCTTGTAAAGTGCCATAATCTATAAAATCTAGTTAATTGCCGTACTTTTACTTAAGGGATTAGAAACAGTTAAGTGTTTTTAATACTGGTAATAGTTGGGATATTTCTTAGTGTTCTGCGCAGCTAATAGGTTCATTTGCAGAATGCTTAACACTTAATTATCTTGCCGTTCTCCTGGAGCCCTTTAACAACACTGTTGAAGAGTTTAGTAATTGTTTGATGCCTTGTTTCCATGGTATATATAATGGAGAATGATGTTGCTTAATATTACAATCATTGGACCCCTGCCTGGGCTCTATTCATGCAGTGTTCTAAAATACTCACTTTATATAAATGTATACACGGTCTTTGTTCTCAATTTTCATAAATAAATGCAGGTTGCTTAGTGACAAATAGTGTGCAGGGTGCCAGTCTGTGGGAAGACAAAGCTCTTCCTACAGTAAAGGGTACCTCCAGCCAAAAGTGAAATCTTGACTGTGCCTCAGAATCCTTATGTTGAGTTGGGGTCGACCTTAGGTTAGATGGCACCTTGTGCGGATTTTTATTTTCTTTTGGCACGCCCCTGTCATAAAAAAAAGTATATATTGTGACAACACGGGGTTTAAATAGCACCACGGGGGTTACATATCATGCCAATCGGTCACTTTTAGAGATGAGCGAGCACCAAAATGCTCGGGTGCTCGTTACTCGGGACGAAATTTTCGCGATGCTCGAGGGTTTGTTTCGAGTAACGAACCCCATTGAAGTCAATGGGCGACTCGAGCATTTTTGTATATCGCCGATGCTCGCTAAGGTTTCCATTTGTGAAAATCTGGGCAATTCAAGAAAGTGATGGGAACGACACAGCAACGGATAGGGCAGGCGAGGGGCTACATGTTGGGCTGCATCTCAAGTTCCCAGGTCCCATTATTAAGCCACAATAGCGGCAAGAGTGGGCCACCCCCCCCCAACAACTTTTACTTCTGAAAAGCCCTCATTAGCAATGCATACCTTAGCTAAGCACCACACTACCTCCAACAAAGCACAATCACTGCCTGCATGACACTCCGCTGCCACTTCTCCTGGGTTACATGCTGCACAACCCCCCCCCCCCCCCCGCACGACGCAGTGTCCACAGCGCACACCAAAGTGTCCCTGCGCAGCCTTCAGCTGCACTCATGCCACACCACCCTCATGTCTATTTATAAGTGCGTCTGCCATGACGAGGAACCGCAGGCACACACTGCAGAGGGTTGGCACGGCTAGGCAGCGACCCTCTTTAAAAGGGGCGGGGCGATAGCCCACAATGCTGTACAGAAGCAATGAGAAATATAATCCTGTGCCACCGCCATCAGGAGCTGCACACGTGGGCATAGCAATGGGGAACCTATGTGCCACACACTATTCATTCTGTCAAGGTGTCTGCATGCCCCAGTCAGACCGCGGTTTTTTATAAATAGTCACAGGCAGGTACAACTCCGCAATGGGAATTCCGTGTGCACCCACAGCATGGGTGGCTCCCTGGAACCCACCGGCTGTACATAAATGTATCCCATTGCAGTGCCCATCACAGCTGAGGTAGCGTCCGATTAAATGCAGGTGGGCTTCGGCCCACACTGCATGCCCCAGTCAGACTGGGGTTCTTTAGAAGTGGACACATGCAGTTACAACTCCGTGTGGACCGACAGCATGGGTGGGTGCCAGGAAGCCACCGGCGGTTCATAAATATATCCCATTGCATTGCCCATCACAGCTGAGGTAATGTCATGTTTAATGCAGGTGGGCTTTGGCCCACACTGCATGCCCCAGTCAGACTGGGGTTCTTTAGAAGTGGACACATGCAGTTACAACTCCCTGTGGACCCACAGCATGGGTGGCTCCCTGGAACCCACCGGCTGTACATAAATGTATCCCATTGCAGTGCCCATCACAGCTGAGGTAACGTCCGATTAAATGCAGGTGGGCTTCGGCCCACACTGCATGCCCCAGTCAGACTGGGGTTCTTTAGAAGTAGACACATGCAGTTACAACTCCCTGTGGACCCACAGCATGGGTGGCTCCCTGGAACCCACCGGCGGTACATAAATATATCCCATTGCAGTGCCCAACACAGCTGATGTAACATCAGCTTTAATGCAGGTGGGCAAAAAATTAATTGGATTACACTGTAGGCGAGGGCCCCAGGAAATTGGTGTACCAACAGTACTAATGTATGTCAGAAAAATTGCCCATGCCCAACCAAGAGGGCAGGTGAAACCCGTTAATCGCTTTGGTTAATTTGGCTTAATTGGTAACTAGGCCTGGAGGCAGCCCAGTTAAAATAAAAATTGGTTCAGGTGAAAGTTTCAACGCTTTAATGAGCATTGAAACGTATAAAAATTGTTTACAAAAATTATATGATTGAGCCTTGTGGGCCTAAGAAAAATTGCCCGTTCGGCGTGATTACGTCAGGTTTCAGGAGGAGGAGCAGGAGGAGGAGGATGAATATTATACACAGATTGATGAAGCTAAAAGGTCCAAGTTTTTGATGGTGATAGAGAACGATGCTTCCATCCGCGGGTGCAGCCTACGTATTGTTTAGGTATCGCTGCTGTCCGCTGGTGGAGAAGAGAAGTCTGGGGAAATCCAGGCTTTGTTCATCTTGATGAGTGTAAGCCTGTCGGCACTGTCGGTTGACAGGCGGGTACGCTTATCTGTGATGATTCCCCCAGCCGCACTAAACACCCTCTCTGACAAGACGCTAGCCGCAGGACAAGCAAGCACCTCCAGGGCATACAGCGCGAGTTCAGGCCACGTGTCCAGCTTCGACACCCAGTAGCTGTAGGGGGCAGAGTCGTCACGGAGGACGGTCGTGCGATCGGCTACGTACTCCCTCACCATCCTTTTACAGTGCTCCCGCCGACTCAGCCTTGACTGGGGAGCGGTGACACAGTCTTGCTGGGGAGCCAGAAAGCTGTCAAAGGCCTTAGAGAGTGTTCCCCTGCCTGTGCTGTACATGCTGCCTGATCTCTGCGCCTCCCCTGCTACCTGGCCCTCGGAACTGCGCCTTCGGCCACTAGCGCTGTCGGATGGGAATTTTACCATCAGTTTGTCCACCAGGGTCCTGTGGTATAGCATCACTCTCGAACCCCTTTCCTCTTCGGGAATGAGAGTGGAAAGGTTCTCCTTATACCGTGGGTCGAGCAGTGTGTACACCCAGTAATCCGTAGTGGCCAGAATGCGTGTAACGCTAGGGTCACGAGAAAGGCATCCTAACATGAAGTCAGCCATGTGTGCCAGGGTACCTGTACGCAACACATGGCTGTCCTCACTAGGAAGATCACTTTCAGGATCCTCCTCCTCCTCCTCCTCAGGCCATACACGCTAAAAGGATGACAGGGAAGCAGCATGGGTACCCTCAGCAGTGGGCATAGCTGTCTCTTCCCCCTCCTCCTCATCCACCTCATGCTCCTCTTCCTCCTCCTCAACGCGCTGGGATATAGACAGGAGGTTGCTCTGACTATCCAGCGACATACTGTCTTCCCCCGCCTCTGTTTCCGAGCGCAAAGCGTCTGCCTTTATGCTTTGCAGGGAACTTCTCAAGAGGCATAGCAGAGGAATGGTGACGCTAATGATTGCAGCATCGCCGCTCACTATCTGGGTAGACTCCTCAAAGTTTCCAAGGACCTGGCAGATGTCTGCCAACCAGGCCCACTCTTCTGTAAAGAATTGAGGAGGCTGACTCCCACTGCGCCGCCCATGTTGGAGTTGGTATTCCACTATAGCTCTACGCTGCTCATAGAGGCTGGCCAACATGTGGAGCGTAGAGTTCAACCGTGTGGGCACGTCGCACAGCAGTCGGTGCACTGGCAGATGAAACCGATGTTGCAGGGTGCGCAGGGTGGCAGCGTCCGTGTGGGACTTGCGGAAATGTGCGCAGAGCCGGCGCACCTTTCCGAGCAGGTCTGACAAGCCTCTTCTCTCCTAAGTTGAGTAGTTTCAGCACGGCCTGCTGACGCTTGCCCACCGCGGTGCTGGCACGACGCGTGACACCGACTGCTGGCGACGTGCTGCTGCTGACACATCTTGATTGCGAGACAGAGGTTGCGTAGGAGGAGGAGGAGGGTGGTTGAGTGGAGGAAGCATACACCGCCGCAGATACCACCACCAAGCTGGGGCCCGCAATTCTGGGGGTGGGTAGGACGTGAGCGGTCCCAGGCTCTGACTCTGTCCCAGCCTCCACTAAATTCACCCAATGTGCCGTCAAGGAGATATATTGGCCCTGCCCGCCCGTGCTTGTCCACGTGTCCGTTGTTAAGTGGACCTTGGCAGTAACCGCGTTGGTGAGGGCGCGTACAAAGTTGCGGGAGACGTGGTCGTGCAGGGCTGGGACGGCACATCAGGAAAAGTAGTGGCGACTGGGAACTGAGTAGCGCGGGGCTGCCGCCGCCATCATACCTTTGAAAGCCTCCGTTTCCACAAGCCTATACGGCAGCATCTCCAGGCTGATAAATTTGGCTATGTGCACGTTTAACGCTTGAGCGTGCGGGTGCGTGGCGGCGTACTTGCGCTTGCACTCCAACACGTGCGCTAGCGACGGCTGGACGGTGCGCTGAGAGACATTGGTGGATGGGGCCGAGCATAGAGGAGGTGAGGGTGTGGGTGCAGGCCAGGAGACAGTAGTGCCTGTGTCCTGAGAGGGGGGTTGGATCTCAGTGGCAGGTTGGGGCACAGGGGGAGAGGCAGCTGTGCAAACCGGAGGCGGTGAACGGCCTTCGTCCCACCTTGTGGGGTGCTTGGCCATCATATGTCTGCACATGCTGGTGGTGGTGAGGCTGGTGGTGGTGGCTCCCCGGCTGATCTTGGCGCGACAAAGGTTGCACACCACTGTTCGTCGGTCGTCTGCACTCTCAGTGAAAAACTGCCAGACCTTTGAGCACCTCGGCCTCTGCAGGGTGGCATGGCGCGAGGGGGCGCTTTGCGAAACAGTTGGTGGATTATTCGGTCTGGCCCTGCCTCTACCCCTGGCCACCGCACTGCCTCTTCCAACCTGCCCTGCTGCTGCACTTGCCTCCCCCTCTGAAGACCTATCCTCAGTAGGCGTAGCAAACCAGGTTGGGTCAGTCACCTCATCGTCCTGCTGCTCTTCCTCCGAATCCTCTGTGCGCTCCTCCCTCGGACTTACTCCAATTACTACTACCTGAGTGATAGACAACTGTGTCTCATCGTCATCGTCCTCCTCACCCACTGAAAGCTCTTGAGACAGTTGCCGGAAGTCCCCAGCCTCATCCCCCGGACCCCGGGAACTTTCCAAAGGTTGGGCATCGGTCACGACAAACTCCTCCAGTGGGAGAGGATTCGGAACCATTGCTGCCCATTCTGGGCAGGGGCCCGAGAACAGTTCCTGGAAGTCTGCCTGCTCCTCAGAATGTGTCATTGTAATGGAGTGAGGAGGCTGGGAGGAAGGAGGAGCAGCAGCCAGAGGATTCAGAGTTGCAGCAGTGGACGGCGCAGAACTCTGGGTGGTCGATAGATTGCTGGATGCACTTTCTGCCATCCACGACAGGACCTGCTCACACTGCTCATTTTCTAATAAAGGTCTACCGCGTGGACCCATTAATTGTGAGATGAATGTGGGGACGCCAGAAACGTGCCTCTCTCCTAATCCTGCAGCAGTCGGCTGCGATACACCTGGATCAGGAGCTCGGCCTGTGCCCACACCCTGACTTGGGCCTCCGTGTCCTCGCCCGCGTCCACGTCCTCTAGGCCTACCCCTACCCCTCAGCATGCTGTATTACCAGTAGTGCAGAAACAGAACGCTGTAATTAAATGTGCCGCTTATTGGCCTGTGGTTGGAGGCTGACTTCCCTTACGGAACGCACAGCAGAGCCAGGAAACAATTTTGCGCATGCCTATAGTGAGACATAGGTGCGTATGACTGAGCTAGTGGAATTCACAGCGCAGAAGCCGTCAAGTGGCCAAGTGGCGCTGATGAAACAGAGATAGCAGATCCAGGAAACAATTTTGCGCAAGCCTGCTGTAACGCTTAGCTGCGTATTAATTAGGACTACTACCCCCAGCAGATAGATACTGTAGGCAGCGTATAATATTATGTATACTCTTTCCCTCTGGCGGGATGACAGCGATCATGTAACAGAGACAGCAGATCCAGGAAACAATTTTGCGCAAGCCTGCTGTAACGCTTAGCTGTGTATTAATTAGGACTACTACCCCCAGCAGATAGATACTGTAGGCAGCGTATAATATTATGTATACTGTTTCCTTCTGGCGGGATGACGGCGATCATGTAACAGAGACAGCAGATCCAGGAAACAATTTTGCGCAAGCCTGCTGTAACGCTTAGCTGAATATTAATTAGGACTACTACCCCCAGCAGATAGATACTGTAGGCAGCGTATAATATTATGTATACTCTTTCCCTCTGGCGGGATGACGGCGATCATGTAACAGAGACAGCAGATCCAGGAAACAATTTTGCGCAAGCCTGCTGTAACGCTTAGCTGCGTATTAATTAGGACTACTACCCCCAGCAGATAGATACTGTAGGCAGCGTATAATATTATGTATACTGTTTCCCTCTGGCGGGATGACGGCGATCATCTAACAGAGACAGCAGATCCAGGAAACAATTTTGCACAAGCCTGCTGTAACGCTTAGCTGCGTATTAATTAGGACTACTACCCCCAGCAGACACGCAGTAAAGTGAAGACAGACACAGGCAGCCCAAATATGGTATTTTTCCCCAATTTTTTGGAAAAAGCCCACTGCCTATATAGCCTGAATATCTCTTTCCCTGCCTCACCAGTACTGGCCCTATACTCTGTACAATGACTGCAGACTGCGGACGCAATGCTCTGCACTCCCGATATACAAAAAAAAAAATTGTGCAACACTGCTAAAAGCAGCCTCAACAGTACTGCGCACGGTCAGATGTGGCCCTAAGAAGGACCGTTGGGGTTCTTGAAGCCTAAAATCACTCCTAACGCTCTCCCTATAGCAGCTCCAGCATCAGCAGCACTTTCCCTGATCTCTGTCAGAATGCATCTGTGGCGAGCCGCGGGAGGGGCCGATTTATATACTCGGGTGACACCTGATCTCGCCAGCCACTCACTGCAGGGGGGTGGTATAGGGCTTGAACGTCGCAGGGGGAAGTTGTAATGCCTTCCCTGTCTTTCTATTGGCCAGAAAATAGTCTGGTTGCAATACAGCCTTAGCTGAAGTCTGGTCCTCCCAGACACACACCTCTCCTAGGTGTTGAGGTGAGGGGCATCTCCCTGTCCACCTCTGGCCTTCTTAGCCACACACTGGGCCTGGCAGCCCTAAAGCTCCACTGAGCTGTCTCTCTCTGGCTCTCTCAGCCACACACTCTCTGTCACTTCAGCAGGAACCACCCTTTTTATACCACTAACCACACCTATGGGCGTTTTTCCTCTTGCTTCAGGCACCAGACTGATTGTCTATTGCCGCCTACAGGCCATCTTCTGTAGCGCACCCCTACACATCCCTCACCCTTGATGAAGGCCGTAGGCCGTATCAAAGTTTTCTTCTGGCCCTCCAGGGTCAAAATTCCAGCCTCGGGGGTCTCTTTCTGTTTTTACCTGTCTGATGAGTTCCTTCTTCTTGTCTTCACTCTGCTCCTCACATCCTTGCAGATCTCTGTCAGACTGTAGCTTATAGTCAAGTTTCCCTACCTGACCCTTCATTTCTTCTTTTTGCTGCTCCAAGGCTTTAGTAGACTTTTCTAGTTTATGTACAGTCTTTTCACCATCATCCTTGGAGCTAACACAGTCCTCCATTTCAGTGCAGGACGGCTTGTGGAGACTTTCCAATTGCGCCTCCATTTTGCTGGTCTCTTCTAGCTCAAGAACCTTGTCTCTGTATTCTTCCAGTTCCTCTTGTAGCTCATGCTCCAGCATGGCCTTGCTATGGATTACAGTCTCCATTTCATTTATTCAGGTTTATAATCATCATCTTTTGCTCACTTTGTAACAATTCCATTTCTTTTCTTAGTACAGTGTTGTCATCGGTTAGAACCAATAGTATTCTACGAAGTTCCTTTCCCTCTGACTCTGACTTTTGCTTGGCAGCATGCAGTTCACTGATGAGTTGGTCCTTGGAGCCAGCATCCCTGTGATAGGCTTCTACCATTTGGACAAACTGTTTCTTCACTTTCTGGGTTTGCCTTTTTACGTCATTATTCTTTTGCTGCAGTTCTTCCACGACTTCTGCCACCACTTGTGAGACCTTTTCAGCTTCACTAGTCTCCCTCTGTAAACATAATTTGGCATTCTCTACTACTTGTAACTCTTTCAGATTCTTTAACAAGATCACCTTTTTCCTTTTCTGTCTGAACTGGGTTTTAGACATCTCTGGTCTCAGAACACTTCTTTCAGCGGCTTGGCTATTTGTCTTACAGCATTTCATCTTCATGCACAACTTCTGAAAACTGCTGAAGCTCTGCTCTTTCTTCTGACACTACTTTCAGGGTGCGTGTCAGAGTTAGTACCTCTGTTTCTCTCTCATTAGCCCTTTCTTTTGCATGCTCAAGTTCACTTGCATATCTTGCAGATCTGGCTTTCTCTTTAGCCAGCCCCTGTTCACACAGCTTCTGTTTGTTCTCCAGTTTGGACACAAGCTCCTGTTGCTGACCAAGCTTAACAGTAACATCTTCTACCTCTTGCTGAAGACTTACTTTAACCTTCTCAAGTTTATCACAGGCGGCTGAATTCTCTTCACACTGCTGCCTTGTAGTTTCTAATTCTCCTTGTATTTCTCTTTTCTGCTCTTCCACAGAATCCAAACACAAAGCACTCTTCTCCAGTCTATCTTCCAGATCCACCACCTCCGCCTGAAGTGTTGCAATCTGCTCTGATAGGTTTCTCTTAGCTTCTGCATCCTCCTCTACTTGCTTGGGGAGCACATTTTTCTCACCTTGCATAGTCTTCAGGTCTGCACTGAGACCAAGCCTCTGCTGCATCTCTTTGTCAGTAACTTCTGGAACTCTTCACTCTGAGCTTCCAGCTTCACTTGCAGCCTGCTCACCTGCTCAGACAACGCTGTCTGCACATTGTCACCTTCAGTTATTTTTATTTGTAGCTCTTGAAACTGCATCTCTACTGTATTTTTCTTGCATTCAATGCACACTTGTCTTCCAACAACCCCTTCACCTTTTGGGTCAGCTCAAGACACTCACTTTTCAATGTTTCTTTCACTTTTTCAATTTGCTTCAACTGCTTGGACAGTTTCCCCACAACTACAGCATGACTCCGTTCCAGCTCCTGGATTTGGGCTCCATGTATTTCAGCTTTCTCATCCAAGCTCATCTGTAGCTGGGACACCAGTTCCTCATGCAGTGCTTCCTGGTTTTCTTTGTCACCCAGTAAGTCTTTCAAGATCTCTGCTTGCTTTTCTGCCTGACTGCCAGCAGCTTTCTGTATTTCCAGCTCTTCCTTGAGCTCACTTACTTGGCACTCCAAGTCACCATTCTTCTTTGCTAACAGCATTTTCAACTCTGCAACTTGATTCTGCAAACCTGTAGTTTGATTACGTGCATCTGTAGAAACTCTTTCTAACTCGCAACATGTCATCTCCAACTCTTGGGTTTTCATTTGCAGTTTCTTACAATCCTGTTCATGCTGCACAGCTTGTTCTAATTGTTGGGACAGTTCACTCTTAGCTAGCGCATGAGTTTGCTTAAGGTTCTGGATCTGAGCTTCATATAGCTCTATTTCTTCATCCCTGCTTATCTGTAGCTGGGTCAGCACCTGCGCCTGACGAGCTTCTTGGGCTTTCTTGAAGTCTAGTATACCACTCAATACCTCTGCTTGCTTTTGTGCAGGCGGTTTTCTCCACCTCCAGCTTTTCTTTGAGCTGTTTCACCTGAACTTCCCATTGAATATTCCTCTTTACTGACTGTGTCTTCAACTTTTTACAGTCTTGTTCACACTTATGGGCTTGTCTTCCCAACAACGCCCTGTGATCAGTTTCAGACTCTCTTATAAGATGCTCATTCTCTGTAGCTTTGACTGACTCTGTCAGTGCAGCCAACTGCTTTATTAGGAGTTGCCTTTCCTCGAGCTGCACTTGCATAGCCTCCTGTTGCTGCAGCCTCTCTTGTAACAACTGCTTCAGCATTTCCTCCATACTTATAGAGGTTGTCTGCCTTTTCACTGTGGTCTTTGAGCTGTGACCTTCACCACTTGTGCCAGCGAATCCTTCACCATATGTGACAACACGGGGGTTAAATAGCACCACGGGGGTTACATATCACTCCAAACTGTCACTTTCCTTCTTTACTTTCACTTTATTCACACAATCTTTAACCACAACAAAGACGACTGGGTCTCCAGAGCAATAATAAATGTTTGGTGACACAAAGTCTCTTTTAAACGTCCCTTAACAGTCCTTTTCAAAGTCCCCTCAGTACAATCCTCCACAGGGTTGAAGGCAACAGCAACAACAAGTCCACTTGATTTGCACAGACCTGTGGATGTCCAGATCGCAGCTGGTCCTTAGTCTGTCGTGCCTTCAGACCCTTAGTCCAAGGGCAGGGGTACTCCAGGAGTCCTGCTGGAACCACGTAGTTCCTGGTCCATAACGTCTCTCTACTGCATACAACAGGAGTTTTCTTTCATCAGCAGTCTGGTCGCAATACAGCCTTAGCTGAAGTCTGGTCCTCCCAGACACACACGTCTCCTAGGTGTTGAGGTGAGGGGCGTCTCCCTGTCCACCTCTCGCCTTCTTAGCCACACACTGGGCCTGGCAGCCCTAAAGCTCCACTGAGCTGTCTCTCTCTGGCTCTCTCAGCCACACACTCTCTGTCACTTCAGCAGGAACCACCCTTTTTATACAGGCCATCTTCTGTAGCGCACCCCTACAATATATATATATATAATACCTAGTTAATGGTGGGCAGGTTAGGTCGTTAAGATATTAGAGTATAGCCCCGGGGATTCCAGCTGATCAATCCAGGGTTGACAAACATTCATGAAATTGGCCAGGGAATCTGTTCTGATTGCATGAATTCTTTTGTACAGCATAATCAAAGATATCCTATAAATTACTTCTGGGAAAGAAAGATTTGTGGATTTCCATCTGGAGGCAATGTGGATTCTTGTTGCCATACAAATATACTGTATACGTTTATGGACTCTAAATCTAATACGTATGTGGTGGGCAATCTCCTAGTAGGAAGACCAAAAGGGACTTTGGTATTGGACCTATGATCATGGGGTTTAGTAGGCTACAAACCTGTGTCCACGGCCAGTCCACTACTAGGCAGGACCATCAGGTGTGGAGCATGCTCCCTGTTTCTTGACAACTGCGAAAACATAGCAGAGATGTTGATGGGAACAGGCGGTGTACCCTTTGTGAAACCAAGTATGTTTTATGTAGAATCTTAATTGAGGTGTCCATAAGGGAGACCTGATGGCTACTTGTAGATATTATTGTGCAGCAATGTTGCCATCTTTCTGGTGTCATCTCGATCCCCAAGTCCTCCTCCAGCTTTCTCATGAACGGGAATTTCTCTTCATTAGTGGGTTGGTTTAGTATGATGTAAATATGTGAAAGAGCACCTCTCTGGGAGGGTTTATTGGGGCATACGTTTTTGAAAGCGGTAAATTTGGAGAGTGAGGAAGGCAGGGGTAAGGAGTAAATAAAATTAAACACTTGGTTGATCCGAAGGAACTCCTGTATGGGGGGGGGGGGGTTAAATATGGCATAGAATGGCTGTATTATGGATAGCTGATTTTGTCTCCACCATGTAAAACTGGAAAGGTCCATACTCGGTGGGAAATGTGCGTTAGGGATTATAAGAAGCAGTGTAAAGATTTTAGAGGAGAGGCTACACTTAAACCTGGTACTTCTCTACAGCAGGAGAGAGTAATATGAGAGAGGACTCATCAGAAACAGTCCCGGGGGTGGTGGCTCTGTGGACCAAGTTAGAAATGGTATAGAGTGTGGATTTGTGCATCTTTTATCCATTTCGACTCAAAATGGGTTATTTGTCGTACGTAGGCAGATTATCATTGGACTAGTCAAGCTGATTTGTAATATTTGATTAACTTGGGTACCGAGAGGCCTCCCAGCCTCCTGTGCTAACACTGTGTTGAGCTATTTAAATAGGTTGTGTTTGATTGGAATTTTGCAAACAGCTGAAAGTTTGTAAAATTGGCAGATAACCCTAATTTATGATGGGGGTGAATTAAATTATTTTAATTGCAACTGAAATTACAATTACAATTTCTTAAGAACTGTCATATGGACCATTGATGAAGGCTAGAGTCACAATTTTATTACTCATTTAACTCTTTCCTTTGAGGGTTGCTCACTTTAAAGGAGCACCGCATGCAACAGGTGCCTCAATGGCATTTCAAATTGCAATGCCATCTAGTGGCCTTCTGCCTAATTACACTCAGTTGTTTTTGGTTTTTTTTGCAAAACTGATGCAAAATTTGCTTTTACAATGCTAATTTATCAGGTTATATAGATACTTGTATTAATTAAAAAGAAATAATAATCATATAAAATGAAGAAGCAATTTCTGACAATTATTGTTTAATTCTATGAACATGCAATAGATTCTGCATTAGAAATGTCTGGTTTTAACTTTAATGAGCAGCTTTAAATATAGACTCAGTAAAAAAAAATCCCTCCACTAGAAACAGTTGTTGGAATTAAATAAAGCTTTCCATGTGTGATTGTAACGTTGCAGAAAACTGAACACTTCAAGGGAGGCTCTAGTACCCTGTTGGGCCACTGCTAGCTTGGATGCAAGAAATGATACGGGCATGGTAGCATACAGATTCTATATGGTATCCTACAGCATATCAGTCCACATTTGCTGTAACTGAGCCTCTAGATCGTGCAAACTTGTAGGCTTTTGAAGTTGGTGTCCCAAATGGTTCTATTGGTGAAAAATCTGGTGACCAGGCAGACCATGGAAGTGTGGGAATGTTGTGCAGACATTTCTGTGACCCCCTTGTGTGTGCGGCTAATGATTATTCTGCTGGAAAATGCCTCTTGGTAGGCCCGCCATGAGAGGAACACATGTGTCTGCAGGATGTCCTGAACATATCACTGAGGGCTCAGTCACACGGGCGCATCGGCGCCCGTGTTACTGCAGCCAGCAGACAGCCGTACCTGAAGACGGACGTCTCTCTGCAGCGCTGGGAGGAAGAACATGTGACCGGCTTCATTGCCGGTCATGTGTTCTTTCATCAGCGCTGGAGAGAGACGGCCGTCTTCTAACTGTCAGTCACACGGGCGTATCGGCGCCGGTGTACGGGTGCCGATACGCCCGTGTGACTGAGCCCTGAGCTGTTATTGTCCCTTCTACCACTACTAGGGGTAGCCGACTGTTGTATGTGATGGACCCCCCCAGACCACCACACCATCAGTGGGGACAGTGTGCCGCTCCATAGCAAAGGCAGGATTGTTGCGCTCACCCCTAGGTCTCCAGACATGAACACAGCTGTCGTCAGCGCCCAAACTAAACCTGATTTCATTGCTGAAGAAAACCTGGTTCCACGCCATAGCAGTCCAGTTTCATAGTTCGCAACACCACTGCAAACTGAGGTAATGGTGGGTGGCTGTCAAAGCCAGTATACATAATGGGCTCGTTGAGACCAAATGTCCTTCAGCCAAGCACCTCGAAATGGTTCTGACAGACACAGGGGCCTGTAACAGTGGTGCCACATGTCTTTGCATGGTGGACAATGAAACAGTTGGAGCTACTTATGCTTGTCAGATGATCAGACGATCCTCTCTACCAGTGGTTTGTCGAGGGTGTCCTGAGTCTGGTTGCCATGTGTGTGTGCCCTCACACATCCACTGGTCCCAACACCTCCTAACTGTCTGGTCAGAACAGCATAGGTGGTGGGTAATTCATCAATACTACCATCCAGCTTCTCACATTCTAATAATGTGATGCCTCTCAAGCTCTATTAGGTGGGCACAATCTCTTTAATTGAATCGTAGAGGCGTCTAGTTGTCAACAAACTCTACACAGGTGGAAAAAAAGTCTACTACACACAAGTAGCCTCCGTGAGCCTTTTTATAGCCACTTAAAGCCTTTTTATAGGCCATGGGTGTCACCACTTTTAGGGCCTCAGATGGCAAGATCATTCATCTAATCACACCACAACTCTAATCATTTGCATATCTGTCTGATGCGGAGTTTTGCAAAAAAACAAAAACTCTTTCTAGGTGCTTGGTTCTTTTTGACAAAGAGTGTATGTCAGTCTTAGGGAGCATTCTGAAATAAATATCCCATTTTTTAAGGAAATAGGTTTGAGTATCTACAGTACTTTCCTTCCTGACAAGTGGGGACAATGCTTGTTATGTAATTCTGCAGAGGAATCCAGCTGGAAGGCTCTCCGAGGAATAGAAATGTAACAAAAATATATTTCTTCTGCTATGGAAAAAGTAGCAGTGGGTTGTCAAGAAGAAGTTCAGCCAAACTAGCTTCTCATCTTTTGTCATTGAGTTAAATTTATTGACACATCAGTTCTGTTTATACAACTATAAACGGAATTGTAAAAGCTAGAAACTACAAAGTAACTGGTATCTACAGCTAGTGCACTAAACAAAGAGGTACAACAAAAGAAATGAAAGGAGATTATAGTTAACTAGCCAATGAGTTACAGTCATTTCCCTTTTTTGTTACATAGTTGTAGTTTTGCACCTTTAAAAATGGGTGCGGCGGTGGTCCCAGAGGTTGGACACCTACCAGTCTTACTGTTATGTCATATTTGAGTAATATAACATTCAAGGTTGGAATAGCCCTTTAAAATCTTAAACAGCCTTTTCAAATATATATTCTGCTGGCTGAAACCATACTGTACTGTATATGCATTGCAGTTGCAAAAAAGATATCACCCCACTTAACTAGTTTCCTTTATGTCATATCTGCCCAGTAGTAACAATGCTGCTTGGACACAAGACAACAGAAGTGGACTTTTCCTATAGGACTCACCATTCCTATTTACTAATTGTGTCCCAGCACTCAGATACTCCTAGGACTTACAATAGGGGCATATTATGTGAAAACTGGGCAGTCTAAAGAACAATAATATGTATAAACACCAAAAATGAAACATTAGGAACTCAGGAACAGAATAGTGATGTAGTTGGATGATGATGCTGTCTGATAATGGAGCAGATAAAGATAGGAAACAGATAATAACAAACTGCTAATAACTGACCCAAACTCCAGCTTTCCCTAAATCGTCCCTAATCTATCTCTGAATCTGACCTTAACACCAGACACCACTGTCCTTGAGTGATCATAAAAATATTTCTAAATAGTAGCCCTTTTTGAAACACTGACCCTAAAAAACAATGAGAGGGAACTAAGATACAGAGATAAGAAAAACAAACTAGACTAGACATAACCACAGGAACAAAACTACACTGACAAGAAACAAGGACACAGGCTGATTATTGTTAAGAGTTGTTCAAAACCCTGTGCTACCACAGGGTTTTGAACGATGGTCGTATCATGTAAATGCATGCAGAGACTGAATGACTGAGCAAGAGTTGTTCAGTTTCTGCATGCTGAAAACTGAATGACTAGCCATTCAGTGTGCATAGCAGTCATTCAGTTTTGAACGACTACCTGCTTACAATAAATGGAGTGGGGCGAGGGGAGAATGCTCCCCAGCCGCCCCACCTCCATGCTGGCCGTGCTCTGAACGATGCCATTGATACTCGCTCCTGTTTAACAGCACAGGAGTTGTTCACTAGGACCCACTGTTGGGCATCATTTGCCCGACAGTTTGGCCCATGTATAAGGGCCTTTAGACTGAGAACAAGTTATTAAAATCATGCAAGTGATTGTGGATTTAAATGCACATAGCTTATGCTATAACCAGCAACACACTGCAGAAACCAGAAATATTCAAAGATAGGCTAGCCAATCAGAAATTCCTCTCCCAGTGAGCCTGAGCTGCAGCACTGTGGTCACCTGATTACTTTAATAGATAAACTGTGAGACAGTTACATAGCAACTGTCCCGAAAACAAACCAGTAGAGAAGGGAAGACGACACAGCAAGAGAATTTCTGTTGATCATAACACTATCGTTATTAGTTAAGCAAGATTATGGGTAGAATGCATGTAGCACCACAATACCTAGGCAGATTAATTACAACTCATATGCGCCTTATAGTAATAGGGTCAGATTAAAATTGTTGGAGGCACTTGACCGAAAAATTTGGTTGGGGCCCCCCATCTCACTTCTCAAACCCAGACCCAACCTGATACCCTATTGCTTTCACATAAAGGAAAAGTGGGCTGTGTGGTCCTCTCAACTGAAGCCTATGGTGACAACTAAGCTAGCAAATACTTTATATTTCAACGAAAAAAGGGGAGCTTTCGACCCCTGGATGGCATGACCATACAGCTATTAGTGGACCCTGATTTTCTTGAGAGGTGGGGGTTCCAGTGATAAGCAGTGTATACTCTACCCATTTATAGGGGCTTTTAGTTTTGTGTGGCTGGGTTGCTTTTAAAAAAAGAGCATGCATGATGGGATGTAAGCTAGAATTGCCAAGTGGACTACCAGGTATATGGTGAGGCGGGAGTTATCTTTCCCTCCTATGCAGTGACTGGGCAACCAGTTCTCCTGATCCAGCTGTGATTTAAACAACTAACTTGGAAGAACAAGCTTTGATGGAGGACCTCTAGGTCCTTAAAGTGGTAAGTGCCCCGGGACATCTGCCCACTCTATAATAATGATGTTTCAACAGACATAATGAAGTAACTAACTGAAAGCCTATCTTGGTTTGCTACCTTATGGAAAATGTACTAAAACTGGTGTGCCCATTCTAATATAATCCAGTAAAATCGTTCAGTACTCGCCCTATCTGTCAGGAAATAAGGAACAGACTACTTGTGTTGATCGCCTCTGGATTTTGATGCAGAGATATTAGATTTAATAGATCTGGTATTGCAGCTCATTCCAGTGAAAGTGAATTGGGCTATTTGTAATACTGGACGCAGCCCATGGATAAGAGTGGCACTGCTTCTGGAAAAAAGCCAATCCTACTGTTTTAAATAAAACCCATTTAATTAAAATGCTGTAAAAATATATTTCCCAATTCACAGTTATGTCTTCAATTTAAATTGCAGACAGGTGCCTGTGCCAGAAAGTAACTAGGTAAATGTAATTACCACTGAACTTGGCATAAACCACGAATATTCGCTGTAGTATTTTATAACCGTGCTGCTCCAAATATGTACTGATCTACAGTCAATCTACATTATGGTGCTCCCCCGACCATAATCATGCCCGCTGTAAAAGCCCACATTGCGAAAATGGCACAATTCTCTTCATAACTGCACATGGTCCTCTTTATACTGGGATTTGTACCTCTCTGGCCTCATGTTCTGTACTTTAGCTTCTTTTATGAGGTTTTCCCCTTATTTTTATTCCGATTGTTCCTTTATATTGAGTTTCAGCTTCCCCATAGCTTATCTTAAGTAACATTTAATCTGAAATACTTCCCCTTCTGATTGAATACCGTTTTGTGACTGGTGAAATATAAACGCAGATGTATTAAAGCTGAGATTGCTGTATGTAGTTTAGAACCGTGATTTATATCACATTGCACATTCATATTGCAATGTGATTTTAAATATGAAAGGTCTTACTGTGTACCGATAGAGCAGAGCTACCTAGTTAAATGATAAATTCTGCACTGCTATATTTCTGTTTATAGTATAAGCATTTACAAAGAAAATGTTTCCAAGGAACCAGCCATGTAACTTACTTTGGCCTCTTCACACAAGGGTTTCTTGCACAGATTCTGCACCCAAATCTGTATCAGAATTCACGTCCTTTCTACATCCAATTCAGTCCAATGGCGCAAATTTGAAATTCATGCTATGAAATGATAACAATTCACATGTCCATCCTTGATGTTGAATCTACACAAAGACTAGCACCATTAAATGGATTATTCTACATGAAGATCTGTGGCATCTTCAAATGCACAGCTTCTATGCACATAATATAAGCCGCCATCCTATTACAGTGCAGTGGTAGCCCGTATAATCACATGTGAGTGACAGCTATATTGTACAGCTTGCAGCCTGTATTAACGCCTGGGATCAAAGAATGCCAATTCAGACCATTTAACCTCTTAGATGCTGCAGTCAATGATGACTGCAGCATCTAAGTGGTTAACAGAGGGAGCTCCCACACTCATTTCATCTTCTTTTTCACACTGCTTCTCGATCAAGGGGTGCTTAGGGATTCCCATGGTAGCCAGAATACTAGCAATGACCTTAAGGCCTGCCATGCCGGTCATATCAACAGTATACTGCAATACAGAAAGGTTGTAGTATATTTTCTGAATGCTCAGAGCATCACATGTTCAAATTCCCTTGCAGGAAAGTGATGTTGAAAAAAATAAAAATCGCCTTTTTTATTTTACAAGTCTAATATTCTTGAAAAAAAAATGTAGACATAATAGGTGTAGCCTAATACTTTGATGTATAGAGGTCATTGCAGAACTGAATTATCCTGCACTGGCCGCTGGGTAGCAATGGTTACAGGTCACTTATCAACCACTAAAGTTAAAATGAACCTGATCTTAGTTAACTCAATGACTGGTCAGCATTCATTTCACATGATTGATTGCTTTTATCAATTCCTTTTTTTTCCTTAAAAGGGCAACTCTAGTGATTTTTTCCAGTCTTTCGTTATGTAGCTAGCCCTCCAGTTTATAGAAGTAAGCTAGTATTACCTTGGTTAGTTGTTTCTTTCTGTCTGAAACTCCTTGCCTCTCTTTCCGCAGATGGTCATGTGATTTCAATTCTGACCAGTTCAGATCTGCTTGGGGTTAAGTATTTATTTTCTAGTCAAATTCTCACTGTGTGTGATTCATACTACAGAAACTGCCTAGATAAGGGACACAGGCACTCCTATTACAGTTACTGAAGATGATCACACAGGTCCTGTCACACAGTTATAATGGAGGAGATCACAGCTTTTCCTCCTGATAGTATAATTATGGTCTGTAGCTTATGTAGAAGAATATAAAAGGTAATGATAATTAAACTGTCCACCCAGCAAACAGAATGGTATAGCCTCAGCTTATGCTGTGCTGATGCATCATGGGATAGATGTAAAACTGAAAGTAAAAAATCTCAGCCTCAAGATGGTGCCTGATAAGCATCAGTCAAAGGGCTGCACTGCAGGGAAGTGGCTGAAATACATAGGGTCGACCTCCAGAGTATGACAGACAATCAGGTGAGGGGGAAAAAGGATGAAAAAAATGTGTTTATGACGGAGTGGCCCTTTAAACCCTGCACGTAATCTGTAATACAAGTTGTTGGGTCTATAAGCTCCTTTTAACCATGGGTGTGTGGAAATGATTAGGAGCATGGAAAGGTCAATTATGAAGTGTTAGGCCACGCAAGTTCACATAGTGAAACCACATGCTTCCATTAAAAAATGGATTGCTGACCTCAACCTCAACAGACTTGGACTGAAAGCCAAACCTCAGTGCCTAACAGCAGTAAAGCCCTTGTAGCTGCATCAAGTCCCTATAGGAGAACATAGGTCCTTTATACAAGTCCTTATTTAAACCATTTGTTTTTTGAAGAGGTGACCGATTCCCTGAACAAATATCTGGGATCCAAACATGGAATTGTCTATATTAGACATCCTCATCGTAAAAAAAAAAGCTTGCTCATGAAAATAGTAGAGAAGTATTAAGATATAATCCAAAGATTTACAATAGATTTATCAAATTCCAAAACCTTTTGTGTTCATTGTTTCCTTATGAACTATGGGTAAAACATGTTTGGTAGTGTAAGATGTAGCGGTTTCAGGCACTAGGGAGCAGCCCCAGGTGTAATAGCTGCAGGTCTGGAGAGTAGTCAGGGAAGAGCCAGGAGTCAGCAATGGTACGTCTCAGTTCACAGTATAGATGGAGGAGGTGGGTAGCATAGTCAGAAGGGAAGCCAGGGATCAGCAATGGGAGGTCCTAGTTGAATAGCAGAGGAGCAGGCTTGATCAAGGCTTGAAGCACAATAATCATGTGCTGGATCTTAGGCAGGGTCAGGTATTTATAGGAAGTCCCAATTAGTGGCAGGGCAGGGCCAGGACAAGGAGGCAGGAACTAGACTAGCAGGAAACATAGAACAAGGCTAGAGCCATGCAAAGGAATTGTCTAAGGCTGGATGGCTCAATAGGGAGACCCACTGACTAGAGTGCAGGAGGTCCCAGGTTTGATCCCCAACACAAGATCTGTCTCATCCCAGTCTCATCACCCCCGATGACTGTGGTCTAGGTGATGGCTCTTTACACCCTTATTAGGTACTTGTAATGGAGAGCTTAATTTATAAATCTTGCCCAAAAGTCCCTAAAGATGCACTACAATTCTAAATGTTCCAGTAAGTGGTTTGATGTTTTTACAAGATATCCCTATTTTTGTTCTTTTTGTTCTCCATTGACTTTTGTTTTTTTCTTAAATTCTTGTATTAGACCTAATCTTATCCATATCTATTGGTTAACTCAATGAACCTTAATTTAATTTACCACCTAAGTATTATTCTAATTTATCATATCAGAAAATCTGACATCTCGTCATACCACAGATGTTTTCTATAATTACAGCAACAATGTCGAGCACACTCAACTCATTGTCTGAGATTTCATTTTGTGAGTCCTCGGGCAAATAGTTGTCAGTATAATTCACAGTGAGCGACCACATATTAAAAAAGAAACATAAGTATTAAAGATTCTCATTGCACAAGTTATCACTGAGAAAGATGCTTTAGAGGAATGTAAAACTTAACACTTGTAACGCTTGTCTTAGAATTTTTTAAGATTTGCTGAAAATGCACTGGAGAACTGTGGTCGACGGCTTGGGTATAGGGTTCAACCATGACAGATCTTCAAATTATGTTTCAAATGTATTTATTGAGTTTTAAAAGGGCAAAAATTTTCCAGGCAGGCCTTCCAGGGAAAAATGATTTGGGATCCCTGGCTGATCACCTGTAGTATCAGTACAGTGGGGCTGGATGTTATCATAGGGGGCAGCAGCAGAATTGTCATAGCTGGCTTCACTTCCATTAAAATCAATGGGAGATGAAGCTGATTATTACACTTCTGGCACTTCCCCCTTCAACATTGGGGTTGGACAAGGAAGCATAACAGCTCCTTCAGCTACCATGGAGTGAAGGTAGCTATGGCACTTTCACTGCCGTTCCATATGCCGATGCCCAACCCCACTGCATTGACAGCAGATTGGTTGATCAGCTCATTGCTGGGGGTAGGTAGATAAGTCCGATTTTATTGCGCTGCGTGGACTTCAGCAGCGGGCACCGAGGAAACCAGGAAGCAGGTGAGTGTGAAAAATACATCACCCAGCTGCCTGTTACATTGTCTAACGGCACGATAAGTTAGTTTATGGTGCTTTAGGTAGGTGACAGGTTCCCTTTAAAGGAAGCACTAGAATCTTTACCGGGTTTGTCAAAGAGCAAAACAGAGGGGTCTAGTCCAGAGAAGTGAAATACCATTCTTGGGCAACTGGACAAGTCCACCAGATGTGAAGATGTGTGCTTTCTTCACTGTAGCTTCTGAAATATAAATAAAAGACCTCTGGATATATACACGTCTCATCATTGAAATTGCAACAACAAGAAGGACAGTCCATAAGGTTAGGTAAGTCAAGAAAGTTGAGCGTATTAACTTTCAAGATCTACAAATTTTAAAATTTTCAAGCACCTAGCTTCAATATGTGGCACGTGAGAGGGGCTTTAGTGGTATAAAAGCCAGATCAAAAGCAATTTTTTCAGGTATGTGAAACCTCAAAAATCAGATAAAGTCCTGTGGTATGACTGTTCACTGCATTCTGTTTGTCGATGTGCCAGTTATTATGAGAGGGAGGGGAATCCTTGAAATGAGAGATCTTGGTTTATTACTCCAGCAGATCCCTATGTGCATTGGCTGAAATGCCAGCAGTGTTCAGTGTTGCAAGTCCCAGTGGTTGGGAGAACAACAACGAACTCGAAGGACAGCAAGAGGTGCACAGTGGCAAACCTCTGCAATATGTAGAAGAGAGGCCTTATGGGCCCCCTAAGGCTCCTGGGCCCGGGTGCAACCGCACCCCCTATAGTAACGCCCTTGATGTAGGCCCTATAGAGCACTTTCAATGAAGTTTCGGTCAAAGAGAGTTGCCAGCTGTTCTAACTCAAGGATTCACAGCAATGGCACCAGCGTTCTAGGGATAATTATGAATCCAGGTCTAAGTTCCACTGGAGCATGTAAGGAGGTTTAGTGTGTCCTAAGGTGCAATTCAAAATACCATATAAATGATAAATTTGCATATAGATTCCATGGGACTCGGCTGTATTTTAATAGATGGGTCTGTGAGAGAAGGCAAGAAATGGAAGGCTTTAAACCCCTTCCAGAGGAATGGTGGAGAAACATCATAGTGATTATTGAGGTAAGATAAAATAAAATTGCCATGAAGTAGGAAATCATCTAAGGTCATGAGTTTATTAACGTGCCACCATGTTAATTGTGCAGTATCTTCTCCTGGAGGAAATGCTGGTTTGGAAAACAATTGAGTAGGTGGTGATAGGTTTGATTGTAGGGCACACTTAAACCACACTCTTTGCCATAGTCGGAGTGAAAAAAACATGCATGGCGCATATTGTTTGAGGTTAGCTTGGAAGGGCAGCTTTGTCCATATGAATGTGGGCCAAGTGAGTGGGTGAAACAGGAAATATTTCATAGAGATCCACGGCGGAGCTTGGGATCCTGCCTGGATGGGGCAATCTGTGCCAAGCAAGCTGCCTTATAATACCTCCGAAAGGTTGAGCACTGATAAACATCCTTGTTAGAGATGAGCGAACGCGTTCGTCCGAGCTTGATATTCGTGCGAATATTAGGGTGTTTGGGATGTTCGTTATTCGTAACGAACACCATGCGGTGTTCTGGTAAATTAAACTTTCTTCCCTGAGACGTTAGCGCTTTTTTTTGGCCAATATAAAGACAGGGAAGGCATTACAACTTCCCCCTGCAACGTTTAAGCCCTATACCACCCCCCTGCTGTGAGTGGCTGGGGAGATAAGGTGTCACCCGAACATAAAAATCCCCGCCTCCAGAAACACAGCCAATCACAGCCATTCAATGACATCATTGTCATTGGCTGTGATTGGCTGAAGGCACGTGTCTTTCTGGAGGCAGGGATTTAAAGTCTTTCGTGGAGAAAGCTTGTCTGCCGTGGACCAGGAGGGAGTGACAGCCTGCAGGAGCGCCGCAGATCATCTAAAAACGTAAGTAATGCTTTTTATTCTTTGCTCCACTGTATTACCGGCGTATAAGGTGACAGTTGGGGGGTCGTCTTATACGCCCCGTCGCCTTATACGCCGGTATATATTTTTAGTGTATCACATTTCTGGATGAATTGCAGGAAAGGGGTTATATATTTAACCCCTTTCCGACCATTCATCCTGCGATCGCCGGCAGCCCATTGCATTCAGTGGAGTCGGCTGTATTGCCGGTTCCATTGAATTCAATGGGCAAACATCGTTCTTCTCTGCTACAGCTGTTACAGCTGTGCCAGAGGAGGACGATCTTTATGCTGACAGTGGGGGGGGGGGGGGGGGCACTCTTGCCGCTATTGTAGCTTAATAGTGGGACCTGGGAACTTGAGATGCAGCCCACCATGTAGCCCCTCGCCTGCCCTATCCGTCACTGTGTCATTCCCATCACTTTCTTGAATTGCCCAGATTTTCACACATGAAAACCTTAGCGAGCATCGGCGAAATACAAAAATGTTCTGGTCGCCCATTGACTTCAATGGGGTTCGTTGTTCGAAACGAACCCTCGAGCATCACGGGAAGTTCGTTCCGAATAACGAACACCCGAACATTTTGGTGTTCGCTCATCTCTAATCCTTGTGTTTTATGTAAGAACATGATGTTTCTATTAATATAGGGGCGTTTATGTGACCAAATAGACAGATCTCCAAATTAATTAGATTTAGTAAAAGTGACCATAATTCTTCTGCATCCCAGTAAATAACAGAAGGGACCTAAAATGACCTACAGTAATTTACTATAATCAGCTGTTCACCAGCAGAATTGTATATATAGCCCTGTCATGTGGAAAAAGCAGACTCTAATAAATTAGTTGAAAATAGCAATTTAATTGGATGCTACGGTATTTATAGATTACAGAAATGTAAAATCTAAGCATAACAGGTTACGTATGTAAGCTACAACCCATCTGCTGATTTATCATTTGATGATTTATAGTTTTATGGTTACTTTTCCTTGGTCTGGTAATAGCTTGTCCCCATTTACATTACAGCATTAAAGCATTTATATGATATGCCTTGTAAATCAAAACTATGTGTGCACCATGCAGTATCTGACTGTAAGAGACCTGTATGGGCAGGCTGAGAAACGCTGTGTTAGTTAAGTTTATTAGGGATATTGCTTCAAATCCATGTTCTTAATGTTGTTTTAGGAGTAGTATGAGAGCCAGATAGTACAGAGTAGCCGTCATGGGATATTGAAATCCAAAGTGTACTATAAGGGTGAATGCACACGGGCGGATTTGAATTGCAGAATCCAGAGTGGACATCCGCCTCCGGATTCTACAGAAAATACCGCCCATAGCATACAATGCAAAAGTGATTCTTCATGCACACGAACGGAAACCAATTGCAGTTTTTGCTCGCAGATGAAAAATCGCAGCATGCCCCATTTTCATGCAAATTCTGCATACACGGCTTCAATGGAAGCCGGACGGGCCACGGATTCCGCTGGAAAAGCAGGAGTTAAAAAAAAATCTGTACTGCGCATGTCCGACAGCTCACCATCCACAGTACAGAAAAGAAGAAGAAAATACAGGTACGCGCAGATGCCGGCTGGACAAAGGGTCGGATTCCACTGCAGGCTCCCGCATGCGGAATCCGACCCGCCCATGTGTATGCGGCCTAAGCGTGAGTCAGTGGCATCTTGAGGAAGAGTAGTGAGGATGTGAGAGTTAAGTTATGTGAACTTCTGTCCATGTACAGAGAAGTTTATGCTGGCCAAAAGAAAGCCAAGGAGTGAGTTGACTTCTATTGTTCAAGGAACTGAGAATTCATGCTCTTTGCTAATGAGTATCCAACTTACTAGGGGGGGGGTAAAAGATAACTGGGGAAGGCAATGGCAAACCACCCTGCAAAAACAGTCTGCCAATAAAACGTCACGATGTGATGTCAGCCTAGTGGTCAGTCACGTCTCGGTGCTTGCATCAGAGGACTTTCCCTTTACCTACAAGGAGCGCTCAGCTGACTGCTCTGTCTCTTTAAGGCTTTCAAAGATGGTGAGCTGCAATCACTGAAACTGTGACTGTTTCATTTACAATGAGCTCAAGATTCACCAAATTGTTTAACGCTAATAAAACTAAGCAAAATTGAAATGAGGCTCTGTGGTACCTCTATGTCTATTGGACATTACAATCCCTGTCATACTTTGGACTGACAGGCTTTCTGTAACTACATAGACCTGTCTCAGTAACTGTTATATGTAGGGGACCACTGGATACAGGCTCCAATGCCGGCTGGTCCATCCAAAGAACCGAAATACGTCATTTGATGTCCATGTTGAAAACGAGCTTTTCCTGTTTCTAAGGCCTGAGTGTCAAATCAGGAACATACTTGCTTGAAGTTGCACATGCATGAATTAGATCATCATGTCAGACCACTGGAACTTCTGGAAGCAAGTGAGTTAGTGCCAATGAGCCAGGTCCAGTTTACACTGGTGAGTTCCCACCAACATTGGAGTCCTTAAAGTATTTTGTTCACTGGGGTGATAATGTGACTGCTACTAATGCTGGAGGTTGGTGGTTGCACTCATACTTGAGACTGTCACTGTATTGTGGCTGTCATTATTATTGGTGGTCTTATGGTTGTCACTGTTATTGGGGTCAGCTATTTCTTGATTCTTACTCCTCATCAGTGCAGAGCAGGGTTGGCGTAATCCAAAAAGAGAAACATTATGTTCCAGAGCCCCTCACCTAGCCAAGTAGAATCCTGCTCTGCACTGATGAGAGATAAGAACCTTGAAATGGCTGTCTCTAATGGATTATGGGTCTGGTAAACTGTCTGCCAAGAGTATGGATTGCTGTAAGCTCTATATTTTACTTTACAAATGTATGTTAGCAAGAAGTTGAGGTTACCGATGCAAGGGAGTAAAACCAGAAGATCAGACAACACAGGGTTTGTTTGTAGTCTGTTACCATGAAGACCCATGCTTTTGCTCAGCAGTCTTAGGCACAAAACTATTTGTAAAGTTTCTGCATTTTTTATTTTAGATGCATTGAGTCAATAAAAAATGGCAGCAAAGCTGGACACAATCTTCAAGGAGGTTAGCCAGGAATTTGGGGATTCTTTCTATTGGTCATCAATGGATAATTGTGGCAGGATCCACTTAGGATCCCCTGATTCCCGACACTGTTGTGAATATAGCCAGAGCAGGAAGTAGATTGCATAGTCCGTACTGTAGCAGCCCAGTTTGGCAGTGCAGACACACCGGTGCTGGGAATCAGCTGATTGATGGAGATCCCAAGTAACGGATCATCCCTAATCATCTATTGATGACTTATTCTAAGGACAGTTCATTTAATAGAAAAAAAACAATGTTCTGGACATCCCCTTTAACAGTCTTGCTAATATATTGTATCGGAAGATGTGTTGTGTGAATAATATTGCTTACGTTAGGCTGAGAATTACTGATATATTTATGTGACTTACAAAGGGTAAAATGAAAGCAATGCAATCCGGAACAATTACTTCATGCTGAGATTTGCCAGATCACATCGTTTGGCTGCAATAACTTTCTCCATCTGTACTGGCAGAGATTAGAACAATAATAACAATAATGGAAAAACATCTCAGTATGGAGCACATTCCCTCGGAATTATTATTAGCATCCTCATTATAACTGGACCTCATAAATAACAATTTGGCTGTGAAATGTCTTTTAACTGAGACCACAAATTTAAAAATGACATTATGTCTACGAGAAACATGGCATCCCAAATGGTGTGGTAAAGAGATTGGGAGCCCTCTGATCCTGACAGTTAACATGAGTTTCTTGTCATTAGTAGCACTGACCTTTGGCAGCCCTGTGTGTTGTGGGAGTCCTATCACCCATTATCTATAAAGTCAGCACTGCTCCAGGAATGGAAATCCCATTAAAGAAATCATATTCCCATGTATATTTTATTAAATTTAGTCTGTAGCCAACACATACTGTATGAAAGGAAAACATTCCTCTAAACAGCCAGGATAGGAGGGATTTACTCAGCTAAATTGCAAGTGATTGCTCCAGGGAAGAGGGGTTAGGGACGTGGAGTGGAAGTAGATGCGTTGTGATTCGGTTGTCTACAGGATGAATATTATAACTGCATTATCATCATTAAAGAGAATCGGCAAATACAAGTAATGAACATGTTGGTTTACCTTTACTTAGATGGCAAAAAGTTTTCATTCATTTGTAACTAGTGGAAAAACTGGTATTTTAAATAATTATAGTTAATGGAGATGGGAGAGGAGAAAGTTACTTAGTTTGTTAGAGCATGCCCATAACTTTACTACAATGACTAAAAGCATAAGCATAGAGGATGCAGAGGTAGCAGTCACACCAGGACCTCAGAACAAGGCATTTTGGTGCCCTAGGAAGCTAAGACAAATGGTGCTGAACCAATTCAAATAAAGTCTCTCCTGTATTCCCCTATTCTTAACCCCTTCTGTCAGCACTTGCCCTCTACCCCTGGGTCCACTGTGCTGTTCTCCCTCTGTGTCACCACTTGTCCGCCCTCTGCCCTTCGTTCTTCCTTTGCTGACCCTTTCTTTCACCCCTGTGCTCTTCTCTACCTCACCTCAGCCAGTCAGATAAATCTAAAATTGCAACCAGGACTCTTGGGAGGGCAAATGTCATGCGACAGGGTATGATGGCTCAAAATACGATGCAGCAGATGGAGTAGCAAAAGTATGCAATATTTACTGTATATATTTAAGAATAAGCCTAGTTTTTCAGCACATTTTTTTGTGCTGAAAAAGCCCCCCTCGGCTTATACTCAAGTCAGTGAAGGCTTAAAAAAAAACAAAACTACATACTCACCTCCCAGCCAGCGTCTGTGTCTCCGGCGGCGGTGTGTCAGGCTGCTTGAATTCTCTCCACTGTCATCCCCTGCCGTCCTCATTGCTCGACTCATCCCCCGCCGTCAGCGCTGTGTAAGTAAGAGCTGTGATTGGATCGAGCGTCAGCCAATCACAGCCGATGCTCGATCATTCACATCCAATCAAGCTGCTTTAGAATTCTCCCCACTGTCATCTCCCTGCTCAGTTTTCAAATCCCCTGCCGTCAGTGCTGTGTAAGTAAGCGCTGTGATTGTATGGAGCAGCAGCTGTGATTGGCTGGCGCTCAATCCAATCAAGTGCTTACTTACACAGCACTGACAGAGCCAAGAAGAGAGGATGGCGGGGGATGTCGAATCTCAAAAGATTCGAGTGCCGGCGGGGGTGAGCGGTGAGTTGGGGGAGTGAGCAGGGGGGAGGGGGGGATAGAGAGGAATGAGAGCTCTCCCCCCCCCGCTTTCCCCCGCAGGCACCCGAATCTTTCGAGATGAGCGGGCAGGTACTCACAAAAGGCAATACTCGCTTGAGTATTTGCCCTTAGCGAGTACGCTTGTTCATCTCTACTCATGTACCTCTACAGTAGTGATTCTACTTTCTTCCTGTGAAATATCTAATATCAGTCCGAGTTAATAGGAATATAGAGTTCAGAACGTAACACACAGTATATTTTTCGGTCAAGGCTCATGTACCTCTACAGCAGTCCTTCTACTTTCTTCCTGTGAACTATCTCAGTCCTGAAATATGTAGCTTTCCACGCTCACCAACACGCAGACTATGCTTGGCAAATTATCTTCAACAGTCCTATTTTTTGATACAATAAGTGTTTGCTGCAGCAGGCCTGCTTGCTAACAATTCCTATCACTAATGGTGTGTAGACCTAGAGTCTCTGCTGAAGCCAGCCTCACTTACAGTTTGATGCATGGGATTTGCAGCTTCTGCTGACCCAAGTGATCCCACACCATTGTCTGGGCTTGGCAGTGCTACTATCCATTCCTTCATCCCTCTCCCTCTGGTTGATCCTCGCACTCAGACCATTGCAATCCTGTTTTTTCTTTATCTCCTCGAAGCAGCTCAACCAGCAGCTTCTTAATCTCCAGTCTGGCATCTACTCAGGTCACTTTGCCATGAAATTTTGGTATAACTTTTGGTGCATCTCTCCCATTACATCTCAACATTACACATTGGGGTAAATCCCTTATAGAAGGGACCCATGTAAAGGCATGGGAGACGATTCCCTCCCCCGTCAAACGTTTGCAGGAGTAAAGCCCTGCCCTCTCCTCAGCGCTAAGAGATTATTGTGCCCTACAGGGGGCTTAAAAAAGGGCTGAAACTGTGTCACAGCTCGAGACCCAGAGAGCAGCAGCAGTATCGTGGAGCTGCCCACACTAAGCGAGACGATTTGGGGAGTGAAGACGCACTGATAGTAGACCAATTTGGATCTTTAAGGTCAAGACACCTTACAGCACATGGGAGGAGAGGAAGTCCCACTCCCGCATTTGTCTGACACTATGGTGGACGTGCTGAGGAGGTTGTGGCAGCACAGGTGGGTTAGGATGTTGCACATTATATTTACATGTGATGTAAAGTGTTCTACTTATGTGCAATGTATCTAATATGGCTATGAGTACCTAACACGTCTATGACACAGTAGAAAGATGCATGTTAGCGTTCTGCATAGAGACCGCTGCTCCTACAGAACATGTGAGGTTGGGACCTATGGCTGATTAAGATGTCTTCAGCGGTTGTGCCGCAGTAGAGATGCTACTTCTGATTGGCTGCAGCACTAAGGTGACTTCAGATGACATCATTTTGGTGACATCATATGCCACAACAAACACTGGGACTATAGCGGAGCTGCAGTGCTGAATTGTGATAGCAGAAAAAGGGTATGTACTGCTTCTTTTGTTATTTTAGCACAGTTGGCCCTATAGGGGAATATTGTCCAATAACTGGACAACCCCTTTAATATTGTAAAATCAGCAACATTTTTGACCTGTGTGAACATACCCTAACTTTTTTCCTTAAAAAAAAAAAAAATCACAATTTTTTGTGAAGCTTATTTTTTTAAGCTAAAGTCAGAAGCAGATTTAAAAAAAAATGGAAATATATAGGGACGACTTATCCTTCTCCCTCCTGCTGGATCCACTTCTAGTTTTGGCTCCAAAAACAAGCATGAAAAACTGAAATGGCATTTCTAAAAAAAATGGTGTGTGTGAAACCATCCTTAAAGGCGTATTCCGAAGATTGACATTTATTGGGGGAATGGGCGAGAGATAAATGCGCATGGGGCCTCAACACCAAGAAGAAGCAGGTAGGAGCCAGCCAACCATACATACATGTGATTAATTCATATTTTCAAATACTCTTAACTACAATTACTCATTATTTTTTTAGAGTTCATTTGTTTAGGTGTATATCCTATTTTAAACCATGCCTCTTATCAACAAGATGTATGATCCCAGCTACTGAATCATGAAAGCACTGTCTAATAGTGTTATGTAAAAGCAGTTACATAACTAATGAGCATTATCTGATGGGCTGCTGCATGTAAATAAGACAAGGCACCACTTCTGTCATCTTATCAGATGTAGTGCTGGACCAAGGCTTTACAAAATATTACTCTTATCCCATAGAAAGTTTCCACTGCAGTCACAAACAATATACTGCATTCCTGCCTCATTATAACTAATGCCAAAAACAATTACAGCAAATATTATTCATATGCAGATTAAAAAATACACTCGTTGTCAAAAAAAATCAAGCCCCTAGAAGGAGTTGTCGTTTTGCTGCAAAACTCAGCATGCAGATACATCTCGGATATGCAAATGATTAGAGTTGTGGTGTGATTAGATTAACAGTCCTGTCACCTGAGGCCCTAAAAGTGGTTCCACCCTTGGACTATAAAAGGCTGTCAGAGGCTCCTTGTATGTAGTGACTAGAGATGAGCGAGCACCAAAATGCTCGGGTGCTCGTTACTCGGGACGAAATTTTCGCAATGTTCGAGGGTTCGTTTCGAGTAACGAACCCCATTGAAGTCAATGGGCGACCCGAGCATTTTTGTATATCGCCGATGCTCGCTAAGGTTTTCGTTTGTGAAAATCGGGGCAATTCAAGAAAGTGATGGGAACGACACAGCAACGGATAGGGCAGGCGAGGGGCTACATGTTGGGCTGCATCTCAAGTTCCCAGGTCCCACTATTAAGCCACAATAGCGGCAAGAGTGGGCCCCCCCCCGCACTGTCAGCGTAAAGATCGTTCTCCTCTGCCATAGCTGTAACCGCTGTGGCAGAGAAGAACGATGTTTGCCCATTGAATTTAATGGAGCCAGCAATACAGCCGCCTCCATTGAAAGCAATGGGCTGCCGGCGATCGCAGGATGAATTGTCGGGAAGGGCTTAAATATATAAGCCCTTCCCTGCAATTCATCCAGAAATGTGTTACAATAAAAATATATACCGGCGTATAAGGCGATGGGGCGTATAAGACGACCCCCCAACTGTTATCTTATACGCCGGCAATACAGTGGAGCAAAGAATAAAAATCATTACTCACTTCTTCTGACGTTCTGCGGTGCTCCTGCAGGCTGTCGCTCCCTCCTGGTTCCCGGCAGAGCATTGCTTTCTGGACGCAGGGCTTGAAATCCCTGCCTCCAGAAACACAGCCAATCACAGCCATTCAATGACATCATTGTCATTGGCTGTGATTGGCTGAAGGCACGTGTGTTTCTGGAGGCGGGGAGAATGATTTGTCTTCTATATGTTCTCAATGGGGTCGGCGCTGCTGCCGCCGGCCCCATTGAGCGCATATAGAGAAGAGAACAGAAATCGCAGATCGCACATAGGTGCAATCTGCGATTTCTATGGCCTAAGGCCTTAGGGTGCCTACCCACTAGCGTTTTTTTTCCCTGAGAAATTCGCAGCATTTTTTTCTCTGCAGGGGTCTATGGGACTTGTAATGTTAAAATCGCGATCGCGCAAAATTTTAACATTACAAGTCCCATAGACCACTGCAGAGAAAAAAATGCTGCGAATTTCGCAGAGAAAAAAACGCTAGTGGGTAGGCACCCTTAGTCAGACGGGCGTTTTTTCGTGCGATTTGCGGATCACATGACGGATGCGCATCCGCAAATCGCGTGACCGGTGCCCGAAAATCGCCCGAAAATCTGCTCCTAGCCGTGTTTCATTAGAAACGGGCTGGAGCTGTCTGAAACCAATGCGCTGCGGGCGAGTGTGGGATGAATTGTCGGGAAGGGCTTAAATATATAAGCCCTTCCCTGCAATTCATCCAGAAAAGTGTTAAAATAAAAAAATATACATACATACTCACCTGCTCCCGGCAGCCGGCCTGCAGTGGGTGTGAAGGGGGTGTGAGTCAGACCTGCCCCCTGATTGGCTCAGCGCTGAGCCAATCAGGGGGCAGGTCTGACTCACACCCCCTTCACACCCACTGCAGGCCGGCTGCGCGGAACTCCGGCTGCCGGGAGCAGGTGAGCATATATATATATTATTTTAACACTTTTCTGGATGAATTGCAGGGAAGGGCTTATATATTTAAGCCCTTCCCGACAATTCATAGCAGCTCCGGCATCAACAGCACTTTCCCTCCTCTATGTCAGCATGCATCTGTGGCGAGCCGCGGGAGGGGCAGATTTTAATACTCGGGTGACACCTAATCTCGCCAGCCACTCACTGCAGGGGGGTGGTATAGGGCTTGAACGTTGCAGGGGGAAGTTGTAATGCCTTCCCTGTCTTTCTGTTGGCCAGAAAAGCGCGCAAATTTCTCAGGGAAGAAAATGAAAGTGACTCGAACATCGCGTGGTACTCGTCACGAGTAACGAGCATCTCGAACACCCTAATACTCGAACGAGTATCAAGCTCGGACGAGTATGCTCGCTCATCTCTAGTAGTGACCTCTTTTTCCCACTTGTGTAGAGCTTCTTGACCTTTAAACGCCTCTACGACGCAGAGAAGACATTTCACCCACTTAACAGTCTCAGAGGGGCACATTATTGGAATGTGAGAAGCTGCTGGATGGTGGTATTAACAAATTACTCACCACCTGGGCCGTTCTTACCTTACTGTTAGGAGGTGTTGGGACCAGTGGATGTGTGAGGGCACACACACAAGATAACCGGGCTCAGGACACCCTCAACTGACCAAAAATACAGCGGATTGCCTGATTCTCAAGCACAAGCAGCTCCAACTGTTTCGCTGTCTGCCATCCAGAGACAGGTGGCACCATCATTACAGGCCTCTGTGTCTGTTGGAACCATTTCCAGAAGCTTGGATGGAGGATATTTGGTCTCATGAGACCCATTAGGTGTACCTCCTTTGACACCCATTACGTGTACTGCCTTTGACACCTAGCAGTGTGCAGTGGTGTCGGGAATGACAAAACTGGTCTGCTTTGAAGTAGAACTACGTAGTCTTCAGCAACAAATACAGGTTTAATTTGGGAACTGACGATTACTTTGTTTGTGTCTGGAGACCTAGGGGTGAGCGCCTCAATCCTACCTTTGATTTGGAGTGGCACACTGCCCCGACTGCTGGTGTGATTGTCTATGGGGCCATCACATATGACAGTCAGTCAACCCTAGTAGTGATATGAGGGCCAAAAACATCCTATAGCCACATGTGTTGCCATGGCAGGGCTTCCAAGAGGCATTTTTCAACAGGATAATGCTCGGCTGTACAAAGCAAGAGTGTAACAATATGCCTCCACAACATTGTCAGACTTCTGTGGCCTGCTCAGACACCAGCTTTATCTCCAATAGAACATGTATGGGATGATCAGGGACACCAACTTCGACAGCCTACGAGTTTACACAATCTAGAGGTTCATTTACAGCAAATGTGGACTGATATGCCACAGGATACCATACAAAACCATGCCCTCCCATATCACATCTTGTATCCAAGGTAGCGGCAGTACAACAGGGTACTAGAGCCTCCATGCCTGCCCATATCACATCTTGTATCCAAGCTAGAGGCAGTACAACAGGGTACTAGAGCCTCCATGCCCGTCTGTATCACATCTTGCATCCAAGCTAGAGGCAGGAACAACAGGGTACTAGCGCCTCCGTGCCCATCCGTATCACATGTTGCATCCAAGCTAGAGGCGGTACAACAGGGTACTAGAGGCTCCATGCCCATCGGTATCACATCTTGCGTCCAAGCCAGAGGCTCTACAACAGTGTACTAGAGCCTTCCTTCAAGTGTTCAGCTTTCCATAATAAATTATCCTTTTGTTCTTATATTGTGATCATTTATATCAACAGTACAATCTCACTGAGAAAGTTTTAGCTGATTCTGACAACTCCTACTAGGTGCTTGATTTTTTTTTTTACAATGGGTTTATGTATTGTCTTAGCAGATAGTGTAGAATCAACACTTGGGTTGAGGACACATCCTGCGGTACTAGCTGTGGCTATTAGGTTGCACAAAGTTTAGTGCTTCAGAAGTAACCTTTTACTTTAAGGGTTGTTAACTAAATCATATTTGCAAATAATAATTATTATATGGGTTGAAGCTACTAGTTTTTATATCCTTCTAATGGATTTTGTCTTTTATCTATCTTAGACAAGGTAAACAAAGTGATATCCAAGAGAACAGAACATATTATGGAAACATACTAGACTGCTTACTTGGATTTTCAAAGAAATCCTCAATATTTTAGGAACATTTTGTTTCCATAGATTTGGCAATGCCAATTACACTTTGACTTGAATATTCATTTACTTTATTACTCTTTAGACATAAAATACGCAGTTTTATATTTTTCTGGATATACAGTAGATGACAGGACAACTGCTCTGTAAGCCTTATGTGTTTCCTAAATTTCAGATTGTCAAGAAGAGACATTTAAAGTGAGCAGTCCTGAGCTCCATTTTTGTAATACAGAACTCCAAATGCACTGCACAGAGTTTAATAGGTGCTGCACTTTGAATAAACTTGTGCTTATGTGATAGCTAGTGTGATAATTAGTAAAAGTGCAAGTCACTTTATTTACCTAAAGTGACTTTATTATGCTGAAAAATCTATCTAAAGTCCTGGCTTCTAGGAGTTATACTTCCTTCTAACTTACTGTCCACTGCCTGTTTTCATGTGAAATCCATCTATAGGAGCAAAGACACCAAGATGGATTATAGGAAGTAGTAGTGGTGGTCTTTGCTTGCTATTTATCAAGAGAAGGAGGAGGAAGCTGCTGGAGGGACATAGAGGCAGAGAGATTCATATATATGTGCTGCTGTAGTTAATAGTACAGCTACACTTCTCTATACTGCTATACTATGACCTTGTGTTGCTTTTCTGTGTATGAGAGATACAGATGTATTCTGCATTAAACAAATGTTCAATGTGCTGAACATTCATTTGGTACTTTATGCTATTTGTGTAAGTAAGCCCATTGTAGTCTAATGACTGTTGGGCTACACAAATAGCATGCCACCGCAGTCAAGATAAAGAATACATATGTAGTGATATTAGAGCATGATTTTCTCTTCTCTGTGTGCAGTGTATGGAAGACATCATAGCAGCTAGTCTCGATCCACCAGCTTAGGGAAAACTGAATATTAGAGATGGAGCCTGTAGAGGAACAAAATTGTGATAAATACTAGTGCTGCTTTTCCTCAGCCATCTGAGAGTGTAAGTGCATTTTAACTCCTTAGTGATGGCCCCATTGCCTTTTTACGTCCTATCTAAGTGGGATTTACTCCTCAGGGAAGTAAAAACATGCATCCCCTGAGGATTAAAGCCAAGTCAATAAAAAGTTTAAAAAAGTTAAAGATTCAGCTGCCCTGATGGATCAGATCCATCAGGGCAGCTGAGAGTACTCATCCTCGTCCTCCATGATGTCCCGTGGTGATCTGGTCCTCTGGGACCTGACAGCAATCCACTTCTAATTACCTACAGCACACTTCTGGATATTTAAACCTGACAGCAAAAAAAGACTACCAAGTCTATGGAATGCACGCCAAATAGAGGGGTCAGAGCCGTCAGAACCCCATGCAGTATATTTCAATGTCACAGCAATAGAGCGGCAGCATCCCAGGCGTATTTGCAAAATAGTGATTTATTCCTCCATATGACTGCTACGTTTCGACCCTCTTGGGGTCTTTATCATGCTTGATAAAGACCCCAAGAGGGTCGAAACGAAGCAGTCATATGGAGGAATAAATCACTACTTTGCAAATACGCCTGGGATGCTGCCGCTCTATTGCTGTGACATTGAAATATACCTCTGGGACCTGACACCACTCTTCTGTGCATGCGCGCCTGATGTATGACGTCACGTGCACATGGGAGCTCCGGCAAATCTGAAATCTCCTGGCTCCCAGCTCCTGAAGGTAGCCGGGAGGCAGGAGATGTCACCGGGGACCGCGGAAAAGTAAAAAAAAAGTTTTAAAAGGTTAACGTTTCAGCAGCCCTTATGGATTGGATCCATGAGGGCAGCTGAAAATACTCAATCTGGTCCTCTGTGATGTCCCACGGTGATCGAGAGCTGCCACAGGCTTCTGCACATGCACTGATGTGGTGCATATGCACAGAAGGCCGGAGAGCTCGGTAAATTTAAAATCTGCCTGCACCTGGCTGTCAAAGATAGCTGAGTGCAGGGAGATGTGACCAGGGACTGTTGTATGCAGTTCCCGGTGACATGATTACTGTTATCAATTGGATAACAGTGATCGTGAAAAGTTAAAAAATTTAAAAATTTAAAGTATCATCTCTCCTTACGGATCGTATCCATGAGGGGAGATAAAATTACATAACTATGGTTCCCAGATTTGCCCCACGATGGGATCTTTATCCGCGGACCTCACCCTGGCTTCTGCGCATGCGCCCGTCATGCTGTAAAAAAGAATGATTTTAAACTGACACAATTGCCAAAAAATGACAATTTAAATTTTTTCCTATTGCTTTGCTTAGATTCATTCAAATGCACTGCACAGAGTTTAATAGGTGCTGCACTTTTAATAAAAGTACACAGTACAACTCCTAGATGAATTTTTTAAGGGCTCTAGTTTTCAAAATGGGGTTATTTGTGGGGGTTCTCTGTCGTTTTGGCCGCTCAAGGGCTCAACATGTGGGCAATGGGGCCTACAATTCATTTAGTTGTACCCTGAAATCCAATGGGTGTTCACTCCATTATAGGCCTAACCATGTGGCCTTTAAGTAGATCAGGGTTGCATTGTGCATGTTTCTGAACACGGGACAAACAGGGATATTCATTTTGGGGCGAAAGTCTTCATTCATGTGTGTGTTGTACAAAAAAAAACTTTTTAAATTGATACAATTGCCAAAAAAATGAAAATCGCAATTTTTCCTACTGCTTTGCTTAGATTCATTCAAAAACTGTGGGGTCAAAATACGCAGTATACCTCCTACATTAATTCGTTAAGGGGTCTACTTTTCAAAATAGGGTCATTTGTGGGGGTTCTCTATTGCTTTGGCCACTCAAGGGCTTTACAAGTGTGCTATGGGGCATAAAATGCCTTCAAGCAAAATTTCTGTTCTGAAAGGCACCGACTGCTCCTTTCATTTTGGGCTCTGTTGTGCATACAGACATAATATTAGGGCCACAATGGGTATTTTTCTGAACACAGGACAAACCGGACTATCTATTTTGGGATGTAAATCCTCATTTTCATGTACACTGTAGAAAAAAACCTGCCTTTAAAATGATGTATTTGCGAAAATATGAAATTTTATTTTTTCTCCTCTAAGTTGCATTAATTCCTGAAAAAAAACTGTGGGTTCAAAATACTCCTGACCCCCCTCAGTGAATACATTAAGGGGTGTAGTTTTTAAAATGGGGTCATTTGTGGAGGTATCCATCATTCTGACACCTATGAGCCTTTGCAATCTTCGTTTGATGCAGGAAAACAAAGTGTTCCTCAAAATGTTGACAATCAATGTTAAATTTGTACGTCTCTTAAATGGTTAAAAAAAATGAAAGTTTTGCAAATGTGCACCTAGAATAAAGAAAACAGATGGAAATATATATCTCATCAAAAATTTTTACAGTATGTTTGCACATATTTGAGATATTGCAATGAAAAATGTGAAAAAATGATAATTTTTTCAAAATTTTCCCAATTTTGGCGCCTTTAATAATTATGCATCAATTCTATCGGTCTGTTTTTACCACCTAAATGAAGTACAATATGTGGCGAAAAAACAATGTCGGAATTACTTGGATATGCAAAACCCTTACGGAGTTATTCTATGTCAAAGTGACATATGAGACTTCCAAAATTTGGCTCCATCACTAAGGAGCAAATAGACTTCGTCAGTAAAGCGTTAAAGGGATTTGTCATTTGGTTCATCCTGCGACAGGGATTCATTTTGCCCCATGCGTGTTTTATTCTGAAATGCTGCAGCACTTCAGAATAAATACACCTTGAGCTTTGACTTGGAGCTGATCTCTGAGTCACAGAGGTGGGCCGTTTCCACCTCTGCCTGCCTAATGCTTGTGTATAGAGAGAGAGAGCTGTCAGTCGGAGGAGGTGGTGGTGTCTGTGGTGTCCCTGGATCTTGAAGAGCAAACCACAAGGTTTGGCACCTGCTGGCTTGCCTAAAGACAAACTTTTTGTTCCACTACATTTGAGGTTTCGGGTACTTTCGACAATGCATAGCTCTGTTCTGGCAGGTCATCCTGGCATCAATAATACTCATAAGTTGATAAGTGGAGTTTTTGGTGGCCGTCTTTAAGACGTGATGTTTTTTGTTTTGTGTCTGCATGCGAGGTCTGTGCTAGCGCCAAATCGCCTCGGCATTTCCCTGTCGGGAAGTTGTTGCCTCTACCGCTACCGGAGAGACCCTGGACTGATCTGTCCATGGATTTTATCACAGACTTGCCTTCCTCCGAGGAAAACACAGTTATCTAGTGTGGTGGTTGATCGTTTCAGCAAGATGTGTCATTTTGTGAATCTGCCCGGCCTACCTAACACTAAGAAAGTTGCTAAGCTGTTCATAGCTCATATTATTAGGCTACACGGGGTGCCATCTAACATTGTCTCTGATCAAGGGGTGCAGTTTGTATCTGGGTTCTGGCGTTTTGTGTGTCGCCAGTTAGGCATACAACTGTCTTTTTCGTCCACTTACCATACCGAGACAAATGGCAAGACGGAGAGGTGTAACCAAAGTCTCGAGCAGTATCTGCAATGTTTCGTTTCAGAGAATCAGGATCGCTGGTCTGGGTACTTACCTCTGGCAGAATTTGCTCTGAACAACAGATCTTTAGAGTCTACAGGCACATCCATTTTTTTTTTTGCAATTATGGGTCTCATCCGTTTTTTTTTTTTCTTACTAAATTCACGTCGGAGGCACCGCAAGAGAGTGAATTTTCGTCCAGCCTCGAAGCAGTTTGGTAGGAGGTGCAGAGAAATATCAAGAGATCGGTCAGAAGCTATAAGAGGGTGGTGGATAACAATCGGTCAGAGGGGGTAAGCTTTCAGGTGGGTGACTTAGTCTCGTTGTCCACAAGGAACACCAAACTTAAACAACCATCTTTTAAGCTGGGTCCATGGTTTATTGGTCCTTTTAAGATCACTGAGAGCATTAACCCGGTGTCCTTCAGATTGGAGATTCCCAGATCACTAAAAATCAGCAATGTGTTCCACAAGTCATTACTTAAGAAGATGGTGAATCCCAGACTTGGGTCGTCACCTCCTCCACCAGTGTTGGTTGACGGAAATCTGCAGTTTGAAGATAGCCGCATCATTGACTCTCGTTGAGTCAGGAACTCGCTGCAGCATCTGGTGCATTGGCGGGGGTACAGCCCTGAGGAGAGAACATGGGTTCCAGCGGCTGAGGTCAATGCAGACCGTCTAGTCAAAAATTTTCATAAGTGGAATCCTAGTAAACCAAGATCTAGGGGCACCAGAGGCCCCTGCTCAGAGGGAAGGTTCTGTCACGGCTTGTCGGTCGCGACAGTGTCATGGCATTTTGGCCTTGATGCAGGCCAAGACCTGTCGATTTGTTATGCAGGACAAGGGTTAATGCTCCATGTGCAGAGACTGCTGGCGCTGTCTCTCTTTGCTGCATGATGTATGCTGGATTAGTCATGCCTGGGAGAAAGTTGGAGGTGTGCTTCTCTAATTGCTTTGCTAGTCCCCAGGTGTGGAGTAGCTTTATATTCTCACCCCTCCTTGTGCTCAGTGCTGCTTATTCAGCTCCATAGAGAAGTAATGGAGTTTAGAGCTCCTCTGTGCTGGGTGTACTGCTATGTCCAGATAAGTTGCTACAGTTTACTTTTCAGTTGTATTTCTATTTTACTTTGCTGTTCAGTTGGTCTCTCCAGGGGTCTCTCTATGGACAGTCAAGGCCTAGGAAGAAGACAGTGGGGCTGCCTCTATCGAGGCAATTACTCCGCTTCTAGGCAGGGACCCTTCAGCCCCCTGCTAGGTTAGGGCCAGGCTTCCTTCTCCCTGGAGTGGTGCTACTGTTCAACATAGCGTGGTGAGCACTGTTCTACAGTGCATGGTATGTTCAACTGCAGTGGTTGTGAACGTCACCCTGCGTCCGTGCTGAGCGTGGTGCTTGTGTGCCGCATGGACATGATACACGCTGTCCTTTCATATAGTAACATTGTATACCCTCATTGAATGCCCCCGAGAAAAAAGAAACATTTTACTCACCTAATACTAGATCAGCGCAGTCTCATTTTCCTTGTTGCAGTCACTGCCTCGGCATAGGAGGCGGGATGACATCACTACAGCACCTCCTGTGCTGGGCAGGCAACAGTGCATAGAGGAAAGAAGACACTGATCAGGGGAAAAGGTGAGTATAATTTTTTTTTTACTTATGCTCTGTGCTGTTCTGCATCTGGAGAAAAGTAGTGCAGGTAGCTTCTGATTCCCTGCTCTACCATAGTTATCAACTGTATTGGCATCCTGTGAGCGCCAATGCAGTTGAGTGTGGCACTCAGCCGGGAATTTAGGGCACTGGACTAGAGGTCCGGAGCTTGTGCTCCAGATCTCCAGTGCTAGTTACACACCTGCTTTAACATGTTACGGTAGCCTCTCTGCTGAAGCCCCCCTTAGGTCTATGCTCAACACCTGCAAATTATTATCCTTTTACTCGGGTCACCTGTACATAAATATAAATGGAAATACAGACAGAAGATAGAAATCTGTAACCTTATTTGGAATATCCCATATAACCAAGTTCTTGGCTTTATTTAAGGAGCCCTAAAAAGAGCTAATTTAAATCCCCAGCTATTATAACAGCACATCGCGTGCAGAGTGCTTTTAAAGGTTTTATTATAATACCCCCTGGGCCTGGATTTATACAGCTGATGTTTCCTGCAGCAGAATTGGTTCTTTGCTGCCAATGATGACTCTTTCATCACATCTGATTCTGTAGAACATTTTTGAAATGGTTTGATTACGATGTTGCTTAATCATCTTGGCTTGTATCAGTATATACAGTATTTCCATTATTAAAAACATTTTCTTTGTAAATGTATGATAGGTTCTCATCTAGATGCCACCATACATCTAAGATGCGGCCAAAAACCTTACGTTAGTGTGGCTTGCAAATAACCGTGCAGTTTGCCTAAAAATTCATGGTCACAACATTTAACAGTCAATTATAACTCAATTCATTTGCAAGTATTGCTGATTTGCATGACTGTGGGGACATCTGATTGTGTTTCGACCACCTGGCACGCCCTACATGAGATCCTACCCTGAAATTTACCATGTAGATGTTGGTCAGGACCTATCTTGTTTAATCCATTGCCTTCATTTTTGTAACATGAGCCATTGTCTGTATGGTTATCAATACAGGAAGTTCATAGGTGATAAACATAGTACAATATTACAGTTCCCAATGTGGTTGTCACCTGTGGAAAACAACTTAAATCCTGTAAAAGAATTCTGTTAATCTACAAAGGCTTCACGGTCGATCTATCTCAGTCTAGAACCTCCTCCTACTTATGGGTCAGCATCTTTCGTTACAGGCTCTCAGGTCTGTCTACAAGACTTCTCCCATGCTGCACTCAGCTCAGATCACGCTGTGAATAGTTAAAACTCCACCTAACATTCCCTATTTTAAGTGACACTTAAAAAACTCATTCCCTTAAAAAGGTTTGTGTGACATTACTATAGTCGATAGTTAGTATGCAACAACCTCATTGCAGTTTATTTAAACTACCTTATCCCTATCAAGATGATGTCTCTTATCCAGAAGAGTGCTGCGCACGCAAGGCATCCCAGAAATGTTGATGAACTGGAACACATTTGCAGGGAGGAATGGTTCAAAATTCCTCCTCACCATTTTATTTGTAGCTACAGGAATGTGGAGGTGATTGCTGCTAAAGGGGAATCTATAGGTTATTAAAGTCAAGTGTTCAGTTAATCTTTCTCCCTGAACTCTGGAGGTTTATTCACTGTGATAAATAAAATACATGAACGCTACAACTGTTTGTGTGTTTGATAATGATCAGACTACGTTATATTATACCAGATAATTCCAACAGGATCCCTTACTTTTCTTGCAAATCTATCTATCTATCTATTATCCCTGCAGCAATGATCATCATCAGATGTTACATGCACAAAATATGCAAAATGCCAGACTCATCCTCAGAAGATTCCCCATTAGATATCATTAGTCATCAAACCAACTTCTAAATTTACACATGATCAAATTAATACAAGGAAACTTTTTGGCTAAAATCAAAGTCAGTAAACCGTACTATAAATATGATTGGCTTGCTTGTGGCTTCACAGCACAAACCACAGCTATGTAACTGGCTGACAGCATAGATGGTTTATTGCTTAGTGCTAGTTCATTGTAATTTTCTAAAATTGCACAGTCTTTGTTTCCATTGGCTCTACACTTATGCCCATATAAACATAATCATACAAGCTGAGGCATTTACCACTGCTCATGTATATGCTGTAAAAGCTTTCTTGGTCATTAGTGGTATACACTACAATTGTACAGTTTACTATATAATAGCACCCAAGATAAATACATGTGGTATATTGTGAACAATATTCATAAAAGCCCCTTTCCAAACATGGTAGATATTTAAGAAAAACTTGTAAGATCAAGACCAAACTCACCTCTTAACATCATACTATTTGTAGGTCCAAAATTTTAATCATATTCCCAACTCTATTTTTCTAATGGACATGACATTCTTATGCATTGACAGGGTTCTCTGAGAGTAAAATAAAAATTTGTAGGGGGGATGTCATGGAACATAAAGTGTTAAGTTTCAGAATGCAATAAGTGTATGTTTCTTACCTTGTATTGGACTATTGACCCTTAAATAGAAGACTAAAACCTATGCTTTGTAGTGCAGGGAACTAGGATTTTAAGATAAGAAGTCAACAGACAAATTAAATAAGGCTGAGCTATGTTAACAGAGAAGACATACAACTATAGCAGAACTATTGTCTAATGCAACAGCAATATCCTGACGTAGGTAATTTCTATGTCTGAGACGGGCCTTAAGAGCTTTGAGAATATTTAGTAGATGTCAATAAGTCTTGTGATCAATAAGTATTTTCACCTTTGTAACAGTAAGCTACGTAACACTAATCTTTGTACCAAGCAACATTTGGATACGCCCTCTTCTTCCTGTATAAGAGTTGGCAATGTTCATAATAAAGTAGAATTTCCTCGAGATTCTCACTAGAGAAATGTCTTGACATAACATGGAGTGATTTCATGCTATTGATAGATAATTGCTAGCAAATCTCCTCATCACGGGCTTCCATATCTACCAATTTGGCACCTGGCAACGAGGTCATCAGATCGGTACCGGTGTGGTCCGATAACAGGGACAAAACTGTTTAATCCCAGGAGCTCCTGCAGCAATCAAATGCCATTCATTGCTCATGTGACTGCTGCAGGTACTTCCAGGACTGGACTGGAGGGACATTTAAAAGCTGTGTGCATTTTTTTCCTGTATTAAAAACAGTTTTATCCCCTCTGCAATTTTATTTTACTTTTGGAAAACCATTTTAAATACAAAAATACAGAGTGCAGTAGAGCTCCCTCTAGTGGTGGCTGCAGTATTACCACGAGCTGGAAATCTGCTGCATCATTATCTCCTGCTTTCTCAGATTGTTAGGGCAGTGGATTTGCAACTGCTCCCACAGCTGACCGGTTGGAGGGGATCAGCTGACAACATTGTTCAGCTTACCTCATTAAGGGTGGAGTTTCTGTTGGCTAGCATGTTTTAGTACCTGTGGTTTGTGCAGCGTGGAGCAGCTGATGGCTGTGACAATGTGTTGTTGTAAATTATGTTTTTATTATATTTACAATACTTTAACATAGATCAATGTATGTTCAAAAGATTAACCATAACCTTTGCATATTATTTGTATATTATTAAATAAATGCTAGATTGCTCTTAGTGAGGGTGGGAGAGGAAATAGAAAGGGTTCAAGCGTGAAAACTGAAAGGATTAGAATTTTTAGGAAGGAATCCTACTACGGGGTACACCTTGATGAATCAATGCGTATAATTGACACAGGACTTCATGTATACCAACTGAGTCTAAGAAACAAAGTCTAAGAAAGCATGTTTCTATTACTTCTACAAGATTATACATGATTAGATCAGTTTAGAAGAGGGGTCCCAGGTAACTGAATTTATCGTGGGTTCTATTAGCCCAACTTGTTAGTTCCTCAAGTCTCCTAATTTCATTTACCTTAGTCACCCATTAGTTATATGGAGGTGCTTCTGTCTGCTTCCACATGGTAGGGATCAAGGATTTTGCAGCAGAGATTAAGTGGGTTATGAGGTTGGATTTTGAGGGTCTATAATTTGAAGAGGGTTTAGATAATAACACATATCCTGGAGAGAGTCTGAAGGTATCATTTGATATGTTACGTATGTTTTTTTCAATCTGGTCCCAGAATGGACATACAGTAGAACCTCAACTAAAGTCATTAATCCGTCCAGAAGCAATGGACTTTAGTAGGAATCAATGTTAGTCGAGGACATTATTTCCATAGGAATTAATGTAAATCCAATTAATTGGTTCTAGACGTTCCAAAAAAACACACCAAACCCCATTTAATAGAGAATAACTCTGGTCTTTAATACCAAAAACAATACTGAATGAATATAAAACACAACTGTAAAGAACAAATTAACATTGCTGGGACATCATTATAGCAGTACGTATCACTGTGTTATCTGTGCTTTGACATAGGACTGCAGTACTGTATTTACTTGCAAACGTTTCTTTACTGTACTGTACTCATCTGTACAGTACTTACATTTTGCAGTACAGTGGGGATTCAGGAGGCAGGCAGCGTTCAGCCGGCACTTTGGGGATTCAGCTGCTGTACTGTGTCAGGAGGCAGGCAGACACCGCAACGTTCAGCCGGCACTGTGCACTCTGGAGAGGGGAGGAGGAGGAGGAGTAGGCACGCTCTGATGCAGAAGAAGCAGGAAGTGATCGACATCAGCTGCGCGTCAGCTCACTGAGCAGCGCCCGGGGTCATGTAGCGGTCGGTGCCCTTATCTGAGGAATGCAAGTTTATTTGAGGGACCGCCGCTGCCCTGACACATCGACTTAAGTTGAAAACAGCTTTATTTAAGAGCAATACTACTCAAGGGTTTACTGTATATCTGGACAGTGCCACCAAATATGTATTAATGAACCTATTTGTGTCAGAACCGGCAACTCTCGGGGCCGCCGTGCCCGCACCACCGGTCCGGCCACCCGGGGTACAGGAGCGCGGCGCAGAGGTACCCCGGTTCTTGTGATCTCCCCGGGCCGCTGTAAGACTGGTCGCCGCCGGGTTGCTAGGGAGGCAGCTGGTGCTTCTAGTCACTTGACTACCAGGCTGGCTTCCCTAGTAACTGTCTGTGCAGCTAGACTGGGGGCGTGCCCCCAGCACCGCCCTGATTAGCCCTGCTGCTGTCAGGCTCCCCGCCCCAATCAGCTTCTGGGGCGGGAGCGCTGACAGCATTTAAATAGGTGTGTTTTCCTCTCAGGCCTTGCCAGTGTTAGTTTGGTCTTCCAGCTGCACCCGCGTATTCTTTGACTCCTGTTTGTGACCCCGGCTTCCCTGACCTCTGCTTTTGGACCTTGACTACGTTTTTGCCTGACCCCCCTGTACTGCGCACCCTCCTGTTGCCGACCCGGATTGTCTGACCATTCTACCGTTGTTTGTCTTCAGTGTCTGTTTGTCTTCCCGTGTCCCGCTTCCCTAGTGAGGGTAGGGACCGCCGCCCAGTTGTCGCCCTGGGGGTTAGCCCAGGGGGGCAAGTAGGCAGGGACAGGGGTTGCGGGATATCTCAGGGACCCCCATATCCCGGACACTGTCCTGACAGTAACACTGGCCGAACGAAGGTCAGACCCTTGCATCCGCCCGGCAACTCTGAACCCCTCGATGGAGGCCATGGCAGCTGTAGCGAACCAGGTCCAGTTCCTTACGAACCTTGCCCAGGACCTAACAGCCCGCTTGCAGCGACAGGAACAAGCGGCAGCTGCAGGTCCCATGCAACCCGCTTCCGCTCCAGGAACAATGACAGAACCTCGAGCCACGCTTCCGGATTGTTTCTCCGGAGAGAGAGGTCAGTTTTTCGCATTTAGAGAGAGCTGCAAGCTCTACTTTGATCTCCGCCCCCACTCCTCTGGTACTGAATACCAGAAAGTGGGAATTATAATTACCCGCCTGAGGGGAGAGCCCCAAAATTGGGCTTTCTCATTACCTGCTGGCTCTCCCGCCCGACTATCCCCTGACGCTTTTTTTTCCGCCTTGGGTCAAATTTATGACGAACCCGACCGTGCCGGCTACGCAGTCTCCAAGCTTCTGGCCCTGCGCCAGGGTTGCAAGATGGCGGAGGACTACTGTTCCCAATTCCGCCAGCACTGTACAGAATCCGGGTGGAATGATGCCGCCCTAAAAGACCTATTTTTGACCGGTCTGTCTGAGGGTCTGAAGGACCTACTCGTGGCCCACCCGGAGCCAAGAACCCTGGAGCAAGCCATGTCGCTGGCTATTCGGGCTGACCGACGTTTGAGGGCCAGACACGCCGCTTGGACCACTCCACTCCCCACGCCCACTTCTTCTACTGACCCGACTTTTCCACCTCCCACCACCGAGGCCATGGAGCTGGGAGCCCTGAACCCTAAGCAACGACGGGAAAATCGCCTGAAGAAGAACCTCTGCTTCTACTGTGGGGAGCCGGGTCACCGCATTGCAACCTGCGCCAAGAAGCCATGGCAGGGAAAACGTCCGCTCCTAGGCAGTTGTCCGGAGGACTGTCTAGGAGCCAAGGTACTCCCTGTGTTATCCAAAATGTTATTGCCTTGCACCCTAGAATTTCATGCTTTCCACCGTACTGGGCAAGCCTTTGTTGATTCTGGGGCTGCGGCGAATTTCGTTAACTTTAATTTCGTTGCTCAACTGTCCGGGGTTTTTTTACGTTTAGAGACCCCGATTCTGGTTTCAGGAGTGGACTCCACCCCATTGCAAGCAGGGGTGGTTAATCTGGTTACCCCTGAAGTAAGGTTTACTATAGGAGCCTTACACGTGGAAACCTGCACCTTTCTAGTGATGAGAGATTTGTCTGTGGACGTCGTCCTAGGCCTCCCCTGGCTCCGGGAGCACAACCCGGTAGTAAATTGGGACACGTTGGAACTGGTAAAGTGGGGTCCCCGCTGTGCCAACCACCTTTGTGCGGTGAAGATGGGAATCTCCACCTGCGAGGGGACCCCCCTACCAGAATACCTCTCCGAGTTTTCTGACGTGTTCTCCAAACAATTATCTGAAGCTCTGCCCCCTCATAGGGAATGGGACTGTAAAATAGACTTGATTCCTGGGGCCAAACTTCCTAAGGGCCGCATTTATAACGTTACGGTTCCTGAGAGAGAATCCATGAGGGACTATATCCAGGACAGCCTGGCCAAGGGGCACATCCGGCCCTCAGAATCCCCGGTGGGTGCCGGGTTTTTCTTCGTTGAGAAGAAGGATGGGGGTCTTCGGCCCTGTATTGACTATAGAGAGCTAAACAAAATCACAGTCCGAAACCAGTATGCTCTTCCACTCATTCCTGACCTCCTCAACCAGGTCGCTGGTGCCCGATGGTTTTCCAAACTTGATCTCAGGGGAGCATACAACCTCATCCGCATTCGGGAGGGGGATGAGTGGAAAACCGCCTTCAATACGCCCCTCGGGCATTTTGAATACCTAGTTATGCCTTTTGGATTGTGTAACGCCCCCGCCATTTTTCAGGGGTACATGAACTCAGTGTTTCAGGATATCATGGGGGTGTTCGTGGTTGTATATCTAGACGACATTTTGATTTTTTCCTCCGACTTGCCGAGTCACCATACTCACGTTCAGACTGTACTAGCTCGACTCAGACATAACAAGCTGTTTGCTAAACTCGAGAAATGTGTCTTCGGGGTACAAAAGATATCATTTTTGGGGTATATCATCACGCCATGCGACTTCCAGATGGATCCTGAAAAGGTGAAAGCCATCACGGAGTGGGCCCAGCCAGGGTCGTTGAAAGCCCTTCAACGCTTCCTCGGCTTCGCCAACTACTATCGCAAATTCATCAAAGACTTCTCCGTGGTGGCCAAACCTCTAACGGACCTCACCAGAAAGGGGGCAGATGTGAGGACCTGGTCTTCTGAGGCTCTGAGGGCCTTCGATACCCTAAAGGCGGCGTTCTCTTCTGCACCTGTCCTAGTACAACCGGATCTGTCCAGCCCTTTTTTGGTGGAGGTAGATGCCTCTGAGTTTGGTGTGGGAGCGGTACTGTCCCAAGGTCCCTCCACTCTCACCAACCTTAGACCGTGTGCCTATTTTTCTAGGAAGTTTTCTTCCACCGAACGGAACTATGATATAGGCAACCGGGAATTGCTGGCGATTAAGTGGGCGTTCGAAGAGTGGAGGCATTTTTTGGAAGGAGCCCATCACCAGATCACGGTACTCACAGACCATAAAAACCTCACCTATCTAGATTCCGCTAAGAGGTTAAATGCTCGGCAAGCCCGCTGGGCCTTGTTCTTCTCTCGGTTCAATTTTGTTGTTACCTATAGACCCGGTTCTAAGAATGTCAAGGCTGATGCCCTGTCTAGGAGCTTTGGTTCTCCGGAACCTGCCGAGCCGGAGCCTGAGAGCATTCTCTCCCCTGGGGTGGTCCTCGCTGCTGTCTCCTCCGACCTTTCACCTCTCATTCACGCCGCTCAACAATCTGCTCCTGAAGCCCTTCCGGAAGGCAAATTATTTGTCCCGTTGTCACTGAGATTGAAAGTGTTAGAGGAGACACATGCTTCAGTCCTAGCTGGACACCCCGGCATCAGGGGTACGCTGGAGTTAGTGTCCAGACTCTATTGGTGGCCGCACATGGCCAAGGAGGTACGGGGATTTGTGTCCGCGTGCCCGGTTTGCGCAAGGGGGAAGAATCTCAGGAGACGTCCTGAGGGTCCTCTTCTTCCCTTGCCCATTCCGTCCAGGCCATGGTCCCATTTGTCCATGGATTTTATTACTGATCTGCCATCCTCGCTGGGGAATACGGTCATCTGGGTAATAGTAGACCGTTTCTCTAAAATGTCACATTTTGTTCCGCTGTGCAAGTTGCCTAACGCCAAACGTCTGTCGGAAATGCTCATCAAGGAGATTGTTCGGTTACATGGGATCCCCGAGGACATTGTGTCAGATAGAGGGGTTCAGTTCGTCGCTCGCTTCTGGCGAGCCTTCTGTAAAAATCTAGACGTAAATTTGTCCTTCTCCTCCGCTTTCCATCCCGAGAGTAACGGACAAACGGAACGAATGAACCAAGAACTTATCCAGTATCTGCGACTGTTTGTCTCTGATAACCAGTATCAGTGGGTCAACTACTTACCTCTCGCCGAATTTGCTATCAACAACCATGTTAACTCGTCGACCCAATTGTCACCTTTTTTTTGTAACTATGGGTTTCATCCCCGGTTCTCGCTTTCCACTCCTGTGGTCTCGAACAATCCGGCCGCCGACATATCCTCTGAGGAACTGTGCACAGTTTGGGCCCAGGTTCGTAAGAACCTTCAGGGTTCCCAAGAGAAACTGCGTAAATACGCTAATAAAAGATGTACCATCTCTGCACCTTTTGTAGTCGGGGAGCAAGTTTTGTTGTCATCCAAGAATCTGAGACTCAAGGTTCCCTCCCTGAAACTTGCTCCTCGGTTCATTGGCCCATTTACTGTTTCTCAGGTTATCAACCCGGTGTCATATAAGTTGGCACTTCCTGACCCCTGGAAGGTCCACAAGGTTTTTCACAAAAGCTTACTTAAGAAGTATGTGACTCCAGTTCTACCCACCCAGAACCCGCCTCCTCCTTCTCTGGTACAGGGGGAACTGGAGTATGAAGTAGAAAGGCTGGTGGATGCCCGACGGGTTAGAGGTGTGCTGCAGTACCTGGTCCACTGGAGAGGATTTGGCCCTGAGGATAGGACGTGGGTCCCTGCCAGGGACGTTCATGCGCCACGCCTAGTCCAGGCATTCCACAGGGCTTTCCCGCTTAAGCCCGCACCTGGCCATGGGGGTCCGGTGTCCCCCCGTAGAAGGGGGGGTACTGTCAGAACCGGCAACTCTCGGGGCCGCCGTGCCCGCACCACCGGTCCGGCCACCCGGGGTACAGGAGCGCGGCGCAGAGGTACCCCGGTTCTTGTGATCTCCCCGGGCCGCTGTAAGACTGGTCGCCGCCGGGTTGCTAGGGAGGCAGCTGGTGCTTCTAGTCACTTGACTACCAGGCTGGCTTCCCTAGTAACTGTCTGTGCAGCTAGACTGGGGGCGTGCCCCCAGCACCGCCCTGATTAGCCCTGCTGCTGTCAGGCTCCCCGCCCCAATCAGCTTCTGGGGCGGGAGCGCTGACAGCATTTAAATAGGTGTGTTTTCCTCTCAGGCCTTGCCAGTGTTAGTTTGGTCTTCCAGCTGCACCCGCGTATTCTTTGACTCCTGTTTGTGACCCCGGCTTCCCTGACCTCTGCTTTTGGACCTTGACTACGTTTTTGCCTGACCCCCCTGTACTGCGCACCCTCCTGTTGCCGACCCGGATTGTCTGACCATTCTACCGTTGTTTGTCTTCAGTGTCTGTTTGTCTTCCCGTGTCCCGCTTCCCTAGTGAGGGTAGGGACCGCCGCCCAGTTGTCGCCCTGGGGGTTAGCCCAGGGGGGCAAGTAGGCAGGGACAGGGGTTGCGGGATATCTCAGGGACCCCCATATCCCGGACACTGTCCTGACAATTTGACTGCTGCATCTCTAGTATAAATTGGAATCAGCTAATTTGTAAGCGTAAAGCTATTCTGGTGATTCATACCATCCGGTCAAAAGTTTATAATGGTTTTCTTGCAATCTAATATATTTAGAAAAAGATGTTTGGGAAAGTAACCATTCTGTTAATTGTGTTTTCCCCTTCCTTAAGGTATGTCCTGATTAATTTTGTGTGTATATCTAGTTTGATACCTAGATTGTCAGGGACTAGATTCAGAGGGGTTGTAAGCAATGGGTGTGGCACTAACTCTTCCTACAGGGAATCCCAAGTCTCACGCACCCCTCTTTGGAGAGAATCATAGGAGTCTTCTGTAGACTTCATGTCATGGATACCAAAGATCTCTCCAGAAGTTAGTTCCATAAGTAACTTTGGCTAGGGAACTTATAATTCGTTTTTTAGAAGGTTTTATTAGTAGAAACCATCTATTAAGTTGGATTGTCTTGTTATATGGGAACATGTCTGGTAAATCAATGTCTGTGACAATGGGTGACCTTGTTCTAATCCAGTATAGTTTGTCCAGACAGTGTGAGAGAGTATTCTTGTTCCCTACTTCATTTTCTAACTTACTTGACACGTATTCATATGAACAAAACAATCAGAAGATTACAAGGCCTAAAAGAAGAAAGTTGTGATTGACCTTCGCTCACACAAATGTATGGCCAGACAGCAGACTTTGTTTTAAAAATGTTAGCAAATAGAACTTTTTATCTGTTTTATTTGATCTTCTGTACATATATTTAACTATGCAAATCTTAACTAAGCTCAGAAATGCTTATAGATTACCACTTAAGGGGCTAAGGACTTAAACAATGCGTGACCAAGAGACCCAGAGACCAATGTCACCCGACGTGCTAAGTGTAATAATTAATACTAAAGAGGCGTTAAGTCAGGTGACCTTTAGGGCTCATGTCTACAGGCATATGCATAAAAAGGCACGGGTCTTCCACGCCGTTTTAAACATACGGAGCCCTTTTGCTCTGCGGACAGAGACCGCGTATCGGCCAGGTATGCACTTTGCTTGTCCGGGAATCTGATGTCACTGTGTGATTTTTTTTTTTTTAGTTTACAGCGGGGATGCATTTTGAAACACTGCCGTCTCACAATATCCGCATAGGGGCAGCGATTCAATACAGAGCCAATAGGAGGGCTTCGTTTCAAACGCAGAGCAATAGTGCATGCTACGATTTATTTAGCTGCTGTATGTAAACATTCGTGTCACGCATGTTTTGTACGCGGGGAAAAAACGCCCGTGAAAATTAGCCCTTAGTCTTGCTGTCAATGTATTTATCTTAAAGGACTATAAATTCTTTGGATGGTTAACAAATAAACAGAATCATTTGTGATTTACACAAAGCAGTGTGTGCAACCTCTGATTCTCCGAGCAGCTTGTACTAACCCTGATTTGGCCCTCTAGATTATACCTGTAGCCTCCATTTTGCTGATGTCAGTATATTTTGTTCCTTGGTTATTTCTAATCCAGTCAGTGTTTCACAGTCTGTGGTTGTCTCACCATTCTGTCACTGTGTTGTCCAATGTTTCTGAATAAACACATATTACTTATTTATTAACATAAGCTTCTATTGCCAACTTAATCTCCAAGTTTATTTGTTAAAATAAAAAGAAATATATTTTTGCAAGCCTGCTGTCCGCATCGAACCCTGATTCCTGTATCGCCTGTGCCTACTGTGAAAGCCCCACGATGAAGCCGCCCATATTCCTTATCACTGCTTGACCTCAAAGCAAAACTCTTAACTTCTACACACAGTAGTGTTCATCTGGATCAGTATACATCTAGCAATTACATTGTACTCTATAGTTTTCTTCACTTTAGGATCCACTCATGATTTAAGCTGAAACGAAGTGTCATGGGTAGAGGGATCGAGACACAGATCCAGGGTATGATACAGCAGAAGGAGTTACAAAAATGTGCAATATTTATTTATGAACAAAGAAATGTAGAAAGATAATAGTATATTCAAAAGTAAACTGTTATCTTCTACTGTCGATTCACCTGTCCCTAGCTACAGCTAACTGAATCCTAGGAACAATAATACTTCATGCACAATGCATAATAATAGCAACACTTTGTGGAAAATGTCAACTTCACTCAATAATTAATGAGGCCATATGGCCAAACATAACACACAACTTCATGACGGTAATAACTACCTCAATGCAGTCCTCTAGGAAAGCTGGTTTGCATATTCAAGTACTATGTCTCTTTGAATAACACAGTCCATAACCTGAATTCAAGCACCCGGAATTTGCACAATGTCGGTTTACGCAATAATAACCCCTCCTATAGCAGGTCTGCTAACATATTGTCCCTAACAGTGTGCACATCTAGTGATTTTACTGAGGCTAGCCTCACTTACGAGTCATTGCTAACAAATCCACGACCTTCCTGGTCTCTACACAGCTTCTCTCTGGGTTGGTATCCTCTTGTCTCTGGGTCCTAATGTTTTCTGCACCAGTCCAGAAGCAGCTCCTTTAATGCCCTCACTTCCAATTCTTGAGCATTCTGCAGACTCTGGCCTTCTGGGTTAGCAGCACTCTTGCAGCATCTTTGGCTTCTCTACATACAGTTTGCACTCTCTTTGAGGCACAGCAAGAATTCTTCTTTTAATAAGGAGAGTCTCAGTCCTACTATGCCTGGAATTTGGCACAATTCCTGGTGCATGCCGTATTTTGGCACAATTTGTGGTGCATCTTAGAATTCAGTACCATAGCAATATGTTTACTCTTTAGGATACCTCCTTACAAATGCACCAAAAACTGCACTAAACTGCCTTGTGTGAACTTGACCTTAGAAGAATCATCTCAATATGTACTAACGTCCTGATGAGCTGGTTCTGGGCTTGTGCTTAGACACAGCAGCCAGTCAGAACAGCCAGAGCTGTAGTGCAGAAAACAAAGATGGAGAAAACATCAGCCTCAATCAAAACATGAGTTGTGCTACATGCTACCTCAGACCTGCTGTGCAAATTCAACTGCCATGCAACTAAGCCTGGTCACTGGTCAGAGCCATAGCCCTAATGGAGTAGAACTTAACTGGACTGAACTTAACTTAATACTTAGCTGAAGCAGCCAACCTGGCTAGCATTCAACATGTAGAAGGAGTGATGACCTTGCTAGACGATGTCTCCAAGATGCTTTGAAGAAATCAACTCATCTGTATTTATTGATGTCATTCCATAAAATGTCACTGTTGTTTGCCTGAACTTTTATATTTCTTCTCACTCCTTTGCTTGAGGTGAAAACTAATGGTAGATACTACCATATAAATGTTCATCAGCAGGGAACAGACTCATTATGATTGCAGTACATACCTTTAGTCGCATTTGTGTTTGTCACTTGGAGACCCATGGAAAGTGTGAGATTGGACAGTTTGTATTTTAAATATCTGAGGGCTTCAAAAACGAGTCTGTGTGTTTTTGGGGTCCATATCTTCTGGATGTTATGCCTTCCTAATAAACCTTTGGCTATAGTCCATGGAGCTGGATCATTTTCCTCAATGTTTCTAGAGCCACATATTGTTCAGGCGGGATCCATGCGCAGAACGTCATTGAAACCACAGGCAGTGAGCTGCTTACCTTCTCTCTTGCTGTCATCAGCAGGGAAGCAGTGCCAAGTGGGATGGTGTAATACAGGTTATTCCAAGAGCATGTTAGCAACTGACTTGGAAAGAAGAAAAAATATTTAGCAGATGTGAATACAACACACAGTAAAGTAATAGAATTACTATTAAGAATCATATGAGAGGGGTCGAAATCTACAATTATTCCTAACGTGTTTTTGTTTTTCTTTGAGTCCCAGGAGTTCTATAGTTAATCGTATCAATGTGTCACTCGTGATGGTCATTAGGATTTCCTGAACAGCCAGCCTGAGTTATATGGGCAGCTATAGAAAATTAATAAAAAATATAACGGTGCTTTCTAAATACTTTTAACCTGTCATAGGGACAGGTCAAAAGTTTGGATCACTAGGACGAACCAGCTGAAGCACACGTCCGAGTGCTGTCAATGCCTGGTAGCTCAGTAGAAAGTCTATAGGCTTATCTTCATCTAGTGAGCAGTAACAGTGTTCATACGAGTGCTTCAGTTTCAAAAGTTTTTAGAGAGTGCAGTTACACTTCTACAGTTTGGTTCACACAGGAATTTTAGCCAGAACTTTGGAAAATTAGAGCAAAAGCCACACTGTGGTCCCAACAAATTAACCCAGTTAAGTGGTGGAAGAGTTTAAAATATGACATTCATTTATTGCATTGAAGTCTAAGGGTGCCTGTAAATGAAGCACTTGTGTGTCATACGGCTGATAACCATATTGCAATTATTGCACACAGTTTTAGGATGCAGTTTTTGTTTCAATTTAGTTTTTATACACACTATTGATCCTTGAATGTTACTTCACCTGAAATAATCGGCGTTCCTGGCCACTCTGGATTTTTGACAGTGCTGCATACCTGGTTCTGTCTGACCTGTGTTGCCTGACCTCTGGCTGATCCAGCTGCAGTCCCACTTGCTCCATGGTGCCAAATACACAGTTTTGTCTGACCCCTGTTATGTCATCTTTAACTTTTTTCACTAGGCTCAATATACCATCCTCACTGGTATGTTGGTATATTGACTTTATGCTGTGGAAGCCCCAATTAACCATACCCCCAAATTATTTTTCTATAATCCGGTTTCATCTCCCTTAAACACTGGGCTAGGACCAAAGTACTTGGGCCAGCTGAATGTCTTGATCCAAACAATAATTTTAGAAGGGGGCATCTGATAAGTGCATTGTGCTATGCGGTCAGTTTTTTGCCTAAGTATTACAAGAACCAAACTATTACACAAGAAGATTTTTTTTTCCCTCATCAACCTAGACACAATGCCCAGGCTTGTGCAGCATTCCGTAGGGTGACCCCGGACACTGGGCGTACGTTGACGATCTGGGAGGGCAAGATGCTGGCTTGTCACGGTGGCACTTACCACGCTTCCTTCCGGAGGTACGCACGTAGCCTCGGCCAGGGCAGCGCTGGGCCTCTTCCAGACACCCCTATGATAGGGATGCCTAATAAACTGGAGAACAGGGATAGTGGATGTCACGGGTGATGCCACCGTTCCATTACCCACCGCTTTGACCCTAGGTGGTGACACAAGTAATGTACCTCAGGTTCCTGGGAATGGTCAGGGCCTGGCAAAGCTTTACTGGAACAACTTCTTGCATACAAGGCACAAATGACAATGATTTGCAGTGCAGCTATTAGACAGACTTTGAGAGTACCTCCACCCAGTGTTTCCCAGACTTCAGGACGGCCGGATGCAACAATTAAATGGGTGTATCTCTATGCGGGGATCCTAGGCTTCAGGACGGCCGCATACGAAGGAAAGGAATATGGAGTACCTCTGCACTAGGACTTGGAAGTGGCACCTGCTTCTTGCTCACGCTCTCTCTCTCTTCAATTGGGGCTCACTCCTCTCTCATCTCTGGAACATACACTCTCAGGGAACCTCTCTTCTTCCTCCATTCTTCACCACACGAGGTTTGAAGGTACTCCCATGTGGCTGGCGCTCTGAAGTCTCAGGAACCCAGAAGAATCTCAGACTCTGAAGAATGGACCCTTTCCTGCTCTCACACACTTACATTTATAGCCTCACTCATACGACGTGACAGGACATAAATTGATGCATTTACAGGCAATCCCCAGGCTTTTGCAAACACTTAACCCATCACATGCTGCAGCTGTGCAATACATATAACAGAATGAATAGACAGTTTTGCACAGCTCACCAATATAAGACATGACATGTATGACATTTATGGAGGGGGCCAGGAATATATATGCTCTGGGCCACTCTACTTATACTGGCCCACAGAGGAACATGGGAATCCTAGGTGGGTTCTGAGAAAGTAGTGAGCCAGGATTGGGCTCCAGCCATCCACCCACCACATGAATGGTGTCCAGTGTAGGACCCCCCACTGTGCTGCATAAAGATAGGGAGTGCACAGCATCTTAAACAAGTAATATTTGCACATTCAGTGGGCCCCCAAAATTAATTTTACCAGTGGGCCCTAGGCACCCTAGTCCAACGCTTAAAATGCCGCACAATAACAGCAAGATTTGTCAAATTTAGTGCATAATTATGAACAAAAATGCGGAAATTTCACATAGACATAAGTATTCAGACCCTTGCTCAGTATTTTCTTGAGACACCTCTTTTGTTCCAATAGTTAAACTTATACTCTATCCATAGGCTATGTGATGAGCATCTGATTAATAGAGATACGACTGCTTGGATGCTCAACAATTATGAGAATTGGGCTCCCATGTTCTCCTATGTGAATGCAGTGGTGAGTGCAACTACTGGAGATAGCCAAGTGCTTGAACATGTGGAAAGAGCATACTTTACCACTGCTCCATTCATTTGGGGACCTTTGGGGCCCCCATTATCATGATTGACAAGGGTCCCAGCTGTTGGACTTCCAAAATCACATAGGAATCTCCTACCCTGTGGACATCCACAAACTTGTACTAAAACCAGTCTCGCATAGTCTTGGCTTAGGAAAATTGCTGTTTTACTGTAGAAGGTGAACTTTCCCCCCACTCTGGGGAAGATTTTCATCAAGCAACTTTCTGTACTTTGCTCCTTCAGCTTTCTCTCGATCCTGACTAGTGTGCTAGCTAGGAAAACATCCGACGGCATGATGCTGCCACCACCGCCCACAACCATAGGGGCGATATTAGCCAGTTCCTGGTGTCTTCCAGACATTATAATTGGCATTCTTTCCATATCCATCTGCCTCCTACTTCTTACTAACCTACTATACCAAATGTCTGTCTTCCACTGACACTTGGGTCAGGCTACATAGAATTCGTAGTCTGTTACTGTGGAAAAATATAGCTGTAGATGCAAAACGAGCATTTTATTTGCAAAGTTGCTTTACTTTTAATTTCAGAAGCAATGGAACATTAAAAAGGACTTAATGGAAATAATGTGCTCCCTATTTTCCCATTTTCACTCCATGGAATTTCACATAGCATACAGTCTCTCCATGTCCTTATCATTGTTAGACGGGAGAAGTATAATTAAATGATAAATCAGGAGCAGAAATCTTGTGATCTGCAAAGTGTGCTCCAAGAATAAACACATTTTTCCCTTCCAAACAGCCAAATATAACAAACTTGATGGAAGACCATACGGCATCTATCAGCGATCACAGCACAGCCAATGTTATAAAAGCCTATTCTGTAGAGTAGGACTTCACTAGCTACCGGCCTGATATAATAAAGTCAAATAAATGGACTGCAGAAGTGGAAAAATTCCTAATGAAAAGCAATTTTCTAATAAATTGCCTTTATCCATTTGTGATGATTTTCAGGATCACTGCTTGCAATCATGTAATAGGAATCTTCACTATTGACTTCTAGAGGATGATAATCTGTCCTGGTAACAGTGGTGAACACTCTGATAAAACAGAGTTTTAGGCTGCCTTCACACTGGCGACTAAATCGTGCGATTTTCTCGTGATGTGACAGTGCTATAAATCACATGTATATGAAGCTCATGCTTTCCAATGGTTTCCTTCACATTAGCGATCTTTTCACTGATGCGATTTTTTTTGTAGTCCATGTATCCCTGCATTGATTGGCTGAGCAGAGTTTGAACAGCCAAACACATTGTGGAGGTGGGATTTATGAATTGGCCAATCAATGCCGCGGTTCAGCAAATTCATAAATCCCACCTCTACAACATCATTTATTCTTCAATCTCTGCTCAGCCAATCAATGCAGAGCTGGATGAACCAATCACTGCGCTCACATTGGTTCATCGAGCGCTGCATTGTTTGGCTGAGTAGCGTTGGATGAACCAATCAGAGCCATCGCTTCCTGAAGGATCTATGAATGCCACGACCAGAAAGTGATCCTCCGTGGGTGAATGAGGACTGCAGGATGCACGGCGGAGCTCCGGAAAGCAGCAAGAGGACCCAGACCGAGCCTGCTAGGTAAGTATGCCTTTGTTTTCTGGGAATGCAGCTAGGACCTACTTTAGGGGTAGGGCTGAACTTTCTTGCGATAAAATCGTGCGAGATTATCACTCGATTTTATTGCTGGCAGCAGCTTAGTGATGCACGATTTTTCCCAAGAAATCACTAACGCTACAAAATCAGGGGAACACAGCTGCAATATTCCCGCAATTTTGTAGCAGCGACATCGCTGTAGTCCGTGTGTAAGAGGCCTTAGGGCTCAGTTCAGAGTTTCCATCTCTCTGCTCCGTTTTTGGTGGAGAGAAACTGAAATAGAATTTTTAAAAAATGGTCAGTTTTTTTCCCTCCATTGATTGCAAAGGAGTTTTAAAAAAAATAAAAAATAGAAAGCCTCCCATTTGCTTCAATCCCATCAAGCTTCCATTGTCTTCGACAGAAAAATAATGCAGCCTGCAGCTTTATTTTTCCATCCATTATATAGTACATTAAATAGTATCATTGAAAAATACAACTTATCCTGCAAAAAACAAGCCCTCACACAGCGACGTCTACAAAAATATAAAGGGTAAGATTTTTGGAAAATGGGGAGGGGGGGGGGGAGAAAAAAAAGATAGATAGATACCATTGATCAGATTAATTAACCCTTAGATTTAAAGAGTTCAATTTACATTGAACTAATTGGAGCTGCGTCCAGATCAAACACTGTGACAGTTCTGATCTATATGGAGGATATCCCTGCCGTCCTGTGTAAAGCCATCAGAAAAGACAGTGCTATCACACTTCCGTCAAATGACAAACCCAGCACTGCTACATCTTATATCAGGGCATTGAAGCCGATGGCATTTGTGCTAAATTCAATAACACCATTTCCTTCTTTCAGTGCGGCCTATGTGTTCTCCTGTCACCCCCACACATCTCATCAGCTGCAATAAATCCCCCCTAACCATCTGCTGCTGCTTCCTCATCCATAGTGTTGCTGATTTGTTTCCCAGCCTGTGGCAATGTTGTGTTCCGTTCCCGTCATGTCCCTTCGTAACGGGGAATGTTACATACGTACACACATTCCCCCTCTAGCAGATCTACTTACTGTACCTTTGAAAGTCACAGAAAAGGCCACAGACATCACTTTTTCTAAAGACATATAGGTCACAACATTTTTCTGTCTCTAGAGATAAAGCTCTGAAGTTTGATCTACACGCTCAGTCATTTGGATTTCTGCTATTTTACAGATTAAGAACATATAATCTACAGTATTCCTCTTGTGTTTTACGAAAAGTACCGTATATACTCGAGTATAAGCTGAGTTTTTTAGCACAAAAAAATGTGCTGACAAAGCCCCCCTCGGCTTATACTCAAGTGAGGTAAAAAAAAAAACGCCGCAATACTCACCTCCCAGATGGCGTCTGAGTACCCGGTTCGATGCTCTCCCCGGCGGTGTGGCAAACTGCTTCAGACTTCTCCCTGCTCCCTGGCTCAGTTTTTCAATTCCTCCGCCGTCAGCGCTGTGTAACGAAGCACTGTGATTGGATCGAGCGCCGGCAAATTACAGCCGGCGCTCAATCATTCACAGCTGTTCAATGAATGACATCACTGAATGGCTGTGATTGGTTTACCAAGTGCTGGCTGTGATTGGCTGGCGCTCGATCCAATCACAGCGCTTCTTACATAGCGCTGACGACAGGGGAATTGAAAACGGAGAGGGAGATGACAGCGGGGAGAAGCCTGAAGCAGCCTTCGGGGGACAGCATCTCACCGGGGACACAGACTCAGGTTGAGAGGTGAGTATTGCGAGTTTTTTTTTACCTAGTATACACTCAAGTATAACTAGGCTTATACTCGAGTCAATAAGTTTTACCAGTTTTTTGTGGTAAAACTTATTGACTCGGCTTATACTCAGGTCAGCTAATACTCGAGTATACATGGTAATTTAAAAAAGTTAAAGTCCATTTTGTAGCACCACTTAATTTCTAGGCCCAAAATTCAGTGCTGATTAATTTCTTAATTTATCTTTATAATAGTCAACGCTCTATTTTCCTATTAAAGAGTTCCAAATCAATCACATAACCATAGAAATAGATTTTACATTTCTGTCTCTAGCTGCCACTAGTGGGAGTTTAGGAGCTTACTAAATAGTCTGAAATCACAGCGGTAGGGAACGTCTATATATCAAATTAGCAAGCCCTTCACAGGTAAAGACTGAAGCAACAAAATTTTATAAGAAGTAATTAAAATTCTGGGCTGACCACTAAACACACAAACAAAATATCGACAAGACACAAAAACTAAAGCTGTATGCGATTAACAGTCTCTCATGATGCGTGGGTTTATACTGGATGGACTGTCCCCACTTAGCTATTATAAATATACTCGGGCGGGTAGTAGCCGCCTAGATGGAGTATCAGGACAAACAGGTAATGCCTCTACGGATAAATTAAACCTTTGGAGAGTACGTTTACATACGTGTCAGAAGTGTACAGAAGTGTACACATATAACCCGAGATGGGGCCAGAAGGGACTACAACTGGAGAAATAATCCTGAGGGTGTCAAAAAATAGATCACCTCACTGGCCTACGTGTGGGGTAACAGTGAACCCTTAGAAATAGAGAGTGTTTTCATAAATGTAAGCACGATACTAATCTTTCGATCTCAGGATAGACATAGAAGATATACCTGATATAGTTATTATTCATAGCTGAGAGATTTGCTTAGGAAAATATTTCAAGCTGATTTAGTTGTACACAGATGAATTTCTCAACGCGTTTCCCTGTTCCTATGGTGAACAGTTCATCAGGAGCTGATTGCCGGATCGGCCAAAGCTTTATCGTATATGAATCTCAGAGCTTAAAAGATCACTACATTGTAATTCTTGTTGTATTTAAACTGAGATGAAGGATCGGCACTGAAAAAAGCGTATGTAAAGTGCCACTAGAATTTGGTCACCTGAGCTTGGCTACAGATAGACTGAAGCATCATATAGGAATGGATTGCTCCTGCTGCTGTGGATGGTCAGCAAATGAAAGAGCAAGGCTGCCTCATATATAAGAGAGTAACCGGACATGGAGCGAATACAGAGGTGCTCAACAAGAGACTAGCCAGTGTTCAATTGAGAATAGAGATGATAAAGAAAACACTGATAGTGCTGCCTAAACTAGAGCTTAATGATGGGTCAACTCTACAACAAAGGCAGAGTGCCCCTAACTATCTCACTTCGTCTGGAGACAAGGTAGCCAAGCTATAGGAATATACATAACAAAAATAATAAATGCTAGCGCCTGCGTATGTAGTGGTAGCTTCGGGCAAATGTAATTTTATAATTTAGCAATGTGGTTATAGAAGATTAACAGACTTTATAAAGATATATTATCAAATTAATAGGTCATTGATAGTTGATCAGTGAGGGATCTGCATCTTGGGATCCCCACTGACCAATTGGTTGAGTGAGCACTGCAGCTTCTTCTCAGACACGTGACGTCATGTTCATCGTTAACAAGGCCAGTTAGCTGCTCAGGCCCATACAAGTGAATAGGACTGAGCTGTAATACCAGGCACAGCCACTGTACAATGTATGGCGCTGTGCCTGGTATGCCTGAAGTGGTTCCTGAGCAGTGAACCACTACTGATTGACCACTGATGACATAGCCTGAAGATAATAGTTCCATCCAAGAAAACCCCTTTAACTTGCTTATAGCCATGTAAAATACAGTATATATATGTCACTTGGCCCTGACTTTTAAACCTGCTCCATTGCAAATGTACATCTTGGGGTAAAGCTGCTGCAATCTACCAGGGCTGGTTGGGTGCTTGGTTGTCAGACACTCCGTAACCTTCAGGAGAAGACATAAGGGGTTTATAATCACTTCTGCCTTTCCTTTTTCAGCATGCATAGCACTTAGCACTTAATGAGTGTTAGGGCTCTTTCACACAAGCGTAGGTTTCATTTTCAAGTCCATGCCGTTTATTGGCATGAATGGATGTTTTTCCGCGTCCATTCACATGACTGTGAGAGGAGGTTTTAACAAAAAATATCTTGCACCCCAGAAAGCCCTCGCTCTACAAAAATCCTCAGCATGCCTTCCAATGCCTATATAGAAACAATTGTAAGGTTTTCGCAGTGTTGCACGCTGCTAAACTGCCTCCCACTCCCTTTCTTTGTCCAGGTCCCATAGAAGTCTATGGGAGCTGCAGCCGTATATAGGGCAAAAGATCATTCCAGAACTATCTTTTTGCCCAGCGTATATGTGTTGGTGCATATTTCAGTCACATATGTTTGTTTTTTGACGGTTTGACGTTTTTATGCATTGTATATTTGCCCATGTGAACGGATGCATTGGAAACCAATAGGTCAGATGGTCGCGTATATACGGCCGGGCGTAAAAACGTGGTGTTTATGCGCTCGTGTGAAAGAAGCCTTATGTAGTAAATAGAGGAAGTGGAAATACTGCTGCCTCTCACAATAACATGGCCCGCCCGCATGGCTGGGTCTTAGCTGATCCAGATGTCACTGTCAGGGGCTCCCATAGATGCCGCCATTCCAAATATAAATCTGCAAGAGGAAAATCAAAAATTGACCGTGTGACTGTCCGCCAGAGGTCATTTATAATGACATGGGGACATATTATATTATACAAATAGGTAAAAAAATAAATTTTATAAATAAAAAAAAAACACTTTTCATACCAAACTATGATTTCATTTTTTGTACACTTAAGCCCTAATAGTACTGTGAATTTAAGTAGGTGGGGGAAGAAAGCAGCGCTGCGAATGATGCCAGCAATACTTGTTCCTTTGAACAGTGTAGCAGTGAGCTAGTCAAACTACTAACCACGACCTGTCCATCTGTGTTTGAGTGGGTTGGTGAGTGACTTACATGCTCCGCCCCTGATCACATGATGGTGATATCATCAAAGGTCCTTCATCCCCAGTGAGGGAGTTACATGCTCCGCCCCTGATCACATGATGGTTACATCATCACAGTTCCTGTACGCACATGGCTGCTGTCCGCCTCAGTGTTCGTTAGAATTCCACAGCAACTGAGGCTGCAAGGGGTTTGTAGTCCACCCCTAATCTGCACAAGAATGCAGGACCAGTGATGATGTCAACGTCATGTAGAAAGGGGCAGAGCATGTAACTCCCTCACTGGGGATGGAGGACCTTTGATGACGTCACCATCATGTGAGAAGGGGTGGAGCATGACAGTGACATCATCACAGGTTCTTCATCTCCAATGCTGTACTGCTTCTGATTCCTGTTGTAAGGGGTGAACAATGTATGTAGCAGAGCTGTGTATGTGACGTGCATGTAGCACAGTTATGTGGTGCCACCAGAAACGCTGATACTATAATTTCCTAATACTTAGTCCCATGTAAAAGGACCACAAACGACACAATCAGCTGATGAACGAGGATTCGCTCCTTCATTGGCCAATCGTTTTACACGGCACAGCTGTCAGGTTAACAAGTGTTCATAAGAATGTTCAGGCCTTATAATCAGCCCACATCTAAAAATGACCTTAAAGATGTACTTTACAATGAATATAGGTTTTATTTACTGTTTTTTACCTTCAATTGCCTTCATTTTTGGAATTTGGCCTTGTGCTCAGTGCAGGCAGAAACCTCACACAATGGTGCATAGTAACATTTCCCTGCCTTCAGGAGTTTGATATTCTTCTATTGAGGCGGCTTGTTTGTTACATGGAGGTGACACTGTCATCCCCCGAGGGTTCCGGGCTGGAAGAGAATTGGACGACTTATGAAACAGTAAACAAATGAAAGTAAATAAAGAAAAAGTCAAAGAAAAACAAGTTCCTGCACGCTCCAGAACTTTTATCTGCTGCCAACAAGAGATGTCATCGTTGGGCACTTCCTCTTGATTGCATGGAGAGAAATGGTGTGTATCAAATTGCACTGTACCTAATATGAATATGACATGCTGCCCTCTACACTCGGGAAGTGTGTGCATGCCGTGCAAAGAGTGTCAGCGTGTGCAAAACCTTTTCTAGTCATGAAAGATTTTTGGATTGAGGAGGAACAGCATTATAGTGAACTACTGGGCTTCAGGACAGAGCGGGCCTCCTCACGTCCCGGAGCTTAAAAAATGTGATTTCTATGGATGGCCAGGATAGCCGTCTTCAACGTAGTGGTCAAGATCTGCCTAGCCAAGAACAGTTTGGATGTGTCTAATGTACCATAAAAAACACAATCTCCTCCAAAGCAATATTATTACAACATGCATGAATATGACATCTATATTTAAATATTCCTGGAAAACATACTAATTAAAAGGGAAACTTAAAGGAGTTGTCCATTCTAATTGAGGACCCACTGATGATCAGCGAATTGCTGCAGGTCTTGCAGTTAAAATTCCCAGCGATCAGATGTTAAAACTGGGGCAGTTTATTTCATGTGTAGCTATATTCTAAAAACAAATTCACTTTGTTCCGTTAAAGGGGTTGTCCCGCCACGCAGGGTGACATTTTTTTATAAAAATGATGCTTCCCTTTTACTAAGCATCGTAACACACAGCATACAGGGGCTCAAACCGGCAGGCATATCAGCTGTAATGTCTGCTTTCAAAGATGGCGCCGTTCTGCTGCCTTCCCACAATACCCTGCGCTATCCCTCCTCTGTGTGCCTATTCTTTAGGCAACTATGATAGCTGATATATTGGTATAATCCAACTCCATGAGCAGTTACAAACATTTTTTAGCCAATGCATAAGAGATTATTAACTTAGCAGTCTTGCAGTAGTGTACTGTAATACAGGATTCAGGGTGTCTGCAAGGTGTTCTGTCAAGTGGATTTCATTGTTCTTAAGTAGCAGTTCCTTAGACTCAGAACACCCAGCAATGTCTCTGAGAGAGGACAAGTAGACCATTCAAAAGCAGCACATTTATTTTTTGTAACTGTACATAATAAAGATGTGTTCCCAGAAAAAACAACATGATTCTAGCTTGGCGTGCCTTCTACCACTCGGTTCACTGTGTTCCTGCCTCTGAAATAAATTATTTCTGTTTTCAACAGCTTTTCTTCCATCTGGATCAAAATCTGCTCTGTGTGTCTTATGGCAAAGATCAGAAAACATGAAATTTGTCTTCTCCGCTGTCATTTCACTGGGATAAATAATCAATGTAATGCAGAAAAACTTCACATTCAGTCCAGTGATAGCGCAAAAACATTTCCAAATATGCTGCACATGGATAACAACATATACAGATGCATCATTTGAGAACTTGAATTTCGCAGCAAACTACGTCATGAACTCCTATGCCCATTGTGAAGCCCAGCAGTCATTAATTATTAATGCTTACACAAGAAGCGTAATATGCTGAGCAATAGTTAGGCACATTAAATGAACAGATGTGGAGTAGAGATGAGCGAGCACCAAAAAGCTCGGCACGTTATTCGAGCTGAGCTGTTTGTAATGCTCGAGTGCTCTGTTCGAGTAAGGAACCCCATTGAAGTCAATGGGAGACTCTAGCATTTCTATCTTTCTTTGTCTCTCTCACTCTCTCTCTCTCTCTCTCTCTTTCTCTCTAGAAGAGAGACAGGTTCCTGGCTAAAGAGAGAGATAGGTTGTGCAGAAAGGCCTATGGGAGCTGTATGGCAGTGGCTGTGGTGCACAACAGGGTAAGGGGTGCAACCTGTGCAGTTCTATGGTTGTGAAGTTCTAGCTACTAGGCCCACAATGAGAGACAATAATTGCTTTAGCGAGTGGCTAGATGGCCAGGGTATATCTTTGTTGCACTGTATTGTGTAAAGTGCTTTGTATTATGAAGTGAATAAATATTGGCACAGATCTGTGTTGAACCTGAATTAGGTGTCTCAGAGTGTATTTCCATGTGTATGCCACTCATCTTGCTGAGGACAATAGCACTTTCAGCGAGTTGACACCCCCCAAGTGTCACAATGGTATTGCAACTCAGCTCCATGTACTTCAATTGAGTTGAGCTGCGATACCAAACACAGTCCATGGATAGGTGCAACACTTGAGCTGGTATAGAGTTCTGCCATTTTATGCGCCACTTTCTGGCATAAAACATAATAAATATGTCAGCTCAATACGTGCTTAACCCTGTACTTTCCTCTAACTACTTTTCAAGAGTAGGGAAAGTAGAGAAAAGTTGAAATAAGTTGCAAACTTGCTTGATAAATTCCCCCTATAGTGTGAACATATTTTTTTTTATCTAAAGGACTGCCAAAATAAGGGAATATGATGCTTAAATAAATAAATGGAACCATTATCTACTACAGCTGGACTATGGTTACTAGTAACTGCTGTTATTTGATTATAATTAGAGATTAGCGAACGTGCTCCTTTAGAGCAATTACTCGATCGAGCATCGCTTTTTTTCGAGTAACTGCCTAATCAAGTGAAAAGATTCGGCGGGCGCCGGGGGTGAGCGGGGGGTTGTGGGGGTGAGAGGGGGGGGGACAGAGATAGCTCCCCCCTGTTCCCCCCTGCTACTCCCCGCTCCACCCCGCCGCCTCTCGCCCCCCAGCGCCCCCCGAATCTTTTCGTCCGAGTAGGCAGTTACTCGAAAAAAGCGATGCTTGATCGAGTAATTGTCCTAAACGAGCACGTTCGCTCATCTCTAATTATAACTTATATTTCATTTTAGTTTTCAATAAAGGAGGATTAAGCCCAATATGTCTTTCCTGGTCTTTTGGGTTTGTGTGGTGAGAGGCCTTTTCTACTGTATTATTCGGCGTATTTCACCCTTTAAGGCATTCTGTAAGGTCCATCGGTGTACGTCTCTTCTTCAGTCTTCCAAGATGGCAACACCAGTTCTGATACATTGATAGAGTCTTCTGAGCATTGATAGAGTCTAAGACTACTACTGCACTACACGTTGTCAGTGATTGACCAGCCTTGCTCACACAAGCAGAGCTGGCCAATCCAAAGCCAGCGGGAAGTGCCTCAGATCATTGATGCACAGTGTGCAATGGGTAGTGAGAGAGGTGCCACCATCTTGAAACACTGAAGAGGGGCTCAGAATTAGTGATTCCACTGGAAAACACCACAACGAGAGTGGGAGGTAATATTACACACCTGTCTGGTCCCGAGACTTGACATACGATTTAAGTCCAAATTTGTGTTTTCATTAATTTCTTAATATTGTATATTTATAGGAGTTTGAGCTTTGATTTTCTGATACTGAACTTCACATACCAGGAGCATTATTTATCTTTGGAGAAACAATAGAAATGAACAGAAAAATAGGTAACCTGTATGGTTGTCTTCAAGAGCTGGATTTCCATCTCCAAAAGCCTTTTAGTTGTTGGAGGTTCCCAATGAAATTGGCTTTGCAAGTATTGGTGATACTTTTAGTTTGCTGCGTACCAATGCCACATCCCTATTATTTTAGTTTCTTTTAGCACATATTTATTTTACTTTACTCATTTTATTTTACTCATTTCCAGCCTACCTTCAAGGCTGCTGATGCTGCTGAATTTTTTATTTTTTGGTACTGGGAGGATGTGGGATAGATTGAGACTGGACTAAACCATTTTGTATCTGATAGTTCCTGAACCAAACCCAGTTACCCATTTAGCTCTATTGATCCTATGGAAAACTGGATACAAGGCTCTTCTTTATAGAAGTTATCTAATTTATTACTTTGGTTCCTGATGAAACTGTGTAATTACAGTGGAAACGCGTTGAACCATTAGACAGACTATTCTTAGTTAGAATGATCGTACTAGCGGTAGAGCATTAGATATTTAGCACAAAATCAGTGCTTAGATCTAGTATTTATACAGAAAAAGGGATTCATTATAACATCAGGGGTTATTGTCAGAGGAGCTATCTAACGCCCAATCATTATCTGCATGGTGTCTGGTTTCGCCCTTCAGTCCCACCCTTGCAAGGCCCTCCTCTTCTGCTTCTTTCCTTTTGTTGCAGATTTGCATCCCAGACATCAGGGATCACTGCATGTCTGTAGGCTATTTGGGGATTATTCTCCAATAGCCATCTACTTATTGCACACCCAGATTTGCTATGGTACAATTTATGTTTGTTAGTTCTAGTCCAAACAATTTTTTGGTTTTAATATTGCCCCCAATAAAAGTTATATTTTATTAACAGAAAGAGAATCATTACAGTGAAAATTCTACATATGAAGTAAAGTTTAACTTAACTCTAGAGGCCATTTACACCTAACAATTATTGCTCAAAATTTGTTCAAACGAACTAATTTTAGCTATAATCGTTCAGTGAATGCGAAAAATATCGCTCACTTGTCTTTTGTAGCTGTTTAAGCTGATCTTTCAGTCAGCTTTAAAAAAAAACTCATTGGCCCGCTGGCTTTTCATCCTGTGTAAATGCTCCCCGATTAGCACTTCCTATAGGAGGTGAGGCACTGAACGAGAAGCGGATGAGAAGCCCGCGATCCAGCGACCAGTCTTTCAGTTTAAATGCTCTGCTCGAGCGCTGATGACATTAGCGGTGACGTCAGCACTTGTGCAGTCGTTTAAAAGACTGTCAACCCTTGTAAAAGAGCCATAAGCTAAGATAACTTTCTGCACCAGTTTATTTATCCATTCAGTTGCTTTTCAATGGTGTTTGTTATGTTAAGATAAAAGAACAATAGCTTTTGAATAGCTTTAGATAAGGAAACTTGTTGCAGAAAGTTAAGGCCCATTTAGACACAACGATTATTGCTCAAAAGATGTCACTCAAGCGACTTTTGAGCTATAATCGTTGTGTCATTTGCAGCCCAAGATGATCGCTCAAGATGAGCGATCACCTTGCGCTGCCAGCGGAGGATGCAGAAGACAAGCAGAGTTTTCCCGCTTGTCTTCTGCATCCAGCTCTTCCCAGCTCCAAGCGCCCGGCTGTTATACAGACGAGCGCTCGGAGCAGAGGATGCAGAAGACAAGTGGGGTGTCCCCGTTGTCTTCTGCATCTAGATGTTTTCTGCACAGAGCTCCAAGCTGTTATACAGCCAAACGCTCCGTGCCGGCAATGCAGAACAGAGCTGGAACGCTGAAACAATAGTACCAGCTGTATCCCGCTGTGAATCCCTGATAAGGCTCATCGTTGTCTTTCAGCACGCTGAAAGACAATGATGAGCGACAGCATAACGAAAACTGCATGATGTAAGTGCAGTTAGACACAACGATTATCGCTCAAAAGACTGCTTTTGAGCCAATTTTAAGCGACAATCGTTGTGTCTAAATGGGCCTTTACAGTTAAGTTAAACTTTGCTAGATCTGCATGCACATGCAATTCGACAGCACTGTACACAGATTGTCATTACTTACATTGAGCGCTGTCCCCAATGGGGGATTCATTGTCTATATTTGTATGCTCTCCTCGTGTTTTGTGGGTATTCAGGTTTCCTCCTACAATACAACAACATACTAACTCCATACAGATGTTGCCCTTAGTTAGATTTGAACCAAGAACCCCACCAAGGCAACTATGCCAACCAGTGAGCCTCCATGCTGCCAATAATAAGTAAAAACCGGAAAAAAAATGTAATCCATACCTAAATTAATAACAAACTGGATGCCCACCCTGGACTAGCACTAATTATTTCTTGTGTGAGGGAAAATGATTGGACACATTGTTTGCTTCCTTGTAGCACTGTCTGATATTGCTAATACAATTCATGAAAAGCCTATTATGGGACCATTCAACGAAGGAATAAATGCATGGTTTGTTCAGAATATGCAAATACTTTGGTTCAGCTAATATGAGGATCCTATTGATAAAATAATGGCTCTTTTTGTTCCTGGTTTCTAACACATAAGAACAAACAAAGCCAGATTTTTAGATAGAAGTAATGATCATGGTAGGCATGTGGCAACCAGGCATCCATCTAACAATAATCCCACACCTCTGTCTGTACCAAATAATAGATTTCAAAAATAGTGAAAATGTTGTAAGAACTGTTTCTGCCAGCTAACCAGTTAAATGGAGCATCACAATATTAATGCCCCAGCCTAGTATAAGAGTCATTCCCCACTGTATGAGATTAGACTATTAGCAGTAATGAAGAATGCATAAAATCCTACATTAAAGCTGATTGTTGCAATACTTGGTGCCAATACATGATGGGGTAAAAGGGTTTCCCACTGCAAACATTTATGGTGTTGTGATTGTTTGACTGGAACCTAGATAGGGTTTAAGGCTAATTTCACAAGGTGCAATATTGGGCCGTGAAGCTTGGCTCAATATCATGCTTGCCAAAATGCGATGTCCCCGAAGATGGGAGGCATTTTTGTGTTAATGCCTCATATCACTTCAGAGAAATAGCGATCCTCAACTGTGGCTACAATCAGGATCATGGAAACATCGTACCACACTCGCGTACATGCTGTTCTGGCTCCATTGAAAACAATGGGCAATGCAAGGTGTTCTGAGGGCCCAAAGATAGGACATACCACGATTTTTCCCACGCCACGATGCTGGAATAAGACTCCCTCATGTGTATAACCACATTCAAAAGAATGGGGTTCACATTCATGTGAGATTTTCACGGCCATGTGAAAGCAGCCTTAATGTCAAATTGGTGGTTTCAAACCAGCCACAATGGTTTCTGTCAGTGCCATACACTTTAACCCCTTAATGACATGGCCTATTTTGAGCTTAAGGACCAAGCCTTATTTTTCAAATCTGACATCTGTCACTTTCTGTGCTAATAACTTTTGAATGCTTTTACTTATCAAGGTGATTCTGAGATTGTTTTTTCGTGACATATTGTACTTTATGTTAGTGTAAAAATTTCATCAATAAATTTTGTCCTTATTTGGAAAAAAAATCCAAATTTACTGAAAATTTGGAAAAATTCACAATTTTCAAACTTTGAATTGTTTTCTTTGTAAGATAGAAAGTCAAACACCACAACATAGTTATTAATTAACATTTCCCATAGGCCTACTTTACACAGCAATCATTTTTTAAGTGTTATTTTACTTTTTGCAGACTCCACAAAGTATATAAATTTAGCAGTAATTTTTCACATTTACTAGCAAATTTCAAAATCTAAATTTTTTAAGGACCAATGCAGTTCAGACATAGTTTTGCCGAGCCTGTATATCAGAATCCCCCATGAATTGCCCCATTTTAAAATCAGCACCCTTCAAAGTATTCAAAATGGCATTTAGAAAGTTTATTAACCCTTTAGATGTTTTACAGGAATTAAAGGAAAGTGCATCAAAAATTAGAACAGTTCCTTTTTTCTACTGATTTTCAATATAAAACCTTTTTTTTAATATAAAACAGTAGGAGTTAGCAAAGAAACAAAACTTGGAATGTATGACCCAGATTCCGCAGTTTTTAGAAATGCCCCATATGTGGACGTAGCCTGTTGTATGGGCACATGGTAGGTCTCAGAAGGAAAGGAGCGCTTCTTGTCTTTTTGAATGCAGATTTGGCAGGAATAATTTTCAGACCCCATGTAGTGTTTGCAGTGCCCCTGAGGTAGCAGTACATTTGAAACCCCCAATAACTGACCCCATTTTGGAAACTACACCCCTCAGGGAATTTATTAAGGGGTGTAGTGAGCGGTTTGAACCCACAGATGTTTGAGGAATTTTTTTTAACAGTTTGAGTTCAATACGAAAAAATCCAATTTTTCACATAATGTTTAGCTTTAGGCCCAGATTTTCATTTTTCACCAGTGGCAGAAGGAAAAACGTACCCCATGATGCGTTACCCAGTTGCTCTCGAACACGGAAATGCCCCATATGTGGACGTAGCCTGTTGTATGGGCACATGGCAGGACTCAGAAGGATAGGAGCGCTTCTTGGCTTTTTGAATGCAGGTTTTGCTAGAATAATTTTCAGACCCCATGTAGTGTTTACAGTGCCCCTGAGGTACCAGTGCATTTGAAACCCCCAACAACTGACCCCATTTTGGAAACTACACCCCTCAGGGAATTTTTTAAGGGGTGTAGTGAGCGGTTTGAACCCACAGGTATTTGAGGAATTTTTTTAACAGTTTGAGTTCAATACAAAAAAATCACATTTTTCACATAATGTTCAGCTTTAGGCCCAGATTTATATTTTTTACCAGTGGCAGAAGGAAAAAACGTACCGCATGATGCGTTACCCAGTTGCTCTCGAACACGGAAATGCCCCATATGTGGACGTAGCCTGTTGTATGGGCACATGGCAGGACTCAGAAGGATAGGAGCGCTTCTTGGCTTTTTGAATGCAGATTTTGCTGGAATAATTTTCAGAGCCCATGTAGTGTTTGCAGTGCCCCTGAGGTACCAGTGCATTTGAAACCCCCAACAACTGACCCCATTTTGGAAACTACACCCCTCAGGGAATTTTTTAAGGGGTGTAGTGAGTGGTTTGAACCCACAGGTATTTGAGGAATTTTTTTAACAGTTTGAGTTCAATACAAAAAAAACACATTTTTCACATAATGTTCAGCTTTAGGCCCAGATTTATATTTTTTACCAGTGGCAGAAGGAAAAAACGTACCCCATGATGCGTTACCCAGTTGCTCTCGAACACGGAAATGCCCCATATGTGGACGTAGCCTGTTGTATGGGCACATGGCAGGACTCAGAAGGATAGGAGCGCTTCTTGGCTTTTTGAATGCAGGTTTTGCTAGAATAATTTTCAGACCCCATGTAGTGTTTACAGTGCCCCTGAGGTACCAGTGCATTTGAAACCCCCAACAACTGACCCCATTTTGGAAACTACACCCCTCAGGGAATTTTTTAAGGGGTGTAGTGAGCGGTTTGAACCCACAGGTATTTGAGGAATTTTTTTAACAGTTTGAGTTCAATACAAAAAAATCACATTTTTCACATAATGTTCAGCTTTAGGCCCAGATTTATATTTTTTACCAGTGACAGAAGGAAAAAACGTACCCCATGATGCGTTACCCAGTTGCTCTCGAACACGGAAATGCCCTATATGTGGACGTAGCCTGTTGTGTGGGCACATGGCAGGACTCAGAAGGATAGGAGCGCTTCTTGGCTTTTTGAATGCAGATTTTGCTGGAATAATTTTCAGAGCCCATGTAGTGTTTGCAGTGCCCCTGAGGTACCAGTGCATTTGAAACCCCCAACAACTGACCCCATTTTGGAAACTACACCCCTCAGGGAATTTTTTAAGGGGTGTAGTGAGTGGTTTGAACCCACAGGTATTTGAGGAATTTTTTTAACAGTTTGAGTTCAATACAAAAAAACCACATTTTTCACATAATGTTCAGCTTTAGGCCCAGATTTATATTTTTTACCAGTGGCAGAAGGAAAAAACGTACCCCATGATGCGTTACCCAGTTGCTCTCGAACACGGAAATGCCCCATATGTGGACGTAGCCTGTTGTATGGGCACATGGCAGGACTCAGAAGGATAGGAGCGCTTCTTGGCTTTTTGAATGCAGATTTTGCTGGAATAATTTTCAGAGCCCATGTAGTGTTTGCAGTGCCCCTGAGGTACCAGTGCATTTGAAACCCCCAACAACTGACCCCATTTTGGAAACTACACCCCTCAGGGAATTTTTTAAGGGGTGTAGTGAGCGGTTTGAACCCACAGGTATTTGAGGAATTTTTTTAACAGTTTGAGTTGAGAACGAAAAATTCACATTTTTCCAATAATGTTCAGCTTTAGGCCCAGATTTTCATTTTTCACCAGGGGCAGAAGGAGAAAACATAGTCCATAATGCATTACCCAATTACTCTCGAGCACGGAAATGCCCCATATGTGGATGTAAACTGTTGTTTGGGCACATGGCAGGGCTCAGAAAGAAAGGAGCGCTTTTTTTGAATGCAGATTTTGCTGGAATAATTTTCAGACACCGTGTAGTGTTTGCAGTGCCCCTGAGGTACCAGTGCATTTGAGACCCCCAACAACTGACCCCATTTTGGAAACTACACCCCTCAGGGAATTTTTTAAGGGGTGTAGTGAGCGGTTTGAACCCACAGGTATTTGAGGAATTTTTTTAACAGTTTGAGTTGAGAACGAAAAATTCACATTTTTCCAATAATGTTCAGCTTTAGGCCCAGATTTTCATTTTTCACCAGGGGCAGAAGGAGAAAACATAGTCCATAATGCATTACCCAATTACTCTCGAGCACGGAAATGCCCCATATGTGGATGTAAACTGTTGTTTGGGCACATGGCAGGGCTCAGAAAGAAAGGAGCGCTTTTTTTGAATGCAGATTTTGCTGGAATAATTTTCAGACACCGTGTAGTGTTTGCAGTGCCCCTGAGGTACCAGTGCATTTGAGACCCCCAACAACTGACCCCATTTTGGAAACTACACCCCTCAGGGAATTTTTTAAGGGGTGTAGTGAGCGGTTTGAACCCACAGGTATTTGAGGAATTTTTTTAACAGTTTGAGTTGAGAACGAAAAATTCACATTTTTCCAATAATGTTCAGCTTTAGGCCCAGATTTTCATTTTTCACCAGGGGCAGAAGGAGAAAACATAGTCCATAATGCATTACCCAATTACTCTCGAGCACGGAAATGCCCCATATGTGGATGTAAACTGTTGTTTGGGCACATGGCAGGGCTCAGAAAGAAAGGAGCGCTTTTTTTGAATGCAGATTTTGCTGGAATAATTTTCAGACACCGTGTAGTGTTTGCAGTGCCCCTGAGGTACCAGTGCATTTGAGACCCCCAACAACTGACCCCATTTTGGAAACTACACCCCTCAGGGAATTTTTTAAGGGGTGTAGTGAGCGGTTTGAACCCACAGGTATTTGAGGAATTTTTTTTAACAATTTGAGTTGAGAACGAAAAATTCACATTTTTCCAATAATGCTCCGTTTAGGCCCAGATTTTTATTTTTTACCAGGGGCAGAAGGAGAAAACGTACCCCATGATGTTACCCAACAGGGAAATGCCCCATATGTGAATCTAAACTGTTTTTAGGGCGCAGGGCTCAGAAGGGAAGGACTTAGCATGTGGCTTTATGTACAAGCTGTGCGAAGTACATCAGGGTAAAACGTCAGGGCAATAAAAAAATTAAAATTTCAGGGACGTGTGGTAGATCTTAAAACACTCATTTATACAGAGGCCGGGTTGTGTGGGGCACGTTTCACACTGGTATCTGGTGTCTTTTCTTATCCCCTGTTTATAGCAGACTCTGCACCTCTTTTGGGGCCTTCCCTTCGTCGCAGTGGAGGGAATTTCACTGAGAAAATGCTGCCCTGGTACAATTCTTGTGGCCTCGCTTCCAGAAGTACTGGGCCTCTCCCCCACCTCCTGGTCCCCAAATATTAGGTCCTTGATAACTTCCTCTTGAAATTCAAGGAATGTCCCCCTGTGGCCTGCACCTCGGAACAGCACGTAGGCATTATACAGTGCCATCTGTACGAGGTGCACGGCCAGTTTTTTGTACCACACCCGTGTTTTCCGCATGGCTCTATAGGGCTCCAGTACCTGGTCTGATAGATCGACCCCTCCCATGTACTTATTATAGTCGAGGACGCAGTCTGGTTTGGGGGTCTCTGCACTGGTACCTCGTACTGGGCAGGGGGTACTGCTGTGGCCGTGTATTGTCGTCAACATAAGGACATCCCTCTTGTCCTTATATTTAACGCACAATACATTGTCGCTGCATTGGGCCCGGCTCTCACCCCTTCTGAGCAGTTGCCCAAGCAGCGTCTTAGGGAGGCTTTTTTGATTTTTCCGAACAGTGCCACATGCCACTGTTCCTCTGGAAGCGAGGCACTGAAACAGGGGGACACTGGTATAAAAGTTATCCAGGTACAGATGGTAACCCTGGTCTAATAGTGGGTGCACCAGTTCCCACACTATTTTCCCTGTTATTCCCAGCACGGGGGGGCATTCTGGGGGCTCAATTTTAGTGTCCTTCCCCTCGTAAATACGGAACTTGTGGGTGTACCCTGATGTACTTTCGCACAGCTTGTACAACTTCACACCATACCGTGCCCGCTTACTGGGCAGGTACTGGCGGAATTTTAGCCTCCCCTTGAAGTGTACCAGGGACTCGTCTACTGCAATGTTTATCTGTGGGGCATACGCCTGGGCAAACTTGGCGTTAAAATGGTCTATTACGGGCCTGATCTTATACAACCGATCGTAATTGGGGTGATCGCTGGGGGGGCACAGCTGGTTGTCATTGTAGTGCAGAAATTTTAAAATACACTCAAAGCGCGTCCTCGACATCGCCATGCGGAACATTGGGGTGTGGTACAAAATATCGGTAGACCAGTACGCCCTGATTGTTGGCTTCTTTATTAGCCCCATGGTTAGTATAAGCCCCCAAAATTTTTGTATCTCTGGTGCATCCACAGGGGTCCACTTATCGGGTCTGGCATAGCTGGAGGTGGGATTTTGTTGAATAAAATTCTGGGCGTACAAATTAGTCTGGGTAACAATGTGGGCAATGAACTCTTCTGAAAAAAAAAACTTGAAGAAGTCCTTCCCTCTGAGCCCTTCCGTGTCAAATTGAATCCCTGGGTTCCCAATAAAATCAGGGATCTGGGGTCTGTAATCTTCCGGGGTACTCCAGTGAGCATCTGATGCATTGGGGTCAGTGGCGGTCCTTGGACGCCTTCTCGGGGGTGCAGGGAGCTCAGACTCGCTGGATGAGGATGAGGATGAGGAGTCGGAGAATGCCAAAAAAGTGGGGTCGTCATCACCACTACCTGAGTCCGAGTCTGATGCAATGATTGCATACAGTTCCTCTGAAGTGTACCTCCTGCGGGCCATATTTATATAAAATGGGGCACACGGGGAAAAAGTTTTATTGAACGCGGAAACTTATGTGGTGTATTCACGTAAGTGTTTTTTTTTTTTTCTTTTTTTTTTTTTTTACACAGACGAATACACTGACACAACACGGACTAACGACACACTACACACTAGACGGACTAACTAAACGCTACACTAACTAATAACGGGTGACGGGACAGGTAACGAAATGGGAACAACAGGAACTTTTTTTGTTTTTTTGGTTTTTTTTTTACACAGACGAATACACTGACACAACACGGACTAACGACACGCTACACACTAGACGGACTAACTAAACGCTACACTAACTAATAACGGGTGACGGGACAGGTAACGAAATGGGAACAACAGGAACTTTTTTTGTTTTTTTGGTTTTTTTTTTACACAGACGAATACACTGACACAACACGGACTAACGACACACTACACACTAGACGGACTAACTAAACGCTACACTAACTAATAACGGGTGACGGGACAGGTAACGAAATGGGAACAACAGGAACTTTTTTTTTTTTTTTTTTTTACACAGACGAATACACTGACAGTACACGGACTAACGACACGCTACACACTAGACGGACTAACTAAACGCTACACTAACTAATAACGGGTGACGGGACAGGTAACAAAATGGGAACAGGAACTTTTTTTTTTTTTTTTTTTTTACACCAAGGGATACACTGACTACACGCTGCGCTACACTACACTGCTGATCGCACGCTACAGCTCACTCACTACACTTCTGATCACACACTACAGATCCCTCACTCACTACACTACACTGCACTTCTGATCACTCACTCCACTCTGCTACACTACACTGCCTGATCAATCACTCACTACACTCACTACACTACACTGCCTGATCAATCACTCACTACACTCACTACACTACACCACACTGATCACTAACACTCACTCCACTACACCACACTGATGACTAACTCCTCTCCACTACACTGATCACTAACTCCACTCTGCTACACTACACTCCACTACACTACACTCCACTCCACTCCACTACACTACACTACACTCACTCCCTGCCTAATCTACACTCTAATCGCACTTTATATTCACAGATATGACAGTAGGTGCTCTCTGTACAAGCACCGGAAACACACTGCGGTGCTTGCACATGGAGCCCCTACTGTAAACAGCGCGAAGTCCGCTGCTGCGCTGTGATTGGTCAGGGAGTTTTTCCCTGACCAATCACAGCGATCGTGGGGGAGGGACCGCTCTGATTGGTCCCCAGCCCGGATGCCTCACTTGTCTGCCGACGATATCAGCCAGGATCGCTGCTGTGTCGCCGCGATTGTCACCGCGGCGACACTTTAATGGCATGACGTACCAGGTACGTCATGTTGCGGGAAGTATCCCGCTACCATGACGTACCAGGTACGTCCAGGAGCGGGAAGGGGTTAAAGGGGTTGTCCCGCGGCAGCAAGTGGGTCTATACACTTCTGTATGGCCATAATAATGCACTTTGTAATATACATCGTGCATTAATTATGAGCCATACAGAAGTTATAAAAAGTTTTTCACTTACCTGCTCCGTTGCTGGCGTCCTCGTCTCCATGGTTGCCGTCTAATTTTCGCCGTCTAAAATGGTCGAATGGCCAAATTAGACGCGCTTGCGCAGTCCGGGTCTTCTGCTTTCTTCAATGGGGCTCCGTGTAGCTCCGCCCCGTCACGTGCCGATTCCAGCCAATCAGGAGGCTGGAATCGGCAATGGACCGCACAGAAGAGCTGCGGTCCACGGAGGAAGAGGATCCCGGCGGCCATCTTCAGCCGGTAAGTATAGAAGTCACTGGAGCGCGGGGATTAAGGTAAGCGCTGAGCGGTTTTTTTTTTTTTAAGTCCCTGCATCGGGTTTGTCTCGCGCCGAACGGGGGGGGGGGGGGGTTGAAAAAAAAAAACCCGTTTCGGCGCGGGACAACCCCTTTAACTAAGCAAGTGCTCAACTGCAGCTCCATTCACACTACTTCCAGCCAAGTATCCAGTCCCTTTGCTCTCGAGAAATAAGCCACTGCCAGTGATGTCTGGCAACAATTTTCTTTGCTGAGCATTCATATGTATGGGGGTTTGGGGTGTGATAGCTTTCGGTTAAACAAGCGTTCAGCTGAATGACATCTAAAATGCACTGTATAGGCAGCATATGATTCAAGAAAAAGTCGAAGCCCAGCTGTCCTCTTGCTTCCTTGCAGCGACATAGAAACATATGTATGTAGGTGTTATGCCTTATGCATTTGGTCATATTGGAATTAAGCCATAGTAGGGCTCCTATTCAAGTGCTGTATAAAATTGGAGACATATATATTAGTTATATGAAGGAATTCTTATAGCTCTATATATACAGTACCTATAGAGCCTGTAGAGTAGAACATGGTGGTCATGCAGGAAGTCATTTAGCCTCTGTGCATGGCTGCATATTCTCTTACAGCTCCTTACATTGCAGGGATAAGTTCTTTTTTGTTTGTCAGAGGGCAATGCACTCCTGATTATAACGTTCCTCAAATTTGGGGGTTGCCTGTAACATAGGAGGGGAGGGTCCGGGAATAAGGTTTTCAGACGGTCATCCTTATGTAGGGTATGATGGAGTTTCTTTGCAGTTTTCTTAGTAGTTTTACTTAGAATTGTAGGTCACTACTAGAAGTACAAAACTGTTTCGTTCCTTCTCTCTGTATTAGGCCGGCTGCACACGGCCGTGACGGGCTCCACTGCGAAATTCTGCGGCGGAGCCCGTCACGGTGCCCCCCAGGAGACCCCATACTTACCTGCGGATCCGGCGTCCTCGTTCTCGCATGACGCTTCCCCGCCCATCGCTGCCGCATCATGTGACACACCGGCCATGTCACATGACACGCCCACCGCATCACATGACACTACAGCGGAAGATAGCGTGAACGGACGACTTCCATTGACTGCAATGGAAGCCGTCAGCGCGTACACCCACGGCAAATAGAGCATGCCGCGGGTGAGGACGGGAGATTTCATGGTGCGAAATTCCGCGGTGGAATTCCGCACCGTGTGCCCTGAGCTATTAGGCTCAATAGGCAACTCAGCGGATTTTCGACGCGAATTACGCGGCGGAAATCCGTCTGTGTGAAGGAGGCCTTAGAGTAGTTGATTTCTGGCTATCCTGGTGGCTCTGGTGATTTAATCATCAATTCAGGTGCGGTGGTAGCCCTGATTTAAAAATGTCCTTTTAAGATGGTATAGATCAGTGATGGCAAACCTTTTAGAGACCAAGTGCCCAAACTGCAACCCAAAACCCACTTATTTATCACAAAGTGCCAACACGTCAGGGGCGGGGCTTATCACGAAGTATGATTTCGCCCCTGTCATTCTACAAAAGGGCAGGGCCAAAATAGACAGTGTGCAGATTTGGACTGCATTTTAGATGTGGAAATATTGCAGAATGTTCTCAGTGGAAATTTCTCTGGAAAATTATGCGGCATTTCCGCATCCAAAAAGCAGTCCAAATCTGCACACTTTGAAACAGCCCTGCCCATTTCCACTACATGTAAACATTCTCCAGTGGTAATAGTGACATCCTACAGAACCCCCAGCAGTAATAGTGACCCCCACAGAACCCCCAGCGGTTATAGTGACCACCCACAGTGGCCCCAGCAGTAATAGGGATATCCCACAGAACCCCCAGCGGCCACAGCGGTAATAGTGATATCCCATAGCAGCCACAGCAGTAATAGTGACCCCACCCTTAGCAGCCTCAGCAGTAATAGTGCCCCCCCTCCACACACACACACAGTTGCCCCCAGCATGAAAGTGACACCCCACAGCAGCCCCCAGCATGATAGTGACACCCCCCAAGACCCACATACTTACCCCCTCCTCCTTGTGGAAGCTCCGCCCCTCCTTTACCCCACGTTGCTGCTCTGCGCTGATTGGGCAGCATATTAACTTTTTCCACACTACTTCTGCCCTATTCAGCAATTGCAGCAACCTGATTGGTTGTTTGGTGAATCAGCCAACTGAAACAACCAATCAGGTTTCTGGAATTGCTGAATAGGGCAGAAGTGGTGTGGAAAAAGTTAATATGCATCCCGGCACACACTGTGACGTCAGTGTGCTGCCGGACGCCTCCTCCCCCTGCTCTTGCGGAACCTAAGAGGAGACGTCGGGGGAGGGGGGGGATTCCGGCTGCGAACTGACGTCACAGTGTGGCCGGGATCAGCGCTGCTAGAAGCACAGTGAGTGAATACCGCGGCCCCTGCTGGTATTCACTGATGTGGTGAGCGGCCGGCGGCAACGCGTGCCAGCAGGCTCTGTGTGCCGCCTTTGGCACGCGTGCCGTAGGTTCGCCACCACTGGTATAGATGACCCTCCCTGTCTGTTGGGTTGGAGCAGACTCGGTTGTATCTGATGACCTTGCTGTAAACGATCGACTTTTTGATGTGTTTAAGGTGGAAACTGTCCCATTTAAGGTATGTGGCCCGAATTGTTGAAATTTTAATTGAGCTTTTGTAGTTAATATAGTTGAAATTATATTCAATTTTTAGGTGCTGAACTGAAATTACAATTTTGGTTGGATCTAGTGATGTAACTAGAGTCCCAAAGCAAACTTTACACTGCACCTGCCCCCCAGTACGCCAAAAAATATCGTCCTTCATTGTTCCCCAACCCCCTATTCGCCAATGTCCCTGAATCAACCCTCATCATTCTCCACTATACCTCAACCAACCTCCATCATCGTCCAATGTCTTCCAACCATCCCTATCATTCTCCAATGTCTCCCAACCACCACCATCATCCTCCATTGTCCACAAACCAACGCCATTGTACTTTAATTTTACCTAATCAAACCCCATCATCCTTCAATGTCCTCCCACCACCCCCATCACCCTCCAATATCCCCAACCACCCCATCATCCTCCAATGTCCTCCAACCAACCCCTATCATCTTCCAATGCCCCTAAATCAACCTCCATCACTGTCCAATGTCCCCCAGCCAACCCCCATCATCTTCCAATGTCCCCCAGCCAACCCCCATCATCTTCCAATGTCCCCCAACCACCCCCATCATCCTCCAATGTCCCCCAACCACCCCCATCATCCTCTAATGTCCCCTAAGAAACCCCATCATACTTCAAAGTTGCCTAATCAACCCCCATCATCCTTCAATGTCCTCCAACCACCCCCATCACGCTCCAATGTTCTCCAACCAGCCCCCTATCATCCTCCAAAGTCCCTAAATGGACCTCTATTACCCTCCAATGTCATGATTCCTCATGATTTCTCAATGGGTTTGGGAGGCTCTGCTGATTCAGTTGAGTTGGATGGTAGTTTCTTCTGCGGTATTACGTTTCCTACCACACCATTACCTTTGTATGCATCTGTGCATTTTATATAGAACCTGTACTATAACTAAAGTACTGTGTTTTTTTCAGCCATGCGATGTGCAAATGAGTGCGATGTGATGTTTCCCATTGAAAAAAATGGGAAAAACTTGCGATCCTCCGACAGGCTTGAAACACGCGGCTGAGGATCACAATTTCACAGTAGCTTTGCGAGGCATTTTTGAATAAAACACCTTGCATCCCCATGTAAAATGCACATTGGCAAGTGCGATATTTCTCAGCCCGATATCGCGCTTGACCTTGTGAATGTAGCCTTATAGTGGAACAACCTTTTTAATCCTATTATTACAGGGGTTGCTAGTATACATGGAGGGGGTGTTAATACAGATGGAGCCAAGCTAAACTTTTGCATCCGGGCCCAAGAGCTTGTAGCTACGTCGCTGCACAGAAACCTGCCCATGCTCGAATACATGTGCTGTACTGTACCATACACAACATCAACTGGAACTCTCGTCAACTATCCCGCAGGCAACCATGTTTCAATTAAACGGAGGATTTGCCACCCAGGGACGCACCAAAATGGCATTGAAGTGCCTCTTTGCAACCCAGAATGCAGCCCACTACAGCAAATTCTGAACAAAAAAGGAAGTAAAAACCTGCAAAAGCCAGCTGTATATTAGAATCCACAATGTAACTGAGGTTTAGTAAAAGGTAATAAATAGAGATGAGCGAACGTACTCGTTTCGAGTAATTACTCGATCGAACACCGCGATTTTCGAGTACTTCAGTACTTGGGTGCAAAGATTCGGGGGGCGCCGGGGGGCGGGGGGAGGCGTGACGGAGCGGGGGGTAACAGCGGGGAACAGGGGGGAGCCCTCTCTCTCTCCTTCTCCCCCCCACTCCCCGCTGCAACCCCCCACTCACCCACGGGGCCCCCCAAATCTTTTCGCCCGAGTACGGAAGTACTCGAAAATCGCGGTACTTGGGCGAAAAAGGGGCGTGGCCGAGTAGGCTCGCTCATCTCTAGTAATAAAGCATACACACATGTTATGAATAGAATGAATCTATACAACATTAGTAACTTTGCAATAACATTATTCTGTACTGATCCTGAGTCACAGTCCATATTATAGTTCAGAGCTATATTCACATTTCTGCAGGTTCCTGAGCTGAAATCTACCGGCACCCCTTACTTTTTCAATTTCTGCACAAGATTTGGTTTGATGATTTGCATTCTGGGAAGTGTAAGACCAGCTTCACACGGGCTCAGCTATGAGCCCGGCCAGTGACCTCACAGACCTGAATTTTCTGTATTGCGTATGACTGCAGCGACTTGCCGCCGGTCATGCGTTGCACAGGGTTTTTTTTGTATTTCCCGCTCCGTCGCTTAGCGATGATGCGAGTTCTTGGCATTTCCAAAAATTAGCCGATTTTGCTAGGGGAAGCTACGCCCTGTTGTGCATTTCCACTGCAGCAGCTACTGCAGGGAAAATGTAGTGCTACTGGACGACTGAAGCTCTGCCACAACCGGAGCCACTTTCAGTGAGTGGCTCTCCAATTTGGGTCATACACTCTATGATGTTAATATAAGCTAATTAAGCATATAGACAGGAGTTTTGCTTTAGGCAGAGCTCCTCTAAAGGTAGACATGAGCTTTATGTTTTTCTGCATGCTGAAATCTTGACACTAGATGTAAAGTTGAAATAACAGATACATTCCTTACATTGAAATGCTCCAAGAGCGGTAGATATTTAAGGAGCTATATTCCTCTTGGAATGTGTTTTATGGATGTATTATAGATTTCCGCAGAAAGAATATGGGAGAACCAGATACACGCAGGCTATAAGTATAGCTAACAGCTAGCAACTGATGACTTTTTGGCTTTTGGAATAGTCTGTGTCACAATATCCAGGTCTCAGAAGAAACTGAAAAATGTGTTACTTTCAGTAAGTGTCTAGCCAAATGTTTCACTTGAACATATAATCTTCCTTTACTGTAAATGAACAATGTCTGCAAATATACCAACCTTACTACATAAAGGATCTGTGCGGTGTCCAGCCAAATCCTGGAATGTGCTGTATGTATTTCTACATTCCTCAGAGAAGTGTAAAAACTAAAAGATAAAAAGTGCATCAAATACTGGATACTAATGTAAACCCTTAAAGGGCCAGCACCCAATGTGCATCTTCTATAAAACCTTACTGCACTCTCAGAACATTTTTTGAAGCATTTTTGTATTCACTCAGTGCAATATTTCAGCCAGCTCACTGAAGTTTTTCTTCAAGTTTAGAAAATGCATCATATTTATACAAGTGTGTGGAATACGTTAATTAGTGACGGTCAATATCAAAATACAGATTTAAAACATGCATATAAGAGCCTGTTATGATTCACGGCTGCGGGCACCATCTTCCCCAGCTGGTGGCTTTACGGCATGTGTTCTCTCCACTCCTCATCTCTTCTGTTGCCCTAAGGCAGTGATGGTGAACCTTTTACTGACCAAGTGCCCAAACTGCAACCCAAAACCCACTTATTTATCGCAAAGTGCCAACATGTCAGGGGGCGGGGCTTATCACGACGTATGATTTTACCCCCGTCGTTCTAAAAAGGACTGGGCCGCTTCAAGATAGACAGCATGCAGATTTTGACTGCTTTTTCGATGCGGAAATACTGCAGAATGTCCTTAGCGGAACTTTCTGTGGAAAATTCTGCAGTATTTCCACATCCAAAAAGCTGTCAAACTCTGCACGCTGTCTATTTTGAAACAGCCCTGCCCATTTCTGCCACATGTAAACATACCCCAGCAGTAATAGTGACCCCCCCCCCCGCGATAATAGTCCCTCCCCAGCAGCCCCAGCGATAATAGTGGCCCCCCCAGCGGCCCTAGCGATAATAGTGCCCCCAGCAGCTCCAGCGATAATAATGACCCCCTTCCCACAGCAGCCCCAGCGGTAATAGTGACCCTCCCTCCCACAGCGGCCCCAGCGGTAATAGTGACACCCCCCAGTAGAATAGTGACACCCCCCGGTATAATAGTGTCACCCCACAGCGGCCCCCAGTGCAATAGTGACACCCTACAGCGGCCCCCAGTGCAGTAGTGACACCCCACAGCACCCCCCAGTGCATTAATGACACCTTACAGCGGCCCCCAGTGCAGTAGTGACACCCCACAGCGGCCCCGAGTGCATTAGTGACACCCCACAGCGCCCCTCCCGAGACCCACATACTTACCCCCTCCTCCTCCTGGAAGCTCAGCTCCACTTCTGCTCGGCGATGATCCCGACACACTCTGAGGTCAGTGTGCTGCCGGACTCCTCCTCCCCCTGCTCTCACGGAACCTAAGAGGAGACGTCGGGGGAGGAGGATCCCGTCCGCACACTGACGTCACAGTGTGCGGCGGGATCAGTGCGGCTAGCAGTGCTGTGAGTGAATAACAGTCAGGGGAGCCATGGCCCCTGCCGGTATTCACTAGTGGTAAGCGGCGAGTGCCAGTAGGGAGGGTTCTGCGTGCTGCCTCTGGCACGCGTGCCATAGGTTCGCCACCACTGCCCTAAGGGCATACATAGGTGCTTGCTTTCTTTAAGAGCCGGCACAGACCTTCCCAATTGCTCTCCTACCAGTCATCGAGCACTTCTGGTAATATCATGCAACCTCCTACTAAGGAAGGTGCCTTAGCTTTTGCTCTTTTTGGTCCACCTGAAGATGCTATTCATTAGTGCTGATTTTTAGGTTTCTGATCCTGGCTATACGTGACTTCTAGAGATGAGCGAGCATACTCGTCCGAGCTTGATACTCGTTCGAGTATTAGGGTGTTCGAGATGCTCGTTACTCGTAACGAGTACCACGTGATGTTCGAGTTACTTTCACTTTCTTCCCTGAGAAATTTGCACGCTTTTCTGGCCAATAGAAAGACAGGGAAGGCATTACAACTTCCCCCTGCAACGTTCAAGCCCTATACCACCCCCCTGCAGTGAGTGGCTGGCGAGATTAGGTGTCACCTGAGTATTGAAATCTGCCCCTCCCGCGGCTTACCACAGATGCATTCTGACATTAGTTCAGGGAAAGTGCTGTTGGTGCCGGAGCTGCTATAGGGAGAGTGTTAGGAGTTATTTTAGGTTTCAAGAACCCCAACGGTCCTTCTTAAGGCCATAAATCTTCTCTATATGCGCTCAATGGGGCCGGCGGCAGCAGCGCCGACCCCATTGAGAACATATAGAAGACAAATCCTTCTTCTCTGCCACAGCTGTAACAGCTGTGGCAGAGAAGAATGATGTTTGCCCATTGAATTCAATGGAGCCAGCAATACAGCAGGTTCCACTGAAAGCAATGGGCTGCCGGCGTGCGCGGGGATGAATTGTCGGGAAGGGGTTAAATATATAAGTCCTTCCCTGCAATTCATCCAGAAATGTGTTACAATAAAAATATATACCGGCGTATAAGGCGACGGGGCGTATAAGACGACCCCCCAACTGTCACCTTATACGCCGGCAATACAGTGGAGCAAAGAATAAAAATCATTACTTACTTCTTCTGACGTTCTGCGGCGCTCCTGCAGGCTGTTGCTCCCTCCTGGTGTTCTGCGGTGCTCCTGCAGGCTGTTGCTCCCTCCTGGTTCCCGGCAGAGCATTGATTTCTCTACGAAGGGCTTTAAATCCCCGCCTCCAGAAACACACGTGCCTTCAGCCAATCACAGCCAATGACAATGATGTCATTGAATGGCTGTGATTAGCTGTGTTTCTGGAGGCGGGGATTTCAAGCCCTGCGTCCAGAAAGCAATACTCTGCCGTGGACCAGGAGGGAGCAACAGCCTGCAGGAGCGCCGCAGAACGTCAGAAGAAGTAAGTAATGATTTTTATTCTTTGCTCCACTGTATTGCCGGAGTATAAGGTGACAGTTGGGGGGTCGTCTTATACGCCCCGTCGCCTTATACGCCGGTATATATTTTTATTGTAACACATTTCTGGATGAATTGCAGGGAACGGCTTATATATTTAAGCCCTTCCCGACAATTCATCCTGCGATCGCCGGCAGCCCATTGCTTTCAGTGGAACCTGCTGTATTGCTGGCTCCATTGAATTCAATGGGCAAACATCGTTCTTCTCTGCCACAGCTGTTACAGCTATGGCAGAGGAGAACGATCTTTACGCTGACAGTGCGGGGGGGGGGCCCACTCTTGCCGCTATTGTGGCTTAATAGTGGGACCTGTGAACTTGAGATGCAGCCCACCATGTAGCCCCTCGCCTGCCCTATCCGTTGCTGTGTCGTTCCCATCACTTTGTAGAATTGCCCCGATTTTCACAAATGAAAACCTTAGCGAGCATCGGCGATATACAAAAATGCTCGGGTCGCCCATTGACTTCAATGGGGTTCGTTACTCGAAACGAACCCTCGAGCATTGCGAAAATTTCGTCCCGAGTAACGAGCACCCGAGCATTTTGGTGCTCGCTCATCTCTAGTGACTTCTCTGCATTCTCCACTTCTGACCTTGGCTTGTTGTATTGACATTCTCCTTTCTGCTGCCTACCCCAAGTCCTGGCCTACTGGTACCACGCTAAACCAGTTCCGTGTGTCCTGACCTCTGCATTGTCACTTGTATTGAAGCTAAGCTGCCTGTCTGGATCTGACTTTCTCTGACTACACCTCTGTTCACAATCTCAAGTTCTGCACCCTGATCTAATGTAGCATGAGTTGCTACTGCTCCCAGATTGCATGATTGGGACACTCTACAAAGCAACCTTGAGGAACAAAAATGTAAAGGGACAGTTTCAAGAAAACAAAAAACATTTTCTTATCAATAATAAAGTCTAGAATTAACATGGATATGCCAGTACTACAGTCCACGGCACAAGGGCCCACGTCTACATTAAAGAGAACAGCACTGTGAGGTCAGGCTGAAACGGTGCAAAACATCTCTCATATTACAGGGTCTATTAAATCCCTCTTACAGGCATAGGCTGCCTCCTCCTTCCCCGCTCAGCTGCGGAGTGCCGACACCTTGTACTGAAGGCGCTGCTTCGGTCCCATGCCCTCCACGGTGGTGCTGATGATGGGGTTTCCAACTGCAGAACACAGCCCCAATAACAACTGCAGCCAATCAAATTGTGGGCGTCGCTGGTGGGCGTTCATCTGGTCTCCACCCATTCTTCATGGTGGAGACAAGATACAACAGAACCGACTATCACTCCTATGCTTTCACACAGTAGCAATAGTCGTTCAGAGAATGGAGGCAGAGCTGCAGGAGATCACTCCGTCCGACCACCTCAATTCACTGCAAACAGGCAGTTGTTCATGGATGAATGACTGCCTATGTAGACGGGCCGTAATCGCTTGGTTTTTAGATGAGCTAAAAACCAAGCGACTCTGACAGGTCAGGATTTCTTGCTCAGTTCCCTGTCGTGGCCATGTGTACTTACATTACTTTCATTGCAATCCTTCCTATGATGAAGAGATGACGGTTGAGCCTGCCTCTAGTGTACACAGCACTGGCTGAAAAGTGATAGAAAATGTTGCATTATTGTGAGGATTGAAGGGCATCATGTGAAAACTGTATTATTTTAGAGTCCCCCCCATACACACTTGTTGCAGGATGACATTTAAAGGTGTATCAAGATAGACTTTTATCCCCTATTTGTAGATAAAAATCCAATCTGTGAGACTCTTATTGCTGAGAACACTACAAATCTTGAGAATGGGGGTCCCATTTTCTCCCTTCCTCCTCACTGCGGGTTCACTGCACCCCCCAAAGTGAAGATGAGACTTGAATAGAGCTATGGCTGTGTATGTGCAATACCGCTTCATTCGTGTCAGTGGGGCTGACAGAGATAGCCAAGTGCTTTGTACTCCGTTATTTCCATCAGCCCTATTGGAATGGGCCACTCATGCATAGCCAACACTCCATTCAGTCTGACATCACTATGGGTGGAAGAAGCGATGCCCAGTGATGAGATGAGGGGAACACGGACCCCCATTCTCAGGATTACTGGAGGTTTTAGTGGTAAGACCCCCACTGATCAGACTATCCTGTGGATAGGTGATAAAAGTCTATTTTGGTAAAACCCCTTTAATACCCCAATCACATATGCATCCAGTCTTCTGTGTCATTCCCATTGTTTGTCTCCATCCTCAGAGCTGAAAAATCAAAATACCAGATCCGCTGGACCTGAACAGCGTCAGACACATCCCACTAACTGTAATGGGGTCAATAAACGTTCTGGCATGCTGGAGACAATTTCCAGGATGAACTAGCACAGCATGCTGTACTATTTAGTCTGGGATTTTGTGCCGGATCTGCACCAGAGACTCTAAACAAAACCTGTGATGCAGATGCGAAAATGCAAAAAATAAGATTTCCATTAAAAAGTTAATATAACCAAAATAGGTAATTTTGTGATGCTACATTCTCATTAAAGCACATGTACTGTATATTAATAGCTGATTTGTTCTCTGCTAATAGAACGGTAAGCCTATGATACTGAGTCATCTGGCTGAAAGCGTCTAGAACACACTATTATCCGCTATTGTATAAGGATCCAGTAAAATTCCTCTAGTTCAGCACTTCTTGGTTTGGAATTCCAGATGGCTCAAGAAAAAATAGTTGCACACTAAATTGTAATTAACTGATGATTCATCATTTTATACACAAAATCAAGAACAATGGTAAGCAGTGAAAATACAGCTGATGCATTCATATTAACGCTCTTCTCTGCTGGTTCAAAAAACATGTTTCCACAGCATAGCAACATGGAAGATTCTGAGGTGCACGGGCTAGCCGCGAGTCAAGCAGCAAAGATCGCAAGGTACTGAAGAAACGCCGGCTGCATAAGAGAAGCCTCTTTATTTAAACAAAACATATAAAATCATATAATGAAGGTACCGTGTAACACCACATCCACGCTAACACTGCTTTCTTGATCATGGATAAAGGCCCATTTACACGCAACGATTATCGCTCAAAATTCGTTCAAACTATGGCAAATAAGCAATAATTGTTGCGTGTAAACACAGCCATCGTTCACTTTTTGGCTGAATGATGATTTTAAGATGAGCCTAAAATCCATTGTTCAGCCAGAGAAAGATAACACAGACTGCATGCTATGCTCTCAGCGGGTGCAGGAGATTACATTGTATTCTGCTAATAGCCCCTGCTAGAACAATGCAGCTCTGTGCAGAGCCCAGTCCACATGCTGTGCACTGCAAACAGCTCAGGGAGGCCCTTTTACACGCAAATGAAGCTGATAAAGTGTTAATATGCAAAATGATTGCTATAACTGTCAATCTTTCAATCGTTTGAAAGACTGTCTTGGGTGTAAATGCACCTTAACAGACCCACATGGTGGTACTCCTTAAAACCAATCATGTACCAATCATCTATCATACAATGTGATGGCGTGCATATAATTAGATATATTTTCACAGAACCCAATTCACATACAATCCATGTTAATAAATGTAGAGCAAGTCATTTGTAAGATTCAAACCCTCTAGTTGACATTTTAGAATCCAATATGCCTCTCCACTGAGAACAAATTTTCTCCATTCCCTTCCGTGAGGAAGTTTCCATACCGCTTCATTACCGTTGAATCTGATCAAATGTAAAGATCCTGCATGATATTCCAGAAAATGTCTTGCTACACCTGAAGCGTTTTTGCTACTCTTTTCTAGATCATGAATATGCTCCATAATTCCAGTCTTTAATTTAGGAATAGTGCATCTATATAGATCGTATTACAGCTGGTGCAAAACACGTTATATGTAACGTACGTCTTATCAGGGTTAATAACAGTTTTTATACAAAAATGGAATTCACCACCTGCAATTTTAATGGGGATCGGGAGGCATATTGGATTCTGAAATTGGGAACACGTCAACCAGATGGTTTGAATTGCAAAAATGACTTGCTTTACATTTATTAACACATGGATTGTATGTGAAAATGTATCTAATTATATGACGTGTCATCATATTGTATGAGAGGTGATTGGTCCATGACTGGTTTTAAGGAGAAGTACCATGTGGGTCTGTTAGATGTGATCAAGAAAGCAGTGGTTTTCAAAACACAACTCAGCATGAACATGGTATTACATGGTAACTTCACTATGTGATTTTATATCTATTTTTATCAATTAAGAACATTTTTATTGTAATTTTGAATTGTACAATAAAAACAGATATTACATTTTATGCAAATAGAATTTTAGAAACATATCACATATCAAATTATATATGTATAATGCAAATTTGCATCAAAAATATAATAAATGAGTCTAACAAACAGGGATTAGAGGGAGAAGAGTAGCAACCAAGGTTTCCACATTAAGTGGTATTTTTGAATGTGATTATTACGTAGGGCATGGGTTTTTCATGAGCATTATGGTCGGAGTTATAGCTATTTTTAAATTAGGAGCATTCTTTTATGGAGCCGGTGTTTCTTCAGTATCTTGAGAACAAAGCTGGCCATCATAATTCTAAAATAGATGACTTCTTTATAATCTTACTAATTAAGATTGGGGTCGGGGTGGGAGGTAATGCGTCTTTTTGTGCAGAGCACCACAGGAAAGAGCACTATGATGGTGTAGAGTGTCTTATATAAGCCATGCAATGCCCCCTTGTAAAAAGCCAAGCAAATGAGTGATGCAATAATCCTCCACAGTGCCACTTATTAGAAGGTAGCTACCCTATAAGTCAAAATCTGACTGTCAGGACTGGAGTCCGGGATACTGGAAGTCCTTGAAAGCCTGCAACTGCCGTCCCTACCTACTTGCCCCCCTGGGCAAAGCCCCAGGGCAACAACTGGGCGACGGTCCCTACACTTAATAGGTGAGCGGGACACAGGGACTGACAAATAGACAGACACTGGAACAAACAACACAAAGGCGAGTCAGACTATCCGGGTCGGCAATAGAAGGGTGGTACAAAAGGGTCAGGCAAATGCAAGGTCGGGTCCAGAAAGCAGAGAGTCAAAACGGGAGTCAAAATACAAGAAAACGCGGATGCAGCTGGAAGACCAAACTAACACTGGCAAAAGATATGAGCACAGACACGTTTAAATGCTGTCAGAGCTCCTGCTCTAGCAGTTGATTGGGGCAGGGAGTCTGACAGCTAGAATACACACAGCTGCGCTGGGGAACCCGCCCCCAGCCCTGCAGGACGGGCGGAGATCAAGACACGAGCCTGGTTGCCATGGTGCTGAGGGCGCGGGACGGAACCCGCCACGTCCCTAACAACCTGGCAGCGAGGAGGAGCGTGGTGGCCAGGGAAGGAAACCAGGACCAGGGCCCCCCTGTGCCGCATGGTTGACAGGACCAGAGGTGTGGGCACAGAGGACCCATGAGCCGCCGCTTCTGACACTGACCTTTTAACAGACCTTGCAGGCGCACATCTAACATCAGATGGCACTGTGGAGGATTATTCCATCACTCATTTACATGGTGGTAAATTGCGGAAACTGGAAAAAGTTGAATTTTTGGCGACTGAATTTTCCATTAGAGAACCATATTTTTCCCATTTAAGAAAATAAAGACTAAAATATGAATTCATAATTTAGTCTCCAATATCTTATATGGCATAAATACAGTTCCATGACAGGAAATAAGGGGACATTGCTGACTATTCTTTACACCAATATTACCAAAATGAACAACCAGTTAAAGGGATTGAGTCATCTCGATATTGCTTTCCCATTTCTTATTGAAACATATGAAGTTCCTAAAGGCAGAGCCCCCCGTTTGGGACTGTTGGCAGACTTGGTATATCCATTAATTACATTGTTGGACATTTATTTGGGGTTACAAAAGCTAGACTGCAGGGAAAATGAGCAGTCAACCACTATTTTTCAAATCAGCTTTTTGATAGGGGTTTTTAGAGGTCAAACATGATCATTCTCATCACAAACCACCCCTATCAATATGATAGGGAAAAATCTGATAAATCTGATCTGTAACAGCAAACAAACTGTATAGTCCAATTTAGTCATTTTCTCTATCTATGTACAAAGCAGGGACAAATGGAAGAAAATATGAGAGTGCAAAACTGCAGGATTATACTACACAGAATTTGTTTGTAGTCTGATACCGGGAAGACCCTTAGGCCATTCTCACACAGGGCGTTGGTAAAATGCCGAGATTTTGATTGCCGCGTTTTACAGCAATCTTCATCTGCGTTTTCTAAGGCAGGTTACTGCATTTGACAGCGTATTTTAACGCACCCCATCATTGTGATGGGTGATGAGGTACGTTAAAAATCCAGAAAACACGCCAAAATAGAGCAGACAGCGCTCAAAAATTGCAGCGTTAGAAAACACCTCATTCGAACCCAGATCTGCAAGGCTCCATTAAAATCAATGGGAGTGTTGTACTGCGATTAGCGCAGCATTCAAAACACTGCGGTAATTGTGGTAAAAAGCGCATGTTTGAGGTGGCCTTAGGCTGTAAAAATTTAGATGCTTTTGCAAATTGGCTTCATTTTTCCAATTTAGTGGACCAGTTTAAAATGACTCTCCGGTCCTGGACAAACAAAGATGGCCACAACATTTCGTTGACTACTTGATGCACACTGTGCATTAGTATGCATCAGTAGTCTAAGACACTACATGCTTCTCTGATTGGCCAATGCTGCTCACATGGGTAAGCACAGTGTGCATCAGGTCGTGAGAAAAGCAGTTGAGCAATCTTTGTTTGTCAAGACTGGAGGGCCACTTTAAAAAAATGGTTGCAAAGGTAGATTACCTGGATTGTAGCAATTCTCCAACATTATTAATTAAAACATGTACTTCAGCACTCATGCATAGTAATGAACGAATGTTTAAAAAGTTTAGTTCAGCAAGTTCACCAAACTTTTACAGAAAGTTGGGTTTGGTCCGCGTTAGCTTGAACTAAACTAGAAGTTTCACAAAACCCCTAAAACGCCCGTATAACACTGTTTAAGAGCCATAAAAGCCCCATATAAATCTGAGAGTGTTATACAGGGCTTTTATGGCTCTTCAGCAGTGTTGAGCGAACCGAAGAAGTAGAACACTGTTTCGGGCAGAACTTTGCTAAATGCTTGATTCGGGTTCACGCTGAACCGAACCTTTAGCTGAGTTTGACCAAAGGTTCTACTGGTCCAGTTCAATCAACACTACTCATACACATTAAATATCTGCACATTTTGACCAAAACATGAGTTCATCCACCATGTCCAGGCAAACCTTATTGGATGGGTTGCTAGCTCTATAGACATCACACTTTCAGCAAAAAGCCTCAAAATGACTGGCAAAGCTAGATATCTGGCTATATACTCTCAATGAATTACCTTGGACAGATGGGTAAATGGAGTGATTGAGATAGGTAAGGTCAGTCACTCCTACAAAAATGCACAGCGCTTCCAACAAATTAAATGTGAAGATGCACAATAAACCATGACTGCAGCAATTGCAGTAACAGGAACACATACTTGAGCACTCATACACATTTAAAATCTGCACAACTATTGTTTATACTAACTGCACAAAACTGCAAGGTACTTAGTACACATTTTTATCAAAACATGTGGACCCATCTGACACGTCTAGGCTAAACTTAATGCATGAGTACTTTGGGTAGTCTATGCTGCAAGCTGCAATACAGAAGATCAGGGTTCAATTCCCGGCATGTTTAAGTCATGATTTTAGTTGTGGTACAGTATATAACATGTGAAGGACCGAATTATTGATGTTTACAACTGTCACTGTTGTCATTATTACGATACATCCTTCTTAAGTGGTGGAAGAATATTTCCATAACTTGGAAACAATGTATTGCGCTTAGGAAACTGTCGAGGAATTCCACATATCCAAGTTGCTCTTCTCTATTTTTGGATGGCGGAAGCCATCACCACTAAAACAATAACCATTGGGTTTATAGAGTTCTGTTTTCTGAAGAATGAGCACTTCATGTTTTACTTTTCTGATTCATACATCCTCTGGGATTTCTTCTATCGACTGTGTTATTTAATTGAATTTCTGTACAATAACACACTTTATTTTCTTGTAATGTAATCCCGAACTATCAAAAATACTGTACCTGTACTATGTTTCTAAGGATCATTTACAATTAGGTGAAGCTGTGAGCTACTGCCTTCATACAGAAGCTCTTGGGACCAGGAAACCGCAGGATGGACACTTGTTAGAAGTAAGAACATCTGCAGTTTATCTTGCAATCCACTTGTGAGTGACAATAAAAAATTGGCCATCCAAACCCTAAAACCTGTTTAAAGAACGTCTGTAATTGCTCAGTTTTTTCCCTTATCAGGTTTTACTTTTTTTCCAAGTTCTAGTCCACAAACGACTCTGGTAGAGATGAGCGAATATACTCGTTTTGAGTAATTACTCGATCGACCTCCGCGATTTTCGAGTACTTCCGTACTCGGGTGAAAAGATTCGGGGGGCGCCGGGGGGGCGGGGGAAGGCGTGGCGGAGCAGGGGGTAGCAGCGGGAAACAGGGGGGGAGCCCCCTCTCTCTCTCCCCCCCCACTCCCCGCTGCAACCCCCCACTCACCCACGGCGTCCCCCGAATCTTTTTACCCGAGTACGGAAGTACTCGAAAATCGTGGTACTCGGGCGAAAAAGGGGCGTGGCCGAGTAGGTTCGCTCATCTCTAGACTCTGGGCATCAATGATTGCTTACAGACAGTCTAATAATGCACCAAATTCATCACAGCGACTATCTAGCCTAAGTTTATACAAGCTAATAGCTGAGCTTACATCAAAAATTGTGCCAAAATTTTGCAGCAGTTTCACAAAGCCACTACCTCTTTTTTAGAAGAATTGGAAAAAGTATCTGAAAGTGTCTAAAAATACATATTAAATGTGGCGTAAAGCACGCAAGACAGTTTTCTGACGCAAAGCTTTATTTTGAATAGTAAATCTGTCCTTATTAGAGATGAGCGAACGTACTCGGTAAGAGCGATTTCGCAATCGAGCACTGCGATTTTCGAGTACTTCACTACTTGGGTGAAAAGTACTCGGGTGCACCGGGGGGCGGGGAGAGGCGTGGCGGCGCGGGGGGTAGCAGCGGGGAACAGGGGAGAGCCCTCTCTCTCTCCCTCTCCCCCCCACTCCCCGCTGCAACCCCCCGCGCCGCCACGGCGACCCCCGAATTTTTTCGCCCGAGTACGGAAGTACTTGAAAATCGCGGTATTTGGGCGAAAAAGGGACGTGGCCGAGCACGTTCGCTCATCTCTAGTCCTTATATATTTTTTCAACCTCCTGCAACCTGTGGCCCCTCAGTTGTCATGAAGTTATATCTCCCATGTACCATTGCTGTCTGCAGATTTTTGAGACCTGCAATTTTACTTGCAGACTACTAACTTCCTGGTTCTGTATATATGGCATAGTATATATGGCATAGTGATTGCTGCTTATGGTATCTTTGAGTTTGAGTTTGTTCATAACACTGAGTAAAGAAATATGCAAGATTGTATCTCTGTAGTGATTAGCAAGGATGTTTTGATTGTAGATTAGATTTGCTGCAGATTGAACTAATCACAGCCATTCATCGAGTGCTGGCTGTGATTGGCTAAGCGTCAGCCAATCACAGCCAGCTCTTCCAGAAGGTTGAGCTTTTTCAATCCCCGGCCAGAACAGAAGAAGGAGATCAGTGCCGGAACCTGGGGAGAAGCTGTGGCCGGGCTGACAGCGTGTCTAAGGTGATGTATGTATATTTTTTTATTTTTCCCTGCAGTTAGAGCTTAGCATAGGCTTTGACAGTAGGATTTCCTACTGTCAAAGTTGCATCGCACCGCACGAAGACCGCATTTTCGTGCGATGCGATGCAACACAGAAGAAGGCTCCATAGGGAAACATGGGTTACAAAACCTCACGAGTCCTGTGCATATAGCCGGACCTGTGAGGTTTTTGTGTCGGGTTGTCGCATGCTACAAAACATTGCATGTGTGAAGTAACCCATAGGAAAGCATGGGCTTCTCATACATGCGATTTGTAGCATTGTAGCAATGCTACAAAATTGTGCGACTTTGGCGCCCGTGTGAATGAGGCCTTAGAGTAATTTTTTTAGAAACCGCAACCATTTCAACATGTGTAAACAATGTTTTGAGTTTCTCTGAAGGCAGGTAAAAAACCATTTCCAAAGTATTGATCTTGATACCTAAAAAAACGAGTTTTGTTGCTGGTTCTTCAGTCTTCTCCTCCGCAATAGGGACCCCAAACCTGGACATAAATACCATGAAAAACTGCAACAGCAAAGCACACGTCCTATTGTCACAAGGATTGACAAACAAAAAAGTCATCTAAGTAGTGTATAACCAATAGGTTGCCCGATTCCATATGAACCACCCACTACAGAAAAGATGTGAAACAGGGGCATAGATAAAGGCTCTTGGGGACCCCAATTTCTTTTAATCCCTTAACGCAGAGGCGTAACTTGAAGCTCCTGGACTCCAATGCAAAATCTGTAACAGGGCCCCAACTATAATGCTTTATTCATAGTACTGGGCGCCCTATATGGATAAGAGAGGCCTTATGGGCCCCCTAAGGCTCGCCAGTGATGTGAAAACCACAAACTAATAATAGGAAATAGAGCATCTCATGGGTAAACACATGTCAAAATAAAACATATAATCCAACTGACACCCAAAAAGGTGAAAGCAGTTAGAATGCACTGGAGGTAAATGAGGGGCTGACTCAATAATGGATTTCACAATAATGCACAAGGGCCTGGTCACCATACGAATTCTACTGCCACATCGAAAGAAGCATAGGATATGGCGGCGGCTTGCTTGGATATGCCGTCAATGACCGAAATGGAAAGATAGGTGATGAATCAACTTAAATTTGCCTTATTCTTCTTTAGGGAACAGGTCAAGAGGGATAACCTCAAATTAGGTAAGGGGCTCCAAAAGCGGGCCGGATATCCTACCCAATTCAACCTCCTTTGTGAGATTTGACCGGGCTACTGCCAAATTTTCATTCACCAATTTTGGGTCATCTGTCGTAACAAAACAGATGAAGGATCATGCTGGATGTAAAATATTTCACTTAAAACCCTTTGCTGCCCCAGATTGGAGCCAGGAAGTAATGTTTTTTCCTCAAATGGGGAAAATTGGCTTCCACCTCATTGGATTTTTTTTTCGCTTTCCTCTGGATCAACATTGGGGGTAATAGATTGAACTGGATGGACATATGTCTTTTTTTCAGCCTTACATACTCTAGGGGTTGCTTGGATTTACAGAAACAATAGACTGCTGAGTGAAAGTTAAAAAAGATGGAGCACTCGTGCCAGAACTTGTATTTTGCAAGGAATTGGTAATGGCCATCATTGAACAGCCAGCAGGACCCATTTGGCTGCTGGACCACAGCTTTGGGAGCATGCCCTTCCCCCATGACTGTGGCATCCCGCGAGAAAGGACCGAGCCTGCTTGTGGGTGAACATAAGCAGTGACCATACATTAGTTGCCTTATTGGCCCAACCAAGATCAGACACAGAAGCCAGCTGATGGCGAAATTCTTAATCGTAGTGCTACCCGTGACCCAGGTAACCACCCCAGTGTACTGGACGCCATGCAGTCCTCCTAGTTATGCAGAAAATTTTTATGCACACTGGTAGGGTAAAGGTCCCCTGGGAAAGGGTAGAAGAGGTCTCCTGGCTAGACTATCCAAGCTGCTCCTTACACATGGGCTCTGGGAGGTGGGGCATATCATCACCACTCACCTCTGCTGCCCTTGCAAGATTCCTGGTTGAAGAGGTGCGCCTAATGGTAGTGGGGAATGAATGCAAGATGTAGGCTCACACTCAGCACACCGGGAATCCCCTCTGTGGTTAATAATAGGCTGCAATGGAGGAGGGATAGGCACCACTATTGCAATTAACACGGAAGGATAAGGCAATTTCACACTGGCAGCCCGTGGCCTAGTGTCAGGCCGCATTGCAGGCCTGCTGCCATGACCAGGCCACTCTTTAGGAGTGGGGCTGAGTCTACAGGGTAGGTGGACCGTCTCTGCGGCCTACCTCGTGGTGCTACTGTCTCTTCCTCCCTGAGCACCCCAGACTGCTGTTGACCAGAGATCTGAAGAAGTTCTGTATCCATGCCATCCCTTCAACTGTCACCTACTGGGCCATCTCATGGAGTAAGTCATCTGCCACACAGGGGCTCTTCTCGTCTCCTCCACATTGTTCCTTGGCTTGAAGTAAGAAGAAGAGGAGCGTAGCCAGGGTAAGGCTCTTATTAGGCTGCAAAGCCATCAACCCTATAATAGACCAACCCAACTCCTGGTCCACCCCAGGCTTAGGAGTTTGCTACCCTCATCATTCAATCTGCACTCCCTGGCATCCTATTTAGCTAGTGCGATGCCACAAAAATCCATGCCAAAATCTACACCAAATAGTGCAGATTTTTGGGTGCATTTGCTGCAGATCTTTTGGCTGTAGGAAATCTATAGAAAACCCACCATGTGTGGATATAACCTTAATCAGACATGATGTATCATCATCACTATTAGCCAAGGACAGTTGGTTAAGGGAGGAATGGAGTATCGGTAGGTTATAGGTTATCCGCATCCAGATGATCAGCTCAATAGGAAAACTTATATGGTGTCCAAAATTAGGGTTCACATAGGCATATGTTGTCTGCATATTTTTTTACACGTGTAATATGCAGTAAATACGCATTTAGGAATGCACTCAAGTGGGCGTATGCATATTTTGGTTCTTCTGCCTGTCGGCAGTCCTTTGACTTGTGTGAATTCGCAACATTTATGTGCATAAGAAAGAAAAGCATTGATTTTGTGCGTAAATGCACAGAGAATACGCAGGTTTTTTTTGTGCACTTATTTTATTATTTAACACAGCAATAAACTATTAACACTTCTATTTCTGAAAGCATTCTTACTTTGCAGCATTTTTCCACACCTGCCTAAAACTTATGCACATACTGTACATTTCCTTGACATGACCAGATATGGTACATCAAAAACAATAGCATGCAAACATCAATCTACCAAAAACCTACAGGTCTTTTAGGATCAGCTTTCATCCACAACACATCTGTGATACATTGGGATTTGTTAAGCCAGTGAAGAGAGAACACAACACCTGCTTTCACTGAGGAACACATTCCTACAACAGGGATACCATCCACTGGTTATACATGAGCAGATCCATAGAGCCACAAAAACGTCAAGGAGCTGCCTCTTGGATTACAAACAGAAGGAGAACATCAGCAGGGTGTCCCTATAACCCCAACATGAGTATCTTGAGGAATATTGCTACTGATCTTTAACTTATATTTCACAAACACAAAAGACTTAAAGAAATATTCCTAGATTTACCTCTCCTCTCATACATACAGTCACGGAACCTAAGAAATCTCCACATCTAAAGTGCCCTTTCATCATTATCAGAGATCGGCGCTTAGCAAAAAATGCAGAACGTGTACCCGAATCCTCCAGTGCTTTGCAAAAGTATTCACCCCCTTAGTTGCACCATATTTTCCCAATTTGTATTAATGTATGTAATGAGGCTCCTTGGGATGTTTAAAGTGTGGAATATTTTTATATAACTCAATCCTGATTTATGTTTTTGTCTCTAATCTGTTTGGAGAGCCCTTGGGCTTCTTCTTCCAGGCTCACGGGCCCTTCGGAACAGGTGTATTTATGCTGACATCATGCGACAGATCATGTGGTACTTTGATTGCATACATGGGGACTTTATTCAACTAATTATGAATAAGGTTGAGCAGGACCTTATTGAGGGGTGTCATAGCAAAGGGGGTGAACACATATGAAGGGAGAGAATACATATAAAGGGGCTGAATACATATGAAGAAGATAATGCATATAAAGGGGATGAATACATATGAAGGGGATGAATACATATGAAGAAAGAGAATACATATGAAGGGGGTGAATCCATATTTAGCTGTGTGTTACTATGGGTTTTGTGCCCAAATTCAGGTCTGTGTGAAAGTGCCTTAAATGTCCTGCAATTTGAAAATCAAATGCTGATAAATATACGACTGGCCTGTCATGTGACTGTTTAGAGCTTTCACTATGAGGGCTCGGTCAGGCGAGCGGAGATCTGCGTGTTTTCCTGCACGGAAAAAAAACGCACCGCGCGTGGAAAAAAATCCACATGACCACTTGCATTGCCACCCATATTTTCTATCTTTGGTAGGTGTGGATTTTTGCTCGCACATGCGGTGCGTTTTTGTTTCACGCGAATCTCCACTCACCTGACCGAGCCCTTAGGCTACATCTGCCCCGGAGATTGACTTCTTATGCACAAGAATATGTTCACACTCCTGAATTCCGCCTCAAAAACCACTCAAAATGCTCTGCTTTTTACCAGCTTTTTTGGTGCAGATCAACGTGCGTAATTTGCCCAATCAATGGTCAAAATTCATGTGCAGAATTGCAATGTGGATTTTGGCCATTGATAGGGCAAATTCCACGTGCGGAACCAAGTCTGCGGCCAAAAGTAGTGGATTTCACCTTTAAATATTGCGGTATAAATCCACAGCTGAGCTGCAGATTTCTGCCAAGGCCAGTATGCAAATGTTTGATTGCAAAGCTACACGTAAATTTAGCCCTTTTCAATGGGAAGATCTACCACCGAAATAACTTGTGCGGAAATGGAGCATCAAGACATGTCACTTCTTTTCTTTTTTTGCAGGCAGATTTAAAATCTGCTTGCGGAAAAAATCTGTGCCATTTAGACTACAGCGCAGATTCCCACTGAGATAAAGGAGATGCAGATTTGCCATGGAATCAGCTCAGATTCCACTGTGTGAACATGCAAATGTATTATATACGTTTTATCTTAATATGTTTGTTGCATCTGAAGGTCGTACGTACGTAAGATCTTAAATTAGTTTTTAGCTATAATTTACGCCAGTTCCTAGGATAATATATGTATATATATATATATATATATATATATATATATATATATATATGTGGCGAAAACCTCACTGACCTACTGACTGACTGACTTTGCCACTAATTCTCTAACTCTCCGGTGTCATACAAAAATGAAATTTGGCACAGCCATTCTTTAGTCCTAAATAGGAAAAGTAAAGAGGTCACAACTTGATTATTCAATTCTAAGTGCAAAAGTAAGTGACCCACTATGTAATGTAACTAATAACACACATCTGTACCGCACAAACGTGAAATTTGGCACGACCATTATTTAGGTCATAAATAGGAAAAGTAAAGGGGTTGCAACTTCAATATTCAAATTGTAAGCATGAAAAACTGCAGAAATCCACGATACATGAGATAGTTCTTTTCTTGGAAACCATAAAGCCAAGGGAAATGATTTGTATACTGAGGAGAATCTCAGTCCCAATCGGGTGGGGGAGACAGCTTAGCTGTCTTCCCCTTCCCTCCCCCTCGGCGTCTCTCGCTGCAAGAGAAGGAGGTGGGACAGGGCGGGAGCTAGTGTGCTGATCTCCCGCCCCTCTTCACCCCTTGCCGCTGTTTGCAATGGGAGGGGCCGGGTTTACCTCCACCCCTCCCATTGCAAACAGCAGGAAGGGGCGGAGAGGAGAAGAGAAAGGGAATTGGCACGCTGCTAAACTCCCTCCCACCTCCCTTCTCCTGTAGCTGTCATTGGCTCCCATAGGAGTCAATGCAGCTGCCTCTGCTGACGTATGCTGCGGAGATACACCCCTATGCACTGATGCATTGTAAAACAATGCATCAGAGGGACAGCATATATCGGCCGGAGCGTGAAAGCCTGTCAGATATACGCCAGTGTGAATAAGCACTAAAGCATTGGATTCCAATGCATTCATTTACATGGGCATTTTTTAGCCACGAAAAAAAATTCGCAACTAAAAATTTCTAAATTGACGGCGATTTTCAGCCGCGATTTTTCCTTACAGTGTCAAAAGATAGAACATGACCTATCTTGCTGGAAATTGCAGGGAGCTCCCATTGATGGCTATGAGAGCTGGGGGAAAAAAGGGAGGGAGAGGGAGTTTACCTGCGTCCGGCACTCGTTGAAGAACACAGCTGGCTCTATTTAGCTATTTAAGCTGAATAGAGCCATTCTGCCCAGCGCTGCTGCAGCATCCTTTTCACGCGATGCAGCCATCTGAATGGACGAAAAAACGCTAATTTTTTAAAATTAGATCCCAGCAATGCAGTGTTTCTTTTTCACACAATGCGTTTCGCATAAAAACGCAACACTCGTGTGAAAGAGGCCTAAAATGACAATTGTGTATTATAATTCTTCTCAATAAGGTGCTCACATAGTCTGAGGCGATCAACACTAATTGGTTGATGTCAGTGTCTGTGAACATGCCCCTCTGACAAGGAGAATAGTAACCCCAAGTATCAATACACTGACTATAGTAATACATATACAGGAGGAGTAACAAAGTAATGGCACAGTTCTAACAAAAGATACTCCAGAATTGTTATTTTATGGGGAAGTATTTACTAAAACAGAAGTGTCAGGAGAGAGAATAGATCCTCTTTAAAGCCCCAGTCAATGAACACATAGGACTAAGAAGACAATATTACCCAGAGCAGCCAAGAATTTCCCAGTTTTCATTACTATTGGCTTTCTAGCACTAGATAAGTGAGAGGGTTGGAAGGAATCGATTAGCCACATAACAGCATCCATCAGGCCACATGCAGGACTTGGATACAAAGAGACATTAACGCAGCCGGCTGCACAGATGATCCATGACAATGTCATTTGTTTAACTGCATATGAAGTTCTGGGTAATTGTGCTATAAAATGAAGTGTAAATGCCTGGGAGCCAGAGTGACATCTAGCACTGCTGTCAGGGATGGATTAGTGGAGCACACAGGCTTGGAGTCCTGCGTCAGGAGGGGAGGAGAGGGGCGGCTCATGCAGTACTAGAATGTGAGCCTGCTCCAGCAGCAGCTCAGATGAGCCAGCAATGCCTATGTGCCCTCTGCTCCGCCAGCCCGTGCTCTCACCTCTAAGCTGTGCAATCTGGAAAGGAAAGAGTTAAAAGGACTTATTAATGAGGCCGTAAGACCTAGCATTTTTTAACACTATCATTTCCAGAGCTCACTGCTTAGCAGTGTCAATGAAGCTGCTCTATCACCAAGCTCCCGCCACTGGACATGAGTAACCAATTGTGGGATTATTTGGAAATCTCTTAATGGAAGCTATGTCACCCCAACAGGACAATGTAGGACAGCAGCCACGATCTTCATCCTTGAGCGGGGAGCCCAAAATATCTGGGGGCAACGAAAATCGAAAGGTAATTGATTGATTCCAGTGGTGGCATTGCTTTTGGGTTGTTACAATGTTTCCTTTTCCGGATGGAACGTTGTGTTTTATAGAATGTGACAGATGAAGATCGCTGAGATGTAAACTGTCAGGGGATTACAAGTCTCAGCACACCCTGCTAGGGTTTTGTTCTGGGTAGAATGACACTTGTAGTTCCATTACAGCTGGGGAGAGGATAGATGGTTAATCTGGATCCACAGCTCTGCTTGGAGGTAGTGTCATTTCACTGAGAGGCAATTATTTGACAGGTTGCTATATTAGGATGGTTACACTCCGGAGGATCGTTGCTGCTGGCAGCAGTGCTACATGTCACATACTCAATAAATGAGCCCTATGGTGACTTGTATATTGACAGATGTCTGTAATGGGCAAGCTTATGGACACGCAGTACAGGCTTGTATCCTATTTATAGAGATGTAATGGAGTTTAACTTGTCATTTAACTCTTTGGCGTTGGAACACTTGTGCAATAGGTTTGATGTTGGTCCTAAATTAAGGGTGGAGCACAACACTGCTTCACCTGATTTGCTTCCACAGGGTTGTACTCTGGTCAGTATTTTGCATCAGTATTTAAAAGCCAAAATAAGAATTGGAACCTGCAAAAAAAGTATAATGGAAACATTGGCTCTTCTGTGTTTTGGACCCACTGCTGGTTTTAGATTACAAATACTGATGCACAATAATGACCAAAATACACAAGTGTGAAAGTGGCCTAATAACTCCTATGTAGATGTAGCAGAGTTGAATTTGTCACTTAAAATATTTTCATTATGTACTATTTATAATAATAGCTTAGTAATTTTACATGCAGTCCAATGGAACTATATAGCACATTGTGATACTGATTGTTCTAACAACAAATCCATCTCACTCTCACTCATATATATTAGATTAAAGAGCAGAGTTTGGTTTGTTAGCTATATAGTATAAAAAACACCTTTTGTGTTTGGTTAGTGAATGCATTTCCTCCTTTTGATTTATGCAATTGATAGAGGCTGTGTGACACTGTTAACTCAGTAGTGACCAACCATTATTTAAAGGGATTATGCAGTTTAAAGAATAAAAGCTGCAAATATTTTACATGCAAACAAAATGTGGCAGCTAAAGCCAGTGGTCACAGGTCCGTATGGCTTGTAACCTCTGGGATCACTGATTGGCTGCAGTAGTCACCGGCAGTACGAAACGCCATTGCTGGCCGGTTATAAACAATGACCATTGGATGACCAATGGAGTTGCAGAGGGGCATACTGGTTCTTTTCTTTACACTAGTATATGCCGATATAATCTTTTCATACACAAAAATTCCTTTAATTCAGCGTTAATGCCAGATTATAACACCTTCAGAATTCTGGGTCATTGCTTGAAACAAGCATAATATTTACTGTGGAGTGGGAGGTTGTAGCATGTTTGGCAAAGTAGGTAATTTTTACGGTACCCTAAAGTGGAACCTTATTATGCAGCCACCTTATATTATGACATTGCATGCTGAGTATTTCTCCGGTATCAAAATTGCTCCCATTACAAGTAGGAAAGTAAGCCTGCAGTGCTACACTGCCATGGTCATACGATAATGTATCTATAATACGGATCTGTGTTACGAACAGGTGGCAACCATATATCAGTATTTCAAAATTGTTTGATCTGTATTTGATGTCATTCAATTTTATTTTCTGTGGATTAGTATTTGCCGAACAGAAAATAATACCGATGAATGGAAATATAGAGGCAAAAATGGATAAAAGTAGGTCATGCTGCGTTTTTAAAACATGACTGTAAACAATACACCCATGTCATAGATATATAGATTTTTATTAGCTCTGTATTGGGCCTTAGGCACACAAACCTGACGGGCTCCGCAAGCAGAGTCTGTCACGGCGCCCCCCCCCCCCCCCAAAGACCCCATACTTGCCTCCGGATCCGCTGCGCGAAGTCCCGCATGATGCTTCGGCGCGCATGCGCAGTACAGTGCATGACGCATCGGCGGTGTCACATGACCCGCCGGCCGCGTCATATGACGCGGTGGGCGCAGCGCGTATTCACGCTATACTTCTGCTGTGCTACAACAGAAGTCTAGTGTGATGGGCGGCTTCCATTGACTACAATGGAAGCCGTCTGCCCGTATACCCTTGGCAAATAGGACATACCGCGTAATTCCACAGCGTGTACATTGAGCTATTAGGTTCAATAGAACCTAATAGCTGTGGCGAAACGCTGCGGATTATCGCCGCGTTTTACGCTGCGGAAAGCCATCCGTGGGCATTGGCCTTAGGGCTCACACCCACTTGCGTTTTTTTAACGCTGCGATATCGCTGCGTTTTTTTCACGCTATTGTTGATGGGACTTTCTAATGTTAAAAACGCATCACAAGTTTGTGCTTTGCAATTTAGGTGCAATGCGTTTTTATTTTTTAACATTAGAAAGCCCCATTGACAATCGTGTGGAAAAAAAAAATGCAGCGATATCACGTGAAAATACGCAAGTGTGCAGGAGCCCTTATGGTCTGAGAAACACAAACCAAATGCGGAATAAAAATACGCTGAAAGTGGCCTGAGGTAAATTCACACACAACGGAATTGGTGCATAATTTCGTCCCAGGAATGCACATTGAAATTCCACAACAACATACAGTACAATATAAGTAAATGAGATTTTAAAGGAGATGTCCCGCGCCGAAACGGGTTTTTTTTTTTTTAAACCCCCCCCCCGTTCGGCGCGAGACAACCCCGATGCAGGGGTTAAAAAAACCACCCGCACAGCGCTTACCTGAATCCCGGCGGTCCGGTGACTTCAATACTTACCGCTGAAGATGGCCGCCGGGATCCTCTATCTTCGTGGACCGCAGCTCTTCTGTGCGGTCCACTGCCGATTCCAGCCTCCTGATTGGCTGGAATCGGCACGTGACGGGGCGGAGCTACACGGAGCCGGCATCCTGCACGAAAGGCTCCATAGAAGAAAGCAGAAGACCCGGACTGCGCAAGCGCGGCTAATTTGGCCATCGGAGGCCAAAAATTAGTCGGCTCCATGGGAACGAGGACGCCAGCAACGGAGCAGGTAAGTATAAAACTTTTTATAACTTCTGTATGGCTCATAATTAATGCACAATGTATATTACAAAGTGCATTATTATGGCCATACAGAAGTGTATAGACCCACTTGCTGCCGCGGGACATCTCCTTTAACAAACCACATTCCCTTGCTGCAGAAAAAAACAATGTGGAAAATAAACATGCATCGGATTTTCACTGTGCATCTTATTAGTTGCAATGCAATGATTGAAATCTGCATGAAAATTTGCATGTGGATTTAGGTGCAGACTCTTTCTACAAGTGTGACTATGCCCTAACAGCACCTGCTGGCAAAGGTTTTGATGTAGGTTTATTATAGGAATCCTTTCCACTTCTATGTGGAATGATTGCAATACAGGGATGTATTAGAGAACTGTATTTTAAGCACTTGTCTCATATTTGATATATGTATGAACTGGTTCCAAGCTGGTGCTTCTGTTTCATCCATGTACGTAGACCAAAGTGAGCCCCATAGCAAAGGAGACCTCTCACCTGGCCCCCTATTCTGGTGCTTGGTTTTACCACCCAGAACAGAATGGCTTGGTGTTTGCAGTTCTGTTGATGGTTGGGCCAATTCTTCATCCTCTAGCTTCCTTGCAATGCAGTTCTTCTGGAGAGGGGAGTCTAGCGCAGCTTCTAGCCTCCCAATAGCAAACTGAATGGAACCAACAAGGACTGAGCTTCTTTCACTAAAGCTACAGCATGTGTACACAGATAAAATCTGTATCTGTATATTTTAATGAAAACTGTGGCAAAAATCCACACGTTTTAGCACAGATTTGTAATACTGTAGTTGCAGATCTGCTTCTTGATTGGCTTAAGACCCATTTAGACCCAACGATTCTCGCTCAAAATTCATTCAAAGCCGTCTTTTGAGCGAGAATCGTTGGATCTAAACGTGCAGCCATCGTGCAGTTTTCGTTAACGATTCGCTCATCGTTGTCTTTCACCAAGCTGAAAGACAACGATTAGTCTTATCATGACCGCGCACTGAGTTCTCAGCGCGAAACTGCTGATACTATTGTTTAAGCTGGTATCCTGCTCGGAGAACACAGAAGTATGCAGAAGACAGTGCTCTAGCTGCGTTATGCATACCCTGCTCGGAGCGGACAGCTGTATACCAGCTGACCGCTTTGTGAACACAGCAGGAGTATGCAGAAGACGGTGCTCCAGCTGTGTTCTGTATACTCCGCTTGAAGCACTCATCGGGATACCAGCTGAGTGCTACGTGAACACAGCAGGAGTATGCAGAAGGCAGTGCTCCAACTGTGTTCAGCATACCCCGCTTGGAGCGCTCAGCTGTATACCAACAGGAGGAGACAACAGCTGTATGCAGAAGATGGCGGTCTGATTAAAAGAGAACCTGTCATATCCCCACAGTACCATTATCAAAGTTATGGAAGGTGACAGGTAGTCGGGTCAGGTATTTTTTTTATACTCTCCTGCTGTCCCTCTCTGAAAATCGCGCCAACACTGCTGTATCCGCTCTTCCCTAGACTTGTAAGAGAGAGCACCCTGTTGCACAAGAAAACCGCACGAGGTTGGCAGTAAAATCCTGGCCTGGGCTACTTTAGCACTGATGATCAGGTATTGTTGGAATTCGCTCAAATCATTTGATTTCTCCATTCTAATATGGATTTGCACTGCAACTGATCCATGGAAAACATCTTACTTGGTTTTATTACTTCATTAATTGGTGACTGTAAGACCTTTTGATGAGCCTCTTGTGCAGCTTTATAGACACTTATCATGTGACCCTCAGCATCCTGGGGCTTTGGGAGGTCCCAGACTTTCCAGAACACTTTCCCATATTGTTTGTTGTAGATAACAGCGAAGCTGATGTCACCCACTTCCTCATTTATGTCACTGATGCTGCACTTATCCATGTGGGAACCTGTTCTACCTGCTATGTACTTCAGCGCAATACATCTCTTCTAGGATCTTCATGTCAGCTCTGCTGTCTCCCCTGTAGTTTTAATTAAATTTAGTAATGTGTTTATCTAGCAGGTAGTGCCGCATTGTCATTACCCTTTGCAGGAGCCATCCTTGTATTGTTCATACTTGTTGTATACCTTAAGATTTCTTCATGAATGTAATTGGTATGAGCACTATAGGAGCTCCTGCTATATTTCTTGCAGCCCCAAGAGCAAATCCCAGGTAACCATACAGTGTCACTGACTAATATGAGACAGATCGGTTGCTAGGGACGTACTGCTTGATAACTTTGGTGAGAAATCTGCCGTTGTTGGGCAGTGTTTCCCTAGCAACCAGCCTGTCAGACATCACTCTTCTGTTCAGTTCAAGCTGTCTTGACTCAATAGAGAAGGCGGAAGCAGTGTGGCTGCAGTCATGCTATACAATTCCTTATCTCAGGTTTAATTTTAAAGGGGTTGCGCCAAGAAGGCCACCTGTGTTTTATATGGCCAGTTGGGGTATATGAATGTCATAGAATGAGGTCCTCTGCCTGAGACCCCCTCTATAGAAGTTGGAACGCAGAGCCACTGTGTAAGCGGGTTCCGTTCTAGCGCACTTTGTGCTGTCCTTGTATTACAGGATGGCCTTACATCTGAATGGCTGTTCTGTAATGCTATATTTCCCCAAGTAATAAAAATCCCAGCACACTCAAAAGGCCATTTTTTTTATTTGCTGCCCAGCAGAAATATTTTTTTTCACAACTGTAGCTCAACTGTTAGGCTACCTTCTGACATGGTGGAATCGCTGCGGGCATTCCGCAACGGAATATCCGTAAGAATTCCGCAGTAAACAAACCTGCACCTAAAGGGTGCAGATTTGGCTTAGTTTTTACTTGCTGAATCGCGCTGCAGAATTCAACCGTTTTTTTAAGGTTGAATTCCGCAGCACAAATTGGACACAAATCTGCAACGTTTTGCAAAAACACTGCGAATTCATCATGGAAAATATATATCAGATTTAAAAAATTTTGGGCATGTGAAAGTATCCTTAGGGCGCCCACCCACTGGCGTTTTTTTTTCCCTGCGAAATTCACAGCATTTTTTTTCTGCAGGGGTCTATGGGACTTGTAATGCTAAAATCGCGATCGCGCAAAATCGCAATTTACCGCGAATTGCGATTTTGCGCGATCGCGATTTTAACATTACAAGTCCCATAGACCCCAGGAGAAAAAAAATGCTGCGAATTTCGCAGGGAAAAAAAAAACGCCAGTGGGTGGGCGCCCTTAGGCTGCTTTCACACAGGCTACAAAAATTGCTCGATTTTTATTTATTTATTTTTTTCTGGCGATGCAACAGCACTACAAAATGCATGCTTCTGAAACCCATGCTTTTTCAATGGTTTCCTTCACATTAGCAATGCTTTCACTAATGCAATGTTGCGAGAAACAAAAATTTTTGCATGCTCTGGTTTTCTGCAATATATTTATCTTTTTTTTTAATCTGCTATGTTTCCCTATGGAGGCTCCTTGTTTATCGCATTGCCCGACCTTGCGATTTTAAACATTAGAAACTCCTATTGACTTTCACAATAAAAAAAAAATCCCACTATTTTATTGTGGGCTGCAGCGGTGCAATGCAAGGTTATTCTCAAGTAAAAGCATCGCTTATGCTACAAAATTGCGGGAACAAAGCTGTGATATTGCCGCGAGAAATATCACGATCACTCGTGTGAAAGAGGCCCTAGGGTATGTCCACATGGGGTGGAATTTGCTGTGGAATCTTCAGTCGACATTCCCTAGCAGACCAAAAGTTCAAAATCAGCAAATCTGGTTCCGCAGCATTTTCGCCATGTGAGAAGGTGGCCTTGGAGCAGATCTCAGATCACAGTAGTAAAATGACGACACAGTTGGTAGATGTTTAGGTCCTCCCAGGCAGAGGCGTAACTTGAAGCTCCTGGACCCCAATGTAAAACCTGTAATGGGGCCCCCAACTATAATGCTTTATTCATAGTACTGGGCTCCCTTTATGGAGAAGAGAGGCCTAATGGGCCCTCTAAGGCTCCTGGGCCCAGGTGCAACCGCATCCCCTATAGTTAAGACAGTGCTCTCAGGCCTTAGTATCATTACTGATGCATGGAGTGTGGGGTGAGCTTGGAAGGTGACATCTATAGCTCTCTGATGTTCATACAGCTTATTTTCGGTGTGGATTCCACCCCCAAATCCTAATTGAAATCCCCCCTAATTCTAGCATTTCAATGAATGCTATGGAAATCCGTGATGTGGTGCAAAGTTTTCTATGCATAGATTGTGAAATGCGTCTCATGGAAAAATAGAATTGACGCCTGCAGATCCATGGCAGAACTCCAAGGCTTAGCCTTGGAGTTTTGCCAGGGATTAAGTATCGGATCTACGTCAGAGAAATCCGATGTAGATCAGACAGTAATTTATAAGACCTAGAGATGGGCTATCCTGATAGCATGTTTCTTTAAAGCTACCCTCCCGGGCAAGCCAAGGGAGCTGCACCGCTCCTGTACCTACCTGATGCACATTGGGCATTTGTAGTTCATCAGTAGTCATCACAATGCTTTGATTAGTAAGCGACACTCTCGTGATCTGCATTGTCTTAGACTATTGATGTTCTGCCAATGCCTAGTGTGTAGTTAGAGAAGCTGTGTAGACATCTTGGTTTGTCTGAAACTGGATGGTCACTTTAAGTAATTGCATAAGTCATGTGTAGTGCCTATTAGCAGCTTATGCAAAATGATCGCTCAAACTGTCATTCTCCCTATCTTTTGAACAAATTTTAAGTACTTATCTTTGCGTGTAAATGGGGCTTTACACACTGGGGTCAGGTTCAGCAGTCATTAATCATAATCACTGGCATCATTACAATAAAAAATAACCCGTCACCTCTGTTAGAAAGCTTGAAGTAGATAATGAAAGATCACAACTGAAAATAGGAAGTGGACACAGCTCACCTCCTCCCCTACTCTGGACAGGTGACTTTTGCATATATCATGGAACATGCTCATAACATTCTCCCATAGAAATCATTTTTTGACTGAAATTTTGTATGTAGCAGATAAAAAACTGATTCACTATTTATAAGCAATGGGGACAGCTCACTTCCGCCTCATGTCCACAGATCTAATTAAATTGTGGAATCCGCGCATGTCACCAACGCATGTGATCTGCAGTTCAATCAGCCCATAGAGAAGTATTTGGGCATCCGCACTTAATTAAATACCTGCAGATGTGATTATTTATATATATATATATATATATATATATATATATATATATATATTTTTTTTTGGCAAATGGTACACGTGAGAAAAAAAAAAATCGCAGCATGCTCCATTTTACTGCGGAAGACGTGCGGATGTTCTCCATTCATTTCTATGGGAGCTTATGATCCGCAAATACATTTGCGGATGCACTGCAGATTTGAAGGTTAAATTCAATTAGAAAAGTGGAGAAAAGGCTGGGAGGTGGGATTGTGTTTAGTTTTTTCCCCACGCGGATGATCTGCTGTGCATGAAAAAAAAACGCAATCTGCATTCTCTTGCAAGCAGAAAAAAAAAATCAATTTATTGATGACCTGCAGTGCATCTGCTGTGGACATACAGGTTGCATAAGGACATCCTAAGCTTTGCTTGGAACCACTGACCTACAGTTGGCCCTAGTAAAATCATTAAGCAGCTGAGGTCACCAGTTGTTCTACATACTTTATGTAGTGTTATTATGCATCTAGCAGATTTGATGACACTCTGCTAAGACATTCCTATACGCTAAAATGGAAAATGTGAAAACTACTATTACTACTTTCTCACCTCTACATCATGGACATTATGTTTACTTTCCTCCAGACATCTTCACTTTTTGGGACTGCATTCAGGCATTGAGTAAGGACTGTAAACGCATAAGTTAAGCATGTTGAGGCCAGTGAAAACTTGAAGGGAGGCTCTAGTACCCTGTTGTACCACCTCTAGCTTGGATACAAGGTATGATACGGGTGCGCATGGAAGCCCTGGTACCCTATTGTGCCACCTCTAGCTTGGATACAAGATATGATACGGGCGGGTATGGAAGCCCTGGTACCCTGTTGTACCACCTCCAGCTTGGATACAAGATGTGATACAAATGGGCATGGAGGCTCTAGTACACAGTTGTACCACTTTTAGCTTGGATACAAGATATGATACGGACGGCATGGAGGCTCTAGTACCCTGTTGTACCGCCTCTAGCTTGGATACAAGATGTGATATGGGTGGGCATGGAGGCTCTAGTACCCTGTTGTACCGCCTCTAGCTTGGATACAAGATGTGATACGAACGGGCATCGAAGCCCTGGTACCCTGTTGTACTGCCTCTAGCTTGGATACAAGATGAGATACAGTCGGGCTTGGAGGCTCTAGTACCCTGTTGTACCACCTCTAGCTTGGATACAGGTTGTGATGCAGGCAGACATAGAGGCATACAAGTTCCATATAGTTTCCTGCAGCATTTCTGTTTACTGTAACTGAACGTCCAGAACATGCAAACTTGTAGGTGTCCCAGGTGGTCCCATATATGTTATATTGGTAATAAATCTGGTGACCAGGCGGGCCATGGAAGTGTGACAATATTGTGCAGGCTCCTGTGACCCCCTTGTGTGTGCAGCCGAGCATTATCCTGCTGGAAAATGCCTCTTGGCAGACACTGAGAGGAACACATGTGGCTGCAGGATGTCCAGAACATAGTGCTGAGCTGTCATTATCCCTTGTACCACTACTAAGGGTGGCCGACTGCTATATGTGAAACCCCCCACCCCAAACTATAACACCAGCAGTGGGGGCATTGTGCCGCTCGACAGCAAAGGCAGGATTGAAGCGCCTACCCCGAGGTCTCAAGACACGAACATGGCCATCGTCTGTGCCCAAACTAAACCTAGATTCTTCGCTGAAGACAGACAGGTTCCACTCAGTCGTTCACAACACCACTGCAAACGAGGGTGGGTATCAAACACAGTACACGTAATGGGTGCCATGAGACCAATTGTCCTTTAGTCAAGCGCCTGTAGTTTGCTCTGGCAGCCACATGGGTGTAAGGATGGTGCCACCTGTGTTGTCAGGCAATAAAATAGTTGGGGTTGCTTGTGCTTGTCAGACAATCAGAAGATAACCTTTTACTGGTGGTCTGTCAAGGGTGTCCTGCACCCAGAAGCCGTGTGTGTGCACCCTCACAGATCCACTGGTCCCAACACCTAACAGTCTGGTCAGAACAGCCCAGGTGGCAGCAATTGGTCCATACGACCATCCAGCTTCTCTCATTCCAATAAGTTGTCCCCTCCCAAACTCTTTAACTGGGCAAAATTTCTTTGATTGCCTCGTAGAGGCATCTAGTCGTCAACAAGCTCTACACAAGCAGAAAAAGAGGTCATTACACACAAGGAGCCACCGAGAGCCGTTTATAGGCCAAGGGGGTAACCCCTTTTAGGGCCTCAGGTGACAAGACCGTTCATCCAATTACTGCATATCTGCCTGCGGGTATGTTTAGATGAGTGGTTTCTCTTTTGAACAAGTGAATGATGTCGGAGTTTGTTCGGGCAGCCTATTTATACAGGTAGACACATTGTTGGCTCGTTCAAACGAGAAATTGTTCAGTTGTTCCTATTCACTGTGTTAGTGAATGAGAATGATCGATCACTATTAGGCCTCACAAGCCTGACTATTAGGCCTCACCCTCTTTCACACAGGCTGCAAAATCGCAAGATTTTGTAGCGATGCAACATCACTACAAAGCGCTTGCATGTGAGGCTCATGGTTTCCAATGGGTTCTTACACATCAGAGATGGTTTGTAGCCTGAAAGAAACCATTGGAAACCATGGGCTTCACATACATGCATTTTGTAGCCATGTCACATCGCTACAAAATCTCGCACATTTGTAGCCCATGTGAAAGAGGCCTTAAAACTGAAAAGTTAGTGAATGAGACAACCCCTTTTTTTTTAATGCCTGCATAAAAGGACTGTTGATCGAAAAGTTAACAATATCGTTCATCGTTCGGTTGTTGGCTGCTTTTCGATTGAACGCTTAGCATTCACGGTCGCTCGTTTGAAGGATTTTTCTGGAACTAATGTCGTTCTGGGTAAAAGGGCATGAGAAGTAACTGCATGCAAAGTTTTACAGCCGAACGACCACTCCTTCTATCTGCCTGATATTTTATAACAGAGTGTATATTACGCTAGCATTACAAGGGGGCAAGAATTTCCAAAAGTAATAAGCAATGCAGCTTGGGAGTTTCAACCCGCCACCTACGACACACGACCACCGTCTATGATGCAGTAACAGGTTTATGATGTTTAGCTTGAAGTTCATTGTCTGGGTTCTGTTTTACTACATAGTTAATCTGTTCCTATTTTCTGCAGTAACATTAAATTGTATTTTGGCATTTGCTGCGTCACAAAATGGAATATTAATTATTCATAAACACAGTATAATGTAGGCTTTAGCGTGACAGATGACTACATGACTGACTAATATCTACAATACAGCATTTGACCCACTTCCTGCACTATCCAAAAGTCTAGTACACTCGGGCAAAATGTGGATTAGGCAGCTACTACCCTTTCATAAATAGTATTGAACCCCTTTAGGCCACTTTCACATGGGCGACAGCGATATCTCAGCTGTGTTCTGTGCGATATTGCTGCGTTTTCTTGCTACGATGTCGTGATTTTGTTGCTCTTTTGATGGGATGGGGGGGGGGGGCTTGAAATATAAGCCCTACCCCCAAAATAAGCCCTAGCTGCATAAAAAAGCCAATACATTACCTAACTGGCACTGTCCCCTCCGCCGCACTTGTCTGTAGTCTTTAGCCTCCACTTCCTGGTCAGGGGGTTCAAAAATCCCACCGCCAGGAAGTGCTGGCTGTGATTGATTCATCGAGTGTTGGCTGTGATTGGTGCTTAAGCACCGTGGAGCCAGTGCTTCCTGCAGATGGGATTTTTGAACTCCTTGACCAGGAAGTGGTGGCTCCAGACTACAAACAAGTGCAGTGGAACTGCCAGAGGAGAAGTGCGGCGGAGAGGACAGTGCTTGTTAGGTAATGTATTCTGTTTTTAATGCAACTAGGGCTTATTTTAGGGATAAACCGTAGAACCTCATACTGTAAAAGTTGCACCGCACAAAAACCGTGACTTCATGCGTGGCAGCATAAAGGAAGGATCCATAGGGAAACAGAGTCTACAAAACATTGCAAACCTCAGCTACATTTATTTTTTTTCCGCAATATAGCAGCCTACCAAATCTTGCTAATATGAAGGAACCCATTGGAAAGCACGGGCTTCACATACATGCGATTTGTAGCACTGTCGTGTTACGAGAAAATCGCACGATTATGTCGCGCCGTGTGAAAGCGGTCTTAAGGTATTTGGGAAAACGTGAATCTCTGAGATACAAATGTAGCAAGACTTAACCCAACCCTGATAAGATAACTTTTTAAAGCAGGTTAGGGTATCTTAACCAACAAAAGCTATTGAAGGGGCAAGAAAAAGCTGCGTGTAACAGGTTAACATGTTAAGTAGAGATGAGCGAACGTACTTGGATAGGCACTACTCGTCCGAGTAATGTGCCTTATCCGAGTACCTCCCCGCTCGTGCTGAAAGGTTCGGGAGCTGCCGCTGCTGACAGGTGAGTCGCAGCGGGGAGCGGGGCAGAGCGGGCGGGAGAGAAGGAGAGAAAGATCTCCCCTCCGTTCCTCCCCGCTCTCCCCTGCAGCTCCCCGCTGGCACCCGAACCTTTCAGCACGAGCGGGGAGGTACTCGGATAAGGCACATTACTCGGACGAGTAGTGCCTATCCGAGTACGTTCGCTCATCTCTAATGTTAAGTAAAACTTTGCTACATCTGTACAGTAGCAAGAAAACGGAAGAGAACCCTCTGGAATTATCTGGATTCCTGCACTGTTTACTGATTAAATGTGATTTGATTGTTATCGAAGGCACAATAGAACTAAAGCACTAACATACAGGTATTCAAGACATTCATGTCTTGTATTGATCACATTGAGTAATTGCCCACAGTGTGGGGAGAAAAGTAAGTCACGGTATTAATGACTTATCAAAGGGCTAAATGGTCAAAGATGTTTCCATTAAATAGGGTTGTCTAGTTGTAAACTATTTATGGCCTATGTGCATCAATAGCAGATGAGTAGAGGTCTGCTGCCAGGGATCCCTGATGATCAGCTGCCCGCCAGGCCAAGTGTGTTCATGTATTGAGTTGCTTTCTGCAGGGTGTAGACAGCTCTGTTCCTACTGCGGTGGTCAAAGCTCGGTATTACAGGCAAAGTTCCCATTCACTACTGGTGGATGTGGATCTTCCTTGCCACACACCAGTTTGACAGCACCTGAGAAGCCCTGGTATTTACTCTCAACTCCTCCAAGTGGCATACAGTCTTTGCTGCAGGGCCCCTAAACTTTTACTTTCACAAATCGTTCCAGTAATGTGGATTCTGACAGGTGCACAGGGTCGAAGTGCAGAACCTGATGGTGTGAACAGGAACTTATCCAGAGAAATTGCAATGGTCAGTGCTGGCAGCACATGGCAACAATGAGGTCCAGGCAAAAGGCCATGGTGAGCAGTGAGCAATAACAAAGTCCAGTAAACAGAGTCGAGGTCATGGAGCGCAGGAGTCAGAAAAAGAATAAGCAAATAGCAGCAGGAGACCAAATTGCTTGGGTATCCACCCTAAAGTGTAAATGCCTAATATAGCAGGTACATGACCGGATTGGAGGCAGACAAGTTATGGGAGTGTATACCGGCCCTTTAAGAGACTGGGTGGAAGCGTGTGTGTGCTTCCTATGGACAGAAGTCACGGAGTGAGCAAAGGAGAAAGAAGGTGCTGGAGGCGGGACAGGACTTCCAGGAGTGCGAGCACAGCGGCACACATGTAATGTTCATACAAGTTTTTAAATAAAACTTGTGAGGTACAAGGAACACCCTTCCCATCATAGTGACAGAGTAACATAGTATGTTAGACTGAAAAAAGACCTATGTCCCTCCAGTTCAGCTCTTCCTCCCACTTAATTGGACTGGTGGTTGAGGTGAATTGGGCCTGTAGATCATCTGCACCCAGCCAAGGTTCTGCACTAGGCATGACACTGCATATTGGTTTATTGCTGATGCCTCCATTATGTCCCAAGAGTCTACTTTGCCAAGTCACAGTAATAATCCCTCATATGTCCAATTTTGGAGGCACTTTGAATATGATATTGGGAAATTGCATTATTACTTCTTGTAAGCAATCCAAATGGAGAACAAGGTCACCATATAAAATGTCATGATTGCTGGACTTTAGCACACTGCTGGGATCAAAAGTGTATTGTATAAGTCAATTGCAAGTCATTTTATGTCATCCTCACAGTGGAAGCTGGGATATGAAGTTTTGTTTGTTGGGATCCTTAGGCTGACTCCACATGGGTGATCGCGATTTTGCCACGAGAAAATCACATCTTTTATTCACTACCATTTATAAGCTTCAGCGATGCTTTTTTTTCTTTTTTTTTGGTGAATAATCCCGCATTGCTGCCGTCCGCGATAAAATCGCACAATTTTTTTTATTGCAAAAGTTGATGGGACTTTGTAATGTTAAAATCTCATTGCATCACAACGTGTTTGTAGTGTTTGTGCTGTGATAAAAAGAAGCCTCCATAGGAATACATGGGAGATAGAACTTCGCACATCGCAGAAAGATTGACCATGCCACGGTTTTTTATCGCCTCAATTTGGCATCATTGGTTTCGTATTCAGTTTTTTTTTACTGACTATCGCAGCTGGCGTTTTTTTTTTGTTTTTTTTTTCCCCTTGTCCGTATGGAGCCATTCTTACACTCTGGACTAGTCATAAGTGAAGCTTTGAAAAGTTTGGACTGAACTTAACATTTTGGAAAAATTTGTCAAACCAAATTAGTTAAAGCCGAAACAGAATTGTACATATACATCAATTTTAGGGCTTATTCAGACAAACTTTTATCGGCCGGGTATTCACGCCGGCCGATATACGGCGTCCCTCTCTGCAGGGGGAGAAGACTGGAAGAGCCGGGAGCAGTGCACGGAGCTCCCGCCCCCTCTCTGCCCCTCGGCACTATTTGCAATGAGCGGGGCTAAGTCCCGGGAGTTGGCTCCGTCCCCGTCCCGCCCCCTCCCATTGCAAATAGTACTGAGGGGCGGAGAGGGGGTTGGTTGCTCAATGCACTACTCCTGGCTTTTCCAGCCTCCTCTCCCTGCAGAGAGCGACGCCGTATATCGGCTGGCGTGAATACGCGGCTGCTATACGGTCGTCTGCATAAGCCCTTTAGGAGTATAAGAGCCATAAAAGTCCTGTATAATACGCTTGGGTCACCTAGGAGTGTATCTAACTACTTTTTTGAGGCAAAGTTATTGGAGAAAAAGAATAAAAGGTTCTTTTTCCTTATACTGTTTTTTGGTTGTTTTTTTTTCTCCTTAGCAATTTGTTATTCTCATTTTTTGGTTTTTCCTTCTCCTTTTTCATTTGTCCTCATCTTTCTGCTTCTCGTCGTCTTTCCTCTGAGACACACTGCCCAAGGTTAGGGTGCTCGCCGAACTTGCCTTTAGCCAAGTTCAACCTGAAACCGGACTCTACTGTTTCAGTTTGCTCAGCACTAATCTGGACACTGCTTCAAGTTGCCACTGGGATATGGGTGAATTTCTTTATCTATTATAGTATTTACAAGGCTATTGAGACAATTGTGACTTGATTCAATTCCACTGTCTTATTAGGGATAGTGATCAGAATGTTCCTTCTGTGTCTGGATTTGCAGTGTGAGAATCCCACCAAAAAGCCCTCAATATGCGGACATAAAAGACCCCAGTAAATATAAAGCAAATCTATTTTCACGTAATGCTCCATTTACATGGGACGACTGTCACCTAAACAATCTGCACAAGTGGGCGATGTAACCGCTAGCTGTTTGCGCTTGTGTAGAGCGTTTAGACAGGCAAATCACCACTGAGTATCGCTTGCTTCTCGCTGAGCGGGGAGCGTTTAGACACAGCGAGAAGTTAGCGAATCAGCGGTGAGTTTTATGTTGTTTGAAAGCGAGCGACAAATGAAAGGTAAACGAATAATAAAAAATGGCTTTGCATTTGGACTTGACAATTATCACGCATTTTCATTTGTTTGAATGAATTTTGCGCTATAATCATCCCGTGTAGATGGCCTTTAAGCCTGTTCTTTTATTGGGCTGGAAAATAATTGGTGACCACAGGGAAATCTTAACTACAGTGTGAGTATCCCATAAGCTGCCCCCGTCATCTCGACATCCTGGTAAGGATAAGAAGGTATATGGACGCCAAACTAGAATTTTCATGTTTTGCATAGAGTTGGATAATTATAATATAATTTTTGTCCTTTTACAACAACCCTCATTTGAAACTTAAGCCAGCTTGTGAACTAGGTGATTTGATCTGACTTCAGAACCCCTCAGTAGTCAGCCCTACTCGCCCCAGGAAGCAGCAACGTCCTAAACCTTTTCCTGGCAGCAGTTACTACCTGTCTGCCATTATGATGAATGGGTGCAACAGGTCTTCCAGTGCAAGAGCTGCTTTTTGTTAGTGGCTTTCCAATCCGGTAAACAGAGGGTGAACCAAAACCTAGAACGTTCTTATGCACTAATAAAGCATATATAAAAGGTCTGCCTGTGAAAGAAAAATGTTACTTTTGATCTAACTTATAAAATGAAAATTTATGTAAACTGCATTCAGTTACTCAATTCCCCAACGTAGTCAATCATCAATTGTGAGACTTGTTGAATATTCATGGAAGTGCAGCCTGTGTGATTGACACCAGTTAACACTGTCTGACAAGCTTAAGGGTGGATTCACACGGCCATAGGCGTTTTGTCATGCGCCCGCCGGCGCCATAAAAACTCATGAACAGGCGCACAAATCTAACGTTTAGCTTAGCTCTGCTAAACTGTTCTCCCCCTTCCCTCCTCTTCGCCGGCTCTCTGCAAGGGGAGGAGCATGACGAGGTAGGAGCTAGTGTGCTAATCTCCAGCTCTCTCTCCGCCCCTTGTCGGCAGCCAGCAATGGAAGGGCATGGAGCTTGGCTCTGCCCCGCCCCCTCTCATTGTAAACAGCGGGCAAGGGTCGGAGAGAAGGGGGTAAGAGTTTAGCAGTCACGCTTCTCCCTTCTCCGCAGCTGCATAGGCTCCCATAGGAGTCCATGCAGCCACTGCCGGCGTACATTGGTTCACAATGCATTAGTGCACCAGGAGGTCTCGGCAACCTCACTCCACTGATCAAGACTTTTGACATGTCACTCTAACATTTTGTCAAGCTTTTTGAAAAAAGGGCAGTCACTCTCTAAGGGTAGTTTCTACAGCAACCATGTGATTTATTTAGCAGCTTCAGGCTTCTTTCACATGAGTGCCTATATGCTGTTGTTCCTTGAAGCACGCCCGTGCTTGAGTGTTTTTCCCCTGGCGAAATTTCTCGTAAAATCTCTGACATTGCTTTAAAAACAAGCAGCACACCTGCTGTCTTCATTGGTGCAACGTTTGATCTAGGAGGCCTCACGTGGATCTTCTTTGGTTTTCAGTGAGACCTCTGTGCTACGATTGACACCTACACCACTGTACACTGTTTTGACCAATTTTTGGAAGGAGCACAGTGTTCCCAGTAGGGCTGTATTCCCATGCAATTGGAGGGGAGTTCTTTGGCTGCATTGGGGACCTTCTGGAGGGCAAATTGGTGAACCCGATTTTTAATCCTCTTGACTTTAATGGAAGCTGGAAACGGACTTCCCGATTTCACAATAATTTTCATGAAATCTGCCTGATACCGACACAACTATTATTCCATAAATCGCTCATTACTACTTATGAATACATTTGTAATTTCATTCCTCTCCTTATTCAAGATATCTTGCTGTCAGTGAAAGGAAACATTCTTCCACACACAGGATAGTTGTTGGCCAAACACTCCTTCAGCCGACAGCTATCTTGCCTATCCTATACATTTACGTTTGACTTAACTGAGCGTACATGTGTTCTGCCTTCAGAGAGGGGAGAGAACCTCCCAAGAACAAAAGGATCAGGCAATTGAAATCCAACTGCCCAGTTCTTAGCTCCTACCATCTCAGGTGTTTCAGTTAACCACTGCGCACATTAGATGATTACCCTGGCATGCCAAAATCATCAGTTTTAGTTGGTCGGACTCTATTGTCTATGGCCAGTTTTAACAATCTCTAAAAGAGTCCCATTTTTTTTTTTTTTTTTTTTTTTTTTTTTACATTTTGCCCTGGGACCCCCATCCCTTGGTGTACAGAGTTTCATCTAATCCAGACAACCCATCACTGAGTCAAACCTCCTGGACCCCAGACACAAACATTTTTACATTTTATTACTTTTTTTTGGAACATAAAAATTTGCCTTCTAGGTGAATCTGATCAAAGACTTTTTAGACTAGATACCATTGTAACAAAATTCTCTGTCAGCATCTACACAGAGAATAAGACTGAAACAAGCAGACTAGTGGTGGGTGTAGATGGGCCTTAACTATAATGACTGCAGAGGATGTGATCGCACCTGGGCCCTGGAACCTTAGCGGGGCTCATAAGGTCTCTCCTCTGTAGGAGAACTGTACAGCATTATATTTGCGGGGCCCCGTAACAGACTTTGCACTGGGGTCGAACTGCTTCAGGTTATGCCTATTGGTGTAGAAAGTGTGGCAATAAAGTGAGACTATTGCAAACTTTTTATTTTTTTTTATATTTTATTCTTGCTATTTATAGGCATCATGGTGCAAGTTCTGTTAAAAGGTCAGATATTGAGTTGTATTGTAACTGCCCTCCAATAGGTGGCACTGCAGAGGCAATCTCAATCTTCTACAGTAATGGTATAACTTTTTTCCCAAGGAGCATTGTGTGATTTTTTTTTTTTTTTTTTTTTTTAAAGCCATGATATACTGGGATGATATACTCTCCACAAGGTGAAACGGTACTGCCCTCCAGAACTAGACCTTTTTTTCCCCACTTTAACTCTTATAGATTTAATTGACAAACCTAAATTGTAAGTGTTGCTACTTGTTCATCAATTATAATTGGACCCTCCTTCTCTCAGTAGATGAGTGCTTAAGTGATGGGCTCAAATGTGGATATGCCATAAATGCTTAAGACAGAAGCACCCCTTTAAATATATCAGTATTAGACCATCCATCAGTAATATTTGTGTATGCTGCTATCATTTACAGTATGGCAGACCCAGTGACATTAACGGGAGGATCGAGCTCGTACAATACTGCTGCCAAATTCATTCATTTTTAGTCAAGATATTTTATTTGTGAGGAAATTTCCACTCTCCCCCTGATATTTGCACACTTTTTTCTTCTATTTGTGGTGTGTCATGCACGTCTCTTGATTTATTCTGTTTCCAACATATGTCAACATTCTTGTCAGATCAGCCTCCGTCTTCAGTCAGTAACTTACCTTTAAACAGAGGCGTTCAAACCGCATGAAGCTCTGTCCAAGACGTTGACTGAATTTAGTGTACAATGCAGGTTGTGATCAAATTTTGGATTTTCACAGGCAGGTGCCATAAAACTTCCTAGCATATCCAGAGTTTGCAGTTTCTCCAGCACTTTAAACTCCTGGCATCCTTGTGCATTTACTGAGGATTTCTATAAGATTGACATCTTGTAATGTGGTAGTATTTGTATTTTGTTGTGTATATTTAAAGGGGTTGTAAAGGTTTTTTTCCATTCTGTTATAAACTTTGCTCACATTGTAGTGGCCTGAAATGCCCATAACTGGCTCCTCCATACCTGTTGTAAATATCATGTCTTCAGTGTGGATGCATTGTGCAAATTGCCCTGTCACCAGTTATGTATATTGCACAGCTGCAGCATGCATGAGGCTAATGTCTGGGATATGTCTGGAAAATGTAACAATTTGTGTTGTCACGTGAGTATGCAAGATATATGTGAGTGCAAGGTGCAACTTAGAGAGTTCCATTCTTGTACGGTTGGGTATGGAGAGTGAGTGCCAGCCACATGGGGGTACCTTCAACCCTCATGTGGTGAAGAATGTAAGAGGAAGAGAGGTACCCCGATGGTCTGATTCCAGGACCCCTACCCTAAGAGAGAGAGAAAGAGAGAGGTAGAAGAGAAAAGAATCCGCCGTGTGGTGTATTGAAGCCGTCAGCAAGTGAGTGTCAGTGGAGTGTCCTTGTCCTCCTCTGGAGTGTGTGTATCCAGGGGCGGAGTCATACAGATAACTTGGACCGTAGGACCAATGTCATCATGTGTTTTCCTCCCTGACCTCCTTTCTTATTCTTCCTGGACTGGTGTGTGAAATCCCCCACAAAGAATTGTGAGCGTGTATCCAGATAATCTATCTGCAAGTAAAGTTCTAGTTGTTGACCGTTCCCAGAAACTGAGTTTCTCAAGGTAACTGTGTGTGGACTCTCCTCAGGGGAGGAATTGGAAGTGCCACTGTGACATCCCTAACTGCTACCTTGCCATCTCCTCAGTGGTCTGCCTTGTGCCTTGGTCGCTGCAACATAATTGGGCACTAAGGTCTAATTTTGTGCTCCTAGTCAAAATTTGGTACCCCATCATTGATCTTGGAGGTGCAGTGGCTGCAGGGTATGTCCTATTATGACCACAGAAAATACATGAACACATTGGTCTGGATAGGAGCTATGGAAACTAGAGGAAATCTTTAATCGTGAGGTAATGTAGAGTTGCTTAATTTCTCATTTTAGAAGAATTATGACAGAAAAATGAAGATTAGTTTATAAAGCTAGACATGCGGTAAACTTTTTAAAGAATTATGGAAAGTGCCAGAAAAAGTGTCTTTGGTCTGTTATGGTGGACAACATCCACTAGGGTTTTTTTTTTTTCTTGTGCTGCTGCCGGCCCCATTAAAAGCAGTGGGCAACCACCACAGCATGATTTTCAGGGAAGGGCTTGAAATATAAGCCCTTCCCTGAAAATTATCCCTAGCAGGTGGAAAAATAAATAAAAATTATATACTCACCTGTCCGCCGCTCAGGCGTGTTCTCCGGCTGGCTCCCCTGCACTGCTGTGAAACTCTTTCAGCAGGTGGGGATTTTAAAATCCCTGCCTCCTGAAAGGGTTGTGCTGATTGGCTGAGCACTTAGCCATTCGTTGATAAATAGTTTAGCGCTGCCTGTAATTGGCTGAGCGCTCAGCCTATCAGCACAGCCCAGCCCTTTCAGGAGGTGTACTGAAAAATCGCAAATGAGTATGAAACCATTGAAAATCATTGGTTTCATAATCATCGCTGTCGCATCGCAGGGAAAACTATCGCTAGTGGGTGTCCACCCGTAAAGAGATTTATTAGCAGGAAAGCGAGAAAATGGCAGAAATCTATACTTGCTCATTACATAGATTTCAGTTCTGGCTCTTTAGGCAGTCTTCAATGTGCCAAATGTATTAAAAGCTGTGCACCTTCTAATAATTTTGGTACAATCCACTCCAACCTTTCTTTTCCCTTTAAACTGGTGAAAGAAAAAGGCCAATCTAATGTCGGCTAATATGTTCAGGATGCATTAGTTTTTCTGCTTTGCAAAAAGGAAAAAAAGTAGGTCTCCACCCAAGTAATTAGGAGGAGGGTGTGTATAAAATGGCTAGAAACACTGCAGATTGCGTTCCAAGGCAGCGAACTGTAAACCACATTCCTAGACACACTCGGGTCTACCATGACTGTTCTTTGAAACCATTTATTTTCTGTCGGTTCCTTGTCCATTGAGAATAAATAGAAATGCATGTTACGTTTACATAGGGGCTGACAATATGGCATGATGGGTTAAGCATGACTTGCTTAACTTTTCATGTAAAATAATGCTATATATAAACTGTAAAATGAGGATCAAAGATGGAATTCTGCTTCAAAATTTTTGCCTTGCTGCATAAGAAATTTTATATATATATATATTCTATAGTGGCGCTAACCAGAGGCGTAACTTAAAGGTTCTGGGCCCCAATGCAAAACCTGTAGCAGGGACCCCAACTATAATTCTTTGTTCTTAGTACTGGGCTCCCTATATGGAGAAGAGGGGCCTTATGGGCCCCCTAAGGCTCCTGGGCCCAGGTGCAAACGCATCCTCTGCACCCCCTATAATTAAGCCCCTAGTTCTAACATATTCTGCAGTCCTAAAGGGCACCTGTACACATTAAGCCATAATCCAAACCTGACGATTTTGGCAGAATAGGATAATTTTTGTTTTGTTAAGTGGGGGGGGGGGGGGGGGGGCTCCTAACTTTTCCCTGACAAATTATGTGGTGGGTGAGTAAGAAACATTCGGCCTCTTGCATTTTAGTTACCCTCCGGTCCTGAACAAACCAAGAAGGCCGCACATCTACTTTGACTAACTCATGCACACAATGAACTATCAATACACAGGTAGCTTAAGACACTAAACGCTGCTTTGATTGGCCAGTGCTGATCACATGATCAGGGCCGGCCTATCAGACCAGTGTACAGTGTCTTAGATTACTGATATACTAACAGTGCACAATGTGTATTAGGCAATCAGAGGCGGTACAGCAATTTCGGTTTGTCCTGGACCTGAGGATCGCTTTAACATCCAATTCTTTTGTTCCTCCTGGAGATAAGCTACCGCTAGAGCTGTCTGGCTGCAGTTTCTCCAATATCCTCATTGAAAACGTAAGAACATTTGGCTGAATTCAGCATTCATGCTTTGGGGGCAATCGGGGGAACATTTTTGACAGCTACTCAAGATGTATAGACAGCTTCAGATTGTAAACCCCATTGGTAGACTATAGTTTGACAACTTATGATTTATATTTTATCCGTCTATGGAACATAGACTTTAAACTGTCATAAAACAGTCTATAGGCTGATGACAGACTTACAAGGAAGCCAAAGGTAATGTGAATTATGACTCTCCCGCTCTACCGTATATCCGCATCTCTTCTGCTCGCCGGGTTCACTTAATATCAGCCTAACAGGCAATTATTATTAATACAATTTGCTAATATTTTCTTCAACCTACCTACAAAGCAAAGTCTGAAAGTTGAGAATTTTTAGGGTCATCCCATATTGGGTCAAGTAATGATAATAATAGAGGATAGGTGAACACAGGTCACAGTGAATAAGCTAATAGCATAAACCTGAAGTGAGCAGTAGATCGGTCAGTTTCTGTACAGCTGTCTAGTCTGATGTATGTTTTGGATGCTTGTTTTTGCTGATTCCACTTTACTGCCAAATAGTAGTTCTCCGGGGAAATAAAATACGTCTGTGATTTCTTCCAAGTCAGCTATATTGAAGAAAAATGTATTATATTATTATGGTATGCATTAAATGTTTTTCAACCTCAGGTGCTCCGTGCATGTTAAAGGGAATGGGTGGAGATGAAATAAGCCAACCGTTTTGCTTGAGTCATTGCACGACCTTGAGAAAAACAACTTTATAAATATATCTAGACATACAGGGGTTGTCCACTTTTAAAGAATTTCCTTTTTCTTAGAAGGTCCTCTGAAAAGTAACTGATCGTGGGTGTCATGACTGGGACCAAAATAATCAGCTGCAACCTGTGGTGGAGCAAGCGTTCTATTTCCTTGCAGCACCCCCACAGGTGTAATGAAACATTACATAGTGTTCATAGAATCAGTCAGTTGTCCAGATAATGTATGGATGTGTCGGTTCTCTAGATTGAGATACTCTGCTTCTGATACCCCATCTGCTAACTCATATTGTCCTGATAGTATTTTTGAAAATTTTGTTTTTCTAAGCAAAATATCTCTTTTAAAGTGGCCGCATTGTTCCTACATGCTATATAGGAAGTCATTCTGAGTAGAAAGACAATATTTGTTTCACTTGGATGATAACGATCTTACAGGCAAAGATAGTTAATAATTTCCTTTATTACTCATTTATACTGTATAGTGCATACATATTCCCCTATGCTGTACAGAGATTACATCACGCCTTATACCCATTGGGGCCCACAATCAAAATTCAGTTATTAGTAGGTTTTTGAAGTGTGGGAGGAAACCTACGCAAGTACGTAGGCGAAAACATTGAAAACTCCATGTAGATGTTGTGCTGGGTTGACTTGAACCCAGGACTCCGGCGCTGCAAGGAAACCATGCTAACTGCCTATATTAACTCTTTCCAATCCAATTTCTATCCTGGTTTTCCTAGGGGGCTTATTCTTTTTCTGCTGTTATACTAGGGCGCTATATGCTGGCTAAAGCCAGTACTGCATGAGGTGACACGTTGTATAGGCTCCGACAGCAGAGAGGCTGGCAATATACAGTAAGAGAACCCCGATGGATGTCTTCCAACATCGGAGCTGTACAGCTTTAAATCATATTGTCTTCAAAGGTCAGACAGTGGATTGGAAAGGGTTAACTTATATCGTTCAATTCACCAGAGGTTCGAGGCTGTGACTGCAAATCGCTGCATCCCAAAGAAAGATTGAATACCGTGGATGTGAAACTTTAGTTGGCATTCTTTTAGCAAGTACACCTTACAGTCCAACTTTTCAGACAGGCTGGTGACTATGGGTCTTTCACTGCCACTGGTCAAGTCAGCACAGGGAAGCATTACGTGTCTCTAATGGGCTTTAGAACCCAGTCTGCTTTCTTTGCTGCTAGACTTTTCTCTACTGGGCCTTTTTACTTGAGAATACGACTGTTGTTTATAGTCACACAGTTAGCTGGATCTAGAACGAACGTCTTCCCTTCTCTGCTGCAGACTCGTCCGGAGGTCTGCTCCTACCAGGCCCTGGCTATGCAGGGTTTACTAACCTCTCTATAGCGCCACCAGCCTTACAAAACTTAAGAGCATGTAACAACACCATTTTGCAAACTACCTGAAATGTGACTGTAATTCACATGACCCTGGGCACCTGGCTAAAGTGAAGAGCTGGTAGGGTGAAGTGCTGACGTGTCATGGTGGTACTTACCATGCTCTGGTTCCAGAGGGATGACACCCTGCCAAGGCCAGTGTAGATTGCCGGCCAAGCTTCGACACTCCTTTTGGCTGGGAGTGCAAATAAAGGGATTATGGGGGTTGTAGTAGATATTCCTCATGACGCCACCATTCCCACACACCGTTAATCTATGCGGCGGCGTAAATAACATGGAGACTTGTATGCAGTACCTCGGGTCCTTAGGAGCAGTTAAGGCCCGGTATAACTTTACTTGAATAAACTTTGTAAAACGGGTAATTACAGGTATAATTCACTTGTAGCAGTTACAGGCTAGAGCTCAGAGGTAGGGAGGATATACAGGAACAATACGGCCCTGTAGTCCACGTTATCTATATGTCACCGGTCCTGGAATTGGGTACACTTTGCAGGAGGAAAAGGGTAGGGGTCACCCCACAAACACTCTGGCAGACAATATTACTCAAGATCACTGCTTAGCCTAAATACACTTCGCACAGCATCCATGTGGTGTCACAATTACGTACCTCTGTGCAGTGATCCTAATGACAGATGGCCGCACAGGAAGAACGCCTGTGTTGTGAATAGGTACCTGTTTTTAGTAAACTAATGTAGTACGCTCTCTCTGGAAGAGACTTGCTCCTCTCACATCCACTCGCCAGACGCTATGGGTAGTCGCTCTTCCTCCTCCATCTTCACCTACATGGAAGCTAAAAGCGCTTCCACGCAGCTCTGTGTTAGCACACTCAGGTAGACAAGATGGAAGACCTCTTCCTGCTCTCAGACACTCACATTTATACCTTTACTTATACCACATGACCTAAGAGAATAGATACATTCAGCAGACAGAGCTGACAGGCAATGTTTTTAGTAATGTTAACCCACAGACGCCGCAGCTATGCAACACACAGACAGAAAATGACATGGTAGCTTTGCACAGTGCATCCACATGAGACAATACATATGACAATTATGGAGGGGACCAGGATGTTGTTCTGGGACACTACACTTGCTTAATTTCCATAGAGGCAAGCAACCTGATTGTTAAATGAACAGAAAAGTTAATCTTAAATATTGTATGTAGGAAATCATTCTGTGTATTTAGTCACTATATTTTATAACTGGTTCTAAAATGTAAATAAATTATTCAGTTAAAAAAAGCTTCCCACGAAATAAAAGCTTATACCCCAAGTGATATAAGCCATTTGAATGGGTCCTCATCTTGTCCCTATACATAAAAGTATGAATGAGTTTAAAAGGAATATCTCACCTTATTGTTTATTACTAATTAACCATCTATAACGAAACTCTATTTCTAATCAGTTTTTTTATGTTCTAAGAAATTTACAAAAGTTACCCGTGCAGGGAGGAGGAGGAGGTAAAGCTGTCCCCATTACTTATCAATGGCAAATCCTGTGTTATCTGCTGTATAAAGTTTCTTTCAGAAAATGACTTCTATGGGAGAATGTTGTGAGCATGATATATGCAAAAGTCACCTGTGCAGGGTAGGGAAGAAGGTGAGCTGTGTCCACATCCTATTTTCAGTTGTGATCTTTCATTATCTGCTTCAAGCTTTATAACAGAGGTGAGGGGTGTTGCTTTTCATTGTAATCCTGCCAGTGATTATGATTGATGACTGCTGAGCCTGACCCCAGTGTGGAACACTCAAGCTGACAACAAAGGAAGTGTTAGCCTTTTGTAACCTTATTTTCATATAAAGACATGGAACACAATATAAAAAAGCAATTACAATTTTTTTCCCTCGCTTTTTCTAATCTGAAATTTTTGATTTAAGCAATAGATCATTTTCTAACACAGATTTCCTTTTTAAGCTCATAGGCTGAAGACTGGTGCTGAAGCACCCCTCATTCATTGAAGTCTCAGGCCCTCTGATATAGATGGCGCAAGATCAATTTCCAGCAATAGCAGATGTAAATAGTTACGCATCCTAAAAACTCCAGAGTGGCTACGGCTCATTAAGAGTACAATGAAGTCCAAGCAATGTTATTAATGCACAATAGTTGGATATAGCAGTCACGTCTCATTAGCTCTCTGTCCTCATAATGATAATGAATTGGCTTATTCTCCTGAAGAGGGTGACTTCACTAGCGGGAAGAATTCAAGTACTCCTAAAAAAAAATTCTCAGTGGGGGATCAGCTGCATCGAACTACTCTACAAGGGGTTGCAAGCTCTTAAATAGCGAGAATCTTAAGAATGAGACCCCTGCGGTTCATCTGGTTGGAAAAAGGATACTAATAATAAAAGATTGTGGGAAGCGAGATCATGATCAGATCAAATGTTTGTAGGCCGGCTTTGGCCTGACGTCTACAATAGAGCCCAATGTAGGTTGGAACGGATGGATTATTCCTGTCGTGTATTGTTCCGTTAATTGGCTGGTAGAGAAAAGGTGGGTGGAGTGACGTCTGCTAAGAATATGATACAAGTGATGAAGGAAAAATAATTTTTCAGATGGAATGTGAGTTACTGCCAGTCCAAGTTTTGGCACCGTATATAATGGGGCACAATAATGTAACCAATGGACCCTAGGCACAACCCTTTTAACCAGAACAATCATTGAGTGATGGGAATAACCGGATTCTTCTTTATTACTTAATAAAACTGCCATTATCAACGCGTTTCGGAGATGCAGCTCTTCCATAGAAAATGGCTGTATTAAGTGTTGCTATTTTGCGCATGGACATGTTTCTGCTACCAGGTTTTGAATGATTAGACCTTTGTCAACACTGCTGCTGACGCCATCTTCAGCATTCCCTGGAAAGATATAATTCCCTAGTGCGTACGAAGATGTCTTCATACCGGACACACAGCAGCCGCTAGCAGCGCCTGACATCGGAAACCCGCATGCAGAAGGTGGCGGAAGCAACAGCTTCTTCCTCAATGCATTAACACTGGTTGTTTCATTAACTAATAAAGAAGAATTGGGTTAATTCCTTTGCCTTAATGATTTGTCTAGTTAAGAGTTGCACCTACGGTCCATGGTGTTTAATTTTCTGCAAGTTAAATGGTTGGTAGATACTCCTCCCCATCTATCATTTATATATTGGGTCAAGCTGAATGTACGTATTGTAGCTTCATAACTAAAGCCCCAGGTGATGGGTACAAAGAAATGTGCCACTAAGCCTCTCTGCCTTGACCAGGATAAGGCCTATACATCTATGGGACAATTGTGTGACATCCGGGAGGCAAATATACTTTCTATCTAGCCAATATATATACACTGACATGACAAAAGTCCCGGGATAGCATTATGCAAAATGATTGGTGTTATTTCAGGTGACAGCTTGGATACATCCACAATGTTTAAGTTGTGAGGTGTTAACTTGTGAGTTTGAACACCAGTCAGCGTGCTCATGGCAAGGTGATATGAATTATCGGAGTTCGAACAAGACATGATAGTGGGTGCCATTTTTTTTGATCCATTGTGTCATGTCTGTAAGGCCTCCAACACACTTGCGTTTTTTTGTTTTTATTTATCCATGTATCATACGTTAAAAGTCTGACACTTGGACAACATATGGACCCTTATTATGTATTCACATGAAAAAACTCTTTGCATGCCCTATTTTGTATGTATCACAAATGAGAAGTAGGACATGCAAATGCATGGCAATATGGCTGCCATTCGTGTATTGTACAGCACACGGACATGTGTCTTCGTGGTGTCCGATGCAAGTTGCGCCCGTGCCTCTTGGGTGCAACTCAGAGACACAGGAAGTGTGGAGGTAGCCTAAGGGGAATTCATGATTGAAGGCATTACTGCCCATAGTGGACAGCACGGTGGCTACCCATGGGTGCTCAATGATGGTGATTGGCAATGCCTCGATAGAATTGGTCATGTGAACAAACAAGCGACTCTTGCAGAATTAACATCCACATTCAATGTAGGAGGCCCTACATGCACATCCTGCGTGTGAGCGCTGTGTTCTTTAGCTTTTATTGGATATGTGCGCAGAAGACACACAAGAATGCCTCTGTTGACACCACAACACCAGACACATCACCTCTCCTGGGTTCATGAGGTTGTTAACTTGACCCTAGAAGACTGGCAACATGTGGCATGGTCTGAAAAGTTACAACTCTAACTGTTTCAGGCTTGTGATATGGTTTGTTTGTGGCACAGACCCCATGAAGTTATGGACCCCAGTTGTCAATAAGGTGCTGTGTAGGCTGGTGGTGGTTCCTTATTGGTGTGGGGTGTGTTCCCATGGCATGGGTTGGTCCAGCACTCTACCCAAACACGTCATTGACCAGTGTCTGCTACGTTTCACTGCTTGGTGATCATTTGCAGCCCTTTATGGGCTTCATGTACACCCACAATGATGTGATATTCTAGCAGCATAATGCACTGTGCCCTTGGCCCCATGTTGTCCAGAATTAGTTTAAGGAGCATTCTGGAAAGTTTTTACGAATAGTGTGGCTTGCATATTTGCCCAACAGGAGCCCGATTGAGCATTCATGGGATGTGGTGAAGATCCAGCACCTACAAATACCACATAGCTGTAGCTGGCTATGCAGATGGTATGTCTCAACATTCCTCCCGATGGCTTCCATCCACTTGTGGTACTTGTTGAGTTGCTGCACTTTGCCAGGTTAGAGGTGGTCCTACACAATATTTGTTACTGTCTCACAACTTTTGGTGTGTTATTTACGCTAAGGTCTGTCTCTTATCCACACATGTATCTTCCGCATGTCGACAATCCCCATAAAATATCTTGGCGTGTATGTACTTAGCATGCACCATCTTGGCAAATATTATGTTATTTTTTGCGCTTGCATTTCACGTGCTGTGTGAGAGTCACAACTCCAAGTCAATGTAAGATTGGTACCGCATATTATGCACTCAAAACTCGTGCTTGTAATAAAATGTAAAATGCTTGTAAAAATATGCTTGTGAGTCCGAACTAAAGACTGAGAAAGAAACAAACTAGGGAAAAAGTCACATTGTTATGAAAATGTATGGAGGGTTCATCTATACATACGTGAACCATGACTGCATATGCATCAAAAATGAAGGCCCATTTGGCTCCCATACACACATTTGTTTTCCCTTTACATTCTTGTCTTGGGTTGGACAGCACATTCAAGTGAATGAGTTTTCTTAACCCTAAAGACAAAATATTAGTGGAGTGAGGATTTGTTTCTCTACATATACATTTAGAAGGCAGAAGATTTCATTCTCATTAGTTGAGTCAACACAGTTGTGTCTGGAAGAATAGAATGAGCTCTTCAGGTATAAAGATTGTCTTGAATATTGTGATATGCAATTCCACATTTTTACAGAGTGAGGTTAATGGGGTTGTGCCATGAAGAAAACCCCTGTAAATATGCCCTAGTAGGAGGTCCCATGCTTAGGACTCAGCTCCATAAGCCAGAATAGGATGCCCTGTCTGGAAGACACAGTCCATCTATGTATTATGTGGTCAGCCTGTAAAGACAGGGCAGTTGCTTGCCATTCTGACCTAGGCTGCCATTTTGCCACTTACACGACTTGTGTGAAATACACGCGCAAGAAAAATCACAACATGTCATATCTTGGCGCCTATTACGCGAGCATACACACCAAAATTGTGTATGGCAATGAGTGGCACGCAACCAGTGCACAATGTCATTGCATACTGACTGCATGCCGCACGCGTATATCTCGCTGTGAGATGAGCCCGGTCTTAGGGTTATCATTCAATGTAGTCTTCCCTCTTTCTCTCCACCCAGTTATTTGGTGCCCAGTCAGTGGTCTTTTTCTTTTTCCAACTATGTCAGACACATTGCCCTCTGCCCGGGTCACAGTCCTGATAAATTTGGTGCCTCGGCTGCTGAAGACTGACAGTCTTCTGCCTGGCCCGTTCTGTTGCATCACTTGACCAAGGGGAAGGTGTTCGTAGCAGGTGTGCGTATCCAGCAATGGCTCAGACACCAGATAACCCTACTAGGTTTTACTGGTGTCCTTTCACGGTTTTCACACAGTCTCCATCAACTGCGCACATTCTTGTCAACTACTATAACCTCATCTTAGCAGGAAACTAGCCCTGCACATAGCTCACATAGACATAAAGCTATGTGATGTGTTCACGCCCTTGCGTTCTTACGCTGATTATGGCTAGCTACTGTCAGGTTCTGCACTGATATGGCGTCTGGGACCACTATTCCCTAGCATTATATTGGACAGAATACCTGAGAACCACTGCAATTCCCAATATAACATTGGCCCCTGGAGCATAGCATTACAACAAGAGGAGAACACATGTTAAGTCATAAAGCTTTCTCTGAACTGTGTGTGAAGAATAAAGACCTACACGTAAATCAAAATGCATTACAAGCCATTCATTGAAATAGCTGGCATGTAATACTTCACTTACCAAAGTTAACGGCAGATCGTAGGGAGTTCCTGTAATACAGGTCCAGGGTCATCAGGACCCCAACTATTCCAGGGTATAGGCCTGAGGGGGGATCTATGACTCCCTTCTCTTTACCTGTAAGGGCTTCAATCCACTAGTGTTTTTTATTTTTTATAAAGCTGCGATATCGCTGTGTTGGTAAACACTGGCTCTGCCGACAGAGACCGTGTATGGCCGCAAGTGCACTGCGCATGCCCGCGTATCACACACATAAACATGCGCAGTGTGACTTTAAAAAAATAAAATAAATTGTACTAGCGAATATGCCTGGAAATGTGCTGGACAAAGGGACTGTATCGCAGGGTGCGGGTGAGGGAAGTAGACCAACTCTTTATCCATGCAGCAGAACTGGAACATGGTTATTCATTCAGAACACACACAGAATGTTCCTCTTTACTTGTGCTGTAAATGATAGTTGGCTCAGAGAAGGCATTCTGGTTCACTTTTGGTTTGGACCCCTTCATGATACTGCAGCACACTTCTCTCCAAAACTCGGTGCTTGAGATATGGTAGTACATGGACCAATAGTGGTTGTTCCCTTCTACCTGGGTAGAGGAGCTCGCACAAACCCATTTTCTTACTTGAGAGATCAGTGTACAACTTCCTCTTCCAGACTCCCTCTCTGAGCCTCCTGTACAACTACCATATAATTTCGTCTTAAAACAACATATACCTAATTTAAAAAAAAAAAAATGTAACTTGCCGATACCCTCTTAAACCAGGATCCATACTCAGCTGTTTTGTCAATGTGGCTTTTAGAGAATAACTTGTCTTCATTTGGCAACCCGTTTTAAAAATACATATTCCGTCTTTTTTAAAATATAGCTATGTTGATCCAGAAGAAGGCAATAATATATTTGATTAATTTGGATCTGTACAGTGGAATGAGCTTGTATATACACTATCCTACCAAAAGTAATTGGTCATTGGTTTTAGTGGCAAGAACCATGAACACAGAGAAGTACCTTGACATCCTAGACCATAATATGCTGCCCACAATGTGGCAATACTTTCAACAAGACTACGTGCCTTGTCACAAATCTAAAGCTGTTTTATATTGGCTTGAGGATCTTGATGTTTCATGATTGGACTGGCTGCACAGAGTCTCGACCTTAACCCTACTGAACATCCTTGGGATGAACTGGAATGTCGGATCAGGAAATATGAACAGCGCCCATCTTCTTTGAGAGAACTTGCCGGACGTTTGCAGGATGAATGGAGGGAAATACCAGTTGTATATCAGATGTTAGTAGAAAATATGCTAGGGAAAGTATCCAATGTCATTAGGGCCAAAAGAGGCCCCACAAAGTATTAACCTATAAAAAAAAAATACGGGTTATCCTTGTTCAGGGGTTCAATTACTTTTGGTGGAATAGTGTGTATTAGATGTAGCTGGTTTTCCTTTGTCTTTTCTTCTAGAGATGAGAATGGTGAAGACCGTAATTTGCCCCCCAAAAAGCAAATAATTTCTTTCATATTTTGCAGAAAATGAAGAGCTTAGCACAAAGACGTCAATCTGCTCCATCACTAGTGTTAAGTAAAGCCCTCAACAAGTCAAGGACCATAAACAAGTAAGTGATAAATCCTATTTATTATATACAGTGGTGGTTTTGCTGTTTGGCTCAGATCATGGTAATATCAAAGTGTATCGGATGATCATAGCTCTGCAAAGTAACACATTCAGCTCTGCTATCTCTGCACATATGTATATTTAGAGGTTTATTATATGCCGTAACACATTCATGACTCTCTACATCAATGGGTGAGGTTTCTTGCAGAGTAACAAGGCTGATTGATTAACCCCTTAACGACTGCCCCATCGGGAAACTACGTCCTCAGAAAGTGGGCCTAAATCCTAGAGGACGTAGTTTTATGCATCCTCTTTGGATTAATGCCCACTTGCCTGAGGACGTGACAGCTCCATGCTGTCGGTGCCCGCAGGTAGCCGACAGCATGGAGCTGTCATCCCAGGATGCGGGCAGTCCCCCCCGGCATTGCGATCGGCGCTAGCCAATGGCTAGCGCCGATCGCAAAAAAGTAAAGAAAACTGTCAAAAAAGTTAGTTTTTCAGCTGCCCTGCTGGATCGGCTCCACCAGGGCAGCTGAAATTACTTACCCGGCTTGTCGGCGGTGTCCCACGGAGATCTCGTCCTCCCGGACCCGCCGGCGGCCTTCTGCGCATGCGCGCCAGACAATGACGTCACGCGCATGCGCAGAAGCCCGGGAGCCCCCGGCAAATTTAAAATCTCCTGGTTCTCGGCTCCTGAAGGTAGCCGGGAGCCAGGAGGTGTTACCGGGGACCGCTGTGAGCGGTCCCCGGGCCCGCGATCGCCGCTATCGATCAGATAGCGGCGATCGCGAAAAAGTTGAAAAAGTAAAAAAAAAGTAAGGTTTCACCTCCCCTCATGGATCGGATCCATGAGGGGAGGTGAAAATACTCACCCCCGGTCCTCTGCGATGTCCCGATGTCCCGGGACCCGAAATCCCGGTCTGCGCATGCGCGCCCGATGATTGACATCGGGCGCGTGCACAGAGGGGCTCGAGCCCCGGGAAATTCAAAATCCCTCTGCTCTTGGCTGCCATGTGTAGCCAAGAGCAGAGGGATGTCACTGGGGACATGATCACTGTCATCCAATGGATGACAGTGATCATTTAAAGTAAAAAAAAAAGTGCAAAAAGTTAAAAAATAAAAATAAAAAAGGGGTAAAAAGTAAAAAAAAAAAGTGCAAAAAGTTAAATAAAAAAAGTTTTAAAAAGTTTAAAAAACTTGCGTTTCATCTCCCCCCACGGATCATATCCGTGAGGGAGGATGAAATGACGTACCTAAGGCCCGCGGATTTATCCGCGGACCTTACCCCAGCTTCTGCGCACGCGCCCGTCGCCAATATGGCAGGTGCATGCGCAAAAGCCATGGTAATTTAAAATCTCCCTGCTCCTGGCTACAAAACTTAGCCGAGAGCCTGGAGATTTCACGAGATTTCACCGCGGTGAGTGGTTCCTGATCACGTGTTCGCCGTTATCCAATGGATAATGGCGATCACGTAAAAGTAAAAAAAAGGTGAAGGTTCATCTCCCCTCACCGATGCGATCGGTGAGAGGAGATGAAACTTTTTACCGGAGGCCTCCGTATTTGCGCCCCGACACAATCTTCTTCCGTGAACGTTCCCTGATTCTGCGCATGCGACCGCCGGCAAAACACCGGACACATGTGCAGGAGTCGGGGAGCACAGGAAATTTAAAATCTCCTCGCTCCCAGCGACCAACGGTCGCCGAGAGCCTGGAGCAGTGACGGGTGGCCTCGTTGGGCGGTCCCGGTCACGTGAAAAAAAGGTAGCGATCTACCTTAGGTCGGTCTCACATGACCGGATAGGAATTACGGATTCTGCATGCTTCTGATCCGCGGTAATACGCAGATCAATCGCATTGGATTACACAATTTCGCTCACATTAGTGGGTCGGAATTGCGTAATCCACTCGCAGAAAAGAGAACGCAGCAGGTTCTATTTTACCGCAGATATCCGCAACATAGAGCCCATTGTGCTCCGTGGTCGCGGATATACCCGCAGCCCATACGCAACTACCTTGTATACGGGCTGCGGGTACCCGCGTCATCGCTAAGCGACGGTGCGGAAAATACAAACAAAAAAATATATATATACTGCGTATGACCGCCTGTGTGAGTAGGCAGTTATGCGCAGTACATTACGCAGCCGTACGCAGGGTCACAGCCGGGCTCACAGCTGGGATCCGCTGCGGGCCTCCGCAAGCTGATTCTGCATACGGCCGTGTGAGCCCGGCGTTATTCAGACCGCTACCTGTAATACGCAATTTACAAGAAGCCCCGGGAACGCTCGCCTTCCTGCAGTTCCAGGAGCAGCTTGTTGAGCGCCTTCTGTGTGAGACCGCCGCACCTCAGCAGGCTTACGGAGACTCACAGAGCGCCACTTTTTACACCCCATCCCCGCCACTGAGGTCACGAAATACCCCCAAAAAGCATGAGAGGAGGGGGGATACCTGGTTTTATAGCCCCATGTACCCATCCAGCCTCCGTAATTACCCTTGTCTTTGGAAATATTACACAGTTCACATTATTACTTTTATCTAAGATTTGGGTAACGCCGAAAAGGGCGGGGGGGTGGGGGGGGGTGGGTGTGTGTGTGTGGGGATATTTTTTTAAGGTGTCAATTTTTATTCCGTACAAGTGGGCAATGGGGCCTGGAATTTATTCAGTTGTGCCCTGAAATCCAACGGATGTTCCCTCCATTACAGGCCTTGCCATGTTTCCTGTAACTAGATTAGGGCCACAATGGGTATGTTTCTGAACACGGGACAAACGGGGGTATCCATTTGGGGGTGAACGTCTTCATTCCTATGTACACTGTACAAAAAAAATGTTTTTAAATTGACAAAATTGCCAAAAAAATGAAAATCGTAATTTTTTCCTTCTGCTTTGCTTAGATTTATTCAAATACTGTGGGGTCAAAATACGCAATACACCCCTAGATGAATTCATTAAGGGGTCTAGTTTTTAAAATGGGGTCATTTGTGGGGGGGTTTTATCGTTTTGGACGCTCAATGGCTCTATAATTGGGCAATGGGGCCTGGAATTTATACCGTTGTACCCTGAAATCCAACGGGTGCTCCATCCATTATAGGCCTAGCCATGTGTCCTTTAAGTAGATTAGGGCCACAAAGGGTATGGTTCTGAACACGGGACAAACGGGGGTATCCATTTTGGGGTGAAAGTCTTCATTCCTATGTGTGCTGTACAAAAAAAACTGTTTTTAAATTGATACAACTGCCGAAATAATGAAAATTGTAATTTTTCTCCTACTGCTTTGCTTAGATTTATTCAAAAATTTTAGTGTAACAATACACAGTACACCCCTAGATAAATTCGTTAGGGGGTCTAGTTTTCAAAATGGGGTCATTTGTGGGGGCTCTCTGTCGTTTTGGCCGCTCAAGGGCTCTACAAGTAGGCAATGGGGCCTAAATCACCTTCATGCTAAATTTCTGTTCTGAAAGCCACCGATTACTCCTTTCATTTTGGGCCCCGTTGTGCATGCAGACAAAAGATTAGGGCCACAATAGGTATGTTTCTGAACACGGGACAAACTGGGGTATCTATTTTGGGGTGCAAGTCTTCATTCATGTGTGTGCTGTACAAAAAAAGCTGTTTTTAAAATGACAGAATTGACAAAAAAATGAAAATCACAATTTTTTCTTTTTGCTTTGCTTCAATTCTTTCAAAAACTGTGGGGTCAAAATGGGCAGTACACCCCTAGATAAATTTGTTAAGGGGTCTAGTTTTCAAAATGGGGTCACTGGTGGGGGCTTTCTTTGGTTTTGGCTGCTCAAGAGCTCTACAAAAGTGCTATGGGGCCTAAAACGCCTTCAAGCAAAATTTATGTTCTGAAAGACACCGACTACTCCTTTCATTTTGGGTCCCGTTGTGCATCCAGACATAAGATTAGGGCCACAATGGGTATGTTTCTGAACACGGGAGAAACGGGGGTATCCATTTTGGTGTGTAAATCCTCATTTTCATGGGCTCTATAGGAAAAAAATATGTCTTTAAAATGACATATTTGCAAAAATATGAAATTTTATTTTTTCTCCTCTAAATTGAATTAATTCCTGAAAAAAACTGGTGGGGTCAAAATACTCATGACACCGCTCAGTGAATACACTAAGGGGTGTAGTTTTTAAAATGGGGTCATTTGAGGGGGTATCTATTATTCTGACACTTATGAGCCTTTGCAAACTTGGTTTGGTGCAGGAAAGCAAAGTGTTCCTCAAAATGCTGAAAAGTAATGTTAAATTTGTATGTCCTCTAAATGGTTAAAAAAAACACAAAAGTTTTTCAAGTGTGCATTCAGAATAAAGTAAACAGATGGAAATATATATCTTATCAAAAATTTGTACAGTATGTTTGGACATATTTGAGCTATTACGGTTGAAAATGTGAAAAAATGACAATTTTTTCAAAATTTTTCCAATATTGGTACTTTTAATAAATATACACAAATTATATCGGTCTCTTTTTACAACCTAAATGAAGTACAACATGTGGCGAAAAAACAATGTCAGAATCACTTGGATATGTAAAGCCTTTATGGAGTTATGCTACGTTGAACGACGCATGTCAGATTTCCAAAGTTTGGCTCCGTCACTAAGGCGCAAACAGGCTTCGTCACTAAGGGGTTAAAGATATCTAGTTCTAGAGAACCTCAAATAAAATGTCTCAGGATACCTAGCGCTTGCCAAAACCTGCATCTGTTCCCTATTTGTGGAGCTGAACCGTAATGTTTGTGCTGCTTCCCCTATTGTGGAACTAAAGTATGGCCATTTGTCCACTTATTTACTGCAAAATTATACTAGAGTTTCTATGGGTAGACCCTGCCAGTGCTGAGCGCCATGTCCCAGCTCTTATCTAATCCCAAGGGAAGAGACTATCCCATTAGTTGATAAAGGTAAGCGGTTCCCAATCTAGACAAAACTTTTCATGGGTCTGTACAAGAACAGAACCAGAAGACAATCTGCTTTTTTTTTTTTTTTTTTTTTTTTCGTGTCTCAACTGCGCCACTCTTGCCCCATGGACTATGTCCGGTATTGCAGCTCGTCCCCCATGGAGTAAATGCAGTAGCACCCATAGACTCTGTTGCAGATTGCTCTGCTATTTTAGTCATATGGCACACATCTAGAAGATAATAAATGAGATGTTGGAATCAGTAGATGGATTAACAAGTCTCTATACAATAATAGGTAAATAGTACAAGTAATGATGAAGCCCTGATGGGAACTTTCAGCTCTTTGCCAGTTGGACGAGGCTGGAAATGAGGGCAGAGAAGCCATGCTTGGAAAGTTCTGTGGCAATAAAGAAAAGTCTGGCACAAACCTCAGATCCCTGTGTTATAATGAGGGCATGAAGAGCGAGAGGCTACTGAACTACTGTAGCTTGGCACAGTTTGGGCTGCTACAAACATTGAGTGTTTTGATGTCCATGATTCCATTCACAATGGTCAGCCTAGAGAAACATTCCCAATTCAGAGCAATGCTTTTCTGGTTTTTAATCAGCAAATTCCATGGTTTACTCGTATTATCCGATTCACCCCAGTTACCATCAGGAGCATTTAGGTAATAAAGCAAAGAAGCCACAAAGAATTAAAATGCCCCAAGAGATTTTACGACCCCACAGATGGCATTAAAGTCTTTAAAAAACTAAACAAACACAATTTTCTTTTAGTTCTTCTTTTTTTTGCTATTTTAATATGGTCTGTACAGTGGGCTGCATGTGCTTTTACAGCAGTTCAAATGAATGAGTAAACTGCCAGAAAACTATCCAGAAACTAAAGCCCGTTCAGATAGCTGTATATTTGGGCCGTGAGCTGTGCATACATTCTATCGATAGCATATGGACCCATTATAGCCAATCGGGCCATTTACATGGTGATTCTTTCACACAGAATGATAGTCCATGTGATGTGAAAGAAATTCCTGCATGTCCTATTCTCATCCATTCCCACTGACGAAAATAGCATGTGCAATATGAAGGGTCTGTGAATATTGGACAATTCATGGAAGGGAGTCCTTGTGCTGTCCAATGCATGTTGGCCAAGTTTTTTAAGTAAAACTTGCATATGGCTATCTGAATATGGCCTAAGAGCTTATTCATATGTGTGATTTTTCACATATGTCCATGCTTGCAAATGACTGTGCATGGACAGCACACTAACCATTAGTCAATAGGGTAGAGGTGAATCCATCACCCATGGGATCCCATTGAAAATAAAAGCACATTTGTTTGTTTTTTTAACTTGATGGCATTAAATGGAATAACATAGGCTACACTCTTTCGTCCTATTCCTTTTACAGGTATACTACTCATATGGAGGCCAACAAGACACTCTTTTGGCCTCTGTAGGGCTAATGGACCCATTTAGCGTGTATGCCAGGAGCTGCATACAGAGTCCGCCTACTGTACAGTAGCTCATAACAGTGTGTTTTCTATTGTGAAAGCATTTAATATATAGGGCTCACCATATAGGGGAATTGGCACAAATATAGTATGCACCAAAATTTGCGCAAAAAAATCTGCAATTTTTTTTCCATATTTTGTAGTGACTTTAAAAAAAATAAATGGCCGTAGTGAACTGGGAGGTGGCAAGGACACCACTAGACCGGTGGATTTGCTATCAATTCCTATTGATTTTAAGTTTTAGGACTATATCTGGATAAGGCTTAAAACTCTCAATCCGTATGACAGATTTAAAGTGCTGTCCTTAGGTTATATCAGTGTTTCCCAAACTCCAGTCCTCAGGCACCCCCAATAAGACGTACTTTTAGGATATCCCATAGAAAGAACACATATGGCAATGTCTGAGGCACCAACAATAATTACATCACCTGTGCAATACTGAGAAAATCCAGAAAAACTGACTTGTTGGCGGCCGTGAGGACTGGAGTTTGGGAAACACTGGGGTAGATGGCACCCTGTGTGGAAATTTTCCTTTCGGTGTGCTTGGGGAACACTATTAGGTCAGACCTGCATCATGTTGCAGAATATGACACCAGTATTTAGTAACCTAGCGTGTAAGGCTGAAAAAAGACATGTCCATCTAGTTCAGCCTATTACCCCAGAGGAAAGCAGTAAATGTCATTGTGTCCAGGCGAATAGTACGAAAGATAATGACGACTAATGTTGCCTTTACAAGAACCGGGAATGGATACAAGCTCCTTGGTCAAGTCGTCTTATACATTCTTGCTGAATCTTCTCCATGTAGCTGATGTGTTAGTTTAAATCAAGGACGAGAATGCTGTGATAAATGTATCAGCCTGTGTTCACTAACACATTGAATAGATCTATTCTTGTTGATGAAAGGTCAGCAGCTAGCCAGCAGATTCTTACAATGAGAATACATGTGTAACATTCGTGTCTCATTTAAAGAGGAATTAAGCCCTGGCCTCACTCCAAGCCAAACATTGTAAGTTACCATCATCTTCAGTGGAAATATACACAGATATTATCCAAAAATCATTCTTTTAGCTCTGTTTAAGTCTGTCTTTCATTGCAAGTAGAGCTCTGGTTCCAGGCAGTGGTTGTAAGACTTTTGCCAATTGTTTTGACAGTTCATCTGACTATTTCAAGAGCTTTTATGAGCAGGGCACGAGACATAAAATATCATTTCTCCAGCTAATGAGGTTTTTATGAAATAGAACTGACATGCCACCTGCTCGTAAGAGTCGAAGTGTTATCTGAACAGTTGGCATATGGCTAAACATTGCACACATGAGACATCTTACTTGTATTATACACTGACCACTTAATTGGCTGTTTCACAATCGGAGCTTCCATGTATGGAAATTAGAGCTGCAACCCCAGAGTGCAATGTTGTGGGAGACCATAGGCGACACAGGTACCGGGATATGAAGCAGACAACGGAATTACAAATTCGGCTCACTGAGCAGTGGAAAAACATCACCTGGTCAAGGGAGTCCAGATTTCTGTTGCAGCGGGCTGATAAAAGGGCAAATCGTGTGATTTGATGAACCCTTCCTGTCGGTTATCAACAGTTCAGGCTTGAGGAAGTGGAGTAATGGTGGGTGGAAGGTTTTCTTGGCACACCGTGGGTCCTCGGATACCTGTGCATGGACGCCACAACAAATTGCAGTGGTTCTGGAGGCCAAAAGAGGTCCAACTTGCTTTTAGATGGGTCTCTAATAAAGTGGTTGCTAGGTCTATGTTAAATTAAAGTAACCCTTTTTAGAGATGCTATTCCGCTGGTGCTACATGCCAACATGTAGATTACAGTATATTACAGTCTTTGGTTTAGTGATGGTCTTTGTTATGGTCCAAGGCACTACATTCTAAACAGCCAGACTTAGGGAAAAGTAAATAGCTGATGACAGGATTCCTACAAAACATTGAAAACCGCAACTAAATTAATTTCCTTTTAAAGATATTCTCCGAATTCCATGTCAGTGGTTGGATATCATATATCTTGACTCATGGTTTAATTGGACATATCCGCTCTTCTTGTATTATGTTCATGTGACTTTCCTGGACTTTGTACTTCTCTCTTATGATAAGTTTTCTGCATCATTTACAGTAATTAAAATTTTCATACACAAATATAAGAAATGAATTGGTGCTGAAGGTTTTCTTTGGATGTATCTTCAAGGCAGAAAGTCAGTTTTCTTTGTTGCTAGTTACCACGTTGACAAGGAAACCACTAATCCAATAATTCCATTTTAAATCCTTACTTGATATCTGGAAAGCTCCTTTTATACTGGCAAATGTTTTGCTAGGAACGAGCACTGTGCAATGTTTTTGCAAATCGATTTGTTGAGGTGGGTCATGCGACCAAGATCAGGATATGAGTCGGGCATCGGACTACAAAAGTATAGCTTTTTATTACAAATACTAACAACAAGTAGATATGCAGCATCCCATAGGGAGACCCCGGACACCTGACATACATGGGTAGCTGGGAGGGTCAAGTGTTGGCTTGTCATGGTGGCACTTACCAAACTTCTTCCCGGAGGGACACACATAGCCAAGGCCAGAGTATCACTGCAGGCCACCGGCGACATCTTTCCCCTAGGATAGGAAGATGCCCACCAAACAGGATAACGGGTTGTAATTGTCACGGTGACACTACCATTCCTTCACACACCAGTATGACCCTCAGTGGAGAATAAATGCAGCCACAAACAGTTCTTGACTACTACAGGTCTCTAGGAATGGTTAGAGCCCGGCATAAACTTTACTTTAGAAGACTTCCAATACATTATACAAGACAGTTCACTTAAAGTCTGTACAGTGCAGGCAAGACAAAAGATCTGAGGTCAGGGAGGAAACTCAGGATGACACCAGTCCTGCAGTCTACGTTATCTGCCAGGAACCGCTCCTGGAAGGGGAACACTCCGGAGGAGGAAAGGGGTATGGTCACTCCACAGACACTCTGACAGCAATTTTTAGCTTTAAGTACCTCCACCCAGCCTTGGAGATGCATGGTTGTAACAATTTAAAAGGTGTACCTCTACACGGTGATCCTGGCTCTGGACAGCCGCGTAGGAAAACTTGAGACTTGATTAGTACCTCTGCACTGGCCTTGAGAGGAAGTAGTTACTTACAAATGCTCTCTCTCATTCTTGGGGGGCTCACTCCACTCACATCCAAAACACAATCGACACGGGAAATCTCTCCCCCTCTTCATCTGCACCACAAGAAGGCTGAAGGTGCCTTCATGTGGCTCTGTGTTAGGTGGAACTCAGGTAGCAGACAAGATGGAACACAGATTGAAGATGAAGACCAAGACCCTTTTCCCGCTCTCGGCACACACATTTATACCTTCTCTTATACCACATGACATGACAGACTTGATAAATTTACATGCAGACTTAGGATTTTATTAAACATTTAACCCTTCAAGCGCTGTAGTTTTGCAACACACATACTGAAAATAACAAGACAGGTTTGCACAGTGCATCAACATAAGACAAACATGTATGACATTTATGGAGGGGACTATGATGATGTACTGAGCCACAACAGATCTACTTGAACAAGATAAATGAAAGCTGGATAACTGTTATGCAACACTTTAACAGTTAGGGATAGTCAGGCCTTATTACTATCTAATGTTTACAACACTTGGCAAACCGTTATCGATGTACGGTTGGTGCACACTTGTCCATAAGAATACCCATACAATGGGAAAGTAATGTCTCTAGAAAAAGGGATGATTCAACAAAAAAATCAGTGGTTATCTACGTACAGTCTATATTTAACGAAGAGTTGTCCGAGAATCTTGAGCACAACACATACACGCATACACTTCACTTGAACTAGCTAATAAAGTGCTGTGGGGGCCCTAACTCTGGGCCACTACACTACCTTAGTACTTCCCCATATGGACCTGAAAATGGATCCCAATGGGTGGAGTAAGTTTATTGCTCTTTCAACTTTGCTCTGCAATGACAGTGATATGTGACCGTAAAGATCTGAGAGGGTATTAGGAATTAAGAAAGGTCAAAGTAGTATAAAACTCAGTAAGTAAACATTCACCAAGCGCAATATGAGTCACAAACTTGCAGTCAGTCAGTGTATATGTTCTAATGACAAGGCGTGGGCATAATGATTCTTGCATGCCATCTGTCTCGCTGTTTTTCTTTATATGTTTCAACAAAGTAATGAAATGAGTGCTGGGTGATGGGGACTTCCTGTGCCATATGTAGTCTTCACCAGCCTATACTGATAGACTCATCACAGTAATGTTAAGGAGACTATATTAGTGATAGCATTTGCTAACCATAACATATCTAGGGATTTGCAGTGTATCAGAGCTATTAACAAATGGGCGATGCTACAATGCCATGGCAAATCTCCTATTTGCATACCAAATTTCCCAGAGGAACACTGCCTGGCATTTTAAGTTGTTCCACACCTACTAGGTGGTCTACACAAGGAGAAACTGTACCGCTCTAGACTCACAGCTATATGACCTAACTAAATGTATGGCCTGTTTTGTACAAAATAGGGGAACAAGCAAAGTTGAGTTCTTCTCCTTTGCTCACTTTTTTTTGCCAAATAACACTGCCACACGGCATCCACAAAATGGATCTACTGCTCATTATATTACCATATTCTGCCAAAGTAATGCCATATATAATACAGTATTCGAACAATACTCTGACATGCCACTCTATTGTTGGGCAGAGATCACTGGAACTGATGGTGAAGTGGAATGTTTTTCTTGCTCTTGAGGATCCTGTCCTCACAGGCCCCTGAGAAAATGGGCATCCTGGACAACTGCCCAGTTTGTCACACTCTTAAAACCAGCCCTGATTTTAGAACTATCCAGTAAATCATTTATTCTAACAGCAATTATAATAATTAGATTAAAATGAAAAACAAGCCTCTGCCATGGGGTCGGTGACATGATGAGAAATTATTTAATATCATGTTGTTATTGGAGCTCTCTAGGATTTCTTATGCAGTCTTCTCATTTTTATGAGCTGTTGGAGTATTGTAGAAAGGCAACAGATAGATCTCCGCTCCTCTGTAGCTATAAATATATAAATAGTGGTCTCCGATGTGTGAAGATGAGCGGTTTAGCACTCCCTGCAGGAAACACTGGCCAAGACAGAAGAACATAAACAAAGGTTTTGTAGGCGAGTGTAGTAAATAGTGGTATTACCTGCATGTTCAGTGTCTGCAAAGAGATTGTTCTGGTGATTTGCATTGTGGAAAACAAAGCCTCTCTTCTAGGCTCCTTACTTTTCATATGATGAAGGATTAGTAGATATAGATAAGTAAATGATGCAGCTACAGTGTTTTAGTAATAAAGGCCACTGTGTAAAGGAAAACAAATAAATACAGTAGGCTCTAGTAGGGTCTTGGTGGTTTTGTTAAAGGCATTGTACGAAAATAACAAGTTAGCCCCTATTCTACAAATAGGGGGTAACTTTGCTAGTCTGTGGGCGTCTCGTAACTGAGACACCCACTGATTCCGAAAATGAGGGTCCCTTGTCCCCCTCTGCCTGTCACTACGGGGGTCACTTCACTACCTTGAAGTCATGTCAAAATGAAGTTTAGGCTGAGCATGCACAGTTGCCACTGCATTTTAATGAAGTTGGCATAAATACCCGGGTTTTTTGCCGCTCAGCTGTCTCCAGCACTCCCATTGAAAATGAATGGAGCAGCAGCATGTTTGCGCAGCCATCACTATATTCTATTTCTAGCCTTTGACTAGCCTTGACTACATATGACCTGTGTGGCCGCATAGGTTGCTGACCACTAGCTTTTTGGGGGGGGGGGGGGGAACACCAGGCGGATGTAGGCTGGGGCGACTGCCTCTTAGGTTCGGCTGGCCATATGATCATCTTCCTTTGTGCAGCAGCTTCTTGAATCATCCTTCTCCTGGCTCTGTCTCCTCCTCTCTGATATTTCGAGGCACCACTGCCAGTCCACCAGCTCCCCTACAACACAGTCGCTTGGTCCTGGGGCTGTATTGGGTATGAGCTTGGTTCTGGGGCTGTATTGGGTATGAGCTTGGTTCTGGGGCTGTATTGGGTATGAGCTTGGTTCTGGGGCTGTATTGGGTATGAGCTTGGTTCTGGCATTGCATCAATATATGAAGGTTGCTATGTGCTATATCTGTGCATGTACAGAGCCTGGCTCTGTTGCTGTATTTATATTATGATCTTGGTTCTGGTACAGTGTTTTATTCACTGAACTGTTCAGATGTGGTTTCACCGCTATCTTGTTGCTTTCTGCACGAGCAGAATACAGCCAGAATGCCTATCACTGCAATATATGTTGTTTATTTTATGACGCAAGGGCACCCAAAACAAGGTTTTGCAAAAAATGCCATTTAACCTATGGCAAGTACTGACTGTAATGAATGCGAGTTAACTAACAGAAAAGTGTCCATAGCCTAATAAAGTCTCCAGAAAGAAATGTTGTACAGTCCCCCATTAGGTGGTATTTTGCACAACTGCCTACTATATTGACTGGCGCCTCTTGCAAATGCTACAATCGAAATGGACTGGGGTCGCTATGCATTATTACTATTGTTGCACCAATTAAGCCAACTAGTCAGCCTTGTTAGGTTTATTGCTATATACCACTAATGGGTATTCGTGCATCTTGACGCCACCAGAAAGAACTGGTGGAGTCAAGATTGACAGGGTGGGTGATGCCCCCTGTACCTAATTGGCTGCAGAGCTCGATGGGCTGCTGGTCCTGGCAGCCCACAAAACTCGAGCAGCGGCTGTTCTCAGTGATTTCTGAGAGGGATGGAGTGTTCGGATGAGGGCTAGGTGTACCACTTAGTCGTATAGATCTAGTGCTACCTCTGACGCTAACTGTCCATCCCTGGCACAAATAGTTGGACAGTGATTTGCCTATGCCTCACAGCTGACAGCCCCCTCCCTCCCAGGCACACCATAGTCCTGTGGCCGCTCCCCCTGCGGGCGAAGCAGCCGGGGGTGCTGGCAGAGGCGTCCCCGCTGCTGTGTCCCTGCTCCCGCTCATGCAGCACCGCCAGAGTACTGTTCGGCTGCGGCTCCCCCTGGTAGCTACTTTTGAGGCGGCTGTGGAAGGCACTGTGCCGCCGGCGCTTCCTGATTCGGCAATGCAGAGTGCAGGGAGGGTGGCGAGTAAGGCGCTCTGCCACCGCCGCTTCCGCAATGTCCCCCGCCGCTGCCCACTACAGCGAGGTCGCTGGCAAAAGGTGTGTGCCGCCGGTGCTGCTCCATCACTGTCCCGCACCACTCACAGTCCACTGACAGAGACCAGTAGAGGTACGACTACGGCAGCAACTATCTTCAGGCAACGCTCCGTTACTGGCCCCCACACCACAGCCGAGTGCAAGCAGCCCGGCGGGGAAGGCGTTGTGCCGCCGACGTTCCCTCGCCTGGTAAGCACATTTTACTGAATTGCAGGACCTGAGAGGGCGGAGTGGCCGAGCTGTCAACCTGAGTGTATCTTGCCACCACCAACACTTCTGGTGGCGTCAAGATACACTAATACCCCACTAATGTGTATCTTTTGCATTTACTGTGCTTTTAATGGTTGTCATCATCTCCCTGTTTGAAGGTGGGTTCAGGGGTAGGCTTTTGATTCAGGCCATGTCTTCAGCTGCAGAAATGTAGCAATGCATGGGCTCTGTACTCGGTGGTGGTTGGACTATAAAAGGAGGTGGTTAGCGTGCCTCATAGTCACTCTTTCTGATATAATAATGGTGCATTGGGCAGAGTGTTGCAAGCAAAAAGTGTATTTGTCCTGACTCGTAATGTGTGATAACGTTTTTTTGGCTGGAATTGGGCTTGCTGAGGACCTTCTCTGGACTGTGTCTGGCCTGGTGAGCTGAGAGAAAGGACCTCATAACTTGGAAAAGCCTGGAAATCAGGCAGGTGGAATCTGTGATGCCCTGTCTGGTTTGCGTGAACCAAGGCTGAGGTCAGCCCACTAGGCCCTGAGTACCATCTATTGTGAGTTCTAAGTGAACTTTAAGGAAACTGTAACCACTGTGCTGTGTGCCTAATGGGGACTATTCCTCCTCTGTGTAACTAATGGCAACAGCCAAGCGGAGTGTGCCCTTCAGAGACTGTAACCGCCAAGCTGTGTGCCCATAAAATAGTGTAACCATCAAAATAGGTGCCTCTGTTGTGATCATCTTTCTCATTAAGGGTGGACACCCACTGACGATATTTTCTTTCTTGCGCTGCGAGAGCACGGGAAAACTCTTGCCTCGCAGCGCGAGAAAGACGCCAAAATAGAATCGGCATATCTCCAGTGTTTTCAATGGGGCCAGCGGCAGCAACGCTAGCCCTATTGAAAACATAGGGAGAATACCACAGACTTCTGCCACAGCTGTCCCAGCTGTGGCAGGAGTTTCCTTCATCCCCGCGGGGACCACAGGGATGAAAGAATCCTCTGTCACAGCTGTGGTAGAATTGCAAAATAATATCCCATTGCTTTCAATGGGATCAGCACTGTTGCTGATCCCATTGAAAGCAGTGCTTTCTTGCAAGCCCTGCAGTATGATTATTGGGGAAGGGCTTGAAATGTAAGTGTTAAAAAAATGTTAAAAAAAAATTTACTCACCTCTCCGCCGCTCAGACGCATCCTCTGGCTGGCTCCCCGGCACTGCTGTCCAGCACTTTCAGCAGGCGGGGATTTAAAAATCTCCGCCTCCTGAAAGGGTTGTGCCGATTGGCTGAGGGCTCAGCCAATAGCAGCAAGGGCTTAGCTGTTGGCTGAGGGCTCAGCCAATAGCAGCAAGGGCTTAGCTGTTGGCTGAGGGCTCAGCCAATAGCAGCAAGGGCTTAGCTGTTGGCTGAGGGCTCAGCCAATAGCAGCAAGGGCTTAGCTGTTGGCTGAGGGCTCAGCCAATAGCAGCAAGGGCTTAGCTATTCATTCAGGGGGTGAAGGAAACTCCTGCCACAGCTGTGGCAGAAGTCCACGGCATTCTCCATTTCTTTTCAATGGTGCTAGCGCTGCTGCCGCTGGCCCTATTGAAAAGACTGGCGATATCCCGGCTTGATGCTGGTGTTTTTCTCGCACTGCGCTGCGAGACTTTTCCTTTACTCTCGCAGCACAGTGGAGAAAAAAACTCCAGTGGGTGTCCACCCTTATTCTGACTGCAGTACAGTTCTGTTCTGTTGCATTGTCTGCTTTGTGTCCACCTAAATTACCATTCCATCCTTGAGCAGGGTCCAATACCAGGGTCAAAGTCCGCACACAAATCTAACCCTCTTACCCCTCCTACTCTGGAGACCAGGGAGGGACCAGGGGGCTGTAGACAGAGCCTTGTCTTTGTGAATTGGCTTGCAAACTATATCTCATATTGCAACTCAGCCCTATTAAAGTGATGGAAAACAGTGATGTTGCATCTTGAAATCTGATTTTAATAACCTGTCATGTTCTGATGATGCATCCCTTTTAATGTTATGGGCAATTTACAGTATATTTTCCTTTGGACTATTGGAGATTTTTGTGGTATTTCAATATCCTATGTGGTTGTTTGCATGGATAGCTAGGCAGCCAGTCATAGTGATAAGATGACGTCACTTAATGGAATTGGCTCTTATCCCTGTAAGCTTTTAGAAATCATATTTAAGCCAAAGATAGAGAAGTAGTGTTTTCCTGGAGATGGGCACCGGTAGTGACTCTCACCCTGTCAGCGTCTATCATAGCGCTCAGGATTTGTTACATCACACCTCCAAACAGATTATATTTAGACAGTTCCTGACCTGGCGCCGGTTTATAGAAGAAAGGTACAAGTTAGAAATTGGATTACGTTCGTTTTACTGGAAACTGGATGTTTACCGAATGTTGAATTGATTGATTCTTCAAGTCCGGAAGGTCGGGTTCCCATCACTTGTGTCTGGCCAGTGTTTGTAGGCTGGAGTCGGACACAACTTATGCCATTTTGGTGCTCTTTTTTTTTCTTTTATTTTTTTTACACCGGTCTGGTATCAATAACCAGGCGGGGAAAATGATGCATGCAACATTTTTCTTTTAGATATCTGGCATCAAAACAGATGTGCTGGATCCCATGAACCATCCCATACAAATAGATGGGATCCGTTCTGCTTTCATTTTACCATGGTGTTTAACTGCAATGGACTGCCGGACATGTGGGAACTTGGCCTAAAATCAGTAGCTTCATAGAAATAGATATTCTTCAGCTAATGCATTCCAGGAGATACAGAGTAGTCGACTAATACCTAAAGGGGTTGTCGGGGATTAGAAAAATGGTCTAATTGGTTCTTCAGGAACAGTGCCACACCTTCAGGGGCTTTATCTGTTATGGTAGCTCAACCCTGTTCATTCATATAGAACTCTAAGAAGATGCTGATTCTTCTTGCAGAGATTCAGCTGGTTTAGAGACTCTTCGAGACGCACTGGGTAAATGGTATGCAAACTGGCTCTTCCTCTCCCCCTAATGTTGCAGTACGACAAAATGGCAGAAGGTCTCCCAGGACAGAATCTGCTCTTGTTGAGCGTCTCTCCATTTGGGGACATAAAGAGAGGTCCCGAGCAGAGTACCTCGCTCTATGACATTCATATGCCCCAACAGGGCATATGAACAGGGTATGCAATCTTGGCACAACACTTTTTTTAGTAGATGGGAGCTGCAATGCCTAATGCCGTCCATGTAGAACAGTGGACATTTGTGGTTGTCGCTATTTTTTTTTTTTTTTTAATTTTAATTCTTTATTTAACATTTTCATTATGATTTACAAACATTTGGTTATCCGTTAAGTGGTTCCTTCTGGATACAAAGGTATTTAGATAACTTTGACAGAAATTACAGTGTCAGCTTGTGGTTACTCTAACTGGTCCGATTTGTATTTCTGTTTGATATTAAAGTCTTGTTTCCCTGGACCGTATCTGTCTGAACTGTTGGTTTTCAAATAAACTATGCTGTGTATAACTTCTAAGGGTGAAACCTTAATGAGAACTTACATTTATTGGGGAGGGGGGTGGGGCGGAAAGATTAGGAAGGAGCAGGTGGGAAAACCACAGATGTCTATGTGTAGTCTCAGAGTTGAGCGAACTCTGCCGTGTTCTGGAATTCTATCCAGTGATACCAGGTCTTCCTAAATTTATTTTGCGTACCTCTCAATGTGGCCGTAAGGTCCTCCATCTCCATCGTCCAGTTTACCACGTTTATCCACATCCTTACAGTAGGGGGTTCTGTCTGTCTCCACAGTCTGGGGACGCAGGATCTCGCTGCGTTAATCAGGTGACGCACCATTGAATTCTTGTATGTAGAAATAGGTACGTCGCAGTGGTGCAGGAGGAAGAGGGCCGGTGTTTTGCTTAAGGTGTGTGTAGTGAATTTGGATGTGATTCTCCACACTTCCGCCCAGTAGCTCGTCAACATCGGGCAGTCCCAGAATATATGTAGTAGAGTCCCCTGTTCTGATCCGCATCTCCAGCATGATGGGGAGACCGAGGGGAACATCTTATGTAGGTGGGAGGGCACCCTGTACCAGTGTGATAGGATCTTGTATCCTGATTCTTGTATTTGACTTGATAGGGAAGTTGTATGCGTCAGTGTGAATATTCTCTCCCTTTCCTCTGGGCTGAATGTTGTATTTAGGTCCTTCTCCCACTGCTGCATGTATCTTGGGGGTGGGTTTTCTTCTTGTGTGGTTAGCATGTTATACATCCTTGACAATGTGTGACTAGAGGGACCTTCTTCACTGCACGCTATTTCGAATTGTGTCTTGGGGCGCGTGTATAAATTGGGGTGGGGGAGGGATCTAAGGAAATGTCTTAGTTGGATACTTTGCCAGAATGTTAGCCCAGCTTGATCTATCTCATTTCCCGGGTCCTCATCCGTCCACCACTGGCCCTCTCTGAGAAAATGGCTTGCCCTGAAATTCCCTCTCGCCAGCCTCTCTTGGTATATTTTACTCTCATTACCCGGTGGGAAATCCGGGTTGCCCAATATCGGGTACATGGGGGAGGGTCTAGGGGATACTCCCGCTTCCTCCGGGATCCTTGTTAGACTTGTCAGTGTGGGGCCGATAGTTGGGTGATTTGTCAATTCTGATGTGATCTGGTTTTTGATCCATGGGAGTACTACTAGGGGTATCGATGTCGCTGCCTGTTCTAGGTCTATCCACTGTTTGGCTCCCCTGTGTCTGTGCCAGTCTATTATGCGTGCGAGATGCACTGCCTGGTAGTACTGGGGAAAGTTCGGCAGGCCCATCCCTCCCTCCTTTTTTGATCTAGTCAAGATGTTACGAGATACTCGGGTTGGTTTAGATGCCCAGATAAATTTAGACATGAGGGAGAGAAGTTGCTGGAAGAATTGCCTCGGTACATGTATCGGTAGTGCCTGAAGTAGGTATAGCACTTTCGGTAAGATATTCATCTTAAATATGGCCCCCCTCCCGAACCACGAGAAGAGCCCCTTTGTCCATGAGTTTAGGTCTAGGCGGATCTTGTTTATTAGGTTAGGATAGTTTGCGGGAAATAACTCTGTCACCTTGGGCGTTAAGTAAATCCCTAGATAGAGGATTTTGTCTCTCCTCCAGGGGAACGGAAACGCATCTTTGAGCTCTTCCGTAAGGGTCTGTGGGAGTGAAATATTCATTGCTGCGGATTTCTGCAAGTTGATCTTAAAATTTGATAATTTTGTACATCTGTCAATTTCTGCTACTACGTTAGGTAGGGATATTCGCGGTTTGGTTATAAACAATAGAAGGTCATCCGCGTAAGCTGCGATCTTATATTCTGTGTCTTTAAGGGCTAGCCCCCCTATGTCATGGTTGGACCGGATGTGATTTAGGAGGGGTTCGAGGCATATGACAAAGATCAGTGGCAATAGTGGGCAGCCCTGTCTTGTCCCGTTTGTGATGGGGAAGGGGGACGAAAGCTGGCCATTTACTCTGATCTCTGCCGTTGGGTTGGAGTACAGGCTCGCTAGCCACTGTGTCATGTGGGGTCCCGTCCCGAGTTGTGACAGGGTGGCGAATAAGAAATCCCAGTCCACCCTGTCGAATGCTTTTTCTGCATCTGTTGACAGTATGCACATGGGGGTGGATAGTTTTTCCGCGAGATGAATCAGGTTTATGGCTTTTATCGTGTTATCTCGGGCTTCTCTCTGTGGGACAAAGCCCACTTGGTCTTTGTGCATCAGTTGCTGCAGGTATAGAGATATTCGGTTTGCTAGTATCTTGGAGAAAATTTTTAAGTCTGCATTTAGAAGGGAGATGAGCCTATAACTCTGACACTGTGCAGGGTCTTTCCCCTCCTTTGGGATCACAGTTATGTGGGCCCTTAATGAATCTCTGGGCATATTGTGCCCCATTGTCACTGAGTTATATGCCCTTAAGAAGTGGGGTGATAGGATTCCTGTGAATTTTTTGTAATATGGTAAGGTTAGGCCGTCTGGGCCTGGCGCTTTCCCCGAGGGGGCTTCTGAGAGGACTTTGGATAATTCGTTCTGCGTTATTGGAGCGTGCATTACTTCTATTGCTCCTTGCGTGAATTTACCTAACTTCGCTTGTTGGATGTACTCCTTTATTAGTTTTTTACATGATTCTCTGTCCTGCCCTGATTGAAGGGGGGGGGGGGGGGGAAAGGTTGTATAGTTTTTGATAATATTCCCTGAATGCCTCCGAGATCTGTTTGGGTATATGCAGAGTCTTCCCTTTTTAGAGTTTGTAATTTGTGGGACGTATGTTCTCCCTCTGGCGTTGCGCAGTGCTCGCGCCAGAGTCCGGCTAGGCTTGTTGCCGAATGCAAAGAAGTGCCTTCTTCTGCACTTTAATAGGTTTGTCTTCGCCTGGTCTAGACTTATTTTACGTACTTTGTCCCTCAATTTTGCTAGTTCCGCTCCTTGTGTCCTATCTAATGATGATTTATGGGCCAGTTCTAGTTTTTGTATGCGTTTTAGTAGCTCTTGTAGCTGCGCTCCTCTTTGTTTTTTGATATGAGCCCCTAAACTAATGAGGGACCCCCCGTATTACGCACTTGTGTGCTTCCCAAACTATCAAGGGGTTTATTTCTGGGGTGTTATTTTGTTCAAAGTAATTTTGTAGAGTTAGGCTTAATTTCTCTACTGCTGTTGGGTCTTTAAGCAGGGATTCGTGTAGCCTCCAGTTCCATTCTCTTTTGTGTATAGTGGGAAGTGATAATGTGAGGGTGATTAGGGCATGGTCCGAGAATGTGATGCTGTCTATTTCAGCTGATATGAGTTGGGCCAGGGAGGTGTGGTGTACCAGAAAGTAGTCGATTCTGGAGTACACGTTATGTGGCGGGGAAAAGAAGGTATAATCCTTAGTGGTCGGGTGTAAGATCCTCCATGCATCAATCAACTGGTGCTTGTGTAGGATCTTTTTGAACCTGCGGTGTGTGGATGTCCGGAGGGAGCTGCTTCCTCTTGATGTATCTACCTGTGGGTTTAGTGGCATGTTGAAATCCCCCCCCCCCCCCCCCCCTAGTATCAGGGTGCCCTCCTTGAATTCATCCAGGTCCTCCAGGGCCCTTTCCAGGAAGGACGCCTGGTTGGAGTTGGGAAGATACAAGGATGCCAGTGTGACTTGTGTATTTGCGAGCTTACCCTTGACGTATAGGAATCTTCCTCCTGGATCACTGCACGTCTCCCCATGCTCCCACGAGACGGTGTTGGAGATTAGGATTGACACCCCCTTCGCTTTAACCTCTGCGTTTGTGCTGTGGTACGCTTTCGGGAATCTTGCGTTCTCGAACCTCGGAACAGCGTCTGTGCGGAAATGGGTTTCTTGTATGAAGGCTATCTTTGCCCTTTTCTTCCAGAGGAGATGGAGGATGGAGGACCTTTTTTCAGGTATGTTGAGCCCCTGCGTGTTAATAGAAATCACCGAGAGGTTAGCGTGGTCTGTAGACATGGTCAATTGTCTAGGGAACCTGAAAGTCAAAGACAGTTGTTTAAGGCTTGTGGTTAGAAACTTGGGTGGGGGGGGGGGGCAGAGGGGGAGGGTAAGAGGGGGTGGTTAGTGGACTGGGGGGTTGACACACACAAGAAAAATAAAATATTAATCACTGTAAACTTTAAGTTTATCCGGAGGCCTGGGCCCCTGCCCGGAAGGGGGCTGAGCCGATGTCACCGGCGCCCTATTTGGGGGTACGAAGAAAGGCTCTGGTCGGAGAAGAGGGCCGCTGGTCCGTTCTCTGTGGTGTTTCTTGGCGGTGTGGTCTTCACGGACCGATGTTACCGAAGAGTGGTTAATTCGCTCTGTTGTGGGTGTGAGCTGCTCCGCCGTGGCTTGTCTGTCCCTGTCTGTAGAGACCCGACCTTTTAAATGGGTTGTCCATTAGTTCACCGGTATGTCGGCTTGAATTGGTTGAGAATTCTTCTGTGTAGCTGTTTTGTGTTCTCTGAGGGGTTATATGGGTAGTGTTTGCTAGCTCTTTTCTCTTTGCCCCCGTTCGGCTATAAAGCTGATTTCTGCGCTTCAGTGTGAGATGACCATGTAAAAGTTCTTTTCCTTTTTCTTGGGGTTCTGCGTTGAGGGCATTGATGATCCCCAGGCGTCGTGGCTGGTAACAGTTTTGATTCCTAGTAATAGCTGGAGTCCCCGCTTTAATTGGATATCGCCGAGGGGTGTATTGGTTGTGTCCAGTCTGGACTAGGGACTGGCGGCTCTTCCAGGAATGCAAACGCCCCTTCTAGGTCAGATGGTGTTTTGACCGTGTATATACGGGCTCTTTTGCGCAGGATCAGGTGGAAGGGGTGTCCCCATTTGTAGGTTGCGTCTGCTCTTCGTGCTGCGTCTAACAGGGGGCGGATCAACCTCTGGTTATTTAAGGTTAGTCTGGATACGTCTGGTAGGATGGTGATCTCGTTTCCCCTGAATCTGACCGCACCTTGTTCCCATGCCAATCGCAGAATTTCCTCTTTCTGTCGGTAAAAATGTACCCGGCAGATGACCTCTCTGGGAAAATTCGCATTTCGCGCTCTTCCCCCCCCCCCCCCCCCCCCCCTATCAGGCGGTGGACTCTGTCGAGCTCTATTGCCCTGTCTTCTGGTCGGTGTAGGAGTTTGTTGAATATTGCCATGACGCAGTCATGTAGCGCTTCTGGCGGGATGTCTTCCGGGATGCCTCTCAGTTTTAAATTGTTACGGTGTCCTCTATTTTCTACATCATCTAAGTGCAGGGTTAGATCTCTGATTTGTTTTTGCTGCTTTTCCACTGTTTCGACGAGATGTTGAAAGTCCATACACGGAGCACCTGTCGTCTGTTCTAGGGTGTTGACCCGTTCGGCAAGTTCTTGTACTGAAAGCTTCACCGCTGATATGGCTACTTCTTGTTTCTCTTCGATACGCCTCAGGTGCGTTTCAAGATCCAATTTAGTGGGTAGTTCACACATCATTTTCCATAATGCCTTTAGTGTCTGCGTGTCGTCTGACGGGGGGTCTTGCGGTTTTTGGAGGGCACTGGCTGTTGCTGTGTGTGCGTTGCTTGCGGGTATGCTGTTCCTCTTGCCCCCTGGGCCATCTGAGTGTGGGGCTGTTGTGAGGGTGGAGGGGGTAGTATCTGCTCCATTTCCCCTGCCCTCTGTGCATGTTGCTTGTTGTGGGCACTCTGGGGCTTCTTGACTGGGGTGTTCTCTGCAGCTGAGCCCCTGTGCCTGCATGTCTTGGGAAAGTACCTCTGCTTGTTGTGCAGCTGTCCTCATGGGGGTGCTCTGAATGCCCTCTTGTAGCTGTGTTGGGCTGCCCCTGGGAGACTCTCCCGGTACCTGCGGTGTTATGGAGCTTCCTCTGCCTGGTACTGGTGACCGGCTCTCCCTCCTGTCTTCTCCCGCTGCTGGCTGGGTGCCTTCATGTGTGGGGATGTCTGAGGGGACCTCTTCTGTCAGCGCTCTGTTTTTCTTGGTGTCTCCTCTCTGGGGCTGCGGCGCGGTCCGCACTGGCGGCAGTGCTTTCTCAGCGGAGCGCGGGGAGTGCAGCTCCACGTGTCTGCCCGGCGCCATGTTCCCTGACTTGCGGTCAGTCTCCGCAGCTCCCGCTCCTTGCAGGTACCTCCTCAGCGGCGTGTTTGTGGTTGGTGGGGGGTCTCCCCTGCGTCTACCTCCTCTCATTTGCCTTGGGTTTTCCTTTGTGGTGTCAGGGTTTTGTTCTGCTGTTGTTAATGACGGAGGAGCTCTTTCCCTTGCGGCCTTACTCCTCCATGCCTAAGCCACGCCCCCTCGTTTGTCGCTATTTCGCCCCTTGGACAACAAACATGGTGTATTTATATAAGATAACTTAATTCTGTTTTCCCTTGTTTTTACAGGGATGGCTGTTTCTCACCTGTGAGTCCTGAATCCTGTCCTCTTGTCCAAGCCTTTGTCTGTCCCAGTCGATCATTTATAATGCATAGCCATGTACAGCTGAAAACTGGTCTGCAGACCCAGGAGCGCCATCTCTTCCTCTTCACTGACATTCTTGTCATTGCCAAGTCAAAGTAAGTACAACCTATCTGTGGTCTTCACTAAAGGCTTGTGTGACTATAGCTCAAAGCCACTTAGTGCCAAAGGATGTGTTGGCATTTTGGTTATGTTGGTACTGGATTTGTGGTTATTTTGGCCACCATATAAGAAAATATATACATTTCCTACTGCTTATTAGGTTGTATAGAGGTAAAGGAATGGATTATGCCTACATTTGTAAAAGTGACTAAGACATATTGACTATATTGGGGTATGAAGATCTCTGCTAGTATTTATGTTGATTTCATTATAATCACTGAAGTTCATAAGGGCAAAAAACTTGATCGTATTTGGTGATACAGTTTTCTCATGATATAACGTGATCATGTGTCTGAATAACATTTCCCTGTACCCACTTATATTCACACATTTGCCCACCGTGCTGTCCATCCCAGTGGGTATTCTACAGAGGGTCACACAGATTGAATTAAAGGGATTCTGTTTTCAGGTGCATAAATCCGGTTCGGGAAAGCCTGTTGCCCCCGTGGGTGTTTAATTCTGAAATGCTGTGGGGTTCATAATTTTGTGGTCTGACTTGGAGCTGAGCTCCGAGTCACAGGGGCGGGCCGAGCCGGTCTCTCCTCATCTGCTGCATGCAGAGTGGTAGCTCTTCTCGACGCTTGTGTAGAGGGGGCAGCTGTCACTCTGTTTTAGACTATTTTATACCCAACCAAGCTGTACTTTTACTCTTTTTCGAAGGCCTTAAGAGTTTTGCTGGGCGTCATGTTTCCTTCTAGTTAGTAAAAATGTACTTCTAAGGCTAGGGTCACACAGGGCGGATTTGCCGCGGTTTTGCCGCAGCAGATCCGCCCGCGGCAAAACCGCCCACGGCCGCTAATCCCGGGATTAGCCAGCCATGTGGATGGGATTTCTCAGAAATCTCGTCCACACGGGACGGCTAATCCGCTGCGGTAAATCCGGTTGAAACCGCGGCTGCGGCGGCCGCAGCCGCGGTTTCAAAAGAAGCAGCATGTCCATTCTTTTTTTCATTCCGCTGCGGCCGCGCTCTCCTCTATGGGAGCGCCGGCCGCAGCGAAAGAGCGAGCGGCCGGGCCGCTTCAAAGCCACCGCGGCTTAAACCGCGGCGGTTCTCCCGGCGGAAATCTCGCGGTTTTTGCTGCGGCCAAACCGCGAGATTTCCGAAGAAAATCTGCCCCGTGTGAACCCAGCCAAAGAGCTGGTGAATTTACAGAAAGCACCTTAGTTGGAAACTAGAAAATGGAGCAATGCACCCTCTTGACTTATCAAGCTATAGCACATAGCTATTGATTATATAGGTCTGCATGGGAGGTAGAAATGTTTTTTAGGATAGATGCTGTACACTGATCTGATGATCTCTACAGCTCTAGTTCTTGCTACCTGCTGTTATCTCTGCAGGGAGGTTTATTCTTCCATATACAGGGTGTCCACAGAAAAAGCTATCCAGGGGTACAAGAGACCTTTCTAGCATTGTAAGTGGATATGTGTGTGGAGCTGCTTATTCCAGCACTAAAATAACCAAAGGGGTATCTGTTTAAGAAAAATTACTATAACAAACAAATCATTCTGCCTGTAAAGGGGTAAAATATTTAAAACAACTGTGGTCAGCAGCTACAAAAAGATGTTTATGGCGGAAAAAACGGCACATCTCTGAGGTCACCATTTTATAGACCACTCATATTCGTCTCTTCAGTTCGCCAACATCACAAAGTGCTGCTGGGTCTTTTGCGATTTGCATCTTGGCCTGAAGTTGGAAAAAATTTACCTATTTACCGTGTGATTATCACAGGAGCCTTCAGTTAACTGATTTTATTTCACTGATTTACATTATTTTTTAATTGCAACTAATGAATAAATACATTGTTATGCTAAATCGTCTTAAAAGGATTCCCTTTTGTTATTTTAGCATTGGAACCGCTCCGCACACATACCCTTGTGGCATTCTGGAAAAATATCTTTCGCCCCTGCATAGATATTTCTATGGACACCCTGTATTTACCCCTGCAGGGGGTATTGCATAGCAGCCATTGCAATGAAAGTACAAATCTTTAATATATGGACGGGCCATGTCTCCCTGAGCACAAACTTATCCTACTTAGCTGCTCTCTGCTCCGGATCATAGAGGGGTTTCCTCTCTAATACGTCCATATACCCTACCAGGGCCATCTACACATGTTAATAACATCCTACAAATGATAACTATCTTACTGCACTTGGCAATCCATAAAGGAAAACACAATGTTGCCTACAGTTGTGTAATAAAGCCTAACCTTGAAAACCCATTGTTGTCCTGTGTTGGTCATCAACAAGATTACGTAGTAGGGGGCATCCTCCATCGCTGCCAGGTTGACTTTTTCCTTACGTAAGTAAATCGTGGCAGCACCATTTGTTTTTCAGGAAGTCTATATGTAGTTTTCGGTATGAGAATTTGTTTCTAATGGGACTCATCAGGAAAATGAACAATAGGTCTTGGGTAAAAATCTTTCCAGCCTTGGTCTTTTCTATAATGACTATTAAGTAAACAGGGAGATGGGATCAATATGCAATGATCTGTGCCATGCTGATGACTGTAACCCCCGACATGCCGATCACCCTGATGGATATTGTTGAAGAATGCGGAATGTTTATGGGTAAAGGATGTGATGTTCCTGTTTGACTTGGTCACTATTTATAAACCTGATATAATAAACATGACCTCGGCCAGAGAAGGAAGTAACTGGCTGTTCTTGCCGTGAACACGATACTCCCTTCCCCAGCAGAGAGGAGAGGCTTTACTAAGAAGAATTGGGCTGACTCTGACTATTCTAACGACTTCTGCACGTGTTCTCCCGAGCTGTTTTGTCAGGTTTCGCTAATGGAAAGGCGAGACTTCAGCACAAGCTGTTCCTGTATTGGACCATTTTGTTGCAAACCAAAGTTACTACATACAGTAAATGTTCTGTTTTTCATACCTTAATAGAGCTGAAGTCATCTTTTTTTTCAGTTTATTTTAAGAAGATGGAGATACAATCATTTGGGAGAACATGAACATTTATTGCTACATTTTCATCATATTTTCTGTTACTAGATGTTGTTTTGCTACCTTTCTAGCCGTCTCTACAAAGTGTGTGCAATTTTGTATATTGCCATGTCCTTTACATACTGATAGATCGTTTATAAACGTGGAATAGCAGTAATCCGTGGAATGCTGATAGGATAATTTGCTTCAGACTTTATTTGTACAATGGTGTGTGATACAAAATGTATCTGCATAGGCTGAAAAATGTATAAAAGGGATAGTGCTAAAAGGCAGATTTTCCTTTTTAAGTGCAATAATCTGTGCTGATTATTTCTTATATTTGCTGTGAAAATTTCAAAAGCACCCCAGGTATTTATTGGTTGCTACTAGAGATGAGCGAGTATACTCGCTAAGGCACATTACTCGAGTGAGTAGTGCCTTAGCCGAGTATCTCCCCGCTCGTCTCTAAAGATTCGGGGGCGGGGAGCAGTGGGGGAGAGCGAAGAGGAACGGAGGGGAGATCTCTCTCTCCCTCTCTCTCCCCCCCTCCCTCCCTGCCGCAACTCACCTGTCACCCGCGCCGGCCCCCGAATCTTTAGAGACGAGCCGGGAGATACTCTGCTAAGGCACTACTTGCTCGAGTAATGTGCCTTAGCGAGTATACTCGCTCATCTCTAGTTGCTACCTTTCTGCTGCTGTTTGCACCTAATTTAAGTTGTACCAATTCAGTTTTCAATATAGATTTACCTATTTTTCGTCTGTCCTGCTTTTTGCAATCCACTTACAGGTGAGGGGCAGGTTCTAAACCAGCCATTCTGTCAGCACTGTACCTTCCAGAACTTTCTCTCGAACACTTCATTATGCCTTCCATAGCCCTTCTCCAATCAGCTGCAAGACAGCTTCTGCATGTTTGCCGCTCCCTTGCATGTAGTAACTAGCAGTGTGCTCATGTCCCTGTTACTAGGGAAGCCAAACGTGTAACAGGCAGTGGATTGCAAAGGTGCTGGAAGGGAGACCCCTAGTGGCAGCCACTTCAAAATTGATCTTCAGTGGTAAAACCTTTTCTTTTTTTTATGTGAGTATATGACAAGATTGATGCACACATTAGACTAGCAGAACGTGTATGACAAGTTAGTATCCATTTACATATCCTTTGTTACAAAGTTAAAACACACTTTATGCTCTGCACAGTATAGTAAATCTACTGCTATCTAGAAAGAATTATTGACAGATCTTACTACTTCAATTCTTACTCTAAGCAGCGCTTGTATGATTAAAGCTGTTTTACACATTACATGTTTTTGTCTAAATGGTGCTAGGCTATGTTCAGGCACAGAATATTTTTCTGCAGTGCAAAATCCGCATCAGAATCCTTGTGTAATAAATATATGGATTTTGGTGCGAATTTCACCTCCTCATTTGAAGAAGTGAAAGCTGCTGAAAATCTGCAGCATATGGCTTGGTTCACGCAGTATGAACTGTACTGGGAAACTGCATTGTGGATTCCAATGGAAGACTGTGGCAGAAGTCCACACTTCAAGGCCGGTCTCATATGGCCGTATGTGGAATTCGCTCTTCATATAGACCGTGAGTAGGATATTTGTACATTAGAGATAAATTTACATATTTTCTAGATATAAATATCTTATGGTTTATATGAATGAATTTTAATGTGCATTAAATCACAGAGGTGAGGAAATGTGCATTAAAATTTATATCCTACACTAATTTTATTTATATTTTGAGATTTTATGCATAATTTTATATTTATTTGTTCTAAATGCTTAATTTTTTTGTCTCCCTATCCTCTTCCTTGCTTTTACTTTAATAAAAAGAAGTTTGATAATTCTATCCCACTGTTTGTCGAAATTTATTGGAGGGTGTTGCCAAATCAACAGTTCTGTGTCTCCATTTATTAATAGATGAAGGGCTGACTGTTAAAAACCGGACAGATTAGCCTGTGTTATGCCTTCAGAAACCGAACAGCAAACACATTTATTGTTCATTATTCAGATTCTTGCTGATCGCAGGATTCTGAACCCTTTCTTGGCCAGTGTAAAAGGGCCCTATGGTGGTTGAGAATTTGGGTTCCAGCAACCACCAGTGTTGATGGTTTGACATAAAAACAGACTTTGAGAAATCAACTTTACTGCCACTAAAGTATTAGATTTTAGAAAGGCTAATTTCAAAGATGTGGGTGAGTAAAAAAAAAAAAGAATTAACAGGGTAGAATAAAACAGCACGAGTGTGTGCCCAGTGGACACTATTAAAAACGGCCATCTTAAAGGCAATTCAACTTCATGCAAACAAACTAGCAAAAGGAAACTACTATGGTTTACTATGCCTATAAGAGGTTTTAAGAGACGAAGTGTAGCTGACAGAGCAGTCTATAAAATTAGACAAAAGTAGGCAAAAACAACAACAAAAAAGGGGCCTGAAGCACAAACGGGGACCGAACTGGTCAAATCCATTAAAGAGGGGGTTAAAATATTTTTTAGGTATATTGGTGACAGAAGAAATACTGTGGAATTACAAAAAAAAGGGGTTAACTATATATTAATGGAGATAAGGCCATTGCTGACCATTTGAATAGCTACTTTTGTTCTGTATTTTCGGAAGCTAGTTTTTGCAATATGCTTGTTTGCATCTGTACTCTTAGTTGTAAGGGCTCAGATGTAGTGTTTTTGGAGGCTGATGTTGTAGGCGAGCTTGCACCTTTTAAAGTTTGCATAATAAGACTGGTGCAGATGGCATCCACCCTAAAGTTCTTAAAGAACTCCAATCTGATTAAGGCACCTTATTAAAGGGGTTGTCCCGCGGCAGCAAGTGGGTCTATACATTCTGTATGGCCATAATAATGCACTTTGTAATGTACATTGTGCATTAATTATGAGCCATACAGAAGTTATAAAAAGTTTTATACTTACCTGCTCCGTTGCTGGCGTCCTCGTTCCCATGGAGCCGACTAATTTTCGCCCTCCGATGGCCAAATTAGCCGCGCTTGCGCAGTCCGGGTCTTCTGCAGTCTTCTATGGAGCCTCTAGTGCAGGATGCCGGCTCCGTGTAGCTCCGCCCCGTCACGTGCCGATTCCAGCCAATCAGGAGGCTGGAATCGGCAATGGACCGCACAGAAGCCCTGCGGTCCACGGAGACAGAGGATCCCGGCGGCCATCTTCAGCAGGTAAGTATGAAGACGCCGGACCGCCGGGATTCAGGTAAGCGCTGTGCGGGTTGTTTTTTTTAACCCCTGCATCGGGGTTGTCTCGCGCCGAACGGGGGGGGGGGGGGGTTAAAAAAAAAAAAAACCCGTTTCGGCGCGGGACAACCCCTTTAACTGATTTGTTTAACCAGCCTTCTCTAATAGGCGATGTTTCAGATTACTGGAGAAGGGCCAATGTTGTACCCATCCATAAGAGGGGTAGTGGAGAAGAAGTCGGGAACTACAGACCAGTTAGTTTGACATCTGTAGTAATTAAACTGATGGAAACTCTCATGAAAAAGAGGATATTGGACCACTAAAAAAACAACCTGTTGGACCCTAAACAGCACAGCTTTACTGAGGGCAGATTATGTAACACTAATTTCATTGATTTCTTGGCTGTGTCACAAAAGTGGTGGATGAAGATGGTGCCATGAATATCGCTTATCTGGATTTAGTAAAGCCTTTGATACAGTTCTACATAAAGAGCTTATAGATAAGTTGAAAATTGGACTTAATCCTTTGATAGTCCGGTAGATTTGTAGCTGGTTCTATCCATTAAAAACAACATTCTGAAATCTATAACCCCTTTAAAAATATAAACTTTTATTCAAAGATACTTTAAAATCATAATTCACCCCAATATACACACACAAAATGATAAACCTAAAATTCATGTGTGCCATCTTAAGGTAACGGATTATACAGCAGGTATTACCACAGTACTATCTGTTTGTTGACTCAAACTCTAATGTGGATGGTACTACATGCACAGATAGCTTCCCAGGGAGAGTCTGCCTATATTGAAGGTGATGTTCTGATAGCACACTGACCCTATACAGGACCTATGATCACCCTGCCTAACTGTAGGGCAATCGCCCTGACAAGAGCGCCCCCACTCAACAAAGGCTAACCCTGCTGTAACCCTACAAAACCCTAAAGTCAACACCACATCCAAGAACATCACTTTTTTCCCTTATAAGTAGTTGATTGAGTCATCGGAATATTCATAATAAGGAAGGACATGGAGAGCAGGAATATCCACTAACCTCCACTGATATGAGCATCATGATGATAGATGCTAACCTGTCAAGAGAACTATAGAGATTATATAGCAGAGAACTCTACCTATTGCCCCAATAAGCTAATCATTAATGCCTAATATCCAGCATGGGGTTATCAACATACACGCAATCAGTTTTTTTAATGTCATTACATTGACATATAATCATCACAAATTGTACGCACACTTACGTTTGAACATGCTTGCATTTTGATTTGTAAAGGAATACCCCTCCCCCTTAATAAGCGTGTGCAAGTATAAAGAAATTTCCACTTCTGCTCAGATTGATCTACAGCTTATGGCATCCTTGTTCAATGCACACTATCTGTGCATATAATCGTACCGTGTACGCACATTTACATTCAAACATGCTTATGTTTGTGTTAGAAAAACACGCTATCTAATAAAAGTACGCATGCATGAAGAGATGTCAACATTAGTGCGCACCTAATACGTAATAGCGCTCAAATCGGTACACGCACGTGCTTTAAAGGGCTTTGTCGATCAATAAAAATATATAAACATATAGGCGTGCTGGGGTCATATTATGTACGCCCATAGATAACCAATCGGGGTAAAGACAATATTCTTACTGTGTGTGTGTGTGTGTGTGTGTGTGTGTGTGTGTGTGTGTGTGTAAAATATATATATATTTGTAAGCAGGGGCGTAACTATAGAGGATGCAGGGGATGCGGTTGCACCCAGGCCCAGGAGCCTTAGGGGGCCCATCAGGCCTCTCTTCTCCATATAGGGAGCCTAGTACTATAAATAAAGCTTTATAGTTGGGGGCCCCGTTCCAGGTTTTGCATTGGGGCCCAGGAGCTTCAAGTTACGCCTCTGTTTGTAAGGCCTCATGTCCACTGGGAAATTCGGGCCCGCATGGATTTACTAATTACATTTTGCTAGTGGGCATGAGGCCTAAATCTGAATAGAGCAGACACTCAGGTTAGCACATGTCCCATAAAGGGCAATTATAGGAGCACCAAAAATAATCATGCTATATGACCAGATAGGACATTGGAAGGACACATTTCTGCCCAATATGCAGCAAGCTCCCTCTAATAAATAAGCCCATATCTAAATGGGGATTACAGAAAGCTGGTGAAGGAGAGCATTTCATTTAAAGCGAATGTTTTTCATGCTGTAAAAGCCATTCAGCCTCTTGGCAAAGTATCTGCCTATCCCAGTCCCCTCCTCATTGAGATTTTCTAATCTCTTCCAGAATAATTAACTTTAACACACTTTGGTCACCCTCATGTTTAACCAGCACATGCCTTGGAATGGGAGTATCTCTCTCATGGCGAATTTTACCCATATAGTCCAGGGGGCAGGGGCATTTGCAGAGATAAACATCCTTTCTCACAACTACCAAGATCTTGTATCTAGTAAACCTGATTAGTAACATAACTAATGAGATATTACGCAATACAACTACCACCCGTAAACATGCGCTGGGGGGTTTGATTCCAATAACTACTCATTGGTCGGGGGGCTTGATAATAGCTATGAAACAATCTAACTTTAGCAATCTTCCCTTTTATTGAAGGTGCATTGTGGTCTTGCTTGAGATCCTTGTCCATAGTCAAAATCCCCAATACCGGTTGATCTCCAGGGCCTGTTTTTAGTTCTATCATCATAAGTTGCAATTAGTCTAAAGGTCTTACTGTCATCTTTTTTTCTCCTTTGGGTCAGCAGAGTGGACCGATCCGACCTTAATGCATTGTGAAAGGCGGAATGGAGAATGGGGTATCCTCTTCATCTATACCGTTTTTTTAGGTCATGGGCCTGCTCCCTAAACTTATTAATAGTGGAGCAATTACGCCGAATATGTAGACATGTTTGAGATCCCCTTTCTCAAAGATTGCAGATGATAGCTATTCCACCCGAGAAGTGTATTCGAAGAAGTGGGTTTGCGAAACGTTTTAGTAATAAAAACCCCCTCGGCCATCTTTTTCAATAGATAGGTCTATAAAACGTCAATTTTTATGGTTCAAAAGTTTTTTATTTTGTCTGTTATGCAGATATGAAAATTACAAAATTGTGGTATCATTTTCATCAAATAAACATTCTTACATTAACCTCAATTGTCTTCCCTTGTCTAGTTTTCTGTCTTATTCTTTGAGACAGACTTTTTCTTTTTAAATATAAGTATGAACTCTGATGCTATCAACATTTATAGCTTGTAACTTCTCAGATTAATTTCTGGTATCTCTAGCTTCAGTTACTGATTGGTTAGACTGAGAAAAGGAAAACTTAAAGGGGTTGTCTCGCGAAAGCAAGTGGGGTTAAGCACTTCTGTATGGCCATACTAATGCACTTTGTAATATACATCGTGCATTAAATATGAGCCATACAGAAGTTATTCACTTACCTGCTCCGTTGCTGGTGTCCCCGTTGCCATGGCTCCGTCTAACTTCGGTGTCTTCTTGCTTTTTTAGACGCACTTGCGCAGATCTATCTTCTCCGCTCGGCTCGGCATCACCGGCATTTTGGCTCCGCCCCTTGTACGCGTCATCGCGAAGCTCCGCCCCCATCACATGTGCCGATTCCAGCCTCTGATTGGCTTGGATAACGTCAAAACGTCAATTTTTCAGGATAGATCTCACTAGTGAAACACATGCCAATATTATTGTTTTTAAGACCTTGCATGAATGCCTCAAAAGATTCTATAGTGCCATCCCAAAGGAGAAATACGTCCTCAATAAAGCATCCCCAATAAACGATGTGTCGTATCCACTTCGCATTATCCCCAAAGACCAAAGTGTCCTCCCACCAGACCAGGAACAGGTTGGCATATGGGCACAGGGGCTCCCCATCACAGTCCCCCTGAGCTAGTGGAAAAGCGTGGTACCAAACATGAGCACCTTATTGCAAAGGATAAAATGCAACAATGATCTCCTTGTGCCCGGTGCATTGAGTACCCCTAGTCTGCAAGAAATATTTACTTGCCCCAACCCCCAGACCATGTCGGATACTGCTGTATAATGCCTTGACATCAATGAATGCCAATAATATGTCGTCATCCACCCAGACACCATCACGCTTAATGAGTAAATCAGGAATATCAAATAAGAAGGCAAGGCTTGGACAAAGTCCTAGAGAATCCTATCAACAAGAAGGCTGATGATCTGAGTGAGAAAATTCACCCCTGACGCTATCGGTCTCCCCTTCAAATTGTGGAGACCCTTATGCACTTTGGGTAATACGTAGTGAATGGGCATTTACAGGCGACCGGGCATCAAAAAATCTAATTCTTTCTTATTAATTAAATGTGACTTTTTGGGGTTTTTTTGTTTGTTTTTTTTGGAGAACTTCATAGCAATCTTTGTCCTTTAACAAGTCCTGATACCTGGCTGCATATTATTTTAGAATGAAAAAAGTTGGGTACAGTGTTAAGCCTCCTGCCCACGGACAGAGTGGGATACGTCCGCGGTTTTACGCCGCGGAGATAACAAAAAAAGTTCTAATGGCGATCGCGGAAAAACGCACTTTCTACCACGTTTTTCTGCGGTCTCGATTAATACTATATTAATGGAGACCTCCCATTGCGGTAAAATAGAACATGCTGCGATTTTTGTATTTTTATTTTTTTTGCCTCACCCTCCTTTTACCTAGAGCTGTAAAAGGGCCACAACACTCAAAAAAGGGATTTCTCTAAAGCAAACATACGCATGTTGGAATGTAAATGTACGTACGAGTATACGCACACATAGTGACTTTGCCATAAGTCGTAGCTCAATCTGCGCAGAGGTCGGTATTTCTTTATACGCGTACATGCTAATTATGGAGGGTATTCCTTTTAACATTAACATATGCGTGTTCAAACGTAAATGTGCATACGCTTTACAATTATACTCACATGTAATGATGGAAGTTGGTCAGCGTTTGCACCCTAGGCATGCTGGAGCATGTGTGTTGAATAACCACATGTAATGTCTGGCATTCGTGATTGGCTTATTGGGGCGGTACGTGGAGTTTTTTTGGTGCCATTATAATCTGATAGTTCTTTTGACAGATTAGCATCCATCATCATGATGATCACATCAGTGGGGGAGAGTGGATATTTCTCCTTCCTTATTATAAATATCCCCTGATGACCCCACCAACTACCTATAAGGAAGAAATGTATTGGTGTGGTTTGGGGGTTCTGTAGAGTTACAGCAGGGTTAGCCTTTGTTGAGTGGGGCCTTTCTTATCAGGACGATCACCCCACAGTTAGGAAGGGTCATCATAGGTCCTGCATAGGGTCAGTGTGCTATCAGAACATCACCTTTAATATAGGCAGACTGTATAGAGCTCTGGTGAAACCACATCTGGAATACCGTGTTCAGTTTTGGAGACCACCGTCTATAGGAAGACATTGATAAAAACAAACGCGAACAAAAGTCGGCTAAAAAAATTGGTGGAAGGTCTCAAGACCAAAACTTATCAGGAAAGACTTAAAGAACTTCATTTGTTTAGCCTGGAGGAAAGAATGAGGGGGGGGGGGGGGTTGAATAGAGACCTTTTATATTTGTTACAGGAGGGGAGAGACCTGATGGAAATCCTTATATGTTAACGTTATAAAGAAGGTTCAAGAAGTAAGGGTTCTATGAGGAAACTAAATACTAGAACAAGGGGCACAATCTGAGATTTTACTGAAGGAGTAGTAGATGCTTGGAACAAACTTCCAGCAGACAGGGTTGAAAAGTCAACAATAAGGCCTCATGTCCATGGGCTTTAAATCCGCAGCGGTTCGGATCCGCGCCCCATAGGGATGCATTAGACACCCGCAGGTAGTTAAATACCTGCGAATGTCATTTTTCCCGTCAGGTGCGGATCCGCGTGCGGGAAAAAAAATGGACATGCTCCATTTTAGTGCGGGTCTCCCACGTGGATGGCTCCCGCAGGCTTCCATTGAAGCCTATGGAAGCCGTCCGGATCCGTGGGAGACCCGTACCAGAATTAAATTACCTGCTCTGCGTGATGCAGTTCTTTGCGTCCGGATCTTTTTTCTTAGGCCCGGCGGATGTGCCCGGTGCACATCCGCCAGGCCGAAGAAAGAAGATCTGGCCGCGAAGAAGGGAAAAACTGCATCGCCCAGAGCAGGTGAGTTTATTCTTATTTTTAGGCATCATGTCCGCAGGGCAGGAGGGACCCGCTACGGATTCTACATATAGAATCCATGGCGGGCCTGATTTTCCCCGTGGACATGAAGCCTAAATGAATTCAAGCTGCCTGCGATGAGCATGGTTCTATCTTAAGAGCAAAATAATATAAAAGCAGATTAGACGGACCATGTGCTCTGTTTCTGTCATCAATTTTCTATGTTTCATCGGCAGTAGTTTGCTGCTTAATACTATAATGTGATTTAATCTGAGTATGTGAGTATTCGATCTGTCACAGTATCTTGCTGATGGTTTCCAGCTAGCAATATTTTTTCATACTACGCAAAATGAATGCAGGCTGAAAATGACATGAAACAGCAAAAATGGTAATGAAGATATATTGCACAGAAAATAAATCATGTATACTTTTTGTAAAAAGAAAAAAAAAAGCACTTAGGAGTTGTTTGCATGGAATAACATTTTCACTGTGTGATTGTAATGTTGATATAAGTGATTACAATATCAGAGCAAAAGGATAATTTACTGCAGAAAACTGCCCCCTTGCAGGGAGGCTCTAGTACTCTGTTGTACCGCCTCTAGCTTGGATACAAGATGTCATACAGGTGGGCATGGAGGCTCTAGTACCCTGTTGTACAGCCTGCAGCTCGTATACAAGATGTGATATGGGCGGGCATGGAGGCTCTAGTACCCTGTTGTACTGCCTGCAGCTTGTATACAAGATGTGATATGGGCGGGCATGGAGGCTCTAGTACCCTGTTGTACCGCCTCTAGCTTGGATACAAGATGTGATACAGGAGGGCATGGAGGCTCTAGTACCCTGTTGTACTGCCTGCAGCTCGTATGCAAGATGTGATACGGGTGGGCATGGAGGCTCTAGTACCCTGTTGTACTGCCTGCAGCTTGTATACAAGATGTGATACGGGTGGGCATGGAGGCTCTAGTACCCTGTTGTACTGCCTGCAGCTTGTATACAAGATGTGATATGAGCAGGCATGGAGGCTCTAGTACCCTGTTGTACCACCTCTAGCTTGGATACAAGATATGATACAAGTAGGGAGGGAGGCTCTAGTACCTTGTTATACTGCCTGCAGCTTTGATACAAGATGTGATACAGGTGGACGTGGGGGCATTCAGGTTCCGTATGGTATCCTGCGGCATATCAGTCCACATTTGCTGCAACTAAGTCAGTGGATTGTGCAAACACGTAGGCTGTTGAAGGGAGCATACCAGATGGTCCCATAAATATTCTATTGGCAATAAATCTAGAGACTGTCACATTTCTGTGGTCCACTCAATGTTGTATAGATATTCCTGTGACCCCCCTTGTGTGCGGCCGAGCATTACCCTGCTGGAAAATGCCTCCTGGTAGGCCTGCCGTGAGAAGAACACACGTGGCTGCAGGATGTCCTGAACATATCGCTGAGCCGTCATTGTCCCTTGTACCACTACTAGGGGTAAGCGATTTGTTGTATCTGATGGTCTGGGGGACCATCACATACACCAGCAGTAGGGGCAATGTGCCTAGGTCTCCAGACACTAATACGGCCATCATCTGTGTCAAACTAAACTAAACATGGATTAGTCATCGAAGATAACCCGGTTCTACTCCATAACAATCCAGTTTCATTGCTCACGGCACCATTGAAAATGGATGCGACCGTGGTTGTCAAAAGCAGTACACGTAATGCACCCCATGAGACCAAATGTCCTTCAGGCAAACATCTGGAAAGGGTTCCAAGTGACACGGGCCTGTAACAATGGTGCCACCTGTCTCTGTATGGCAGACAACTCCTTCTAGGTTGGTTTTATTTTTATTTTTTTTACAAAGAGTGTATTTTCCAACTCCATGGTCAATGGTAGTGAAGGGGTGATCAATTGCTTCTAGTAACTTTTGAGAAAAAAAGAGTAAGAATTCATATATGAATATAGGAAGTATGGTAATCTGTTTTATAGACCCATCATGGCCTTCAATGAAGAAGGAAATTTTGTGTAGTCCTAACTACTAGGCCTTCATAACCTTATGTGGATTATATCAGCCACGTTCTATAAGGAAACAAGTTACAACATCATTTTGTCAGAATTTGTCATGTTAAATGACATGGGGCACGTGAGTGGGTAATCACAGCTTTGTGCCATATTTGCCGCCCCATTACGATATGTCTCTTCGATAACCGTTTAAGGCTATTAAGTTGGATCTTCACGTCTGGTTAACCTGTACAATATAAGCTCTTGATATGTATGTATTTAGGATGCCTCTGATGGATGCAGTGTAAACCGTGTTGTACCCAGTAAAATTTATTCTGGGGGCCCCACTGTGCAGCTACATGCAAAAATATTACCTAATATGATTCTTATTCACAAATTGCTCACTGTTGCATTCTCCATACACTTCTATAGTGATTGCATTCACATATCGCCCTGTTTCCACTGAAGTATATGGAGATTGCAGCGGGGGCATTTGGTAGACTACACTTTACCCAATTATTGTACAAGTAAAGTTGGAGGCCGGGATCCCATCAGGGATTCACCTGTTCCTTGTGAGCTAGTCTAAGCCTGAATGTGAACCTAACCTAAACCATTTATACCTAAAACCAAACCCTTCAGGTATTGAGTTATGTAAGTTTTTGTAATTGGTTGCATTTGCCCCTTTTACAGCAGCATTATAATACTTTGAGTGCTCATAAAGACAAAACCATCTCATGACGTTAGTACAAAGTACACTTTACAGTAAAGCTAAAGATGATTTGGAGTCGGCCTCACTATTTAAACATTCTGTATACATTTTGCAGGTCTCCGTCCCACTATAAGCTGAAGCACCATGTGCGGGTGAGTGAGATGTGGACAGCGTCTTGCATGGAGGAGGTCTGTGAGGGCAGCACTTACCCTGAGAGGTCATTTGTCGTCGGCTGGCCAATCACCAACTGTGTCGCCACTTTCAGGTGTGTAAATTCATATTTGTATATTTGTTAATGAAGCGGTTCTCTGGGTGTTGTGGGGCACAGAAACAAGGTGGTCTAATATATATAAATTTTCAAGTGTTTTTTCCCTTTTTTTTTTTGTTTATTTTTAATAATTTTTTATGTCTCTAATTCCTTCGTTTATCGTTCAGTTTATGTAGACTTAAAAACCTGCTGCTGATCGGCCTGTGTAAACAGGAAGTCATTGATCTATAAAGACTTCTTGTTTACTGCAAATGGAGGCGGGCAGCCAGATGAGATCTCCGAAGCGCTCCACCTCTATTCAGCCCAGGAGCAATGATCGTTGAAATGACTGTCGGACACTTAAAGGGAATCTGTCATCACCTTTGAGCCCTGTAAATTGTATTTATGGGGCTCAAAGGTTAAGGAACGGGGAGTCCGGTGAGCTATTTTTCATACTCACTGGGTGCCCTGTTCCAGCGCTCTGTCCCTGAGAAGTCATTGCGCGCACACAGCTTGACTTCTTTTCAGATGGCTCTGTCATCACACTTTCTGATAGAGATGGATGGGAGTGAAACACCGCTCCCCATTCCTTCACCTTTCTGACCCTTAACCAGGGGTGCTCCAAGCCTTTGTGCCACCTAAAGTGAAGTATGAAATAGCTCCCAACTGTGCAGCAAAACCCCACTCTTATTACAGACATTTTTGAAGTAAGAGTAATAGTGCCCCCAGTAACAATAATGATCCCATTAGTGGTCCAAGCAGTAATAGTGACCCCCGAGTTTTTGCTCCAATAGTTATAGTGACCCCGAGTGGTTGCTCCAATAGTTATAGTGACCCACTTGATAGCATCAGTATTAATAATTACCACCATTAGTGGCCTCAATAATAATAGTGACCCCCATAGTCTCCTCTCCAGTGGACTTCCAGCTGGTCAGCAACCTTACAAGCTTTGAATTCCCTCTATTTGCAGCTCTTGTCCAGTGTCGGCCGCTGTTTGTAATCGGTCTGTAACCTCTGACCTGAGGCACCAGTCTCAAGTTGCCTCGTGGTAACTTATAGGGCTCACAGGAGATGGCCGATTCCCTTTAAAGCGCTCAACAATTTGCCTGTGTAAAAGTGCCCTAAGCTTCCAAGTTCCTCAGGAATGTGTTATACAATATACAGATATAATACTGGATCCGTTCTTCTCTCCACTAAATATGTGACTGTTTAATTGACTGTTAATAATTTGGTATCTGAAGACTCTATTTGTATAAGTGTTACAGACCTACGTGTGTGAAGACTCTTCTCACAAAGAATAATTTGGCTGAAGCTCCATTTTTGAGTTGTGCGGTGTGAGTGGTAATGAGAACTCGTTAAGTGAGTCACACAGGCGCCTGTAATTAACCCTTGCAGCAATTTTTATTTTTTTGTTAGTGTTCTAAACATATGCAATGTTTATTACTACAGTTATGATTGTATGGCATATAGATGGCTTATTATAGTGATCAATGTATTGTCTGTGTATTACCATCTACACAAGCTCCCATAACGATTTGAAGGGTTTATACTCCATGAAATCTGAGCATTGTTAATCTGGGTCTATTTTCATTCTGTTAATAGTTTAAAGAGCAATCACACCCAAGCCTTGAATTTACTTCCCAAGTAATGGCCTAAGTGGCTATAAAAGAGGGCACCATTTAATGGTACTCGCAGAGGGCTGCCACCGCAGCCTGGTAGCAAGACTTGTCCAACCTACAAATATGAAACTTTGAAGCTTCACCAATTAACATAAAAAATGTCAGCTCATAGATGCTTAAAGGGTTTTTTTTATTCTGAGGAAAGGTCATCCATATCCCCATCTAAGTCATGAATATCCAATCAGTGGGGGTCTGCCACCTGAGACCCCGGTCAATCTACTGTTCAAAGAGGCTGTAGCACACGTGTGAGTGCCACATCTCTTCTCAGGCCAGTGACTTCCACTTTATTTGTAAAGTAGCCATTCAAGAGTTCAGTTCGATTCAACTGGGATTACGTTGCTATACCAGGTACCTACACTATATAATGTATGGCATTGTGCCTGGTTTGCAGTGAAGGTATGATGTTTGGGGCTTGGCAGCAGCTCCTCTGGTGGTAATCAGAAGATCCTCTGGGGTTGGCGACATGTAATCCTAGATATGTAATATAGGTCCCATACTATGGTTTACACTAACAATATGGCCTAGTGAAACTGATAACCACACCTAGCTTCAATGTCAGTGATGGCATGGTGTCGTCAGCACTAGTGCTAGGAGCAGGGGCGTAACTAAAGGCTCAGGGGCCCTGATGCAAAAGGTGAGCTGGGGCCCCCCTCCATCTGTACACATACCTAAACCATGCTGCACAGAGGCATAACTTGAAGCTTTTGGGCCCCAATGCAAAGCCTGTAACAGGGCCCCCAACTATAATGCTTTATTCATAGTACTGGGTTCCCTATATGGAGAAGAGAGGCCTTATGGGCCCCTAAGGCTCCTGGGCCCGGGTGCAACCGCATCCCCTGCACCCTCTATAGTTAAGCGCCTGGCTAGGAGGCTATCCCTTTGGTATGGGAAATACATATATGTATTACTTATTTACTTGGTATTACTCATTGCTCCCCCAGACCTGGAAAGGCTACACTGATGTCCCCTCACAGGAAAAACTGAAAATACTGGTGCTATTAGGTAGTGTAAGAAATCCACCATAGGACTGTTTTTGTATCTACTGGATTATCAGGATTTCTAGATCAACAGTTGCTAGATTAGTGGCAATTTATTGTATGGAATGAAACACATGAGACAAATATTAACATTTAGTTCACAATTATTATCTTAATCTGAAATCGTGAATGGAATTGAGCTGCAATAACAAACACGGCCTCTAGAACACAGTGGTGCTATTTCTAGAAAAAAAGCAGCCATCTTGTAGTCTTGCCGAAGGATTCTTTCAGAAGTAGTTAGAAGTGTGGCATCAGGTCTGGAAAACTTAAAATAAGTAACATCAGGCACAAATTCTGAAAATGTATCCAGAGCTCATTAATATGATTTTGCTTAAAATCATGCATTTCCCTTTGTTGGACATAGTTAAAGGGGATGCCCAAGAATGCCACAAAATGGCTGTCGTATAGGAAATCCCCCAATTTAAAAAAAAAAAAACAAAAGCAACTTTGGTCGTTATAACAAAGGAGACCAAGACTCCCAACCTGGGGAATCGTAACAATATATATGCCTATTGTCCATGCGAGTCGTCCTGCCCTTCATTCTAGGTCGGGTCTCCACAGGCTGCATGGCCAGCGGCCATTTTGTGGTATTCCTGGCAGAAAAATAAAATTTAAAAAATCATGAAGTCACAATTGAGTTAGATATGGATTCTCCCAGGGCAGCCAAAAGAATACTAAAACACTGGAATGTAATTAGGAAAGTTTTTATATCACCCCAACTACAGGGAGTAATTGCCAGTATAACATTAAACAACGGAATTGCTATGTAAGTAACTGCCAAATGCACTGGATAATAGGTGACCAAATGCTGCTGTGTTTTACAAATTCGCATCACTTTTTCGCATTTTTTTTTTTAATTAGTTCCATAAATGTAAGATATTTTCTAATCTTAAATGAATATTGTACATGCGAAAAACTCTTTGCTTCCCTGTAGTAAAAGTAAAATAAACCCACATATGGTTTGTCGATCATGGCTTTATGACTGGGTGAAAGTTCATCCAAAGTGCTGCATGTGATGAAAGTCCAAAATGTGGTCGATAATGAGGATAAAGTATCCAGGAATCTTAGTAAACATGGGATTCGGAGGGTGGAATAAAATCTTACAACCTCAATTGGAGTAAGAGAAGTCACTTTCTATTATTACTTGGTGCGGGTTCAGATGGCATTAGAGCATTCTAACACAATATATCAAATAATAAAAAGTAAAAATCAATTAATACAAAACCAGGATCCTCTCATGAGGCCTGTCCTATGTTCTGTCTGTATCAGACTAAGGCCTCATGCCGACAGCCGGGTTGGATTCTGCCTGCGAAATATTGCAGCGGAATTAGACCTGGCGCCCCCCCCCCCCCCAAAGACCCTATACTCACCTGTTCATATCTGCAACAAGTGTCTCGCCCCGGGTGACACGGATTCGTGCAATAGTTCCACTGTGCCCACTGCGCGGAATATCGCAGAACGGACTGCTTCCATTGACTGCAATGGAAGCCGTCTGTGCCAATTCCCCCCAAACCAGCCCCCCCCCCCCCCGCACAAAATAGAACATACTGCAATTCTTCCCCGCAAGCGGAAAATCGCAGTTAATTTCCACTGATGGGCAGGGCAGAAACTTTTAACACAGCATGTAAATGGGCAGTCATTGCTGCGGAATTCGCGGCGGGCGTCTAGCCATAAATTCTGCAGCAATAATCTGTCCATGGGCATTAGCCCTTAAAGAGGTTAGAAAAACATAGCTGCTTTTTTGTTGAAACCGCACAAGATAATGAAGCAAAGTTGCAATACTACACACAAACCATGGACCGGGGTGGCGCTGTTTTTAAAAGAAAGTAGTCACGTTTTTCCAGTTCTGTACAGTGCCTTAGAGTGCATTCACACAAGTGTGAGCAAGTCACGCCTGGCATGCCTGGGTTCTATTCTTGTTAGTGACTTGCATGAAAACATGACGTGCTGCGATTTAAAAAAAAAATTTTTCCCCATCTTGCAGCATTGCATCCATGTAAATACATTATTTACAAATAATGGGTTATATTTTCGCACGGATTTTGTGTGTCGCGCAGTTCACAAAAGTCGCCTGATTTTTCTTGCCCATGTCAATGCACCCTTAAAGGACAAAGTTCAGAATTCAGTTGAATCATAACTGTAATACCCTCAATGGCCTCAGGGGTTTAAAAAAAAGACTGTCACTTCATGGCATTAAAAATGATAGTTACTACTCGTAGTTTACTTTAGGTTTCAGATGACGCCATGTAAAAAGCGGGGTGGGTGTGTGTGTGTTGGGGGGGGGTTGGGTAAGGGTGACTTTACAGGGATAACTACCCTCCAAATCACTGGATAGAGCGAATGTAAACATGACCTATAAGCACGGCCACAAACAGGGTAACGTGTGATACTTCGCTCACTAGTCCTTTCATTTCGGCTCACCTAATAGTCACTGGTTGATCAAAAGCCATTCAAATACAAACAACTGACTTTATATCAGATGACTTGTGACATATTTGCATGGAGATCCCCTCTATGAACAATAACTCAGCAAACAACTAATGAACAATCATCGCTCTATGTAAACGGAAACAGATGACTACCTTCTTGCACTTCAGTGACTTTTTTAGTCTGACTATCTGATCGATAGTTGCTCAGTTTAAAAAGGCAGCAATGGAGATCTATAGCATTTAGAATTTAACCCCTTAGTCACTGCTGATACGCTTTTTGACGGCCTGTATCGGCGGTCTATGTGTGAGGAGAGATTGCTCAGCGATCTCCCTTCAAATAACGCAGGCGCCGGCTGTTTCTTACAGCTGACACCCGGCGGCAACAGCTGTGATGAGCTGCGCGGCTGATCGGAACTGTTAACCCTTTAAGTGGCGCCGTCAATTCTGACAGGGGCATTTAAATTAAATCGCAGGGAGCCATCCGGGTGTCATGGCAGCTGGGGGCCTTCTGAAAGGCCCCAGGCCTGTCATAGCAGTATGCCTATCAAGCCATCCCCGTGGGGTGGCATGATAGACTGTCTTCCCGATAGCAGTATGACGTCATGCTGTAGCATGACGTCATACTGCAGGAGCACTCAAAGCAGTGCAAATTGTTGTCTCCTAGGGGGACTACAAAAAAAAGGCAGCAATGGAGATCTATAGCATTTAGAATTAAAAAAAAAAGTTAGATCTAATGTTTTAATTATTAAAAAAAAATAAGTTTTTTTTTTTTTTTTTTTCTAAACCCTTTTGCCATTTTTATAATAAGAGTGTAAATAATAAAACAAAAATACATATTTGGTATCACTGCGTCCATAAAAGTCCGTTCTATCAAAGTAATGTATTATTTACACCACATGATGAATGACAGAAAAAAAACAACTCCAGAAATGCGCTTTTTTTTTGGTCTCCCTGTCTCCAAGAAAAAATGCAATAAAAAGCGATCAAAAGGTTGACTATATTCCAAAATGGTACTACTGAAAACTACAGGATGTCCCTCAGAAAATGTAAAAAAAATGAAATGTGTTTGAAAAAAATACTAGTACAGCAAAAAAAACATGACCTATAGAATAAAGCTATAATGTCATTTTTCTTGCAGTTTGTGTGCTGTAGAAACAAGATGCATCGCAAAATGGCAGAATTTCCTTTTTTCCCCAGTTCTCTAAACTAAGAATTAAAAATTATTTTTTTTCAGTACATTTTATGGTACATTAAATGGTACCATTTGGAAAATACAACTCGTCCTGCAAAAAAAAGCCCTCCTACAGCAACGTCGATGGATAAATAAAGGAGTTTTTAAAAGGGGGGAGGAAAAACGAAAAAAGCTTTGTCAGTAAGGGGTTAAGGTACAAAAAAAGGTATTTACGGGTATACAAGGACACGTTCTCTCATTTTGCAAAACTTGGACCGTTATTACAAGTTCCGTGGATTCTGGCCATCCCACTCCGAGCAGTTTGTAGCAGCTACTTATGAGATATTTTCATCTGTAACAAAGAACCTCATGGTCTCTTTCTAGCACATCTACTGCATCCGGGTGTTGACTTCTTAAGCTCCAAATATTGATCCAGGAGCGGAGCTTCAGGCATGCAACCAAATCCTGCTTCCAAGACAAAAGTTTATCCAGTTAAATTTCCAAAGGGTCTTATCTCTTGCACATGTTCACATTTTACGGCCCTTAAAGAGGTTGATTCAAGAAGACAAGCCATGTCCATATGCCCTTGCCCTCCTGGGGGAAAAATGCTTAAGTGTTCACAGCTTCGAGTGGCAAAATCGACTGTGTGCCAAGAGCCACAGTAGCTCCTATCTGGAAGGGGTTATCTGTGATGAGACATCTCCTTTAATTATTACCTTTAAGGCACTATACCTGAAAGCGACCCTATAATTTCAGGGTAAAATTCTGTCCTGGGATCAAAGACAAGGGGGTATATTACCTACAGTGCTAGTCACTGTTCCTTCAATTCGGGTTCTGTTTTTGGCTATTGAAGATGGCCACCACAATTTTTTTTAAATTACCTATTGCACACTGTTCTCTAGCCAGTGCTGATCACATGAACACTACCAATGCACTGTGGGCATTGGGTAGCCTGAAAATTGTGGTGACCATCTTAGATGGCCAATAACAGAACCTGGAGTCAGCAGATCGGAGGATCGGCAGGGAAGAGTTCAGGTAAGCTTATCCCCACCACCATACCCCCATCCTCCCTGGTCTCAAAACAGAATTTCGCCCTGAAACTGGAGGGTCACCTTAACAGTGAGTCCCACCGCAGGAATCACATTAGTGTTTGGAACAAATTATCTATTTGGCTATGTATCTGAATGGAGGAAAAGTTCCACCTATTCTGGTTGTTTATCGGTATCCACACAGAAAGCTAGAGAAGAGAGATTAACCATAACCACTCGGCCACGGACAATTATGGTATCAGCTACTCTACAGTGAGTTAATCTTTGCTACTGCCGCTCCATAATTAGTCTTAGCTACTTGGCTCTTGGTGCCACCAGTCCAGTAGTTTCTAAACTAGTTATTTTTGGTTGTACATATCCGTAGTTGTAAGTGTGTGTCTTCAGTAGCTACATGCTTATGGAACCCTATGGAAAGTTGTCTAAAGAACAATGTCATTTACTGTAGAGTATGCAATTTTTGCAGAGTATAGGAAGCAATGCCATACAATACTGAACTACTGCTGATCTAATAACACAGATAGATAGAAAAGTGATAGTGATTTAAATTCATATTCATGGCTGACAAAACCTTGGTTGCCAAGTAGCGATGCACTAACTTTTGAGAAGTTTGGTTAAGCTAGTTCGCCAAACTTTTGCAAAAAGCTTGATTTGGTCCAAATTATTTTGAATCAAACCGGAAGTTCACCAAATCCCCTAACACTGGTGTCTAACACTGTTTTAGATGCCATAAAAGCCCTATAGCAGTGTTCCCCAACTCCAGTCCTTGAGGACCGCCAACAGGTCGTTTTCAGGATTTCCTTAGTATTGCACAGGTGATGTAATTATTATCAGTGCCTCAGACCATGCCACAGGTGTTCTTACCATAGGATATCCTGAAAACATGACCTGTTGGTGGTCCCTGAGGACTGGAGTTGGGGAACACTGTCCTATAGAACACTGCTTCATGAGTAATCTATTACATTCTCCTGCTGATATTTTCAATGATAACTGCACAGTCTACAATTAAAATTTGGATGTGAATTTGCTATAGCTGGGGGTGGACCCTCAGAATCCTTTCCTCTGGGGGGATGCCATGGTACCCCAGTAGAATAATACAGATATAACAGGGCTTATTTACTATTGAAAATTAGACAGTTCTCAAATTGCACCACAACACTGTCAGTAAATGTGGTGTAAAGCATGTTGTTTTAGACACCTTTTTTCTTTCTACCGTATCCAACCAAAGGATGTTCCTTCACTAAAAAAAAAAAAGACCATGGCCTAAATTGCACCAAAAATCACACAATTGCAGTGAATTGTACGATAATTTTGGCACAGTTGTAGGAGTTGATTAGGACAACTAATAGGTGGTCTAAACTTAGACTAGACAGTCTTAAAACTTGACCGCTTTTTCATTCAGCAGAGTTACTGTAATAAATCTGGCGCACTCTAAGACGGTCTAGTCTGTTTGTACTGTCTAACTTTTATACAGTATTATTAAATAAACCCCAACAGGTCAATTTTTCCAATTATTTTATGTGTGGCGGAAATTATGATACTGTAACCCCTCACTGACACTAGTAAAGTTTTGGGATTTTGCAGCCTAGAACTAATGCAAGAACCTGACCATATCTGTAAATTATAAAGGCATAAAGCTGGAATCGCATATATAGTTTTTATGCCAGATTTTCATGTTTGTCGAGCCAAAGCCTGAAGTGAATTCGAAAAGATATAGGAAATATAGAGGAAGGACGACTTCTTGCTGGATCCACTTCTGGTTTTGGCTTTAAAAAAAGTACATCAAAAACTGCTATAAAAACTGCATGTGTGATTTCAGCCTACCGCTGCCATATAAACAGTACATAGTAGTATTCTCTGATGAGTTAACATGCACTGCACTCGTATATAAAAAAACAATTAACTGCACCGTGCTACAACTCGACTTAATACCAAGAGAGCAATTTCAGGAAATGATTGACTGCCAAGAACACCTGCTAAGGAACATATGTGACAAAATCCAAATGTTTATCAAGAGTCCGTTCTTGGAGCTGGAAAACTGGCAGGAGAAGGTTGTTTCCTTAAATAACACAGTAAAGAGCACTGATCTCCTTCCAGTTAGTGTGGTGTAGAGATCTACAGCCTGCTGCTTTTGCTGGGCCATCCTGCTAGACCCTTTGGATGGGGATAAGTGAAAACTATATTATGCCATTATATATGCATACCGAGAGGTTATCAAATTTCTCACACCCTTCCTTATCTAATATACACTAAGGAGTTTGTATCCTCCTCCGCTCAAGACCCCAATCCATAATCCAGAGCAGAGAGCTGTCCATGTTCATTAGAACGTCTGGTAGGAAGTATGGGCACTCCATTAGAGACACCGGCCCTTTTATGATTGAAGGTTCCCTGTATGGAAATTAGATACATGACCAGCATCAAATCACATGGCAAGTTTTTCGTGGATCATTTTGTATGAATCCATATTAGAATGGAAAAATCCAGCGATCCAATCGACTTCCAATGAGGCCTGGTCATCGGAGCTAGACTAGTTGGGGCCAAGATTTCATACATTGTCAACCTTGTGGGGTTTTCTCATGCAGAGTTGTGGAGGGTGTACCGAAAATGTTTTGATCGAGGAAAAACATCCAGCGAAAGCGGACCCTGTGGATGGAAACGACTCGTCAATGAAAGGGGTCAGAGGAGGATGTTAAGAATTGTTTTGATGGTCCAATGTGTAACTAGATGGGTTTCTCTGAAGGGCCACTTTTATTAGTTAATGGTCAGTTGCATCTCCCTCAAGCAATAAAGGTTGGTGTTTAAGTGATACCTGTCATCTGCTGGTTGCTAGGCCAGTTTTAGTCCTAAGAGGGTTTTTTCTCATAAATCAACCACTTTGAGTATTAGGAAAGGTTCCTTGGCTGTCAGAACTATAGTCACAGGACCCCATCAAAAAAATCTGTGTCTTTCTCTCCATATTAAAAAGTTTCTGCCCCGGTCTAATTTGAGATACAGTAGATGTCAGTCTACTAGCAGACTACAAGATTTGGCTCAGTAAGTTGGAAGCTTGTAAGTAATTTGACAAATCAAAACTCTGCTGTGCCGCCCATCTTGTTCCTCCAGGGAATTGTATGAATACATTTTGGAGCAAGTCTATTCCTCCCCATATTTCATTGGTCCACATTGACTAAAACTGGTGTTTTTTACATCGGTGTTAAGAAAGAAAAAAAAATTATTGGAGTGAATTGCAACAAACGTATTAAAAGGCACCTGCTTCTTAATAAATTTGGCATATTTGGAATGGTCTAAGGGAGAAAATGAAGTCTGTCTGGCACGGCAGTCAAAGATGTGTGCCAAAAGTTTGTGACCTTTTCTAAATACTCTAAAACTTGGTAGACCATGCCAACTCCCTTGAGACCACACCCACTTTTAGCTGCCCTTTTCAAAGTTGGTAAGTGCCAAGTAAAGTCACTTATATAAGAGCAAATATGGTGTGGTACAGCTTAAGCTATAGTTTACTGGCAGAAGCTGATGAATAAATGCACATTATTATAATTTTCTGACTTTTTAGTTTCAAATAGTTTTATTAATTTTTCTCAAATTATTACACTATAGAAACTATAGATATACCCCTCACAGGGGGATTTCAAGATGAAAAAGTTTGTTTTCTGACTTTTTAAACTGTCTAAAATGCACCAAAATTATTAAAATTTGGGTCAAAACCCTCCAACCATCTTTTCCCTTAGAATGGAGTAAGAAATGTCAGTCTGGGTGAATGTGGACTCATGTCGTAGTAGAGAAAAGGCCACCGCTGGCATGTCTATATAGTATGCAAGTACTGGTTCTTCTCCTATTGTAAGTTCATCAATTTCTTTCTTCTTTCTTATAGCACTCCAGAGGAGAAAGAAAAATGGCTCCTGCTTTTTGAGAGGTAGGACGATCTGTTATTTTCTGTTTATTGTATTTTCTCATTTTAATTCTTCTATACTATTACATAGGACTATAATAATCTGAACGTGTCAGGCTTCTAAAAACAGCTGCTAATATCACATACAGTATATGTAGGGAGCCGTTTCTGGTGCTCATTGGCATTGGAGACGAGAGGCGATCATGGGCACAAGTATTTTCCAGTCATCCCACTGGAGAATACTACAGTTGGCCTCCAATGGCTGCTAACCGTAAACAGATTACATCAAGCTACCTCTGTTGGAGAAATAAGGTATATGTTTCAATTAAGTTTCCTATAAAGTGATACATTGTGCAAATAAATTACTCTAACTTCGGTAGAGGTATCCATAATATGTTGTATAATTCACATTTGAAGAGAACAAAGATCTACCATTCACCTCTAATGCTTATCGTATCTCCAGGGAAGCAAAAGATTAGAGTCAATTGGCCAACAGTTGCAAAAAATTAAATCGGATGGTAAAATCAAGGACCATCAGTAAGGGAAGAAAAAATTATTTTTGTCCTCATGCCAACTCTTTCTGTTCATGTGCTCTGGGGGCTCAGGCTTGTCATAGAGGCTCTTGGCCTCATTCCTCATAGCACCCAATGAGAATCTATTTTTTCTAGCACTACAAAGAAACTGAAACCTGAGATCCAGTGTCCTCCTAATAATACTGAACACTGGGGCAGGAAGTGTTGTCCTAGAGACATTAAAGGCATTGTATCAAAATCTAGAGTTATCCCCTATTCATAGGATAGGGTGTAAGTTTGAGGATCCCAAGATAAAGGGTTCCAACGGTCCTCATATGAATGGAGTGGAGGACATGTATGCATGTCACCATTTCATTCATTTTAATACCTGTGGTTAGCACTTTGTGACTCTGTCATTGAAATGAATGGAGTGGCAGCGCGCATGCGTGTCTTTTGGCTCTATTCATGGAGGGACCATCGGGATGCCCGTTCTCTGTACAGGTGATTTTCAGCGGGCGTACCCCTACCGATCATATACTTATCCCCTATTTTGTGGATAAGGGTATAACTTTAAATTTTGGTACAACACTTTTAAAGGGTAACTTAACATTTATGTTTTGGGGTTTTTGTTTTAACTTTTGACATGTCAGAACTTTTGATTGGTGGAGGTCCAGGTGCTGAGATCCACCATGAGCTCTACAATAAGCAGGCAGAAAAGCCCAACTGAGCACTGTGCCTGTTCAGCGGTCATTGCAAGTGGAGTACAGGCTCCGTAGACTTTCTATGTAGCCCATAAACTGCTCCAATCAGTAATGGAAACAGCTGAACAGGCACAATGCTCAGATGAACGCTTCTGCTTGTTTGTTTTAGCAATCAGTGGGGGTGTCGGCACCTGGACCCCCACCAATCAAAACTTCTGACATGTCACTGTTACATATCAAGTTTTGAAAAGTTTAGTTCTACTTTAATTTCCACCACTCTGAAGTCTTAATAAAAATTGGATTTCAGTCTCATTCTTGACATATTTTTCCTCTCAAATCACTACCTTTTAGTTTTCATGAGAAATCATTTTTTTTTTTTTTTTGCACTGGGAATTGAAGGTTCAATTATGTGACCTTCTTTATGGCTCCACCCATGTTTTAAAGGGAATGTATCATAAAAAGTATATAATTTTTTTTTCTTTACTAAATCAAATTATGAAAAACTTTGAATGTTTTTCTAATTTTGCTTTTGTTGTGATTAATTTTTTTTATTGTATTGTCTGTACATGACTATGGAGGCAGCCATATTGCTTGAATTGCAGTTAACAGCATTTAGAGAGATGCTTTACAGCAGAACTCCTGGGCGATTTGTACAATGGATGGGAGCTGACTCATTGACTTGAATTGCAGAGTGTTCTGGTAGACCCTGTATTATCTATATAGAGGGATTCCCTTCTATTGTAATCCTGCCTGTAATGATAATAAGATGACTGCTGAAGAATTTTCTCTACACAACAGGAAGTGTCCGACTATTATTAGGTTTAGGGGGTCAGTGTGAAAACTGCCGGATTTCAGGATTTTTAGGAAATGCTGATCATGACCTAGAAAATAATAATTCTTAGAAAATCTTTAATGATGAAACATATGTAAAATAGGTTATTTTCTGGTAGCACATTCCCTCCAAGTCCCCAACCTGGCAGCATTTATGTTCTATCCTTTAAGTAGACAAATAGCGATGTATTTGGTGTTGTAGCTTATAACAATAACCATTCGGTTCCTCTGTGCTCGGGATAAATCATAGCTGAAGAACAAATGCTTCATGTCAGGCAGATGATGGATGGTTTTATTGTGATGTGGAGATCCTGGTTGGAAAGTCAGCTGGTGTTAGATTCCTGTGGTCTTTTTGGCTACGTTTTCAGTCTGGGGAATTTGTGGTGTTTGGGTTGAAAAACTGAAGTCCACATTTTTATTGTTGTGTCAAAACGAAAAGTATCAGTTACTCCTTTTCCTTACAAATCAAAATTAAAACGGCAAAATAGGCATTTTTAGCCTTTGTCTATTTTTGCAGTATGTATAGGAACTGTATACATGTCTGTCTTATTCCTAAGCAAAATTTGGACATTGGCAAAACCTAATGATCAAAAAAATTAGCATAAATTACCATAAGATGTGTAATGTAGCAGGTGTGGACCCGCTGTGTCACTGACTGATTTGCCTTTAGGGCTGCTTTTAAGGGGACTCCTGGTCAATTGTGACCAGCGCAATTGATCAGGGTGCCGGCCACCAGCTTGCAAAGGGGGCACCAGGTGTATTTAGGGTGGAGGTGATCACCCCCCTTAGGTATACCCAGCCAGGTGATCCTCTTCTTCCTGGCTCTGTTGGTCTACGTTGTTTGAGGAATTGCCTAACTTTTTGTAAAAGAGAAAACTTTCTATTGCGATTTCCTTCTCCAAGTTAGTCTGTTATAATGTATATTTTTGTAAGCCTGGTGTTCACATCATACCTTGGTTCCTGGGTCATCTGCCCCCACCTTAAAAATTACATTTCATATATTTATGACATATTCAAAGTATATGCTATACGTGTCTGATTTGTGCTGGTTCCACTTTCAGGAATCCCACCTATTGGAAAATGAAAGCCCCCCTCTCTCCCATTTGCTCTCTAGAAAGGAAGGGACCAGTCATACATGTCGTGTTTTCCATTGTAGTTTACGTGAGTTGATTAAACACTCAAGTGTTTCACTACTCTCATATACTACAATGTATGGTGATCTCTCCACTTCATCTACTCTTCCTGGAATGCCACACAAGGGCCCAGAGACCCCAGTTCTGCTAATATACGAGGATCCCTACTAATATCACACCAAGTGGTTGGGGGCCACACAGAATGACCTCCCAAGCTGCAGGTTGTGCACCTCTGATGCAAAAGCTGTATCATACTAAAATTTGAAACACAATTTGTGTGATTATACTGTATGGGAATGACACAGTAACACCCGTTTAGTACAAATGAACACAGGTTTCACCCCCTCTGGTGTTTTTTGTCTGAAAAGTCCTGTAAAAATTGGCAGAAATGCCACAATAAATTATCTCCATCTTAAACTACAAGTAAGGAATCTAAGATTCTTGATAGTTTTATGGTAATGGCACAATTACATCCTATGAGGTGTTTTGGGGTGTGTCTGTAAGGGAGTTTAAAGTTGTTACTGTTTTAATGTTAAACACAATGCGTCTTTTATTTTTATTATCGTACTGTATCTTTAAGTGGGGGTGAATCGGGGGAACCTGTATAAGCAGGAAAAGATGGGAAGTGTGGAAGCTCTAAGATTGTAGATGCATGTGGTATAGGAGTCTCTCCTGCTGTATGGTACTGATAGGTTGCAATAGTCTTCTAGATTAAAGCCCTCCAGGAATGATTCTGCACATTTCCACTATGCAAATGGTTTCTTCCATGTTTCCTGGTAGAATGGACTGTAATACGAGTCACTGTTGTACCACACCAGTTTCTTGCTCCTCTTTTCATTCAGGTTGATTAATTGGCTGTTACAAATAAAAAATTTTAAGTTCTGCAGCAACGGTGGTTGGAAAACTTGTGGTTGGAACCACGCCACGAGTTTTCAATACAGTTGGTAACCCAGGTGAACAAGGAGACTTCATTCTTCCTAAACCAGCTTGATCCAGCTCTGCCCCTCTCGACCCATCTTGTATCACCTAGTCTGGTACTGACTCGGATGACCAAGAAAGCATGGGAGGACACAACCAGTGACCCCCCCCCCCCCCTACATGTTCATAAGAAGACTATAATGAATTTCAGAAGAGGTATAACTTGAGGCTTCTGGGCTATAAGACAGAATTTGACGCCTGGTAATGCTAGGACTCTGTAATATTTTATAATGCTGGTGTCCTCTTATGTAACAGAAGGATGTTTAGGCCCCTAAAGCAGTAGATCTTGGGTATGACGACTACCTTCCAACTGTCTCCCTGAATTTAGGACCTCCATGTTGTCAATAGACTAATGGTTCTTGGCTGTTCTTGATGATAAGGTGCCATTACCTAGAACTTGTTGAGGTTTGATCCTTCTCCAATATGTAACAGAACTGATGGAACTTCTAATCACCCTTCACAAAAACACTTCAGCATTTTTCAATTTATTCCTTAACGATTCTTCTATTTTGTACTTTTCAGATACATCAAAGAAGAAAAGGAAAGTGACCACCCTAAAGTAATTCCTCTGAAGATCATTACTAAGGATATTGGGAACTGTGCCTATGTAAGTGTTTTGGTGACCACATTATATTGAGCTTAGTTATTTTGACATGTATAACCCTGGTTAGGATAATAGTTCTCAGGATCACATCACGCTGCAGGCATTTTCTCAGGATGTCATGGACTCCCTTCCATGTTTCTTTATGTTGGAGTGATGATTGTTTGATATCTTTTGTTCCAGAGTATGTGCTTGGTGCTAATGTGGACACTTCATTGGGAATTGTTTCTAATGAGAAGAGCAGAAGGTGAATAGATTACAAAAAGTTACCAAGGCTGCGGCTAACTAGCTAGATGGATGAAACCTCTTGTTCCCCGCACTAGTAGTTATATATTTCAATGTCCTCTTATCTCTGACACTATTCGTTGTCACCAACTAGAGAAAGTCAGGGTTGACCTACATTCCTGGGCGCTGCCCTCATCAGGACAATTGCCCTGCTTATCGGTAGAGTTTTTCTATATCAGAGAGGTCAGAGTCAGTTTCCTGTTTTTTTTGGGGTTTTTTTTGTTCCTTCTATATACTATTCTATATACTGTTTTGTATTATCCACATTTGTAGAGGTGTCTATACATTGGCCCATGCTGGATGCCACCAATATATCCTGCACAGACATAGCAGATGGATGTGACATTAAATAGAGAGATGTGGGGTTAGAGAGATGTGTGATTAGGAAGAGATGAGATTAGATGGATAGCATTGATGGAAAGGAGAGTTTGGCACAATAAATTCGGAGCCCCCCCTATTGTGTTTTGGACCAAACGGTATTTGCCTCCCTGACAAAAGTTTATAGTACACAGCATGATATCTATTTGTATTGGTTGAAGATGCACAATAATTTTATTCATTTAGGTAACAATCAAACAAGTAAATTGACCAAGATGATGTTTTGTTGCATTTCTTGAATTCCATGGTAAGGTAGCATATAATGGCATATTATAGTGAAAATGAATGTTCAGAACTGGAATGTTCTTCACGTCATTCATTATATGCTTGACTCATGTATTGGATTGCTTATGCAGTAGCCAACAACATATGCACTGATTATCGTAGCTGTGACACTGGGTGCTTTTGTTACTGCTGGTTTATAGTACAAGGTCGTTTACGGTCTTAGATGGTTCACGGAAATTACTTTCCTTTACACAGTATATTTGTGGTATATAGTTCATATTGAGAGTTTGGTTAAAACAAGAGCGATCACATGGCCGCATTCTTGCCACCATTTATGTCCAGGTACCTTGGATGTGACCACCTAACTCCTATTGACCAAGCTAGGATGGACTCTGTACTTTACATATAGTATATGTAGGGGATAAGTGTCTGGTTCGGTGGGGGTATGGGTGCTGGGATCCCCACCGATCACGAAGGGGTCCCATGTTCACACTGTATGAATCTAGCAGCAGTTGAGCCTGCGTGTTGCCATTTAATTAATCTTCATGGGACGGCTGAGATAGTTTACCTTTTTGAAGTCATGATTGCATGGACCTTGGTTGGTGACCAGTTCTAACTATTCTGATGGTGCTGAAGTCATTGGACTTTAACCTAGATACAATGTGTTCCTATTCTTCCCACTCCAACACCCCCAAGGGTGTAGACACCATAGAAACAAGCCATGTGCCCCCTTTGTGGGAGGGAACGTAGCCCTGCCTGGCCTCCTCCCTCTCTCACTGGATGGCGGGAGCCTGTTTAGGACTACTCTCCGCAGAGGAATTGCATCACTGGCAAACGAGTAGGAAATTGAAAAGAGTCATGGAGGGAAAAACGAGCATCAGACCCTTCTGTCCTCAGTTGCAAAACCTGTTCCAATAATGGGGGGCTATTTGATCTTTGCTATGGGCCCCCCTCTCTACTACTGTACCATATTAACATCACTGGTTTAGCTCTATTGTTCATAGCAGTCAATAGAGGCTGAGGGCTATGCCGTCCCCGCACATCCCACCAAATCCACAGATGTGCAGCCATATGTTTACTCTCAGTGTAGAGGCGGCGGTACAGTTGCAGTGAGATTTACTTTCCCCTTATGGAATTAGCACGACCTCTTCCTGGCTACTTCCCAGATGCTTATCTATATTTAGCTGTGGGCTGAGGACCTTTCCTGATAATTATCCCACATTACATGATGGATCAGACAGTTTATGTTACAGTTAATCGTCTTTATGTCACTTGCAGGCCACTGATTTAAAAGTCATATATAAATAGTCCATTGGAGCTCAGCAGTGACTCCTAAAACTGTTCCTGTGCTTACTATGCTGAGACTTGTAGTGCAGAAAATATATGGAAGCCAATTTAATTAAAACCAGTTTTGTTACACGTGTGTGTAATTTAATTTTTATATATATTATATATAGCAAAAATGGCGTGGTACGATGAATTCATCACACTCTGTGTGCTCTGTATATGTACATACATACAAATAGCAGAGTGTGATGAATTCATTGTATACGTGGTAAAGCAAAAATGGCGTGGTACAATGAATACATCACACTCTGTTCTCTGCTCGTGTGTGTGTGTGTATAATATATATATATATATATATAGATAGAGAGTATGTAATTTTTTTAAATTTTTTTTTACACACATCAGAGCAAAGGGCAGAGTGTGATGAATTCATTGTGCCATTTTTATTATATTACACCTCATACACACAAGCTTTTGAGGCTACTAGGCTTCTTCATCAGGCTGGGCTGGCCCCTTTGAAAGCAATTGGAGAACTCTGCGATGCTCTTCTTTTATCCCCACAATGATGCAAGGCTGTTTTGGCATGAAGCCTCGCATCCACAGGGCTTTCACATGGTGGCAAGTGCAATATCAGGTCGTGAATCACAGCCAGTTATCGCGCTCGCAAATGTGAAGGATCCGGAATGAAAATAGCAGCATGTTCTATTTTGCCACGGCATCCACGTGGATAGCCTCCATTGATGTCAATGGGGGCTATGCGACCTGCAGCCCATACACAATTAGCATTGCATATGCGCTGCGGGTACCCGTGTCATCGCTAAGCAACGGTATAGGAAATACTAAAAAACAAAATGAGCCTCCGCGGTCATCCTCAGTACAGTTATAGAACTACGCAGGGTAACTTGCCAGGCTCACAGCCTTGTGAGCCGGGCATAAGAATCCTTCGCTAAGGCCCTTTTACATGGACCAATGATTGGACATGAATGTTCACCCAAACATTATCTGCCTGCTCATCGGGCCATGTTAATATGTCCCCAATCAATCAATAAACTAGTAACTACTCATTCATTGGCTGATTGGATCATTTATGCTGCATGTGAATTGTGGATGTGCTGCTGACCATGATGCTAGATTGGGGGTGAGTGGTTGTATTGGCGATCGATCATCTCTAACACACTCTGTGCGAAGGCCATTTAAACAAGTGCGAATCTCGTTGAATGATGCTTATTAAATGACTGCTTTCAGCTTATGTAAAATGGTCTTTATTTCCTTTTATGTACTGCCAGGGAGTGCACTAGGGAAGTTGTTGAGCAGAACAATCTTGCATCACATGGTCTGTGCTATTAGAGAGTACACTAGAAAAAATAAAGATGAGTGGAACAATCCTCTTCTTGTCTGTACTGCCAGGGAGTGCACTAAATGTGTTATGCATTTATAATAAGCAGCAAAAATACCATGTGGATATTGAAAAGTTTAAAATCAAATATTAGACCTGGAAATAATACACAAAAATAGTCAGTAACCTGTCCCCTTAAGCAAACCCCATTTAACAGTGCTTAACAATGTTTTGATTACTGAAATTCATAGAAACCTAAATTTTCTGGGGTTATAGGTCCCTGATCCTCATGCTTACGGCTCTTTCACTTAGCCGGCGATGTTTTTACATGCGCCCGCCGGCGCCGTCAAAAGGCGTGAACGGGTGCACAAATCTAATGTTCCTTCGCCCGTTCAGATGGCAATGCGTCTGCTAAGCTGTTCTTCCTCTTCCCTCCCCCTCGCCGACTCTCTGCAAGGGAGGAGGCAGGACAGGACGGAAGCTAGTGTGCCAAGCTCCCTCCCACTCTCCGCCCCTTGTCGGCAGCCAGCTTGGCTCTGCCCCCATACCGCCCCCTCCCATTGCAAACAGCCAGCAAAAGCTGGAGAAGAGGAAAGAAGTGGGAGGGAGCTTTGCAGTCACGCTGCTAAACTCCCTCCCACCTTCCCTCTCCAGAAGCTGTCATTGGCTCCCATAGGAGTCCATGGAAGAGGCTGTATTCCAGCCGGGAAAGATAGTTCCAGGACTATCTTTCCTGCCTGGCGCTACATTGGCCCGGCCCGGCGCTTTTACGCCACGGGAATACATACGCCTGTGTAACCTGAAGCATTGGAATCTAATGAATCAGATGGTAGCGTATATTGGCCAGCCATGAAAACGGCGCCTTATATACGCTTGTGTGAATAAGCCCTTAGGAGATAAGTAGTCTTTCCTCTTTAAATGATACACAAAGTTAGACAACTTGCTGAAATCTTTCAATAAAGTGACAGCTGCATTTTGTATTTTGCACTCTGAGGTGAAGCGGAAGTGCCTGCTGATAGCAATCTATTTGTGAGTGCTAATCTTGGGTATGTCAGCCTTATTTTCTGATCTGCTGCACTGACCACAGGCTTTTTCTAGATCTGCGAAAAAAATGTGCATCAAACTTGTCTTTTGTTAGTGCCAATTTCAAAAGCAATGACCTGGTATGGACTCAATTATAAGTCGGACCTTGGGGGGAAAGAATGCATTTCTGTGGCACACATTCTACTCTATAATCTCCCCAAGAGATTTACTCGGGGCTGACATGGTCATTTATCTTCTGCGCGGTTCTCCTCAACTTGAACGTTCTGCTGCTGGAAGAAAAGTTTTGTAAACCTTGCAAAGTTTCATTTTGCAAAGATTAAGGCTTCAAACCTGGAAAAAGCGTTACTCGGGCTGAAGAGCATTCATGATTGTGGGGTATGGGAAGAAAAGGAATTCCATGCATATGTTGTTGTATTATTACCCGATGTTTATGTAGTGCAAACATTATTCGGCAGCACATCGCTCACTTTGGTTGTGGTTCCTACTCAGTCGACATCAAATTTCCCTTCCTCAGGGACACAAAGTATACATTTATGAGCATGGGAAGACTGACCATACAGGCACAGGGCAGTAACTACAAGGCCATGGTCAGAAGGAGCCGATGACCTCATAAAGCCCCCATTCCCATTAGTGGGTAGCCGTCTGAACCCGCCAATAACTGTGGCACCGTATGATTCTCTCTAAGGGCCCTTTGTTACATGGAACTATTATTATCATCCAAAAAATTGTTGGATCTTGCTAATTTGAACAATATCGTTTATAGATAACACGGCCAACAACTGAATGAAACAGCTGTTGGCTGAACTATTGTTCAACTGACAGTTGTTGGTGTATGGGCACTTTTTTAGTCATAAAGATCAGTAATCTCAGAGTGGTGGAGGTCGAATTCCCAGCACTTCTGCTGTTTAACTGACTGAATAGGCTGTGGCGCTCATTGCTTGCCAGACACAATGCCGCATTTATTGTAGTGGCTGAGTTTGGTATTGCAGCTCACTGCAATATAGCGCAGATGCCAAAGTACTTGGTAAACAATGAGCGCCGTAGCCCCTTAAGTTAGTTAATCGATGTGTTTAATGAGAATCGGAACCCTACTGATTTGATATTATAGCTGGCCTATCTGACTAAGGGGTCGTGGGGCTCCTTCTGTCCATGGTCCTGTGGGTACTATCAGAATGTTCAGTCTGACAACATGAAGATAAAGAGAGATTTTGTTCTAAGTTTATCAGATAGTTTATGATGGTTCACATCTCCTACTGATTAAGATAAAAAATGTTAACTTGCAATTTCTTTTTGTAGTCAAAAACTCTGACTGTGACCAATGAAGAAACAGTGACTGATGTAATTAAAATGGCCTTGCAGCAATTTGGTGTGGAGGTAAGAGCCCAGTTAGATTTATGCCCAGATTAGTTGGCCATCTCTTCCAATCCTTCATACACATGCATATTCAACTTGGCCAGTTGTGCCTGTGTTTTGTATGCAGTGAGGGGAGAAAGCCACTTCCAGATACCTTGGTTACTGGCTCCTGACCCAAAAACAAAAGCATTGTGCAGCTGAAATCTAAGTTCCTGATCCTTATCTCCCTCAACATCTGCCATCAGGGAACAATCAGGAGGCCCCATACACATTAGATGGTTAGCGATGCCACCTAAATTGATAGGTTCAACTCGCCTATATTTGATTTGTATATGTCTAATGTGTGTAATGTGAAGAAGCAAATGTGCATAAAGAGAAAAACAAAATCTTGCACATTTCAGCTCCGATCAGCCTTGTTCATAACAAGTTTGGATGAATGACTGATGAATATATAGAAGGATATACACCTTATAGGAGGAGCTATTCTTTGGATACATCGTACCCTTCTATATATTCATCAGTCATTCATTTTATTTGTACTAATTTCTAACATGATTTTTTTTAATAAAGTTTTATATTTTATGTTGCTAGAATGGTTTACTATTCTTTTCTACTTAAATTTACGTGGGATTCAGCCAAGTGTTTCCATTTCCGTGCACCTTCTGTTCTGACACCTGCATACTTATTGCTCTGCTGGATGGGCAGTGAGCTGACCTCATTTACCTTCTCCATTTTCCAACATTTTAAGGCTGCATTCCCACGAACGTATATCGGCTTGGTTTTCACGCCGAGCTGATATACGTCCTCCTCATCTGCAGAGGGGGGAGGATGGAAGAGCCAGGAGCAGCAACTGAGCTCCCGCCCCCTCTCTCCTCTCCGCCCCTCTGCACTAGTTGAGGCGGGGCTAATTCTCGACGCTTAGCCCCGCCCTGTCCCGCCTTCTTCCATTACAAATAGTGCAGAGCAGCGGAGAGGGGGCGGGAGTTCAGTTCCTGCTCCTGGCTCTTCCATCCTCCCCCCCCCCTTGCACACGAGGACAACGTATATCGGCTCGGCGTGAAAACCGAGCCGATATACGTTCGTCTGAATGCAGCCTAAGATTGTGTTTGTCTAGAATTGATAGCAATCAGACCACATTTTGTTAGTAATCAATGCAGCAATCCAGATAAATCCATAGGGTTCAGGTCCATTTTCTTGCTACTGTACAGATGCAGCAACATTTAACTTGACACTTAACACGTTAAACTGCTGCACAGAGCTTTTTCTTGCCCTTTCAATAGTTTTTCTTGCAACTGTAAGCACCATGAAGGTGTCAAATGGATACAGGTGTGAAATAAAATCATCCCAAAAATTTTGATAGCTTGTTACAATTTTATTTTATGGTCATACATTTCCTTTAAGACCGTGTTGCATTAGGCCTGCAAGGCTTTCCTTATTCTGGGACTCTGATTCCTCCCAAGGACTCATGTCGGTAAGCACATGGGATTAAATGTTTCCTCTGCTGTCAATTGTCTTCTCTCCCATTTAAAATCATATCAACTTCCCGACCCTCGTTGTCCGGTCCTATATCTCATCATTACCCATCAGCTCTGATTCCAATGACAATAGGCACTTTACATAATATAACCTTATCCCTCCAGTGGGGATCACTCAGTATAACCATGTTACAGATGATACATTTCATTTCTTCAAATTTGTTTTCATAACCCTGACAGTATTACGGCCTCTCTGATGTCAGCGGCTCATGATGGGTTCTTCACCGTCCACGTGTTGTAATACATCCTAAGGCCGATGAATGTTTCTCGGCTCATCCTATGTTGTGTTCTCTCTGCAGGGATCAGAATCAGATTACCAGTTGTGGGTCACCTCGGGCAAAGATGATGCACCTTATCCTCTTATTGGTATGTTCAAGGAATTTCAACTACTGTTTTAGCTTTAAGCTCCTAAATAGAGACAATCAGAAAATCAACAGTGCAGTGATATAACAGGAATGCATTACTATCCGGCATGGATCTGCCATTGTTACAGTCCATCGATTTATTGCTTCGGATCTCTTGAGTTTTCCGTTTTAAGGATGTTATGTAGTAAAAGTGTCCCAAGTTATTGACTGTCTTTTGTGAACTTGTAAAAGTTTCACAAAGGTGGAAGAAGTTATTGATTTATCTACTAAATGCCAGTCAATGGACACATTTTCAAAGTAGTTTACGTTAGTTTTGGCATAAACTGTGTTGCATGTGATATTATTCAACATTTTAGCAGTGAAATTTGAGATTTAGAATACAGAATAGGAGGAAATTGGGCAATATTTTAGTGAAAATCTATGCCTGTAATAGAGCGGTCATATAGGCGTGGTAATGCAGCCAACAGTCCGACCGGCAGATATAAAGTCCCATAGATTCCAGAGGGAATATGGTAAGGGTAAAGGTATGGAAGTGCTCAAAGGGCGCGATGATTTATGCTTAGTTTTTATTTTAAGGCGGAGAGGTGATTTGTGGATGGCCACTTCAAGCTAACGCTGGGGGTGATTATCGCTTGGACAACTATCGGTTGTTTCTATGCCGGACAGTTGCCCCATGTAAAAGCACTCTAAGTGTTAGACGTTTTCAGAAACTTTTTTTTTTTGCTGTGTCCAACAGAGGGACTTTCCTTCGTAGAGAACAGGGACTGGCCTAAATGTGACATTGTGTGCCAAAAATTGAGCCACAACATGAAGCAATTTTTATCAAAAACTAAAAGGTGATACAAAGTTAGACTAGACAGTCTTATAATTCGGCAGATGTATCATTCAGCAGAGTCACTGAGCTAAATCTGGAGCATTTTATATCTGCCTAGTCTAATGGTACTTTTACATGGGATGACTGTTGGGTGCTTAAGTGCCTGAGACAGCCATCCCAATGTTTATCACTCCTGTGCCTTTACACAGGAGCGGTGATTGCTCACTGAATGGAGGTGGAGCATTTAGGAGATCTCTTCCGATCGCCCGCCTCCATTCGGAGTAAACAGGCAGTTTACATAGATGAATGACTGCCTGTCTACGTGGGCTGAAAGTTGCTTGGTTTTTAGGTGATTCTCACTCACTTGCCCTGTCGGGTCCTATGTTTACATGGGACAGCAGTCACCCATAAGAACTCTATTGAACTTGGGTGATGATCGGCCCGTGTAAAAGTACCCAGGCTGCTAACTATTGGACAATATTAGTAATTGAACCCCATGCTGTATACTTAGTGTTTACGAACACATGCTGTATACTATAAATACCTCTTAACTAAATGCCCTGACTGTATTTTGTGAATATTTCTAAGCATTAAAGCTGTAAAAAGTAAAACTCCCATTCGATGTAACCGAAAGAAAGCTAATTAGGATTAAAGCTGTTGGTGGCGAGCAGCTCCTGAGCAGATGTGTCAGCCATTCAGCAGACTGAAAAGAACAGATTACACTAAATATATACCACATAAATAACTAAAACTGCGTACAGGGAAAATGTCAAGTGCTAAAGAAAAGGCACAAAAGCCGACAAATCCATGAAATAGATGTCATAAAGGGACAAACACAAGCAATATTAATGAGTGAAAATCTAGTTTTTGAAGCTTTTATACCTCTAAGCAGGTGGAGTTTTAGCTTTCCTCCCCAATCTGTTTCAGTAAATAGTCCTGTTTCATTACATATACCGTAAAATTCCATTATTCCGGCATCCGCAAATGCAGACAGTTCAGGACTTCTAGCACAGGACTGCAGTGTCATGAGCAGAGAGAACTCCATTGAAAATTCATCTACTTATGAAATAAAGTTATAGTAACGTCTCCTATTAAGACTCTTTCACTGTATATACACTGAATTGCACCTTTATTAGTGACCTTGGCCCTTTAATAAATTGGCACTTTCCTGCATGGAAATCAGACCCCTGAACGTGAAGTACAGCATAAAATCACATGGCGACTTTCTGTGGATCAGTTTCAGTGTGAATCCACATTATATTGGAAAATCCAGCTATCTGAACGACTTCCAACAAGATCTGGTGATCACTAGTAGACTAGCTGGGGCCAGGATTTCATACATTGCCAGCCTTATGTGGTTTACCCATGCAACGGTGTCGACCGTATACCAAGAATGGTGTGATCCAGGAAAAACATCCAGCTAATGAGGATCCTGTAAGTGTAAACAACTTGTTGATAAAAGGGGTCAGAGGAGGATGACAAGAATCATTTTGCTGAATAGGAGGTGTACGGTCAAGCAAATTGCAATCAAATACAACACTGGTATGCCAACTAGCGTGTCTGAATGCAAAACTCGTTGTACTGTCGCACGGATGGGCTATAACGGCAACCAGTTCCAGCGCCATTGTTGTCTAAGAAAAACCGAAAGGCAAGGCTCCAGGGGGCAAAACAGCATAAAACTTATATCCCTGAGCAATTCAAAAACATCTCATGGTCAGATGAATCCAGATTTCTGTTTCACTATGCTGCTGGGATGGTCAGAATTTGGAACAAGCAGCATGAATTGATGACCCCTTCCTGTCAGCTGCTGTCAGCACCTACATCCAATCTGCAACAACTACAAGAAGCTTCCTGTCCACGTGGGCCGATAGTCCTGCAGAACAATTTCATCACTAGACCGCGATGAAATTCTGCAGTTGTGAATACCAAAGGAGGTCCAAAGCACTACTAGATGGGGGTCTCTAATACAATGTACTTGCAAGCCATTTCATGACTAACACACATAAATCTGTCAGTTTTTTAACCTTTTCTGTCTTTTTGTTTTTCTTCTCCCTCAGGACATGAATATCCGTTTGGGATTAAAATGAGCCATATTCGTGATGCTTTGCCTCAAATACAGGGGACAAAAGACTCCATCAATCTGGAAGGCCCTTTCGTTATGGAGCAGCTGCCCAGGGAGATGCAGTGTCAGTTCATACTGAAGCCCAGCCGCCTGGCCATATGTCAGCAGCTCTCCGGTGAGTCCTGCACGGTACAGAGGGCTCATTCAGCCTCACGAGCCTGTTATTACTGCGAGCTGACATAATGAGAGGGTAGACGCGCACATTCCACTCGCCTGAGGTATTTTCCTAGAATTTTCAGCGTGTTTACACATATCGCGTAGAGTAACATTTCAGGAAACCATCCTCCAGGGCAGTTTTGAATTACCAGGACAGAGAATTAAAAAACAAATGCAGTTTAGGGATAGCAAATACATATGTACTGTCCATTGATGTAGCGGAGACGAGTTTGTCATTTGCTGCAGCTGATGGTGAAATTATACTCTGGCTTTACAGAGGACTGTAGGTGAACTCCTTATAGTAAAGAGGCATAAAAGCAAGGTTCTACCGCCTTAAAATAAAGAAATATTGAATACTCACCTATCCCGGCAGGTCCCCGTTCAGCGCTGCAGCTCCTGCGCCTGTTACATGGAACCCAGAAGAAGTAGAGGGCGGTCACGTGTCATTCATTGTGCACTTGACCACTCAGCCACTCAAAGGATTCAGCGGGGATTAATATCAATGGAGTCCGAAAAAACGTAGTATGTCCTATTTTTGGGCGTCAAGAATCTTATTTCCTATAGGAGTGTGAAAATATCGCATCACACTTGCATACGATGTCATTGGATACTGGAAGCAAATGCTATTTTTCTTTTTCCACATAGGAAAAATGGAGTGCGACATAGGTCAGATTTTCCCCAGACCTACATTGTACTTGCCCTCAGAGGTTGTCCCAAGTAGTTCCTTTCCAGAAACTCTGTTAGGTACACGTATGTCATACAGAAGGAGTACACTGCAGATACCAACAGGATTGGCGCTACAGCGATAAGGGCACAGTGGGTTAATGTCAGTGGAATCCACTGGTAGCCTAATGTATCTGAGGGTCTCAATATGCCTGATCCTTTATTTCGTCAGGAGGTAACGTAGTGTCTGCAGCCTCTGAGTATGGCATGTCTTCCTCCCACAAATGAAATAAATATTCTAAGGTTATGTTCACATCTGCGTTTAGGGATTCAGTTTTTCTTGCTCTGTTAAGGGAGTAGAAAGAGGAATTCCCTGGTGACACAGAGCCATTTTATGACAGAACTGAATGGAGCTAGATGGACCTCATTGACTGTTGTTGGGTCAGTTCCGTTTCTATCCGTCCTTCCAGCATTTCACTGGATAAAGAAGTCCTTGCATGCCAAATATGTGACAGAACCTTCAAGCGCAGATGTGAACATAACCTAAGCCGACCCTGCATATCTATGGGTCATGGGTGCCATAGACTGTTGTACTTAAGTCCTCAACATATGTATGGCTGCTGTAGGTCAATGCTGGATTCACCAGGCATACTTGTATCACCTATATTTGTTTTTACTAACTAAACCAGGTACTATTAAATGTGCTTTTTTTATTGTTTTATTTTTTAACTATAGACTTTTTTCGAATTATGTTTACTGTAGGTGACTGCTATGAAGTTTTTTTTCTAGAGAATCGGAAGATTATTAGGTTTAGTGGTTAGTGTGAAAACTGCAAGATTTCAGAATGTATAATGATATGAAAAAAATTAAAATTCTTTAAAAAAGTGTTTTCATGTAAGGAAAACTTGACTTAGACAATAAATAATTTTCTGGTGACATCTTCCCCTCTAAAAAAAACTTTTCCTTAAGCGATACTCTTCATCACCCAGATAATCCTCTACAATAGTTAATTATTAGAGAGGAGCAAGCGTACTCGCTAAGGCAAACTACTAGAGCGAGTAGTGCCTTATGCGAGTACCTGCCCGCTCATCTCTGAAGATTCGGGGAGCGTCAGGGGAGAGCGAGGAGGAACGGGGGGGGGGGGGGAGATCTCTCTCACTCTCTCCCCCCTGCTCCTCCCCGCTCACTCCCGCAACTCACCGCTCTCCCCCGCCGGCACCCGAATCTTAAGAGACGAGCGGGCAGGTACTCGCATAAGGCACTACTTACTCAAGTAGTTTGCCTTAGCGAGTACGCTCGCTCATCTCTATTAATCATACATGCCATACATCGTGGGTTCTGGGGGCCAGAAGTTCCTAAAGGGCCCTTTTATACAGAATGGTTATCATTCAAACATTTGCTGGATTATATACCACTCTTTCTACCTAATGAGTCGGGTATCATATATTATTGAGATAAATTTCAAACTGCATGACTTCTTGAATCACTTGCGGTTCTCCCTCACAACTTTCCTCCTCTCCTCCCCTATTCCCCTCCCTGAAACCCTTGAAAAAATTAAATCGTACTTTGTATTTTGTAACAAAGATGTTTGAACAGGTTGCTGGTTACTTGGACTGTGACGAAGCTGAAATTAATCAGTATGCTTGTTGTCCTAATAAAAAAGAGAATTTCCAAAAAAAAAAAAGGAATTTGCTGGATCATGCAAATTTGAATGATAATCATTCAGTGTAAACATGGCCAACAAATGAACGATAAACAAGTATTAATTTACTTCTCGTTCATCGCTCATGTTATGCAGGCATAGTAATAATCATTCACTCGTTCGCGCGTCGTTGCATGTGAACACCTATTAGTTAGTCATTCACATTCACTGGCACAGTGAATGTAAACACAATTCCAAACTATTTATCTGCCTGCATGAACCAGTAAAGTCTGCTGTCGTTTGCTCTGTGTAAAAGGAGCATTGGTCTATCTCATTCAGTCGGGACTTGGAGTTCAATCGCTGGTGTGTCAGTCCTGATAAGGTGGTGGCGGCTATGGCTGGTCTTGGCTATGTGCAACCTGTGCGGTCACACAGGGTGCTGGACGCTAGCTTTTTGGAGGGGTATTTAAGCTGATGTATGCCACCAGGCCAGATGATTGTCTTCTTCTGTTCGGCAGTGTCTTGTAGAGATACACAAATCCTCCTCCTCCTGGCTCTGTCACCTCCTATCTGATGATCCAGCAACACAATTACTTATTTCTGCTACTGTATTTATGATATGAGCTTGCTTCTGGGGTCATATGTATGTTATGAGCTTGTTCTAGTATTGCATCTATGTACTGAGGTTTGTGCTGTATTTATGAGATTGGTTCTGGTATTGTATCTATGTTATGAGCTTGGTTCTGGTGTTGTATTTATGTTATGAGCTTGGTTCTGGGCTGGTATGCGCCTATCTCGCTGCTTTCTGCATAAGGACAACATAGCTGACTGCTTGTCAATGCACTATGTATAGTTTTTCTTATGATGGGAAGGGGGGAGCGCCATAAATATTCTGCCATCTAACAAGCTAAGGCCGACAGTGGTACCAGATCATGCACAGTTACCTCTCTCTCTAGTCTTACATTGCAACCCTGTTAACATACATTTTGTGTATTGTACTTTACCCCTTCATTTTCCAAATTGGTTAAAAAGTGGAATATTTTTTTGGAGCTCGGCTTCATTCCTCATCACTTCCCACCTCAAAATTACTAAAATGCCATTGTCTAATTATATGCAAGCCAAGCATGATATCTAAGGTAAGCTAAAGTAAAGCCATGTAAAGTCTATGCTGATGGCTTCAGAAAAGGAGAGTTAGTATACGTCGTACAGCCCTAAGGCCAGCGCTAATTCTGGGAGTTGTAATAGGCTACATCCCAATGCCACCTTGCATTCCCAGAAACATGGGCTATCCAAGGCCAGGGGTCTCCAGCTGCTGTGGAAACTCCTCCTCCTACCGCCATGCAGTTATAGCTACAGGATAGAGACCAGAGTCTTAAGGATCAGCTTCTTCTGCAGATTTTACTTCTTAATTTAAAGCAAGACGCCAGACTGTGCGCGTCGTACATAACTGCAGGTTTGTGTCAGAAGGCTTCCCTAGAATACAGTGCACAGTCGTGTGTGGGTGGAATGGTTAAAGAGCCAGGATCCGGCAGTGGCATATATAGCAGCAGGTAAGCGGCTTTCATGAGCCGGCTAAGAATAGCCCAATGTGTGGAGATTGATCTGTAAAGCCCATTGTCACACACAGGTCGCTCCTACAGATATAACCGGGGGACACAACATTCTACATGCACTTGTCGTCCAGAAATCACTCCACCATGTATGATTACTGCGATAACTGGGCTTTGTTATTAACCCCTTTAGTGGGGTTAGTGCTGAAGACTACCTAAGCCTGCCACTGAAGGGGTTAAAGGAAACTGCAACACAGCTGAATTAAAGTGAAAAGATTTTGTAGGCAATTCTCCATAGGTAAGAGGTATGCAGATGGGATGAAGAAGTAACTATTCCATGTCTAAACCCTCAACACACTGCGGCACGTTTACGAATACTGTATAAAAGGGAAACAATGCTAATTTAGGGCCGGGTTCACATGAGAGTAATTTAATTGTGTATTACGCATGCAATGTACGCACCCATAATACGCAGTGAATGGAGTCAATGAAAATACATTGATTTTCGTTGATCTATTCACAGTTCTGTATATTTCTTGCATAAATTACGCACATAAAACAGTTGCTAGGTAATGTCAGAAGAAAAAGACAAAACCAGGAAGCCAGTGCATGACAGCATGTGTAAAATACATTGTTGTGCACAAGCAAAAATGTGACAATATGCAGGGATATGTAGTTGCCAGTGCCGCTAAAGCGCTGCGATTTTTATGCAGCGTTTTACCGTACGGTCATGCGAGCCTGGCCTAAGACAGATGGACAGTCCTAAAATGCACCAGATTCATGCAGGATGGTAAATCTGTCACATTTTAAGACTAGTCTAGGCTTATATCGCCTACTAAGTTGGCTTCGTTTATGCCAAAAATTGCACCAGAATTTTGGCATAATTTGGCATAATTTAGGTCACAACCCCTTTCCATGGCGCCCACAACCCTTTTTAGGATGAGACAAGTAAAGTGTTTGAAAGCACATAGTAAATGTGGTGCAAAGCATGTCAGACTGTTTTCTGGCGCAATGTGCACTAGAAGACTGTCGTATTTTCAATGGTAAATCTGCCTCACTGTTATGTTGCAAGGCCTGTTGAAAGGTCAGAAATTGACTTATAAGGCAGTCCCCTTCCAACAGGTGGTGCTGTGGAGGTACTTTTCCATTCCTCATCTGCATACCTTTTTTCCCAGAAAGCATTGCATGGTCTATATAAGACTCTCGGCACCAACTTGGTACTCTCCTCAAGGATAAACTTTTATTATCCAAAGAATTTAAGAAATGTATATCAGAATAGAAACAGAGAAATTAGGACAGATGTTGGTTGCCAGGAGGACACCTGATAGTCCAGCATTCCTCAATAAAAAAAGGGTCACAGTACTTTGTTTTCCATTAATTCACCATTTTTGATAATCTGCCACCTTTATATTCCCAAGAGTGTTAGATTATTTGAGAGCCGAATCTAGTCCAGATAAATTATTTCACTATTTGGTTCCAGTTTTTGGTTGTATGGAAATTACCTAATAGTCCAGCATGCTTTAATTGAAAAGCATTGTAGTCACAGTTTTGTTGTTTTTCTTTTTCCTAACAGTAGCACCTATGTAATCCCAGTGACAATTTGCCAAGAAATTACCAGATAGCCATGTAACAATTTTAAAATTAAACATATTGTCCAACTTTAAACCATTGCTTGCCTGTGCTCAGGATAGACCATCAATTGTAGATTGGTGGGTGTTTGATACCTGGGACCCCCACCAAACAGATGTGCAGTCTTGCGGAGAGCTGATGTGTGCAGAAAGCGTATAGCTCCATTCTCACTGCAGTGGCTCAATTTGGTATTACAGTCAAAACTCCTACTCAAGTGAATCGGAACGTTGCCTATAATATGGCTGTTGTCATGTGAAATCTGTACTAACGGGCTTAACAAACGGCAACACAGGAAGTGGGGGGATTGTCTCATTCTGCCCTTAGTCTATGGAGAGTAGAGGAAGGAGAAGGAGACCAAAAGAAGTGTGTCCTGTTGCCTTACACCAGGAAATCACCCGATCGTCTATAAAATCCTGCGATACCTTTTAAAAAGATTCCATATCACATACATACACTTACGTATGTGAAGTTTTTTTCTTTAAAATAAAGAAATATATTGTGTGTGTGTGTATATGTATATATATCATTTTCATACAATATATTTCTCTAGTTAAAAAAACTTCAAATAAAAAAAGTGTGTGTGAATATTATATATTATAGTGTGTATGTATGATATATATTACAATATGTACACCTACACACTTTATTTGAATTCTTGGGGTTTAGCGATAATACATATTCTATACAAACTTCCAAATTGACAATTGAGTGTGTATCTTGCACTCTTCTGTTGAGAAGGCAGAGGGTTACTGAAGGGTTATGTAGAGAAATATTTTTATAAGTTAAAGTCTTCAGCTCAGTCTTTCCGCCCAGTCCCAGGGGGCTGCGTGCAGATCCAAGCCTGAAATATATAGAATAATAAAAGTAAAACGAAACAGGCAGCAATTGTTATAAGTCGTATCGGAGCTGTCCCACCCAGAGCCCGGAATTCTTTATCAGTTACATATGGCTTCGGCGCTGTCATTGGAAATGTGAATGTGCAACCTGAGACCATTTCTGTTAGTGAAAATAAAGTTGCTTGGTCCTTGGCCGTGAGAGGGGTTAAAGAAATCCGGTAGTATTTTCCTCCCAGCATAAGGCCTGGCTGTAACAATATACTGAGCCGTTCAGGGCCAGCATTTCTTTGGTGGGGCTGTTTTCCTAGATTCAGAAGAGTGATGATTGTTTTACACATATGCTGGCTAAGTGCTCTCGCAGGACGAGGCCTTCACATGTCAGCAGCGCTAGTTTTATTGTCCATTTTAGAAAACTAGGCATATATTACTGCTGATAAGAGGAAGACATACAGTCATGTGGTTAAGGATTTTATTTTTGGGGAAATACCTGGCTTCCATTTTCCAAAAACATTGCCACACCTGTCTATAGGTTATGTTTAGCATTGCAGCTCAACCACATGCCCTTGACTCATCCTTTTTTATTCGGCATTTATCAGTTTTTGTGGGCAACTAATATGTTTGCTACACTCGTGTGGCGCAGGGTGTTAAGGCAGCAGAAATGCATCTTAAGTAGAGATGAGCGAGCACCAAAATGCTCGGGTGCTCGTTACTCGAGACGAACTTTTCGCGATGCTCGAGGGTTCGTTTCGAGTAACGAACCCCATTGAAGTCAATGGGTGACCCGAGCATTTTTGTATATCGCCGATGCTCGCTAAGGTTTTCGTTTGTGAAAATCTGGGCAATTCAAGAAAGTGATGGGAACGACACAGCAACGGATAGGGCAGGCGAGGGGCTACATGTTGGGCTGCATCTCAAGTTCCCAGGTCCCACTATTAAGCCACAATAGCGGCAAGAGTGCCCCCCCCCCTCCCAACAACTTTTACTTCTGAAAAGCCCTCATTAGCAATGCATACCTTAGCTAAGCACCACGCTACCTCCAACAAAGCACAATCACTGCCTGCATGACACTCCGCTGCCACTTCTCCTGGGTTACATGCTGCCCCCCCCCCCACGACCCAGTGTCCACAGCGCACACCAAACTCTCCCTGCCCAGCCTTCAACTGCCCTCATGCCACGCCACCCTCATGTCTATTTATAAGTGCATCTGCCAGAGGAACCGCAGGCACACACTGCAGAGGGTTGGCACGGCTAGGCAGCGACCCTCTTTAAAAGGGGCGGGGCAATAGTCCACAATGCTGTACAGAAGCAATGAGAAATCCAATCCTGTGCCACTTCCATCTGGAGCTGCACACGTGGGCATAGCAATGGGGAACCTATGTGCCACACACTATTCATTCTGTCAAGGTGTCTGCATGCCCCAGTCAGACAGGGCTTTTTTTATAAATAGTCACAGGCAGGTACAACTCCGCAATGGGAATTCCGTGTGCACCCACAGCATGGGTGGCTCCCTGGAACCCACCGGCTGTACATAAATGTATCCCATTGCAGTGCCCTGGACAGCAGAGCTAACGTCAGATTAAATGCAGGTGGGCTTCGGCCCACACTGCATGCCCCAACCTGACCGGGGTTTTTAATTCATAGACACAGGCAGGTACAACTCCCTATTGTGAAGTCCCTGTGGACCGACAGCATGGGTGGGTGCCAGGAAGCCACCGGCGGTACATAAATATATCCCATTGCATTGCCCATCACAGCTGAGGTAATGTCATGTTTAATGCAGGTGGGCTTCGGCCCACACTGCATGCCCCAGTCAGACTGGGGTTCTTTAGAAGTGGACACATGCAGTTACAACTCCCTGTGGACCCACAGCATGGGTGGCTCCCTGGAACCCACCGGCGGTACATAAATATATCCCATTGCAGTGCCCAACACAGCTAATGTAACGTCAGCTGTAATGCAGGTGGGCTAAAAATTAATTTGATTACACTGTAGGCGAGGGCCCCCAAAAATTGGTGTACCAACAGTACTAATGTACCTGAGAAAAATTGCCCATGCCCAACCAAGAGGGCAGGTGAAACCCATTAATCGCTTTGGTTAATGTGGCTTAATTGGTAACTACTAGGCCTGGAGGCAGCCCAGTTAAAATAAAAATTGGTTGAGGTGAAAGTTTCAACGCTTTAATGAGCATTGAAACGTATAAAAATTGTTTAGAAAAATGATATGAGTGAGCCTTGTGGGCCTAAGAAAAATTGCCCGTTCGGCGTGATTATGTGAGGTTTCAGGAGGAGGAGCAGGAGGAGGAGGAGGAATATTATACACAGATTGATGAAGCAAAAAGGTCCCCGTTTTTGATGGGGATAGAGAACGATGCTTCCATCCGCGGGTGCAGCCTACGTATTGCTTAGGTATCGCTGCTGTCCGCTGGTGGAGAAGAGAAGTCTGGGGAAATCCAGGCTTTGTTCATCTTGATGAGTGTAAGCCTGTCGGCACTGTCGGTTGACAGGCGGGTACGCTTATCTGTGATGATTCCCCCAGCCGCACTAAACACCCTCTCCGACAAGACGCTAGCCGCAGGACAAGCAAGCACCTCCAGGGCATACAGCGCGAGTTCAGGCCACGTGTCCAGCTTCGACACCCAGTAGTTGTAGGGGGCAGAGGCGTCACGGAGGACGGTCGTGCGATCGGCTACGTACTCCCTCACCATCCTTTTACAGTGCTCCCGCCGACTCAGCCTTGACTGGGGAGCGGTGACACAGTCTTGCTGGGGAGCCATAAAGCTGTCAAGTGCCTTAGAGAGTGTTGCCCTGCCTGTGCTGTACATGCTGCCTGATCTCCGCGCCTCCCCTGCTACCTGGCCCTCGGAACTGCGCCTTCGGCCACTAGCGCTGTCGGATGGGAATTTTACCATCAGTTTGTCCGCCAGGGTCCTGTGGTATAGCATCACTCTCGAACCCCTTTCCTCTTCGGGTATGAGAGTGGAAAGGTTCTCCTTATACCGTGGGTCAAGCAGTGTGTACACCCAGTAATCCGTAGTGGCCAGAATGCGTGTAACGCGAGGGTCACGAGAAAGGCATCCTAACATGAAGTCAGCCATGTGTGCCAGGGTACCTGTACGCAACACATGGCTGTCCTCACTAGGAAGATCACTTTCAGGATCCTCCTCCTCCTCCTCAGGCCATACACGCTGAAAGGATGACAGGCAAGCAGCATGTGTACCCTCAGCAGTGGGCCAAGCTGTCTCTTTCCCCTTCTCCTCATCCTCATGCTCCTCCTCCTCCTGAACGCGCTGAGATATAGACAGGAGGGTGCTCTGACTATCCAGCGACATACTGTCTTCCCCCGGCTCTGTTTCCGAGCGCAAAGCGTCTGCCTTTATGCTTTGCAGGGAACTTCTCTAGAGGCATAGCAGAGGAATGCTGACGCTAATGATTGCAGCATCACCGCTCACCACCTGGGTAGACTCCTCAAACTTTCCAAGGACCTGGCAGATGTCTGCCAACCAGGCCCACTCTTCTGAAAAGAATTGAGGAGGCTGACTCCCACTGCGCCGCCCATGTTGGAGTTGGTATTCCACTATAGCTCTACGCTGCTCATAGAGCCTGGCCAACATGTGGAGCGTAGAGTTCCACCGTGTGGGCACGTCGCACAGCAGTCGGTGCACTGGCAGATTAAACCGATGTTGCAGGGTGCGCAGGGTGGCAGCGTCCGTGTGGGACTTGCGGAAATGTGCGCAGAGCCGGCGCACCTTTCCGAGCAGGTCTGACAAGCGTGGGTAGCTTTTCAGAAAGCGCTGAACCACCAAATTAAAGACGTGGGCCAGGCATGGCACGTGCGTGAGGCTGCCGAGCTGCAGAGCCGCCACCAGGTTACGGCCGTTGTCACACACGACCATGCCCGGTTGGAGGCTCAGAGGCGCAAGCCAGCGGTCGGTCTGCTCTGTCAGACCCTGCAGCAGTTCGTGGGCCGTGTGCGTCTTATCTCCTAAGCTGAGTAGTTTCAGCACGGCCTGCTGACGCTTGCCCACCGCTGTGCTGCCACGCCGCGCGACACCGACTGCTGGCGACGTGCTGCTGACACTTCTTGATTGCGAGACAGAGGTTGCGTTAGAGGAGGAGGGTGCTTTAGTGGAGGAAGCATACACCGCCGCAGATACCACCACCGAGCTGGGGCCCGCAATTCTGGGGGTGGGTAGGACGTGAGCGGTCCCAGGCTCTGACTCGGTCCCAGCCTCCACTAAATTCACCCAATGTGCCGTCAGGGAGATATAGTGGCCCTGCCCGCGTGTGCTTGTCCACGTGTCCATTGTTAAGTGGACCTTGCCAGTAGCCGCGTTGGTGAGGGCGCGTACAATGTTGCGGGAGACGTGGTCGTGCAGGGCTGGGACGGCACATCGGGAAAAGTAGTGGCGACTGGGAACTGAGTAGCGCGGGGCCGCCGCCGCCATCGTACTTTTGAAGGACTCCATTTCCACAACCCTATACGGCAGCATCTCCAGGCTGATAAATTTGGCTATGTGCACGTTTAACGCTTGAGCGTGCGGGTGCGTGGCGGCGTACTTGCGCTTGCGCTCCAACACTTGCGCTAGCGATGGCTGGACGGTGCGCTGACAGACATTGCTGGATGGGGCCGAGGACAGCGGAGGTGAGGGTGTGGGTGCAGGCCAGGAGACGGTAGTGCCTGTGTCCTCAGAGGGGGGTTGGATCTCAGTGGCAGGTTGGGGCACAGGGGGAGAGGCAGCGGTGCAAACCGGAGGCGGTGAACGGCCTTCGTCCCACCTTGTGGGGTGCTTGGCCATCATATGTCTGCGCATGCTGGTGGTGGTGAGGCTGGTGGTGGTGGCTCCCCGGCTGATCTTGGCACGACAAAGGTTGCACACCACTGTTCGTCGGTCGTCTGCACTCTCAGTGAAAAACTGCCAGACCTTTGAGCACCTCGGCCTCTGCAGGGTGGCATGGCGCGAGGGGGCGCTTTGGGAAACAGTTGGTGGATTATTCGGTCTGGCCCTGCCTCTACCCCTGGCCACCGCACTGCCTCTTGCAACCTGCCCTGCTGCTGCCCTTGCCTCCCCCTCTGAAGACCTGTCCTCAGTAGGCGTAGCAAACCAGGTGGGGTCAGTCACCTCATTGTCCTGCTGCTCTTCCTCCGAATCCTCTGTGCGCTCCTCCCTCGGACTTACTGCCCTTACTACTACCTCACTGATAGACAACTGTGTCTCAACGTCATCGTCCTCCTCACCCACTGAAAGGTCTTGAGACAGTTGCCGGAAGTCCCCAGCCTCATCCCCCGGACCCCGGGAACTTTCCAATGGTTGGGCATCAGTCACGATAAACTCCTATGGTGGGAGAGGAACCACTGCTGCCCAATCTGAGCAGGGGCCCGAGAACAGTTCCTGGGAGTCTGCCTGCTCCTCAGAATGTCTCATTGTAATGGAGTGAGGAGGCTGGGAGGAAGGAGGAGCAGCAGCCAGAGGATTCTTAGTTGCAGCAGTGGATGGCGCAGAACTGTGGGTGGACGATAGATTGCTGGATGCACTTTCTGCCATCCACGACAGGACCTGCTCACACTGCTCATTTTCTAATAAAGGTCTACCGCGTGGACCCATTAATTGTGCGATGAATGTGGGGACGCCAGAAACGTGCCTCTCTCCTAATCCCGCAGCAGTCGGCTGCGATACACCTGGATCAGGAGCTCGGCCTGTGCCCACACCCTGACTTGGGCCTCCGCGTCCTCGGCCGCGTCCACGTCCTCTAGGCCTACCCCTACCCCTCAGCATGCTGTATTACCAGTAATGCAAAAACAGAACGCGGTAATTAAATGTGCCGCTTATTGGCCTGTGGTTGGAGACTGACTTCACTTACGGAACGCCAGGAAATAATTTTGCGCAAGCCTGCTGTAACACTTAGCTGGCTGCGTATGAATTTGGAGAACTACTACACCCAGCAGAGACCCAGAACACCGAGGACAGTCACAGGCAGCCCAAATAGATTTTTTTCCCCAAATTTTTTTGCAAAGGCCCACTGCCTATATTCAATCAATATGTCTTCTGTCCCTGCCTAAGCGCTTCTGGCCCTGGAGTATGTCAAAGAATTGCAGAGTGTTGCACTGTGGACTGCAATACAGCGGTGATTTCACAGCCCAGACAGAGCTAGGAAATAATTTTGCGCAAGCCTGCTGTAACACTTAGCTGGCTGCGTATGAATTTGGAGAACTACTACACCCAGCAGAGACCCAGAACACTGAGGACAGTCACAGGCAGCCCAAATAGATTTTTTTCCTCAATTTGTTTTGCAAAGGCCCACTGCCTATATTCAATCAATATGTCTTCTGTCCCTGCCTAAGCGCTTCTGGCCCTGGAGTATGTCAAAGAACTGCAGAGTGTTGCACTGTGGACTGCAATACAGCAGTGATTTAACAGCCCAGACAGAGCCAGGAAATAATTTTGCGCAAGCCTGCTGTAACACTTAGCTGGCTGCGTATGAATTTGGAGAACTACTACACCCAGCAGAGACCCAGAACACTGAGGACAGTCACAGGCAGCCCAAATAAAAAATTTTCCCCAAATTTTTTTGCAAAGGCCCACTGCCTATATTCAATCAATATGTCTTCTGTCCCTGCCTAAGCGCTTCTGGCCCTGGGGTATTACTGCAGGGCGCAATGCAACACTGCAAAAAGCAGCCTCCACAGTAATGCACACGGTTAGATGTGGCCCTAAGAAGGACCGTTGGGGTTCTTGAAGCCTAAAATACTCCTAACACTCTCCCTATAGCAGCTCCACCAAGATACCACTTTCCCTCCTCTATGTCAGAACGCATCTGTGGCGAGCCGCGGGAGGGGCCGATTTTTATACTCGGGTGACACCTGATCTCGCCAGCCACTCACTGCAGGGGGGTGGTATAGGGCTTGAACGTCGCAGGGGGAAGTTGTAATGCCTTCCCTGTCTTTCAATTGGCCATAAAAGCGCGCTAACGTCTCAGAGATGAAAGTGAAAGTAACCCGAACATCGCGTGGTACTCGTTACGAGTAACGAGCATCTCGAACACGCTAATACTCGAACGAGTATCAAGCACGGACGAGTACGTTCGCTCATCTCTAATCTTAAACTCTCGCTCACAACCTGAAGGTTGGGAGTTCAATCCCCGCAGGTAGGCGGCTCAAGGTTGACTCAGCCTTTCCAGGTCGGTAAAATGAGTACCCAGCTTGGTGGGGGGTGATAAATTACCTGAAAGGGCTGCGGAATAAGTTGGCGCTATGCAAATAACAAAATGTATTTATTTATTACAACCATCGTGAGGGTTGTCACTTGACTATACCAGATGGCATTCAGGATTCATTTGTAGCTTTAATCTACTACCTGTACTGGGTAGAACACGACGTCTAAGCCAGACCTTTCTGAAGGGTTGTTCATGTGATTTCTCCTGTCAAGTAATAAATCATTGTTTGATCAGCAATGGCGACCCCTGCGCCGTATGTCTGTCAGGCTGAACCCGCTGCCTGTTGTCTCTTACACCTATCAGATTTTTATGGTTCTAACTAGAGATGAGCGAGTATACTCGGTAAAGGCAGTTGCTCGAGCGAGCATTGCCTTTAGCGAGTACCTGCCCGCACGAAACTAAAGGTTCGGGTGCCGGCGCGGGGGAGCGGTGAGTAGCGGCAGTCAGCAGGAGGGAGCGGGGGGGAGAGAGGGAGAGAGAGATCTTCCCTCCGTTCCGTCCCGCTCTCCCCCGCAGCTCCCTGCCCGCCGCCGGCACCCGAACCTTTTGTCTCGAGTGGGCAGGTACTCGCTAAAGGCAATGCTCGCTCGAGCAATTGCCTTTAGCGAGTATATGCGCTCATCTCTAGTTATAACCTGTGGATACACCATAAGGCTGTGAGGTGGAAATACCTCTTTAAATTCCCCCATTACTGTATATTACTAGTTGTAGTTTTGATGCCATTTTCTTTGCGTACGTGGATGCTAAAGAAAAAGCATTAAGGAAAGAGGTATTGCTTTTTTGGAACACCTCCAGTTTTGGATGAAAAAAAACAGTACATCAAAAAGAGCATCAAAACGACACTGCATAAGCTATCTAATGCCTCTACAATAACAGAAGTGTTTTCTAGCTGTTGGAGTGCTGCCAGTCCTATTCTTATCTCAGAATACATACAAAATGCCTTAATATGTTGGTATTGTGCTGGGACATTCAGGAGGTAAAATGCGTGAGGGTTATGTATCTATCAAACTTTTGAGACCTAATATGTTAAGATCCTATGATGATGTGGTCAGTATCGATGCAGAGTCCCTGGAATGTGTCACGTCATTACTGCTGGTGCAGAGGATTCCTGGACTCCACAAACAAAGGGGAGGAATTGTTGCTTTATGTACAAATGTGATCATTGCCCAGGAGCAAAACAAAAATAATAGTCGCGGTATGGCTCTTCCATAAAATCTTTTCACTCTTTCCTCCAGATCCGAGCCAGAAGCCATTTAAAAGGAAACGCTCCATCATAAACTGGACCTTTTGGCGTGGTTCGAACTCTCAGCTGGATAATGTCCCGCTTTCTCCGACCTCTTCAACTCCTGGAAAGCTCTTTGGACTTTCCTTGCCAGCCATATGTGAGAACGACAACCTGCCCAAAGCTGTCATGGTGAGCACAATTTCCGAAACCATTTTAAGTTAATGGAAACGCATCACCTGTATAAATAACTAAACATGTTGCTTCAATATACATATAGCCGCCATATAAATTATTGTCCCTATAATGGAGTGGCCATATTTCCCTTGCTACAACACACCGTAAGCAGGGCTACCATAGCGGCAGTACAGATGGTACTGACCTCAGGAACCCAGCCAAATTAGGGGCCTGCTGTCTGATATAAATATTATTCTTGCCTGCAGCTGACACTAGGGGGAACTGATTGCATATTCAATGCTTTTTTACAATAATCTGGCTACTTTTTGTTTTGAATGCATGCATGCTGCCCATAGAAGTCTCTGGAGGAGATAGGAGGAGCTGAATGAGAGGAAAGCAGAGTCCCTCAGACAGAGACCATGCTGCAGCTAATAGTTAATGTTTTACAGTCTCCAAAATCTGGTTATTCAGCAGTTTCCAGGATAGAACTGTAATAGAATGTGGAACTTCATAAAATCAGAGCACTGAAAAAGCATTAAGAAAATGCATTTGACTCAACAATATGTACAATATGGTAGTTGCAGATCTGACATCCACATGTCCTAATGGGACAACCACTTTTAACATCTGATAATCCTTAATAACTAATAATATTCAACGATCAGTTCCCAGTGATGCCAGAACTAGTGCGGACCTTCCACTGCAGAAAATCTGCACAAAAATCCATGTCAAAATCCACATCAAAAACTGCTTTACTGCAGCTTGTGAACAGCGCCCCTTTGTGGAGAACAGAGGTGGGGCACTGGAGTTGCAGTCAATGGGTGAATATAGGCTCTTATATTATTTTGTGGTATGGTCAGCTTAAAAAAAACTTCTCAAAAAGGTTTTCTAGATTAATTTTTTTTTTAAGTTGCCCATGCCTAAAATAGTAAAGGACCCTATATTCACCCATCATGAGACCCTGCAACTCCAGTGCTGCACCTCTGTTCTCCCCACCAGTGCTCTATTTACAGGCCGCAGTCAACATGTCGATAGGATGTCATTGCAGCAACAGCTGTGACTTTCCATTAACGGGCTTGACTCTGCAGCTTCTAGATTCAGTGGTGTGACCAGAAGTGCGGCTCTGGTTTCATGCGTACCCAGGACAGGGGACTATAGGCTCTGTTAGATATTTCTTAAGCTGTGCATGCCTTAAAATAAATTATTTATGAAAACCCCGTTAATAGAAAATGTAAAGGTAACTTTGCTTGGTTGCAACGGGAAGCAAGGACACTTCATCCAATGGTATAGTCTTGATACAAGAAGCCTATAAACTACCAGCCACAAGTAGCTAACCAAAGACTTGGCAAATGCCTATTGGCCTCCACCGGCACGGGGGTGCAGTAGATCGTACTCCATGAAACCTGCTTTATTCCTTAACTCCTCAAGATCAGCCCTAACCTCGCAAGACAAATGCTAATGTTACACGAAGAGAATGCATGGAGCGGTAACATGCCAGGTAAACAAAGTATTGTTAATATAAGGAATTAATCTTCATTTACAATCCTTTTCTGCAGTGTTGTACGTGTCTGGAAAAATGTAGCTGTTAACTGTTATCGTGTCTTTACGGAACTGGCACAGGGTAGACAGAAAATTCCTTGATTACACATTGCGTCTTGTGAACGTTAATGTCATATGATGTATGACTGCATTCTCTGTACGTGACAATGTAAGCATAGCCTAAAATAGAAGGCCAAGCCACGGCAATATATAGCGCTATATGTCTGACTGCCAAGCACGTACGGGCTGACGCAGCTCCAAACATCACTATTGGTAATTCAACAAACTACTACAGATTCGGATTCCGCCTTGTAGCACATGTGAAGTGCATTACTAAAGGAAAACTTCCCCTAAAATTAAAAAAAAAACCTCTCCTGCCCTCCCTGGTGCTGACTGACCTTGATGGACAAATTTTCATACCCGGGACAATTTAATTTTAAAGGGAAGGTTTTAGTAAGTGGTGAGAATTTGATTTTCTGGTTTGCATTCTGTATATGTATTCTTTTTCATTCTCTGTAGGATATGTTATCTGTTCTTTGCCAAGATGGCCCATTCACAAGAGGCATCTTTAGACGTTCTGCTAATGCGAAAGCCTGCAAAGACATGAAAGAAAGGCTGAACTCCGGATTTGATGTTGATTTTGCTTGTGAATCTATCTTTGTCACGGCCTCTGTGTTTAAGGTATGTGTGACTTTAAGAGGATATCTTATATCTCTACAGGTAATTGGATGGGTGAGAATGAAATCTAAATTGATTCAGGTAGATAGTTTTCTATTTTTTGGCTCGGATATTCGATGGGTAAATGAATAAGATGGATATTAGGTGGATTAATAGTTAGATAGATTTGCCTAGATGAATATTAGATAAGTAGGTATGGAGATACACCCATATTAGGTATGTAGATGGATGGCTAGGTAAATAGAAACATGAAGGATTGATAGCACAAAAAAAAGTCCATCTAGTCTGCTTTTATACAGGGTGAGCCAAGGAAAAGTAGCCCGCCTCTGACAATACTGCAACAGAACGAGCAACTAGATTGGTTTTTCCAAAGTTTTATTGATTTACCCGTGTTACAAAAGATGCTGGAAGTGATCCCTGATCACTTCTATGCACCTGTGGGCATATCATAACATGTTGGCTGATGCTGCCTGCAGCTCTTCAACGGTGATGCTGTGGATAGTGTTTGTGATGTTTTCCTTGAATTCATCCAGGGTATGCCAATTATTGTAATATGCTTCCTGCTTTAAATTTCCCCCACAGATTAAAATCACATGTGGAGAAGTCCAGGGAACAGGGTAGACATAAACCTTTGCTCAGTTCGCGTTTCTGTAAAAAGTTTGGAAACCCATGCCAGTGGGCGCAGGAGGTGTGGCATGTTGCTTCATCTTGTTGGAAAAATCTGTATATTCTTTCTTCTGGTATTGGTTGATTGTAAAACTGTTCAAAACATGTCCAGATATACCGCGGCATTCACAGATGATTTCCTGCGTATCAAACACCAATTTTCTGGTTGTGCAGTGGCCTTTTGTGAGTCAGGTGGGGATTTTCAGTAAATCGAGGCCTCGTGGTCTGTGAATTCATATGACCTAATAAATAAAGCCATGCCTTGTCCATTATAAAGTACAGCAATATGTCCAGAACTCCTCTAGCAATCCTAGTCAGCAATCATGTACATCATTTAGCTTTGAGTTCTTTCAGTTCCTGCACAATTTATTCCGTATGGTATCAAGTTCAGAGATTTCAGCCTTTTCCAACACGTCGTTCGTGATACACCAACTCACTGGGACAGTCTCAGAGTTGATTTTCGAGGGCTATTTGCAATCTGCTGCTGAATGTCACAGACTATTTCATACATCCATGCTGATGGTTTCTTTATGTTTGTGACAGACCCGGTTTTGCGCCGTTTCTGGTCCGAGCTCAGAATACAACATTTAGCAGTTGATATTGTACCTTGGCACTTGTCGGCGAAGGCCTGTGTTTGCAGTTGCAGAAAAAATACCATAGGGCAGATTAATAAAAGCGGTCGAAAAGAAAATCTGTCTGTGTGGCCCATAGCAACCAGTTGTAGCGCAGCTTTAATTTCTTATACTGCTGAGGTAAAATAAAATGACTACAGCCTCCTACAAAGAGTGTAGTGTAGGGATCGGAGGCGGGCTACTTTTCTGTGGCCCACTATGCGTTTTCTTTTTATTAGTCTCCATAGATGGATACATAGGTAGGTATGTTAAGCGATATTAGATCCGTTGATAGAGGTATTAAGGAGATAAACAGAAACAGATTGATAGGAGAAAAAGCACATGGTCCATCTAGTCTGTCTTTAGATTTCCTTTTTTTGTCTTTATGTCTTTTTATATATCTAATAGTTATGTATTAGATACATTGATGGGTGCATTATAGATACATATAGTAAATATGATTTTATCAATCCACATATCTAATATCTAAGTGATTGATGACTGTAGAAGCACATGGTCCATCTAGTCTGCCCTTATTTTTGTCTATAGAGTCACCAGACATGTTTGACATCTACGTGTTGCCGTTTTTCTACACTTTCTTGTATCCGCTATTTTATGTCTCCCCTCTTCCCTCTCAGGATTTCCTTCGTAATGTTCCCGGCAGCGTCTTTTCATCTAAATTCTATGACAAATGGGTTTCTGTGCTGGATCAAGGAAGTGAAGCGGAGAAAATAAAAGCTGTTAAGAAGTGAGTATTTACCTATTTCACTGCTTTTACATATTTCCCATAAACATAAAGGGCTCCTTCAGTGAGACGTGAATTTTTTCCTGCCTGCTCAGATGAGCGACCACACACTTCACCATCATAAATGCTGATATAGAGATATCCAACATAGTTTGTCAGGCCAGTGTTTAATTGACAGTGTTACACTGCTCCACAACCCCTTTCAGCCCGTTGGCACTACCCTTATACTATTGCAGGGTGCTAATGAGTTGCCCGTGGCTAACAAGGCCCCCATTCTGCCATACATAGTATATGCATAGGTATACCGCTAGGGGTTGCAATTGCGACCCAGCCCCCCGCCATACACAAAATACACGCTGAGTGCATTGCCGTCCGGTCGCATTGCTGGCCACGTAATTAGTGCAGCCGGCAGTGTGTGACTGTTGGAGGTGGGGACATGGGGAGGAGGGGAGGCTGATGCCGTGCACACAGCAGAGCATAGCCGGATGATGATGTAATTATCATGTTGCTCCTGGGAACTAAGTGCACAGCTTCCGCGCGCCCTCCTCTACTCACTCTGCGGCTGGAGTATACAAGATGTGATACGGGTGGCCATTGAGGCTCTAGTACCTTGCTGTATCGCCTCTAGCTTGGATACAAGATGTGATACGGACGGGCATAAAGGCTCTAGTAGCCTGTTGTACCGCCCCTAGCTTGGATACAAGATGTGATACTGGTGGGCATTGAGGCTTTAGTACCCTGCTGTATCCTCTCTAGCTTGGATACAACATGTGATACAGATGGGCATAAAGGCTCTATTAGCCTATTGTACCGCCCCTAGCTTGGATACAAGATGTGATATTGGTGGGCATTGAGGCTTTAGTACCCTGCTGTATCGCCTCTAGCTTGGCTACAAGATGTGATACAGTTGGGCATGGAGGTATACAGATTCTGTCTGGTATCCTGTGGCATATCACTGAACATTTGCTGTAACTGAGCCTCTAGATCATGCAAATACGTTGGCTGTTGAAGTTGGCGCCCCAGATGGTGCCATATATTAATGGCGACCGGGCAGCCACGGAAGTGTAACAATGTTGTGGAGGCGTTCCTGTGACCCCCTTGTGTGTGCGGCCGAGCATTATCCTGCTGGAAAAAATACAGGAGATGTATAACGTATACCAGCTATACATATCTGATTATATGTAGAATCCTGCAGTCCTATATTTTGGCATACCCGTGCATTGCATCTCCCATTGATCACTACTTCCCTGCAGTGATGCGAGACAGATTTGATACCAAAATGCCTTGCATCCAGGGCAAATTTGGATATTGGCGAGCGCAATGTCAGGCTGTGAGGCATGGCCCAATATTGCACTCGCAATGTTAAATTAGCCTTAGGGGCTACACATTTTCTTGTAGTCCAGGAAATAAGTCATGTTTGGAAAGCTTATGCCAAGGGGCTAGATCATGATCATTAGATATGGGTACAGGTGTAGGTGTTGGGGGGGGCCCAAGCTGAACTTTTGCACCCGGGCCCCTGAGCCTTTAGTTACGCCCCTGAGTATATGAAACTATTAAGACCCATATCCAATGAAAACTACAACTGGTCCCGCATAGAAAAAAATGGTCCTCATAAAGCTGCATTAACAGAAAAGTAAAAATGGCTCTCAGAATGCAAAAAAGTGATTTTTTTTTTTTTTTTTTTTTTAAAGCAATTAGGGTTCTATTGTGCAAGTAGAGTAAAAACACAATCTGTATATTTTCTTTTATGGAACTGCAGGCTCCTAGAGAAGCTTCCACAGATGAACATGACGCTTCTGCACTACTTATTTGGAGTCTTACATTGCATTGAGCAACGTTCTGAAAACAACCAGATGACTGCCTTCAATCTTGCTGTGTGCATCTCTCCTAGTCTTCTCTGGCTGCCCAACCCTTCCAGTCCGGAGGCTGATGGTGAATTCACAAGGAAGGTAAAAATATTAGAAAATCATCGGTATTTAGAAGTCCTTGAGTTCCTTCTACTACTATGGATTTTTGCATCAACGTCAGAAGTTCCATCACTGATGTCTGTGATTATCCTGGATGAAATAGACCTGCATGTAGTGCTATTTTGTCCATGAAAATTAACAAAGTGCATGACGGCACTGAATGGATCCTATTATAGCATTATAGTGAGCGGTGCACCCACCTCTCAAGGGCATACAACTGCTTGCCAGGATCGAGAAGAGGGGCCGCACACCGGGTGGTAAGAAGTTGCCTGGGCTGCAGGGTTAGGGTTCGTTTTCCTATTAGTCTTACATTATTAGATGTAAATTCTTCCAGTACAGCTAATAATATAAGCCTCACTGGAAAACAAACCCTAACCTTAACCCTCCAGCCAAGGCAAAAATCAATACAGACGCTGCTGCTAGGACTTTACTGAATTCAGCCAATTGGGAGCTAGGGGTGTCACAGGGGCATTCCCCCATACAAGCTTCTGGTTGCATCAAGGTACAACAGTAACTCATAGGCCAAGGTTCTTCTGCACCCTTTAGAGTGAAGCCACATGGTGTGGGTGACCGTATACGGCCAAACCATGCCTATCCTTAGTGGGCAATGACTGCATGGTTTTGTTGTTAAATTGTGTGGCCTTTCGCCACCACCAGTGGGTGGGGTTTTGGCGTACTTTGACACCTGTGTGTCCTTTAGCCTTACAGTTACTGCCCTGCAAACAGACTTGATGGATCCAATTGGCTCTAAGCATGTTTTGTCCTTCTTTTCAGGTGTTGGTGCTTGTGCAGTTCCTGATAGAGAATTACTGCTTCGTTTTTGGAGATGACATTTCATTGCTTTATGCCAACTTGTCTGCTAAGGATGATAACAGAGAGGATAGCTCGGGTAAGGAACGTTCCTTTAAATATTAACGAATTATAAAATCTGCAGTGTTTTGAGGGTGAATAAGCACACATCCATCTTAGCAGCGCAGAAGCCTATGAAGCATTTATGTGACACCATCATAAAGTTTATTGGATTTTATCATTCCAGATGGTTATCAAAACCTCGATCGGCTCCCTTGACATCAAACCTCCCAACATCTGTATTTTAATTTCTGGTACACTTTTAAGTCTTGCCCTCTTCAAAATTACAAGCGTGGTAAATATATGGCGCTTGGTCTTGGGCTTTAATACCCACCGATAGCAGATGTATGATATTAAAGCCTCTGCTCCTGCAATCAATCAGGAGCAGGACAGGTCCTCAGCTGTCAGACACAGCACAGGACCCAGAGGAGAGCGGAGAAGCCGTTTTTAACCGCATCTGCCTTATTTCCCAATGAGCGCTATGTAGTAAAAAATGAAAGTAGAAGTATTACTCCCACTATGCCACCTGGCGATCATGTGACTGCTGGTAGCGCCCTGGCACAGCAGAGCTGCAGGATCTTGGCAGACTAGTGTCACTACAGGGGGATGTTTTCCCCTGTAACTGGGGCTCCTATGGATGCCAGAGTTACAGTGGAAAAGTGTAAAATTAAAAAAAAAATAATAAGACAAAGCGAATGTCCCCCCCAGAGGCCTTTATATGACGTTATGGTATAAAATAGTTACAAAAATAAGTTTTAAAAAAAGTACTGAATAAAATAAAAATATATATACGGTACATAAAAAAGAAAATGACCCACCGCTGCACCGACTAAAACGGTCGCCATATGTACCCCGTAATCTAAAACAACATCAACAAAAAAAAATTTTAATGGTATATTTGCGCTACACTAAACTATAAATGATTAAAAAAATCATGTTGGTTTTTAACCTTTTTTTTAAATTTTTTTTACCACAAATAAACTATTCTTAAAACGCCAGTAAAGAGATAAAGGTCTTAATTGCATAAAAAAACAAGCATCCTCTGTTATGGAAAAAATGTGACTGCGGGACAACGCCCGATTATAAAGTATCGAATTTTACTGCAGAATGTCCAAAATGTCTTGCACTTAGAGGGAAAAGTTAAACTTGTAACCAGGAGTAGTAAGGAGGGTGCTAGTTCTAGTGGTCAAGGGGTTGGGGACTTCTTATACCAGTCATGATATGTACTACAGGTTTCAGCATACAAACTGTTATGGGTATGTGCAACACATAGGAGTAGATAATACAGCCCTTCCCTCGCTTTCTTCTTTTTTGTTGCCATTAGCATGAGCTGAAAGCAATGCAACACGACAAAAATGATCTGGCAACATCAAGTGCATCTTTTGCAGAGAAGCTTTCCAAGTCAGGGTTGCATGAGACATGAAAAGCATAGCTGTTTTCTTCCAGAAACAGTGTCACTATTGTCCATAGACTGGGTGTGGTATTGCAGTTCAGCTTCCTTGTAATGGATTATCCCCGAATCGATCTATATTACCTATCCACATGATAGGCAATATATTTCATATTTGTGAGGGTCTGAGTGGTTCACTTCCACCAATCCCGAGCATAGGGGGTCCCATTGTTCCCCTATTCCCCTCACCACTGCACTGCACACAGTAAGGAGGAACTTGAAAGGGGCAGCACTCAACGCTGCTCTATTCATTTCGATGGGACTGCCGAAGATAGTCTAGTACAAGTGCTTGCATGTCTCCAGCAGTTCCATGGTCTTGAATGGAGTGATGGCACACATGCTCGGCCTCTGCTTTTTTGAAACCTCTTACTGTAAAGGATCTGGTGAGGAGGAAAGGGGGGCACAGCACCCTTGTTCTTGTCGGTGGGGGGCCCAGTGGTCAGCCTCCACTGATCAGGCTTTTATCATCTATCCTGTGGATAGATGATAAAGGTCCATTCTGAGATAAAGTCTTTACTGCCAACACGTAGCCTGGCATCCTTAAGTTTTGGGGGTTTTTTTTTCCTTTTTTTTTTACAACCCACATAGAATTTTTAGAATTTCAGTTATGTTGAATTTAGCATAGGGATAATTAGAGAATACCAGTTATTACTATTTATTCAACTGAAGACTTCATATTACAACCGTAGTTGTTTCTAATACCAAGATTTTTGTTTATTTTTAGATATTTGCTCCTTGAAGCATATTGACTCTTCGTATGATAGCCTCGAGAATGAACTTAATGATGATGGAGATTCCCCGTACAGTGGTGTCCCCACAAGGAGGGGCCACGACAACAGAAGTAGAGATTCTGTTTTGACACTAAGCGATTGCGATCTGGATCAGGTCTACAATGAAGAGAACAGGACCTATAGTTCTTGTCGTATACAACCTGTGACGTCAAATATTTCTCACCATCGATCAGTATTAAACGAGCAATCTGAGGAGGACTCTCTGTGCTCAAATACTTCTGGGTACTCTTCTACTACGGACGTGAGACGGCACCGACGTTGCTCGGAACCAGCTATTGGAATCCTGGCTTCTAGATTCAGCCAACTTAATGAGTCTCCGCATGATAACTCGAGCTGTGATGCTCTTCTCTCTCAGTCAGCAGATGATTATCTTAAACAACATCGCTATCTACAAGTTGAAGGCCAGAAGCTTATAAATCGTAGTTTGACATTGGGTATTGAGGTCAGTAAAAATGCTAACAAAAAGCAGGCAGGTGACAAAAAAAGCACCTCTAATAGACTTATGCCACCCAATGCTTTGAGAATAAACATTTGCTCTCGAACTAGTTGCTCTAGCTTGTCTTCTCCTGGGACATCTCCTTCAGGGTCTTCACTGAGTTCCTTGGACAGTGCATTTTCTCAGTTCTCAGACTATTCAGTGTTAAACTCTAATGAAGTGCCTTCACCTTTAGACTGCACGTTGCGGCAACACAAAAGACAAGTGGAGCTCAGTTCAGATTTCCCTGGAGAAAATTCCTTTCCTAGATTTGTGGTGGCTGAAGAGGGCAAACAGCCTTATAATGGCACTATATTAATGACTGGAAAAGATGGAGCTGAATTTACAAACAATAAAATCTCGGTTAGCATTCCACCCATTGCATGGCTGAAAAATAGCCAATCTGCTGTAAAAATCTGGTCTTCAAAAAAGATGGACAAGCATGAGGAAAAAAGTAAAACAGAGACTGGCCATTCCCCAAAAGCACCATCATCAAATATACTGGGAATTTCAGAAATTTCCTCATTTAGGGAACACATAACTGTGCCAAACTCAGAGTGTGAAGCCAAATCCTGCCCAACAGGACTTAGACCTAAAGAGTACAAGGAGAAGGAAACTCAAAGTTCAACCTCTAAATATGGTGAGGAAGTAAACAGTCGGAAACATTTGTCATATTCAGGAGACAAGCTTGTCCTTGACAAAAATGGGAATGGTGACAATGGGTTGGAGTGTAGCTCCTTTATATTCCCATCTCCAGTCTCTATCAACATTGAAATATCTTCGCACAGCCAAGAGAACACACACTTGCCACAAACACTTCTTCTCGGTCATAATATTTCATTGTTTGGTCAAAGGAACCGCAGAAAGTCTACCAATTCTTGCGTCTTAGAGGAACCTGTGCTTCTCAACTCAAGTCTAAAGTCTTCTAGCGAACATTCGATCCACCGGCCGGAAGCAGACCTGGTACCTAAAAAAGATGACCCCACCAAGACTTCGCTCGGCAGGGATATCAGCATTCGTATGGCCAGTTTTAAGAAGAATAAAGTGCTACCTTCCAATGTGGACACTGGAATTAGGATTGCAAATTGCGATTTAGAGAAGAACTTTTGTGTGTCTCCAAAGCTAAGCACTAATAGTGGAGACTTATTCTTCCAGCCTGAGATACATAAACAAATGAAAAATCCACAAGAATGTGACAATCCCATCCTTAATAGTGGCCAAGATTGGCATACAAAATGTTGCAATGACCCGAAATTTGAAGACATTGACCAAAGATTTTTTGCAGAAGAATCCTATGTATAGGATTGGGTTAGGAGAACTCTGCCACCCTTCTTCAGTGGCCCTGACATCCTATTTGGTATACAGACTTATTGTTTTATTCATCCATTATGGAAGAGTCTCATTGATGTCTAATTTATGTGAATGAGTGTAGTGTGTTTTTGTTTTTTACAACAAATTTACAGTATTTGACTTAGAAAACAACTTGTGTTCCATTTTATTTCATTTAACAAAAAACATTGATACTCAATTTAACGTACATATGGGATTGTCTGCTTTGTATTGTTTGAATGGAAAGGAAGTTTGAGGCTTCTTGTCTGCAAGTCGTAAACTTTATATTAGGTTTGTATACACAACATTGTGCCCTATATTGTGAACGTGACAGAGGTGTTGCAGAAATTTCTGTGATAGAAAATCAGTTCCATTTATCTGATTGTGGTTGTTTTGGCGGTACCCACATGGCTTTCTGTAAGTCTCCTTCAGATGAATGGGACGCTAAAGAAATCTCTGCAACAAATCTGCTACCCAAACACGGATTTAAAAAACTGTACTTTCTTGGGACCCCCATTCTCTAAGGAGAGATCTCTGTTTTAAAGTGAATCGCTACCTTTTATCATCATGTAATTTTAGGTCAAAAATTCTGTGCCAATTAATTTCCTTATAGTGGTTGGAGCTTGGTTTTTCTGATACAGAACTCCAGATACTGATACTCCAGAATAAACATGGAGGTAAAAGATAACATGCTGACCGCCTGCAGTCACCACTAGTGGGAGCTTACTCCATACTGCGATATTATTGAGTTGAATGTATAACAATAGGGTCTCCTTCACATGTGCGTTGGAGGTTCCATTGGGAGCATCTATCCCAGGTTCTGCTAAATTTAACAGGTTCTGCTAAATGATACACAATGACCGAAACCCAACGGACCTCATTAGAGCCAATGGAGTCCACTGGGAGTGGTATGTGTCTGTCCTATAACAGATCTTATACTCTGTCACTTTCATAGTTCTGCACTTATGGGACACGGTGCCCGATCCGGTCTTCATCCCCAAACTAGAGATGGTAAATGGAGGCATGTGTTGTATTTAAGGATGGCACATCCTGCTGTTGAGACATGCAGGAAGACCACTTTCTGTACAAATAACAGGAGCCCAACTTCTACAGAGTTCAAGACCTTGCGATAACCATGATGGATAGGCCTGGCCTAATAGGCAGTTAGCCAATTTGCAACCACAGTGCAATATCACGCATTGTCTCCATTTAGTATTACATGCTAATGCATGAATTCGTGTATACATAACCTGTGACATAATACTGAGTTCTAGCACGTTCATGGCAAGTAAATGGGCCATTTTTTGTGTTCTCTGTTGGCCACCAGCAATTTTCTGCAGGTCTCTAAAGCGGAAGCAGTGCCATACCTACAGGACAGAAGTATACTCGGGACAAATTGCTGTAACCCTTTGCTTTTTTGCTTTGTATGCAAGCCAAATAATATAAAGGGACCAGCGGACGGATGCATGTAATGTTCCATAAAACACCTAGCTGTAACATAAAACTGAGATAGAATTTAACCTGTTTGTGCTATTACATCTTAGTGTTCTATTTCGGCCGTGCAATATTGTGTGCTCGATGCTTGTGTCCTAAGTAATTTATGTTACCTGTCCTCTTATATTTAAAGTAAGAATCTCATTGGCTTCATGAGTTTGTACAGATCGTCCTGATGTCATTTCCATTATAATGCTATTATTAAAAGATGTGTATTTTTGTACTTGCCGAAAATTGCTGCTAACTTTATATGGTTTTGTTCATCGGTTTGTTATGGCACTGATAATAATGTAAGTCTATGTATTCTATTATATGGAGTAATAAAGCCATTGTAACATAACATTGTACTCTGCTAGAAAAGGACTGAAGAGAACCGTCTTGTCGGCGAATACAGCCGGCCTTTGTGGAAGGAAGAATATGGGTTCTTCTTTTGTTTCTCGGACAAAAGACCTGTGTTTATAGTACAATATCTCGGTATCAGACTGGTACTGTCAGATGACACCACGGATAGATGATAGATCAGAGGCATAACTTGAAGCTAATAGGCCTCAATGCAAAATCTGAAATAGAGCCCTTACCTGCCATGTACTACTTATAATCTATTCTTCTCTAATCTATTTGTGGCGGAGGGGTATCTGTGTCCCCCTCAGGCCCCCAAACACCCACTGAATTAAGTGTAGGTATACCTGAGCATGTGCATGTAAAAAAATAGAACTTCAGAAATGTGCAACTTTTGAACAAATGGGTCCTACAGTATTCGTGCTGTAGTGCTCCCATCCCCTTCGTTCAGCCAGTGGGTGCTGACCCCTACTTCCTAATCCCCCACCAATGTCTGCATGCTATTGGATACATGGTTTATGCCACTGTACACAAGCCATTCATCACAAAGCGTATGAATCACTCTACTCAATCTTCAAGACAGATGGGGGTACTTTGGGGTGGAGAATGTTTAGGGAATGCCTTTTGCCTGAGTTAGTTGTGCCAACAGTTAAGTATTGTGGTGGTTGCATTATAGCCTGGTGATGTTTTACGTGCCATCATCTCTGTCCGTTGGTTGTAGTGGCAAGAACCATGAACACAGAGGTGTACCTTGACATTATAGACAATATAATGTGCTGCTGACAATGTGCTGGGATTCATCAACAATACGTCCAACAAGACAACAAGCCTTTGTCACAATTCCAAAGTGGTTTTACGTTGGTTTGAGGATATAGATGTTCCACAATTGGACTGGCCAGCACAGAATTCCAACCTAAACCTTACTGAGTATTTTTGGGACAAACTGGAATGTTGGGTCAGGAAATATGAACAGGATTCATCTTCTTTAAGAGAACTTGCCAGACCTTTGCAGGTTGAATGGAGAGAAATGTCAGCTGAAGTCTCAGACGTTAGTAGAAAGTATACCACGGAGAGTATCTGATATAATTAGGACTAAAGAAGACCCCACTAAATATTAACCTATGGAAATAAATACTGCTTTTGATTCTTGCTCAATGACTTTTGGTAGGATTGTATATATCAAGGTTATAGATTAATGGAAAACAAGGTTTTGGTTCCCACAGCGATCTTCAATTCTTCCTAGTAGTGCACTGCAGTCTTCTATCAGCTCTTTTCAAGTGTTCCTTCTATGTATTACCTTGACCACAGATGAGTCCTGGGCATTATAAAATACTAGTACCAGTGTTTCTGGTGGTGTAATATGCAACTTACTACTATAATATAGTGAAAGGGATTGGAGTTGGTCAAAATATTTCCGTGCAAAAATGTTGGAAGAAAATATGATTGCTGTCCCTCAGAGCACAATGAAGTACGTCTGACTATTGGTCACGCGGATATGGCAATCTAACATGTCCTTGATGACAACAAATGGTATAGCACATAAATACAGCTCTGCTATACGCACGTCACACACGTGACTGATCACATTATGGTGACGTCATCACTGGTCCTGTAAGCACATGGCTGCTGTCAGGCTCTGCATGTTTTAGGACCTGTGATGAAATCACCGTCATGTGATCAGGGGCGGAGCTCAGAGCCCAGGTGGCTGATCACATGACCAGTGACATCACGTGTAACTCAGTCACTTCTCACTCACAGATAGGTGGTCATTAGTATTTTGATTTTACTCATCCTAATGGTGAATTTACTTTATGCACACAGCAAAGGAATATGTCATCAGAAAATGGCCTGTTTGTATAAAATCAAGATTTTTTTTTGTGCATTTTTTAATTTAAGAATTTCTGGTGGCTTGATGACATTTTTTAGTTTTCAATGTCACAACCTGTATTTAAAAAAATTACAAATTTAACACTGACTACTGAGTCTAAGAATAGTCTGACACTTGGTATTTTGTAGAAAGAACTTTTTAGCAGTCATCTTATTCTCATCACATTTATTTATATATAAATAGCATTTAGAAATGCTTTACAGCAGAACTTATGGACTATAGACCTAATGGACTTTTGACTTCTATGGGAGTCTTCTAGGCATGTTCTGTGACCCGAGTGTGCATCATTTTCAACTACTTTATACATTCATCCTACTCTTTTCGCTTATGGTTTTCACCAAAAATATTTTTGGTGAAATTTTTTATTTTTTTTTAATTACAGTAGAGCCTTTCCAAGAATGCTCTACCTGGAGACCCAGTCGGACAGCACACTCTGCAGTCGCATAGTTGTATGTATCAGTGTCACTTAATGAGTGATACCGTAACTCTTACGGTTGGCTTGCATGTAATTGTGTACGGCCAGGCATGAAATGCGTGTTTCTTGTAGCAAAATTATATGCTGTAGGAATAAGGAAGAAATACTTTGTTTGGCATGAATATGTTGAAAGGGCCTCTTTTCCAGCGAGCGGGAGTATAATAAGTTGCACATGTTTCTACTAGAGACACATACAAGGATTAACCTAAGTAGTATCTCCTGATTCTAAGTGCCCCATTCATTTATATTATTCAACTGTGTACAATAGATTATCTTCAATGAGTCATGAGGTCTGGGCAGTAGAACAATGAAGTCTGAAGTTGCATGTGGCATTTAACTGGAAAATGAAAAAAGATGTACAAAATTATACAGAGGTTCTTTGGATGCTATCAGTATCCCTTATTAGTTTACCTGGACATTCTTGTTACTTTTGGCTATTGAGAATTCAACTTCTATTATGGGTAAAGCTTCCTAAAATCCTTCTTCTCCATAATACATCATGACCATATAGTTACAAGAAAAATAAGTGAACCATTTGGAACTATCTGGGTTTTCTTGAGAAGACTTGATTAGTCAGTAAGCAGGCTTTGATTGGCTTTATTTAATGGGCAAAGTACCACTGAAACCCGCACTTCCAATCTAAACACTATAATGAAAGCACCTTTTGCCAAGTAGCGCTTGGAGAAATCATTAGCACAGAGATTCATTTAATTCTTCTCCCTACACGGTGGATGATTACTCAGTGTGCTAAATAAGACATGAACGATGACACTGTTTGTGATATGTCACAATTATAGACAAACACACAATCGGATCACACTTTATTAATCAATGCAGAAATCCAGATAATTCCAAATGGGGTGTTAGTGCAAAACAACAATATTTGCTATACGATATGCTTTTGGGGTCCAAATTCTTATAAGCTGAGCTCAGGAGATTAATGTCAAACCATACAGCTAGGGATGTGATCTAAAGTAATTCATTTATTGATTAATAGGCAACATTTTTTTTTATAGGGGGCCCCCGAATCTTTTCGTCCGAGTAGTCAGTTACTCGGAAAAAGCGGTGCTCGAGTCCAAAAACACCCAAACCGAGTACGTTCACTCATCTCTAAATATATCAAATCTATTATAATTCATTTATTACTATTGGTCAAAGAAACATAAACACAATAGGAATATGCAAGATAAGAAAATTAACATCTAAAATGCCAGGCAAACCCAATGCAGGTGCAGAAACAATCATGTGATTAACAAAAGTACACGAAGTATAAACAACAAACTGTTTAGAGAGTTAACTGGAGAATAGGGTGCAATGACACAAGACATTCAATCTATAGCTTTGGAATGTTCTACTCATCGAGGTCCCTTTTTATTCTTCAGGACATCTGAGCAAATCTTGTTAAAGGGGGAAGTACAAAACATTGACACAGACTGTCATACAAATGGAAGAAGCATACTATAAGACAGAAAAGGGAAAATGAAATCCTATTCATTTCACTAAGAGGGGTCACTTATGGCTAATGGCCACGGCCGGAGCGGGATTCTGCTGCGGTATTTCGCCGCAACGCTGGGGATAAACAAATCGCCGCTGGAGATTGTGGAATAACACGCGTTATTCTGCGGTCACTGGGAAGTCTCCATTAATACTGTATTAAGAGAGACCTCATGCTGTGGAATAATGCGGTAGAATAGAACATGCCGCAATTTCTTTACTGCGTCAGAATCACGCTTGTGGGCGCTGAGCTATTAGGTTCAATAGAACTGAATAGCAGCGGTTTTCTGCCGCAGATTTACGCCGTGTGAACCGCGGCAGAAATCCGTTCGTGGGCTTTAGCCCTTACTCTTTCTCGATACTTTATGTGCAACTGTATATGGGCCCTAAAGACAAAGGGGCCTAACACTATAGCAAAACAGGGCTTCCAACCATCTATTCAATTTCACACCATTGAAGGACTTAATAGAAAAGCTTGATACCAATGGGATATTGTAAAGAAGTTCAGAATAGTGAACTAGAGGACCATCACCAGTTATTTCCATGTTTCATCACATTGTGAATTCTTGCTTTTATGGTTGTTCAAGACTTGGATATTGAAAACCGTTCCTCAGAATAGGTCATCAATACCAGATTGGTGGGGGTCCGTCACTCAGGACCCTCTTCAATCAGCTGTTTAAAGGGGATGCATAGATCACATGAGCGCCATGTTCTCTATGTTCTCTACTTAGGCATGTGATGTCACATTCTTCAGACATATGGCCTGAGAGCAGCTCAGTCCCATTTAGGTGAATGGTACTGAACTACTCTACCGGGCACAGCTGCTATATAGTGTACAACACTGGACCTGGTATTGCACTGCAGAGTAGCAAACCCTCACTGATCTGATCCCGATCTATCCTAAGAATATGTAATCAATAGCTGAGTCTTGGAAAAATTCTTTAGTACACAGTAGGGGTTAGAAAAAATCACAGGGTGTTCTGCTACTGGGATCCCCAGCATTCAGTTGTAATGTAGCAAGTGTTCAATTCCGCTACAGTACCACCACAGGAAAATAAAGTATTACACTATTAACTCTTTCCAATCCACTGTCCGACATCTGAAGACATTATGATTTAGGATTGTACAGCTCCCATGTTGGAAGATGTCCGTTGGGGTTCTCTTACTGTATATTGCCAGTCTCTCTGCTGTCGGAGCCCATCCAACGTGTCACCTCATGCAGTACTGGGTTTAGCCAGCAGATAGCGCCATTGTATAATGGCAGAAAAAGAGTAAGCCCCCTAGGAAAACCAGGATACAAATTGGATTGGAAAAGGTTAAGCTCAGTGGGTTATCTCTGTAATGTTCCAACAGACCGGGTTCTCCAGAGTGAGTGATGCTCTTTGTACCCCCTTCTTTGTTCCAATGATAGAGGTCACAAATGAAAGAATTTCCTTTATTAATTCAGAATTCCCTCATAGCGAATGTGTTTTCTAACAACACAACTCTTTTAATCTACTTGAGCTAAAAAATGTCATAATTTGTGCAGATACTACTCAAAATCTAGTTCTCATGGAGGCAGTTCATTTGGGATTTAAAAAAAACAAAAAAAAAAAAACGCATGCTTACATGTCAACTGTATGATCCTCTATGACTTTGGTTTGATTTAAAGCCGTTTTCCAAGTCCCTAATATTGATGACCGATCTTTATCTATTTCCAACCCATGTAGTGCCCTGTCTGCTGTTTACTTTCAGTAAGTCCCATGATGCATCAGCTAAGCATTAGTTAAGACTATATCATTTTTGCCTGCAGACAAGGGGTGGGGTGGGGGGCACAGCTTAATTATCGTTACCTTCTAAGCTGTAATGTCCTCTATTATAATTGTGTGTCAGCAACTGCATGATCATCAGCCGTAGCTGTGATAGGAGATTCAGCATCCACTTCTAAGCAGTTTCTGTGATCAATCCGTGTAATAGCATCAGACAGACTGAGAAATTGACTAGAAAATGAATCCATAACCCTCAGGTAGATCTGAGCTGGTCAGAATTGAGATCACATGACCATCTGAGAAAAAAAGAGACACCAGGTGATTCAAACATTAAGAAATAACTAAGCAAGGTACCACTAGCTTCCTTATACATACTGGGGGAGGTAGATTGCTACATAATGAATAAAAAAAATCAGAGTGACCCTTTAAGATACAAAATAGGCCGGTCAGTAAGGGGTTAACGTTGTTTCCTACATGACAGACTTCATATATTCACATCCCTCTAGGCCCCTGATGCACAATACAAACCTGAATATGAATACACTAAACTGAACTGTTGCATAAGTGGGTCAAATCCTTATGCGATGATGTAATTCCCCATTGACATGCACTGAAAAACCATGAAGTGAGCCGTGACAATAGGAAGGTGGATGTTAGGAATAGTAGGAGTGATGTAGAAGTACTAAATTCAGGTAAATGTAAAATAAGCTACATGCCCCATAAGTACAGGGTGAGCCAAAAAGAATGGTGCATAAGTACAGCTGTTTCTCCATACATGAATTGACATTCAACAGCCCAAATGATCTGAAAAAGGAACTCTCCAGGGGTCTTTCACACTGGATGGAATGGGCCACACAATGCACCGCAAGCCGTGATAAATTCCACACCAACATCTGCAGACTTCCTTTGGATTTTGATGCTGAATTGGAAATCGCTTAAAATCTGCTGCCATTCTGCATCAAAGTCCACAGTTAGACCTGCAGATTTTGGCATGGAATAACGCAGCTTCAGATTTGGCTGCGTCGTGCGTCCTAATGGCGGAAACCGGCTGAATTGGATTGACATTTGTCTTTTCTCAGCCTAGCATACTATGTTATCCAGGAGCAGGAATGCTAATCCTCACTCCATTTCTTTCCAGCAGCACTGCGCCCCACCAGATCAGGGCCTTTGCAATGCTGTTCCAGCATCAGCTCAGCTCACTGCGTAGCATAACATTGTCCTTTTTATAGTCGAAGCATCAACCAATTGACAGGCATCCAGTGAGCATGCTCTATTCCAGTGCACCAAATTTTAGAGCACACTGCCATTTTTGGGCAGTTTCTGGTGTATCTTTTCCTTTATACCTCTATGGCAATAATACACAGGGTCCTTGTCTTGTAGCACTAGAGTACCAGGTTGAAATCCAACCAAGGTCAGTGTTGGAGTTTGTATATTCCCCAGTTTCCTCCCATGTTCTAAAAATACAGTATTAATGATAGGTTCTTAGATTGTAAACACATTGGAGTAAAAAGTAAATTGTAGCCTTATACATTATTCTTCATCTGAAGAATATGATGCAAAGAAATCAAAGGAACCCCAAATCCATGAAAGACTATGTAATTTAGCGCTGCCTTCTGGAAATACGTGATCTTTGCATGTACTGACTTCTTGAAATAGTCCTCCTGATTGTGGCTCCTAAAAATGTGCACTATATATGTAAAGAACGCGTACCTTCTAACCTGATTGGCCAGCCAGCATCATATGACCACAACCACAACCCCTTCAACATATATAGAAGTGGAAATTTGTTTTCTTGTTCATCATAGGCCTCTACATGCTTTGATAGATCTCAACCAAACATAGTACACATACTCTTCCTGATCCAACCTATTGTATAATCTATGGTGAAATAAGATTCTTTTTGACTCAAGCAAGGTGAATAATTTAGACGTGTGGTAGAGCCGGAATGCCTCTAAAAACAAAAACTGTCAGATAAATCCAACCAACTTGGCCAATGACCTAAGAATCAGTGGGATAGAGTCGGGACATCAAGAGCTGCAGAGACCTCATAACAGCATGAGGCCCAAATTCAAAAAGAGAGGGAAGAGCCAGCACATCAGGGGTGGCAGAAACCGCACAACAGTTTGAGGCCCGACTTCAAGTATTGCAGGAAAGCGCTTCTACATCAAGAACTGCAGAGACTCTAGAACAGCATGAGGTGAGGGATTTTAATCCCCGTCACTAGCAAGATGCTGACAGTCTGCATGGAGGTCCGGAGAGTGGTCCCCGGCACATTGATGGCAGCTGCAAGGTGAGTATTGTTTTTTTTTTTTCTCTCAGGTAATGTAGCTAGAGTGTTTAGCTCTGCCAAAAATGCGGTACCAAGTTGTGCCACGTTTTCAGCAGCGCTAAAACCGCTGCCCATTCATTTCAATGGGCGATGCAGAGCCGAAAACAGCCAAAGATAGGACATGCATCACTGTCAAAGCACAGCATTGGAAATGCTGCGTTTCGACACTTGTGTGAACAGCTGCACTGAAATGAATGGGAGCACTGTACAGCGCTTAGCGCAGTGCTAAAAAAAAAAAGGCAATGCGAAACACTGTACAAAAATGTGGTTTGGGGTGTTTTTTTGGAATGTCTAGAACACATTAATTGGATTTACATTGATTCCTATGGAAATAATTGCTTTGAGTTTGATTGGTTTCAAGTTTGGCAAATTCACTTTCGGACGGATTACCAACGTAACTAGAGGTTAGACTGTAGTTTACTTAAAGGGATTGATGCTTCAGTTTTAAAGTCATGCATTTAAGGAAAGCTTCAGCAGTCAAATGGCACAATTCCCAACATCCTCTAATCTAGTCCACACAGGCATGTTTCCCATCTGTGTTCTGTCTGTGTATTTCACGGACACCACATGGACCCATTATAGCCGATTAGGCTATTCACACAAGCTTTTTTTTCACATTAACCAATGGTCCTTGTGAAAAAATATCACAGCATTTGCTATTCTGGTCTGTTTCACGGGCCGCTCACGGGTGGCATCAACGTGTGCTGTCCGATGTAAGTTTCGCTTGAGAATCTCAGGAGCAACTCATATAATCCCGTAAAAGGGCCCCCTTACATTTTTCATCTATTTTTCTACTATGGCACCTCTAACTTGCTTTTAAGGGAAGAATAATCTAGTTCGGCGCACCATCTTGCTTGCAGACGTCACTGCCTGCAAGAAGTAGATCTACTTACATGTTCCATGATGCCTTGTTTGGGCAGTCCAGAAAATGTAGCTCATTGTTACATAGTAACATAGTATGTAAGGCTGAATGAAGGCAATGTCCATCTAGTTCAGCCTGTTTATCCTCCTATGTTGTTGATCCAGAGGAAGGCAAAAACCCCAAGAGCCAGGAGCCAATTAGGGGAAATTTGGGGGGGAAATTCCTTCCCGACTACCTAATGGCAATCAGACTAATCCCTGGATCAACCCCTAATATTTCCTACCTGCCTGTATACCCGGATTAACAATTAACCTAAGATTTATATCCTGTAATATCCTTCCCCTCTAGTGCCATATATTTCCTAACCACATATTGTGCGAAACAGTGCTGATAATAGCTAAATGTTATTGATATTGTTCTGGAATTATTTTCTATTCCTTACCTAGTATTATCCTTAGGCTCTAGTTAGCAGCAGGTGATTCAAAGTAAAAAGATTAATTGCGCAACCATTACGCAAACTATGCTATACTATTATTATTCATTTCAATGTCTGTGTTTATCAATAAATATTATAAACTTTGATTACTCCATCGTATCCTTAATCCTGTGTCGCACCACCACCTGCGACAGAGATCTAAGGCACATGCATGTCACAAGCCCTGTAAATACTCCAGCCTAATGGAGTCTCTATATAATGCAAACATGTAAAGCTGTCGACGTTGGCATCCCAGATTGGCCCATACATGTTCTATTGGCCATATATCTGATGACCGGGCAGCCACAGAAGAGTGACAATGTTGTAGAGGCTCCTGTGACCCCCTTGCTGTGTGTGGCCGAGCATTATCCTGCTGGTGAATGCCTCTTGGAAGCCGCCATGAAAGGAACACATGTGGCTGCAGGATGTCCTGGACATATCGCTAAGCTATCATTGTCCCTCGTACCACTACTAGGGGTGACTGATTGTTGTATGCGATGACTCTCCCGACTATCACACCAGCAGTGGGGGCAGAGTGCTGCTCCACAGCAAAGGCAGAATTGAGGCACTCACCCCGAGGTCTCCAGACACGAACACGGCCATAGTTAATGCCCAAATTACACCTGGATTCATCACTGACGACAACCCAGTTCCACTCCATAGCAGTCCAGTCTAGTCATTCACAACACTGCTGCAAGTGGAAGCAACGGTTGGTGTCAAAGGCAATCCACATAATGGGCGCATTGAGACAAAATGTCCGTCAGTCAAGCACCTGGAAATGATTCTGACAAGAGGCCTATAACAATGGTGGCACTTGTCACTGGATGCCAGACAATGAAAAAGTTGGAGTTGCCTGGGCTTGTCGGGCAATCAGACAACTCTTTCTACCAGTTGTCTGTCGAGGGCATCCTGAGCCTGGTTCCCTTGTGTGTGTGTGCCTTCACGCATAAACTTGTGCCAACACCTCCTAACAGTCTGGTCAGAATGCCCAGGTGGTAGGCAATTCATCACTTTTTCCAGCTTCCAAGAATGTGCCTCCTCTCAAACTGTTAACTGGGCAAAATCTCTTCAACTGCATCGTAGAGGAGTCTAGTGGTCAACAAGCTCTACACAAGCAGAAAAAGAGATCACTACACAGAGGTATCCTTTGAGAGCTTTTTATAGACCAAGGGTGGAACTACTTTTAGGGCTTCAGGTGCCAAGACTGTTCATCTAATCCCACCACAACTCAAATCATTTGCATAACTGCCTGAGATGTAACTGCATGCCGAGTTTTGCAGCAAGATGACAACTCCTTCTAGGGGCTTGATCTTTTTTTTTTTACAAACCGTGTATACAATGTGAGTGATGAAGATGATATGGGAGGGAGATGTACACTATGGGATATTTATACTGTAATGGGAGACAATTACTGTGGGTGATAGAGATACCGTAGTACTGGTGGGGAGAACCTGGTGGTGGTGATACCTCTGGAGTAGATGTTATTAATGATGATAGGAGAAATGATTCTGTGGCAGTGAAACAACCCTGTGGATTAGTGATATTATATATGTTACAAGTATACTTTACGTCAGTGTTGTAAATCTGACAGGCGGCATACGACCATGCCTCCTTTATGCCCAGCCCCACCTACTTTTAAAAAAGTGCTGGTTGGTGGCGTAAAAAGGCAAAAGGTCATAAATTATGGTGTGCACCATAATTTGCAACTTTTGTATGCCAGAAAACTAGCCTATGAGTTATAATGCATGTGCCCCATTGTTTGCAACAGTGACATAGCCATTATTGTCCTTCCTTCTATAATAAATCGTGGTATTTGTATAGCGCCAACTTATTCCGCAGCGCTTTCAGGTAATTATTACTTATTACCCCCCACCAAGCTGGGTTCTCATTTTACCAACCTCGGAATGATGGAAGGCTGAGTCAACCTTGAGCCGGCTGCCTGACTCACGCGGGGATTGAACTTGCAACCTTCAGGTCGTAGGCGAGAGCTTACACTCACATGAGGCTGGGTGGGGGTGAGGATATCTCAATAATTTCTGCACAGACCACTATCTAACCAAAGGCCTTAATTGTCACCCAATGTATTCCTAGTTTGGTACCATACAGACAATCATCCACCCCTAAGACTACCTTGTTTCCTACCAGCAGCCCAAAGGGAGTCTGATCATTCCCCATTTTAAGAGATTAACAAGATCAAGAGTGGCTGATCAATGACACTACTTTATATTTCCTAATATGCGAGTTCTGTGTAAATCATTACTAAATGAAACTGTATAATCCCAATGTGACAAGGTAGAGCTCATGAAAGTCACGTCAATCAGGGAGCAATAGGGCAGTGGTGCCCTGTGAGTGAAGTTTCATGCCCTGTGTGCCCTTGTTGCACTATGGTTATTGCTGCATTGTTTCTTGGCAGGCTCCTAAAAACAAATCTTTACTATTGAGCGGCTTCTATGTTAATGAGGTCTCCGGGGAGCAGGGACGCTCGCTTTGTCATTGCAGCACTGTGATAAGCAGAGCAAAACTAATTTGGTTTTTTGGAAGGGATATCGCCATGTGAGCGCCACGCACGGACCCATTTACATAATGAAATGCAATGTTTGTTATTAAATACACTGCTTTATATACATAAAATAGGAAGAGTGTGATTGACGCTCTCGATAAAATACTCGCAGCAATGTTTTGACAAGTGACTCCGATGTTCTCTCACGCGCTATATAATGAATTCTAATTGAATTGAAATGAAATGATGGTATAAAGAAGTCATTTAGCTCACCAGCTTGTCAATTAGAGTAATTAGGAGGAGCACATTAGGCTGTAAGGGGAAGAAGAATGTAGATAAAACTGTTTTTAGGCTCTGAACACATCTGCACTATACATTTCTGTTGTTTGGCTCTGCTGTAGCAGCTCAGCCATCACGAGAGTTCGGAATGCAGCACATCACTGATAGGAATGGCGCTGGTGGACCCTACTCGCTGCAATGGGGTCCGACAGGTTTTTCTCATGTCAAAGGACAAAATAGCATTGCATGCTGTGCTAATTTGTCTGGGATTTTAGACCGTTTCCGCAATGGTGGATCCAAGCGGAGCCTTGAACGTAAACCGAACCTTAGCTTTCTGATAGTGAAATGTTAACGAGCAACTCCCATCTGGTAATGTTATGGCATAGTGCAAAAATAGCCCCCAACCAGCGCTCACCAGGAGGGCTCTTGTAATTGATATTATTGCAGATCTGTGATAACCACCAAACGGCACCAAATCGGGTGGCGTAACACTAGTATCAAATTTCACACTGAGATTAGAGATGAGCGAGTATACTCGCTAAAGGCAATTGCTTGAGCGAGCATTGCCTTTAGCGAGTACCTGCCCGCTCGAGACTGAAGGTTCGGGTGCCGGCGCGGGGGAGCGGTGAGTAGCGGCAGTCAGCAGGAGGGAGCGGGGGGGGAGAGAGGGAGCGAGAGATCTCCCCTCCATTCCTCCCCGCTCTCCCCCGCAGCTACCTGCCCGCCGCCGACACCCGAACATTCAGTCTCGAGCGGGCAGGTACTCGCTAAAGGCAATGCTCGCTCGAGCAATTGCCTTTAGCGAGTATACTCGCTCATCTCTAACTGAGATGTTTATCAGCAAATGTTTGTATTTTCACAATTTCTTGTTTTTCCAGATTTACACCAGGGCTACATGGTGACATTGGGTACGACACACATCACACAACCAAAGGTAGTACTTTGGTCCTGCAACAATGTATCCTAATGTACATATGTGAAGGTGGTCACGCTGCGACTCACAAGATGCTGCAACCCACTAATCACAGGAAATCCATGAAGTTTAGGTTTTTTTGCCATTGTCTGGTCAACTAGTGAGTCATAAAGCAGTCGCATTTATTGCTATGGGATAATAGAGCTATTGTGTGATATTTTGCCACGCAACATATTTTGCTGCCAAAGTCACAATCTAGCCCTAGGCCTAGAAATTTCTCTCCTCCATTTTTGGGTTCAATATGTCTTCCAACCATCAATGAAATTTGAATTTAGCTCCCAAGGTGAAAAATCTTGGTTACTTCTAGCATTGTGGCAAGAGGTGCCATAACATTAATATCAGCAAGGGTCTCATGCTTGGCATCCCTGCTGACCATGTTAACAAAGGGAGCAAGGACCATTTGGTATTTGAAAGTGCTGCTCAATATGTTGGTACTACATAAATAAAGATTATTATTATTTTATTTGCATATGCGCACCATGTTTTGATTGGTGGGGATCCAACCAACTGGAGCCCCATCAATCCTCAGGATGCACAGCAAGTCATCGGAATAGGCCGCAACACTTGCAGGAGCATCGCAGTCAAAAGGCTGATTTATAGAGGTGCCAAGTATTGGATTCCCACCAATATGATATTGATGACCTATCGTAAGGATGGGTCATCCATACTGTAACCACTTTAAATGGAGAGATTCTGTCATGGTCAGGTCTGTGCTTGGACCCAATCTCCAAACTACATGGAGGGACTTTCTTAGGGATTTTGAAATTGCCACCTTTAAACACCCCTTCTGAGGGTATGAGCCTAATACAGGGAGTCCCAAGAGTCACAGCCCTAAAATAGTGCCTAATATTAGCCAATGACAGTATTTTCAAAGAGTAGTAGAAGAATCAATAACCAGAAACATGGTCCTGCAAATCAGACATAGGGGCTGGCTGGGATCACAGAATTCTATAAGGCTATAGGTTTGTCACTAGAGATGAGCGAACCTACTCGGCCACGCCCCTTTTTCGCCCGAGCGCCGCGACTTCCGTACTCGGGCGAAAAGATTCGGGGGGCGCCGTGGGTGAGTGGGCGGTTGCAGCGGGGAGTGGGGGGGAGAGGGAGAGGGAGAGAGAGAGAGGGCTCCCCCCCTGTTCCCTGCTGCTACCCCCCCCCCCCCCGCTCCACCACGCCTCCCCCCGGCGCCCCCCGAATCTTTTCACCCGAGTACGGAAGTACTCGAAAATCGCGGTGCTCGATCGAGTAATTACTCGAAACGAGTATATTCGCTCATCTCTATTTGTCACTGAAATTTATTTCAGTGTTCAGTCAGCATTTGCTCATGTGGCAGCTGATCACTGGCACCTTTACAATGAGGAATGATTGGGTGGAAGAACATTCCTTCCCAATCATCAGCCTGTGTAAAGTGGCCTTAAAGCCCTTGTCCAGTTGTAAACTACTGATGGCTGTTGTCAGTAGTACATTGGTAGGGGTCTGTCTCCCAGGAATACTGCTGATCAGCTGTTTGCCGGGCTGGTGCACTCATGCGCTGAGCTGATTTCTGCAGGAAGCAGACAGCCGTGTCCCAACTGAGTTGACCCAGCTTGGTATTGCAAGCCAAGTTCACACTGAAGTGAATGGGAACTTGGCGTTCAATACCAAACCTGTCCATTGCAGTGGGAATGGCGCTGTCTGCTTCCTCCTAAAATGTGCTCAGTGAACAAGCGCACAGATCCAGAGAAAGCTGATCAGCAGGGGTCCCAAGCTACTATTGATGACCTGCCCTGAGGATAGAAATCAATGGATTACAACAAGACTAGCTTTGAAGGTACATCTTATCAATACTCAAAAAATCCGATTAGTTTGTCATTACTCTGCACCCCGAGATGCTATTACAGATAATACGGTGATTACTTGTGGTTCCTTCTTCATACTTATGTCAGTGATTAGTTCCTGCTAAGGCAAAATATTTTCTCATGAGTCCAAAGACAAAAACATCACCTGATTCTCATCCTACAAGATATGCATGACTTGAAGTAAATGCTGCAGCTTCCCATAGATGATATATTATAAGACGTCCATGCACGGCTGCTCTTTGATGCAATGTCTTTTTGCTGCGGTGTACTATCATCTTGTTCCTGACTCATCTGATAGACCCTCCACTGTGCTTGCTATAGGCCCTTTCTCTAGTTCTCCCGGTCCATGTGTGCACCACCTGTCTGCAAGATCCACAGTAACAAGGAATTCCAGAGCAGCTGGGGCTCCTGTCATAAAGAAAAATCCCATGTGTCAATGTGCAGGAGATGAAAGACCAGTGAGGGTCTACCAAACATGTTCTCACTGCTGGGGTATCATGCAGTAATTGCATAAATCTTCACAGATTATTATGTAATCCTTCACAGGTATTTTCTATTCTAACAATTTACAGCACCGACCACTGACAGATCTTCTTGCTTGAGACTTCTTTACCTCAAAGGGTAACCACCAACACAGGAACAAAATATTGGTCACTATCAGATAAACGGTCAACTTTAAAGGGCAGCTAAACTTTAAAAAAAGAGTTCTGACCTGTCACTGTGACCGCTCAGAAGTATTGATCAGTGGGGGTCTGGGTATTGAGATCTCACTGATTGCTAAAATGAATGGGCAGAAACCTTCAGTAACAGCCGCTCATGCTCCATTGGCCGTTTTCGGCTCCTTTCAGCAGCTGAAGATGGCCCCATATAGCACGTATATTGCACTATATGGGGCCATCATCTGCTTTCTGCCCAGCTGCCCGGCTTTTGGTCGAGAAAATAGCAATTAATGCAGAGCTTTTTCTTCCAGTAATTTAACCAAAATGTGATGGAACCTCCAGACAGAGTTTCCTATACAAATGTGAAACTGGCATAACTGTCATGCATGTACCGTAGACGTTTATGGTATCACCACTTTGACATTCATGGTACATCCACAGGTATGGAAAATGTTGCACCTGGAATATCAGTGGCAGACTACAGCAGTAGCTTAGTGCATACAATTTTAACATATCTGACCTACGGTGTTGATTTCTATTGCCGATTTTCACACAATTCAAAAAGCTGAAAGCCGCAGCTAAATCCAAATGTTACACACATGGCTTTAGTGGTAGAGCCACAGCAAAATTCAACCGTGGATTTCCAACTGATTTTATTGTTATGTTCGGATTCATTGCAATAATACCTACAACTGTCTAAATCATCCCAAGAGGGTTTGCAGAACTCCATGCACATGTATGGAACGCCCAATATGCCATCTATGCATTCACCCTAAATGGTATTTTATCTGCCCTTGATGAAAGAAAATCATATTACATAATAATCTTTCCTTTTTATTAGTAGTCCTATTGAGGCCCAGCTATAGCCGCAGTCCTTGGAAGAGTCTTTTATATAGCTGAAACCGCCAGTGTGATAACTAAGTTATGTGTCATGTACAATAGATAGTGTGATATAAGTGCTGGTAATAGAGGCAGGAAATGTCCCATGTGACCGAAATGTCTGTGAATAAGTCAAGGCATCCTTGTAACCAGCACCATGTGAACACAAGTTAGTTCTGCCACTTAGGGATGATGTGTCTGTCTTTGTATAATGTAAATCAGTGTAACAGAGTCAGGGCTGCGGGTTTATGGAAGTAAGGCATATGTGATGGAGAGAATATTTTATATATGAAATTACAAAAATAAGAAAATTAGAACATGATGCCTGATGTAGTAATACGGAAGTTACACTTATGGTGGCGAATACAATAGAAGCCCGTTTATTGATGGCCAATGACTATTCAGGTTGCTGCATCTTTTCTTCATCTGACCAATGGTGGAGTGACTGGTCCCTGCACAGTAGGTCATGCTGATACAGTAATAGTCCCTGTTAGTACCATACTGTTAGTACCACCGTGTAACCCCCAAACCGCACCCCCACTGGGAAAAACATACTTTTTTTTTCATATGAACAGCCGATCTAAGGCTACCTACCCACAGGCGAGCGTGATATCGGCTTAGAAACTCGGACTGATATCACGCTCGCCAATGTTAGATTTACCCACGGCTACAAGATGGTATTTTTGTCACATCACTTCAGTAAGGTTGCAATCTTCCGATGCATCAGAAGATCGGCAAGCGTTTCCAATTATTTTCAATTGGAAGCTTTGCACCACACTCATGTCCACATCACAATGTGTTTCCCTGTGCCATTGAAAATAATAGAAGATGCGTTCCGAGGATCACAAAAATATAGGACATGCCACTCGTGTGTATAACCCCATTTAAAAGAATAGGGTTCATATTCATGCGAGATTTGTGTGTCTCACAACACACAAATCTCGCACGATTTTCTTGGCCATGTGAAAGCGGCTTAAGCGAGGATTTGGTGATGGATGGTAGCACATGGAGTGTCTAGATCAGTGGTGGTGAACCTAAGGCACGAGTGCTAGAGGGGAAACTTAAAGCCCTCTCTATGGGCACGCGTGCCATGGCCTCAGCACAGACAACAGTTGGGTAAACGACTGCACGAGTAATGACATCACCACAAAGGTTGTGCAGCCCCATTTAGACAGGACGAGCTGTTGGGCAAACTATGCCTGATAGCGTGTCTCAGTGTTACACAGGAGCGAGAATCGCTAGCATCACTGGAAGCACCACTGGCATGGAGGCGGTGTGGATGGGGAGCGTTCCACACCACCACAAGCCTCCATTTACTTTAAAGAGACACTCATTCAGAAGTGAAGCACTGAGCGGAGAGCGTTTACATGGAACAAGAAGCCAACTAGGCATGATTTCACCTCATTATGATAATCACGGCCGCATACCAGGATGAAGCAAAACCATTGATTTCAATGGTTTAATTTTCACTAGTAGTATTCTTGCACATTAACAGTACAGGAGAGAAAGGATAGGACTTTGCCTATTTTCCCGCTTTTTTCAAACTTGCACACTAGCATGACAAGTCCAAGGAAGAAAAAAAAACACGTTTCATGCAAAACTACACTCCATAGCGGCAAATTTAGTTGTGCTCACACCTATCTGTTTAAGCCCTGAAAGTCAGCGATAAGGAACGGCAAATGAGTAGTGAGTGATTTATTTATTTTTTTTGCATTTACACTGCACGATTGTTGCTCAAATTCGTTTGTTTGAATGAATTTTGAGCAATAATCGTCCATATAAATGGCCATGTTGGCACTTTGCGATGAATAAGTGGGTTTTGGGTTGCAGTTTGGGCACTTGGTCTCTAAAAGGTTCACCATCACTGATCTAGATGTGAACCCCTATGTTATGTACCTAATCTGATTCTCTAATTTCCCGGTGTCGTACAAACTTGAAACTTGGCAAGACCATTCTTTAGGTCCTAAATAAGTAAAATAAAGGGGTCACAACTTGATTATTCAAGTGCAAATGTAAGTGAACACCTATGTAATGTAACTAATAACACAGTTATAGGGGTAAATATGAATAAAAAGGGGCATTACCTTTAAAGGGGTTGTCCCGCGAAAGCAAGTGGGGTTATACACTTCTGTATGGCCATATTAATGCACTTTGTAATGTACATCGTGCATTAATTATGAGCCATACAGAAGTTATTCACTTACCTGTTCCGTTGCTAGCGTCCTCGTCTCCATGGTGCCGTCTAATTTCAGCGTCTAATCGCCCGATTAGACGAGCTTGCGCAGTCCGGTCTTCTCCCTTCTGAATGGGGCCGCTCGTGCCGGAGAGCTGCTCCTCGTAGCTCCGCCCCGTCACGTGTGCCGATTCCAGCCAATCAGGAGGCTGGAATCGGCAATGGAACGCACAGAGCCCACGGTGCACCATGGGAGAAGACCTGCGGTCCACCGTGGGTGAAGATCCCGGCGGCCATCTTCGCAAGGTAAGTAAGAAGTCACCGGAGCGCGGGGATTCGGGTAAGTACTATCCGTTTGTTTTTTTTTTTAAACCCCTGCATCGGGTTTGTCTCGCGCCGAACAGGGGGGCTATTGAAAAAAAAAAAACCCGTTTCGGCGCGGGACAACCCCTTTAAGGGTAAAAAGTGAGGAGAGTGGAGGGGCGGCACATTCTACAGAGGGACATTGGTACATGCAGCCTGAGGAGAATTTAACACTCCCCTATGTGAATACATATTTTATTCCTCCGTTCCTCTAAAGTAACCATGACTTTATAAAATTTTCTGTGCGAAGAAGGGGTGAACGCCTGTATCAAAATAACTCAGGCGAAGCCAGGTGTATTAGCTACTGTGTCTATATGTATATGTGTATATATACATATATATGTGTGTGTGTATGTATATATATATATATATATGTATGTATATGTATAAAATATAAGCTATGCACACATTGGCAACAACATAAGGCAACTTTGTTAACATGGCAGGCTCAGATGCAGTAACTCAGTTCTAATGTACCTCTAAATAATGCAGTTAGCAAATAATATAGGTATCAGTTCTGTACAGTAATAGTAATTACAGTGCAGTTATCTCCAGCGCCCATAGGTGACGTTTCCTGTGATTGACATCCATTTTCATTTTCTTTATCTTAGCCAAGAAAGGTTTTTCCAGTCACAACTTGTCTCTGCACACTCTTCCTATCCTTCTGCTACAATCAGACCTCTCATTACCACATACACAGTACTAGTACCCCAGTTTGTGTTCCATAAAGTAATGGTGCCCCCGCATGGTAATACTTTTCTCATTGTGACCACCACAAAAGATGGATTGATTTGACGCTGAAGGCAACCTAGTTCCACTCTGTAGCAGTCCACTTTCATCGCTCAGGACAACACTGGTAACGGAGGCGACGGTGGATTGGTCTCAAAGGCAGTACAAGCTCTATACAAGTGGAGAAAGAGGTCACTACACACAAGTAGTCTCTGAAAGCCTTGTTATAGGCCAAGGGGGGAACCACTTTTAGGGCCTCAGGTGCCAATTTTTACCATTTTTGCTAAACAGTACAAATCAATCAAAAAGTATAAATAATGTAAGGTGTCCAATTTACACGAAACGATTATCACTCAAAATTTGTTCAAACAATGGCATATGAGCGATAATTGTTGCGTTTACATGCTACCATCGTTTACTTTTTGGCTGAACAATGATTTTAAGGTGAGTTTAGGAGAGAGAGGTAACACAGACCGCACGCTGTGTGCTCCGCGAGAGTCAGAGATTACAATATATTCAGCCAACAGCCCATGCGAGAACATTGCAGTTATGTGCAGAGCTAAGTCAACATGCTCTGCTCTGCAAACAGCTCCTAGAGGCTCATTTACACGCAAATGAAGATTATAAAGTGCTAATGTACATTAGTGTCCATTAGCACTTTATGCAAAACGATCGCTAAAACTGTCAATCTTTCAATTGTGTGAAAAATTGTCTTTGCGCGTAAATGGGCCTTAAGCCACATATTTGTTGTTTGTAAGAAACAGCGATAACATTTTCAATTGATGTGTCCTTGGAGTGCTGTGTAATGAAATTTAAATTGCATAGCAAGACCACCCGGACCCTTCATTTATTGATAGCTGCTGAGATGCATTGTTTTTATTTTACTGGTTACCAGAACAGTTAATTCAGTGTGCAGCAGGTGCTCCGCTAATACCTGTTGAGCAGGTAACATGAATACATGGTATTTGAGGGCTTACGCAGGGGAGGATTGCTATAAGGCTCCTATGTGCATTAGGTTTTACCCAGATATAGATGATTGGTGTCCGGCTAACAGAGAGACCTAAAGATGCCAGCTATATGAAAGGGGGTATTCCAGTCTGAAGCATTTATCACCTATCTGCTGGATAGGTGAGGGTCCAACCATTGGGAAGAGAGAACTCCAGTCCTTGTTCCCCTTCCCCAACCACGTGACTCCAGCTAAAGTTTAAATGGACCCACTGTCAAGCACGAGCCGTACCGCTTTGTTCCAAGTCTACGGTTGACCATGACTCACTGCATAATGTTTAATTTCTTCTGTGATGATTCTGCAAGGAACTTGAAAATCTAGGGTACGTTCACACAATGGAATCTGACACGGAACTTTCTGTGCAGATTCCTCCTCTAAAAGGGCCATAGAAATCCATGGCTATTCTGCTGCGGATGTTGCCACAGATCCACACGTGGTTTTAGCCCTGTCAATGGACATAATCTGCATACAGAATTTCCGATGCAATTTCGCAAGGATCGCCGTTACGAAGTGACATGACGTATGAAGCTTAGCCACAGATTTCTGCTTCGGTTTTAGAGGTGGAATCCGTGAAGAATACTCCAGGTTGATCACATGGCGTGATTTCGCAGCGTGTTTAAGTGCAGATTCTGCACCCAAATATTCTGCAAAATCTGCACTGTTATAGCATGCTATGGAAATCCGCAGTAGAGTTCACACAGCGTGTATTTTTCAGCATATGGATTTTGAAATCCATATTTGCGAAAAAAAGAATTGACGCGTCAGTTTCTGTACCGGAAACCGTGTTGGGTGGTCACATGAGAATATGTCCTTGGGCTAAATCCACATGTGGATCCACATATAAATCCATGCAGAATAAATATGGAGGAAGACTGTAGGAAATTAGACATTCTGTTGTAGAAATTTGCAGTAAATCCACAAAATGCTTCTGGCCTAAAAGAGGACAAGTAGCTGCTTCTCATAGGTGACAATCCCATCAAGAACTGGGCTGGCCGCCTGCTGATCTTGTCTTAAAACATGTTCTTGTTCTACTTGGATGACAACAGCCCATATTCCATGAATTGGAGAAAAGCATATAATTAAACCACACACACGTCCCAATCAGACTCCGGCTGCTCAGCTTTTTTTTAAACTGTTTTAGGAACAAACAGTTTGGAAGCAGAGAGCCATTAATGGTGCGAACACTGAACGGTTTCATAAGAATAAGCTGTAGACACGTCTGGTTTTAGAAAAAATCGTTTTTATTCAAGTAGTTAACAAATGTTTAATGATTTTCATAGGTATTCTAGCTAAAAGCATTAAAGGGTTCCAACAAGTTATCCCCTATCTATGGGATAGGGGATAACTAGCTGATTGGCGGCGGTCCGACCACTGGGGCCTCCACAGATCACAAGAACAGGGGCCTGGTCAGTACCCGTAGATGGAGGCTAGCCTGTTGGAACTGGAATACTCCTTTTAAATTATTACCACATTTAAAATATAAATGTTCCATGCACACCTTTCCTCCCTATCCCACAAACTCTCACCACCTCCCTCCATATCCCACAAACCCCCACTACCTTCCTCCATATCCCACAAACCCCGCTCCACCCCCACCATATAAACTCTCGAACTTAACTTCTAATTCTTTACTACTACATTTTCTATAATGCTAAATTTCTGTATCATTGTTGTGTTCAGAATTGCCTGTTCAGCAACTGCACTACCACAGCCAGACTTGGCGCTGGCTACACTGGGTAGCAGAGGTTAGGGACCGCAGGTTTTCACCCTTTAACACCTGTACAGGGATCTGGACTTTACTGCTACGAATCCCTAGGTTGCATCTCCAGAGTAGTCGCTGACTGGTGGAGCAAACGGGCAACAAAGAAAACAATAAGCCCTGCAGTCAGTACTGGGTGATCAGTACTTGCTATGATTGTTGCTCAAGGGCACTAAGGGGGAGCACTATTACTGTTGGGGATGCACTATTATTTTTGGAGACATTAATACCGTTGGGGCCACTATTTGGGGAACTTTGCTATTGGGGCGATTAGGGAAGTAAACTATTGCTATTGGGGCCATTAAGGTAGCGCGCTATTGCTATTGGGGCCGTTAAGCTAGTGCGCTATTGCTATTGGGGCCATTAAGGGTGCACGCTATTACTATTGGGGTCATTAAGGATGCGCACTATTACTATTGGGGACATTAAGGAGGTGAACTATTGTTGGTCGGGCCATTAAGGTAGCGCGCTACTGCTATTGGGGCCATTAAGGGTGCGCACTATTACTATTGGGGTCATTAAGGGGTGCACTATTGCTATTGGAACCAATAAGGGGACGCACTATTGCTATTGGGGCCATTAAGGGGTTGCACTATTGCTATTGGGGCCATTAAGGGGTTGCACTATTGCTATTGGGGCCATTAAGGGGGTGCACTATTACTTATGGGAGCATTAAGGGGACAAACTATTGCTATTGGGGCCCTTAGGGGGGCATACTATTGCTATTGAGGCCACTAAGGGGGCACACTATTGCTATTGGGGCCATTAAGGGGGTGAACGATAGCCATTGGGGCTATTATGGGGGTACATTATCGCTATTACGGTCATTAAGGGGCCACAGTATTGCTATTGGGGCCATTATTGAGGTGCACTATTGCTATTGGGGCCATTAAGGAGGTGCACTATTGCTATTGGAACCTTTAAAGGGGCGCACTATTACTATTGGGGTTATTAATGAGGCACATTATTGCTATTGGGGCCATTAATTGGGTGCACTATTGCTATTGGGGCCAATAAGGAAGGGGGGGGGGGGACTATTGCTATTGTGGCCATTAAGTGGCTGCACTATTGCTATTGGGGCTAATAAGGGGGCGTACTATTGCTATTGGGGTCATTAAAGGGGCGCACTATTGCTATTGGGCTCATTAAGGGGGCGCACTATTGCTATTGGGACTATTAAGGTGGCGCGCTATTGCTATTGGGGCCATTAAGGGGGTGCACTATTACTATTGGGGCCATTAATATGGCATACTATTACTATTGGGGGCATTAAGGTGATGCACTACTGCTATTGGGGCCATTAAGGGGGTGCACTTTTGCTATTTGGGCGATTAAGGGGGTGTACTATTACTATTGAGGGTATTAAGGTGACACACTATTGCTATTGGGGCCATTAAGGGGGTGCACTATTGCTATGGGGCCATTTAGAAGGCGTACTATTACTATTGTGGGCATTAAGGTGACGCACTATTGCTATTGGAGCAATTAAGGGGGCGCACTATTGCTATTTGAGCCATTATGGGGGTACATTATCGCTATTAAGGTCATTAAGGGGGCACACTATTGCTATTAGGGCCATTAAGGGGGCGCAATATTGCTATTGGGGCCATTAAGGGGGTGCAATATTGCTATTGGGGCCATTAAGGGGGCGTAATATTACTTTTGGGGCTGTTAAAGGGGTGCACTATTGCTATTGGGGCCATTATTGGGGTGCACTATTGCTATTGGGGCCATTAAGGGGGTGTACTATTACTATTGAGGGTATTAAGGTGACACACTATTGCTATTGGAACCTTTAAAGGGGCGCACTATTACTATTGGGGTTATTAATGAGGCACATTATTGCTATTGGGGCCATTAATTGGGTGCACTATTGCTATTGGGGCCAATAAGGAAGGGGGGGGGGACTATTGCTATTGTGGCCATTAAGTGGCTGCACTATTGCTATTGGGGCTAATAAGGGGGCGTACTATTGCTATTGGGGTCATTAAAGGGGCGCACTATTGCTATTGGGCTCATTAAGGGGGCGCACTATTGCTATTGGGACTATTAAGGTGGCGCGCTATTGCTATTGGGGCCATTATGGGGGTGCACTATTACTATTGGGGCCATTAATATGGCATACTATTACTATTGGGGGCATTAAGGTGATGCACTACTGCTATTGGGGCCATTAAGGGGGTGCACTTTTGCTATTTGGGCGATTAAGGGGGTGTACTATTACTATTGAGGGTATTAAGGTGACACACTATTGCTATTGGGGCCATTAAGGGGGTGCACTATTGCTATGGGGCCATTTAGAAGGCGTACTATTACTATTGTGGGCATTAAGGTGACGCACTATTGCTATTGGAGCAATTAAGGGGGCGCACTATTGCTATTTGAGCCATTATGGGGGTACATTATCGCTATTAAGGTCATTAAGGGGGCACACTATTGCTATTAGGGCCATTAAGGGGGCGCAATATTGCTATTGGGGCCATTAAGGGGGTGCAATATTGCTATTGGGGCCATTAAGGGGGCGTAATATTACTTTTGGGGCTGTTAAAGGGGTGCACTATTGCTATTGGGGCCATTATTGGGGTGCACTATTGCTATTGGGGCCATTAAGGGGGTGTACTATTACTATTGAGGGTATTAAGGTGACACACTATTGCTATTGGAACCTTTAAAGGGGCGCACTATTACTATTGGGGTTATTAATGAGGCACATTATTGCTATTGGGGCCATTAATTGGGTGCACTATTGCTATTGGGGCCAATAAGGAAGGGGGGGGGGGGACTATTGCTATTGTGGCCATTAAGTGGCTGCACTATTGCTATTGGGGCTAATAAGGGGGCGTACTATTGCTATTGGGGTCATTAAAGGGGCGCACTATTGCTATTGGGCTCATTAAGGGGGCGCACTATTGCTATTGGGACTATTAAGGTGGCGCGCTATTGCTATTGGGGCCATTAAGGGTGCATGCTATTACTATTGGGGTCATTAAGGGTGTGCACTATTGCTGTTGAGACCATTAAGGAGGTGAACTATTGTTGGTCGGGCCATTAAGGTAGCGCGCTACTGCTATTGGGGCCATTAAGGGTGCGCACTATTACTATTGGGGTCATTAAGGGGTGCACTATTGCTATTGGGACCAATAAGGGGACGCACTATTGCTATTGGGGCCATTAAGGGGTTGCACTATTGCTATTGGGGCCATTAAGGGGTTGCACTATTGCTATTGGGGCCATTAAGGGGGTGCACTATTACTTATGGGAGCATTAAGGGGACAAACTATTGCTATTTGGGCCCTTAGGGGGGCATACTATTGCTATTGAGGCCACTAAGGGGGCACACTATTGCTATTGGGGCCATTAAGGGGGTGAACGATAGCCATTGGGGCTATTATGGGGGTACATTATCGCTATTACGGTCATTAAGGGGCCACAGTATTGCTATTGGGGCCATTATTGGGGTGCACTATTGCTATTGGGGCCATTAAGGAGGTGCACTATTGCTATTGGAACCTTTAAAGGGGCGCACTATTACTATTGGGGTTATTAATGAGGCACATTATTGCTATTGGGGCCATTAATTGGGTGCACTATTGCTATTGGGGCCAATAAGGAAGGGGGGGGGGACTATTGCTATTGTGGCCATTAAGTGGCTGCACTATTGCTATTGGGGCTAATAAGGGGGCGTACTATTGCTATTGGGGTCATTAAAGGGGCGCACTATTGCTATTGGGCTCATTAAGGGGGCGCACTATTGCTATTGGGACTATTAAGGTGGCGCGCTATTGCTATTGGGGCCATTAAGGGGGTGCACTATTACTATTGGGGCCATTAATATGGCATACTATTACTATTGGGGGCATTAAGGTGATGCACTACTGCTATTGGGGCCATTAAGGGGGTGCACTTTTGCTATTTGGGCGATTAAGGGGGTGTACTATTACTATTGAGGGTATTAAGGTGACACACTATTGCTATTGGGGCCATTAAGGGGGTGCACTATTGCTATGGGGCCATTTAGAAGGCGTACTATTACTATTGTGGGCATTAAGGTGACGCACTATTGCTATTGGAGCAATTAAGGGGGCGCACTATTGCTATTTGAGCCATTATGGGGGTACATTATCGCTATTAAGGTCATTAAGGGGGCACACTATTGCTATTAGGGCCATTAAGGGGGCGCAATATTGCTATTGGGGCCATTAAGGGGGTGCAATATTGCTATTGGGGCCATTAAGGGGGCGTAATATTACTTTTGGGGCTGTTAAAGGGGTGCACTATTGCTATTGGGGCCATTATTGGGGTGCACTATTGCTATTGGGGCCATTAAGGGGGTGTACTATTACTATTGAGGGTATTAAGGTGACACACTATTGCTATTGGAACCTTTAAAGGGGCGCACTATTACTATTGGGGTTATTAATGAGGCACATTATTGCTATTGGGGCCATTAATTGGGTGCACTATTGCTATTGGGGCCAATAAGGAAGGGGGGGGGGACTATTGCTATTGTGGCCTTTAAGTGGCTGCACTATTGCTATTGGGGCTAATAAGGGGGCGTACTATTGCTATTGGGGTCATTAAAGGGGCGCACTATTGCTATTGGGCTCATTAAGGGGGCGCACTATTGCTATTGGGACTATTAAGGTGGCGCGCTATTGCTATTGGGGCCATTATGGGGGTGCACTATTACTATTGGGGCCATTAATATGGCATACTATTACTATTGGGGGCATTAAGGTGATGCACTACTGCTATTGGGGCCATTAAGGGGGTGCACTTTTGCTATTTGGGCGATTAAGGGGGTGTACTATTACTATTGAGGGTATTAAGGTGACACACTATTGCTATTGGGGCCATTAAGGGGGTGCACTATTGCTATGGGGCCATTTAGAAGGCGTACTATTACTATTGTGGGCATTAAGGTGACGCACTATTGCTATTGGAGCAATTAAGGGGGCGCACTATTGCTATTTGAGCCATTATGGGGGTACATTATCGCTATTAAGGTCATCAAGGGGGCACACTATTGCTATTAGGGCCATTAAGGGGGCGCAATATTGCTATTGGGGCCATTAAGGGGGTGCAATATTGCTATTGGGGCCATTAAGGGGGCGTAATATTACTTTTGGGGCTGTTAAAGGGGTGCACTATTGCTATTGGGGCCATTATTGGGGTGCACTATTGCTATTGGGGCCATTAAGGGGGTGTACTATTACTATTGAGGGTATTAAGGTGACACACTATTGCTATTGGAACCTTTAAAGGGGCGCACTATTACTATTGGGGTTATTAATGAGGCACATTATTGCTATTGGGGCCATTAATTGGGTGCACTATTGCTATTGGGGCCAATAAGGAAGGGGGGGGGGACTATTGCTATTGTGGCCATTAAGTGGCTGCACTATTGCTATTGGGGCTAATAAGGGGGCGTACTATTGCTATTGGGGTCATTAAAGGGGCGCACTATTGCTATTGGGCTCATTAAGGGGGCGCACTATTGCTATTGGGACTATTAAGGTGGCGCGCTATTGCTATTGGGGCCATTAAGGGTGCATGCTATTACTATTGGGGTCATTAAGGGTGTGCACTATTGCTGTTGAGACCATTAAGGAGGTGAACTATTGTTGGTCGGGCCATTAAGGTAGCGCGCTACTGCTATTGGGGCCATTAAGGGTGCGCACTATTACTATTGGGGTCATTAAGGGGTGCACTATTGCTATTGGGACCAATAAGGGGACGCACTATTGCTATTGGGGCCATTAAGGGGTTGCACTATTGCTATTGGGGCCATTAAGGGGTTGCACTATTGCTATTGGGGCCATTAAGGGGGTGCACTATTACTTATGGGAGCATTAAGGGGACAAACTATTGCTATTTGGGCCCTTAGGGGGGCATACTATTGCTATTGAGGCCACTAAGGGGGCACACTATTGCTATTGGGGCCATTAAGGGGGTGAACGATAGCCATTGGGGCTATTATGGGGGTACATTATCGCTATTACGGTCATTAAGGGGCCACAGTATTGCTATTGGGGCCATTATTGGGGTGCACTATTGCTATTGGGGCCATTAAGGAGGTGCACTATTGCTATTGGAACCTTTAAAGGGGCGCACTATTACTATTGGGGTTATTAATGAGGCACATTATTGCTATTGGGGCCATTAATTGGGTGCACTATTGCTATTGGGGCCAATAAGGAAGGGGGGGGGGACTATTGCTATTGTGGCCATTAAGTGGCTGCACTATTGCTATTGGGGCTAATAAGGGGGCGTACTATTGCTATTGGGGTCATTAAAGGGGCGCACTATTGCTATTGGGCTCATTAAGGGGGCGCACTATTGCTATTGGGACTATTAAGGTGGCGCGCTATTGCTATTGGGGCCATTAAGGGGGTGCACTATTACTATTGGGGCCATTAATATGGCATACTATTACTATTGGGGGCATTAAGGTGATGCACTACTGCTATTGGGGCCATTAAGGGGGTGCACTTTTGCTATTTGGGCGATTAAGGGGGTGTACTATTACTATTGAGGGTATTAAGGTGACACACTATTGCTATTGGGGCTATTAAGGGGGTGCACTATTGCTATGGGGCCATTTAGAAGGCGTACTATTACTATTGTGGGCATTAAGGTGACGCACTATTGCTATTGGAGCAATTAAGGGGGCGCACTATTGCTATTTGAGCCATTATGGGGGTACATTATCGCTATTAAGGTCATTAAGGGGGCACACTATTGCTATTAGGGCCATTAAGGGGGCGCAATATTGCTATTGGGGCCATTAAGGGGGTGCAATATTGCTATTGGGGCCATTAAGGGGGCGTAATATTACTTTTGGGGCTGTTAAAGGGGTGCACTATTGCTATTGGGGCCATTATTGGGGTGCACTATTGCTATTGGGGCCATTAAGGGGGTGTACTATTACTATTGAGGGTATTAAGGTGACACACTATTGCTATTGGAACCTTTAAAGGGGCGCACTATTACTATTGGGGTTATTAATGAGGCACATTATTGCTATTGGGGCCATTAATTGGGTGCACTATTGCTATTGGGGCCAATAAGGAAGGGGGGGGGGACTATTGCTATTGTGGCCATTAAGTGGCTGCACTATTGCTATTGGGGCTAATAAGGGGGCGTACTATTGCTATTGGGGTCATTAAAGGGGCGCACTATTGCTATTGGGCTCATTAAGGGGGCGCACTATTGCTATTGGGACTATTAAGGTGGCGCGCTATTGCTATTGGGGCCATTATGGGGGTGCACTATTACTATTGGGGCCATTAATATGGCATACTATTACTATTGGGGGCATTAAGGTGATGCACTACTGCTATTGGGGCCATTAAGGGGGTGCACTTTTGCTATTTGGGCGATTAAGGGGGTGTACTATTACTATTGAGGGTATTAAGGTGACACACTATTGCTATTGGGGCCATTAAGGGGGTGCACTATTGCTATGGGGCCATTTAGAAGGCGTACTATTACTATTGTGGGCATTAAGGTGACGCACTATTGCTATTGGAGCAATTAAGGGGGCGCACTATTGCTATTTGAGCCATTATGGGGGTACATTATCGCTATTAAGGTCATCAAGGGGGCACACTATTGCTATTAGGGCCATTAAGGGGGCGCAATATTGCTATTGGGGCCATTAAGGGGGTGCAATATTGCTATTGGGGCCATTAAGGGGGCGTAATATTACTTTTGGGGCTGTTAAAGGGGTGCACTATTGCTATTGGGGCCATTATTGGGGTGCACTATTGCTATTGGGGCCATTAAGGGGGTGTACTATTACTATTGAGGGTATTAAGGTGACACACTATTGCTATTGGAACCTTTAAAGGGGCGCACTATTACTATTGGGGTTATTAATGAGGCACATTATTGCTATTGGGGCCATTAATTGGGTGCACTATTGCTATTGGGGCCAATAAGGAAGGGGGGGGGGACTATTGCTATTGTGGCCATTAAGTGGCTGCACTATTGCTATTGGGGCTAATAAGGGGGCGTACTATTGCTATTGGGGTCATTAAAGGGGCGCACTATTGCTATTGGGCTCATTAAGGGGGCGCACTATTGCTATTGGGACTATTAAGGTGGCGCGCTATTGCTATTGGGGCCATTAAGGGTGCATGCTATTACTATTGGGGTCATTAAGGGTGTGCACTATTGCTGTTGAGACCATTAAGGAGGTGAACTATTGTTGGTCGGGCCATTAAGGTAGCGCGCTACTGCTATTGGGGCCATTAAGGGTGCGCACTATTACTATTGGGGTCATTAAGGGGTGCACTATTGCTATTGGGACCAATAAGGGGACGCACTATTGCTATTGGGGCCATTAAGGGGTTGCACTATTGCTATTGGGGCCATTAAGGGGTTGCACTATTGCTATTGGGGCCATTAAGGGGGTGCACTATTACTTATGGGAGCATTAAGGGGACAAACTATTGCTATTGGGGCCCTTAGGGGGGCATACTATTGCTATTGAGGCCACTAAGGGGGCACACTATTGCTATTGGGGCCATTAAGGGGGTGAACGATAGCCATTGGGGCTATTATGGGGGTACATTATCGCTATTACGGTCATTAAGGGGCCACAGTATTGCTATTGGGGCCATTATTGGGGTGCACTATTGCTATTGGGGCCATTAAGGAGGTGCACTATTGCTATTGGAACCTTTAAAGGGGCGCACTATTACTATTGGGGTTATTAATGAGGCACATTATTGCTATTGGGGCCATTAATTGGGTGCACTATTGCTATTGGGGCCAATAAGGAAGGGGGGGGGGGGGACTATTGCTATTGTGGCCATTAAGTGGCTGCACTATTGCTATTGGGGCTAATAAGGGGGCGTACTATTGCTATTGGGGTCATTAAAGGGGCGCACTATTGCTATTGGGCTCATTAAGGGGGCGCACTATTGCTATTGGGACTATTAAGGTGGCGCGCTATTGCTATTGGGGCCATTAAGGGGGTGCACTATTACTATTGGGGCCATTAATATGGCATACTATTACTATTGGGGGCATTAAGGTGATGCACTACTGCTATTGGGGCCATTAAGGGGGTGCACTTTTGCTATTTGGGCGATTAAGGGGGTGTACTATTACTATTGAGGGTATTAAGGTGACACACTATTGCTATTGGGGCCATTAAGGGGGTGCACTATTGCTATGGGGCCATTTAGAAGGCGTACTATTACTATTGTGGGCATTAAGGTGACGCACTATTGCTATTGGAGCAATTAAGGGGGCGCACTATTGCTATTTGAGCCATTATGGGGGTACATTATCGCTATTAAGGTCATTAAGGGGGCACACTATTGCTATTAGGGCCATTAAGGGGGCGCAATATTGCTATTGGGGCCATTAAGGGGGTGCAATATTGCTATTGGGGCCATTAAGGGGGCGTAATATTACTTTTGGGGCTGTTAAAGGGGTGCACTATTGCTATTGGGGCCATTATTGGGGTGCACTATTGCTATTGGGGCCATTAAGGGGGTGTACTATTACTATTGAGGGTATTAAGGTGACACACTATTGCTATTGGAACCTTTAAAGGGGCGCACTATTACTATTGGGGTTATTAATGAGGCACATTATTGCTATTGGGGCCATTAATTGGGTGCACTATTGCTATTGGGGCCAATAAGGAAGGGGGGGGGGACTATTGCTATTGTGGCCATTAAGTGGCTGCACTATTGCTATTGGGGCTAATAAGGGGGCGTACTATTGCTATTGGGGTCATTAAAGGGGCGCACTATTGCTATTGGGCTCATTAAGGGGGCGCACTATTGCTATTGGGACTATTAAGGTGGCGCGCTATTGCTATTGGGGCCATTATGGGGGTGCACTATTACTATTGGGGCCATTAATATGGCATACTATTACTATTGGGGGCATTAAGGTGATGCACTACTGCTATTGGGGCCATTAAGGGGGTGCACTTTTGCTATTTGGGCGATTAAGGGGGTGTACTATTACTATTGAGGGTATTAAGGTGACACACTATTGCTATTGGGGCCATTAAGGGGGTGCACTATTGCTATGGGGCCATTTAGAAGGCGTACTATTACTATTGTGGGCATTAAGGTGACGCACTATTGCTATTGGAGCAATTAAGGGGGCGCACTATTGCTATTTGAGCCATTATGGGGGTACATTATCGCTATTAAGGTCATTAAGGGGGCACACTATTGCTATTAGGGCCATTAAGGGGGCGCAATATTGCTATTGGGGCCATTAAGGGGGTGCAATATTGCTATTGGGGCCATTAAGGGGGCGTAATATTACTTTTGGGGCTGTTAAAGGGGTGCACTATTGCTATTGGGGCCATTATTGGGGTGCACTATTGCTATTGGGGCCATTAAGGGGGTGTACTATTACTATTGAGGGTATTAAGGTGACACACTATTGCTATTGGAACCTTTAAAGGGGCGCACTATTACTATTGGGGTTATTAATGAGGCACATTATTGCTATTGGGGCCATTAATTGGGTGCACTATTGCTATTGGGGCCAATAAGGAAGGGGGGGGGGACTATTGCTATTGTGGCCATTAAGTGGCTGCACTATTGCTATTGGGCCTAATAAGGGGGCGTACTATTGCTATTGGGGTCATTAAAGGGGCGCACTATTGCTATTGGGCTCATTAAGGGGGCGCACTATTGCTATTGGGACTATTAAGGTGGCGCGCTATTGCTATTGGGGCCATTAAGGGTGCATGCTATTACTATTGGGGTCATTAAGGGTGTGCACTATTGCTGTTGAGACCATTAAGGGCACGCAATATTGCTATTGGGGCCATTAAGGGGGTGCACTATTACTATTGGGGCCATTAATATGGCATACTATTACTATTGGGGGCATTAAGGTGATGCACTACTGCTATTGGGGCCATTAAGGGGGTGCACTTTTGCTATTTGGGCGATTAAGGGGGTGTACTATTACTATTGAGGGTATTAAGGTGACACACTATTGCTATTGGGGCCATTAAGGGGGTGCACTATTGCTATAGGGCCATTTAGAAGGCGTACTATTACTATTGTGGGCATTAAGGTGACGCACTATTGCTATTGGGGCAATTAAGGGGGCGCACTATTGCTATTTGAGCCATTATGGGGGTACATTATCGCTATTAAGGTCATTAAGGGGGCACACTATTGCTATTAGGGCCATTAAGGGGGTGCAATATTGCTATTGGGGCCATTAAGGGGGCGTAATATTACTTTTGGGGCTGTTAAAGGGGTGCACTATTGCTATTGGGGCCATTATTGGGGTGCACTATTGCTATTGGGGCCATTAAGGGGGCATAATATTACTTTTGGGGCCGTTAAAGGGGTGCACTATTGCTATTGGGGCCATTAAGGGGGTGCACTATTGCTATTGGAACCACTAAGGGTACGCGCTATTGCTATTGGGGCAATTAATGAGGCGCACTATTGCTATTGGGGCCATTTGGGGCTAACCTGTTGGAACCAGAATATCCCTTTAAAACATTACCAAATTTTAAATATAAATATCCCATACACACCCTCCCTCTGTAGCCCACAAACCACGACCACCACCCTTCCTATCACACAACCCCCCACCACCTCCCTTCCTAACCCACAATTGACCACAACCCCCCTCCCTAACCCACAAACCACCACCACCCCCCTCCTTATTCCACAAACCCCCACCACCTCCCTCCATATCCCACAAACCCCGACCCTCCACCCCCATATAACCTCTGGAACGTAACTTCTAATTCTTTACTACTATATTTCCTATAATGCTAAATTCCTGTATGATTGTTGAGTTCGGAATTGCCTGTTCAGCAACTGCACTACCACAGCCAGACTTGGCGCTGGCTACTCTGGGTAGCAGAGGCTAGGAACCGCACGTTTTCACCCTTTAACCCCTGTACAGGGATCTGGACTTCGCTGCTACGAATCCCTAGGTTGCATCTCCAGAGTAGTCGCTGACTGGTGGAGCAAACAGGCAACAAAGAAAACAACAAGTCCTGGAGTCAGTACTGGGTGATCAGTATAAATAAGCATCAGGCCAAATCAGATTTAGCAACCTGGGGCCACTATCATTGGTCCACTACTATTTTTGGAGACCTTATTACCGTTGGGGGCCACTATTTGGGGCACTATTGCTATTTGGGTGATTAGGGAGGTGGAATATTGCTATTGGGGCCATTAGGGTAGTGCGCTTTTGCTATTGGGGCCATTAAGGGTGCGCGCTATTACTATGGGGGTCATTAAGGGGGAGCACTATTGCTATTGGGACCATTAAGGGGACGCACTATTGCTATTGGGGCCATTAAGGGGTTGCACTATTGCTATTGGGGCCATTAAGGGGTTGCACTATTGCTATTGGGGCCATTAAGGGGGTGCACTATTACTTATGGGAGCATTAAGGGGACAAACTATTGCTATTGGGGCCCTTAGGGGGGCATACTATTGCTATTTAGGCCACTAAGGGGGCACACTATTACTATTGGGGCCATTAAGGAGGTGAACTATTGCTGGTCGGGCCATTAAGGTAGCGCGCTACTGCTATTGGGGCCATTAAGGGTGCGCACTATTACTATTGGGGCCATTAAGGAGGTGAACTATTGCTGGTCGGGCCATTAAGGTAGCGCGCTACTGCTATTGGGGCCATTAAGGGTGCGCACTATTACTATTGGGGTCATTAAGGGGTGCACTATTGCTATTGGGACCAATAAGGGGACGCACTATTGCTATTGGGGCCATTAAGGGGTTGCACTATTGCTATTGGGGCCATTAAGGGGTTGCACTATTGCTATTGGGGCCATTAAGGGGGTGCACTATTACTTATGGGAGCATTAAGGGGACTAACTATTGCTATTGGGGCCCGTAGGGGGGCATACTATTGCTATTGAGGCCACTAAGGGGGCACACTATTGCTATTGGGGCCATTAAGGGGGTGAACGATAGCCATTGGGGCTATTATGGGGGTACATTATCGCTATTACGGTCATTAAGGGGCCACAGTATTGCTATTGGGGCCATTATTGGGGTGCACTATTGCTATTGGGGCCATTAAGGAGGTGCACTATTGCTATTGGAACCTTTAAAGGGGCGCACTATTACTATTGGGGTTATTAATGAGGCACATTATTGCTATTGGGGCCATTGATTGGGTGCACTATTGCTATTGGGGCCAATAAGGAAGGGGGGGGGGGGGGACTATTGCTATTGTGGCCATTAAGTGGCTGCACTATTGCTATTGGGGCTAATAAGGGGCGTACTATTGCTATTGGGGTCATTAAAGGGGCGCACTATTGCTATTGGGCTCATTAAGGGGGCGCACTATTGCTATTGGGACTATTAAGGGGGCGCACTATTGCTATTGGGACTATTAAGGTGGCGCGCTATTGCTATTGGGGCCTTTAAGGTAGTGCGCTATTGCTATTGGGGCCATTAAGGGTGCACGCTATTACTATTGGGGTCATTAAGGGTGTGCACTATTGCTGTTGAGACCATTAAAGGCACGCAATATTGCTATTGGGGCCATTAAGGGGGTGCACTATTACTATTGGGGCCATTAATATGGCATACTATTACTATTGGGGGCATTAAGGTGATGCACTACTGCTATTGGGGCCATTAAGGGGGTGCACGTTTGCTATTTGGGCGATTAAGGGGGCGTACTATTACTATTGAGGGTATTAAGGTGACACACTATTGCTATTGGGGCCATTAAGGGGGTGCACTATTGCTATGGGGCCATTTAGAAGGCGTACTATTACTATTGTGGGCATTAAGGTGACGCACTATTGCTATTGGGGCAATTAAGGGGGCGCACTATTGCTATTTGAGCCATTATGGGGGTACATTATCGCTATTAAGGTCATTAAGGGGGCACACTATTGCTATTAGGGCCATTAAGGGGGCGCAATATTGCTATTGGGGCCATTAAGGGGGTGCAATATTGCTATTGGGGCCATTAAGGGGGCGTAATATTACTTTTGGGGCTGTTAAAGGGGTGCACTATTGCTATTGGGGCCATTATTGGGGTGCACTATTGCTATTGGGGCCATTAAGGGGGCATAATATTACTTTTGGGGCCGTTAAAGGGGCGCACAATTGCTATTGGGGCCATTAAGGGGGTGCACTATTGCTATTGGAACCACTAAGGGTACGCGCTATTGCTATTGGGGCAATTAATGAGGCGCACTATTGCTATTGGGGCCATTTGGGGCTAACCTGTTGGAACCAGAATATCCCTTTAAAACATTACCAAATTTTAAATATAAATATCCCATACACACCCTCCCTCTGTAGTTCACAAACCACCACCACCACCCTTCCTATCACACAACCCCCCACTACCTCCCTTCCTAACCCACAATTGACCACAACCCCCCTCCCTAACCCACAAACCACCACCACCCCCCTCCTTATTCCACAAACCCCCACCACCTCCCTCCATATCCCACAAACCCCAACCCTCCACCCCCATATAACCTCTGGAACGTAACTTCTAATTCTTTACTACTATATTTCCTATAATGCTAAATTCCTGTATGATTGTTGAGTTCGGAATTGCCTGTTCAGCAACTGCACTACCACAGCCAGACTTGGCGCTGGCTACTCTGGGTAGCAGAGGCTAGGAACCGCAGGTTTTCACCCTTTAACCCCTGTACAGGGATCTGGACTTCGCTGCTACGAATCCCTAGGTTGCATCTCCAGAGTAGTCGCTGACTGGTGGAGCAAACAGGCAACAAAGAAAACAACAAGTCCTGGAGTCAGTACTGGGTGATCAGTATAAATAAGCATCAGGCCAAATCAGATTTAGCAACCTGGGGCCACTATCATTGGTCCACTACTATTTTTGGAGACCTTATTACCGTTGGGGGCCACTATTTGGGGCACTATTGCTATTTGGGTGATTAGGGAGGTGGAATATTGCTATTGGGGCCATTAGGGTAGTGCGCTTTTGCTATTGGGGCCATTAAGGGTGCGCGCTATTACTATGGGGGTCATTAAGGGGGAGCACTATTGCTATTGGAACCATTAAGGGGACGCACAATTGCTATTGGGGCCATTAAGGGGTTGCACTATTGCTATTGGGGCCATTAAGGGGGTGCACTATTACTTATGGGAGCATTAAGGGGACAAACTATTGCTATTGGGGCCCTTAGGGGGGCATACTATTGCTATTTAGGCCACTAAGGGGGCACACTATTACTATTGGGGCCATTAAGGAGGTGAACTATTGCTGGTCGGGCCATTAAGGTAGCGCGCTACTGCTATTGGGGCCATTAAGGGTGCGCACTATTACTATTGGGGTCATTAAGGGGTGCACTATTGCTATTGGGACCAATAAGGGGACGCACTATTGCTATTGGGGCCATTAAGGGGTTGCACTATTGCTATTGGGGCCATTAAGGGGTTGCACTATTGCTATTGGGGCCATTAAGGGGGTGCACTATTACTTATGGGAGCATTAAGGGGACAAACTATTGCTATTGGGGCCCTTAGGGGGGCATACTATTGCTATTGAGGCCACTAAGGGGGCACACTATTGCTATTGGGGCCATTAAGGGGGTGAACGATAGCCATTGGGGCTATTATGGGGGTACATTATCGCTATTACGGTCATTAAGGGGCCACAGTATTGCTATTGGGGCCATTATTGGGGTGCACTATTGCTATTGGGGCCATTAAGGAGGCGCACTATTGCTATTGGAACCTTTAAAGGGGCGCACTATTACTATTGGGGTTATTAATGAGGCACATTATTGCTATTGGGGCCATTAATTGGGTGCACTATTGCTATTGGGGCCAATAAGGAAGGGGGGGGGGGGACTATTGCTATTGTGGCCATTAAGTGGCTGCACTATTGCTATTGGGGCTAATAAGGGGGCGTACTATTGCTATTGGGGTCATTAAAGGGGCGCACTATTGCTATTGGGCTCATTAAGGGGGCGCACTATTGCTATTGGGACTATTAAGGGGGCGCACTATTGCTATTGGGACTATTTAGGTGGCGCGCTATTGCTATTGGGGCCATTAAGGGTGCACGCTATTACTATTGGGGTCATTAAGGGTGTGCACTATTGCTGTTGAGACCATTAAGGGCACGCAATATTGCTATTGGGGCCATTAAGGGGGTGCACTATTACTATTGGGGCCATTAATATGGCATACTATTACTATTGGGGGCATTAAGGTGATGCACTACTGCTATTGGGGCCATTAAGGGGGTGCACTTTTGCTATTTGGGCGATTAAGGGGGTGTACTATTACTATTGAGGGTATTAAGGTGACACACTATTGCTATTGGGGCCATTAAGGGGGTGCACTATTGCTATGGGGCCATTTAGAAGGCGTACTATCACTATTGTGGGCATTAAGGTGACGCACTATTGCTATTGGGGCAATTAAGGGGGCGCACTATTGCTATTTGAGCCATTATGGGGGTACATTATCGCTATTAAGGTCATTAAGGGGGCACACTATTGCTATTAGGGCCATTAAGGGGGCGCAATATTGCTATTGGGGCCATTAAGGGGGTGCAATATTGCTATTGGGGCCATTAAGGGGGCGTAATATTACTTTTGGGGCTGTTAAAGGGGTGCACTATTGCTATTGGGGCCATTATTGGGGTGCACTATTGCTATTGGGGCCATTAAGGGGGCATAATATTACTTTTGGGGTCGTTAAAGGGGCGCACTATTGCTATTGGGGCCATTAAGGGGGTGCACTATTGCTATTGGAACCACTAAGGGTACGCGCTATTGCTATTGGGGCAATTAATGAGGCGCACTATTGCTATTGGGGCATTTGGGGCTAACCTGTTGGAACCAGAATATCCCTTTAAAACATTACCAAATTTTAAATATAAATATCCCATACACACCCTCCCTCTGTAGCCCACAAACCACCACCACCACCCTTCCTATCACACAACCCCCCACTACCTCCCTTCCTAACCCACAATTGACCACAACCCCCCTCCCTAACCCACAAACCACCACCACCCCCCTCCTTATTCCACAAACCCCCACCACCTCCCTCCATATCCCACAAACCCCAACCCTCCACCCCCATATAACCTCTGGAACGTAACTTCTAATTCTTTACTACTATATTTCCTATAATGCTAAATTCCTGTATGATTGTTGAGTTCGGAATTGCCTGTTCAGCAACTGCACTACCACAGCCAGACTTGGCGCTGGCTACTCTGGGTAGCAGAGGCTAGGAACCGCAGGTTTTCACCCTTTAACCCCTGTACAGGGATCTGGACTTCGCTGCTACGAATCCCTAGGTTGCATCTCCAGAGTAGTCGCTGACTGGTGGAGCAAACAGGCAACAAAGAAAACAACAAGTCCTGGAGTCAGTACTGGGTGATCAGTATAAATAAGCATCAGGCCAAATCAGATTTAGCAACCTGGGGCCACTATCATTGGTCCACTACTATTTTTGGAGACCTTATTACCGTTGGGGGCCACTATTTGGGGCACTATTGCTATTTGGGTGATTAGGGAGGTGGAATATTGCTATTGGGACCATTAGGGTAGTGCGCTTTTGCTATTGGGGCCATTAAGGGTGCGCGCTATTACTATGGGGGTCATTAAGGGGGAGCACTATTGCTATTGGGACCATTAAGGGGACGCACTATTGCTATTGGGGCCATTAAGGGGTTGCACTATTGCTATTGGGGCCATTAAGGGGGTGCACTATTACTTATGGGAGCATTAAGGGGACAAACTATTGCTATTGGGGCCCTTAGGGGGGCATACTATTGCTATTTAGGCCACTAAGGGGGCACACTATTACTATTGGGGCCATTAAGGAGGTGAACTATTGCTGGTCGGGCCATTAAGGTAGCGCGCTACTGCTATTGGGGCCATTAAGGGTGCGCACTATTACTATTGGGGTCATTAAGGGGTGCACTATTGCTATTGGGACCAATAAGGGGACGCACTATTGCTATTGGGGCCATTAAGGGGTTGCACTATTGCTATTGGGGCCATTAAGGGGTTGCACTATTGCTATTGGGGCCATTAAGGGGGTGCACTATTACTTATGGGAGCATTAAGGGGACTAACTATTGCTATTGGGGCCCGTAGGGGGGCATACTATTGCTATTGAGGCCACTAAGGGGGCACACTATTGCTATTGGGGCCATTAAGGGGGTGAACGATAGCCATTGGGGCTATTATGGGGGTACATTATCGCTATTACGGTCATTAAGGGGCCACAGTATTGCTATTGGGGCCATTATTGGGGTGCACTATTGCTATTGGGGCCATTAAGGAGGTGCACTATTGCTATTGGAACCTTTAAAGGGGCGCACTATTACTATTGGGGTTATTAATGAGGCACATTATTGCTATTGGGGCCATTGATTGGGTGCACTATTGCTATTGGGGCCAATAAGGAAGGGGGGGGGGGGACTATTGCTATTGTGGCCATTAAGTGGCTGCACTATTGCTATTGGGGCTAATAAGGGGCGTACTATTGCTATTGGGGTCATTAAAGGGGCGCACTATTGCTATTGGGCTCATTAAGGGGGCGCACTATTGCTATTGGGACTATTAAGGGGGCGCACTATTGCTATTGGGACTATTAAGGTGGCGCGCTATTGCTATTGGGGCCTTTAAGGTAGTGCGCTATTGCTATTGGGGCCATTAAGGGTGCACGCTATTACTATTGGGGTCATTAAGGGTGTGCACTATTGCTGTTGAGACCATTAAAGGCACGCAATATTGCTATTGGGGCCATTAAGGGGGTGCACTATTACTATTGGGGCCATTAATATGGCATACTATTACTATTGGGGGCATTAAGGTGATGCACTACTGCTATTGGGGCCATTAAGGGGGTGCACGTTTGCTATTTGGGCGATTAAGGGGGCGTACTATTACTATTGAGGGTATTAAGGTGACACACTATTGCTATTGGGGCCATTAAGGGGGTGCACTATTGCTATGGGGCCATTTAGAAGGCGTACTATTACTATTGTGGGCATTAAGGTGACGCACTATTGCTATTGGGGCAATTAAGGGGGCGCACTATTGCTATTTGAGCCATTATGGGGGTACATTATCGCTATTAAGGTCATTAAGGGGGCACACTATTGCTATTAGGGCCATTAAGGGGGCGCAATATTGCTATTGGGGCCATTAAGGGGGTGCAATATTGCTATTGGGGCCATTAAGGGGGCGTAATATTACTTTTGGGGCTGTTAAAGGGGTGCACTATTGCTATTGGGGCCATTATTGGGGTGCACTATTGCTATTGGGGCCATTAAGGGGGCATAATATTACTTTTGGGGCCGTTAAAGGGGCGCACAATTGCTATTGGGGCCATTAAGGGGGTGCACTATTGCTATTGGAACCACTAAGGGTACGCGCTATTGCTATTGGGGCAATTAATGAGGCGCACTATTGCTATTGGGGCCATTTGGGGCTAACCTGTTGGAACCAGAATATCCCTTTAAAACATTACCAAATTTTAAATATAAATATCCCATACACACCCTCCCTCTGTAGTTCACAAACCACCACCACCACCCTTCCTATCACACAACCCCCCACTACCTCCCTTCCTAACCCACAATTGACCACAACCCCCCTCCCTAACCCACAAACCACCACCACCCCCCTCCTTATTCCACAAACCCCCACCACCTCCCTCCATATCCCACAAACCCCAACCCTCCACCCCCATATAACCTCTGGAACGTAACTTCTAATTCTTTACTACTATATTTCCTATAATGCTAAATTCCTGTATGATTGTTGAGTTCGGAATTGCCTGTTCAGCAACTGCACTACCACAGCCAGACTTGGCGCTGGCTACTCTGGGTAGCAGAGGCTAGGAACCGCAGGTTTTCACCCTTTAACCCCTGTACAGGGATCTGGACTTCGCTGCTACGAATCCCTAGGTTGCATCTCCAGAGTAGTCGCTGACTGGTGGAGCAAACAGGCAACAAAGAAAACAACAAGTCCTGGAGTCAGTACTGGGTGATCAGTATAAATAAGCATCAGGCCAAATCAGATTTAGCAACCTGGGGCCACTATCATTGGTCCACTACTATTTTTGGAGACCTTATTACCGTTGGGGGCCACTATTTGGGGCACTATTGCTATTTGGGTGATTAGGGAGGTGGAATATTGCTATTGGGGCCATTAGGGTAGTGCGCTTTTGCTATTGGGGCCATTAAGGGTGCGCGCTATTACTATGGGGGTCATTAAGGGGGAGCACTATTGCTATTGGAACCATTAAGGGGACGCACAATTGCTATTGGGGCCATTAAGGGGTTGCACTATTGCTATTGGGGCCATTAAGGGGGTGCACTATTACTTATGGGAGCATTAAGGGGACAAACTATTGCTATTGGGGCCCTTAGGGGGGCATACTATTGCTATTTAGGCCACTAAGGGGGCACACTATTACTATTGGGGCCATTAAGGAGGTGAACTATTGCTGGTCGGGCCATTAAGGTAGCGCGCTACTGCTATTGGGGCCATTAAGGGTGCGCACTATTACTATTGGGGTCATTAAGGGGTGCACTATTGCTATTGGGACCAATAAGGGGACGCACTATTGCTATTGGGGCCATTAAGGGGTTGCACTATTGCTATTGGGGCCATTAAGGGGTTGCACTATTGCTATTGGGGCCATTAAGGGGGTGCACTATTACTTATGGGAGCATTAAGGGGACAAACTATTGCTATTGGGGCCCTTAGGGGGGCATACTATTGCTATTGAGGCCACTAAGGGGGCACACTATTGCTATTGGGGCCATTAAGGGGGTGAACGATAGCCATTGGGGCTATTATGGGGGTACATTATCGCTATTACGGTCATTAAGGGGCCACAGTATTGCTATTGGGGCCATTATTGGGGTGCACTATTGCTATTGGGGCCATTAAGGAGGCGCACTATTGCTATTGGAACCTTTAAAGGGGCGCACTATTACTATTGGGGTTATTAATGAGGCACATTATTGCTATTGGGGCCATTAATTGGGTGCACTATTGCTATTGGGGCCAATAAGGAAGGGGGGGGGGGGGACTATTGCTATTGTGGCCATTAAGTGGCTGCACTATTGCTATTGGGGCTAATAAGGGGGCGTACTATTGCTATTGGGGTCATTAAAGGGGCGCACTATTGCTATTGGGCTCATTAAGGGGGCGCACTATTGCTATTGGGACTATTAAGGGGGCGCACTATTGCTATTGGGACTATTTAGGTGGCGCGCTATTGCTATTGGGGCCATTAAGGGTGCACGCTATTACTATTGGGGTCATTAAGGGTGTGCACTATTGCTGTTGAGACCATTAAGGGCACGCAATATTGCTATTGGGGCCATTAAGGGGGTGCACTATTACTATTGGGGCCATTAATATGGCATACTATTACTATTGGGGGGCATTAAGGTGATGCACTACTGCTATTGGGGCCATTAAGGGGGTGCACTTTTGCTATTTGGGCGATTAAGGGGGTGTACTATTACTATTGAGGGTATTAAGGTGACACACTATTGCTATTGGGGCCATTAAGGGGGTGCACTATTGCTATGGGGCCATTTAGAAGGCGTACTATCACTATTGTGGGCATTAAGGTGACGCACTATTGCTATTGGGGCAATTAAGGGGGCGCACTATTGCTATTTGAGCCATTATGGGGGTACATTATCGCTATTAAGGTCATTAAGGGGGCACACTATTGCTATTAGGGCCATTAAGGGGGGGCGCAATATTGCTATTGGGGCCATTAAGGGGGTGCAATATTGCTATTGGGGCCATTAAGGGGGCGTAATATTACTTTTGGGGCTGTTAAAGGGGTGCACTATTGCTATTGGGGCCATTATTGGGGTGCACTATTGCTATTGGGGCCATTAAGGGGGCATAATATTACTTTTGGGGTCGTTAAAGGGGCGCACTATTGCTATTGGGGCCATTAAGGGGGTGCACTATTGCTATTGGAACCACTAAGGGTACGCGCTATTGCTATTGGGGCAATTAATGAGGCGCACTATTGCTATTGGGGCATTTGGGGCTAACCTGTTGGAACCAGAATATCCCTTTAAAACATTACCAAATTTTAAATATAAATATCCCATACACACCCTCCCTCTGTAGCCCACAAACCACCACCACCACCCTTCCTATCACACAACCCCCCACTACCTCCCTTCCTAACCCACAATTGACCACAACCCCCCTCCCTAACCCACAAACCACCACCACCCCCCTCCTTATTCCACAAACCCCCCACCACCTCCCTCCATATCCCACAAACCCCAACCCTCCACCCCCATATAACCTCTGAACGTAACTTCTAATTCTTTACTACTATATTTCCTATAATGCTAAATTCCTGTATGATTGTTGAGTTCGGAATTGCCTGTTCAGCAACTGCACTACCACAGCCAGACTTGGCGCTGGCTACTCTGGGTAGCAGAGGCTAGGAACCGCAGGTTTTCACCCTTTAACCCCTGTACAGGGATCTGGACTTCGCTGCTACGAATCCCTAGGTTGCATCTCCAGAGTAGTCGCTGACTGGTGGAGCAAACAGGCAACAAAGAAAACAACAAGTCCTGGAGTCAGTACTGGGTGATCAGTATAAATAAGCATCAGGCCAAATCAGATTTAGCAACCTGGGGGCCACTATCATTGGTCCACTACTATTTTGGAGACCTTATTACCGTTGGGGGCCACTATTTGGGGCACTATTGCTATTTGGGTGATTAGGGAGGTGGAATATTGCTATTGGGACCATTAGGGTAGTGCGCTTTTGCTATTGGGGCCATTAAGGGTGCGCGCTATTACTATGGGGGTCATTAAGGGGGAGCACTATTGCTATTGGGACCATTAAGGGGACGCACTATTGCTATTGGGGCCATTAAGGGGTTGCACTATTGCTATTGGGGCCATTAAGGGGGTGCACTATTACTTATGGGAGCATTAAGGGGACAAACTATTGCTATTGGGGCCCTTAGGGGGGCATACTATTGCTATTTAGGCCACTAAGGGGGCACACTATTACTATTGGGGCCATTAAGGAGGTGAACTATTGCTGGTCGGGCCATTAAGGTAGCGCGCTACTGCTATTGGGGCCATTAAGGGTGCGCACTATTACTATTGGGGTCATTAAGGGGTGCACTATTGCTATTGGGACCAATAAGGGGACGCACTATTGCTATTGGGGCCATTAAGGGGTTGCACTATTGCTATTGGGGCCATTAAGGGGTTGCACTATTGCTATTGGGAGCCATTAAGGGGGTGCACTATTACTTATGGGAGCATTAAGGGGACTAACTATTGCTATTGGGGCCCGTAGGGGGGCATACTATTGCTATTGAGGCCACTAAGGGGGCACACTATTGCTATTGGGGCCATTAAGGGGGTGAACGATAGCCATTGGGGCCTATTATGTGGGGTACATTATCGCTATTTACGGTCATTAAGGGGCCACAGTATTGCTATTGGGGCCATTATTGGGGTGCACTATTGCTATTGGGAGCCATTATGGAGGTGCACTATTGCTATTGGAACCTTTAAAGGGGCGCACTATTACTATTGGGGTTATTAATGAGGCACATTATTGCTATTGGGGCCATTGATTGGGTGCACTATTGCTATTGGGGCCAATAAGGAAGGGGGGGGGACTATTGCTATTGTGGCCATTAAGTGGCTGCACTATTGCTATTGGGGCTAATAAGGGGCGTACTATTGCTATTGGGGTCATTAAAGGGGCGCACTATTGCTATTGGGCTCATTAAGGGGGCGCACTATTGCTATTGGGACTATTAAGGGGGCGCACTATTGCTATTGGGACTATTAAGGTGGCGCGCTATTGCTATTGGGGCCTTTAAGGTAGTGCGCTATTGCTATTGGGGCCATTAAGGTGCACGCTATTACTATTGGGTCATTAAGGGTGTGCACTATTGCTGTTGAGACCATTAAAGGCACGCAATATTGCTATTGGGGCCATTAAGGGGGTGCACTATTACTATTGGGGCCATTAATATGGCATACTATTACTATTGGGGGCATTAAGGTGATGCACTACTGCTATTGGGGCCATTAAGGGGGTGCACGTTTGCTATTTGGGCGATTAAGGGGGCGTACTATTACTATTGAGGGTATTAAGGTGACACACTATTGCTATTGGGCCATTAAGGGGGTGCACTATTGCTATGGGGCCATTTAGAAGGCGTACTATTACTATTGTGGCATTAAGGTGACGCACTATTGCTATTGGGGCAATTAAGGGGGCGCACTATTGGTTTTTGAGCCATTATGGGGTACATTATCGCTATTAAGGTCATTAAGGGGGCACACTATTGCTATTAGGGCCATTAAGGGGGCGCAATATTGCTATTGGGGGCCATTAAGTGGGGTGCAATATTGCTATTGGTGGCCATTAAGGGGCGTAATATTACTTTTGGGGCTGTTAAAGGGGTGCACTATTGCTATTGGGGCCATTATTGGGGTGCACTATTACTATTGGGGCCATTAAGGGGGCATAATATTACTTTTGGGGCCGTTAAAGGGGCGCACTATTGCTATTGGGGCCATTAAGGGGGTGCAATATTGCTATTGGAACCACTAAGGGTACGCGCTATTGCTATTGGGGGCAATTAATGAGGCGCACTATTGCTATTGGGGCCATTTGGGGCTAACCTGTTGGAACCAGAATATCCCTTTAAAACATTACCAAATTTTAAATATAAATATCCCATACACACCCTCCCTCTGTAGCCCACAAACCACCACCACCACCCTTCCTATCACACAACCCCCCACCCTCCCTTCCCTAACCCACAATTGACCACAACCCCCCTCCCTAACCCACAAACCACCACCACCCCCCTCCTTATTCCACAAACCCCCACCACCTCCCTCCATATCCCACAAACCCCGACCCTCCACCCCCATATAACCTCTGGAACGTAACTTCTAATTCTTTACTACTACATTTCCTATAATGCTAAATTCCTGTATGATTGTTGAGTTCGGAATTGCCTGTTCAGCAACTGCACTACCACAGCCAGACTTGGCGCTGGCTACTCTGGGTAGCAGAGGCTAGGAACCGCAGGTTTTCACCCTTTAACCCCTGTACAGGGATCTGGACTTCACTGCTACGAATCCCTAGGTTGCATCTCCAGAGTAGTCGCTGACTGGTGGAGCAAACAGGCAACAAAGAAAACAACAAGTCCTGGAGTCAGTACTGGGTGATCAGTATAAATAAGCATCAGGCCAAATCAGATTTAGCAACCTGGGGCCACTATCATTGGTCCACTACTATTTTTGGAGACCTTATTACCGTTGGGGGGCCACTATTTGGGGCACTATTGCTATTTGGGTGATTAGGGAGGTGGAATATTGCTATTGGGGCCATTAGGGTAGTGCGCTTTTGCTATTGGGGCCATTAAGGGTGCGCGCTATTACTATGGGGGTCATTAAGGGGGAGCACTATTGCTATTGGGACCATTAAGGGGACGCACTATTGCTATTGGGGCCATTAAGGGGTTTGCACTATTGCTATTGGGGCCATTAAGGGGTTGCACTATTGCTATTGGGGCCATTAAGGGGGTGCACTATTACTTATGGGAGCATTAAGGGGACAAACTATTGCTATTGGGGCCCTTAGGGGGGCATACTATTGCTATTTAGGCCACTAAGGGGGCACACTATTACTATTGGGGCCATTAAGGAGGTGAACTATTGCTGGTCGGGCCATTAAGGTAGCGCGCTACTGCTATTGGGGCCATTAAGGGTGCGCACTATTACTATTGGGGCCATTAAGGAGGTGAACTATTGCTGGTCGGGCCATTAAGGTAGCGCGCTACTGCTATTGGGGCCATTAAGGGTGCGCACTATTACTATTGGGGTCATTAAGGGGTGCACTATTGCTATTGGGACCAATAAGGGGACGCACTATTGCTATTGGGGCCATTAAGGGGTTGCACTATTGCTATTGGGGCCATTAAGGGGATGCACTATTGCTATTGGGGTCATTAAGGAGGTGCACTATTACTAGTGGGGCCATTAAGGTAGCGCGCTATTGCTATTGGGGGCATTAAGGGTGTGCACTATTAGTATTGGGGTCATTAAGGGGTGCCCTATTGCTATTGGGACCAATAAGGGGACGCACTATTGCTATTGAGGCCATTAATAGGGCGCACTATTGCTATTGGGGCCATTAAGGGGTTGCACTATTGCTATTGGGGCCATTTTGGGGGTGCACTATTACTTATAGGGCCATTAGGGGGACGCACTATTGCTATTGGGGCCATTAAGGGGGAACACTTTTGCTATTGAGGCCATTAAGGGGGCACACTATTGCTATTGGGGCCATTAAGGGAGTGCACGATTGCTATTGGGGCCATTATGGGGGCGCACTATTGCTTTTGGGGCAATTAAGGGGGCGCACTATTGCTATTGGGGCCAAAAGGGGGGGAATTTTGCTATTGGGGCCATTAAGGGGGCGCACTATTGCTATTGAAGCCAATAAGGGGGTGCACTATTGCTATTGGGGCCATTAAGTGGCTGCACTATTGCTATTGGGGCCAATAAGGGGCATACTATTGCTATTGGGGTCATTAAAGGATCGCACTATTGCTATTGGGGCCATTAAGGGGGCACACTATTGTTATTGGGGCTATTAAGTAGGTGCGCTATTGCTATTGGTGCCAATAAGGGGGCATACTATTGCTATTGGGGTCATTAAAGGGTCGCACTACTGCTATTGGGGCCATTAAGAGGGCGCACTATTGCTATTGGGGCCATTAAAGTGGCGCACTATTGCTATTGGGGCCCTTAAGGGGGCGCACTATTGCCATTGGGGCTATTTTGGAGATGCACTATTGCTATTGGGGCCAAAGGTGGCAACCCTAAGTGCTAATGACTTATCCAGCAGGAAGTAGCGTCAGGATTGCATCTTCATCTTCACATCGAGCTCCATTTGTTGTCTGATGCGTTGTTTTGCTTCCTGGTGTTGTATGCTTCTGTAGCAAATGGAGGACCCCCTAAGAAGAAATGTAGAAAAATAATGAGAAAATACCCCAATACAAATATGAGAGAGAATTCAGATGCCTGATCTATGATGTACGACATACGAGCCGCCTGTATGGGGGTGACCCTTTATAGCTGCTGCAGGCCATAGAGTGTAAGCTCTTCTGGTCAGGGTTCTCTTGGTACTACTGTATTGTCCTCTCGTACAGCGCTGTTATAACTTCAGAATAATAGTTATTATATCGCTCCCCTCATATTTCTCCACTGATCCCGCTGGTTTATGGGATTTGTACTAATCATTTGACGACTTATAAAACACTTCTCTCCGTCCTCTCAGGTTGTTGTTTCTCTTTATGTTCTATCATTTCCCATGTTACTTTGTTGTCTGCTCTCTGTCTACATTTAGGCCCAGTAGCCACGTGACCGTTTACCAAAATGGCTGCTGCTGCCATGGCAACAGCGCTAACAATGCCCATACTGGCTCTCTGACTGTCACTATGAATGTAACCCATTCGGGAGTATGGCTGACAGTGACAGTGACTTTGACAGGGAATGGGTGTAGTAGGTGGGCTTGCATAGTATGTGTTCCTAATATTGGGTACCAGGAGGGGCCCCAACAAACCTCGGCCATGATGTACTCTTTGAAATATTTGCCCTGGGTGACAGGAAGCCTAATTCTGATTCTGCCCAAGTACGAGCGTACAATACCTGCACGCCGTCAGGGCTTTGTATTCGCTGGTCATCACGGGTTTCGTCATATTTTACCGTGGCAGATAAATGGCGAATGATCTGTTGTTTTCCATGGTTGGCAGTTGAATATGATGCATCATGGGATATAACAGCTAATCTAACACACAGGGGCGGGGCTTATCTGTTGTGCCAATGGGAGATGTATGACCTCATCTAAAGTCAGTTGTCTTTGTTGCCCATAGCAACGAATCACATCGCAGCTTTCATGGATTACACTGCTGTTCTATCGGTATCATATAGCGCAATTTTTGCAATCTGCTATGAGTTGAGAGTCCTGAATGAGGACCTGTTACTGCGGAAGAGACTGTTGCTTAGATTATGTGTAACGTACGGCATTGCAGTCTGTATTTGCCCCATTATACGATGTACAGTGCTCGGTAGTCGTTATATACACAATCAGAATTGTATCATTCTCTCCTATTTCTACTATTTCCAGTAATTTGCATTAATCACGTTTTATTAACTTCATGTAATAAATCTCCTCGCCCTCCAGTTATCGTGTTTATTTTATGTTTCGTCTTTTTCCACCTCTCCGTCTACATTCAGGTCTACATGCCCTCTCCCTCTAACTGACTGTACCAAAATGGCTGCTGTTACCATGGCAACCGCGGTAACAATGCCCATACTGGCTTTCTAACTGTGGGGTGGGGGTTAACTTTGATGGCCTATTTTATCAAATCTGTCCTTGTTGCTCGTAGTAACCAATCACAGCTGAGCTCTTATTCTTTATACTGCTGAGGTAAAATGAAAGCTGTTCTATGATTGGTTGCTAGGGGCGACAAAGATTTCCATGTACCCTTTGGAATGGGGATAGCAGGGGATTTCCATGGATGTACAGAATGCTCACAGTATTGGATGCCAGGAGGGGCACCAACAGACCCTGGCCGGGTTATTTACACCTGAGATGGGGCAGGAAATCAAATCTTTGCCCTTGGTGACAGGAATCCTGACTACAACTACATATAAGTATGAGCTTCACTGCACCTTCATCTTGGCGGGAGTTCGTTCTTCATCTTCATACTTTACGGCAACAGATGACTGGCGTACGATGTGTTCTCCTCGGGTGGCAGATGGAAATGATGCGTCATGGAATCTTAACGGCTAGTAGAACACGCAGGAGGCGGGGCTTATCCATTGTGACAATGGGAGATTTATGACACGTTTTAAAAGAACATTTGTCTTTGTTGCCCATAGCAACCAATCACAATGCAGCTTTCACGGCACATTCTGCTATTAAAAGCTGAAAGCTTTTCTTTCAGAGAGTTTTTGTAAATCTTTCCAAATAATCAATATTATCGTCACGGATGTACTAATCCGGTCTAATAGTGTAAATTCAGACCAGCCAGTCTAACAATCTGCCATATTTATCACCATGTCCAATGCTGGATGATGAATTTGATGGATCCTCAGACAGCTCTATCTAAGAGTACGTACCCACTAGTAATATTGTTTTTGCGATGCAAGAGCGATGATTATGAAACTAATGATTTTTAATGGTTTCATACTCATTTGCGATTCTTACTCTCAAGCCTCGCAGCGCAGAGAAAAAATCTGCGATATCGCTCAGTGTTTTCAATGGGGCCGGCGGCAGCAACGTCCGCCCCATTGAAAACATAGGGAGTACATCGCGGACTTCTGCCCCAGCTGTGACCGCTATGCGAAAGGATTCCTTCATCCCAGCGGGGATGAGGGAATCCTCTGCCACAGCTGTCGCAGCTGTTACAGCTGTGGCAAAAGTCTGTGATGCTATCCCATTGCTTTCAATAGGGTCGGCTCTGCGGTGGCCCCATTGAAAGCAGTGGGTTGCAGGGAACCCTCGCAGCGATGATTTTCAGGGAAGCACGTGAAATATAAGCCCTTCCCTGAAAATCAGCCCTAGCTGTAAAAAAAAGTTTAAAAAAAATTATACTCACCTAGAAGAGCTGTCCAACTCTTCTCTCCGGCACGGCAGTCTTCTCCTGTGTTCGGGAGGCCAGAGATTGAAAAATCCCCGTTCCCAGAAAGCCCTGGTCTGATTGGTTGAGCGATCAGCCAATCACAGGCAACGCTCAGCCATTGAATGACAGCTGAGCGCTGCCTGTGATTGGTCACAGCACTCAGCCATTCATTGAATTCATGAATGGTAGAGTGCTGCCTGTGATTGACTTAGCTCTCAGCTAATCAGACTAGCGCTTTCTGGGGGCGGGAATTTTTCAATCCCCGGCCTGAAGTAACACAGAAAAAGACTGCCGTGCCGGAAGGCTCTTGCACACTGAACGCCGTTAAGGAAATTCAAAAAGCACGTGATAGGATTTTTATTTCAAATTCCCCCTAAATAAAAATTCTACAATACATTATATGTAACCTAAAATGATGTTACACCCCTAGCTACCGATTGGCTCAAGAGCCTAAGGTGCTAGAAGGTGCTAAAGTGGATTTCTGTCTGAAGCGGCTGCCGCTCAGCTCAACCGCTGTGACATCAGGTACCCGTCTGTTCCCCCTGGCCCGGTGCTCTGCCCTCCCTGCTGTCCTTCTCCTGCTATATTTAGCCGCTGCGTATGACTGACTGTCCCCCGCCGCAGTTGGCTCCCTGGTGTTCTACTACTGTGTGCGGGCTTGGAAAGTTGACCTCCTTATATCCTGATAGGATCCGGTCTTGTTCTTCATACAGAAGGAGGCCTAAAAGGATCAAACAAAACAGTCCGGTGATATAACTCATTGAAAAGGTGATGCCAGGCTATCAGACTTCTCTGTTGCAGTTTCCTCACAATGCACAACGCAGATTTGTTGTACAAGTAATTATATAATCTTAAAGGCACACTTCACCTTGTGCTTTGGCTTAGCTCTTTCAGGCACTTGAGATGCGACCCAAAATAGTTGGAAGTGGGACTAAGGAGCCCTTGTATAGGAAATGGAAAAAAAGTTTCCCATCTGGTAGTGAATGTGAAGACTTGGAAGCTATTTTAAAGACTATGGGCACTTTTGGGGCCATTTTCTTTCACTTAAAGTGTACCTAAGTTTTCTAAAATATAATAGGTTGTCCTTATTTGCTACTGTTTGCATATTTTTCTTTCGAAGCTGCTGGGAGCCAACTGCTGATATGACTTTTATACACTCCACGTTCAGAAAATAGCAGATTCTGGTCTCTATGAATCGTGCTATCATAGAGGACTGTGTATAACAGGACTGAGCAGTGCAGATGTGATTTCAGTATCTGTGGGACAGTAAGTCACTCACCATTAGCCACAGCAGTGTGTGTCTCTCTTTTTCTCCTCTTCTTCCTCCCCTTCCTGCATCATTGAACTTAATGGGTAGCATAAGACATTACCCTATTCGGCTTTTTATTCTGTCTTGTTATCTCTGTTACGGATTTCACATTACAACAGTTACAGTTATTGTTGTTACAATAAAAAAAAAGTCAATAGGAATGCATTAGGTGTGTGAAAAGAACAGTAAAAAAGCAATTACTGCATTTTTACAGCGCTTTTCACACAGGTCAGTTAACCCAGCAGACTCAATTACTTCCTAGTTACAGAATTCTTAAATCCCGCCTCCACAAAGCGCCGGCTGTGACTGGTTCTTCAAGTGCTGCATTAATTGGCTGAGCAGCTCAGCCTATAAATGCTGTGCTTGAAGAACCAATCACAGCCATCACTTTGTGGAGGCGGGATTTATGAATCCTGTAACTAGGAAGTGATCTATTGTGGGTGTCTGAGGGCTTTGTCTGTGTTTTGACTGCTCAAAATACACAGTGAAAATGCAGATAGCAGTGAAAGTCTGAGCAACAATAAGGGTTGGAAGTGTTGGGCTCTCACACACAGATCGGGTAGTCATGCCGTTGTCAAAAGAAGACATCCCCTGAAAATAAGCCCTAGCACATCTTTTTGAGGAAAAATTAACATAAGAAACTGTCTAATTTTCGGGGAAACGCGGTAGCAAAGTTTCCATTGAAGTGAATAGGGGGAAGCTGTAGTACCAACCTGGCCACTAAAGTTAGAATGGAGCTGTCTGCTTCCTTCTGAAATTGGCTCAGTACACAACTGTCCAGTGAACAGTTGATCATCAGGAGTCCCAGACGCCGGACTCCCCCTGATCTACTACTGATATTCTGTGGACAGGTGATCAATAGTTTACAACAGAACTACGCCTTTAACGGGAGCTTATTGGGTCCCTTATTGTCCCCAGCCCACGGACACTACAGTATAGTGATAGACACTGATTTCAGCAGTCCGTCATTTACACTGATTGGTTCAGCCATTTTGGAAAAAGTGGGTTGGATGTGTGCAACATGGCTGAGGACAGCCTACTGTGGCCGATTAATAGTTCTATATAAACTGCTCTCCCCGACTTTCCCCAACCCCTACCATTGACTGATGGGTCTCTACGTATGTATAGTCATATGGAGAGACCTGTCAAGTGGCAGGTGAGACCAGTGAGTATGGGGACAAAAAATCGGGCATGGTGAATTCCAACATGCCCAATCCTTCTTTCTACTGTTAAGGGGAGGAAAGGGAGTCTGGTGACTGGCCAATATATATGGGAACCTCCACTAATATGGCCCAATGAGATGCATCACATTCCTCTTGTAGATGCCGTACTTTAACCCCTTAAAGGGGTTCTGTCAGCAAAAAAAAAATTCTATGCTCACCTGTACCTCACCGGCCATTCACCAGACACCTCCTCATCTTCTGATGTCTGGCAAAGTTCCAGCTCCGCAACTGCCTCGATCACTGCCAGGCGGCAAGTACTTCCGCCTGGGTCAGTGGTCGGCACGTAACGCGTCCCCCTTCCCGGCGTGCATGCACACTCACCGTCGACTCTGGAGGTTAGACGTGGCTGGCGTAGGAGTGACGCATTACGCGTCACGTGCCGACCACTGACCCTGGGCAGAAGTACTTGCCGAGCAGCAGTGGTTGAAGCAGTTGTGGAGCTGGAATTTTGCCAGCTTCTGCACTGCCTTATACAGTCTGCAGGAGGGACATTGGAAGACAAGGAGGTGTCTGGTGAATGGCCCGGTGAGGTACAGGTGACTATAGATTTTTTTTTGCTGACAGAACCTCTTTAAGGACACGGCCTATTTTGGCGTTGAGGACGCAACGATTTTTGGGGGATTTTCATCTGCACTTTTCAAAAGCAATAACTTTTTTATTTTTCAGGGACGGAGCTCTGTGAAGGGCTTGTTTTTTGATTGCGTATGCGTACCATTTTGGGGTACATACGTCTTTTTTGATCAATTTTATTGCTTTTTTGGGGAGACAAAATAAATATTTTGCCTCAGTTTTTTAGGGTTTTTTTACGCTTTTTGCCTTGCAGGATAAAAAGTGTCTTCGATTTGGTTTGCGAGTCGTTACAGATACAACAATACCAAATATGTAGGATTTTAATGTAAAAAAAAATTTTTTTTATACTAATAGGGGAAAAAGCACCAAAAAAGTTAAGTTTTCTTTTACATTATTTTTATTTTGACACTGTTTGATCTCTTTTTTTTAAACTATTTGTGTTCCTGTGGGGGACTTGTACCATAGCTGTGATGATCACTATAATAAAGCATTGCAGGACTGTCCTGCAATGCCTTATCGCTTGTTATAGCGATCATAGGCACTGGCATTGCAGGATGCCTGTATCTGGTGTCCTGTTGCCATGGTAACCCGACATCCCTCCGTTTTTACATAGCCCACTCCCTCTGTGAACCCTTTACATGCCACAATCTACATAGATCGTGGTAGGAAAGGGGTTGATAGCGGGGTTCCCGCTGCCGGATAGCGCGGGATCTCTTCTGATCTCACACTATCCCCAGTGCATAACTGTACATCCTGTTGCGTTAAGTACCCTTGTGCCAGGATGTACAGTTACGCCCTGTGGCGTTAAGGGGTTTGAAGAGGTCTGCACTTCTGGTTTGTAACATCCATGTGTGAGATGTTACTGGGTGACATTGTAAAATCTGTGCGTGGGACCATAACTATCGAGCATCATTAATAGTTCTGGCAGGTTCATATGGGACAAAGATTTGCAACTCCTATGGTGGTTCTGCTGCTGAACGCGGTCAATTAAGAGTAGCAGATCTGAATGTTACACATAATAACATTATGGACGCCTTCCTCAGATAGCCGGTGTCCTTGTTAGTACAACCCTTCATGTGGTGCAATTTATAAAATAACTCTACTAATAATCTTTGGATTTGCACATCCCAACAGAAGTATTTGGCATTTTATATGTGGAGGAGAACCAAAATGCATTTATCTTTCTTATTGGATATATTGTCTACCTGCCCACATACACAGCAAAGCACATAACCAAGTGCACTCAGTGAGGATTTATGCTTTGTGCCTGGTAGGAAGATAATGGGGGGAATAAATGAGTGTGGTTGTCCACTTCTGCTGATCCATCATGCAGACGTGTAATGCCCCATTTACACGCAACGATTATCACTCAAAATTCGTTCAAACAATGGCATATGAGCGATAATTGTTGCATGTAAATGCTACCATCGTTTACTTTTTGGCTGAACAATGATTTTAAGGTGAGTTTAGGAGAGAGAGGTAACACAGACCGCACGCTGTGTGCTCTGCGGGAGTCAGAGATTACAATGTATTCAACCAACAGCCAATGCAAGAACATTACAGTTATGTGCAGAGCTCAGACAACATGCTGTGCTCAGCAAATAGCTCCTAGAGGTTCATTTACACGCAAATGAAGATTATAAAGTGCTAATGGACATTAGTGTCCATTAGCACTTTATGAAAAACGATCGCTAAAACTGTAAATTTTTCACTTATGTAAAAGATTGTCTTTGCACATAAATGGGCCTTAAGCCACAAATTTGTTGTTTGGTAGAAACAGCGATAACATTTTCGATTGATGTGTCCTTGGAGCACTATGTAATGAAATTTAAATTGCATAGCAAGACCGACCGGACCCTTCATTTATTGAAAGCTGCTGAGATGCATTGTTTTTATTTTACTGGTTACCAGAACAGTTAATTCAGTGTGCAGCGGGTGCTCCGCTAATACCTGTTGAGCAGGTAACATGAATATATGGTGTTTGAGGGCTTACACGGGGGAGGATTGCTATAAGGCTCCTATGTGCATTAGGTTTTACCCAGATATAGAGTATTGGTGTCCGGCTAACAGAGGGACCTAAAGATGCAAACTATATGAAAGGGGGTATTCCAGTCTGAAGCATTTATCACCTATCTGCTGGATAGGTGAGGCTCCAACCATTGGGAAGAGAGAACTACAGTCCTTGTTCCCCTTCCCCAACCACGTGACTCCAGCAAAAGTTTAAATGGACCCACTGTCAAGCATGAGCCGTGCCGCTTTGTTCCAAGTCTACGGTTGACCATGACTCACTGCATAATGTTTAATTTCTTCTGTGATAATTCTGCAAGGAACTTGAAAATCTAGGGTACGTTCACACAATGGAATCTGACACAGAATTTTCTGTGCAGATTCCTCCTCTAAAAGGGCCATAGAAATCCATGGCTATTCTGCTGCGGATGTTGCCACAGATCCACACGTGGTTTTAGCCCTGTCAATGGACATAATCTGCATACAGAATTTCCGATGCAATTTCGCAAGGATCGCCGTTACGAAGTGACATGACGTATGAAGCTTAGCCACAGATTTCTGCTTCGGTTTTAGAGATGGAATCCATGAAGAATACTCCAGGTTGATCACATGGCATGATTTCGCAGCGTGTTTAAGTGCAGATTCTGCACCCAAATATTCTGCAAAATCTGCACTGTTATAGCATGCTATGGAAATCCGCACTAGAGTTCACACAGCGTGTATTTTTCAGCATATGGATTTTGAAATCCATATTTGCGAAAAAAAGAATTGACGTGTCAGTTTCTGTACCGGAAACCATGTTTGGTGGTCACATGAGAATATGTCCTTGGTCTTAATCCACATGCGGATCCACATATAAATCCATGCAGAATAAATATGGAGGAAGACTGTAGGAAATTAGACATTCTGTTGTAGAAATTTGCAGTAAATCCACAAAATGCTTCTGGCCTAAAAGAGGACAAGTAGCTGCTTCTCATAGGTGACAATCCCATCAAGAACTGGGCTGGCCGCCTGCTGATCTTGTCTTAAAACATCTTCTTGTTCTACTTGGATGACAACAGGCTATGTTCCATGAATTGGAGAAAAGCGTATAATTAAACCACACACACGTCCCAATCAGACTCCGGCTGCTCAACTTTTTTTTAAACTGTTTTTGGAACAAACAGTTTGGAAGGAGAGAGCCATTAATGGTGCGAACACTGAACGGTTTCATAAGAATAAGCTGTAGACACGTCTGGTTTTAGAAAAAATCGTTTTTATTCAAGTAGTTAACAAATGTTTAATGATTTTCATAGGTATTCTAGCTAAAAGCATTAAAGGGTTCCAACAAGTTATCCCCTATCTATGGGATAGGGGATAACTAGCTGATCGGTGGCGGTCCGACCACTGGGGCCTCCACAGATCACAAGAACGGGGGCCTGGTCAGTACCTGTAGATGGAGGCTAGCCTGTTGGAACTGGAATACTCCTTTTAAATTATTACCACATTTAAAATATAAATGTTCCATGCACACCTTTCCTCCCTATTCCACAAACTCTCACCACCTCCCTCCATATCCCACAAACCCCCACTACCTTCCTCCATATCCCACAAACCCCGCTCCTCCCCCCCATATAAACTCTCGAACTTAACTTCTAATTCTTTACTACTACATTTTCTATAATGCTAAATTTCTGTATCATTGTTGTGTTCAGAATTGCCTGTTCAGCAACTGCACTACCACAGCCAGACTTGGCCCTGGCTACTCTGGATAGCAGAGGTTAGGGACCACAGGTTTTCACCCTTTAACACCTGTACAGGGATCTGGACTTTACTGCTACGAATCCCTAGGTTGCATCTCCAGAGTAGTCGCTGACTGGTGGAGCAAACGGGCAACAAAGAAAACAATAAGCCCTGGAGTCAGTACTGGGTAATCAGTACTTGCTATGATTGTTGCTCAAGGGCACTAAGGGGGAGCACTATTACTGTTGGGGATGCACTATTATTTTTGGAGACATTAATACCCTTGGGGCCACTATTTGGGGCACTTTGCTATTGGGGCGATTAGGGAAGTAAACTATTGCTATTGGGGCCATTAAGGTAGCGCGCTATTGCTATTGGGGCCGTTAAGCTAGTGCGCTATTGCTATTGGGGCCATTAAGGGTGCACGCTATTACTATTGGGGTCATTAAGGGTGCGCACTATTACTATTGGGGCCATTAAGGAGGTGAACTATTGCTGGTCGGGCCATTAAGGTAGCGCGCTACTGCTATTGGGGCTATTAAGGGTGCGCACTATTACTATTGGGGTCATTAAGGGGTGCACTATTGCTATTGGGACCAATAAGGGGACGCACTATTGCTATTGGGGCCATTAAGGGGTTGCACTATTGCTATTGGGGCCATTAAGGGGTTGCACTATTGCTATTGGGGCCATTAAGGGGGTGCACTATTACTTATGGGAGCATTAAGGGGACTAACTATTGCTATTGGGGCCCTTAGGGGGGCATACTATTGCTATTGAGGCCACTAAGGGGGCACACTATTGCTATTGGGGCCATTAAGGGGGTGAACGATAGCCATTGGGGCTATTATGGGGGTACATTATCGCTATTACGGTCATTAAGGGGCCACAGTATTGCTATTGGGGCCATTATTGGGGCGCACTATTGCTATTGGGGCCATTAAGGAGGTGCACTCTTGCTATTGGAACCTTTAAAGGGGTGCACTATTACTATTGGGGTTATTAATGAGGCACATTATTGCTATTGGGGCCATTAATTGGGTGCACTATTGCTATTGGGGCCAATAAGGAAGGGGGGGGGACTATTGCTATTGTGGCCATTAAGTGGCTGCACTATTGCTATTGGGGCTAATAAGGGGGCGTACTATTGCTATTGGGGTCATTAAAGGGGCGCACTATTGCTATTGGGCTCATTAAGGGGGCACACTATTGCTATTGGGACTATTAAGGGGGCGCACTATTGCTATTGGGACTATTAAGGTGGCGCGCTATTGCTATTGGGGTCTTTAAGGTAGTGCGCTATTGCTATTGGGGCCATTAAGGGTGCACGCTATTACTATTGGGGTCATTAAGGGTGTGCACTATTGCTGTTGAGACCATTAAGGGCACGCAATATTGCTATTGGGGCCATTAAGGGGGTGCACTATTACTATTGGGGCCATTAATATGGCATACTATTACTATTGGGGGCATTAAGGTGATGCACTACTGCTATTGGGGCCATTAAGGGGGTGCACTTTTGCTATTTGGGCGATTAAGGGGGCGTACTATTACTATTGAGGGTATTAAGGTGACACACTATTGCTATTGGGGCCATTAAGGGGGTGCACTATTGCTATGGGGCCATTTAGAAGGCGTACTATTACTATTGTGGGCATTAAGGTGATGCACTATTGCTATTGGGGCAATTAAGGGGGCGCACTATTGCTATTTGAGCCATTATGGGGGTACATTATCGCTATTAAGGTCATTAAGGGGGCACACTATTGCTATTAGGGCCATTAAGGGGGCGCAATATTGCTATTGGGGCCATTAAGGGGGTGCAATATTGCTATTGGGGCCATTAAGGGGGCGTAATATTACTTTTGGGGCTGTTAAAGGGGTGCACTATTGCTATTGGGGCCATTATTGGGGTGCACTATTGCTATTGGGGCCATTAAGGGGGGCATAATATTACTTTTGGGGCCGTTAAAGGGGCGCACTATTGCTATTGGGGCCATTAAGGGGGTGCACTATTGCTATTGGAACCACTAAGGGTGCGCGCTATTGCTATTGGGGCAATTAATGAGGCGCACTATTGCTATTGGGGCCATTTGGGGCTAACCTGTTGGAACCAGAATATCCCTTTAAAACATTACCAAATTTTAAATATAAATATCCCATACACACCCTCCCTCTGTAGCCCACAAACCACCACCACCACCCTTCCTATCACACAACCCCCCACCACCTCCCTTCCTTACCCACAATCCACCACAACCCCCCTCCCTAACCCAAAAACAACCACCACCCCCCTTCTTATTCCACAAACCCCCACCACCTCCCTCCATATCCCACAAACCCCGACCCTCCACCCCCATATAACCTCTGGAACGTAACTTCTAATTCTTTACTACTACATTTCCTATAATGCTAAATTCCTGTATGATTGTTGAGTTCGGAATTGCCTGTTCAGCAACTGCACTACCACAGCCAGACTTGGCGCTGGCTACTCTGGGTAGCAGAGGCTAGGAACCGCAGGTTTTCACCCTTTAACCCCTGTACAGGGATCTGGACTTCGCTGCTACGAATCCCTAGGTTGCATCTCCAGAGTAGTCGCTGACTGGTGGAGCAAACAGTCAACAAAGAAAACAACAAGTCCTGGAGTCAGTACTGGGTGATCAGTATAAATAAGCATCAGGCCAAATCAGATTTAGCAACCTGGGGCCACTATCATTGGTCCACTACTATTTTTGGAGACCTTATTACCGTTGGGGGCCACTATTTGGGGCACTATTGCTATTTGGGTGATTAGGGAGGTGGAATATTGCTATTGGGGCCATTAGGGTAGTGCGCTTTTGCTATTGGGGCCATTAAGGGTGCGCGCTATTACTATGGGTGTCATTAAGGGGGAGCACTATTGCTATTGGGACCATTAGGGGACGCACTATTGCTATTGGGGCCATTAAGGGGTTGCACTATTGCTATTGGGGCCATTAAGGGGTTGCACTATTGCTATTGGGGCCATTAAGGGGGTGCACTATTACTTATGGGAGCATTAAGGGGACAAACTATTGCTATTGGGGCCCTTAGGGGGGCATACTATTGCTATTTAGGCCACTAAGGGGGCACACTATTACTATTGGGGCCATTAAGGAGGTGAACTATTGCTGTTCGGGCCATTAAGGTAGCGCGCTACTGCTATTGGGGCCATTAAGGGTGCGCACTATTACTATTGGGGCCATTAAGGAGGTGAACTATTGCTGGTCGGGCCATTAAGGTAGCGCGCTACTGCTATTGGGGCCATTAAGGGTGCGCACTATTACTATTGGGGTCATTAAGGGGTGCACTATTGCTATTGGGACCAATAAGGGGACGCACTATTGCTATTGGGGCCATTAAGGGGTTGCACTATTGCTATTGGGGCCATTAAGGGGTTGCACTATTGCTATTGGGGCCATTAAGGGGGTGCACTATTACTTATGGGAGCATTAAGGGGACTAACTATTGCTATTGGGGCCCTTAGGGGGGCATACTATTGCTATTGAGGCCACTAAGGGGGCACACTATTGCTATTGGGGCCATTAAGGGGGTGAACGATAGCCATTGGGGCTATTATGGGGGTACATTATCGCTATTACGGTCATTAAGGGGCCACAGTATTGCTATTGGGGCCATTATTCGGGCGCACTATTGCTATTGGGGCCATTAAGGAGGTGCACTATTGCTATTGGAACCTTTAAAGGGGCGCACTATTACTATTGGGGTTATTAATGAGGCACATTATTGCTATTGGGGCCATTAATTGGGTGCACTATTGCTATTGGGGCCAATAAGGAAGGGGGGGGGACTATTGCTATTGTGGCCATTAAGTGGCTGCACTATTGCTATTGGGGCTAATAAGGGGGCGTACTATTGCTATTGGGGTCATTAAAGGGGCGCACTATTGCTATTGGGCTCATTAAGGGGGCACACTATTGCTATTGGGACTATTAAGGGGGCGCACTATTGCTATTGGGACTATTAAGGTGGCGCGCTATTGCTATTGGGGCCTTTAAGGTAGTGCGCTATTGCTATTGGGGCCAATAAGGGTGCACGCTATTACTATTGGGGTTATTAAGGGTGTGCACTATTGCTGTTGAGACCATTAAGGGCACGCAATATTGCTATTGGGGCCATTAAGGGGGTGCACTATTACTATTGGGGCCATTAATATGGCATACTATTACTATTGGGGGCATTAAGGTGATGCACTACTGCTATTGGAGCCATTAAGGGGGTGCACTTTTGCTATTTGGGCGATTAAGGGGGCGTACTATTACTATTGAGGGTATTAAGGTGACACACTATTGCTATTGGGGCCATTAAGGGGGTGCACTATTGCTATGGGGCCATTTAGAAGGCGTACTATTACTATTGTGGGCATTAAGGTGACGCACTATTGCTATTGGGGCAATTAAGGGGGCGCACTATTGCTATTTGAGCCATTATGGGGGTACATTATCGCTATTAAGGTCATTAAGGGGGCACACTATTGCTATTAGGGCCATTAAGGGGCGCAATATTGCTATTGGGGCCATTAAGGGGGTGCAATATTGCTATTGGGGCCATTAAGGGGGCGTAATATTACTTTTGGGGCTGTTAAAGGGGTGCACTATTGCTATTGGGGCCATTATTGGGGTGCACTATTGCTATTGGGGCCATTAAGGGGAGCATAATATTACTTTTGGGGCCGTTAAAGGGGTGCACTATTGCTATTGGGGCCATTAAGGGGGTGCACTATTGCTATTGGAACCACTAAGGGTACGCGCTATTGCTATTGGGGCAATTAATGAGGCGCACTATTGCTATTGGGGCCATTTGGGGCTAACCTGTTGGAACCAGAATATCCCTTTAAAACATTACCAAATTTTAAATATAAATATCCCATACACACCCTCCCTCTGTAGCCCACAAACCACCACCACCACCCTTCCTATCACACAACCCCCCACCACCTCCCTTCCTAACCCACAATCCACCACAACCCCCCTCCCTAACCCACAAACAACCACCACCCCCCTCCTTATTCCACAAACCCCCACCACCTCCCTCCATATCCCACAAACCCCGACCCTCCACCCCCATATAACCTCTGGAACGTAACTTCTAATTCTTTACTACTACATTTCCTATAATGCTAAATTCCTGTATGATTGTTGAGTTCGGAATTGCCTGTTCAGCAACTGCACTACCACAGCCAGACTTGGCGCTGGCTACTCTGGGTAGCAGAGGCTAGGAACCGCAGGTTTTCACCCTTTAACCCCTGTACAGGGATCTGGACTTCGCTGCTACGAATCCCTAGGTTGCATCTCCAGAGTAGTCGCTGACTGGTGGAGCAAACAGTCAACAAAGAAAACAACAAGTCCTGGAGTCAGTACTGGGTGATCAGTATAAATAAGCATCAGGCCAAATCAGATTTAGCAACCTGGGGCCACTATCATTGGTCCACTACTATTTTTGGAGACCTTATTACCGTTGGGGGCCACTATTTGGGGCACTATTGCTATTTGGGTGATTAGGGAGGTGGAATATTGCTATTGGGGCCATTAGGGTAGTGCGCTTTGGCTATTGGGGCCATTAAGGGTGCGCGCTATTACTATGGGGGTCATTAAGGGGGAGCACTATTGCTATTGGGACCATTAAGGGGACGCACTATTGCTATTGGGGCCATTAAGGGGTTGCACTATTGCTATTGGGGCCAATAAGGGGTTGCACTATTGCTATTGGGGCCATTAAGGGGGTGCACTATTTCTTATGGGAGCATTAAGGGGACAAACTATTGCTATTGGGGCCTTTAGGGGGGCATACTATTGCTATTTAGGCCACTAAGGGGGCACACTATTACTATTGGGGCCATTAAGGAGGTGAACTATTGCTGTTCAGGCCATTAAGGTAGCGCGCTACTGCTATTGGGGCCATTAAGGGTGCGCACTATTACTATTGGGGCCATTAAGGAGGTGAACTATTGCTGGTCGGGCCATTAAGGTAGCGCGCTACTGCTATTGGGGCCATTAAGGGTGCGCACTATTACTATTGGGGTCATTAAGGGGTGCAATATTGCTATTGGGACCAATAAGGGGATGCACTATTGCTATTGGGGCCATTAAGGGGTTGCACTATTGCTATTGGGGCCATTAAGGGGTTGCACTATTGCTATTGGGGCCATTAAGGGGTTGCACTATTGCTATTGGGGCCATTAAGGGGGTGCACTGTTGCTTATGGGAGCATTAAGGGGACAAACTATTGCTATTGGGGCCTTTAGGGGGGCATACTATTGCTATTTAGGCCACTAAGGGGGCACACTATTACTATTGGGGCCATTAAGGAGGTGAACTATTGCTGGTCGGGCCATTAAGGTAGCGCGCTACTGCTATTGGGGCCATTAAGGGTGCGCACTATTACTATTGGGGCCATTAAGGAGGTGAACTATTGCTGGTCGGGCCATTAAGGTAGCGCGCTACTGCTATTGGGGCTATTAAGGGTGCGCACTATTACTATTGGGGTCATTAAGGGGTGCACTATTGCTATTGGGACCAATAAGGGGACGCACTATTGCTATTGGGGCCATTAAGGGGTTGCACTATTGCTATTGGGGCCATTAAGGGGTTGCACTATTGCTATTGGGGCCATTAAGGAGGTGCACTATTACTTATGGGAGCATTAAGGGGACTAACTATTGCTATTGGGGCCCTTAGGGGGGCATACTATTGCTATTGAGGCCACTAAGGGGGCACACTATTGCTATTGGGGCCATTAAGGGGGTGAACGATAGCCATTGGGGCTATTATGGGGGTACATTATCGCTATTACGGTCATTAAGGGGCCACAGTATTGCTATTGGGGCCATTATTCGGGCGCACTATTGCTATTGGGGCCATTAAGGAGGTGCACTCTTGCTATTGGAACCTTTAAAGGGGCGCACTATTACTATTGGGGTTATTAATGAGGCACATTATTGCTATTGGGGCCATTAATTGGGTGCACTATTGCTATTGGGGCCAATAAGGAAGGGGGGGGGACTATTGCTATTGTGGCCATTAAGTGGCTGCACTATTGCTATTGGGGCTAATAAGGGGGCGTACTATTGCTATTGGGGTCATTAAAGGGGCGCACTATTGCTATTGGGCTCATTAAGGGGGCACACTATTGCTATTGGGACTATTAAGGGGGCGCACTATTGCTATTGGGACTATTAAGGTGGCGCGCTATTGCTATTGGGGCCTTTAAGGTCGTGCGCTATTGCTATTTGGGCCAATAAGGGTGCACGCTATTACTATTGGGGTCATTAAGGGTGTGCACTATTGCTGTTGAGACCATTAAGGGCACGCAATATTGCTATTGGGGCCATTAAGGGGGTGCACTATTACTATTGGGGCCATTAATATGGCATACTATTACTATTGGGCGCATTAAGGTGATGCACTACTGCTATTGGGGCCATTAAGGGGGTGCACTTTTGCTATTTGGGCGATTAAGGGGGCGTACTATTACTATTGAGGGTATTAAGGTGACACACTATTGCTATTGGGGCCATTAAGGGGGTGCACTATTGCTATGGGGCCATTTAGAAGGCGTACTATTACTATTGTGGGCATTAAGGTGACGCACTCTTGCTATTGGGGCAATTAAGGGGGCGCACTATTGCTATTTGAGCCATTATGGGGGTACATTATCGCTATTAAGGTCATTAAGGGGGCACACTATTGCTATTAGGGCCATTAAGGGGGCGCAATATTGCTATTGGGGCCATTAAGGGGGTGCAATATTGCTATTGGGGCCATTAAGGGGGCGTAATATTACTTTTGGGGCTGTTAAAGGGGTGCACTATTGCTATTGGGGCCATTATTGGGGTGCACTATTGCTATTGGGGCCATTAAGGGAGCATAATATTACTTTTGGGGCCGTTAAAGGGGTGCACTATTGCTATTAGGGCCATTAAGGGGGTGCACTATTGCTATTGGAACCACTAAGGGTACGCGCTATTGCTGTTGGGGCAATTAATGAGGCGCACTATTGCTATTGGGGCCATTTGGGGCTAACCTGTTGGAACCAGAATATCCCTTTAAAACATTACCAAATTTTAAATATAAATATCCCATACACACCCTCCCTCTGTAGCCCACAAACCACCACCACCACCCTTCCTATCACACAACCCCCCACCACCTCCCTTCCTAACCCACAATCCACCACAACCCCCCTCCCTAACCCACAAACAACCACCACCCCCCTCCTTATTCCACAAACCCCCACCACCTCCCTCCATATCCCACAAACCCCAACCCTCCACCCCCATATAACCTCTGGAACATAACTTCTAATTCTTTACTACTACATTTCCTATAATGCTAAATTCCTGTATGATTGTTGAGTTCGGAATTGCCTGTTCAGCAACTGCACTACCACAGCCAGACTTGGCGCTGGCTACTCTGGGTAGCAGAGGCTAGGAACCGCAGGTTTTCACCCTTTAACCCCTGTACAGGGATCTGGACTTTGCTGCTACGAATCCCTAGGTTGCATCTCCAGAGTAGTCGCTGACTGGTGGAGCAAACAGTCAACAAAGAAAACAACAAGTCCTGGAGTCAGTACTGGGTGATCAGTATAAATAAGCATCAGGCCAAATCAGATTTAGCAACCTGGGGCCACTATCATTGGTCCACTACTATTTTTGGAGACCTTATTACCGTTGGGGGCCACTATTTGGGGCACTATTGCTATTTGGGTGATTAGGGAGGTGGAATATTGCTATTGGGGCCATTAGGGTAGTGCGCTTTTGCTATTGGGGCCATTAACGGTGCGCGCTATTACTATGGGGGTCATTAAGGGGGAGCACTATTGCTATTGGGACCATTAAGGGGACGCACTATTGCTATTGGGGCCATTAAGGGGTTGCACTATTGCTATTGGGGCCATTAAGGGGTTGCACTATTGCTATTGGGGCCATTAAGGGGGTGCACTATTACTTATGGGAGCATTAAGGGGACAAACTATTGCTATTGGGGCCTTTAAGAGGGAATACTATTGCTATTTAGGCCACTAAGGGGGCACACTATTACTATTGGGGCCATTAAGGAGGTGAACTATTGCTGTTCGGGCCATTAAGGTAGCGCGCTACTGCTATTGGGGCCATTAAGGGTGCGCACTATTACTATTGGGGCCATTAAGAAGGTGAACTATTGCTGGTCGGGCCATTAAGGTAGCGCGCTACTGCTATTGGGGCCATTAAGGGTGCGCACTATTACTATTGGGGCCATTAAGGAGGTGAACTATTGCTGGTCGGGCCATTAAGGTAGCGCGCTACTGCTATTGGGGCTATTAAGGGTGCGCACTATTACTATTGGGGTCATTAAGGGGTGCACTATTGCTATTGGGACCAATAAGGGGACGCACTATTGCTATTGGGGCCATTAAGGGGTTGCACTATTGCTATTGGGGCCATTAAGGGGTTGCACTATTGCTATTGGGGCCATTAAGGAGTTGCACTATTACTTATGGGAGCATTAAGGGGACTAACTATTGCTATTGGGGCCCTTAGGGGGGCATACTATTGCTATTGAGGCCACTAAGGGGGCACACTATTGCTATTGGGGCCATTAAGGGGGTGAACGATAGCCATTGGGGCTATTATGGGGGTACATTATCGCTATTACGGTCATTAAGGGGCCACAGTATTGCTATTGGGGCCATTATTCGGGCGCACTATTGCTATTGGGGCCATTAAGGAGGTGCACTCTTGCTATTGGAACCTTTAAAGGGGCGCACTATTACTATTGGGGTTATTAATGAGGCACATTATTGCTATTGGGGCCATTAATTGGGTGCACTATTGCTATTGGGGCCAATAAGGAAGGGGGGGGGACTATTGCTATTGTGGCCATTAAGTGGCTGCACTATTGCTATTGGGGCTAATAAGGGGGCGTACTATTGCTATTGGGGTCATTAAAGGGGCGCACTATTGCTATTGGGCTCATTAAGGGGGCACACTATTGCTATTGGGACTATTAAGGGGGCGCACTATTGCTATTGGGACTATTAAGGTGGCGCGCTATTGCTATTGGGGCCTTTAAGGTCGTGCGCTATTGCTATTTGGGCCAATAAGGGTGCACGCTATTACTATTGGGGTCATTAAGGGTGTGCACTATTGCTGTTGAGACCATTAAGGGCACGCAATATTGCTATTGGGGCCATTAAGGGGGTGCACTATTACTATTGGGGCCATTAATATGGCATACTATTACTATTGGGCGCATTAAGGTGATGCACTACTGCTATTGGGGCCATTAAGGGGGTGCACTTTTGCTATTTGGGCGATTAAGGGGGCGTACTATTACTATTGAGGGTATTAAGGTGACACACTATTGCTATTGGGGCCATTAAGGGGGTGCACTATTGCTATGGGGCCATTTAGAAGGCGTACTATTACTATTGTGGGCATTAAGGTGACGCACTCTTGCTATTGGGGCAATTAAGGGGGCGCACTATTGCTATTTGAGCCATTATGGGGGTACATTATCGCTATTAAGGTCATTAAGGGGGCACACTATTGCTATTAGGGCCATTAAGGGGGCGCAATATTGCTATTGGGGCCATTAAGGGGGTGCAATATTGCTATTGGGGCCATTAAGGGGGCGTAATATTACTTTTGGGGCTGTTAAAGGGGTGCACTATTGCTATTGGGGCCATTATTGGGGTGCACTATTGCTATTGGGGCCATTAAGGGAGCATAATATTACTTTTGGGGCCGTTAAAGGGGTGCACTATTGCTATTAGGGCCATTAAGGGGGTGCACTATTGCTATTGGAACCACTAAGGGTACGCGCTATTGCTATTGGGGCAATTAATGAGGCGCACTATTGCTATTGGGGCCATTTGGGGCTAACCTGTTGGAACCAGAATATCCCTTTAAAACATTACCAAATTTTAAATATAAATATCCCATACACACCCTCCCTCTGTAGCCCACAAACCACCACCACCACCCTTCCTATCACACAACCCCCCACCACCTCCCTTCCTAACCCACAATCCACCACAACCCCCCTCCCTAACCCACAAACAACCACCACCCCCCTCCTTATTCCACAAACCCCCACCACCTCCCTCCATATCCCACAAACCCCAACCCTCCACCCCCATATAACCTCTGGAACATAACTTCTAATTCTTTACTACTACATTTCCTATAATGCTAAATTCCTGTATGATTGTTGAGTTCGGAATTGCCTGTTCAGCAACTGCACTACCACAGCCAGACTTGGCGCTGGCTACTCTGGGTAGCAGAGGCTAGGAACCGCAGGTTTTCACCCTTTAACCCCTGTACAGGGATCTGGACTTTGCTGCTACGAATCCCTAGGTTGCATCTCCAGAGTAGTCGCTGACTGGTGGAGCAAACAGTCAACAAAGAAAACAACAAGTCCTGGAGTCAGTACTGGGTGATCAGTATAAATAAGCATCAGGCCAAATCAGATTTAGCAACCTGGGGCCACTATCATTGGTCCACTACTATTTTTGGAGACCTTATTACCGTTGGGGGCCACTATTTGGGGCACTATTGCTATTTGGGTGATTAGGGAGGTGGAATATTGCTATTGGGGCCATTAGGGTAGTGCGCTTTTGCTATTCGGGCCATTAACGGTGCGCGCTATTACTATGGGGGTCATTAAGGGGGAGCACTATTGCTATTGGGACCATTAAGGGGACGCACTATTGCTATTGGGGCCATTAAGGGGTTGCACTATTGCTATTGGGGCCATTAAGGGGTTGCACTATTGCTATTGGGGCCATTAAGGGGGTGCACTATTACTTATGGGAGCATTAAGGGGACAAACTATTGCTATTGGGGCCTTTAAGGGGGAATATTATTGCTATTTAGGCCACTAAGGGGGCACACTATTACTATTGGGGCCATTAAGGAGGTGAACTATTGCTGTTCGGGCCATTAAGGTAGCGCGCTACTGCTATTGGGGCCATTAAGGGTGCGCACTATTACTATTGGGGCCATTAAGGAGGTGAACTATTGCTGGTCGGGCCATTAAGGTAGCGCGCTACTGCTATTGGGGCCATTAAGGGTGCGCACTATTACTATTGGGGTCATTAAGGGGTGCACTATTGCTATTGGGACCAATAAGGGGACGCACTATTGCTATTGGGGCCATTAAGGGGTTGCACTATTGCTATTGGGGCCATTAAGGGGTTGCACTATTGCTATTGGGGCCATTAAGGGGTTGCACTATTGCTATTGGGGCCATTAAGGGGGTGCACTGTTAATTATGGGAGCATTAAGGGAACAAACTATTGCTATTGGGGCCTTTAGGGGGGCATACTATTGCTATTTAGGCCACTAAGGGGGCACACTATTACTATTGGGGCCATTAAGGAGGTGAACTATTGCTGGTCGGGCCATTAAGGTAGCGCGCTACTGCTATTGGGGCCATTAAGGGTGCGCACTATTACTATTGGGGCCATTAAGGAGGTGAACTATTGCTGGTCGGGCCATTAAGGTAGCGCGCTACTGCTATTGGGGCTATTAAGGGTGCGCACTATTACTATTGGGGTCATTAAGGGGTGCACTATTGCTATTGGGACCAATAAGGGGACGCACTATTGCTATTGGGGCCATTAAGGGGTTGCACTATTGCTATTGGGGCCATTAAGGGGTTGCACTATTGCTATTGGGGCCATTAAGGGGGTGCACTATTACTTATGGGAGCATTAAGGGGACTAACTATTGCTATTGGGGCCCTTAGGGGGGCATACTATTGCTATTGAGGCCACTAAGGGGGCACACTATTGCTATTGGGGCCATTAAGGGGGTGAACGATAGCCATTGGGGCTATTATGGGGGTACATTATCGCTATTACGGTCATTAAGGGGCCACAGTATTGCTATTGGGGCCATTATTGGGGCACACTATTGCTATTGGGGCCATTAAGGAGGTGCACTCTTGCTATTGGAACCTTTAAAGGGGTGCACTATTACTATTGGGGTTATTAATGAGGCACATTATTGCTATTGGGGCCATTAATTGGGTGCACTATTGCTATTGGGGCCAATAAGGAAGGGGGGGGGGACTATTGCTATTGTGGCCATTAAGTGGCTGCACTATTGCTATTGGGGCTAATAAGGGGGCGTACTATTGCTATTGGGGTCATTAAAGGGGCGCACTATTGCTATTGGGCTCATTAAGGGGGCACACTATTGCTATTGGGACTATTAAGGGGGCGCACTATTGCTATTGGGACTATTAAGGTGGCGCGCTATTGCTATTGGGGTCTTTAAGGTAGTGCGCTATTGCTATTGGGGCCATTAAGGGTGCACGCTATTACTATTGGGGTCATTAAGGGTGTGCACTATTGCTGTTGAGACCATTAAGGGCACGCAATATTGCTATTGGGGCCATTAAGGGGGTGCACTATTACTATTGGGGCCATTAATATGGCATACTATTACTATTGGGGGCATTAAGGTGATGCACTACTGCTATTGGGGCCATTAAGGGGGTGCACTTTTGCTATTTGGGCGATTAAGGGGGCGTACTATTACTATTGAGGGTATTAAGGTGACACACTATTGCTATTGGGGCCATTAAGGGGGTGCACTATTGCTATGGGGCTATTTAGAAGGCGTACTATTACTATTGTGGGCATTAAGGTGACGCACTATTGCTATTGGGGCAATTAAGGGGGCGCACTATTGCTATTTGAGCCATTATGGGGGTACATTATCGCTATTAAGGTCATTAAGGGGGCACACTATTGCTATTAGGGCCATTAAGGGGGCGCAATATTGCTATTGGGGCCATTAAGGGGGCGTAATATTACTTTTGGGGCTGTTAAAGAGGTGCACTATTGCTATTGGAACCATTAAGGGGATGCACTATTGCTATTGGGGTCATTAAGAAGGTGCACTATTACTAGTGGGGCCATTAAGGTAGCGCGCTATTGCTATTAGGGGCATTAAGGGTGTGCACTATTAGTATTGGGGTCATTAAGGGGTGCCCTATTGCTATTGGGACCAATAAGGGGACGCACTATTGCTATTGGGGCCATTAATAGGGCGCACTATTGCTATTGGGGCCATTAAGGGGTTGCACTATTGCTATTGGGGCCATTTAGGGGGTTAACTATTACTTATAGGGCCATTAGGGGGACGCACTATTGCTATTGGGGCCATTAAGGGGGCACACTTTTGCTATTGAGGCCATTAAGGGGGCACACTATTGCTATTGGGGCCATTATTGGGGCGCACTATTGGTATTGGGGCCATTACGGATGTGCACTATTGCTATTGGAACCATTAAAGGGGCGCACTATTGCTGTTGGGGCCATTAATGAGGCACACTATTGCTATTGGGGCCACTAAGGAGGCACACTATTGCTATTGGGGCCATTTAGTGGGTGCACTATTGCTATTGGGACCAATAAGGGTGTGCACTATTGCTCTTGGGGCTATTAAGTGGGTGCACTATTGCTATATGGGACATAAAGGGGGCGTACTATTGCTATTGGGGTCATTAAAGGGGCGCACTTTTGCTATTGGGGCCATTAAGGGGGCACACTATTGTTATTTGGGCCATTAAGGTGGCGCACTATTGCTATTGGAGCCATTAAGGGGGCGCACTATTGGTATTGGGGCCATTTAGTTGGTTCAGTATTGCTATTGGGGCCATTAAGGGGGCGCACTATTGCTTTTGGGGCAATTAAGGGGGCGCACTATTGCTATTGGGGCCAAAAGGGGGGGAATTTTGCTATTTGGGCCATTAAGGGGGTGCACTATTGCTATTGAAGCCAATAAGGGGGTGCACTATTGCTATTGGGGCCATTAAGTGGCTGCACTATTGCTATTGGGGCCAATAAGGGGGCATACTATTGCTATTGGGGTCATTAAAGGATCGCACTATTGCTATTGGGGCGATTAAGGGGGCACACTATTGTTATTGGGGCTATTAAGTAGGTGCGCTATTGCTATTGGTGCCAATAAGGGGGCATACTATTGCTATTGGGGTCATTAAAGGGTCGCACTACTGCTATTGGGGCCATTAAGAGGGCGCACTATTGCTATTGGGGCCATTAAAGTGGCGCACTATTGCTATTGGGGCCCTTAAGGGGGCGCACTATTGCCATTGGGGCTATTTTGGAGATGCACTATTGCTATTGGGGCCAAAGGTGGCAACCCTAAGTGCTAATGACTTATCCAGCAGGAAGTAGCGTCAGGATTGCATCTTCATCTTCACATCGAGCTCCATTTGTTGTCTGATGCGTTGTTGCTTCCTGGTGTTGTATGCTTCTGTAGCAAATGGAGGACCCCCTAAGAAGAAATGTAGAAAAATAATGAGAAAATACCCCAATACAAATATGAGAGAGAATTCAGATGCCTGATCTATGATGTACGACATACGAGCCGCCTGTACGGGGGTGACCCTTTATAGCTGCTGCAGGCCATAGAGTGTAAGACAATCCAATTGCAGGAATACAGCTTATTGTGGAAAAAACTTGCTTTTTATTTTTATTTTTAGTTGCAGGGATCGGCTCACCCTGTGAGCATTTGAGCTCGTGGGTGGACCGATCCCTGCAACCGTTGGTATATAGAACTCCTGGTTTTTTAAGGGATAGCAAGCATGTGATACAGAAATTACAGTATATGAAGTGGAGTGATGATTTGTGTTGGATCCTGTGTGACGTCAAAGATTTGTATTCTTGCATACCACACCATGCGGCAATAGAAGCAGTACGTTTTCACTTACAAAATTTTAGCAATTATAGCAATGAATTAAAGGAGTTTATTTTGTTATCTACGGAATTTTTGTTGACACATAATTTTTTCTCCTTTGACCAACAATTTTTCTTACAAGTTTCTGGAGCCCCGATGGGGTCTAAATTTTCTCCGGTTATAGCCAACCTCTTTATGAGTTGGTGGGAAGATTCCTTTATATTTAATCACAATAATCCGTTTGCTGGCCGCATGGTGTGGTATGCAAGATACATTGATGACATAATAATTATTTGGAACAAGGGTCCGGAACAAAATAGTGTGCATGAACAAATTGGTCAGTTTGAAAATTATATCAATAATAATTCTGTGAATTTACAGTTTACTGTGACACATAATGATGTGGAAGTACCGTTCCTTGACTTAACCTTAAGGGGTAATTGTATCAAAGGAATAGAGACCAAATTATATAGAAAAATAACAGCAGGTAATACCATATTACATGCTAACAGTGGACATCCTAGACACACTATCAAAGCTATCCCCGTAGGGGAACTAATACAGGCAAAAAGATCCTGTTCAGACAATGCTTCTTTTGATGCAGCTAAAGTGGATATCAGAAATAGGCTGCATCAGAGAGGTTATAAACAGTCATCATTAAATGAGGCATGCACTAAAATAGAAACAGTTCATAGAAAAGAATTACTTAAAGATAAATGTACAAAGAAAAAAGGGAATAATAATAAGGGAATGGTTTTCTCTACGGCATATAGTAGGAATTTTTATGAGATCAAAAAAATGTTTTTCAAATTTTTGCCTGTCTTAAGACAGGATGACACTGTTGATGAGATATTAAAAGAAGGGATTAAATGTGTTGCAAAAAGAAGTAAAAACTTGGGAGATCTTATAGCACCTAGTACTTTTTCCTCCAAAAAAGAAAAACCGCAATGGATGAAATTTCAAGGTTTTTTCCGCTGCGGTAATCCTAGATGTACTGTCTGTCACTTAGTGGACAAAAGAAAAACCTTTTCTGACAGCGATAACAATAGAGAGTATAAGATTTACAATTTTATTAACTGCAACACTATTAATGTAGTTTATACAATTCAATGCAGAGAGTGTAATCTGAACTACATAGGTTGCACTACACGAAAGTTGAAGACCCGTATCAACGAACATATCCGTGATATTAAAAAGGATAATGTGAATAGTTCAGGTGCGGTAAAACACTTCTGTGAGAAACATAAAGGAAATTTAAATACTTTCTCATTCTTTGGCATTGAAAAAGTTACAAACAAAAAGAGAGGAACGATTAACCCGGATAAAGTGTTTAAAAGGGAAGCGTTTTGGATATTAAACTTAAACACAAGATTCCCGAAAGGAATGAATTATAAAACAGACCTTTTATACATTTATTAGTTACAGTGGATATTGTTCATTAATAAATGGTTATTAATCCCAACATAATTCTGCTTTGCCAATAACATATGATGTACTGTTATTAATTACAATATGTTGCTACTCGCATTACCCCATGCTAACAATTTGTGTCTAATTTCTGTGTTGCTGCTGGAAAGTCCTTTTCATTTTTTCATTTTTTTATTTTTTATTTCTATTCATTATTTTTCTTTGCTTCTGTAACAATGTTATATTGATTTCATATCTTATGTTATCAAGTGGAGCATATAATAGTTAAATGTTCGTGTTTATGTATTGCTTAATATACTATGCATATATGTAGAAACCAAGACAAGTTCCTGCAGGAGGGACAGGTTTTGGTAATTGAAATAGCAGATTGCCATGGGTTAATTGCACATATGTTTTTAATTCACTTATTTTCACTAAACCTTTTTAAGGTTTGCATAATGGCTTTGTAAGTCAGAGGTGAACAAGGTTTCATAACCGAAACGCGGTCTCTGTATTATTCAAGCACCATAAAGAAAATAAAAAGCAAGTTTTTTCCACAATAAGCTGTATTCCTGCAATTGGATTGTTTTGCGTTTATTCAGAGCCAGAAGTAGCCGGATGGCAACAGCTTGTGAGTATACTTGCTTGCGGAACTGAGGCTTGCAGCACATGAAGATAAGGTGGGACTTTTGTTTTTTGTTTCCCATAGAGTGTAAGCTCTTCTGGGCAGGGTTCTCTTGGTACTACTGTATTGTCCTCTCGTACAGCGCTGTTATAACTTCAGAATAATAGTAATTATATCGCTCCCCTCATATTTCTCCACTGATCCCGCTGGTTTATGGGATTTGTACTAATCATTTGACGACTTATAAAACACTTCTCTCCGTCCTCTCAGGTTGTTGTTTCTCTTTATGTTCTATCATTTCCCATGTTACTTTGTTGTCTGCTCTCTGTCTACATTTAGGCCCAGTAGCCACGTGACCGTTTACCAAAATGGCTGCTGCTGCCATGGCAACAGTGCTAACAACGCCCATACTGGCTCTCTGACTGTCACTATGAATGTAACCCATTCGGGAGTATGGCTGACAGTGACAGTGACAGTGACTTTGCCAGGGAATGGGTGTAGTAGGTGGGCTTGCATAGTATGTGTTCCTAATATTGGGTACCAGGAGGGGCCCCAACAAACCTCGGCCATGATGTACTCTTTGAAATATTTGCCCTGGGTGACAGGAAGCCTAATTCTGATTCTGCCCAAGTACGAGCGTACAATACCTGCACGCCGTCAGGGCTTTGTATTCGCTGGTCATCACGGGTTTCGTCATATTTTACCGTGGCAGATAAATGGCGAATGATCTGTTGTTTTCCATGGTTGGCAGTTGAATATGATGCATCATGGGATATAACAGCTAATCTAACACACAGGGGCGGGGCTTATCTGTTGTGCCAATGGGAGATGTATGACCTCATCTAAAGTCAGTTGTCTTTGTTGCCCATAGCAACGAATCACATCGCAGCTTTCATGGATTACACTGCTGTTCTATCGGTATCATATAGCGCAATTTTTGCAATCTGCTATGAGTTGAGAGTCCTGAATGAGGACCTGTTACTGCGGAAGAGACTGTTGCTTAGATTATGTGTAACGTACGGCATTGCAGTCTGTATTTGCCCCATTATACGATGTACAGTGCTCGGTAGTCGTTATATACACAATCAGAATTGTATCATTCTCTCCTATTTCTACTATTTCCAGTAATTTGCATTAATCACGTTTTATTAACTTCATGTAATAAATCTCCTCGCCCTCCAGTTATCGTGTTTATTTTATGTTTCGTCTTTTTCCACCTCTCCGTCTACATTCAGGTCTACATGCCCTCTCCCTCTAACTGACTGTACCAAAATGGCTGCTGTTACCATGGCAACCGCGGTAACAATGCCCATACTGGCTTTCTAACTGTGGGGTGGGGGTTAACTTTGATGGCCTATTTAATCAAATCTGTCCTTGTTGCTCGTAGTAACCAATCACAGCTGAGCTCTTATTCTTTATACTGCTGAGGTAAAATGAAAGCTGTGCTATGATTGGTTGCTAGGGGCGACAAAGATTTCCATGTACCCTTTGGAATGGGGATAGCAGGGGATTTCCATGGATGTACAGAATGCTCACAGTATTGGATGCCAGGAGGGGCACCAACAGACCCTGGCCGGGTTATTTACACCTGAGATGGGGCAGGAAATCAAATCTTTGCCCTTGGTGACAGGAATCCTGACTACAACTACATATAAGTATGAGCTTCACTGCACCTTCATCTTGGCGGGAGTTCGTTCTTCATCTTCATACTTTACGGCAACAGATGACTGGCGTACGATGTGTTCTCCTCGGGTGGCAGATGGAAATGATGCGTCACGGAATCTTAACGGCTAGTAGAACACGCAGGAGGCGGGGCTTATCCATTGTGACAATGGGAGATTTATGACACGTTTTAAAAGAACATTTGTCTTTGTTGCCCATAGCAACCAATCACAATGCAGCTTTCACGGCACATTCTGCTATTAAAAGCTGAAAGCTTTTCTTTCAGAGAGTTTTTGTAAATCTTTCCAAATAATCAATATTATCGTCACGGATGTACTAATCCGGTCTAATAGTGTAAATTCAGACCAGCCAGTCTAACAATCTGCCATATTTATCACCATGTACAATGCTGGATGATGAATTTGATGGATCCTCAGACAGCTCTATCTAAGAGTACGTACCCACTAGTAATATTGTTTTTGCGATGCAAGAGCGATGATTATGAAACTAATGATTTTTAATGGTTTCATACCCATTTGCGATTCTTACTCTCAAGCCTCGCAGCGCAGAGAAAAAATCTGCGATATCGCTCAGTGTTTTCAATGGGGCCGGCGGCAGCAACGTCCGCCCCATTGAAAACATAGGGAGTACATCGCGGACTTCTGCCCCAGCTGTGACCGCTATGCGAAAGGATTCCTTCATCCCAGCGGGGATGAGGGAATCCTCTGCCACAGCTGTCGCAGCTGTTACAGCTGTGGCAAAAGTCTGTGATGCTATCCCATTGCTTTCAATAGGGTCGGCTCTGCGGTGGCCCCATTGAAAGCAGTGGGTTGCAGGGAACCCTCGCAGCGATGATTTTCAGGGAAGCACGTGAAATATAAGCCCTTCCCTGAAAATCAGCCCTAGCTGTAAAAAAAAGTTTAAAAAAAATTATACTCACCTAGAAGAGCTGTCCAACTCTTCTCTCCGGCACGGCAGTCTTCTCCTGTGTTCGGGAGGCCAGAGATTGAAAAATCCCCGTTCCCAGAAAGCCCTGGTCTGATTGGTTGAGCGATCAGCCAATCACAGGCAACGCTCAGCCATTGAATGACAGCTGAGCGCTGCCTGTGATTGGTCACAGCACTCAGCCATTCATTGAATTCATGAATGGTAGAGTGCTGCCTGTGATTGACTTAGCTCTCAGCTAATCAGACTAGCGCTTTCTGGGGGCGGGAATTTTTCAATCCCCGGCCTGAAGTAACACAGAAAAAGACTGCCGTGCCGGAAGGCTCTTGCACACTGAACGCCGTTAAGGAAATTCAAAAAGCACGTGATAGGATTTTTATTTCAAATTCCCCCTAAATAAAAATTCTACAATACATTATATGTAACCTAAAATGATGTTACACCCCTAGCTACCGATTGGCTCAAGAGCCTAAGGTGCTAGAAGGTGCTAAAGTGGATTTCTGTCTGAAGCGGCTGCCGCTCAGCTCAACCGCTGTGACATCAGGTACCCGTCTGTTCCCCCTGGCCCGGTGCTCTGCCCTCCCTGCTGTCCTTCTCCTGCTATATTTAGCCGCTGCGTATGACTGACTGTCCCCCGCCGCAGTTGGCTCCCTGGTGTTCTACTACTGTGTGCGGGCTTGGAAAGTTGACCTCCTTATATCCTGATAGGATCCGGTCTTGTTCTTCATACAGAAGGAGGCCTAAAAGGATCAAACAAAACAGTCCGGTGATATAACTCATTGAAAAGGTGACGCCAGGCTATCAGACTTCTCTGTTGCAGTTTCCTCACAATGCACAACGCAGATTTGTTGTACAAGTAATTATATAATCTTAAAGGCACACTTCACCTTGTGCTTTGGCTTAGCTCTTTCAGGCACTTGAGATGCGACCCAAAATAGTTGGAAGTGGGACTAAGGAGCCCTTGCATAGGAAATGGGAAAAAAAGTTTCCCATCTGGTAGTGAATGTGAAGACTTGGAAGCTATTTTAAAGACTATGGGCACTTTTGGGGCCATTTTCTTTCACTTAAAGTGTACCTAAGTTTTCTAAAATATAATAGGTTGTCCTTATTTGCTACTGTTTGCATATTTTTCTTTCGAAGCTGCTGGGAGCCAACTGCTGATATGACTTTTATACACTCCACGTTCAGAAAATAGCAGATTCTGGTCTCTATGAATCGTGCTATCATAGAGGACTGTGTATAACAGGACTGAGCAGTGCAGATGTGATTTCAGTATCTGTGGGACAGTAAGTCACTCACCATTAGCCACAGCAGTGTGTGTCTCTCTTTTTCTCCTCTTCTTCCTCCCCTTCCTGCATCATTGACCTTAATGGGTAGCATAAGACATTACCCTATTCGGCTTTTTATTCTGTCTTGTTACCTCTGTTACGGATTTCACATTACAACAGTTACAGTTATTGTTGTTACAATAAAAAAAAGTCAATAGGAATGCATTAGGTGTGTGAAAAGAACAGTAAAAAAGCAATTACTGCATTTTTACAGCGCTTTTCACACAGGTCAGTTAACCCAGCAGACTCAATTACTTCCTAGTTACAGAATTCTTAAATCCCGCCTCCACAAAGCGCCGGCTGTGACTGGTTCTTCAAGTGCTGCATTAATTGGCTGAGCAGCTCAGCCTATAAATGCTGTGCTTGAAGAACCAATCACAGCCATCACTTTGTGGAGGCGGGATTTATGAATCCTGTAACTAGGAAGTGATCTATTGTGGGTGTCTGAGGGCTTTGTCTGTGTTTTGACTGCTCAAAATACACAGTGAAAATGCAGATAGCAGTGAAAGTCTGAGCAACAATAAGGGTTGGAAGTGTTGGGCTCTCACACACAGATCGGGTAGTCATGCCGTTGTCAAAAGAAGACATCCCCTGAAAATAAGCCCTAGCACATCTTTTTGAGGAAAAATTAACATAAGAAACTGTCTAATTTTCGGGGAAACGCGGTAGCAAAGTTTCCATTGAAGTGAATAGGGGGAAGCTGTAGTACCAACCTGGCCACTAAAGTTAGAATGGAGCTGTCTGCTTCCTTCTGAAATTGGCTCAGTACACAACTGTCCAGTGAACAGTTGATCATCAGGAGTCCCAGACGCCGGACTCCCCCTGATCTACTACTGATATTCTGTGGACAGGTGATCAATAGTTTACAACAGAACTACGCCTTTAACGGGAGCTTATTGGGTCCCTTATTGTCCCCAGCCCACGGACACTACAGTATAGTGATAGACACTGATTTCAGCAGTCCGTCATTTACACTGATTGGTTCAGCCATTTTGGAAAAAGTGGGTTGGATGTGTGCAACATGGCTGAGGACAGCCTACTGTGGCCGATTAATAGTTCTATATAAACTGCTCTCCCCGACTTTCCCCAACCCCTACCATTGACTGATGGGTCTCTACGTATGTATAGTCATATGGAGAGACCTGTCAAGTGGCAGGTGAGACCAGTGAGTATGGGGACAAGAAATCGGGCATGGTGAATTCCAACATGCCCAATCCTTCTTTCTACTGTTAAGGGGAGGAAAGGGAGTCTGGTGACTGGCCAATATGTATGGGAACCTCCACTAATATGGCCCAATGAGATGCATCACATTCCTCTTGTAGATGCCGTACTTTAACCCCTTAAAGGGGTTCTGTCAGCAAAAAAAAAATTCTATGCTCACCTGTACCTCACCGGGCCATTCACCAGACACCTCCTCATCTTCTGATGTCTGGCAAAGTTCCAGCTCCGCAACTGCCTCGATCACTGCCAGGCGGCAAGTACTTCCGCCTGGGTCAGTGGTCGGCACGTAACGCGTCCCCCTTCCCGGCGTGCATGCACACTCACCGTCGACTCTGAAGGTTAGACGTGGCTGGCGTAGGAGTGACGCATTACGCGTCACGTGCCGACCACTGACCCTGGGCAGAAGTACTTGCCGAGCGGCAGTGGTTGAAGCAGTTGTGGAGCTGGAATTTTGCCAGCTTCTGCACTGCCTTATACAGTCTGCAGGAGGGACATTGGAAGACAAGGAGGTGTCTGGTGAATGGCCCGGTGAGGTACAGGTGACTATAGATTTTTTTTTTGCTGACAGAACCTCTTTAAGGACACGGCCTATTTTGGCGTTGAGGACGCAACGATTTTTGGGGGATTTTCATCTGCACTTTTCAAAAGCAATAACTTTTTGATTTTTCAGGGACGGAGCTCTGTGAAGGGCTTGTTTTTTGATTGCGTATGCGTACCATTTTGGGGTACATACGTCTTTTTTGATCAATTTTATTGCTTTTTTGGGGAGACAAAATAAATATTTTGCCTCAGTTTTTTTAGGGTTTTTTTACGCTTTTTGCCTTGCAGGATAAAAAGTGTCTTCGATTTGGTTTGCGAGTCGTTACAGATACAACAATACCAAATATGTAGGATTTTAATGTAAAAAAAAATTTTTTTTATACTAATAGGGGAAAAAGCACCAAAAAAGTTAAGTTTTCTTTTACATTATTTTTATTTTGACACTGTTTGATCTCTTTTTTTTAAACTATTTGTGTTCCTGTGGGGGACTTGTACCATAGCTGTGATGATCACTATAATAAAGCATTGCAGGACTGTCCTGCAATGCCTTATCGCTTGTTATAGCGATCATAGGCACTGGCATTGCAGGATGCCTGTATCTGGTGTCCTGTTGCCATGGTAACCCGACATCCCTCCGTTTTTACATAGCCCACTCCCTCTGTGAACCCTTTACATGCCACAATCTACATAGATCGTGGTAGGAAAGGGGTTGATAGCGGGGTTCCCGCTGCCGGATAGCGCGGGATCTCTTCTGATCTCACACTATCCCCAGTGCATAACTGTACATCCTGTTGCGTTAAGTACCCTTGTGCCAGGATGTACAGTTACGCCCTGTGGCGTTAAGGGGTTTGAAGAGGTCTGCACTTCTGGTTTGTAACATCCATGTGTGAGATGTTACTGGGTGACATTGTAAAATCTGTGCGTGGGACCATAACTATCGAGCATCATTAATAGTTCTGGCAGGTTCATATGGGACAAAGATTTGCAACTCCTATGGTGGTTCTGCTGCTGAACGCGGTCAATTAAGAGTAGCAGATCTGAATGTTACACATAATAACATTATGGACGCCTTCCTCAGATAGCCGGTGTCCTTGTTAGTACAACCCTTCATGTGGTGCAGGTTATAAAATAACTCTACTAATAATCTTTGGATTTGCACATCCCAACAGAAGTATTTGGCATTTTATATGTGGAGGAGAACCAAAATGCATTTATCTTTCTTATTGGATATATTGTCTACCTGCCCACATACACAGCAAAGCACATAACCAAGTGCACTCAGTGAGGATTTATGCTTTGTGCCTGGTAGGAAGATAATGGGGGGAATAAATAAGTGTGGTTGTCCACTTCTGCTGATCCATCATGCAGACGTGTAATGCCCCATTTACACGCAACGATTATCACTCAAAATTCGTTCAAACAATGGCATATGAGCGATAATTGTTGCATGTAAATGCTACCATCGTTTACTTTTTGGCTGAACAATGATTTTAAGGTGAGTTTAGGAGAGAGAGGTAACACAGACCGCACGCTGTGTGCTCTGCGGGAGTCAGAGATTACAATGTATTCAACCAACAGCCAATGCAAGAACATTACAGTTATGTGCAGAGCTCAGACAACATGCTGTGCTCAGCAAATAGCTCCTAGAGGTTCATTTACACGCAAATGAAGATTATAAAGTGCTAATGGACATTAGTGTCCATTAGCACTTTATGAAAAACGATCGCTAAAACTGTAAATTTTTCACTTATGTAAAAGATTGTCTTTGCACATAAATGGGCCTTAAGCCACAAATTTGTTGTTTGGTAGAAACAGCGATAACATTTTCGATTGATGTGTCCTTGGAGCACTATGTAATGAAATTTAAATTGCATAGCAAGACCGACCGGACCCTTCATTTATTGAAAGCTGCTGAGATGCATTGTTTTTATTTTACTGGTTACCAGAACAGTTAATTCAGTGTGCAGCGGGTGCTCCGCTAATACCTGTTGAGCAGGTAACATGAATATATGGTGTTTGAGGGCTTACACGGGGGAGGATTGCTATAAGGCTCCTATGTGCATTAGGTTTTACCCAGATATAGAGTATTGGTGTCCGGCTAACAGAGGGACCTAAAGATGCAAACTATATGAAAGGGGGTATTCCAGTCTGAAGCATTTATCACCTATCTGCTGGATAGGTGAGGCTCCAACCATTGGGAAGAGAGAACTACAGTCCTTGTTCCCCTTCCCCAACCACGTGACTCCAGCAAAAGTTTAAATGGACCCACTGTCAAGCATGAGCCGTGCCGCTTTGTTCCAAGTCTACGGTTGACCATGACTCACTGCATAATGTTTAATTTCTTCTGTGATAATTCTGCAAGGAACTTGAAAATCTAGGGTACGTTCACACAATGGAATCTGACACAGAATTTTCTGTGCAGATTCCTCCTCTAAAAGGGCCATAGAAATCCATGGCTATTCTGCTGCGGATGTTGCCACAGATCCACACGTGGTTTTAGCCCTGTCAATGGACATAATCTGCATACAGAATTTCCGATGCAATTTCGCAAGGATCGCCGTTACGAAGTGACATGACGTATGAAGCTTAGCCACAGATTTCTGCTTCGGTTTTAGAGGTGGAATCCATGAAGAATACTCCAGGTTGATCACATGGCATGATTTCGCAGCGTGTTTAAGTGCAGATTCTGCACCCAAATATTCTGCAAAATCTGCACTGTTATAGCATGCTATGGAAATCCGCACTAGAGTTCACACAGCGTGTATTTTTCAGCATATGGATTTTGAAATCCATATTTGCGAAAAAAAGAATTGACGCGTCAGTTTCTGTACCGGAAACCATGTTTGGTGGTCACATGAGAATATGTCCTTGGTCTTAATCCACATGCGGATCCACATATAAATCCATGCAGAATAAATATGGAGGAAGACTGTAGGAAATTAGACATTCTGTTGTAGAAATTTGCAGTAAATCCACAAAATGCTTCTGGCCTAAAAGAGGACAAGTAGCTGCTTCTCATAGGTGACAATCCCATCAAGAACTGGGCTGGCCGCCTGCTGATCTTGTCTTAAAACATCTTCTTGTTCTACTTGGATGACTACAGGCTATGTTCCATGAATTGGAGAAAAGCGTATAATTAAACCACACACACGTCCCAATCAGACTCCGGCTGCTCAACTTTTTTTAAAACTGTTTTTGGAACAAACAGTTTGGAAGGAGAGAGCCATTAATGGTGCGAACACAGAACGGTTTCATAAGAATAAGCTGTAGACACGTCTGGTTTTAGAAAAAATCGTTTTTATTCAAGTAGTTAACAAATGTTTAATGATTTTCATAGGTTTTCTAGCTAAAAGCATTAAAGGGTTCCAACAAGTTATCCCCTATCTATGGGATAGGGGATAACTAGCTGATCGGTGGCGGTCCGACCACTGGGGCCTCCACAGATCACAAGAACGGGGGCCTGGTCAGTACCCGTAGATGGAGGCTAGCCTGTTGGAACTGGAATACTCCTTTTAAATTATTACCACATTTAAAATATAAATGTTCCATGCACACCTTTCCTCCCTATTCCACAAACTCTCACCACCTCCCTCCATATCCCACAAACCCCCACTACCTTCCTCCATATCCCACAAACCCCGCTCCTCCCCCCCATATAAACTCTCGAACTTAACTTCTAATTCTTTACTACTACATTTTCTATAATGCTAAATTTCTGTATCATTGTTGTGTTCAGAATTGCCTGTTCAGCAACTGCACTACCACAGCCAGACTTGGCGCTGGCTACTCTGGATAGCAGAGGTTAGGGACCACAGGTTTTCACCCTTTAACACCTGTACAGGGATCTGGACTTTACTGCTACGAATCCCTAGGTTGCATCTCCAGAGTAGTCGCTGACTGGTGGAGCAAACGGGCAACAAAGAAAACAATAAGCCCTGGAGTCAGTACTGGGTAATCAGTACTTGCTATGATTGTTGCTCAAGGGCACTAAGGGGGAGCACTATTACTGTTGGGGATGCACTATTATTTTTGGAGACATTAATACCGTTGGGGCCACTATTTGGGGCACTTTGCTATTGGGGCGATTAGGGAAGTAAACTATTGCTATTGGGGCCATTAAGGTAGCGCGCTATTGCTATTGGGGCCGTTAAGCTAGTGCGCTATTGCTATTGGGGCCATTAAGGGTGCACGCTATTACTATTGGGGTCATTAAGGGTGCGCACTATTACTATTGGGGCCATTAAGGAGGTGAACTATTGCTGGTCGGGCCATTAAGGTAGCACGCTACTGCTATTGGGGCTATTAAGGGTGCGCACTATTACTATTGGGGTCATTAAGGGGTGCACTATTGCTATTGGGACCAATAAGGGGACGCACTATTGCTATTGGGGCCATTAAGGGGTTGCACTATTGCTATTGGGGCCATTAAGGGGGTGCACTATTACTTATGGGAGCATTAAGGGGACAAACTATTGCTATTGGGGCCCTTAGGGGGGCATACTATTGCTATTGAGGCCACTAAGGGGGCACACTATTGCTATTGGGGCCATTAAGGGGGTGAACGATAGCCATTGGGGGTATTATGGGGGTACATTATCGCTATTACGGTCATTAAGGGGCCACACTATTGGTATTGGGGCCATTATTAGGGCGCACTATTGCTATAGGGGCCATTAAGGAGGCGCACTATTACTATTGGGGTTATTAATGAGGCACATTATTGCTATTGGGGCCATTAATTGGGTGCACTATTGCTATTGGGGCCAATAAGGAAGGGGGGGGGGGGGGGACTATTGCTATTCTGGCCATTAAGTGGCTGCACTATTGCTATTGGGGCTAATAAGGGGGCGCACTATTGCTATTGGGGTCATTAAAGGGGCGCACTATTGCTATTGGGCTCATTAAGGGGGCGCACTATTGCTATTGGGACTATTAAGGTGGCGCGCTATTGCTATTGGGGCCTTTAAGGTAGTGCGCTATTGCTATTCGGGCCATTAAGGGTGCACGCTATTACTATTGGGGTCATTAAGGGTGTGCACTATTGCTGTTGAGACCATTAAGGGCACGCAATATTGCTATTGGGGCCATTAAGGGGGTGCACTATTACTATTGGGGCCATTAATATGGCGTACTATTACTATTGTGGGCATTAAGGTGACGCACTATTGCTATTGGGGCAATTAAGGGGGCGCACTATTGCTATTTGAGCCATTATGGGGGTACATTATCGCTATTAAGGTCATTAAGGGGGCACACTATTGCTATTGGGGCCATTAAGGGGGCGCAATATTGCTATTGGGGCCATTAAGGGGGTGCAATATTGCTATTGGGGCCATTAAGGGGGCGTAATATTACTTTTGGGGCAGTTAAAGGGGTGCACTATTGCTATTGGGGCCATTATTGGGGTGCACTATTGCTATTGGGGCCATTAAGGGGGGCATAATATTACTTTTGGGGCCGTTAAAGGGGCGCACTATTGCTATTGGGGCAATTAATGAGGCGCACTATTGCTATTGGGGCCATTTGGGGCTAACCTGTTGGAACCAGAATATCCCTTTAAAACATTACCAAATTTTAAATATAAATATCCCATACACACCCTCCCTCTGTAGCCCACAAACCACCACCACCACCCTTCCTATCACACAACCCCCCACCACCTCCCTTCCTAACCCACAATCCACCACAACCCCCCTCACTAACCCACAAACCACCACCACCCCCCTCCTTATTCCACAAACCCCCACCACCTCCCTCCATATCCCACAAACCCCGACCCTCCACCCCCATATAACCTCTGGAACGTAACTTCTAATTCTTTTCTACTACATTTCCTATAATGCTAAATTCCTGTATGATTGTTGAGTTCGGAATTGCCTGTTCAGCAACTGCACTACCACAGCCAGACTTGGCGCTGGCTACTCTGGGTAGCAGAGGCTAGGAACCGCACGTTTTCACCCTTTAACCCCTGTACAGGGATCTGGACTTCGCTGCTACGAATCCCTAGGTTGCATCTCCAGAGTAGTCGCTGACTGGTGGAGCAAACAGGCAACAAAGAAAACAACAAGTCCTGGAGTCAGTACTGGGTGATCAGTATAAATAAGCATCAGGCCAAATCAGATTTAGCAACCTGGGGCCACTATCATTGGTCCACTACTATTTTTGGAGACCTTATTACCGTTGGGGGCCACTATTTGGGGCACTATTGCTATTTGGGTGATTAGGGAGGTGGAATATTGCTATTGAGGCCATTAGGGTAGTGCGCTTTTGCTATTGGGGCCATTAAGGGTGCGCGCTATTACTAAGGGGGTAATTAAGGGGGAGCACTATTGCTATTGGGACCATTAAGGGGACGCACTATTGCTATTGGGGCCATTAAGGGGTTGCACTATTGCTATTGGGGCCATTAAGGGGTTGCACTATTACTTATGGGAGCATTAAGGGGACAAACTATTGCTATTGGGGCCTTTAGGGGGGCATACTATTGCTATTTAGGCCACTAAGGGGGCACACTATTACTATTGGGGCCATTAAGGAGGTGAACTATTGCTGGTCGGGCCATTAAGGTAGCGCGCTACTGCTATTGGGGCCATTAAGGGTGCGCACTATTACTATTGGGGTCATTAAGCGGTGCAATATTGCTATCGGGACCAATAAGGGGACGCACTATTGCTATTGGGGCCATTAAGGGGACGCACTATTGCTATTGGGGCCATTAAGGGGTTGCACTATTGCTATTGGGGCCATTAAGGGGTTGCACTATTGCTATTGGGGCCATTAAGGGGTTGCACTATTGCTATTGGGGCCATTAAGGGGTTGCACTATTGCTATTGGGGCCATTAAGGGGTTGCACTATTGCTATTGGGGCCATTAAGGGGTTGCACTATTGCTATTGGGGCCATTAAGGGGTTGCACTATTGCTATTGGGGCCATTAAGGGGGTGAACGATAGCCATTGGGGCTATTATGGGGGTACATTATCGCTATTACGGTCATTAAGGGGCCACAGTATTGCTATTGGGGCCATTATTGGGGCGCACTCTTGCTATTGGAACCTTTAAAGGGGTGCACTATTACTATTGGGGTTATTAATGAGGCACATTATTGCTATTGGGGCCATTAATTGGGTGCACTATTGCTATTGGGGCCAATAAGGAAGGGGGGGGGGGGACTATTGCTATTGTGGCCATTAAGTGGCTGCACTATTGCTATTGGGGCTAATAAGGGGGCGTACTATTGCTATTGGGGTCATTAAAGGGGCGCACTATTGCTATTGGGCTCATTAAGGGGGCACACTATTGCTATTGGGACTATTAAGGTGGCGCGCTATTGCTATTGAGGTCTTTAAGGTAGTGCGTTATTGCTATTGGGGCCATTAAGGGTGCACGCTATTACTATTGGGGTCATTAAGGGTGTGCACTATTGCTGTTGAGACCATTAAGGGCACGCAATATTGCTATTGGGGCCATTAAGGGGGTGCACTATTACTATTGGGGCCATTAATATGGCATACTATTACTATTGGGGGCATTAAGGTGATGCACTACTGCTATTGGGGCCATTAAGGGGGTGCACTTTTGCTATTTGGGCGATTAAGGGGGCGTACTATTACTATTGAGGGTATTAAGGTGACACACTATTGCTATTGGGGCCATTAAGGGGGTGCACTATTGCTATGGGGCCATTTAGAAGGCGTACTATTACTATTGTGGGCATTAAGGTGACGCACTATTGCTATTGGGGCAATTAAGGGGGCGCACTATTGCTATTTGAGCCATTATGGGGGTACATTATCGCTATTAAGGTCATTAAGGGGGCACACTATTGCTATTAGGGCCATTAAGGGGGTGCAATATTGCTATTGGGGCCATTAAGGGGGCGTAATATTACTTTTGGGGCTGTTAAAGAGGTGCACTATTGCTATTGGAACCATTAAGGGGATGCTCTATTGCTATTGGGGTCATTAAGAAGGTGCACTATTACTAGTGGGGCCATTAAGGTAGCGCGCTATTGCTATTAGGGGCATTAAGGGTGTGCACTATTAGTATTGGGGTCATTAAGGTGTGCCCTATTGCTATTGGGACCAATAAGGGGACGCACTATTGCTATTGGGGCCATTAATAGGGCGCACTATTGCTATTGGGGCCATTAAGGGGTTGCACTATTGCTATTGGGGCCATTTAGGGGGTGCACTATTACTTATAGGGCCATTAGGGGGACGCACTATTGCTATTGGGGCCATTAAGGGGGTATACTTTTGCTATTGAGGCCATTAAGGGGGCACACTATTGTTATTGGGGCCATTATTGGGGCGCACTATTGGTATTGGGGCCATTACGGATGTGCACTACTGCTATTGGAACCATTAAAGGGGTGCACTATTGCTATTGGGGCCATTAATGAGGCACACTATTGCTATTGGGGCCACTAAGGAGGCACACTATTGCTATTGGGGCCATTTAGTGGGTGCACTATTGCTATTGGGACCAATAAGGGTGTGCACTATTGCTCTTGGGGCTATTAAGTGGGTGCACTATTGCTATTTGGGACATTAAGGGGGCGTACTATTGCTATTGGGGTCATTAAAGGGGCGCACTTTTGCTATTGGGGCCATTAAGGGGGCACACTATTGTTGTTTGGGCCATTAAGGTGGCGCACTATTGCTATTGGAGCCATTAAGGGGGCGCACTATTGGTATTGGGGCCATTTAGTTGGTGCAGTATTGCTATTGGGGCCATTAAGGGGACGCACTATTGCTTTTGGGGCAATTAAGGGGGCGCACTATTGCTATTGGGGCCAAAAGGGGGGGAATTTTGCTATTTGGGCCATTAAGGGGTCGCACTATTGCTATTGAAGCCAATAAGGGGGTGCACTATTGCTATTGGGGCCATTAAGTGGCTGCACTATTGCTATTGGGGCCAATAAGGGGGCATACTATTGCTATTGGGGTCATTAAAGGATCGCACTATTGCTATTGGGGCCATTAAGGGGGCACACTATTGTTATTGGGGCTATTAAGTAGGTGCGCTATTGCTATTGGAGCCAATAAGGGGGCATACTATTGCTATTGGGGTCATTAAAGGGTCGCACTACTGCTATTGGGGCCATTAAGAGGGCGCACTATTGCTATTGGGGCCCTTAAGGGGGCGCACTATTGCCATTGGGGCTATTTTGGAGATGCACTATTGCTATTGGGGCCAAAGGTGGCAACCCTAAGTGCTAATGACTTATCCAGCAGGAAGTAGCATCAGGATTGCATCTTCATCTTCACATCGAGCTCCATTTGTTGTCTGATGCGTTGTTGCTTCCTGGTGTTGTATGCTTCTGTAGCAAATGGAGGACCCCCTAAGAAGAAATGTAGAAAAGTAATGAGAAAATACCCCAATACAAATATGAGAGAGAATTCAGATGCCTGATCTATGATGTACGACATACGAGCCGCCTGTATGGGGGTGACCCTTTATAGCCGCTGCAGGCCATAGAGTGTAAGCTCTTCTGGGCAGGGTTCTCTTGGTACCACTGTATTGTCCTCTCGTACAGCGCTGTTATAACTTCAGAATAATAGTAATTATATCGCTCCCCTCATATTTCTCCACTGATCCCGCTGGTTTATGGGATTTGTACTAATCATTTGACGACTTATAAAACACTTCTCTCCGTCCTCTCAGGTTGTTGTTTCTCTTTATGTTCTATCATTTCCCATGTTACTTTGTTATCGGCTCTCTGTCTACATTAAGCCCAGTAGCCGCGTGACCGTTTACCAAAATGGCTGCTGCTGCCATGGCAACAGCGCTAACAATGCCCATACTGGCTCTCTGACTGTCACTATGAATGTAACCCATTCGGGAGTATGGCTGACAGTGACAGTGACTTTGACAGGGAATGGGTGTAGTAGGTGGGCTTGCATGGTATGTGTTCCTAATATTGGGTACCAGGAGGGGCCCCAACAAACCTCGGCCATGATGTACTCTTTGAAATATTTGCCCTGGGTGACAGGAAGCCTAATTCTGATTCTGCCCAATTACGAGCGTACAATACCTTCACGCCGTCAGGACTTTGTATTCGCTGGTCGTCATGAGTTTCTTCATATTTTACCGTGGCAGATAAATGGCGAATGATCTGTTGTTTTCCATGGTTGGCAGTTGAATATGATGCATCATGGGATATAACAGCTAATCTAACACACAGGGGCGGGGCTTATCTGTTGTGCCAATGGGAGATGTATGACCTCATCTAAAGTCAGTTGTCTTTGTTGCCCATAGCAACCAATTATATCGCAGCTTTCATGGATTACACTGCTGTTCTATCGGTATCATATAGCGCCATTTTTGCAATCTGCTATGAGTTGGGAGTCCTGAATGAGGACCCGTTACTGCGGAAGAGACTGTTGCTTAGAATATGTGTAACGTACGGCATTGCAGTCTGTATTTGCCCCATTATACGATGTACAGTGCTCGGTAGTCGTTATATACACAATCAGAATTGTATCATTCTCTCCTATTTCTACTATTTCCAGTAATTTGCATTAATCACGTTTTATTAACTTCATGTAATAAATCTCCTCGCCCTCCAGTTATCGTGTTTATTTTATGTTTCGTCTTTTTCCACCTCTCCGTCTACATTCAGGTCTACATGCCCTCTCCCTCTAACTGACTGTACCAAAATGGCTGCTGTTACCATGGCAACAGCGGTAACAATGCCCATACTGGCTTTCTAACTGTGGGGTGGGGGTTAACTTTGATGGCCTATTTTATCAAATCTGTCCTTGTTGCTCGTAGTAACCAATCACAGCTGAGCTCTTATTCTTTATACTGCTGAGGTAAAATGAAAGCTATGCTATGATTGGTTGCTAGGGGCGACAAAGATTTCCGTGCACCCTTTGGAATGGGGATAGCAGGGGATTTCCATGGATGTACAGAATGCCCACAGTATTGGATGCCAGGAGGGGCACCAACAGACCCTGGCCGGGGTATTTACACCTGAGATGGGGCAGGAAATCAAATCTTTGCCCTTGGTGACAGGAATCCTGACTACAACTACATGTAAGTATGAGCTTCACTGCACCTTCATCTTGGCGGGAGTTCGTTCTTCATCTTCATACTTTACGGCAACAGATGACTGGCGTACGATGTGTTCTCCTCGGGTGGCAGATGGAAATGATGCGTCACGGAATCTTAACGGCTAGTAGAACACGCAGGAGGCGGGGCTTATCCATTGTGACAATGGGAGATTTATGACACGTTTTAAAAGAACATTTGTCTTTGTTGCCCATAGCAACCAATCACAATGCAGCTTTCACGGCACATTCTGCTATTAAAAGCTGAAAGCTTTTCTTTCAGAGAGTTTTTGTAAATCTTTCCAAATAATCAATATTATCGTCACAGATGTACTAATCCGGTCTAATAGTGTAAATTCAGACCAGCCAGTCTAACAATCTGCCATATTTATCACCATGTACAATGCTGGATGATGAATTTGATGGATCCTCAGACAGCTCTATCTAAGAGTGCGTACCCACTAGTAATATTGTTTTTGCGATGCAAGAGCGATGATTATGAAACTAATGATTTTTAATGGTTTCATACTCATTTGCGATTCTTACTCTCAAGCCTCGCAGCGCAGAGAAAAAATCTGCGATATCGCTCAGTGTTTTCAATGGGGCCGGCGGCAGCAACGTCAGTCCCATTGAAAACATAGGGAGTACATCGCGGACTTCTGCCCCAGCTGTGACAGCTATGCGAAAGGATTCCTTCATCCCATCGGGGATGAGGGAATCCTCTGCCACAGCTGTCGCAGCTGTTACAGCTGTGGCAAAAGTCTGTGATGCTATCCCATTGCTTTCAATAGGGTCGGCTCTGCGGTGGCCCCATTGAAAGCAGTGGGTTGCAGGGAACCCTCGCAGCGATGATTTTCAGGGAAGCACGTGAAATATAAGCCCTTCCCTGAAAATCAGCCCTAGCTGTAAAAAAAAGTTTAAAAAAAATTATACTCACCTAGAAGAGCTGTCCAACTCTTCTCTCCGACACGGCAGTCTTCTCCTGTGTTCGGGAGGCCAGAGATTGAAAAATCCCTGTTCCCAGAAAGCCCTGGTCTGATTGGTTGAGCGATCAGCCAATCACAGGCAACGCTCAGCCATTGAATGACAGCTGAGCGCTGCCTGTTATTAGTCACAGCACTCAGCCATTCATTGAATTCATGAATGGTAGAGTGCTGCCTGTGATTGACTTAGCTCTCAGCTAATCAGACTAGCGCTTTCTGGGGGTGGGAATTTTTCAATCCCCGGCCTGAAGTAACACAGAAAAAGACTGCCGTGCCGGAAGGCTCTTGCACACTGAACGCCGTTAAGGAAATTCAAAAAGCACGTGATAGGATTTTTATTTCAAATTCCCCCTAAATAAAAATTCTACAATACATTATATGTAACCTAAAATGATGTTACACCCCTAGCTACCGATTGGCTCAAGAGCCTAAGGTGCTAAAGTGGATTTCTGTCTGAAGCGGCTGCCGCTCAGCTCAACCGCTGTGACATCAGGTACCCGTCTGTTCCCCCTGGCCCGGTGCTCTGCCCTCCCTGCTGTCCTTCTCCTGCTATATTTAGCCGCTGCGTATGACTGACTGTCCCCTGCCGCAGTTGGCTCCCTGGTGTTCTACTACTGTGTGCGGGCTTGGAAAGTTGACCTCCTTATATCCTGATAGGATCCGGTCTTGTTCTTCATACAGAAGGAGGCCTAAAAGGATCAAACAAAACAGTCCGGTGATATAACTCATTGAAAAGGTGACGCCAGGCTATCAGACTTCTCTGTTGCAGTTTCCTCACAATGCACAACGCAGATTTGTTGTACAAGTAATTATATAATCTTAAAGGCACACTTCACCTTGTGCTTTGGCTTAGCTCTTTCAGGCACTTGAGATGCGACCCAAAATAGTTGGAAGTGGGACTAAGGAGCCCTTGCATAGGAAATGGAAAAAAAGTTTCCCATCTGGTAGTGAATGTGAAGACTTGGAAGCTATTTTAAAGACTATGGGCACTTTTGGGGCCATTTTCTTTCACTTAAAGTGTACCTAAGTTTTCTAAAATATAATAGGTTGTCCTTATTTGCTACTGTTTGCATATTTTTCTTTCGAAGCTGCTGGGAGCCAACTGCTGATATGACTTTTATACACTCCACGTTCAGAAAATAGCAGATTCTGGTCTCTATGAATCGTGCTATCATAGAGGACTGTGTATAGAAAGCAACAGACCGCATAGGGAAGGGGGCTAGGGACTGGGGGGCGAGAGGGTTTAGAAAGGGTTAACAGAAGAAGCGACAAGGGGAGGGGTTGGGAGGAAAGGAAGTGTAGAGAGGAAGGGGAGGAGTCGGCAGTCCACGAGGAGAAGAGTCAGAGAGAAGACGCGTGGATCCATGCTACCTTGGATTACAATTATAAAGAACAAGAATCTAGCTTTGTGGATCGGAGAATTACTGACCCTGCAGTTCCAGAAAACCGGGCAGCCTGTGAAAGAAGCCGCGGCAAGCAAGGACGAAGACACAAGACAGTGAACGCTGCAAGCAAGGACCAAAGACCCAAGACGGAGGACGCTGCAGACAAGGAAAGGAAGACCCAAGATAGAGGTTGCTGCGAGTTAGGACCAAAGACCCAAGACAGAAGAACCAGTGAAGGCGGCATGGAGCAACTGATGCAGCAAATAAAGGACGCCGTGGCCAGCCAAGGACCGCAATGGCTGCTGCAGATGGCCGCGGAAGTGAGTGCCGCATCATCGGGAGAAGCCCCCCCGGACAGGAATATCCCAGAGCCGGTTCCCGCACCGGAGCCCCGCGGGAGACCCATTAGAAGACGCCTCCCCCCCTGCCAGGCTGAGCCCAAGTCCGGCCGCGAAGAAGGGGGGAAGAGGAGGGAGCCCGGCAAGCAGAAGACCTGGTGGGAGCGTTTTGGCGCGGTCGCAGCGCAAAGGGCAGAGGAACAGTCGGGGCGCACGTGGGAGCGGCGCCGAAGTGCCGCGGATGAGTGAATCGGGACTTACCGGGATGTCGGAGATCGGCGGTGGTAAGTCCAGCGCGGGTGGGGGGTCCCCTGCGGCTGTCCGACAGGCGGCTGGGGGACAGCCGTTGCAGACTGTGAGTGGAGTCGGTGGAGGGCGGAGGGATCCGCGGCCGGGAAGTAGTCCCGGCGGAGAAGCGCTAATTTACCGCAGGAGCAGCGGGGGCTATGGGAGCGAGTCCCTGTACAGCCCGGAGCCGGAGGAGTCATGGATGAGCAGGCAAAGGGGCCGAACGGCCTCCGGAGGAGCCGTTGAAAGCGCGCGCCCGGTGCTTAGGAGCGGGGGGGTGGAAAGGGGGAGGGGGGGGAGAGAGAGTAGTGGGGGTAGTAGCAGCAGCAGCAGCAGCGTGGAGCAGGCCGTTCGCGGGCTTTCTCACCCAACGCAGCGGGACGTAGCGTCCCAGGCAGAGGTGGCTGTTAGCAAGCGACACAGGGCATATGCAGCAGGTAGATATAGAGCGCCTTATGGGGGGGGACATGTGAGAAAGAATGCCTATCATCAGAGTATCTCTCACATGAACGTTAGGGAGGAGGGGGCGGAGCTGGGTATGCAGGTCAGGAGGGAGCGAGTGTTGCCAGGGCCAGGTGCAACGGGCGGGGGAAAAGGGGGTAGGTGCGCACAATCTAGCTCTTCGGCGCCATCTTCAGGCGACTAATGCGCAAGCTGCGGGAGAACCCCTCGTGCGGGGCAGCACAAGCGTACAGAAGTGGGTCGGGACACCAGCGGGCGTAGCAGCCAAGTGGTGGAGGCTTGGGCTCCGCGGTCCACTTTTCATGTATTCCCGGCTTCTTCCGCAGATAGTATGCGAGCCGGTCGTAGCAGCAGGCAATGCGAGGCGATTGCAGCCTGCGGGGCTTCAGACGTACGGAGCCCTGAAAGCCGTGGTGTCGCTCACGATAGAGTTCAGGTACGACACGCGGCCCAAAGCCCAATGGTCCACAGAATGAGACCACCCGCCCCCGTTTATCCCTTGGCAAGACCGGAGGACAGCAGAGCGGGTGAGTCAACATGTGCAAAAGTCTGGGGCACTGCATCGCCCGGTGATAATGATTTTTATGGTAGCGCTAAAGGCGCTGGTTAAGCAATTTGATAAGAAAGGACTACCAGTGTCCTATGTGCATCCAGGGAGTCAAGGCTCGCCTGAGGTTGGTCTGTTGGCTCACGCACCCGGGGCTTCGTCCGTAGAGGCGAGCGGGACAAGCGAAGAGCTTGGAAAAGATGGTTTGCGGTTTGCGGATTCACTATTTTGTGGTGTGGCTCCGCTGGGCGTTGGCCTCGCGGAAGATGTTTTGGAGAAAATAAGAAACGGTGTGTATGTGGATATCTGGTCATTGTTGTCCGTGGAACATGTCGCTGTGGATAAAGAGCGTTTTTCGGAGCGTGGCGTCGACAAAAAACCAAGAATCGCTAAAACTTTCAGTAATTGGTTGCAAGCGATTCTGACCTTAGCACATGTTGTTTGTCAGCAGTATCCGCAAAAAGGTCCGGAACTGCTGGTGTACATCAACACGATACACAGCGCCTACAAGCTGCACGGAGGTGCGGCTTGGTGGCGTTATGACGAAGATTTTCGTCGACGCATTTCCGGGGTGAAGAATGTCAGTTGGGCCACTAAGGCGACTGACGCCTGGATTCAGTTAATCCTGGCACAAAAACCTCCCAAATCGTTTTTTCCAGGAACCACCACAGGAGCCAGCTCGGGACAGCAGGCACCTGTGGTGCACAAGCCATCGGGTTCCTGCTGGGCTTTCAACGAAGGCCATTGTCGGTTCCTCGCGTCATGTAAATTTCGGCACGAGTGTTCTTTCTGCGGAGGAGCACACGCAGCGGTGCGTTGCTTCAGACGCCAGAAGACATCGTCGGTTGCGGGCGTGCCCGCGGCTGGGAACAACCCCAGTGAGCGTACAGTACCTGGATTGGTGGTTCGCCAGGTATCACAGGAAGCAGGAGGCAAGCCTACTTAAAGCGGGTTTTACCTCTGGCTTTCTTATTCCCCACACCTCGGTTTCGGCTCTTACACTTAGTCCCAATTTAAAATTGGCTCGCGACAACAAGAGTTTGGTGATGGATAAGCTGCTTAAGGAAGTAGAACTGGGTCGCATGGCGGGTCCTTTCAGGGAGCCGCCGTTTGAGAATTTGCGGGTTTCTCCATTGGGGTTGGTCCCGAAAAGGGAACCTGGCAAGTTCCGGCTTATCCATCATCTGTCTTTCCCAACGGGTGACTCGGTCAACGATGGGATCTCAAAAGAGCAAACTGCGGTGTCATACACGTCTTTCGACAGGGCGGTAGAATTGGTACGGCAGGCGGGTCCCGGAGCTTTGCTGGCCAAGGCGGATATTGAATCGGCCTTCCGGCTGCTCCCGGTACACCCGGATTGTTTTCATCTTTTGGGTTGCCGGGTTGACGGGTTGTTTTTTGTGGATCTGTGCCTGCCCATGGGTTGCTCCATCTCGTGCTACTATTTCGAGGTTTTCAGTTCCTTTTTGGAATGGATGTTGAGATTCGAGACGGGCATCTCATCGGCACTGCACTATTTAGATGATTTCCTGTTCGTCGGTCCAGCAGGGTCAGAGATATGCGGTTTGCTACTTGCGTCATTTCAGGCTCTGATGGAAAAGGCGGGGGTTCCGCTGTCGCGGGAAAAGACGGTCGGTCCTTTGTCGTGCCTCACCTTTTTGGGCATAGAGATAGACTCTTGCGAGATGGTTTTTCGGTTGCCAGAGGATAAAGTTCTAAGGTTGCGTCAAGTGGTGGAGACGGTTGGCGGTTCGCGAAAAGCTACACTGCATCAGTTTCAGGTTTTGACGGGCTTGCTGAATTTTGCTTGTAGGGTCATTCCTATGGGCCGCCCGTTTGCCAGGCGCCTGTCGCTGGCCACGGCGGGGGTTAAAGAGAAGCATCATTTCATAAGAGTTACAAAAGGTATTCGGGCAGACCTGCACGTGTGGCGGATTTTTCTCCAGGCTTTCAATGGTCAGGTGATCTGCCAATCGGCGGAACTGGCGAACGAGAGCCTGTCCCTTTTCTCGGACGCGTCGGGCGCATGCGGTTTCGGAATCATACTGGAGAACAGTTGGTGTAACGCTCCTTGGCCGGGGGAGTGGGTGTCCAAACGATGGGTAAAGAACATTGCGTTACTGGAAATTTTCCCCCTGTTGGTGGCCATGGAAATTTGGGGAGCGAGATTGAAGGATAAAAACATATGTTTTTGGTCGGATAATCAGACGGTGGTGAGAGCTGTGAACAAGCAGTCTTCCTCGTCTGGTTTGGTTTTGGCGGTCCTTCGTCAATTGGTGTTGAGATGTTTGCGGTGCAACGTAAAATTAAAGGCAAGACCCGTGCCAGGTATATTTAATAGAACTGCTGACGCTCTTTCTCGTTTCCAGATGGAGAGCTTCAGGGAGCTGCACCCGACAGCGGACGTCGAGGGGGTACGTTGCCCGGCTTTCTTGTGGGGGATAGTAGAAGAGAGCTCCTAATGCTGATTCGCAGCTCAGTTGCGGAATCGACATGGAGGCGGTATAGTAATATCTGGACAGCATGGATAGCGGCAGCGGGGGGGGGTATTTCCCGACGAAGAGCAGGCGAGATCGGTGACGCTAGATACTCTAACGGGCTTGCGAAAACGGGGACGCGTCGGCGGACGCGTCACGGAAGCACCTGACGGCGATCGCATTTTTGCTTAAGCTTCATGGCGCTCGCGATGTCACAAAAGATTTCGTTTTTGGACAGATAATCAAAGGTTGGAAGAAAGAGAAGTCGTCTAGAGACGGTAGACGACCTATAACTTTTGAATTATTGGGTGCAATGTTGGAAGGGTTGGATTTGGTCTGCAGTAACGAGCAGGAGGTAAGGTTGTTCCGGGCAGCTTTTTCGTTGGCCTTTTTTGCGGCGCTGCGGCTGGGGGAGCTAGTATCCCCTAGCAGGACTAGACAGGGCGGCCTGCTTTTCGCGGACGCCCTAGTCGGCGAACAGGATGTGAAGCTATGCATCAGGAAGTCCAAGACGGACGTCTATGGCGCAGGCGAATGGCTGCGTATAGCAGCTATAGGGTCAGCATGCTGCCCGGTGGCTCTGCTGAGAGATTTCATAAAAACGCATAGAGGAGCGGGTCCTCTGTTAGCGCACGCGTCAGGCTCCCCGCTGACGAAGTTTCAGTTCAGGGCAGTCATGCGCACATGCCTGTCCAAGCTAGGTTTTGAGCCAAGTGAGTTTGGAACGCACTCGTTTCGGATTGGCGCAGCGACGTCAGCTTTTGCGTGCGGACTCAAGGGAGAAGAGGTGAAGAGGGTGGGTCGGTGGAGGTCGGAGGCCTACAGGTCTTATGTCCGACCGGATCTAAGAGTTTTGTAAACTTAGGATTATTAAGTTAGTTTGGTTGGTGTTTTCTTTTGTTTTTCCTTTACAGTAGCAGGATGGACGGTTTGGTTGGTCGGCCATTCATATATTTATTGGGCCGAGAGGAGAGCGAGGGCACGGCCCATGGGGGCGAACTTGGGACTACAAGAAACGCAAGTGAGATGGCACGGTATTAGGGGTTTGCACTGGGCCAGGCTGCTCCGTGAAGTCCTGTATATCAGCAGATGGTCTCCGGAAAGGGTGATTCTGGTGATTCATGCCGGAGGCAATGATTTAGGGAAAATGAAAGTAGCGGAGCTAACGGCACTAATAAAAGAAGATATGGTTCGTTTTAAAGAGTTTTTTTAAGGATGTTATACTGGTGTGGTCAGACATCGTGGCGAGGAGATTCTGGAGGGAAGCAAGAGACGCGGAGGCCATCGAGAAGGTGAGAAGAAGTGTTAATTTCAAGATGTCGAAATTCGTTAAATCTTTAGGCGGAGTGGCAGTAAGACATTGGGAGCTGGAGAGGAGGGAGCCGGGTATGCTGAGGTGCGACGGGGTGCACCTCAGCGACATCGGGATGGATACTTTCCTGTCAGGATTGCAGGACGGGGTGGAGGCGGCTTTGTCGCTGGCATGTGGGGGGCGGAATGCAGCGTACACGCTGCATCCTTCGTGGCGTTAGTTGGACTTTCCATGCCAGCGGAAAAGGAAGGCGTTTACAGGCCGTTTAGGGGCTTTCTCACACCTGGTGCTGTTGATTGGACTTTGACTCGTTACGAGACTTTTAGGCATGGGAAGAAATAGGAGAGAAAATTAATAACGTTCGGTTAATAAAAAGTTAATAAAGCTGTGGCCTTCCCACAAAAGTTTACGCCAGCAAGGTATATTGTGTTTTTTATTATTATGTTGCGCCGTTACTATTTAGTATCTTATTATTACGTTGGAGCAAGTTATAAGGTAAGAGGTAGTCCCCCCAGTCTAGAAAGCAACAGACCGCATAGGGAAGGGGGCTAGGGACTGGGGGGCGAGAGGGTTTAGAAAGGGTTAACAGAAGAAGCGACAAGGGGAGGGGTTGGGAGGAAAGGAAGTGTAGAGAGGAAGGGGAGGAGTCGGCAGTCCACGAGGAGAAGAGTCAGAGAGAAGACGCCCGCCCTCTGGTCAGAGGGGGAGGATGTGTTCGCAATTTGCGCGGAAGGACTTTTCACTGCGTTTTAAGTCGTCACAGCTGTTGGCGTTAGTTGGACTTTCCATGCCAGCGGAAAAGGAAGGCGTTTACAGGCCGTTTAGGGGCTTTCTCACGCCTGGTGCTGTTGATTGGACTTTGACTCGTTACGAGACTTTTAGGCATGGGAAGAAATAGGAGAGAAAATTAATAACGTTTGGTTAATAAAAAGTTAATAAAGCTGTGGCCTTCCCACAAAAGTTTACGCCAGCAAGGTATATTGTGTTTTTTATTATTATGTTGCGCCGTTACTATTTAGTATCTTATTATTACGTTGGAGCAAGTTATAAGGTAAGAGGTAGTCCCCCCAGTCTAACAGGACTGAGCAGTGCAGATGTGATTTCAGTATCTGTGGGACAGTAAGTCACTCACCATTAGCCACAGCAGTGTGTGTCTCTCTTTTTCTCCTCTTCTTCCTCCCCTTCCTGCATCATTGACTTTAATGGGTAGCATAAGACATCACCCTATTCGGCTTTTTATTCTGTCTTGTTACCTCTGTTACGGATTTCACATTACAACAGTTACAGTTATTGTTGTTACAATTTTTAAAAAGTCAATAGGAATGCATTAGGTGTGTGAAAAGAGCCGTAAAAACGCTATCACTGCATTTTTACAGCGCTTTTCACGCAGGTCAGTTAAGTCACTTACCCAGCAGACTCGGCTGCCCACACAGAATTATTTCCTAGTTACAGAATTCATAAATCCCGCCTCCACAAAGCGCCGGCTCAGCCAATAAATGCTGTGCTTGAAGAACCAATCACAGCCATCACTTTGTGGAGGCGGGATTTATGAATCCTGTAACTAGGAAGTGATCTATTGTGGGTGTCTGAGGGCTTTGTCGGTGTTTTGACTGCTCAAAATACACAGTGAAAACGCAGATAGCAGTGAAGGTCTGAGCAACAATAAGGGTTGGAAGTGTTGGGCTCTCACACACAGATCAGGTAGTCATGCTGTTGTCAAAAGAAGACATCCCCTGAAAATAACCCCTAGCACATCTTTTTGAGCAAAAATTAACATAAGATACTGTCTAATTTTCGGGGAAAAGCGGTAGCGAAGTCTCCATTGAAGTGAATAGGGGGAAGCTGCAGTACAAACCTAGCCACTAAAGTGAGAATGGAGCTGTCTGCTTCCTTCTGAAATTGGCTTAGCACACAACTGTCCAGTGAACAGTCGATCATCAGGAGTCCCAGACGGCGGACACCCCTGATCTACTGCTGATATTCTATGGACAGGTGATCAATAGTTTACAACAGAACTACGCCTTTAACGGGAGCTTATTGGGTCCCTTATTGTCCCCAGCCCATGGACACTACAGTATAGTGATAGACATTGATTTCAGCGGTCCGTCATTTACACTGATTGGTTCAGCCATTTTGGAAAACTTGGGTTGCATGTGTGCAACATGGCTGAGGACAGCCTACTGTGGCCGATTAATAGTTCTATATAAACTGCTCTCCCCAACTTTCCCCGACCCCTACCATTGACTGATGGGTCCCTATGTATGTATAGTCATATGGAGAGACCTGTCAAGTGGCAGGTGAGACCAGTGAGTATGGGGACAAAAAATCGGGCATGTTGAATTCCAACATGCCCAATCCTTCTTTCTACTGTTGGGGGGAGGAAAGGGAGCCTGGGGTCTGGCCAATATGTATGGGAACCTCCACTAATATGACCCAATAAGATGTATCACATTCCTCTCGTAGATGCCGTACTTTAACCCCTTAAATGGGTTCTGTCAGCAAAAAAAAAAATTCTATGCTCACCTGTACCTCACCGGGCCGTTCACCAGACACCTCCTCATCTTCCGATGTCCCACCTGCAGGCTGTATAAAGCAGTGCAGAAGCTGGCAAAGTTCCAGCTCCGCAACTGCCTCGATCAATGCTGGGCGGCAAGTACTTCCGCCTGGCTCAGTGGTCGGCACGTAACGCGTCCCCCTTCCCGGCGCGCATGCACACTCAACGTCGACTCTGGCAGTTAGACGCGGCTGGCGTAGGAGTGACAGATTACGCCGACCACTGACCCTGGGCAGAAGTACTTGCCGACCGGCAGTGGTTGAGGCAGTTGCAGAGCTGGAATTTTGCCGGCTTCTGCATTGCCTTATACAGCTTGCAGGAGGGACATCGGAAGACGAGGAGGTGTCTGGTGAACGGCCCGGTGAGGTACAGGTGACTATAGATTTTTTTTTGCTGACAGAACCTCTTTAAGGACACAGCCTATTTTGGCGTTGAGGACGCAACAATTTTTGGGGGATTTTAATCTGCACTTTTCAAAAGCAATAACTTTTTTATTTTTTCATGGACGGAGCTCTGTGGGAGCTTGTTTTTTGATTGTGTATGCGTACCATTTTGGGGTACATACATCTTTTTTGATCAATTTTATTGCTTTTTTGGGGAGGCAAAATGAAAAAAATAAGCATTTTGCCTCAGTTTTTTAGGGTTTTTTTACATTTTTTGCTGTGCAGGATAAAAAGTGTCTTCAATTTGGTTTGCGAGTCGTTACAGATACAATGATACCAAATATGTAGGATTTTAATGAAAAAAAACATTTTTCATACTAATAGGGGGAAAAGCACCAAAAAAGTAAAGTTTTCTTTTACCTTATTTTTATTTTGACACTGTTTTGATCTTTTTTTTACACTATTTGTGTTCTTGTGGGGGACTTGTACCATAGCTGTGATGATCACTATGATAAAGCATTGCAGGACTGTCCTGCAATGCCTTATCGCTTGTTATAGAGATCATAGGCACTGGCATTGCAGGATGCCTGTATCTGGCGTCCTGTTGCCATGGTAACCCGATGGCCCTCCGTGATTACATAGCCCACTCCCTCTGTGAACCCTTTACATGCCACAATCTACATAGATCGTGGTAGGAAAGCGGTTGACAGCGGGGCTCCCGCTGCCAGATAGCGCGGGATCTCTTCTGATCTCACACTATCCCCAGTGCATAACTGTACATCCTGTTGCGTTAAGTACCCCTCTGCCAGGACCAGAGGCGTAACTTGAAGCTCCTGGGCCCCAATGCAAAACCTGTAACAGGGCCCTCACCTATAATGCTTTATTCATAGTACTGGGCTCCCTATATGGAGAAGAGGGGCCTTATGGGCTCCCCAAGGATCCTGGGCCCGGGTGCAACCGCATCCCCTGCATCCTCTATAGTTACGCCCCTGGCCAGAACGTACAGTTACGCCCTGTGACGTTAAGGGGTTAAAGAGGTCTGCCCTGGTAAAACAAAACTCTTTGAAGACATGACTTCTGGTTTGGAACATCCATGTGTGAGATGTTACTGGTTGGCATTGTAAAATCTGTGCGTGGGCCCTCAACTATCGAGCATCATTAATAGTTCTGGCAGGTTCCTATGGGACAAAGATTTGCAACTCCTATGGTGGTTCCGCTGCTGAACGCGGTCAATTAAGAGTAGCAGATCTGAATGTTGCACATATTAACATTATGGACGCCTTCCTCAGATAGCCGGTGTCCTTGTTAGTATGACCCTTCATGTGGTGCAATTTATAAAATAACTCTACTAATAATCTTTGGATTTGCACAGCTCAACAGAAGTATTTGGCATTTTATATGTGGAGGAGAACCAAAATGCATTTATCTTTTTGGATATATTGTCTACCTGCCCACATACACAGCAAAGCACATAACCAAGTCCACTCAGTGAGGATTTATGTTTTGTGCCTGGTAGGAAGATAATGGGGGGAATAAATGAGTGTGGTTTGTAGAAAAAAAAGTCCTTCGTCCCCTTCTGTAGATCCATCATACAGATGTGTAAAGCCCCATTTACACGCAACGATTATCACTCAAAATTCGGTCAAACAATGGCATATGAGCAAAAATCGAGTGTAAACGCTACCATCATTTACTTTTTGGCTGAACAATGATTTTAAGGTGAGTTTAGGAGAGAGAGGTAACACAGACCGCACGCTGTGTGCTCCGCGGGAGTCAGAGATTACAATGTATTCAGCCAACAGCCAATGCGAGAACATTGCGGTTATGTGCAGAGCTCAGACAACATGCTGTGCTCTGCAAACAGCTCCCAGGGGTTCGTTTACACGCAAATGAAGATTATAAAGTGCTAATGGACATTAGTGTCCATTAGCACTTTATGAAAAACAATCGCTAAAACTGTAAATTTTTCAGTTGTGTAAAAGATTGTCTTTGCGCGTAAATGGGCCTTAAGCCACAAATTTGTTGTTTGGAAGAAACAGCGATAACATTTTCGGTTAATGTGTCCTTGGAGTGCTGTGTAATGAAATTTAAATTGCATAGCAAGACCACCCGGACCCTTCATTTATTGAAAGCTGCTGAGATGCATTGTTTTTATTTTACTGGTTACCAGAACAGTTAATTCAGTGTGCAACGGGTGCTCCGCTAATACCTGTTGAGCAGGTAACATGAATACATGGTATTTGAGGGCTTACACAGGGGAGGATTGCTATAAGGCTCCTATGTGCATTAGGTTTTACCCAGATATAGAGTATTGGTGTCCGGCTAACAGAGGGACCTAAAGATGCAAGCTATATAAAAGGGGGTATTCCAGTCTGAAGCCTTTATCACCTATCTGCTGGATAGGTGAGGGTCCAACCATTGGGAAGAGAGAACTCCAGTCCTTGTTCCCCTTCCCCAACCACGCGGGTTTCCAGCTAAAGTTTAAGTAGACCCATTGTCAAGCACGAGCCGTACCGCTTTGTTCCAAGTCTACCGTTGAGCATGACTCACTGCATAATGTTTAATTTCTTCTGTGATGATTCTGCAAGGAACTTGAAAACCTAGGGTACGTTCACACAATGGAATCCGACACGTGATTTTCTGTGCAGATTCCTCCTCTAAAACGGCCATAGAAATCCATGGCTCTTCTGCTGCGGATGTTGCCACAGAGCCACATGTGGTCCTAGCCCTGTCAATGGACATAATCTGCATGCAGAACTTCTGATGCAATTCTGCAAGGATCGCCTTACGAAGTGACATGACGTATGGAGCTTAGCCACAGATTTCTGCTTCGGTTTTAGAGGTGGAATCCGTGAAGAATACTCCATGTTGATCACATGGCGTGATTTCGCAGCGCGTTTAAGTGCAGATTCTGCACCCAAATATTCTGTAAAATCTGCACCGTTATAGCATGCTATGGAAATCCGCACTAGAGTTCACACAGCGTGTATTTTTAGGCATATGGATTTTGAAATCCACATTTGCGAAAAAAAAGAATTGACGCGTCAGTTTCTGTACCGGAAACCATGTTGGGTGGTCACATAAGAATATGTCCTTGGGCTAAATCCACATGTGGATCCACATGAAAATCCACAGCTGGACTGTGAGATCTGCCCTGAAATAAATAGTTATTTCTATGTCGGAAAAAACATTTTCCTGGGTGGATCTGACCATAATGAGTCTGCATGAACAAGCCCTTACTGCCAGTTTCCTCCACATATGACAGCTGATGGCTGGGGATTCCAGCAGAAATAACACTGTTGGCTTATTAGCAAGGGATCTTTCTAACGAGGGTTGTCCAAAGAAGAAATCCACTTTAAGGTCTCATGTCCACAAGTGGATTGGAATCTGCATGCGAATTTCCGCATCGGAACACCTGCAGAAACTATTTGTGGGAGATGACGGATGTAATAGTTTTTCCACTTAGATCATCTGCACGGAAAAAAATCCGCAACCCCCACCTTCCAGCCTTTTCCCCACCTCCCTAATTGATTTTAACCTTCAAATCCGTAGTGGATCCACAATTCTATTTGCGTATGCACTGCACATCGTACGCACCTGTTGACATCCGCACGGAATCCACACTGAATGAAGCATGCTGCGATTTGTTTTCCGCACCAAACAGTCCGCAGATCAAATCCGCATGCGTAAATTCAGTTGCAGATGCCAATGCTTCCCCATGGTAACTTTGAATTGGGCAGGTTTGCTTTGTATTGTGCCACCACAATATTCCAACCACATTTATTTTGTCCGCGGGGGCTTCCAGAGGTTTTCTTAACCGGACTAACATTTCACTATTTGGAGTGATGCATGCAGAATAAATATGGAGGAAGACTGTAGGAAATTAGACATTCTGTTGTAGAAATTTGCAGTAAATCCACAAAGTGCTTCTGGCCTAAAAGAGGACAAGTAGCTGCTTCTCGTAGGTGACAATCCCATCAAGAACTAGGCTGGCCGCCTGCTGATCTTGTCTTAAAACATCTTCTTGTTCTACTTGGATGACAACAGCCCATATTCCATGAATTGGAGAAAAGCATATAATTAAACCACACACACGTCCCAATCAGACTCCGGCTGCTCAGCTTTTTTTTAAACTGTTTTTAGGAACAAACAGTTTGGAAGCAGAGAGCCATTAATGGTGCGAACACTGAACGGTTTCATAAGAATAAGCTGTAGACACGTCTGGTTTTAGAAAAAATCATTTTTATTCAAGCAGTTAGCAGATGTTTTATGATTTTAATAGGTATTCTAGCTAAAAACATTAAAGAGTTCCAACAAGGTATCTCTTATCTATGGGATAGGGGATAACTAGCTGATCGGTGGCGGTCCGACCACTGGAGCCCCCACGGATCACAAGAACAGGGGCCTGGTCAGTACCCGTAGATGGAGGTTACCCTGTTGGAACTTGAATACCCCTTTTAAAACATTACCAAATTTTAAATATAAATGTTCCATGCACACCCTCCCTCCCTATCCCACAAACCCTCACCACTTCCCTCTATCCCATAAACCCCCACCACCTCTCTTCCTATCCCACAAACCCCCCCCCCCACCTCCCTCCCTATCCCACAAACCCCGCCCCTCCCCCCATATAACCTCTTGAACTTAACGTCAAATTCTTTACTATTACATTTTCTATAATGCTAAATTCCTGTAACATTGTTGCGTTCGGAATTGCCTGTTCAGCAACTGCACTACCACAGCCAGACTTGGCGCTGGCTACTCTGGGTAGCAGAGGTTAGGAACCGCAGGTTTTCACCCTTTAACCCCTGTACAGGGATCTGGACTTCGCTGCTACGAATCCTTAGGTTGCATCTCCAGAGTAGTCGCTGACTGGTGGAGCAAACGGGCAACAAAGAAAACAACAAGCCCTGGAGTCAGTACTGGGTAATCAGTATAAATGAGCATAAGGCCAAATCAGATTTAGCAAACAGAATCTGGATCAGTGAGTAAAACTACTTGCCATGATTGTTCCTCAAGGGCACTAAGCGGGAGGACTATTATTATTGGGGATGCACTATTATTGAGGCCACTAAGGGAGTGCACCATTACTATTGGGGCCACTATCATTGTGCACTTTTATTTTTGGAGACATTATTACCATTGGGGCCACTATTTGGGGCACTATTGCTATTGGGGCCATTAAGGTAGCGTGCTATTGCTATTGGGGCCATGAAGGGTGGGCGCTATTACTATTGGGGTCATTAAGGGGGTGCACTATTGCTATTGGGACCATTAAGGGGACGCACTATTGCTATTGGGGCCATTAAGGAGGTGCACTATTGCTAGTGGGGCCATTATGGGAGTACATTATCGTTATTACTGTCATTAAGGGGGCGCGCTATTAATATTGGGGCCATTAAGGGGGCACACTATTGCTATTGAGGCCATTAGGGGGGCACACTATTGCAATTGGGGCCATTAAGGGGGTACATTATCGCTATTACGGTCATTAAGGGGGCACACTATTGCTATTGGGGCCATTAAGGGTGAATAATATTACTTTTGGGGCCGTTAAAGGGGCGCACTATTGCTATTGGGGCCATTAAGGGGGTGCACTATTGCTATTGGAACCATTATGGGGGCGCACCATTGCTATTGGCGTCATTAATGAGGTGCACTGTTGCTATTGGGGCCATTAAGGAGGCGCACTATTGCTATTAGGGCCAATAAGGCAGCGTACTATTGCTATTGGGGGCATTAAAGGTGCGTACTATTACTATTGGGGCCATTAAGTGGACGCACTATTGTGATTGAGACCATTAAGGGGGTGCACTGTTGCTATTGGGGCCATTAAGGGTGCGCATTATTACTATTGGGGGCATTAAGGTGACGCACTATTGCTATTGGGGCCATTAAGGGGGTGCACTATTGCTATTGGGGCCATTATGGGGGTACATTATCGCTATTACGGTCATTAAGGGGGCACACTATTGCTATTAGGGCCATTATTGGGGTGCACTATTGCTATTGGGGCCATTAAGGGGGCATAATATTACTTTTGGGGCCGTTAAAGGGGTGCACTTTTGCTATTGGGGCCATTAAGGGGGTGTACTATTGTTGTTGGAACCATTAAGGGGGTGCAGTATTGCTATTGGGGCCATAAATGAAGCGCACTATTGCAATTGCGACCATTAAGGAGGCACACTATTGCAATTGGGGCCATTAGGGGCTAACCTGTTGGAACCAGAAAGCCCCTTTAAACATTACCAAATTTTAAATATAAATATCCCATACACACCCTCCCTCCGTATCTCACAAACCACCACCACTCCCCTTCCTATCACACAAACCCCCACCACCTCCCTCCCTATCCCACAAACCACCACAACTCCCCACCCTATCCTATAAACCCCCACCACCTCCCTCCATATCCCACAAACCCCGACCCTTCCCCCATATAACTTCTCAAACTTAACTTCTAATTCTTTACTACCACATTTTCTATAATGCTAAATTCCTGTAACATTTTTGTGTTCTGAATTGCCTGTTTAGCAACTGCACTACCACAGCCAGACTTAAGGGGACGCACTATGGCTATTGGGGCCATTAAGGAGGTGCACTATTGCTAGTGGGGCCATTAAGGTAGTGCGCTATTGCTATTGGAGCCATTAAGGGTGCGCACTATTACTATTGGGGTCATTAAGGGATGCACTATTGCTATTGGGACTAATGAGGGACGCACTACTGCTATTGGGGCCATTAAGAGGGCGTACTATTGCTATTGGGGCCATTAAGGGGGTGCACTATTGCTATTGGGGCAAATAAGGGGGCGCACTATTGCTATTGGGGCAATTAGGGAGGCACACTATTACTATTAGGGCCATTAAGGGGGCGCACGATTGCTATTGGGGCCCTTATGGGGGTACATTATCGTTATTATGGTCATTAAGGGGGTGCACTATTGGGGCCATTAAGGGTCAGTAATATTACTTTTGGGGCCATTAAAGGGGCGCACTATTGCTATTGGAACCATTAAGGGGGCGCACCATTGCTATTGGGGCCATTAATGAGGCGCACTATTGCTATTAGGGCCATTAAGTGGGTGCACTATTGCTATTGGGGCCAATAAGGGGACGTACTACTGCTATTGGGGTCATTAAAGGGGCGCACTATTGCTATTAGGGCCATTAAGGGGGCGCACTATTGTTATTGGGGCCTTTAAGGGGGCGCACTATTGGTATTGGGGCCATTAAGGGGGTGCACTTTTGCTATTGGAACCAATAGGGGGGCGCACCATTGCAATTGGTGCAATTAATGAGGCGCACTGTTGCTATTGGGGCCCTTAAGGAGGCGCACTATTGCTATTAGGGCCATTAAGTGGGTGCCCTATTGCTATTTGGGCCAATAAGGCAGCGTACTATTGCTATTGGGGGTCATTAAAGGTGCGCACTATTGCTATTGGAACCATTAAGGGGGCGCACTATTGCTATTGGAGCCATTAAGGGGGCGCACCATTGCTATTGGTGCCATTAAGGAGGCGCACTATTGCTATTAGGGCCAATAAGGGGATGTACTACTGCTATTGGGGTCATTAAAGGGGCGCACTATTGCTATTAGGGCCATTAAGGGGGCACACTATTGTTGTTGGGGCCTTTAAGGGGGCGCACCATTGCTATTGGTGCCATTAAGGAGGCGCACTATTGCTATTAGGGCCATTAAGTGGGTGCACTATTGCTATTGGGGCCAATAAGGGGATGTACTACTGCTATTGGGGTCATTAAAGGGGCGCACTATTGCTATTAGGGCCATTAAGGGGGTGCACTTTTGCTATTGGAACCATTAAGGGGGCGCATCATTGCTATTGGTGCCATTAATGAGGCGCACTGTTGCTATTGGGGCCATTAAGGAGGCGCACTATGGCTATTAGGGCCATTAAGTGGGTGCCCTATTGCTATTTGGGCCAATAAGGCAGCGTACTCTTGCTATTGGGGATCATTAAAGGTGCGCATTATTACTATTGGGGGCATTAAGGTGATGCACTATTGCTATTAAGGCCATTAAGGGGGCGCACTACTGCTATTGGGGCCATTATGGGGGTACATTATCACTATTACGGTCATTAAGGGGGCACACTATTGCTATTAGGGCCATTATTGGGGTGCACTATTGCTATTGGAACCATTAAGGGGGCGCAGTATTGCTATTGGGGCCATTACTGAAGCGCACTATTGCAATTGGGACCATTAAGGAGGCACACTATTGCAATTGGGGCCATTAGGGGCTAACCTGTTGGAACCAGAAAGCCCCTTTAAACATTACCAAATTTTAAAAATAATTATCCCATACACACCCTCCCTCCGTATCCCACAAACCACCACCACTCCCCTTCCTATCCCACAAACCCCCAGCACCTCCCTCCCTATCCCACAAACCACCACAACCCCCCTCCCTATCCCACAAACCATCACAACCCCCCTCCCTATCCCACAAACCACCACAACCTCCCTCCCTATCCTATAAACCCTGCCCCTCCCCCATATAACCTCTCGAACTTAACTTCTAATTCTTTACTACCACATTTCCTATAGTGCTAAATTTCTGTATCATTGTTGTGTTCGGAATTGCCTGTTCAGCAACTGCACTACCACAGCCAGACTTGGCGCTGGCTACTCTGGGTAGCAGAGGCTAGGGACCGCAGGTTTTCACCCTTTAACCCCTGTACAGGGATCTGGACTTCGCTGCTACGAATCATTAGGTTGCATCTCCAGAGTAGTCGCTGACTGGTGGAGCAAACAGGCAACAAAGAAAACAACAAGCCCTGGAGTCAGTACTGGGTGATCAGTATAAATAAGCATCAGGCCCAATCAAGGGCACTAAGGTGGAGCACTATTATTATTGGGGATGCACTATTATTAAGGCCACTAAGAGAGTACACCATTACTATTGGGGCCACTATCATTAGTGCACTATTATTTTTGGGGACATTATTACCATCGGGGCCACTATTTGGGGCACTATTGCTATTGGGGCCATTAAGGTAGCGCGCTATTGCTATTGGGGCTATTAAGGGTGCATGCTATTACTATAGGGGGCATTAAGTGAGTGCACTATTGCTATTTGGACCATTAAGGGGACGCACTACTACTATTGGGGCCATTAAGGGGGAGCACTATTGCTAGTGGGGCCATTATGGGGGGTACATTATCGCTATTACAGTCATTAAGGGGGTGCACTATTGCTATTGGGGCCATTAAGGGTGAGTAATATTACTTTTGGGGCCATTAAAGGGGCGCACTATTGCTATTGGAACCATTAAGGGGGCGCACCATTGCTATTGGCGCCATTAATGAGCTGCACTGTTGCTATTGGGGCCATTAAGGAGGCGCACTATTGCTATTAGGGCCATTAAGTGGGTGCACTATTGCTATTAGGGACAATAAGGGAGAGTACTATTGCTATTGGGGCCATTTAGGGGGCGCACTATTGTGATTGGGGCCATTAAGGGGGTGCACTACTGCTATTGGGGCCATTAAAGGTGCGCACTATTACTATTGGGGGCATGAAGGTGACGCACTACTGCTATTGGGGCCATTAAGGGGGTGCACTATTGCTATTGTGGCTTTAAGGCGGCACACTATTGCTATTGGGGCCATTATGGGGGTACATTATCGCTATTACGGTCATAAAGGGGGCGCACTTTTGCTATTAGGGCCATAAGGGGGTGCACTATTACTATTGGAACCATTAAGGGGGTGCAGTATTGCTATTGGGGCCATTAAGGAGGCACACTATTGTAATTGGGGCCATTAGGGGCTAACCTGTTGGAACCAGAATACCCCTTTAAACATTACCAAATTTTAAATATAAATATCCCATACACACCCTCTCTCCGTATCCCACAAACCACCACCACCCCCCTTCGTATCACACAGACCCCCACCACCTCCCTCCCTATCCCACAAACCCCGACCCTTCCCTCATATAACCTCTTGAACTTAACTTCTAATTCTTTACTACCACATTTTCTATAATGCTAAATTCCTCTAACATTTTTGTGTTCTGAATTGCCTGTTTAGCAACTGCACTACCACAGCCAGACTTGGCGCTAGCTACTCTGGGTAGCAGAGGCTAGGGACCGCAGGTTTTCACCCTTTAACCCCTGTACAGGGATCTGGACTTCGCTGCTACGAATCCTTAGGTTGCATCTCCAGAGTAGTCGCTGACTGGTGGAGCAAACAGGCAACAAAGAAAACAACAAGCCCTGGAGTCAGTACTGGGTAATCAGTATAAATGAGCATAAGGCCAAATCAGATTTAGCAAACAGAATCTGGATCAGTGAGTAAAACTACTTGCCATGATTGTTGTTCAAGGGCACTAAGGGGGAGCACCATTACTATTGGGGACGCACTATTATTGAGGCCACTAAGGGAGTACATCATTACTATTGGGGCCACTATCATTGGTGCACTATTATTTTTGGAGACATTATTACCGTTGGGGCCACTATTGGGGCACTATTGCTAGTGGGGCCATTAAGGAGGTGCACTATTGCTAGTGGGGCCATTAAGGAGGTGCACTATTGCTATTGGGGCCATTAAGGTAGCGAGCTATTGCGGCCATTAAGGGTGCGCGCTATTGCTATTGGGACCTTTAAGGGGACGCACTATTGCTATTAGGGCCATTAAGGAGGTGCACTATTGCTAGTGGGGCCATTAAGGTGGTGCGCTATTGCTAGTGGGGCCATTAAGGGTGCGCACTATTACTATTGGGGTCATTAAGGGGTGCACTATTGCTATTGGGACCTTTAAGGGGACGCACTATTGCTATTAGGGCCATTAAGGAGGTGCACTATTGCTAGTGGGGCCATCAAGGTGGTGCGCTATTGCTATTGGGGCCATTAAGGTAGCGAGCTATTGCTATTGCGGCCATTAAGGGTGCGCGCTATTACTATTGGGGTCATTAAGGGTGTGCACTATTGCTATTGGGACCTTTAAGGGGACGCACTATTGCTATTAGGGCCATTAAGGAGGTGCACTATTGCTAGTGGGGCCATTAAGGTGGTGCGCTATTGCTAGTGGGGCCATTAAGGGTGCGCACTATTACTATTGGGGTCATTAAGGGGTGCACTATTGCTATTGGGACTAATAAGGGGACGCACTACTGCTATTGGGGCCATTAAGAGGGCGCACTATTGCTATTGGGGCCAATAAGGGGGTGCACTATTGCTATTAGGGCAATTAAGAGGGCACACTATTGCTATTGAAGCAATTAGGGGGGCACACTACTGCTATTAGGGCCATTAAGGGGGTGCACAATTGCTATTGGGGCCCTTATGGGGGTACATTATCGCTATTATGGTCAATAAGGGGGCGCACTATTGGGGCCATTAGGGTGAGTAATATTACTTTTGGGGCCATTAAAGGGGTGCACTATTGCTATTGGGGCCAATAAGGGGGTGCACTATTGCTATTGGAACCATTAAGGGGGTGCACCATTGCTATTGGGGCCATTAATGAGGCGCACTAATGCTATTGGGGCCATTAAGGAGGCGCACTATTGCTATTAGGGTCATTAAAGGGTCGCACTATTGCTATTGAAATCATTAAGGGGGCGTACTATTGCTATTGGGGCCATTAATAAGGCGCACTATTGCTATTGCGGCCATTAAGGAGGTGCACTATTGCTATTAGGGTCATTAAAGGGGCGCACTATTGCTATTGGGGCGATTAAAGGCGTGCACTATTGTGATTGGGGCCATTAAGGGGGCGCACTATTGCTATTGGGGCCATTAAGGTGGCGCACTATTGCTATTGGGGCCATTAAGGGGGCGAACTATTGCTATTGGGGCTATTTTAGGAGGTGCACTATTGCTATTAGGGTCATTAAAGGGGTGCACTATTGCTATTGGGGCCTTTAAGGGGGCGCACTATTGCTATTGGGGCCTTTAAGGGGGCGCACTATTGCTATTGGGGCAATTAAGGTGGCGCACTATTGCTATTGGGGCCATTAAGGGGGCACACTATTGCTATTGGGGCTATTTAGGAGATGCACTATTGCTATTGGGGCTAAACAAATTGCTATTGTGGCAACCCTAAGTACTAATGACTTATCCAGCAGGAAGTAGCGGCAGGAATGCATCTTCATCTTCACATCGAGCTCCATTTGTCGTCTGATGCGCTGTTTTGCTTCCTGGTGTTGTATGTTTCTGTAGCAAATGGAGGACCCCCTAAGAAGAAATGTAGAAAAGTAATGAGAAAATACCCCAATACAAATATGAGAGAGAATTCAGATGCCTGATCTATGATGTACGACATACGAGCCGCCTGTATGGGGGTGACCCTTTATAGCCGCTGCAGGCCATAGAGTGCAAGCTCTTCTGGTCAGGGTTCTCTTGGTACTCCTGTATTGTCCTCTCGTACAGCACTGTTATAACTTCAGAATAATAGTAATTATATCGCTCCCCTCAGATTTCTCCACTGATCCCGCTGGTTTATGGGATTTGTACTAATCATTTGACGACTTATAAAACACTTCTCTCCGTCCTCTCAGGTTGTTGTTTCTCTTTATGTTCTATCATTTCCCATGTTACTTTGTTGTCTGCTCTCTGTCTACATTTAGGCCCAGTAGCCGCGTGACCGTTTACCAAAATGGCTGCTGCTGCCATGGCAACAGCGCTAACAATGGCCATACTGGCTCAGTGACTGTCGCTATGAATGTAACACATTTGGGGATATGGCTGACAGTGACTTTATGTCCCCCAGGGAATGGGTGTAGTAGGTGGGCTTTTATAGTAGGTGTCCCTAACATTGGGTACCAGGAGGGGCCCCAACAAACCTCGGCCATGATGTACTCGTAGAAATCTTTGACTTGAGTGACAGGAAGCCTAATTCTGATTCTGCCCAATTACGAGCGTACAATACCTTCACGCCGTCAGGGCTTTGTATTCGCTGGTCGTCACGGGTTTCGTCATATTTTACCGTGGCAGATAAATGGCGAATGATCTGTTGTTTTCCATGGTTGGCAGTTGAATATGATGCATCATGGGATATAACAGCTAATCTAACACACAGGGGCGGGGCTTATCTGTTGTGCCAATGGGAGATGTATGACCTCATCTAAAGTCAGTTGCCTTTGTTGCCCATAGCAACGAATCACATCGCAGCTTTCATGGATTACACTGCTGTTCTATCGGTATCATATAGCGCAATTTTTGCAATCTGTTATTAGTCCATAGTCCTGACTGAGGACCCATTACTGCGGAAGAGACTGTTGCTTAGATTATGTGTAACGTACGGCATTGCGGTCTGGATTTGCCCCATTATACGATGTACAGTGCTCGGTAGTCGTTATATACATAATCAGAATTGGATCATTCTCTCCTATTTCTACTATTTCCAGTAATTTGCATTAATCACGTTTTATTTACTTTATGTAATAAAGCTCCTCGCCTTCCAGTTATCGTGTTTTTATTTTATGTTCCGCCTTTTTCCACCTTCTGGCTTATCGGTTCTCTGTTTACATTCAGGTCTACATGCCCTCTCCCTCTAACTGACTGTACTAAAATGGCTGCTGCTACGATGGCAACCATGGTAACAATGCCCATACTGGCTTTCTAACTGTCCCTTGGGAAAGAGAACATTTTTTTTTTTTTGGGGGGGGGGGGGGGGGTCGGTGGAGCGCGCGGGGGGGTTAACTTTGATTGCCTAATTTATCAAATCTGTCCTTGTTGCTCGTAGTAACCAATCGTAGCTCAGCTTTTATTCCTTATATTGCTGAAGTAAAATGAAAGCTGTGCTATGATTGGTTGCTAGGGGCGACAAAGATTTCCGTGCACCCTTTGGAATGGGGGTAGCAGGGGGCTTCCATGGATGTACAGAGTGCTCCCAGTATTGGACACCAGGAGGGGCACCAGCAGACCCTGTCCGGGGTATTTACACCTGAGATGGGGCAGGGAATTAAATCTTTTCCCTTGGTGACAGGAATCCTGACTACAACTACATGTAAGTATGAGCTTCACTGCACCTTCATCTTGGCGGGAGTTCGTTCTTCATACTTTACGGTAACAGATGACTGGCGAACGATCTGTTCTCCTCGGGTGGCAGATGGAAATGATGCGTCACGGAATCTTAACGGCTAGTAGAACACACAGGAGGCGGGGCTTATCCATTGTGAGAATGGGAGATTTATGACACGTTTTAAAGAACATTTGTCTTTGTTGCCCATAGCAACCAATCACAATGCAGCTTTCACTGCACATTCTGCTATTGAAAACTGAAAGCTTTTCTTTCAGAGAGTTTTTGTAAATCTTTCCTAATAATCAATATTATCGTCACGGATGTACTAATCCGGTCTAATAGTGTAAATTCAGACCAGCCAGTCTAACAATCTGCCATATTTATCACCATGTGGAATGCTGGATGATGAATTTGATGCATCCTCAGCCAGCTCTATCTAAGGGTGCCTAAGTTTATGCTTTTGCAATTTTTGTGCAATGTGTTTTTAACATTAGAAAGTCCCATTGACAATCGCGTGAAAAAAACGCAGCGATATTGCAGCATTAAAAAAACGTAAGTGGAAAGGCATCCTCAGGGCTCCTTTCCACTGGCGAGGTAATCGCACGTTTTCAGTGCGATGCAAGACTGCGAGCTCTTGCAAGAAAGTCCCACACATGTTGTTCTATGACAACCTTTCCATTAGCGATGTTTAAGGGCAATCTGCGATGCGAGGATTAAAAATCGCAGCAGGAGGATTGTTTCAGCTTTTTGCCTTTTTCTGTCGCCCATACAGTGCAATGGCAAAACAGATTCTCGCATCGCAACGCAAACGTTTGCGATTTTGCAGCGTTGCGATGCGATTTTAATATTGCGATTTTCTCGCAGCGATATAACTATCGCCAGTGGAAAGGAGCCCTAAGGGTGACTACCCACTACAGTTTTTTTTTCACTGCGAAATTCGCAGCGTTTTTTTTCTGCAGGGGTCTATGGGACTTGTAATGTTAAAATCGCGATCACGCAAAATCGCGATTTCACAGTAGATTGCGATTTTGCGCGATTGCGATTTAAACATTACAAGTCCCACAGACCCCTGCAGATAAAAAAAGGCTGCGAATTTCATAGTGAAAAAAGACCTGTAGTGGTTAGTCACCCTAAGGGTGCGTACCCACTAGCGATATTTTTTCTCAGCGATGCGAGAGCGATGATTATGAAACCAATGATTTTCAATAGTTTTATACTCATTTGCGATTTTTACTCTCAAGCCTCGCAGAGCAGAGAAAAAGTCTGCGATATTGCCCAGTGTTTTCAATGGGGCCGGCGGCAGCAGCTTCAGCCCCATTGAAAACATAGGAAGTACATTATGGACTTTTCAATGGGGCTGGCGCTGCTGAAAACACAATGAGTGATATTGCAGAGTTTTCTCTGCGTTGCCAGGCACTGGCTCTCGCATCGCTAGAAAAAATATCACTAGTGGGTAGGCACCCTAACTTTACACCCCCTATTGTTTAGCTTTCTTTGAGTCTACATTTTGTGGCACATTGTCACATTTAATCATTACTTCTTTCTCACTAAAACACATCCTAGAAGTTACCGGATACTAATAGTTTGTTGACTGATAGACCTAAAAGGATATATGATTAGTATCAGACTATAACTGCTCTGCCACCAGTGCTGCCCCAACAAGGATTAAAAATAATCCAGATATGAATCCTCTGTTGTATAGAATAGTTTTTGCCACCCATGGCAAGCAAGGAGTCATAATTGAGGATTGATTGCCATGACTGGCATAAAATACACTTATTTGTATGTTATTTTTATCCATGTCATACTAATATTGGTATCCAATAACTCCTAGCAAGCGGCTCAGACAGACTTGGTCTTGCATTACATGAGATTGTTTTGCAATAGTTACAAAACCCTCTGCAAAAAAATCTCGAGATAATATACAGTATGTATGTGTACATGCCCGGCTGCTAAATAAATCCTTTAGGCTTTATTGATACCAATATTGGTGTATCTCAATTCAAAAATAGTGGGCTCAAGATCCAATTGGGTCTTAAGCCTCTGGCATATGGTATCCTACGACGGTACTGGTGCATCTTGTCTCCACCAGAACTAGGGGTGGAGACATGGGTTGGCCAGGCTCAGTGACAGGGAAGGGTCAGGTGATACCCCCAGCAGTGGATTGCCTGATGCAAGGAAGGGGCAGGTGACGTCCCCAGCAGTAGATTGCCTGATGCAGGTGTGCTCTTTGCCCGCGTTCCCCTCCTGCTTCCTGTAAGTGTCCCTCTGCCGGCTGCTGCTACTTTCCCAGGTGTACTAACATCATTTTCCCTCCCAGCTCCTTTATCTCACCACGGCGCTGTCCCTTGTGCCGTTGCGGCTCCTGCACTGTAAGGGCTCATGTCCACGGGGAAAATATGATTTAAGATCCGCAGCGGATCTCCCGCATGCGGATCCGCATCCCATAGGGATGCATTGACCACCCGCGGGTAGATAAATACCCGCGGATCGTCAATAAAAGGGATTTTAAAAAAAATGGAGCATGGAAAAATCTGGACCATGCTCCATTTTCGTGCGGGTCTCCCGCGGGGACGGCTCCCGCGGGCTTCTATTGAAGCCTATGGAAGCCGTCCGGATCCGCGGGAGACCTAAAATAGGAATTTAAAGTATTTACCATCCGTAGCGGACCGGGAAGGTCTCCTCTTCCTCACGGCCGCATCTTCCTTGCTTCGGCTCGGCGGATGTGCCCGGCGCATGCGCGCGGCACGTCGACATCGTGCCGGCGACGTGCCGCCGGCGTCAGGAATTCATCCGCCGGCCGAAAATGAAGATCCGGCCGTGAGGAACAGCTGACCTTCTCCGCCCGCGCCGGATAGGTAAATGCTTTTAAATTCTTATTTTCGGCGCTCATGTCCGCGGGGCAGGAGGGACCCGCTGCAGATTCTACATGGAGAATCTGCAGCGGATCTTATTTTCCCCGTGGACATGAGGCCTAAGTCTCTCCAGCACTGTGTTCCGGTCCTCCTGCAGCGGCACTTAAGCTGGCCCTGAAATCACAATGCCTGCATGCATGAGGGCACTGCCGCAGAAGGCAGCGCCTCAGTGAACAGCAGGAACATAAGTGGCCAATCACCTCCGCTGCGGTCACCCACTGTCAGTGTAGCCGCCGGCCTCCCTTCTGCCCGTGAATCTGTCCTCGCTGGTGTCCCCCGCTGTCAGTATCACCGCCGGAGTAACTTCTCCTGGAGCTGCTTACCAGCAACCTCCTGAGATGCTGCCTGCGGTGGGAAGACGAACGATTCGGGTAAATGCTGACAGCCGTAAAGGTTAACACAGCCATGACATTAGATGCTGTGGGAAGCAGCCAATCTAGTGCTGGGGGTGTCAGCTGCACCTTCCCCGTCACTAAGCCAGGTCAAGCCATGTCTTCACCCCTAGTTGCAGTGGAGACAACATGCACCAGTGCCTCCCAGAACATTGGTGTATGTGACTCCCTGCTGCCATGCCATCGATCCCATAATTATTTTTTAGAATTTATTTTATATATATCTCTTACATATTTAAATTATACACCAATGGTATCACTGGAACATCAGTGATTCCAGCACTTCACCTGTGATTAGGTTTTGGCTATATACAATATGTTTCTATGAAATTCATTTCTAATTGATACTATTGGCATTTCAGTTTTATTTGTAGTGCAGTAGCAAGAATGGCCTGTAGAGGCCCTCTGCGCACAGTCACTGTGTTGGTTTAGTTAATTTGCACCTGCAAGGGTGCGGCTACACAGTTTAAATTTCCCCTCCCTCACAAACTCAGGGTCCCTGAAGCTTGGATGCATTGAGGCCCCTGGGGCCTGAGGTCTATGTAGACCTGGTGCTGGTCTCTGAGGGACCTGGAAGCACGGAGCGGACAGGGGGTAGTGGGCCCCTCGCGCATCGCCTGTCGGGGCGAAGTCACCTTCCTGGAAGGTCTGCATTAAGAAGCGGTTTGCGTTGCTGTGTGCACTGTGACAGACAACAGTGTGAAGTTGTATATGACATGCTGGACAGTATGTATACCGAATACGCTGCTATGCTAAGATAAACGCTGGAGGAACCGGCATTTGAATTTTACCTTGTGTTTCTGGAAATCATTGTGGTGCTGCCACCCCTGGGCAGGGGAAAGTAAGCAGGAGATCCCAGGCAAGTAACCCCAACTTGCCACAGTATTTATAAATAACGGACAATGTATCTGAAAAACATAATTTCAGAATAAGTGATACCACCTGTCTTTCCTCTGAGCTGACACCTCTCCACAAAAATACAAATAACAAAAGAAAGTAATATAATATACTCAATTAATGTATTTCAATATTTTTATAAACCTGATAATTAAATCGGTAATATAAACCTTCAGGCCATTTAAAACGCGAATGTCTGGGGTGCCTCTGGGTGTTATGAATCAAGTTTTTCATGCTTGAATAAAGCCAGCATAGAGGAAAGCGGAGTGACATCATCACGTCGCATTGGACCGCATGTTATGCATTCCAAAATTGCCATGTTGAATGTGATGACGCACACCGTGTGCGTAGCGTCATCACGAAGCGACAGAACACTGGGTTATGCTGTAAACTCGGTGAGTAGATATCGCTATATATACCTTGATTGTGATAATATTTGTTATGTTTGATAAGGGCCATTTAGTGGGCAAAATGTGTTGCATCCGTCCTTTACCGCGCATATGAGGGACTACGTGTGTATACCTGTGAACCTTGATATTTTGGATTAAAGAAGATAAAACTGCCTCCGGGTGATACTGCATGATTTCAACGAAGGAAACACTTTCAGTGATTTACAGGCGATCCTGGGACTCCAAGGGTGGATGTTACACTCCATTATTCCATTATTGGGGAGCCTCCCCCTATCAGAGTGAGTACCCAGACAAATTTCTGTTCTCTTATTTGAGCACACGGCTAAATTGTCTAACGTTGTCCTACCCCCATCATCTTGCATTTTGGGGGGTTTTCTTTTCATATGCATTTGCTGCTCTCCAACTTCGGTCGATCATTAGAGGACCAAAGGATCTTTTTGTGTACATTAGGTCCATCTAGGCACTGTCTACACCCATTCAATAATTGATTGATGGTGGTCCAAAGCTCAGGATCCCTGCTGATCAGCTGATTGAAGAAGCCACTGAGCTCAGGTAAGTGCTGCTGCCTCTTCTCAGGCCAATGATATCACGTTCAATGGTCACATGACTTGAGAGCAGCTTAGTCCCAGCCACTATACAATGTACAGCACTGTGCCTGGTGGGAATTGAAGTGATGGTGGAGCTCACCAAGTGTTACTGTCGCTTAATTCAGATTATTGGTGAAGATTAGAGTGGCAGACACCAACTGATCAATTATTAATGACCTATCTTGAGGATAGGCCATTAAAAGTGTCGTCCTGGAAAAGCCCTTTAAAGATGAGTTTTGTTAATGCTTTAGAAATTGCTTTAGCAAGGCCAAATTCAGATGGCCGTATACAAGTTACACCCAAGAATTTCTGATGCAACTGGCATCAGATAGCACACACACGCTCTTCTATGTTGTCCAATCTGTGGGACAGCTAATATTTCTTATCCTATTGTCATCTGTGCTTTTTTTTTTTTTTTGCACACGGACCACTGGTCCATGTGGAAACTGCCCCATGTGAATGGCGTCATAGGCTATAAAGGGTCTGCGTGCTGTCCATGAAATACACACAGAACACTGACAGAGCTATGACTGTCTGAATTTAACCTATCATCTGCCTCTGCCCCTCCAATGTGATGCAACTTTTTGATACCGAGGAATGTGGATCCACTGCCGGAATACTTTCATTGCATATTATTCTCAGTCCTCCACAGTGGCCAACTAATACTACCCCAAAGTCATCGGAGATAATCATCATGGTGACTTTATACCCCCTAGTCTGGTGACCAATTCACCTAATGGCTCTGTTGTTGTATAGTGCTTGAAGTATTGGATACTGTGGTCATGTCATGAGGTTACATAATCAAGGAAAGAATTGGCACTATGGGTATTAACAGTGATAAGTAGCAAGGGACATCAGACATTAGCTATCTCTTGCAAATTAATGAAGTGCAAATCCTGCAGGGTCTTTAATAAAAAAAATAAGATGGAAGGAAGTTCTACTGGCTCAGATCTGCCCGGTTTAGTAGATATTTCTATAGTACATTTCTGCCTTTTGTAGATGCCCCTTAATGATGCCTAATGGTAGAGTTGTATAATGGTCTAGTCCTACGGGGATGTTATCTCTGTACTTGCCGGTAGGGTGCCAATGAGCCTCTGTGTTTGTAGAACCAGCATGCATTATATTGAGCGGGAAGAGGTTATCTCTAGGAAGGGGACAGCATCAGTCTCTAAGCTCAGGAAGAATAGAACATTAAAGGTGCCAGCCAGGCAACTGCAACCTGAGGTGCAGGTCTGTTGGCTTGGCTGAAGTACAGCAATAGGCTTTTACTTGGGGTACAATTAACCTTGTATATTCATTTATTAAAGTAGTGTCCCATGTAACATATATGCTGCTGTGTTATCCACTTCTGTCAGCATGCGGGGGAACAGGGGGCGGAGCGGGGGGGCAGCAGGGGGTGGGAGAGAGCATGCTGCTCGGGCGAGTACACAGTTACTCGATAAGACTGCTACTCAATCGAGTAGCAGCCTAAATGACCAAGCTGGCTCATCTCTAGATAGGAGATAACTATCTATCCATCCATCCATCCATCTATCTCTTATCCATCCATCCATCCATCTATCTCTTATCCATCCATCCATCCATCTATCTCTTATCCATCCATCCATCCATCTATCTCTTATCCATCCATCCATCCATCTATCTCTTATCCATCCATCCATCCATCTATCTCTTATCCATCCATCCATCCATCTATCTCTTATCCATCCATCCATCCATCTATCTCTTATCCATCCATCCATCCATCTATCTCTTATCCATCCATCCATCCATCTATCTCTTATCCATCCATCCATCCATCTATCTCTTATCCATCCATCCATCCATCTATCTCTTATCCATCCATCCATCCATCTATCTCTTATCCATCCATCCATCCATCTATCTCTTATCCATCCATCCATCCATCTATCTCTTATCCATCCATCCATCCATCTATCTCTTATCCATCCATCCATCCATCTATCTCTTATCCATCCATCCATCCATCTATCTCTTATCCATCCATCCATCCATCTATCTCTTATCCATCCATCCATCCATCTATCTCTTATCCATCCATCCATCCATCTATCTCTTATCCATCCATCCATCCATCTATCTCTTATCCATCCATCCATCCATCTATCTCTTATCCATCCATCCATCCATCTATCTCTTATCCATCCATCCATCCATCTATCTCTTATCCATCCATCCATCCATCTATCTCTTATCCATCCATCCATCCATCTATCTCTTATCCATCCATCCATCCATCCATCTATCTCTTATCCATCCATCCATCCATCCATCTATCTCTTATCCATCCATCCATCCATCTATCTATCTCTTATCCATCCATCCATCCATCTATCTCTTATCCATCCATCCATCCATCCATCCCTTATCCATCCATCCATCTCTCTGTTATCCATCCATCCATCTCTCTGTTATCCATCCATCTCTCTGTTATCCATCCATCTATCTCTCTGTTATCCATCCATCCATCTATCTCTCTGTTATCCATCCATCCATCTATCTCTCTGTTATCCATCCATCCATCTATCTCTCTGTTATCCATCCATCCATCTATCTCTCTGTTATCCATCCATCCATCTATCTCTCTGTTATCCATCCATCCATCTATCTCTCTGTTATCCATCCATCCATCTATCTCTCTGTTATCCATCCATCCATCTATCTCTCTGTTATCCATCCATCCATCTATCTCTCTGTTATCCATCCATCCATCTATCTCTCTGTTATCCATCCATCTATCTCTCTGTTATCCATCCATCTATCTCTCTGTTATCCATCCATCCATCTATCTCTCTGTTATCCATCCATCCATCCATCTATCTCTTATCCATCCATCCATCCATCCATCCCTTATCCATCCATCCATCTCTCTGTTATCCATCCATCCATCTCTCTGTTATCCATCCATCTCTCTGTTATCCATCCATCTAGCTCTCTGTTATCCATCCATCTATCTCTCTGTTATCCATCCATCCATCTATCTCTCTGTTATCCATCCATCCATCTATCTCTCTGTTATCCATCCATCCATCTATCTCTCTGTCATCCATCCATCTATCTCTCTGTCATCCATCCATCTATCTCTCTGTTATCCATCCATCCATCTATCTCTCTGTTATCCATCCATCCATCTATCTCTCTGTTATCCATCCATCTATCTCTCTGTTATCCATCCATCTATCTCTCTGTTATCCATCCATCTATCTCTCTGTTATCCATCCATCCATCTATCTCTCTGTTATCCATCCATCCATCTATCTCTCTGTTATCCATCCATCCATCTATCTCTCTGTTATCCATCCATCCATCTATCTCTCTGTTATCCATCCATCCATCTATCTCTCTGTTATCCATCCATCCATCTATCTCTCTGTTATCCATCCATCCATCTATCTCTCTGTTATCCATCCATCCATCTATCTCTCTGTTATCCATCCATCCATCTATCTCTCTGTTATCCATCCATCCATCTATCTCTCTGTTATCCATCCATCCATCTCTCCATCTATCATCCATCCATCCATCTCTCCATCTATCTCTTATCCATCCATCCATCCATCTCTCCATCTATCTCTTATCCATCCATCCATCCATCTCTCCATCTATCTCTTATCCATCCATCCATCCATCTATCTCTCTGTTATCCATCCATCCATCCATCTATCTCTCTGTTATCCATCCATCTATCTCTGTTATCCATCCATCCATCCATCCATCTATCTCTCTGTTATCCATCCATCCATCTCTCTCTCTGTTATCCATCCATCCATCCATCCATCTCTCTCTTATCCATCCATCCATCTATCCATCTCTCTCTTATCCATCCATCCATCTCTCTCTCTCTCTTATCCATCCATCTATCCATCTCTCTCTTATCCATCCATCCATCTCTCTCTCTCTCTTATCCATCCATCCATCCATCTCTCTCTCTCTCTTATCCATCCATCCATCTCTCTCTCTCTCTTATCCATCCATCCATCTCTCTCTCTCTCTTATCCATCCATCCATCTCTCTCTCTCTCTTATCCATCCATCCATCTCTCTCTCTCTCTTATCCATCCATCCATCTCTCTCTCTCTCTTATCCATCCATCCATCTCTCTCTCTCTCTTATCCATCCATCCATCTATCTCTCTCTCTTATCCATCCATCCATCTATCTCTCTCTGGTACAAGTTATACATCTCCCTGGATTTACTGTATATAATTTCAGCCTTTACACACAATTAAAAAATGCATCAAAACCCCATGCAGTTTTTAATTGTCTGCAGCTCCTTAATAACGTACATGGTCTTTAACCCCTTCCCGCTCAAGGACGGACATTTATGTCCTGGAGCATCGGGTATGTATGCAGAGAGGTCGCAGAGGGGCCACCTCTCTGCATACAGAGCGGGTGTCAGCTGTTTACTACAGCTGACAACCCGTGGGCAATAGCCATGATCGGCCGTTTGGCTGATTGGGCTATTAACCCTTTAAATGCCGCTGTCAATCCTGACAGCAGAATTTAAATCCCCCGAACAATGAGATCGCGGGAGCCATGCAGGTGTCATGGCAGCCGGGGGCCTTTAGAAAGGCCCCAAGGCTGCCTTAGCAGACTGCCTATCAAGCCATCCCCATGGGATGGCTTGATAGACTGCCTGTTAAATGGCAGTATGATGTAATGCTATAGCATTACGTCATACTGCAGGAGCGATCAAAATATCACTGGTTGTAGTCTCCTAGGGGGACTTTAAAGTAAAGTAAAAAAAAAAAAAATCAATCAAGTTTTTTTAATTGTAAAAAAAAAAAAAGTTATAACTTTAAATCACCCCCCTTTTGCCATATCGATTACTAAAAAATCTAAATCATAAAATAAAAATACATGTTTGATATCGCCGCGTCCGCAAAAAGTCCGATCTATCAAAGTAGTGCATTATTTTTTCTGCACGGTGAACGTCTCCCCCAAAAAAACGCAATAAAAAGCAATTTAAAAGTCGTATATATTCTAAATTGGTACTATCGGAAACTACAGGACATCCCGCAAAAAATGAGCCCTTGTTCAACTACGTTGATGGAAAAATAAAACAGTTATTGCGCGCACAAGATGACGGCAGAAAATTGAAAAAAATTACATCTTTTTGGAAAAAAAGTGTAGTACAGTAAAAAAAAAAAGTTGGCATCGTAGCAATCGTACTGACCCATTGGATAAAGTTATCATGTCACTTTTGTTTTAGTTTGTGCACCGTAAAAACAAGACACACTGAAAGATGGCGGAATGTGGTTTGTTTTTTTTCATTTTACTTCATTTTTTTCACTTAATTTTTTTTAAAGTTTTTTTAGTACATTATATGGTACTTTAAATAGCACCATTAAAAACTACAACTCGTCCCGCAAAAAACAAGCCTTCATACAGCGAGGTCGATGGATAAATAAAGGAGTTATGATTTTTTTAAAGGGGGAGGAAAAAAATGAAAATGGGGGGGGGGGGGGGGGGAAAGGGCCACGTCATGAAGGGGTTAAATACTGCATGCAGGTTTTTTATGTGTTTTTCTTAATTCTGGTTCTAATGTACAATAAAGACATGAACCACCCTAAGGGCTTAGTCACATGGACGCATCGGCGCCCGTGTTCCTGCACTAAAAGACAGCCGCACCGCAGATGCGGACGAATCTCTGCAGTGCCAGAAGAAAGAACATGTGATTGGCTCCATTGCCGGTCATGTGTTTTTTCTTCCGGCGGTGCAGAGAGACGTCCATCCTGAAGTGCGTCCGTCTTCTTTGTGCAGTAACACAGGCGCCGATGCGCCCATGTGACTAAGCCCTCTCTCACACGTGTTCAGAAAACGCAGCTTGAAATCGTGGCATTTTTACCGGAATTTCGAGCAGCGTTTTCGAACACAGGTTACAGCGTTTGACAGCACTTTTTAATGCACCCCATCATTGTGATAGGTGATGAGATGTGTTAAAAAGCACGAAAATGCAAAAATAGAACAGAGAGCTCTCGAAAATTGCAGCGTTAGAAACACCATGTTCGAGTGCAGGTTTGAGTAACCTCATTAAAATCAATGTGAGTGTTGTACCGCGGTTAGTACGGCGCTCAGGACACCGCGCTAATAGCGGTAAAAAGCAGTGTGAGTGCGAGTGGCCTGCGGGGCTACAAACATATGTGCAGGAAATGCGTCATGTTTGAAAAAATTACACCAAGGGGCTAGATCATGTATGCAGCACGATCTAGGTATGGGTACGGGGGAGTATGGGGTGAAGGCCGCGAGGGGGTGAACTATTGCACCCGGCCCCTGAGCCTTTAAGTACGACCCTGTCTCACACCATAAACTCCTATTTTATCAAACTTCTGAAGAATTGTGGAGGGAAATTGAGAATTCCAGTATATTGGTATTAATGGCAGCTGTTAACATCCAGGTTGTCAGATTATTCCCTCTTGGTGTAACCTTGGAGAAGTAGACCACAATAGTATCAATTGCAAGGAAAGCTAGAAATTAATCTTGCATACCTTCTTTATTACCATCTTAACTTAGCTGCAAAAAGTATGGGGCATGTAAGCACAAGTGAGACTAAGTTCCTGGAGCTGGACACCACCTCCATTATTTGTCTGATGAAGAGAGGTTCGCTCTTGTAAGGAGCACTGTAGTTTTATACCATCGTGTCACCTTTATCAAATCCACGGAAATGCTCAAGTATAAACTTTATCGCTTCGTCTTCAAATCTCCGTCCCAGTTCAGGCTTCCAAGCCCTAATGTAAGGCAGTATAACAGGAGGGCTAGAAATCAACAGAAGTTTATATATTTAAGGGCTATTTCAGACGACCGTATATCGGCTCGGTTTTCACGCCGAGCCGATATACGGTGTCCTTGTCTGCAGGGGGAGGAGGATGGAAGAGTCAGGAGCAGGAACTGAGCTCCCGCCCCCTCTCCGCCCCTCTCCACTATTTGCAATAGGAGGCCCGAGACAGGGGTGGAGCTAAGTAACGGCGCTTAGCCCTGCCCCCTCCTGCCCCTCCCATTGCAAATAGTGGCAAGGGTGGGGAGCTCAGTTCCTGCTCCTGGCTCTTCCATCCTCCCCCCCACCCCCCCCCCCCTCCCCCACCCCCCCTGCAGACGAGAACACTGTATATCGTCTCGGCGTGAAAACCGAGCCGATATACAGTCGTCTAAATAAGCCCTAAGAGAGCAATTTATTAGGTGATTGAGGTAGGGGAAGAAAATCTTCTAACCAACTTGAGTCATGTAATGGGAATTAAATCTTTCTAAAGATGTTTTGTTCCAAACTTTTTTCATTGTCCCTATAGTCTAAACATTACTTTTTGTAAAAATGTTTTTTAGTTTCTCACCTGGGATTATTCCTTCATCACCTGAAAATTGATTGATTTTAAGACCATCAAGTGAAAACCAGACTGGAGAAGTTTCAACAGGTTTTTTTTTCATATATTAAATAAAGAGCTAGGGAAAGAAAGGTCATTGGTAAAGGGGAAGACCCGGCTCCTTGATCTGTCTGAAGAAATATTTTCAAGTATTTGGCTTTTAAATTTTAAGTACCATTAGATCTGACCTCTGCACTTCCTAAAGGACACCCAGATGTCAGATTATGAAGATCATCACAGCTGCAGATTGACTAATCCTATTGTGTTGTAATACACCTCTCAATCCCTCACAGTGTAGCAGCAGCTCCTGTGACAATGAGCAGTTCCCTTCTGAGACTACCTTTATACATTGTAAGGATGGGAAGATAGATGGAAGTGTCATCCCTTGCAACTCAGATATGGGGAAGTTTGAGGGGGCAGAGTAATACGGTAGTGAGGCAAGCCCCTTAGGCCAGTTCCACATCTGCTTTGGGACTTCTGAACAGAGGTTCTGTTACAGATCTGGCTCAAAATACCTGAAGAAAAGGCATTGCATATAGTGCCTTTTCTTCCATCCAAAATTCGAGAAGTTGGGCAGAAAGCAGACAGACCCCCATATAGCAAATGGGTCCGTCCGGCACTGTCAAGTTCCATCCAGAGATGGAATCATTCGGCTGTGGGGATTCTCCTTTCCTCTTTCCCAAACGAAGCTGGAAAGTGGAACCCCTAGCGCAGATCTGAAACTCCTTAGTGAGTGTAGCGAGCACACACTGCTATCTTATCAACACAGTTGGTTTTACTGGCCACCTGGAAACAGCTGTGCTTCTAACAGACCCTTTTGGTCTGAGAAACCTCCTTCTTTCTTGGTGGGGTAATAGTTGAACGCCCACTCCCCACAAGTGACAAGCTATGTGAAAAGATATAAGAACAAGGTATATAAAAAGATTAATCTGCTGTAGGTAGGTTTCAGTCTGGAAGATTTAAAGGGGTTGTCCCGCGCCGAAACGGTTTTTTTTTTTTTTAACCCCCCCCCCCGTTCGGCGCGAGACAACCCCGATGCAGGGGTTAAAAAAACAACCCGCACAGCGCTTACCTGAATCCCGGCGGTCCGGCATCTTCATACTCACCTGCTGAAGATGGCCGCCGGGATCCTCTGTCTCCGTGGACCACAGGGCTTCTGTGCGGTCCATTGCCGATTCCAGCCTCCTGATTGGCTGGAATCGGCACGTGACGGGGCGGAGCTACACGGAGCCGGCATTCTGCACCAGCGGCCCCATAGAAGACTGCAGAAGACCCGGACTGCGCAAGCGCGGCTAATTTGGCCATCGGAGGGCGAAAATTAGTCGGCTCCATGGGAACGAGGACGCTAGCAACGGAGCAGGTAAGTATAAAACTTTTTATAACTTCTGTATGGCTCATAATTAATGCACAATGTACATTACAAAGTGCATTATTATGGCCATACAGAAGTGTATAGACCCACTTGCTGCCGCGGGACAACCCCTTTAAGTCAAAGTTTAAGATTTCCAACTAAGAGCTCTTCAACTCATCTTTATTGTTGTGGCCTTTTCATTTGCTTTTTCCTTATATAAGAGCCTAGCTCTTATTTCTCTGAGATCGTTCTTTTGGTCAATTTTTTACTCACAACTGAAACAGCTACAAAATAGCTGCGGTATAACACTACCTCGTGGTGATTTGTAAAATGTTTCATTAATTTGGCTTACACAATCATATGAGCCTTTGCTACAATAAGCACTAAAATGGTTACAATTTGGGGAGAGAAGGGCAAGGAGCACTTCAGCTCACAAAAAACAAATAACACCCAGAGCAATTTGGATAATTTCGTCAGGAAAAGCAATACAGGTAACCAAATTAAGGACTAAAAGACAGTTGATTCTGACCATGAAAGTGAAGTGGACGAAACATCTCCATTAGGTGAATTATCTATTTTATGATTGTTCCTTAAATGAGTGAACACTCAAGCTGTAGACCTGGTTCTTAAAGATCTTGCAGATATTAAACAAGATGTCTATCAAATAGGTCACAGGGTGGAATCACTTGAAAGTACCCAAACTGCTATACTTGAATTTATTCTAGCAACTACAAAAGCCTTAATAACTTGCCAAGGACATTTATTTTTATATATATATATATATATATAAACGTCACTTTATAATATGATGGAGGACCAAGATAATAGAGGATGACAGAACCAACTCATAATACATGGCATTCCAGAGACAGTCCTCCTAGAATCTATTCCAAATAGTCTGAAACAGATTTTTATCGAAATACTTGGCACCGATCAACTTTGGATCTTACCTCAGAAAGAGCACACCGTGCCCTGAGATCTACACCAAAATCTGAGGAACCCACTAGAGATGTTATTTGCCACTTCCTCCACTTCCAAACTAATGAGGCTATACTTACTAAAATCAGAAGTCATCTACCACCTAAGAAAGGATGCTTGAATATAGCTTTTTTTTTTCAAGGACTCTCCAAAGGAGAAAATCTCTGAAGCCATTGATGGACTGGCTAGAAGTAATTAATACTTAATATAGTTGGGTTTTCCCAGTTGGCTTGTCATTTTTGTATGGAGGTAATCATTTTGTAATTTGCTTCCCAAAGACCTGCAAAATTTAAATGAGCGAGTTGGCATTGCCACACTAGACTTTCCAAACTGGGAACCACTTCAAGATCCGGATGCTCTCCCATCAATTTCAGCCCCCATGGGGAAAACCATGGGAAAAGACGAGAGGTGATGTAGCGGCTAGAGCCAAGACGTTGGGGAGTACAATTCCTGAAGAGAGATTTCAAGGAAAACATCCTACTAAAGTCACTTCAACTTGAACCCTTAAAACTTACAAGAACCTTTTATGTTTTCCAGATATATTGAATATGGACTCATTCCCATTACTATGTTATGTAACTTTCCAACCAGGCTCAGGCTGTGCAGGTTTAGAAATGTTTCAATATGAATACAGAACTCTGTCAGAGATGGTTTGTTTAATATGTTATAAGTGTTATATGTATTCAAGACAGAACTGCCTTACCACCAGATGAGAGCGATAACATACTTTTAGTCAATATGAGTTTGGCCCAGACTACTTCTTTAAATGTAAAGAGGTTTAACAATCCTGAAAAGAGAAGCCAAATGTGTTCAATTCTTGGGAAGTCTAGGTGTGATATTGTATTTGTCCAAGAAACCCATTTTTGACTTAAACACATTCCTAATTTGCACATACTTGCCTCCCGATTTGGTACCATGCTACACCTCTGTGTCTAGTGGAGTAAGTATAGCTTGTAACAAACATGCCCCATTTAAACTTTTTACCTCCATTATAGATGCAGAAGGGAGGGATTTGTATTTTTGAAAGGTCTTATAGCTAATTCTAGAGTGCCTTTAATTAATGCATTGCACACTACCTAGGTATATAGTGCATTGTCTGAGCTTATACCGTTTGCAGAGGGCATGATATTGTTAGGTGATATTAACCCTTTCCAATCCACTTTTGGATTCAGGGTTTCTTAAAAGGCTGTTTTTGCTGTTATACAACTGTGCCATCTGCTGGCTAAAGCCAGTGTGTGTGCGCCAGAGAGGCTCCAATAGTGGAGTGGCTGGCAATAGACGGTAAGAATACCCTGTCAGATGTCTTCTGACATTGGAGCTGTACAAAAGTCAATCAGAATGTAGGAAGACATCAGACAGTGGATTGGAAAGGGTTAATATTGCTATTAATCCTTCAACTAATACTTCAAAACAATGATTTACCTTATCCCACGCTTCATTAAGGAAACTCAGGCAGTTTCTACCTTCCTCTAACTTGGTTGATGTTTGGAGAATCCATAACCCTAATACTAGAGATTACATCTTTTTCTCAACCCCACACTGTTCATACATTTCATAGACTTGATTATCTCTTTATCATTACCTGACATTTACAATGTGTCATACTCAGAAATTGGTACTATCACAATTTCGGATCATGCCCCTTCTTCCATTACAGTTAATATCTCCTCTCTCCTGGCAAGAAACTAGACATGGGTTCTACTCATAGATAGTAAAAATAGCTCCAAAATGGAAATTGCAATCTTAAAATTTCCCATATCAATTGGAAGCTCACAAGTCAGTGATAAGAGGGGAGCCTATTGCCTTAAGGAATTAGCAGAAAAGGTTAAAAGATGCTAAACTAAATACACTGCTTTAACAAATATCTTATCTCAAAAACTCGGCTGATAATAAAATCAAAAAGGAGATTGCAGAGCTTAGAAACCAGTTGAAAAATGTGTTAAACATTTAGGGGGGAGTCTAGACAGGGCAGATTTGCTGCGCCATTTAGGCTGGGTTCACACAGGGCGGATTTGTTGCGGTTTCGCCGCGGTTTTTCCGTTGCGGTTTTGCCGCAAAAGAACAGCTTCTGCGGCAAAACCGCTTCAAAGGTTAATTTTGGCTTGCAAATTTTCGTGCGGAAAAATCCGCAAGCGTTTTTTCCCGCAGCCCTTTTTTTACTTTTTGCCGTGTATTTTGGTGCGGATTTTGCTGTGTCCATAGGAGGTCTATGGACAAAAAAGCGCTGCGGAAAAGACAGAAGAATGGACATGCTGCTTCTTTAAAAACCGCGCCGCAGTTGCATTTCCGCACTGCAGCTGTGCGGAAAAAATCCGTCCTGTGAGAACAGCTTTTTGCCAAAACTCATGTGTGCTGCATTGCACTGCAAACACAGCCATTTTGCCACAGTGCGGATATGCAACGGCAAACCGCGGCAAATCCGCCCTGTGTGAACCCAGCCTTACAGTAGCAGCAAAGTGGATGACATTTTGAAAATCTTATCCACAAGCTGCGGAAATAATCTGTACAAAACCTGTGTGGAAATTAACATGCAGTGTGGAATTCAAATTTACAGCATGTCAATTTTATTGCCGTTTTCACTGATGAATTCACCTCTTCTCAATGGGTGGAGGAATTTTGCACAGGAATAAATTATAACCCCCGTTTCAAAATCCACACCAAATGGATCATGTCGAGGTTACTAGCACATGAGATATCGCGAATGCATTCAGAGATTTTTTTTAAAGTTTTAAATAATAATAAGTGTGAAAAAAAATATTGACCCATTGACTTGGATGAAACATATTAACGCATTTTTGCAGTCTGTTAAATTACCTCAATTTATTCCAGAAGCACAAACGATATCCACTCCTACATTGCAAGAAATTAATACAGTTCTGTCATCCATCTAGAAAGAGCCCAGGCCTCAATAGCTTCACTGAGGAAATTTCGTAGGCATGGGTTGGCTGAAAGGAGTCTAAAGGTGTTTGTAGGAGTGCACAGTCGGACAGTGAGACTAAAGGCAGTGCGACGCTCCAGGAGGTTTAAACACCAGGCAAACAACAAAAGTCCGTTCGTGTTGGTTTATTCACACGAGAGGTTAAAACATAAACAGCTGGTATCCCAGTAAAAGTGGAAGAAATCAAAAGTCCTTCAAGTTCAATGCAGTAAGTAGTATGAACATCTGAATGTCCTTTTATCCATAGCAATAAACAATATAACAGGGGTAGTTCTGGTTCAGGCAGCTTTTACCAGGTTGAAGTGGAGCCTCCTTGGTAGCAACCTCTTAGTAGACTTCCTCTAGTCAGTAGTAGCAGGGACAGGGATCTCATCAGCCTCCTGGGAAGACAAACTCCTGTTTTAGTCTTCCCCAGTGCACATGTCTGCCGCTCTCTGACAGAGACACACGTAGACACCACACCCTGCTCTGCAGACTGACTCCTTTTATATCTAGCAGGTGCCTGAGCTTCACCTGGTTCCCTGGCTCAGGTGAAAACCTGTACCGGAGAGAGGATGCGAGGCCTACCTCACCGAGTTGAGCAACCTCTGCAACACATACCTTCCATCCCTGACTTCTCCTCTCACCCTGCTACAGCAGTCAGACAGAGAGACAGAGAAGAAAGGATGCTGGTCATTCTACAGAAAGGTAAGAAAGAAGGAGGTTGCTAGACAGTGAGTCTCAGGAGAAAGAAGTGAACCAGTGCCGTGGGAAGGAGAAAAAGTGGGAGTACCCCAAAGTTCTAAAGTAACTACCTAAAAGAGAAAGAGTCAAAGTAAATTATGACTTCCAGCAAGCTAAAGAATAGAAGAATCAGAAAGGCCTAAAGTAACTACAATACAAAGAAAGTGAATCTTGATATTTGAGTAACTAGAAGATACAGGAAAGACAGAAAAGCAGGAGGGCAAAGCATGGAGAATAGCTAGATTTCTCATGCTTGTTACTACTAGAGAGTCCATTTGTGTCCAGATTGCAATACCTACATGTGTCCTAATTGTACTAAGAATTGTTTAAATAATAATCTATCTCAAAGTAACATAAATCTGAATTTGCACTAAGAAAGCTGAAGTCTGTTATAGTTGTGAAGAAATAAATCATTTTATGTTTTCACTGTTAATTCTGCCTCCTGGAGTCCCTTCCCACCATTCAACATCTGCACTGAGGTACCGCACTACACTTCAGGGGAAAGATATGTTTTAATTTGTATTTTCCCATTGTTGCATTATTATTTTGTCCGGAACAGGCCTTGGCCTGTATATGGACTGGCATCACGAACATGACAGCTGCCTTTTTACCCTGTGAAGAACTGCACCAGAATCACATATTTTACTGGGAGGAGAGGAGCGGCGCCACAATGACTGGTCCTGTCTGGCATGCCGCATATATAGCTATATATATAGAATGCGGTTTTCCCATATACGTATCTATAGGAAGAAGAAAAAAAGCTTAAAAAGTGCCCATGCGTGATGTCTTTATGAAAAGATAAATGTCAACACAAAAAAACATGAAATTTATGGTGTTTGAAATAAAAAAAACCCACTGTGATGTTCATCTTTATTTTTTAACAGGCATTCTTGTGTAGCTTTTATGTTTTTATACAGACACGTTTTTATCTCATACTACCCTCTTTAAATTTTAGGCATGTACTGAAAGGGGTTCATGTCAAAATTTTGGAACAGCGCACTACACATACTGCACACACTGATCCCAACCCAGTATGTCTGCATATTGGCGAGCATGCATGTCATATCCAGGTAATGTGATCTTTAGGCCAAAGGCAGATTGATGTACTGTGATTTACGTCCGAAAACTTGAACAAACTAACATCAGGCAGCACAAACTGCGTGTTCTTGGAAATTGCATGTCCTACTCTTGTTCATGTAAAGGGATGATAATACAACATGACATGATTGTTTTCATGTGGCTCTTTAGTATGTGTGAATAATTGTACATGCATAAAGCTTCATAGGCTACAATGGAGTCATGTGCTGTCCGTGAAATATACTAACAGCGCACAACCCGAAAATACAGCCATGTGCTTTTGGCCCAAGGATATGGAGATATATAAATATTTATAATAATCGATGACTCTTCTCTACAGTCAATAACATTTTCTGACTTTTGCGTCACATCACATTTGAGAACTTCTGCATTGTAGCAAGGCATTCAGTAGGTGGAGGGTAGCAGGAATATTGGACGGCAGCAGAAGTTTTGCCTCTTACATATAAATTTATGTTACCCTACAGAACCACATGTAGATGATCCATCTACATCCATATGCAGGACAACAGTCCATTAAACGCACTCACTGCACTCAACTAGAACAGGCGCACACGAGATATAAAAAAAAATTACGTTTACTTTAAACCAACAGCGCTCTCTAATGGGCACAATAAAGAATGCATACAAATATGTAAATCCTTAGAATTTATATATAAATGTCACTATGGAAAGCATCTAGATGCGTCCACCTGACTTACTTCACTCACTGGTTTTGACCTTTTAGCTGCTTCTACCCAGACATTTTCCATGAAATAGCCACTGCAGGGCGCATGTAATATTACATGCCAGCTATTCTAGGGAATTGTTGTGCAGGTGATGCATGATTAAGCTTGGTCTGCCAGGCAAGCGCTACTCTTAATGAGGGGGTCCCAAGAAGGGAACCCCTTCTAAAACCTCCTTATGCCCTCTGCATGGTTTTGATTGGCTTCAAGGGTTCTTCCCATCCTATAAAGTGATAGTGTATTGCTTGAACACAGACTTTGTGCTCAGTGGGAGCCCAACTCACAGAATGAAGAGCCCCTTACAGCGCTTCTATACTGAGTGACAATCATTCAAATTCTTGCTGGAGCTCAGGAATCTGAACCATGATTGTTCTGCGTAAATGTTGGCAGTAACTGAAAAATCGTTCCATTTCCGCAGGCATAAAAATCAAACAACGATCAGCCTGAGTACACAGAACATTGTTCATGAATGACTGCCTGTTCACTGAATGGAGGTGGGTGACCAGAGAGATCTCCGGCCCGCTCTGCTCCTATTCATTGAGAAATTCTTGCTCTTGTGTGAAACCACAAGAATGATTAGAATCGCTCTTCGCTGGCACGATGATTGGGTGCTGAATTGCCCAATAGTTGTCCCGTGTCAAAGTACCCCTATACTTGCCCAGCAGCGCTCTTGGCCACCGGCTGTACAGGGTATTGTATCTGAGTCTACACCAAGCCCGTCGTGAATTTTCCGTTGCCCCCCCAAATGCCAAGCTGAGTGGTAATCTCTCTATACGGCATTATGCGGTAGCACCTTACTGGCAAGACCCGAATAAAATTTCAGCATTAAATTAATAACTGCAATATAAAGACACTGGAGAGAAAAGAGGCCGAGTCCCTACTGAATATCTGCACTATGGAGGCAGAACTAAAAAAGGCGAGATTACCCACCATTGCCTTAGCAGTTATACTATAATGACCTCAGACCTACAGAATTATAGTGAGAGAAGACTCTGCTGCCAATCAGTGCTGTACTATTGGCATCATGGCTGCCATCACTGGGCTGTGCCCACACTTTCAGTTGTACCTTGTGTAGGGATGCGCTACAGAAGATGGCCTGTAGGGGCAACAGACAATCAGTCTGATGCCTGAAGTAAGAGGGAAAACACCCACAGGTGTGGTCAGTGCTATAAAAAGGGTTGTACCCTGCTGCAAGGGAGACAGTGTCTGGCTGAGAGAGCCAGCGAGTCAGTGTCTGGCTGAGAGAGCCAGCGAGTCAGTGTCTGGCTGAGAGAGCCAGCGAGTACAGGGCTGCCAGGCCCAGTGTGACAGCTCAGTGGAGCTGTAGGGCTGCCAGGCCCTGTGTGTGGCTAAGAAGGCCAGAGGTGGACAGGGAGACGTCCTCACCTCAACACCAGAGACAGTGTAACAGCCCAGTGGAGCTGGGGCTGCCAGGCCCAGTGTGTGGCTAAGAAGGCCAGAGGTGGACAGGGAGATGCCCTCACCTCCACACCTAGGAGAGGTGTGCGTATGCCTGGGAGATTCAGGCTGCAGTTAACCGGTGACTCCTGTTGTATGCAGTAGAGAGACGTTATGGACCAGGAACTACGTGGTTCCAGCAGGACCCCTGAAGTACGCCTGCCCTGGGACTAAGGGTCTGAAGTCACGACAGACTAAGGACCAGCTGCGATCTGGACATCCACAGGTCTGTGCAAATCAAGTGGACTTGTTGTTGCGGTTGCCTTCAACCCTGTGGAGAACTGTACTGAGGGGACTCTAAAAAGGACTGTGAAGGGATGTTTAAAAGAGACTATTGTTGTTGCAATCATTTATTATTTATCTGGAGACCCATTAGTTTATGTTGCTGTTAAAGATTGTGTGAATAAAGTGCAAGTAAAGAAGAAAAGTGATCGTTTGGCTTGATATGTAACCCCCGTGTTGTCACACTTGCTACCAAGATTATGGTTTTAAACATTACCCATAAGTGTACCTGTACTTGTTGCAGTCAAGCCATGGAAAGCACATGCAGTTTACTGCTACTTTCCATGCTGCACGAGTACTTGCTGTGTAACCATGGCAAATAGAGATGAAGTCTAGCAAGTAGCAGTAAGCCACAACTTGACTTAAACGCACACAGGCACCCTAAGCTACTCTTTATTTCTGTAAGTTGCACTATTTTGATTCTCCAGTAGTAGGCGATGCAACTAATAGAGCTCTGTGTCCCATGTACAAGACACGATCAGTCTCACAGCTCTTCCCTTGCCATACTTCTCATTCTTCACCCCCCTTGTATCTCATGCATTGCACATAAGATTCCTCCCACTTCTTGAATTAGCCAGTCTTGCACAGCATGCCCGCTCCAGCATCTGCAGGGCCTACATGGCCTCTCGCCAGGCTAAACGCCATTCACCTTTTCTTAAGATAATAAATCTTATGCAGAGTCAAATCTAGAATAAAAGATAGAATGGCATTTAGCGACTCCAGAAATGATCAATATCCCAGCTCTACAGTATATTGTCTATATTTAACCATTTCATGGGTTTCTTCCCATTTATTTTCTTTTCCATGTATTAATCCAGGACTTGAGAATCACTATAAAACAAAGATGGCTGCACTACTTGACTACTGATGATTAGTATGCATTGGTAGTCTAAATGGACCTTTCACACGGGCAAAATATTTCCGCTGGGACATTGCGGAATTCTGCAGAACTGTAAATTTTGGTACGGCGTTGCAGGCTAATTTAAACCATTTTCATTCCTCATCGAAATCCACATGCAGCCAACTTGTGGTAAGATTCCGCCCGTGTGAAAGGTCCTTTAGGCACTGCATGCTGCTGTGACTGGCCAGCACTGCTCATGTAGACAGCTCTGGTCCATCAAAGCCAGTGGAGTGTCTTCTATCAACGATGCATGCTATGCAGTGTGCAGCAGGTAGTCAGAGGAGTGGTGGCCACCTTGGTTGCCCCAGGTCTGGAGGGTCACTTTAAATACTGTAGGTTATACCATAATCTCCATGGTTATTTTTTAGGAAGACAAGATTATATTTGCTAGAGGGCCAACAGTGACAAGCTATGAGCAGAGCCAGTCTGTGCAAGTTTAAATGAAAGTCTTGAAAAATGGAAAGTCCAGCATCAGAGAAGATGGAAATCAAAATGTTTATTTCAACCAAGATAATTAGTTAAAATAGACAGGTTTTTTTCTAGCATGTCTAAGAACCATGTAGTTTGAAAATATCTGCACCCGGCCTGAGTTATTCTTTTTTTTAATATGCTTGGCTGAAATAAAGATTTTGGATTCTACCTTCTCCAATACTGGACCTTTTCCATGTGCGCTCTGTGAACACAGCCACAGAAGACAGCACTCCAGCTGTGTTCTGCATACTCTGCTCGGAGTGCTTAGCTGTATACCAGCTGAGCGCTCCGTGAACACAGCCAGGGTATGAAGAACACAGCGTTTTAGCTGTGTTCTGCATACTCCATTCGGAGCACTCAGCTGTATATAGAAGACAAGCGGCCCCTTTAAAGTTACATCGGAAGTCCAGGACCAATCAATCGCCTTTTTGGATATCAAATCTCAAAAAACCATTTTGGCTCCCTCTCTACCACTCTTTATAGTAAAACCACAGTGACCAACAGCTTACTAGCTTGGTCGAGCGCGCATTCCCTTTCACTGAGAAGGGGTATCCCAAAGGGCCAGTTTTTTTCTACTCGAAAGTACTAAACTGAGAAAAAGATTCCTTGATAGGGGGTACCTTGATGAGATCCTTGAACAAGCTATCCAACATGCACTAAAACAAACTAGAACTGACCTACTTATACCTAAGAATAAGGAAGTTAATATTTCCCTGCGCATCATAGGCACATTTGACAAGGGTGTGCCTCAGTTGAGACAGATACTACAAAAGTACTGGCACATCCTTAAAGAACACACTGACCTGAAGGACTTGATCTCTGACACCCGCCTGATAACTTTTTGGAGGGGTCGAAACCTGAGAAACAGAGTAGTTAAGAGTCATCTGAGTTCGAGTCCAGAAAGTCGCATTTGGTTAAAGTCTTCAAGACCTAATGGGACTTTTTCCTGTAACGATTGCCTTGCTTGCCAGTTCATTCACAGGGGCATATCATTCCAAAGTGCCTACACAAAACGCGTTTTTCAAATTCGTGAATTTATTAACTGTAAATCGTCACACCTGGTGTACATTGCATCCTGCCCTTGTCCCAGAAATTACATTGGCAAGACAACACAACAATTTAGAAGACGCATTCTTGCGCATGTGGGAAAAATCAGGAGAGGTGAGCCTACCCCCCTCGCTGACCACATGCATCTCTGCCATAAGGGGGACGAGTATAATTTGAAATTCCAAGGTGTTGAAACCATCCGTTCACAAGGGAGGAGAGGGGTCTGGATAAACGGATCCTTCAAAAGGAAGCACAATGGATTCATAGGGGCGACTCCATACACCCAAGGGGCTTAAATGAACTCGTGTCCTTCAATAGCTTCCTCTAGATAAATATCTCAATCAGGTTCATTATGTATTCTTCCACTTATTCCTCCATTAAATTCCTCATTTTTTGTCAGTTCTAGTATATATAAGCTTTAAATTTCTCACTATTTCTGTCTCTTGAAGCCCTGTCTGCATAAACCATTGGCATTGACCATCATCCATAACTGATGAATTATCTTATTATCGGTATGTTTTACCGTCTTCACCAATCACCACTCATACACTGATTTACAGTGAATCATTGCATGACTATGCAAGTGTATTTATTTACCGCTTGGGGGATTATATTTCTGATACTATTGAGATTTGGGGCCAACTACTGTATATGTCTCTACTCTAAACATCTCTTTGTTCGCCCTTATTAACCCTTTCCAATCCACTGTCTGGTGTCTAAAGACATTGACACCGGCAGGGTATTCTTACTGTATATTACTGGCCACTCTTGTCGAGGGCCTCTCCAGCATGTTCAATACCGCAGTACTGGGTGTAGCCAGCAGGTGGCGCCATTGTGTAGTAGCAGAAAGAGAAAACCCCCTAGGAAACCCTGAATCCAAAATTGGATTGCAAAGGGTTAATATCCATGTTTGGGCATCCTCTAGTGACCTCTATCAGCTTCTATCAAATGACCTGGCCATCGGTAGTACGCCCAGTTTTCTTGGGGCGTTCTGCCCCCTGGCAGGTTAGTCTCCTAAGGCCACTGTTTAAATATTATTTTTCATTTAGGATCTTCTCCCATGTCATATAGTCCCCATCTTTTCTCCTAGGTAGTAGTGTACATGGGTATTATGCACCGTTATCTAGAGCAATGCTTCTTTTGGTTGCTATGACAGCAGGTCATGTGATTATTACGACCCGCTCTCTGATGACACAAACAGCGGGGAGGGAAAAAAAAAAAAGGGGTGGAATAATCCTCCACAGTAGCACCTATTGGGAAGGCAGCTACCATGAGTCAATATCTGACCTTTATACAGGTCTTGCAACATGAATATGGGTGTAAGCCAAACCAGAGTGTACAGGGAGGAGTGGGCAAGGAAAAACAAATCATTTCTATTAGGGCAGCTGCACACGGCTGGAGGAGGGGGGGGGGGGGGGGGGGGGGAAGAGAAGAGAACGTCACAAAACACACAAACACACACACACAAGATTTATGCACTGCAAGACACACAGCTATGAACACCATTCTTTTGGGGCCATACACAAGCGATTTTTTTTTTCTTGTGTGACACTGTGATTCTATGCAGCAAAGCAAATCACAGGAGGTTCTATCTGGCTGCGTGATCTCATGGCATGGCCCCATTGAGAGCAATGCGAGAACTATAGTTTCCCATGAAAATGCCTCGCATCCACAGGGCTTTTACATGAATGGTGAGCGCGTTATGTCCCCATATGCTCGCCCATGTAGCTAGCCTTAAAAAGATAGGCCAAGCATACTTACTGATTCAAGTGTTATCTAGAGATATGTATGGATTTGTGTACAAGTCTAATACTAAGCAGCCCACACCACCCACCACCAATATGTGGTAGGTGCAAGTGGCTGTTCAGTAGCTTGCACCTAATCAGCTCCTCCATATATACGTATTTTGCCTGGTGTGCAGGCTGCTGGGAAGTGGTGTCCTCACTACATACATACAATTGTACCCCATCGAATCAGTAAGTCGGGTCGCCTACTATGTTTTTCCAAACCAGAATGCTCCTGTACCGGCAACTGTTGTGGGGCTCTTATTCTTATCAGTACGGTTCTGGTTGGCTGGGTGAGAGGCCATCCAGAAACAGCTGCACATGGATATTCTGGTTTGGTGGGCATACCTAAGGCTGGGTTCACAAGGGGCAGAATGACCGGAGCAGGACCGCACGGAAGTTCCACAAGATTTGACAAAGACTACAGCCGTTAGTTGAAACATTATTCCTTCACTATTGCAGAAAAGTAGCAAAGGATACATTTTTGGATGTTTTTGCTTTTCTGGCACCAAAATCCTGCTGCCCTGCGTATTCATTTTCCTCTATTTATAAAGTAGTTACTTCAGTAGGTGTCAGCAGAGGATTATTCCAACATGCATTGGCTTGGCTTCTTCCAACTGATATCTAAAAACACCCATGTGGAGATCTATCAAAAACTAGTCTAAACGCGATGTATAGCAGCCCAATTCCAGCTCATTTTTACTGTTCCTTGTTTAAATGCAGCCAGTGACCCGATCAGCTGCTATAGGCACCAGTTATGATATCTCACCCTCCTGAAATCTAGAAAACATTTATTGATGATAGTTATTCATGGTCCAATAAGTTTTGTTTTTTTTCCACAGCCACAATGTCTGAAAACTGTACTTTATTGAAACACATGATAGTTTGGTTTTACAATTGTCACTCAAGTATGGCATCTTCATTACTCTGCGCTCAGACATTAATGAGAGGCTCCACATTTCATCAACAATCGGCCACATAGTCCAGAAGGCTTTTTCCATCTTCACCTTTTGTATTAGCGAGTCAAACTGTAGGGAGCGTTAGGTGGGCAGCAGAGACACTGAGGGAACATCCAAGTCAGAAGACACTCTGGGGACCACAGAGCTTCAGGGAAATCAAGAGTGCTGCCAAGTTTTCGAAAGAAGTTGGACGATTACCAGGAGTTCCAGCAGAGGAGCACATTTAAATTTTTTTTTTTTTTGTAAGGGCTAAAGAGGATGACCCCCTTTAAGGCATGAGTCACAGTCCACTGGAATAAAAAAGTCCCATGAAAGTAAAAAACAGTAGTGTAACAAAAATATCAGCCTGCTGTAGAGGGAACAAAGTCACATAAGTCTGTGTGAAGGCCTGATATGAAGGTTCATCTAGGGAGACTAAAATGAGATCCGTCAGCAGCAGCTAGCCCACTTGTGGGTGGCTTCCAGGTAGTAGTAGGTTTTTGCTCTTTGAAGTGCAGAAACAAGAAGCACATAACAGTTTTAGGGCGTGTAGAATGCAGCGTCTTCCCACTGTCAGCAGGCCATCTCTGCAGAGGGCAGCGATTTTGCCCTGCACATGGCACTTTTTTAAATTTTTTCTTCTTTTATTTCCTGCCCTTTGAGACGTTGCGTATAAATGCTGCATATATAAAATGTAATTGCATATGTACCAGCATTAAGTGCGCATAGAGAACAGGGCTCCATCACCTGTAATACGAAGTAAAATAGAACATGCTGCGTTTGTTTTACAAGTGTATTACACGTAATAAAAAACCGCTAGTGTGAATGGGCCAATGAAAATCTGTGCACTGTCATTGACTCCATTTACCATGTATTAAGCGTGCATATTACGCAGTGAAGTTACTCGTGTGAGCCTGCCCCAAGCCCTACAAATCACGTTCAAAAGGAGCGCCACTCAAGGCCACCAGCTGTATCTGGTATTGCAGCTCAGCCTCATTAAAGCGAGTGAACTTAACTGCAATACCAGACATGCAGTGGCCCAGAGTGGCGCCATTTCTTGGAGGGAGAGCCTTTGCCATCTCATATAACCACTTTAGAAATATTATATATATATTTTTTTGTTAGCATCTTCTTAATACTGGGCATACATCTAGACTATTCCATGGGGAGAACAGACCAACGCATTCTGTTCTCAGCACTAGCCAACTGCCCTCATCTATGAGCACAGGCTCAGTACATTATACACCTGCCTACAGTTAATAGGGGGCTCCTATGTGCGCTGGGAAGAGGTTTCATACCTCACGTGACAAAGGAGTTCATACATGAAGATGACAGTCTAGGCCTAAGAAACAGAACTCCCTAGGACATACAGATAAGAAAAATAAGGCAAATTTCAAAAAATATTATGTTAACTTATGTCTTATAGGATAAAAATCTCATTACATAGGATTAAGAACTAGAATATAAAAAAAGTCAGCGGCTGCTCTTGCATTCGGCTCATTTCAAGTACTCTTGCCCATATCCATAGCTTGTCGGACATCCGCTACAGCCTCAGGAACCTTCACAATCATCCCGTTCATAAACGGCCGGAGGCAGATTTGGCAGCCCAGTCTTGACCTAGAAGACAAAATGGGAACTAAGTTTGTAATATCTACATACATAAAACTCCATTATTTAGACTTTATAAATGGAGATCTAAGGCTATGTTCACATACATGCCTTCTCTTTTTAGGGTACATTAAATGAAAAATAAAATGATAATTACGTTTCAGTGAGGCCATAAGCGAGATCCAGCATATCCATCTCCTCATCAGTAACTCGATCCAGCTGCTGAAATATATGATCTTCAAAGATGAGGTGACAAGTAGAACAGGCCAGCGTCCCCTCGCAAGCACCTGGGTGGAGACATGAACATAGCGCTATTCAGCATCGCACAAAGGGAAATCTAGGACGCCGTCTCTAGTCACATCTGGTTATGGCTTCTGTTCAGAGGATCCATTTAGGATTTTTTTTCTTAAGGTAGGACTAGAAGTTTATCTAACTGAAGAAAACTTGTTGTAGGATAGGCAAACTTTTCCAAATGACTATTGTCCTCTACCATGAGCCATTCACATCAGGTTATCCACCATGTTAGACAGATTGCGATAACGATTTAAAACTTCTTAAATTTCATATTGCGGGTGGGATGGCACACCACTGTACTACAGTCACACCCATTTGAGACTTTATATGGACTATGTAATGCAGACAGATTTGCTGAGCATTTTTTTTGCCACATGCAGAGGATAACATTCATGGCATAAATAGGCCTATAACACATGATAAACCCTCAACTGTCAAAACATCCACTACTATGAAATGAGAAAAGAACAGAAATTTGGAGCCAACTCTGGAGTCCAAAGTTTACCTTAAACAAACGTAAACTCATCACCGATGCACAAAATGAGCAGCCAGGTTGTAGGTTCTAGTTATTATTAGGAAATTATAGTATCAGTGTGTCTGGTGGTGCAATGCGACACACACACACACACACACACACACACACACACACACACACACACACACACACACCTCGCTGAAGTGAAATTGTGGCTCGTCACTGCGTCATGTAAGCTGCATAAGCTGCACAGCGGCATTGAACCTTCTGTGGTGACGCACGGCAGCGACAGTTTGTTTCAACACTGGACAACGGTTGACAATTAGATGAAGGGTGGACTGGTATTGGCGGCATTAGCATTTGAGAGGACATGATATCACATTCAGGAAATGTGAAGATAGTGGTGAAGGGCTATGCTTCAATGTTGTTGCTCAATATGCACCACCAGCTATGTATGTGGACATTTGAGAGGTGTCATTTATTGGAGTCTTCACACAGGTGTGCAGCTGTCTCACAATCAGCTACAAACTGCTAAACGGAGTACTGCTATATCCATTTGTGAGGGATGTAGTCTGCCCATAATCCCCGTTGACTGCAGAAGGAGGATAAAGGACCTGTGATGATGTGACCATCATGTGATCAGGTGCTGTCAGGCTCTGCATGTAACACACAATTTGACAGACAAGTGGTCGATAGTAGTTTTACTAGTTATTAGTAGGAAATTCTAGTACTAGTGTTTCTGATGGTGCAATGCAGCTGTGTTACATCCATTATGATTCACAGACATCACACAGCTGTACTACATCCATCCTGATTCCCCACACATGACACACAGCTCCTGGATACAGTGATCAGCCCCTGGTCATGTGATCCTGACACAGGTGATCACATGGCGGTGACGTCACCACGGTCCTGGTAGCTGTCGGGTTACCCAGTATACAGTACTTTCTACCAAACATCAGCCACAGTAGCCACGTCACCGCAGGTCCTTCAGTCCGCTGGATCTCTGTGGTGGCAGTAGATCGGCATCTCCTGTCAAGACCATGGAGTTTTGTCTGAGATAATAGCGGCTTAGTTGCATTCTCATTTTGTTATTCCTGTCCTCCTCTTCAGAGAACCCTAACTATGTTCTTCTGTCATACAGGCTCTGTGATATATATATATATATATATATATATATATATATATATATATATATATATATATATATATATATATATATATATATATATATATATATATATATATATATATATATATTAGTAGGACCTATAATGATGTCCCCAGGGCGGAGCATGAGAAGCACACACAGACAAGTGGTCATTAGTAGTTTGACTAGTAATTAGGCTTAGTTGTATTCTCTGCGTTAGGACCTGCCACAACGGCGCCAAGGGGCCAGGCTCTCACACACATACAGACAAAGTGGTCATTAGTAGTTTGATTAATGCAGAAATTGAGAGCTCTGTCTGCCTTATTGCTCTACAGCTCAATGTAAAGGACAGACCACAACATGTAGGTTCACAGCCATAACTACCAATAAGACAGGGGTTATCAAAATTTTTTCCAGAGTTCTAGAAGTTAAAAGCAACCCACATATTCACAGGCTTAGGCTGGATTCACACGAACGTATATCGGGGCTCGTTTTTCACGCCGAGCCGATATACGTTGTCCTCATCTGCAGAAGGGGGGGGGGGGGGGGAATGGAAGAGCCAGGAGCAGGAACTGAGCTCCCGCCCCCTCTCTGCCTCCTCTCCGCCCCTCTGCACTATTTGCAATGAAAGGGGACAGGATGGGGCGGGGCTAAGTTCTGAGAATTAGCCTTGCCCCGTCCCGCCTCTCCCCATTGCAAATAGTGCAGAGGGGCGGAGAGGAGGCAGAGAGGGGGTGGGAGCTCAGAGCACTGCTCCTGGCTCTTCCAGGCCCCCCCCCCCCCCCTCCTGCAGAGAGAAGCGACGTATATCGGCTCGGCGTGAAAACCCAGCCTATATACATTCGCGTGAATCCAGCCTTATCCCCACGCTCTAGTATCACTACATAACTATGAAAGCTTCTATTGTAGTTCATGGATCAAAATAAAAGTTGTTGACAGCACTTATGGGGCCTGACAATGTCAGCAGTTGTCACCTACCCCAGAGAGTGAAAAGAATGGCTGAACAAACTTCTGTTTAGATAGATAAGAGTGCAGCTCTTGTAGGAATCTTGGAATAAAGATTTGTCATAAAACTCAGTTGTCCCATATAAAGATTTTTATTGTGCCGTAAAAGTGACAGTAGAAGTGGAGAGAAGGTCACGGCCGGCAGCTTAGGGAAATACACCCAGTACAGAGAACAACGTCATACAACCTGATGTTACACAATGGTATCAAGCCTAAACGGGGAGGTTTGGGACACACACACACACGGTGGTATGGTACCAGACACCACGATGTTGGCTGCAGAACCTATAAGTTGCGAGGTGCAGCCTCCATGGATCGGAGTAGTGTTTCCAGCATTTCCCACAGATAATTGTTCAGAATGAGATCTGGAGTATTAAAGGGGTTGTCCGGCCATAAACATTAGGTCTCATTACTTCTGTTTGCCCATTTCCATGCACTTTGTAATATACATTGCGCATGGAAAATGAAGCAAACAGAAGTTTTGGACTTACCTGAAGGGATGCCCCCCCCTGTGTTGCTCCTCCGTCGTCCCTGGTTACCACAAGAATCTTCTCTTCTTGTCGGGCCGCAGCAGCTCTTGTCGGCGCGGGAACGAGCCCCTTCTCATCCGTGCATGCGCAGTTCTTCTCTCTGCAGCCGGGACCGATATACGATCATCTTGTGTGCAGGGGGGGGGGGGGGGGGGGGGGAGATGGAAGAGCCTCAGAGCAAGAACTGAGCTCCCGCCCCCTCTCTACCTCCTTTCCGCCCCTCTGCACTATTTTCAATGAGGAGAGGCGGGACGGGGGCGGGGCTAAGGTCCGAGAATTAGCCCCGCCCTAGTCTCTCCCCATTGCAAATAGTGCAGAGGGGCGGAGAGGAGGCAGAGAGGGGGCAGGAGCTCAGTTCCTGCTCTGAGGCTCTTCCATCCTCCCCCCCCTGCACACAAGAAGATCGTATATCGGTCCCGGCTGCAGAGAGAAGAACTGCGCATGCGCGGATGAGAAGGGGCTCGTTCACGCGCCAACAAGAGCTGCTGCGGCCCGACAAGAAGAGAAGATTCTTGTGGTAACCAGGGACGACGGAGGAGCAACACAGGGGGGGGGGGGGGGCATCCCTTCAGGTAAGTCCAAAACTTCTGTTTGCTTCATTTTCCATGCACAATGTATATTACAAAGTGCATGGAAATGGGCAAACAGAAGTAATGAGACCTAATGTTTATGGCCGGACAACCCCTTTAAGTCATTTAATTTGCAACGTGGCTAAGTTCGTTATCCTGCTGAAACAGGTCAGTGCTGTAAGGGAATAATCACTGCCAGAAAGGGGGCACTTGTCTGTACAGGGTTTAGGTCAGTGGTAGATCAACCAGAATGCTAGGACTCAAGGCTTCTCAGCAGAACATCACTCTGCGCCTCTGCCTGCTTCTTACCTTAGTGCAATACCCCACCTGTCTTCAGGCAGCAGGATGCTGAAAGATCAGCGATGGCTTAACGAAAACTGCACAGTGCAGTTACACAATTATTGCTCAAAAGATGGCTTTCAGCGATTTTTGAGTGAAAATTGTTGTCTAAAAAGGGCCTTTAGGCTGCACTCTAAAAAGGCAATACAGATAACTATAGTGTGGCTACATTTTTGCATTCAAGTTACCGGTCAGACTGGGGTCTCATAATCCAAACTTGGGCTGCGAATTATGCCCTCATTACAGCTGCCTGAATCAACACTAAGTGTTTTTGGATGCATATCCAATATATTGGTGGACAAAAAGCCCCAAGATACATGGCTGATTTTTAGATCCTACCAAAGTCACCAGGGTTATTTCCATCTACTTACCAAAACCATCTATGTCCAAATTCTTCTCTACAACGAGGTCCAGGAGGGATTCTCCAACCTTCCCTTCTGCTACAATGGTCTCTCCATCCCGGTTTATAAATGTTACTTTAACTTTGTCTTCTGAGCTGTACGGAGATGAAAACAAACAAACAAATAGTTAGTGTGAGTTTTGCACAGTCACATGGTCACTATTTAGATTAAGCGTAGCTTCATACATCGCACTATTACATGTGTTAACACTGCTAACCGCCAGGCTGCTCCCACACTTGCAGGTTCAGCCCAGCAATTGTTGGGAAAACGAGAGTGCTAGCACTTGTGTAACCTCTTCCTTACAAGATCAGAGGAGTAGAAATCTGAAATGGCTGTTCTGAACGATAAGGCCACATGTAGAGCAATAGATATGTTCAGATACAAGAACAGTCCATCACATGCCGATTTTTACACTACTCACTTTGCATAGCAATGACTTTTCCGATGCATAGTTTACATCCAAGAGTCGCACCCTTTGCACGTGATCATAAAGCCTCAGGTTTCTAGGCTGAGCTTATTCGTTTTTCTACAGCGCTTAGAACACAAGATCTCAGTGGGGCAGGAAGTTCTGAAACTTTATTCGGAACTTGGGGATTACTTTGAGGGTTCCCAATTTCACCAATGGCCATCACTGGGTGTCTAATGGAAGTCACAGTACTCCGCAACAAATCTGTACATTTCCAACTTGCCTTTTGCCATGGTCACAAAGTGACTTACAACTGCCCCCCTTTAATTTGGTTTGCTATAGGAAACATCTGCAAACACCCTATATCATGACTGGTGGGTGCTACTTTTTCAGTAATCAGTCTGAGCACGGTCATAAACACAGGTAGGGAAAGTGTTAAATTCAACTTAACACGGCGAGTTCAGTATCATGAGTCTTAGAGAAACTGGTATAAACCAACCTATACCTGGCATCAATACTGAGGGAAACCCGACATAATCCATGTTGTGCAAGACACCTATTGTACAGCGAGAAGAGTCATTATACAAACAGATGTTCTTCAGCTTGTTGGGGGTTTTCTCATGAGAAACACTCCCAAGGAAAACCACCTGTGTAGCATATAATTATATAGAGGTTCCTGCACGTTTTTGACATTTATAGATTATAAAACCCCTTGAGGGCACTCGCTTCCCAAAGATTCCCATAGGCATAGAGTACCACAGGGTTTCTGCATTAGAGTTTGGGAAACTTGTGACGTACTTTGAATTCTTCTTTGCACATTGCCTGCGACTATTTTCCCCATAGAGAAGCACTGAGGTTGCTTGCTCATTGCCATAAGGTTACAGGCAACGTCATGTCACTGCAAACTCTAGTCCTAAATTTACACCCCACCCCACCCCCTGCCTCATTCAAAAAAAAAAACAAAAAAAAAACACGCAAGTTGAAACAATTCAATCATCAGGTCGATGGGGATCTCAAGCAGTGAGCCCTTTGCCGATCAACTATTGATGACCTATCCTGAAGCCTGTGATATTAGGACCAAGGACCCCAACAGTGAGAGGAAATGGAGAGGAGATAGACCGGTCAGAGAGGTAGGAAGAGAGCCAGGACAGAGCAGTGTCCTTAGACCAATAGAGCAGAGCATAGTGAGAAGGTGGGTATAGTCGACAGTGTCAAATGCAGCAGACAGGTCAAGGAGGATTAGTAGGGAGTAGTCACCCCTTGACTTTGCCTTTGCCATCAACAGGTCATTTGATACTTTTGTGAGGGCAGTTTCGGTCTAGCGTAGAGAGCGGAAACCAGATTGATGGGGGTCAAGGAGTGAGTTATCAGAGAGAAAGTGTGAGTCGGGAGTAGACCAGGTGTTCTAGTAATTTGAAGATGAAGGGGAGGTTTGAGACGGGTCGGTAGTTGGCAGCATCAGTCGGGTCCAGGATTGGTTTTTAAAGCAGAGGGGATATGATGGAGTGTTTAAATGAGGAGGGGAAGATGCCAGAGGTTAGAGGTTGCAGATTGCAGTGAAGTGAGTAATGAGAGCTGGGGAAAGGGACCGGAGGAGGTAGAGGGGAGAGGGCCGCTAGCACAGGTGGTAGGGCGAACAGCACTAAGCAGTTTGGAGACTTCTTCCTCTGTCGTCGGTTCTAATATAGAAAGTGAGTAAGTGCTGGATGCAGTACTGAGGAGACTGGGATCGGGGCTAGCTGTGCAGTTTTCAGAGATTTCTTTTCGGATGTTGTCAATTTTGTCTTTGAAATAGGCAGCTAGTTCAGCAGTCAGATCCGTCACAGGGGCCTGGTTCTTTGGGGCTGTGGAGGGAGTGGAAGGTCTCGAAGAGTTGTTTGGGGTTGTGGGATAGGCACATCTAGAGCACCGCCGAATGAAGCGCGCTTGGGACGTGAGCCAAGGATGCCATGATCTGTGGTTGACGGCACAGGTCACGGGTGGTGCTGCTTTATCCAGGGCACGGCTGAGGGTGGTGTGGTAGTGTTCGACTGCCAGATTAGGCAGCCCCGCCTGTATAAATGCCCTTTAAGAATATAGTCACGTTGCAGATATTTATGCCACCGTTCAATTCACCTGAACGGGATGTGCAGAACTTCATAGGCTTCCTGCAGGGTGAATGGAACAGATTTTCAGCCATGTGAATATCCTCTTAACCCTTTTAGGACTGAGATTTAATCAAGTTTGTGGACAGTTTATAACTAGAGGCAAATATGTCCCATAACCCTTTCTAATCCAATTTTGTATCCTGGTTTTCCTAGGGGGCTTACTCTTTTTCTGCCGTTATACAATGGCACTATCTGCTGGCTAAAGCCAGTACTGCATGAGGTGACATGTTGGATAGGCTTTGACAGCAGAGAGGCTGACAATATACAGTAAGAGAACCCCGACGGGCGTTTTCCAACATCGGAGTTGTACAGCCTTAAATCATAATGTCTTTAGACGTCAGACAGTGGATTGGAAAGGGTTAATCCTCAAAGTGTTAAGGCACCCTTGTACAAGTCAGGCAGAGCAGATAAGCAAAAGTGGACCCAACGTGTCAAGTGATAGCCATGTAGTACAACTACATTCACATAAGCAAGGTTTTGCACCCATACTACAGACCGTGCCCTGACCCGGCCACAGGTCTACTGGCCCAAGCTCACAGCATCATAGGGACTCAGGATGCTGAGAGTTCAGGTCAGTCTACCCACAGTTTGGCCAGGACACTCCTTTATAATACTGTTGCGTTTTTTGTGTACTTACCAGAAGTAGACGCACTTCCCCTGGAAATAGCAGATTGCTAGAAGCTGAACCCACAAAACCAGTGAATCCCCACTGCCACTTAGGATGAAATCCCTTTAACCCTTCACTGTGAAGTCTGGAAAAAAAAACCCAACTATAACTTGTTTAAAGAGACAGTTACCTTCATTGGTGACCCAATGAGTCTGGGGATGTAGGGCTCATGTCCACGGGGAAAATAGGATTTAGGATCCGCAGCGGATTTCCTGCATGCGGATCCGCATCCCATAGGGATGCATTGACCACCCGCGGGTACATAAATACCCGCGGATCGTCAATAAAAGTGATTTAAAAAAAAATGGAGCATGAAAAAATCTGGACCATGCTCCATTTTCATGCGGGTCTCCCGCGGGGACGGCTCCCACGGGCTTCTATTGAAGCCTATGGAAGCCGTCCGGATCCGCGGGAGACCTAAAATAGGAATTTAAAGCATTTACTCACCCGCAGCGGACTGCGAAGCTCTTCTCTTCCTCACGGCCGCATCTCCCTTGGTTCGGCTCGGCGGATGTGCCCGGCGCATGCGCGCGGCACGTCGACGACGTGCCGGCGACGTGCCGCCGGCGTCAGGAATTCATCCGCCGGCCGAAAATGAAGATCCGGCCGTGAGGAACAGCTGATCTTCGTCGCCCGCGCCGGAAAGGTAAATGCTTTAAATTGCTATTTTCGGCGCTCATGTCCGCGGGGCAGGAGGGACCCGCTGCAGATTCTCCATGGAGAATCTGCAGCGGATCTGATTTTCCCCGTGGACATGAGGCCGTAAGGGTTAGGCTGCCTGCAGACGGCCAGGTCGGATCCCGCTGCGAGAACTCTCGCAGCAGGATGCAGACCCGTGCCCCTGCAGAGGCCTGCGGCTCACCCGCTCCTGGCGTCTTCATTCTCTGCTATGCGCTGGCTCCTGGCCAGCCGGCGCATGCGCAGAGAGGAGCTGGCCCGTCACCACTGACATTTCTGTGTGGGCCTCTGCGAGACCCGCACAGAAATAGAGCATGCCACGATTTGTTTTCTGCATGCAATTTCACACGGACAAATCGCGGCCGTCTGCATAGGTTTGCGTTTTTTAATGCAATCCTATGGCAGTGGCCACGGGCAGAAATTCTGCAGGAAATCCCGCCGCGGAATTCCCACCCGTGTGCGGGGGGCCTTATACTTCCCCCTTCCCTGTCAATCCCTTAGTGTCAGCGCTGGAAGCTCTCTTAATGCAATAGCCTACATAAGTCTAAACCTCATCATGTCATTAAAGCCTTTCATCAACTAGCTTTAGATGCAGAGCAAGCATACATGTAGTCTCCCACTAATCAGGCGGAAATTAATTGAAAAAGGTGCAGCCTAAACTTATCAATCATCTGACAGGTGTTGCAAAAAAAAAAAAAAGGGTCTTTTTCTGAAGCGATACATCTTTGAGGAAGGGGAACAGGGGATCATTTTTCAGCTGTTATATTAAGGCACGGGATCATCAGCGTTACAGCATTGAGAAGGCCTGATAATTCTCTGGTTATAACAGAAGGATGACATTTTTCCTCCATTTTAAAAACCTGTATGCTTCTAACAAGTGTGTAGATCTTTATGAGCATTTGGCTCGGGTACAATTGTTACATTTGTCTGATACAGAGAGTGATATTAGATACTCCACTGAATGAGTTAAAGGGGTTGTCCCGCGATAGCAAGTAGAGTTATACACTTCTGTATGGCCATATTAATGCACTTTGTAATATACATCATGCATTAAATATGAGCCATACAGAAGTTATACACTTACCCCCTCCGCTGCTGGCGTCCCCGTCTCCATGGCGCCAACCAAAGCCCCCTTCTCCCTGGATTAGACGCGCTTGCGCAGTCTGCCCTCTTCTGTCCGGCTCCGGTGTGCTCGCGCCGGAGAGCTGGTCTGCGCATGCGCAGAAGACCTGTGCAGCGCGAGCACGCCGGAGCGGCCCCTTCAGCGCAAGCGCGTCTAATCCAGGGAGAAGGCGGCTTTGGTCGGCGCCATGGAGACGGGGATGCCAGCACCGGAGGGGGTAAGTGTATAACTTCTGTATGGCCAATATTTAATGCACGATGTATATTACAAAGTGCATTAATATGGCCATACAGAAGTGCTTAACCCCACTTGCTATCGCGGGACAACCCCTTTAAGGGATGCAGGAGCAGCACTTCCTAAAGAGTCACCTGGGTTGGATGGTTACCCAAATTAATTTTTTTTTGTGTTCCCAGGATATGCTTCTGCCAGACTTGACGGTATTTCATGAATCATTGCCTGAGGGTATTCTTCCACCATCAATAAGAGATGATACCATTGTCTTAACTCCTAAACTGGGAAAGGATTTGTCTCTTCCAGGTTCCCATCGCCCAATATCTCTGTCGACCACTGATATTAAAATTTTCACGCAGGTAATTGCGAATAGATTGCTTTTAGTAATGACTCATTTAATACATTAGGAGGATCAGTCCGGCTTTGTGCCAAACAAATAAACTGCTATTAATTTAAGGTTATACTTGAATCTTCAGGTGGATCTTCGAGTTTGTGGGAACAGGACTGTTTTTTCACGTCATAGAATGGGTTTTGGTGAGAAATTTGTGGCATGGATTAAACTGAGCTATTTAATGCCATGGGCAGGAGTGAGGGGGTATTAGTGTTTCTTGACGCCACAGGAAGCTAGGGGTATGACAGGAGGAAAGTCCCTCTCAGACCCCTAGCTCCAGATTGGCTCAATCCTGTAAGGTCCTTTCTTTTTAGTCTCACCGCTGGCCTGCAGCCTCCCGTCAGCCCCGCAGTTCCCCCACTCCCTGTGTTCTACCGCGGCCACACAGTGCAGGAGGGGGTGATGGGGAAGCAGCTCTGGCACTGCCTTACTGTCCGCCACTGCCGTCCAGCCTCCGCGAACCCCTGCCTCCCTCTCTGTGACAGTCAGGGCCACAGGTCCCTGCGTTCCCTCTGTCGGCGGCTGCTGCAGAGTGAAAAGAGGCCGACGGAGAAGCGGCTCTGCCGTCCCCCGCCGCTCCCTCACTGTCCGCTGCTGGCCTCCAGCCTTCGCGTCCCCCTCCCTCAGTTACTCACTGTGAGCTATCAGAGAACTGTGGCTGCTGATCCACCAAAATCTGGCGCCGCTGCCAAGTACAGGGAGGCTGACGGGGAAGCGGCTCTGCCGCCGCCGCTCACTCTGTCTCCCCCACCGCTGCACAATGCTGCCAGACGACCAGCAAAGTTGCTGTGCCGCCCCTCCCTCACTGTCCGGGTACGCAGCCCCCTCCAACGCCGGCTGAGGCACCGTTAGTGAGTGTCAGGACCTGACGGGAAAGTGACTGGCCTGTCAAGAAGACTATCTTGTTGCCACACACACTTCCGGTGGCGTCAAGATACACGAACACCAAGTGAAGGTAGAGGGCTGTATTTTGGGATGGATTGTGTTGGAGAGGGGAACAAGACAGGGATGTCTCCTGTCCCCTCTTCTCTTTGCCTTGGCAATTGAGCCCCTGACTGGCTTGATAAGGCAATCACCCAATATAGTTGGATTGCAGTATAGAGAATCGAGGAAGGCATCCCATTATATGTGGAGGATCCGCTGTTGTATATGGGGATGTAAGGGGATCAATGAGTCCTTTTATGTCCATTTTGGTGAGATATCAAGGAATTCAAGTATTTGGAAGTTATCTTCTAATCCTTAAAGGAGATGTCCCGAGGCAGCAAGTGGGTCTATACACTTCTGTATGGCCATAATAATGCACTTTGTAATGTACATTGTGCATTAATTATGAGCCATACAGAAGTTATAAAAAGTTTTTTACTTACCTGCTCCGTTGCTAGCGTCCTCGTTCCCATGGAGCCGACTAATTTTTGGCCTCCGATGGCCAAATTAGCCGCGCTTGCGCAGTCCGGGTCTTCTGCTGTTCTCTATGGGGCTCCGTGTAGCTCCGTGTAGCTCCGCCCCGTCACGTGCCGATTCCAGCCAATCAGGAGGCTGGAATCGGCAGTGGACCGCACAGAAGAGCTGCGGTCCACGAAGATAGAGGATCCCGGCGGCCATCTTCAGCGGTAAGTATTGAAGTCACCGGACCGCCGGGATTCAGGTAAGCGCTGTGCGGGTGGTTTTTTTAACCCCTGCATCGGGGTTGTCTCGCGCCGAACGGGGGGGGGGGGTTTAAAAAAAAAAAAAACGTTTCGGCGCGGGACATCTCCTTTAAGACTACATTTCTGCCAACCTGCTTCTATTGGTACAAACGTTTGAGGATAAGGTCAGGGTCTGGAATCGTCTTCTAATTGTTGATAACTGGCAGGAAACATCTTATTAAATGGTTGTGATGCCACAACTCCTTCATATACGCCCAAACTCTCCAGTTTGCATTCCATCATGAGGTTTTTTTAGACTCCATATGATATTTAGGAGTATATTGTGGAACAAGAAATATGCTAGATTTAGACTGGGGAGACACGGTCTGGAGGGCTGGTAGTTCCAAGTGTTTAGAAATACATTTTTTGGTGTCTCAATTGCAACAGTTGAAGCGGTGGGGAGAAAGATATGGGGGTGAATGGTAGATTAGGTTCTAAAATGACAGGTTGTAGCCCCCCTATAACTGTACATGAGAGGGAGCTAAAAGGAGAGGTGTGGGGGGGGGGGGGGGGGGGGGCGGGTGAGAGAGAGATTGTAGCCGATAATTCTATCATTGAATTATGGAATAAGGTTAAAGGGGTTGTCCCGCGCCGAAACGGGTTTTTTTTTTTTTTTCCAATAGCCCCCCGTTCGGCGCGAGACAAACCCGATGCAGGGGTTAAAAAAGAAAACGGGATAGTGCTTACCTGAATCCCCGCGCTCCGGTGACTTCTTACTTACCTGGTGAAGATGGCTGCCGGGATCTTCTCCCTCGGTGGACCGCAGGGCTTCTGTGCGGTCCATTGCCGATTCCAGCCTCCTGATTGGCTGGAATCGGCACGTGACGGGGCGGAGCTACAAGGAGCCGCTCTCCGGCACGAGCGGCCCCATTCAGAAAAGAAGAAGACAGGACTGTGCAAGCGCGTCTAATCTGGCGATTAGACGCTGAAAATTAGACGGCACCATGGAGACGAGGACGCCAGCAACGGAACAGGTAAGTGAATAACTTCTGATAACTTCTGTATGGCTCATAATTAATGCACAATGTACATTACAAAGTGCATTATTATGGCCATACAGAAGTGTATAGACCCACTTGCTGCCGCGGGACAACCCCTTTAAGTAGATAGGCAACTAGATGGATTTACTATATACATCCCTCTTTAAGGTTTCAAGTATTTTCCCTGTGGGAGAAGAGGGGTAATATTTTTGGAACAGGTTCACTCTGGGTTATAGTTTGGAACAATTTAGAGAACTTTAGGATGGTCTCCATTGTTATTTTCCCCATCTCCGACTCAGCATCTCCTCGGACCCCACAAAGGAGATTCTTGGATTCTCCAAGATATCTGCAGACATGACAGAAGCCGCCCGGGTGAGCTCCAGGAGTCCGAGACCCCCTTATTACCATGACATTTATAAACCCACCAACCCAGGCTACCCATGCAGCAAGCAGGCCTTGGCATTACTTGTGTTTACATAAGACTGACAGCAACCCAGGAAATCAATAGAAAGCACATCAGAAAAATCATTACCTCCCACAGGACTAGGATAGGCCAAAGACTCGAGTAACCGACGGCCGCAGATCACCTGCACTCCTGTCCTGGGGCTGATGATAGCAGGGTAGGAAAAAAATAAACCCCACAACTACTTAAAGTGACTTGAGCCTCTCAAACTACAACCCCCAGAATGCCTTTCCAGCCGTTATGAATTGGAAGGCTTTGCAAAGCATGCTGGGAGCTGTAGTTCCAAGGAGCTGAGCACTTATGAGCCGCTGTCAGTACCGGGGTCACCGGGACAGGAAGACTACCTGAACAGCCGCGCCGCTCCTGTCCACGGGCATCCTCCTGGCGGCCGCCGCCATACTGTAGACATCCCGCTCCTACAGCCAGCCAGGAGGCACCGGGATCCGCAGAGCAATCTGGTCACTGCTGCCATGTCTGAGCGCACCCGGAACTAGTCGTGCCGCACTGTTATAAAGGACGGGGCGGAGCGCACAGCACTTCCCACTCCTGCCCTGTAGTCTGCTGGCCGCCAGAGGGCGATGAGTACAGTGAGACTATAGGAGACCACTACATGTGTACACAGAGAACAGACTATGCTGTTATCTTCTATCATATTATATTACGTTATGCTAGATTATTTTACAACACATTATAGTATGGTATAACATTTTATATTATATTGGATTATGTTCTATCATTTTATACTATATGATGTTATATTAAATATTGTATTCTGCTAGATTATATTGTGCTGTATATATGTATATTATATATGTTATCGCGTGATATATTACTTTGTTATATTAACCTATGGTTATTTGTATGTTATTTTATATTATGTTATTTGCTATCATGTTATTAGGTTGTGTTATATTATAGAGCAAGAAAATTATGACATTTCTCTGATTAACCTTAAGCCTCATGTCCACGGCCCGCGCCGAATCCATGCAGGGAATCCAGCCCTGCCCGCGGCCAGTGAGGCCTGCTTACCTGTACTTCCCCGGCAGCAGCGTCCGCGAGGATCCCTCCACTTCTGCGTTCGCTGTACTGCGCACAGCTCGGCGTTGGACATGCACGATACAGTTTTTTTAAAAATCTGCTTTTTCGCAGATCCACGACACATCCACAGTGTCAGCTGCGGGTATGCCGCGGATCGGACGGGTTCCATTGCGGGAAACGCACAAAAATGGAGCATGCTGCGATTTGTTTTCCGGACCTAAAGGTCCACAAATCACATCCGCATGTTTAAATCCATTTGCGGATGCCCATTCTTCCCTATGGCCGGCCTAATTTGCGGATACCCCGCGCGGATTCTGCCATTTAGATTTGACCGTGGACTTTGGGCCGAAGGCTGGGGGCCGGCACCTGTTTATATTAACAAAAAAAACACAGCTAACTAAATAAGCCACGATCCCTGGCGGCACAATGTGTGAGAACAGAAGACCACGGAGTATAGCTTGAATTTTTTCCGAGCTGTTCCTGTTTGGCGCAGTGTAATTAAATTCCCCAAACCCCACTGATAGCTGCGAAAGTTCTGCAGATAAGTGATAGTGACCTGACTTTGAATGACGTTTGAGGCCACAAACAGAGAACTGCAATATTCCCCACGCCGAAGCAGATTTTGTCTGTCTGCTTTGCTGCTATATACATTAACAGCAGTAGAAATAAACCCTCTCCCAATGTACAGGCCATGTGTCGTATAAGCATGTAAACATCATGCAGCTTCTCTCTGCCCCCTCCAATAAAACAGAATTTAAGTTCTCTGCTGGTATGCAAGCTTTCACCCCCAGCAGCAATATAGAGTATCTGGCTCTAACAGCAGACCATGTGTCATCTAGGCATATAAATATCATGCAGCTTCTCTGTCCTGTGCTCAACTGTAAAATGCTTACACTGTGCCTATGTTCTATATGGCTGGGTCACATAATGCAAGCGTCCAATGAAACTGCTGTCCATATGCAAGATGGAGGACATTTGGTGACATCATCAAGGAGCCCTGGCTGCTGATTGGCTGCAAGTTGACCTCAGCAGCAGCCAATCTGGGAAATTCTATTTTCCTGCCATTTTCTTCAAAATGTGTTTGGACCAATCGATTTGATTTTGCTAAAATCGGGGTAACTTTATCGCCCAGCTGATTAGGACGAGCAACACTAGCCATGGGGTGTGGCAGAAGAATATTGTACAGTCTGAGATGCAGGCAAAGGGATTTGGGGAAATGTAGTAGAAGTTGCAAATGGGAAGTCTGTTAAGAGAATGTAAACAGTGTACAGTGGATTTCTCAGAATCATGAGCGGAAAATCAAAAGGACAGGTCATGAATGGACTTACTATAGCACAGGTGTCAAACACAAGGCCCGCGGGACAAATCCGGCCCGCCACCTCATTTTCTGTGGCCCGCCGGCTGTGCAGTAAGTTCCCTCACCCTAGTGCTGTTGTCAGTATGCAACCTTCTCTCGGCTTGTTCTGTCTAGTGCAGTCAATAATAGAGGAGTGCCGATAGCTGACTGACAACAGCCGCGGAGGAGGGAAGAAGACTGCAGAGAACATGATCTCTGCAGCGAGGAGAGCGGCGCTGAGGAGGAGCAGCTGCAGGATGAGAGCTTGGTGAGCACTGACCTCCTCTCACCGACCCTCCCTCTGTTCATGGCTGCAGGCCTGGAAAGACATCAGGGGCCCAAGTATGCAGGAGGGCCCCAAAAAGGACTGAGAGCAGCCAGTATACCTGCCAGTGGGACCACATTGGATGCAGGTAAGTATAAAAATGGGTATAAAAATGCAGAAGTATCCTTGTATGCATATGTATGTATGTGTATATATGTGTGTATATATAATATATGTATGTGCACCTGTGTGTGTATGTATATATATATATATATATATATATATATATATGTGTGTGTGTGTGTGTGTGTGTGTGTGTGTGTGTGTATGTATATGTGTATAATAGTGTGCGTACAGATAGTCCCCGACTTGTGAACATTCGACTTATGAATTTCGCAAGATACGAACTGCTATGGCATTACATCATACAGTGCAGGGACCGGGCAGGCTTCTATCAAGCCTGATAGAAGCCTGTTCGGTCAGATCGCGGTTGCTAGGCAGCCGGGGGCCTTCTGAAAGGCCCTAGGACTGTCTATGCAGAGCGCCTATCAAGCTGTGCGCTTGATAGGCACTCTGCATAGGCAGCCCTGGGGCCTTTCAGGAGGTCCCCGGCTGCCTAGCAACCACACAGCGTCCCACGATCTCATCGCAGGACACTGTTCGGGCCCCCTGAACGTCGGGTGCAGGCTGTTTCTTACAGCGGACACCTGGCGGCAGCAGTTCCGACAAGCCGCGCCGCTCGTCAGAACTGTTAACACTTTAAATACCGCTGTCTGAGCGGTATTTAAAGTGTTAACAGTTCGGACGAGCGGCGCGGCTCATCGGAACTGCTGCCGCCGGGTGCCCGCTGTAAGAACAGCCGGCACCCGACGTTGTATGGAGCAGGATCCACCCGCGATCCCGCTCCATACAAGCATTTGTTCGACTTGCGAACAGGTTCCAGGAACGGAACCTGTTTGCAAGTCGGGGACCATCTGTATATGTGTAAAACGGTGTGTGTCTGTGTATACACACACACAAACATATAAATAAATATATATATATGTGTGTGTGTGTGTTTGTGTATATATATATATATATATAATGTGCACCACGGCTAGCCACCATGGGAGACCTTATTAACAATCGGGCCACTATGGGGTTCACTTTTACTATACAGTCTTACAATTTGAATCGGCCCTTTGAAGGCAGCCATAAGGCTGATGTGGCACTCAGTGAAAATGAGTTTGACACCGCTGAACTATAGTATTGTGACAATTTATGACTGTTTTGAAATTTGACATGTAAAGATGTAATACATGTCTTACATTTATATTATATTATCTAATAACAGGTATTTTTATAAGATTCTATGACTTACCTCTTATCTCAGAATACCTCCTCTGCTTTTCTGTTGCATGTGTTGTCAGTGGTGTACATCAGGAAGTGACTGATTTTCACGAGAATATCGATAAGATGTCTTTGTGTTTCCTGTTATCTAGTTAAGGTATGGTGGTTTTATTCAGTTATGGGGTCTGGTATTCAGTCACCAAATATACTGTAGTATAATTTAGGGCCAGGAATAATTTATATACACAGACTCTCAGTGTAGTGTGCACTCTATCGTCCAATAGGGCACGAGTCTAGACGAACACAGTCCACACCACTTAGGTTACGTTCACATCTGCAATAGGGGATCTCGTTTTCCTGCTCCATTTTGGATTTCCCTGGCTGAACAGACGCAGTTTATGACAGAACCAAACAACACAGAATGAGCCCCATTGAATATAATATTGACTATTATGGGATGCATTCGGGTTCTATTTTGACATCCGACATTTTACTAGACAAAAAGGTCTGGTATGCAGGACTTTTTTGCCCAGCATCTCATGCCAGATGGAGTCTCTGCACACAGCTGTGAACATAGCCCTAAGGGGATTCTGTCATTGGGTTCATGTTGCTCAAACCCTGGGCAGCATGTACTCAGGAATAAATAAACTTTGACGATGGACACGGAGCTGAACTCCAAGCCATGACGGTGGGCCGTGCCAGCTTCTCGCTGCCTGCATGCAGAGTGCCAGCTCTCTACCTATACACAAAAGGGGAGAGTAGTCAGTCAGTGGGCAAGGAGAGGCCGGTGCAGCTCACCTCTGTGACTCGGAGCTCAGTTCCGAGTCATAGCTCAAAGTGCATTTATTCAGAAATCTGCAGCATTTCAGTATCAAACAGCCATGAGGACAGCAGGCATTCCCCCAGGTGAACCTCATGACAAAATCCCTTTAAAGTTCACTACACAAAACATCGGGCTTGTTCCTATCAGTGTTGGAAGTTTCGATTAGAGCTTTTGTTTCTGATTTCAGTAATAATACAGAATAAAATAGTGCTGGATACTGCGCTATTTTGTACTGTAAACTGCAAGACAGCTGAACAGAAACCGAACAGATCCCATTATTATCAATGCCCTTCATAGTATAGACTTGGCGTAATTAAAATAACCTTTATAATTCTAAATCTAAAACCAAGACTAAAGGTCCATTTACACGGGACGAATGTCGGGCAAACGATGCCCGACACTCGTCCCCGCATGTACTCGCTCCCATATCTGTTGCACAGGAGCGAGTATCGCTGGCTCACAGCGGGGCATCTGGAGATTTCTCTCCTCGCTCTCCCCTGCCCCTGTCCATTAACCCTTTCCAGTCCACTGTCTGACATTTTGTTTGAAGCCTGTACAGCTCCGATGTCAGAAGACATCCGACAGGGTATTCTTTCTGTGTATTACTGGCCACTCTGTTGTCAGGGGCCTCTCCAGCATCACCTAAACCGCAGTACTGGCTCTAGCCAACAGATGGCAGCATTGTATAATGGCAGAAAGAGACAGCCCCCTAGGAAACCTTGAATCCAAAATTGATTTGAAAGGGTTAAGATAACACAGTGGTCGTTCACTACTGAACTACGTTCTACGTAGTACTACGTTCACTACTGAACGATGAGTGATGAGCTCATCGCTGATCCTTTATGCTTCATAAACGAGGAAACACAGGGACAAGTGTTTGCCCGACATTTGTCCCCTGTAAATGGACCTTAAGGGCTGACAAACATATAGATTGAGCAATCACTTTGCGCTCCGAGCGGGGGATGCAGACGACAAGTAGGGCCGCTTCTCTTCTGCATCCAGCTGTTCTCTGCACGGAGCGCCCGGCTGTTATACAGCTTAGAGCTCCGAGCGGGGTATGCAGAAGACAAGCTGGGGCGCTTGTCTTTTGCATGCAGCTGTTCTCTGCTTGGAGCGTCCGGCTGTTATACAGCCGAACGCTCCAAGCGGGGTATGCAGAACACAGCTGGACCGCTGTGTTCATCATACCCCAGCTGTTCACGGAGCGCTTAGCTGGTATACAGCCGCAGAGCGCTCCAAGCGGAGTATGAAGAACACAGCTAGACCACTGAGTTCTTCATACCCAGCCTGTATTCAGGGAGTGGGATACAGCTGAAACAATAGTATCAGCTGTATCCCGCTGTGAAATCCTGATGAGGCTAATCGTTGTCTTTCAGCATGCTGAAAGACAGCAATCAGCGACTGCTTAACGAAAACTGCATGATGTAAGTGCAGTTACACACAACGATTATCACTCAAAAGACGGCTTTTGAGCAAATTTTGAGTGATAATCATTCTGTCTAAATGGGCCTTTAGACAGTGCCTAGATTAGGTCTCTTTCAGAACTTAAGGCCTATTTACACGAGCAGATAAACGCTCAAAGATCGCTGAGGCTATTAGCTGTGCTCAGATCCATTGTTCTCCATGGGGGAAACAATGCTATCAGCACTCCCCCCCCCTCCTCCCTCCCCATGGAGAACGACTGATAAAACTGATAAAGCTCACTGGAGTATAACAGTCAGCGAAAAGAGCCCGAAATGCGGGTGCCCCGCGCCCATTTACACGCACCGATTATCGCTAAAACAATCGCCGGTGAGCGAAGTTTTAGCGATAGTCGTCCAGTGTAAATGGGCCTTAACTGAGGTGCTTATATTGAACTAAGTGCTAAAGAGCAATGCCCTGCCTCAGAGTATGAATAGAGTCAGAAAATAATAAACCAAAGATGTAGAGATAGAGTCTGTGGCCCTGATGGTGGACCAGAGACATATATCAGGGCCAGAGACTCTATCTCTACATCTTTGGTTTAATAGTTTCTGACTCTATTCATACTCTGAGGCAGGGCATTGCTCCTTAGCACTTAGTTCAATATAGGCAACTCAGTTAGTGAATGGGCTAGTGACATCATCACCAGCTCCTTCGTGCTCAGGCAGGCTGTTTAGACTACATGATTCTCATAGCATTCCTATGAGAAACATTGAACAATCAGTGTTTAAATTGCCCAAAAAGTGAACAAGCTGGCGCTGATTTTTCTGCAGGCTAAAACTGAATAAAGGAAGAGAGCCACACGACTTGCACTCGTCGTTCAGTCCTTGGCTTATGTTTAAACTAAATGATAATTCAGTTTTGCTCGTTTTAATGATTTTCTGAACGAACCGTTCAGTCAACACGCAGCATAAAGGCCCATTTACACCAGCTAATGCTGGTGATCGGCGATCGTTTTAGCGATAATCGGTGCGTGTAAATGTGCGCCCATCGTGCACTTTTCAGGCACTGCTAGCTGATCATTAAATTCAGTCCAACCTAAAAATCGTCACTCACTTTTATCAGTAGTTCTCCACGGGGAGTGCTGATAGCATTGTTTCCCTGTGGAGAACAAAGGATCTGAGCACAGATAATAGCCTCTGGCTATTAACTGCATTCAGGGAAGGCTTCATTTGCACACCTAATTGGTATTTAATTATCTGAGTAGCTACTTAATAGTTTATGCAAAATGAGCGCTCAAAGCTGTCACTCAAACTGTCGTTTGAGCGATCTTTGAGCGATCATCGGCCCGTGTAAACCAGCCTTAAGACATTGGACTATGTGAATACTTTCCATGCATTTTGTAATGATAGGATAGGGCATATCAGTTCATTTCTATGTTTTGCAAGTACAGTAAATAAGTTCCATTGTGCTTGTAATGAGTTCTTAGGATAAAAGGAATGTATCACAGGCCACTATTCATCTGTCTCCTGGGTGTTTTTCAGTTCTGTACAAAACATATGTAAATGATCAGGTCAAGCTGGATTGTGATAAGAGAATGATTCATGTTATCTCCTCATTTATAGCCTTCTATGTACTCTCAGAGATAACCACTCAGGGCCTAGATAACGGTAGCAGAGATTTCTCTATAATTGGTGCCATATAACAATAAAACCGTTTAGCACCATTTACAATGTAGCAGCCAGAAATATGTGACAGTAATGACAGTATTATTTTATGTGCTTTACTACTTAACTATCTTGTAACGATCTGCTGGAGGGGCCATAAGTATGTTATCCTGATTGGAGGAGACTACAAGTACAATTTATACCATTTCTTAATGATCAGATTTGTGTTATAGAGGATACATTGTGACAATACAAATTTTATTCACGAATGTATTGGAGATCTTTGCAGGAACGCATTAAAGGTTCTTCAGGAGATAAAACTGGGAATAACTGACACCCCGTCATCAGGTCAGTACAACTGTTATGAGAATACAACTGAATGGATCATTTGTACTGATCCGGTGCAGATTGTTCAGTATTGATGAACCACATGAAAAATACATCATTAATATCCACCAATATCTGCAGGTCAAACAGCTAACACACCTCTAGAATTAGAGACCCCACATTGCCCCATCTGTTTGTCTATATGGGATATGCTTTCGTCCATTTACAAGGTATTAACCCGTTGCAATCCAATTTTGGATTCAGGGTTTCCTAGGGGGTTCTCTCTTTCTGCCATTATACAATTGCGCCACCTGCTGGCTAGAGCCAGTACTGCTGGATGAGACATGCTGGAGAGACCCCCGACAATAGAGTGGCCAGTAATATACAGTAAAAATACCCTGCCAGACGTCTTCCGACATCGGAGCTGTACAGCCTTCAATCAGAATGTCTTCAGATGTTAGACAGTGGATTGGAAAGGGTTAAAGGGGTATTCACATCTCGGCTTTTCATTGGCTGAAATAGGAAAACCGAGCGGCTCTTTTCTGACCAACTGTCGGAAAGAGCAGAGCACTTAGTGCAGCGCTGTTTCCTTAGCTCTTAGTGAATGGGAACTATTGAAATCGCACGCTACGCTCTTTCTGTAATTTGGGGAGCCTACAGAAAAAGCGGTGTAAATGTTCTATAGAAATCTTAAGTTCTGCTTAACCTGCCGATTTTGCCAGGACTAGTTGACCATTTAGGCGAAAATGGCTGATTTGGGTGGGGTGTTCCAGCTTGTTGAGAGGAAGAAGGATGGGGCATGCTGAGTTTCCATGCCCAATCCTTTTGTTTTCAAAGGAAATAAGCCATCACCAGTTTAGGCTGCCCAAACATTTAAGACATTGATCATCCACGATGCGCCCAATCAATCATCCATAGTATCATTTGTACAAATGATTGCACCACCAACAGTAAACATTCCAGGATTCAATAACCATGGTGTAAAGTAAAGTCTATACTCACCTGGTGACCACCCTTCTGAGCCTGGAAGAAGCTGGTAGCAATACATGACTGCTACCAGCTTTTCCTAGGTTCAGAGCGATGGTGACTGGGGCTCCTGAACTGGATAGGGGGACACTAAAAGAAGGTGAATACAGACTTATCTCTTCATTTTACACCATTCAATAGCTTGCAAAAAATGCTGTGATCAGACAGATTCGGACTAGATGGCTTCAGTCCTGCAGGTCTGGGATTCCCTAATCAATCTGATATCAATGACTTAGCATCAGGATAGGTCATCAATATTTAAATCCCATATAACTCCTTTAACATTCAGCTTCAGTTAATGCTTTTTCTCCTCTTCTCTTCCATAGGCATTCTTAATCAAGAACATTGAGTTAAAAGATGCTAAAATACCCCAAAAATCTGAAGTCACATAAGGTCACGGCAAGGAAATACAGAAAGCAAGAAGAGAAGGACCCACAACTGAGCAAACAGACAAAGGAAGGCAAGGATGAGAAACTGGCAAGATCTGCACAAACTAGTATGATGACAGAAATGGGAACTAAGCCAAGAACACAGATATCTGTTGGATGCCAAAGGAGCGGCAGGTCTGAAGAAGAAAGAGATGCTCCGTACCCTCAGATGTAGTTACTTATAGAGAGGTGTAAGACCTCTTGGTTCCATATTCCATTTAAAGAGACAGGTTGGTGGGGGCTCTAAACTACATGGACGAAGCTTATAAGGCCTCCCTCACACAGGTGTTTCGGTAGTTGCGGCGCTCTGCCGCGATCTTGCTTTTGTTTTCGGCTGCAGGTTGCTGCGGCTGACAGCGGGGTTTAGCATACCTGATCATTGATGAGGTGCACTGAACATTCAAAATAGAACAGAAAATCGGCTGTCTGAGAGGCTCCATTGAAAGCAATAGGAGCGTTATATCGCTAATCGTGGTAAAAAACGTCTATGCGAGGTAGGCCTTAGCAGAGCTATGAATACCCATTGACTGCAGGTCCGAAACAGTAGATATTGGACATTGTTTTACTACTACAAAACAGTGACTGCTGTCTTGAGGTCATATATATTCAACTCTGATCTTTAGTTTGCTCCCTATATTCAATCACTTGCACCTCAAAAACATCTCCAGAATCCACCCTTTCTAATTATGGAAACAACAAAAACTCTTATTGTCGCCCTGATGTATCCTAGTCTTGACTACTGTAAGGGCTCCTGTCTTTGGGCGACAGTGCATTGCGTTACTCACGGCGATAATCCAGCCACGAGTAACGCAGTGCATGCTTTCCATAGCGTTGCTATATATATATATATATATATACATATTTACACTTTTTTCCTGCATGGGACTTGAACCATAACAGCTATGGTCGCTATGATAATGCATTGCAGCACATCTGTACTGCAGTGCATTATCGCTCACAATAGTGATCATAGGCAAGCCGAGATGCCAGTATATGACATCCTGTTGCCATGGCAACCCATTGGCCCTCCACGATTATATCGTGGGGGGCTGATGACATCACAGATCTACATAAATTGTGGCATGCAGGGAGTTAACAGTGTGGATCGCTGTTCGTATGTATTCCCGCTGTTGCAGTGGGCGGTCGGCTATCAGTAACAGCCAATTCCCGCTGCGAGATGATAGCGACAAACCCCATCCACACACTGCAGGGGAGATTTGCAGCATAAATTAAAATGTCAATTTATGCTGCGGATTTTCACCACGTTCTTCATTCCTTCAAAGGAGGGGGTGAAATCTGATGCAAACATCACATGAAAACTGTCAAAATCTAGACCATTTGGTGTGAATTTAGTGTTGATTTGCCACTGCAGAAAATCTAATAGAAAGAAGTCAGCTCACCCATTCATCTTAATTCAATTTAGCCGTTTAAGTTCACAGGAGTGCAAGGAAAACCCAGCGGACTGCGGGTGTTAATCCATAATGAATGCAGAAAATTCCAGCACTTCCGTAAAAATGTCTAAGAGCGGTAACACTAGAAACGTGTAGGGACCATGGTATACACACCATGGAAACTGTTACTATAGATTAAGGCTGCTTCTTACTGCGGCATTCCGAACCCCACACTAACCGCGGTACAACCTTCCCATTCATTTTAATGGGGCTTTGTAAACCTGCGCTGTTTGAGAGGTGTCTGTTCTATTTTTGGGTGTTTTAGCACTTTTTAATGCACCTCATCACCCATCATGATGGTGGGATGCCTTAAAAAGCGCTATCAAATGCTTTACAATGCGTTAAAAAACACAGCTCAAAATTGCTGTAAAATGCCGCAATTTCAAGCAGCGTTTTCTGAACGCATGCATGAGAGTAGCCTCAGAAGTAAAGCTACATTTTTAAGGTTGGTTGTTCTTCTGTTGGCTGCATTTAAACTGAACGATTATCGTTCATTTTCGCTAGTTTGGACAATTTTTTGAATGATTCTGTGTGAAAAGGGCCTTATTGGCTGGCCGTACATGTTCAATGACAGCGAGCGACAGACGAACAATCGTTTAAAGCTAAACCGTTCATTTCTATCGAGTTACACCAGATTCGCACAGGCATATGTGTTTTTAATGCATGCATTTGCGCTGCATTTTTATGTAATGGGCGGAGCATATTTGCGCACACAACTATATTTTTTACTGTATTTTTTGCATATTTTTTTGGTACAACCAGAACGTGCACAGAAAATACGTGCATGTGAATGAACCTATTGAAATCAATGGGTTCTATTTTTTGTGTATTGCATGTGCAAATACGCTCGTGTGAAACCCGCCTTAAAGAAACTCTGTCACCATCTTTTTGCAGTTCTCGCTGTGAGCAGCACAATGTTGTGCTTGTCACACTGATTACAGTTACATGCCTGCTGTGTAGATCTGTGCAGTAGTTTGGGAGAAACTTTCATCTTATTAGTAGCAACCAGACACAGAACTAGCCCTGCATATTCCTGAGCTGCAGCTAGCCACAACTCCTCCACACTCCAGCCAGTGATTGGCAGCTCCCCTTTCTATGCACAGTAAGGCATCATGCACACGACAAGCACTGATTCCGTGTGGGGAATCCCACATTGAATCCGCTTGTGCCCGCTGCCAGCAACCCTGCTTACCTGTCATTTCTTAATTTCTCCTATACTGCGGATGTGCCGCCGGCGCTCCGGCGCACATGCACAGTACGGATTTTCCTGCGACGTCGCTAATGCGGATCCCACATAACTTCTGCAGTGCTCACTGCGTAAGTGCTGCGGGACGGACGGCTTCCATTGACCCCTGCGTACCCGCTCTAAAATAGAGCATGCTACAATTTTATTTTCGGTAAGTTGTGTCCGCAAAAAAAAAATCCGCTTGTGCGTGGAAAGAGGAATCTCCATGCATATCTATGGGCAAATTGAGCAGCGGATCGGCCATGCCGGTGACAAGCGCGGGATCTGTAATTCAATATGCCCCGTGTGCATGAGGCCTAATAGGTAGAAAACAGTCAATCAGTGGCCAGAGGGCGGTGTGGGTGTAGCTGACCTGCAGCTCATGAATATTCAGGACTACTTTAAGTAGTCCTCCATGCCTTTGTTGCTACTCAAAAAGTTTCTCAAAAACTACTGCACAGATACACAAAACAGACACATCACTGTAATCAGTATGACTGTCACTACCTTATGCTGCTCTCAGAGAGGGGTGCAAAAAGATGGTGACAGAGTCTCTTTAAGTCTAATGTCTATGGGGACCTTTACATTGTATTTGGCTGTTTTCACATTTTTTTCTCTTTCTGACAAACTTGAGTAACACCCAATATTGCTGTCTTTACAGGTTATATAGGGGTTCTTAATCCGCATTCTCAGATTGCAGAACAATATGCTTTGTTTATAATAGAAGCCAAGATGCTGTGCTGAATCTATATATGACAGAACGAAATGGAACCCGACGGATCCTAATGATTATATAGTGGTCTGTCTGCATTCTGTCAAGTACAACAATGTTTACAATGCTCTGTTCTTGCTTAATAGAACCCCTAAAGGAGGCTCACAGCACAGATGGTATACACCTGTTACATCTGGGATGGATCCGACGTAATCTGCTCTCCTAAAAGAATGTGGGGGACTGGGAAATCTGACCCTAACCTGCTAATGCAATGAGAACCTACCTAAATGTGGAGCACTCGCCCTGATGAGGGCAACCCGACATCAGGAACCTGGAACGACCTTGACTCTCCCTAGTTGGAAATTGAAATTCTTAGGGCTTAAACAGATAAACAAATATCAGACACAAACCTTTGTGGTTGTGTCCGTGAGAGCTGAGAGTAAAAATTATGTAGCCTGTGAGGGTAGATTCTGAGTGGTAGTCAGTAGTTGGTAAGTGATCCGCTGGGTTCACACAGGGCGGATTCCCGTCGGAAATCTCGCGGTTTGGCTGCAGCAAAAACCGCGAGATTCCCGCCGGGAGAACCGCCGCAGTCTAAGCCGCGGCGGCTTTGAAGCGGCCCGGCCGCATGCTTTTCCGTTGCGGTCGGCGCTCACATAGAGGAGAGCGCGGCCGCGACGTAAATAAACAAAAAAACGAAAGTAAACAGACATGCTGTTTCTTTTGAAGCTGCGGCGGCCGCAGCCGCGGTTGCAACCGGTTTTACTGCAGCGGATTAGCCGTCCCGTGTGGACGAGGTTTCTGAGAAACCTCGTCCACATGGCTGGCTAATCCCGAGATTAGTGGCCGCGGGTGGTTTTACCGCGGGCGGATCTGCTGCGGCAGAACCGCGGCAAATCCGCCCTGTGTGAACCTAGGCTTATTGTCCCCAGATTGTTGGCAACAAGAATCCAAAACCTCTCCAGTGCTACATAAATAAAGTAAAATACCCTTGGGGTTAGTAATCGGTTGGTAGAAAACCAAGGGAAAATAAATGATCCCAATGTGAAGCTGCCAATTTTTAGAGTATGAAGAATGAACCAGAATGAAGAATCTATTCCAGAGATAAAACGAAGGACAGCATTGGGGCGAAGCGCAATGCTAAACATGGACAAAATCTGGAAAAGTAGGGATATCGGCTTAGCAACTAAATGCAGGATAGTGCAAATGACTGTTTTCCCCATAGCAATGTATGCATGTGAAAGCTGGACTGTGAGAAAAGCTGATAGAAGGAGGATTGATGCGTTTGAGCTGTGGTGCTGGTGAAAGCTGCTACGTATATCCTGGAAGGCCAGAGTAACAAACAGAGAAGTCCTGAATCGTATAAGACCTGATATATCACATATTTTGGTCACGTAAGGCGAGCAGAGTCGCAGAGCAGAGACCTGGCCACCAATGGACACGATGGATAAGACTGTCGAAGCTGATACTGGCATGGATATCACACAACTGAAAGAAGCCGTGCAAAACCGAAAAAGATGAAGGGAGCCCGCCTTTAGGCCTCCTGCACACAGGTGTATTTGCATTGCGGAGTCCATGGCGGGTGTCTGCCTCCGGTCTCCGCAGCAAATACAGCCCATAGTATTCAATGGCAAAACGCCATTTCATCTCCACAAGCGGAAATCGATTATGATTTTCCGCTTGCGGAGAATAAGTCACAGCACGCTGTGATTTTGTGCGGGTTATGCACAGCCGGCTTCCATTAAATTCAATGGAAGCCGTCCGTCCCACGGCACTTCTGCAGTGAACACTGCGGAAGTATCGCAGGATACGCGGCACCCCCAGCGCCGGTGGCTACTGCACATACGCGACAGAGTGCCGGTGGGCACTACGCAGCGTGTGCAGAAGACACTGGACAGGTAAGTTGGGGTCACTGGGTCGAACTCCGCTGCGGGAATCCCACATGTGGGGTCCGACCCGCCTGTGTGCAGGAGGCCTTAGGCTCATGAACGGCTAATGAGAACAACATAATAAAAACAATATATAAAGTATAGATGTTAAACAAGCATACAGTGAACCAGATGAGACACCAATGCAAAAATAGCAATTAGGAGACATGTTACAACACCCCAAATATCCTTAACACCAAACAGACTTATTCGATAGTGGAACAGGACAGGAGTGGCCAATGTGACCAGAAATACTTTCAGACTAGAAGTATAACCAGAGTCCTCCATGAGAATCCGGAATAAATGTGTACAGACAGCTGCTGATTGGTTGGCTGGGACACATGCCTCCCAACTGATCAATCCATCCACACAACAGCAGAGAAGTGCTCATGTCAGAGTCTAACACCTGAATGACACCGAGCAAGCTTAGATGTGTGAATCATGCGGTCCTGACCCAAAACGGCCGTCAAGCCGTGACACCTCTTTCTCCAGTACTGCTGCATGGCTAGGCAGATACTCTTTTCAGATATTTAGAAAGCTCGCTGACAATCCTAGCAGGGGCTGTAATAGCTGCCGTATTGGTTGAAAAAAGCACATCCTTTATTAGGGTCATTATAGAGGGGATTCTTGCCAGTCTTTTAGCCAGAGGCAAAAGCTGCTATGAAAACAAGCTGTCATTCTGAAGAACTCCATGTGACCCAAGGTCGCTTATTGACTTCAAAGGAAGCCATGAGTATGGCGCTGTGCACATCTGTGTTTTGGGTTCTGTTTCTCCGAGGCATGAGGAAGCGCTACTTTATGGGGTCTGTTGGACATGTTTGAATTTTGAACTTCAATAGCCACAGGAAGTTGGAGGGGGACAGAACAGTTTTTTTTTCTCCACTGCCCCCATACTTGCCATGTGGTCATATCTTCTGTTGTGGGCAGAAGCCATGATGGAAATGTAAAAACAGATTCTGTTCATGTATTCAGTTTTTTTCTGTAGAGGAACCACCAGAAGCGCATAAAAAGTGAATAGTTGTTAAAGTTGTTAAAATGTAATAACATGGCTACCATGTAATGCCATATGAACACTACAGGGAAATGGTGTAGGCAGATGCGGTTTTCCACCATGATACCTGCTGATCATCGGGCTTAGAGAAGCTAGACTTATAGCACATCTTAGTTAAAAAGGGGCTTCCTGTTGTGCAGAGTGTTAAGGCAGCAGAGAAGCACTCCTAAGCTCTCGCTCACGACCTGAAGGTTTGCAAGTGCAATTCCTGCATGGTTCAGGTAGACGGCTCAAGGTAGACTCAGCCTTTCATCCTTCCAAGGTTGGTAAAATGAGTACCCAGCTTGGTGGGGGTAATAAATTACCTGAAAGCGCTGCAGAGTAAGTTGGCGCTATACAAATAACAGGATTTTTTATATTTTTATCACAAGACAACCTACTTAGGCGAGTTTCACAGGGGTGAGGGCAATATTGGGCCGTGAAAATCGGCTCAATATCGCACTCTGGAACGTGTGATTTCCCTGCTGATGTGAGTTTTTTGTGTCTAAACTGCCTTGCATCACTTCAGGAAAGTAGCGATCGACAAGTGCTTCCCATTGTTTTCAATGGGAAACCTTGCATCACACTCACATGCACCTTTTGTTGGCCCCATTGAAAGCAATGGTCGATGCGTTCCGAGGGAATGCCCAAAGGTAGGACATGCCACATTTTTTTTCCACACCACGATACAAATCGCTCATGTATATGACCTCATTCAAAAAATGGTGTTCATATAGTGCATGTCGCAACGTACAAATCAGACATATGAAAGTGGGCTTAATGTGGTTGTGGTCTTCACTAAAGAAGACTCTATATGCAACACAGCACGAAAATGCACATGTACTGTATAAATTCAAATATTATATTATCCTGCTGGAATATCCCATCATTGTAGGGGTACATGAAATCCAGGAAGGGCAATTAAACATAGTGGCATTAGTCAATGACGTGTTTAGATGGAACGTCCGCCAGCCTGTACAGTGCGTTAATGACAGCTGGGTTCATTGTTCATGGTGTCTGCGCCACACATAAACCTTCCCATCAACCTGAAATGATTGGTCCCGTGACTCATTGGACCATGCCACATGTTGCCAGCCCTCAAGGTTCCAGTTAGCAACCTCATGAGCCAATGGGCGGGCTGTTTCTGGTGTTGTGATGTTAACAGAGGTGCTCTGGTGGGTCTTGTGCTCCCATATTTCATGAAGAACCCTGCACTGACCTACGGACAATTCTACTGTCTTCTGTGGATGGTAATACCTTCAGTGACGTTTTCCTAGTACATAAGTGACACTGTGAATCAAAGAATGTTAGATGCTCACACAGATCTGGAAATGGAATGTCCTATCCATCTGCACCCAATATCGAATTTTGATACATTACCTTGCCATGTGCACGTTGGCCAGTGTTCAACATCACTCACAAGGTAGCACCTCACAGCTTATACAGGTGTGTGTGTCCAAGCTGTCATCTGAGGTAACACTGCTTTATAAGCAATTTGCATACAGCTATCCCGTTACTTTTGGCATATCAGTGTATATGCATTCTAGATATACATAGAACTGAATAGTAGATAGCAGTACAAAGGTGGTTGTTTTTAGTGAGGCCAAATATATTTTTACTCACTGTGTGAGAATTCGACCTTGTCAAGCTGACACGTCACAGTATAGTACTGGCAGGGGGATGGGGTCCTCGGCTGTCTCCTCAGGAGATATGACAGCACAGTTCTGTGGTTGCAGGCCCTTCACCTCACAAATGACAAATTTTGTTTATGGCATTTCCACTTGTTGAGATATTTAATATGACTTGACACTTCGGAATAATAATATTTATTAGGTCAGGCTGACATTTCATGCAGTGGTCAGATGTTTTCTGGTCACACAATGTGACTGTTCTGTCTTGTCTTACCGACGCTGGATTGAAGCCGCAGGTGTAGTAGCCGTGCTGGTCACTGGAGAGTAGTCAAAATAGCCGGCAGTCATTATTGGGAAGTCACAGTATGCAGTACAATGGGATGAGATGAAAGCGTAGTCAAATGGAAGCCAGAGGTCAGCAGCAGGAAGTATCGGTATGCAGTACAATTCGATGAGACGGAGCATAGTCAAATGGAAGCCAGAGGTCAGCAGCAGGAGGTATCGGTACAATCGCAGAGGAGCAGGAGGAAGAGGCGCTTGATCAAGGTGGTGGAGCACAATAATCATCCACTGGATCTGAGGCACAGTCAGGCTTTTATAGGAAGTCCTAATTAGTAGCAGGGTGGAGGCAGAATGCATATATTGTATTTCAGCCGCACTTCAGTAGCAGTGATCAATTCCAGTAACCTCATTGGTTGTTGGGTACACACCCACCTTTTGAGATGTGAACGAGGATACACTGCGTGCCCAAGGATACAGTTCCACAGAGCTGTGCACGAGAAGCACGTGACTTTTAGCCCGAGAATACAGTTCCACAGAGGTGCGGAAGCACGTGCATGCCTTCCCGCCGCTGAGTAATTCTCATTTCCTGCTACCATAATGGAGCAAGGAAAACCAACCCACCCATTAAGTGCAGATGTGAACAGAGCCTTACGCCTGCAAAGTGCATGTCACGGTTCCCATCACCTTTCAGCCCTCCTATCACCGTGCTGTCAGGGTTCAGAAAATTACATTCCACAGCAGTGTTAAAAGAGCTGCAGGAGATCCTGGCTAGGAAGAAGTATATCCAGAGCGGCAGATCCGCTATATGCCGTCTGGCTTATTATTGAAGGGTGGATCGGTGCGGACAGTCGGGGCTCAGAGGCGGCCAGAGTACATTAAAGGAGATGTCCCGCGCCGAAACGGGTTTTTTTTTTTTTCAACCCCCCCCCCGTTCGGCGCGAGACAACCCCGATGCAGGGGTTAAAAAAACCACCCGCACAGCGCTTACCTGAATCCCGGCGGTCCGGCGTCTTCATACTCACCTGCTGAAGATGGCCGCCGGGATCCTCTGTCTTCGTGGACCGCAGCTCTTCTGTGCGGTCCACTGCCGATTCCAGCCTCCTGATTGGCTGGAATCGGCACGTGACGGGGCGGAGCTACACGGAGCCGCTCTCTGGCACGAGCGGCTCCATAGAAGACTGCTGAAGACCCGGACTGCGCAAGCGCGGCTAATTTGGCCATCGGAGGCCAAAAATTAGTCGGCACCATGGAGACGAGGACGCTAGCAACGGAGCAGGTAAGTAAAAAACTGTTTATAACTTCTGTATGGCTCATAATTAATGCACAATGTATATTACAAAGTGCATTATTATGGCCATACAGAAGTGTATAGACCCACTTGCTGCCTCGGGACATCTCCTTTAAGTGACTGGGAGAGCTGTGCTGATCTCACAACCTGGAACAGGAGCCTGCAGGGTGTGATAACACTGGACAACAGAGTACAACTGTAACGCTGGCAGCCGCTGCAGGGTGCTGCCGACCCTCCTACGGGGCAGCTAGCGGTTATGTAACTACCCGCGGGGCTTGTGAGCTAGCACTCGTGCACGGGCCGCGGGGCTTGTGAGCTAGCACTCGTGCACGGGCCGCGGGGCTTGTGAGCTAGCACTCGTGCACGGGCCGCGGGGCTCGTGAGCTAGCATTCGTTCACATCTCAAAAGGTGCTTGTGTACCCAACAACCAATGAGGTTGCTGGAATTGCTCACTAGTAATGAAGCGCGGCTGAAATACAATATATGCAGCCAGAACAGGGAGACAGGAAGTGTATTTAGCAAGAGCTGTCCAATTCCTGGATAGCCCAAGGGAGGGAGCTGCTAACTGGAGCGCAAGAGGTCCCAGGTTCGAGTCCTGACAGTGACACACAGCCTTAAAGTGTTTTTTTCATACATTAGCAAGTACTTTTCTTAGGCTGGGCTCACACGAATGTACCGTAAAACATTGTGTAAAAATCGCAGCATTTTAATCGACTGCACATTGTCGCGTTTTTGTCACGCTTGAACAGCATATTTTAAGCACGCTGTCAAGCACAGGATTCCGGATATTTTATTGTTTTTTACTTTTAACTCATGTTTCCTAGCAACATGAATAAAAACGCCATACATATGCAATGTAATGTTTGTTGTACATGATCAGGGCATGTTTTCAGTCTCCAGAAACAAGAATGTTCCCATTCACTAACAACAAGCACAGATCTTTAAATTTGAGGAATTGAAACACAAATGGTCTGATTTATCAAGACCGATGCTTTGCTTTCGCTGGCCTTAATAAGCAGCCTTGACGTCGGAAGATGTGCCTAAAGTATTAACAGGACACCTCTTAACCCCCCTCGTCAAAACATAGTCTAACACTCTATTTCTCTGCAGAAGTGCCAAATGTAGATGCACTGAATATATGCACTGACACACCAAAAGTCGTGGGACAGGAACTAACATTGTCTAGGACTGCCTCTAGCCCAGCAAAGTGCAGCAGCTCAACATGGAATCGATTCCACAAGTAGACAGAAGATGTCTGGAGGGATGTTGTTGAGTCATACTGTCTGGATATCCATCCCCAGCTCTGTGATATTTGTAGATACAAAGTGATCACATGGCATAAATGCTCGATTGGGCTCACGATGGGTGAATGTGCAGATGATACCATTTGTAGGAATTCTCTAGAATGCTCCTTGAACTAATTCTGGGCCCGCTGTGCATTATCCTGCTGATTACCCTAAGCTCCATTCGTTCAAAAGGAAAAATTACAGTTTTGGATAAACAGAGTCAGCTCTACTTTAAGTGGCCGTGGTCCTATCAGAGCTACCAACATGGTTTTGGTCTCATTTTAAAGCCAAGATAGAATCAGAGCCATTTGAATTGAGAGGGGGAATACTGAATTTACAGCTGTTATGCCAGACTTTGTGTAGAACATAGGAGGAGCAGCAGGGAAAAGCAGGCAGCAGAATGATCTGCTTCTCCCCATGTCCGAGAGAAGCGATAACATGAACTTTTCTTCACGTTATTAACCCCCTTCTCCCCCCCTCATCAATCAGAGAGCATATTTGCTCTCTGTTTGTCACACATGAGGGTAGGGTTTTTTTTTACCCAGGAAAGGATTAACAAGAGAGCAGTTTAACCCATGCAACAATAATAATAATCTTTATTTATATAACGCCAACATATTCCGCATTGCTTACAAGACGGGGAATAAAAACAAAACCACTGTTCCATTAAGTAATCAATTGATGGAAACAGTAGGGGCGAGGGTCCTGCTCCAACGAGCTTACATACTACAAGTAATGGGGTGATACAGAAGGTAAAGGGGTTGGAGATGTGCATGGTATGGCAAGATGGAGAGTGAGGGATGCTATATACATAGACAATGGTCAAATTGGGCCGTATAGTGGCTGAATTGGTATGACTGCCAGGGGCGGTTGATGGCAGCTAGCAGGGATTGCAGTCAGTAGGACAAGGTGCATGTTATCAGGCGGAGTACAGAGGGGTTTGGTTTAGGGGATATGGTATGCCTCCCTGAAGAGGTGCGTTTTTAGAGCACGCCTGGAATTTTGCATGTCAGTGATTGCAGGTAGTTTTGGGTAGCGCATTTCAGAGGACTGGTGCTGCAACAAATTTCTCATCAAAACGCATCCTTTGAAGAAAAGCTCAAAAATAATTCCACTCCGAACGGTCAAGTGAAATAACAGCCCTTCTCCCACAAACTTAATGATCCGCCTGAAGAATCAAGTATAACCTTCTTAAAATAATAGCAGTTGATGTGTTTGACATGAAGCCGGACTGATCCTTGTGTATTAAATGAGTCATTACTAAAAGTAATCAATTCGCTAGTACCTTCACCAAGATTTTAACATCAGTGGTCAACAGAGATATTGGGTGATAGGAATCAGAAAGAGACAAATCCTTTCCCAGTTTAGGAATTGAAACAATCGGAGCATCACTCATTGATGATGGAAGTATACCCTCATGTAATGATTCATTAAACACTGTCAATAAGGGCCAATGTCCATGGGCGGATTTGATTTGTGTAATCTGCACGAGCCAGCTGCACGGGAGATCCGCAGTTGAAGACGACCATAGGGAACCATGGGCGTCCGCACTTGAATTTTGACATGCGGATTCCTTTTTCAATCAAGATTACGCATGCAGAAAACAAATCGTATCATGCTCCACTTTAGAGTGCTTCCCACACAGACGGCTTTTGTTGAAGTCAATGGAAGCGGTCCTATCTGTGGCCCGTCCGCAATTGACAATGCAGATGGGCTGTGAATTCTGCGGGAAAGCAGGAGCTTAAAAAAAAAACAAAAAAAAAAAAACTACTGCGCTGTGCGCCAGCCAACGCTTCTGCACCTACATCTGCAGCACACACCTGGACAGGTACGCAGGGTGGCCGGCCGTGGGCACTGTCAGATTCCGCTGCGGGGTCCCGCATGCGGAATATGACCCGTCCGTGGACATGAGCCCACGGCAGACGTGTGGTAGACGTCTATCCTGGTAACACTTAAAAAATTTGTAGAAAATATATACGCTTGCTCTGCATGGAAAGCTTGTTGCTGAAGGGCGCTAATGACATCCTGAGATTTAGATTTATATAAGCTAATCTGCAGTATATAATGATCATGTATAAATGCCTTCATAGCATTTCACCCTAGAGACACTGAGGAAAAGCCAATATTAATCTGAAAAAACTCCAATAAAACACATGCTCCCTGTTCCTCTATGCCTGTCTGGATTGTTTAAGAAAGAGAAAAAGTTTTTTACCCACGGTGGACTTACTCCGTTTCCCTGTAACCTCCAAACCAAAATCCCCCACCATTCATAATCAACGAGTGGATCAGACACAGTTTGTGGTAGATATTCCACTCCACTAATATAAGGAAAAATAGATTGAAGACCTATCGGGAGATCTATCCTCGGAATGTATTATATGAACTGGAATAACAAGGATGTTGCCAAACATCTGGATTTCTCAACCTCCACGTATCACATAAACCTAATTCCATGGAAAAATAGTTGTTGGGGAAGGGAAAGCCAGTATAGGGCCTTTATTAAATCTACCCAAATAATTATTAAAATAGCCCACAATTAATAGGAACAGCAGGAATAGAGAGGGAGAATATATATCGCTACCAAACATTTCTTTCGCGCAATAATACATTTAAGACAAATAAATCTCCCCAAGGAATCTGTAAAAGATGACTTACCCTTAAAAAGATATTTTAATGAATAAGTACACTAAGGCGAATCTCACACAACCGAATTTTAATTGCGGATTCTGCGATCTGCGTTTGTACAGACTATCTGCAGTAAAACACGGGCATTGAAAGGCATGCAGTTTCAAATTTTCTTTCAGACTGGCGGGTACAAATTGTATATTCTGTGAGCGGAAGACAAATCGCAGTATGCTCTATTTCACCGCGGACGGCCTCCATTAATGTCAATTGATGTGTACGACCCGCAGCCCATACGCAATTAGGCAGGGTACATAGAATTAAACGAATGGGCCCACACCGAATGGTGAAGAAACTGTACAGTATCTTATGTTAAGTGTGTTTCTAATAAACAAACAATAACTGGTTGAAATTGTTGAATAGATGAAAAAAACAGCATATCTTTTAGATTTGGCCATATACCCAACACAGTCCATTTAATTATATTAACCCCTTGAACCACAATAAATGATATTCATTATTTAAGTTTTACACTTATAATGTAAGATGCTGGCTGCATTGCATGGTAGTGGAGGAGAAACAGAAAGGTTAAAGTTAAAGTTTCATATCTCTTCACGAAGCCTCACATAGCGCCACTTTTTACATCCCACCCCTGCCACTGAGGTCAGGAAGTACCCCCCTCCCAAATTACCCCTATTTTCGGACATACCACACAGTATTACTTTTATCTAAGATTTAGGGAATGCCAATAAAAAGTGGGGGAGGTTCTTTTTAGGGAGTCAATTTTTTTTCTGCACAAGTGTGCAGCGGGGCCTGGAATTTAATCAGTTGTGCCCTGAAATCCAATGGGTGTTCCCTCGATAATCCATAATAGGTCTAGCCATATATGTAGATTGCTGCTACAAATGGGGGTGTTGCTGCACACAGAAGAACTTGTGCTATAAAATTTAGGGTGCGTTGCCCCAATTTTCCCTACTTGAAACAAAGTGACATTTATGTAAAAAAAAATTAAATTTATTTTTTTAACCTGCTTTCTAATAATTTTTTGCAAATAATTGTGGGGTGAGAATGCTCAGTACACACCTAGATATATGGGCCAAGAGGTCTAGCTTTAAAATGGAGTCATTTGTGAGAACCCGAAGGAGAAGGAAGTTTTTTAAACCCTTCTGCCTTCTCTAGTACACAGCGCTCAATGAGAGCTATGTAGTAACAAGTGAAAGTATAACTTCCATTGCACGAGCCGGCAGTCATGTGACTACTGGGATCCCCTGGCACAGCAGAGCTACAGCGTCCCAGCAGACCTTGACGAGCTCTGCCAGTGACTATTGTCACTACAGGGGATGTTTTTCCCTGTAACTGGGACTCCTATGGATGCTCCAGGTACAGTGGAAAAATGTCAAATAAAAAACCATGTGACTGTCCCCCAGAGGTCTTATATGACGTCATGGGGGACATAGATAGTAAAAAACATAATTACATAAATAAGTGCAGATAGGGGCAACTGCACTGCTATAAAAAAAGAAATGTGAGCAGAATTTTTTAAATACATGTCTATTAACCCCTTAGTGACCACCCCATAGACTTTTAACGTTCTGCTTTAGTGGGCTTTTATCCCCGGGTTCATAAACACATGCTCACTCTGGGGATTAAAGCCAGATGGGCTGAGGACGCGACAGCTCCATTTGTCGATTACCGGAGGTAAATGACAACCTGGAGCTGTCATGGGGGTCTGTGGGAAGCCCACCCCGATCACGCGATTGCCGGTATCCACCTGATACCGGCAATTGCACAAAAGTGAATGAAAAGTAAATAAAAGTTAAAGATTTAGCTCCCCTCATGGATCACATCCATGAGAGCAGCTTAAAGTAGCCCCCCTCCCCCCTCCGCGATGTCCCACGGCGATCTGGTCCTTCCCACACCTGACTTCGGTTTCTGCGTATGCGTGCCAGCCATCATACATCTGTGACTGGGAACTCCAAACAGCAGAGAGATATCACCGGGAGCCGCTGTATGCAGTTCCCAGTTACATGATCGCCAATAACGCTGATTATTTAAAGTAAAATAAAAAGTGCAAAAAGTTTAAGTTTCATGTCTGCTCACAGATCATATCCGTGAGGGGAGATGAAATTCTGTTCCTTAAACCCCCTGGATTTATCCGTGGACCTTACCCCTGCTTCGGCGCATGCACCCATCAACAAAATGGCGTCGATCTGGTCCTTCCTGGACCTGACATCGACTTCTGCGTATGCATGCCGAACGTCATACGCCGGGTGCGTGCTTAGTAGGGTTCGCAGCCAGGAATTTTAAAATCCCTAAGCTCCCAGCTACCATGTGTATGTGCTCCCGGCACTATTCAGCTGTGGCAGAAGTCCAGGATGCTATCCCATTGATTTCAAGGTGGTCGGCGCTGCTGCAATGATTTTCGGGGAAGGGCTTGAAATATAAGCCCTTTCCTGAATATTATCCCTAGCTGGTGAAAAAAATTAAAAAATATACTCTCCGCCGCGTCCTCCGGCTGGCCCCCCAGCACTGCTGTGAAGCTCTTGCAGCAGGCGGGGATTTAAAAATCCCCACCTCCTGAAAGAGATGTGCTGATTGGCTGAGCGCTCAGCCAGTCACAAGCAGTGTTCAGTCATTCATTGAAAGCAATGGTATAGCATCCTGGACTTCTGCCACAGCTGTGACAGAGGACTGCAAAGGAAACCCCTGCTACTGCTGTGGCAGAAGTCCATGATGTAGGCCCCCTGTCCACGGGCGAGGCGGAATATTGCTAGCGATATTTTCGCTGCCCAGGTACAGGGGAGAGAACTGTCAGTTCCCTGCAGTAAGCCTATCTGACAGATAGGCTCACAGTGGAGAATAGCGGCAAATCGCAGCATGCTGTGATTTGAGTCCCGTGAGCGGAGAATCAATATGACTCTCCACTCGTGGACAGGGGGCTGAGCTGCGTTACCCGGGGCCAGATTATCACCACGTAACGCAATGCAAGATGGCCCGTGGACAGGTGCTTCTACTCCCTATGTTTTCAATAGGGCTAGCACTGCTGACGCTGGCCCCATTGAAAGCACTGAGCGATATTGCAGATTTTTTTTTTCTCTGAGCTGCGAGGCTGGAGTGAAAAACGAGTATGAAACCATTGAAAACCATTGGTTTCATAATCATCGCTGTCACATCGCAGTAAAATATATCGCTAGTGGGTAAGCGCCCCTAGTATTAGAAATGCACGTGGGGCACTGTGACTTAAGTGGGCACTTGGAGACACACTTATTTTTTGTAGGCCACTATTACTATTAAGGGGGGACTTGGAGGCATACTAAAGGGCTATTCCAGTAAGGGGGCCTATTCTCAAGTTTTAGATTAGTGGGGGTCTGACCGCTGAGGTGCCGGTCACGAGAATCAGTCGTGCTTGCCCCACTAATCGACTCTTCTGCATGGCAGTTCCGCCTATAGTAAAGTCAATCAGTATGGAGCGCAGAGACCCTGCTGCTTCATTCATTGCCGTGAGGCTACGGCCTCTCTCACACGGGCGACAGCGATATCACTGCAATATGGCTGCTGTGTGCACGTGATTTTGTAGCGTCTATGATGCTTTTTTTCTTGGGCAAAATGTAACATCCCGTCGCTGCTACCCACGATTTTTTTGCGCGATTGTCAGGAGAAAGTTAATAGACGTTTCTAATGTTAAAATCGCATTGCGCGAAAATCGTAAGTTCGTGCTATGGGATGTGATAAGCAAGGAGGCTCCATAGGGAAACATGGGCTACAAAAAAACCACCCTCAGGCCTCATGCCCACGGCCGGGTCGGATTCCACCTGCGAAATATCGTAGCGAAATAAGACTCGGCGGCTCCCCCAGAGCTCCTATACTCACCTGTCCGGAACCGCTGCGAGTGTTTCGTCCGACGCAAAGATCAGCGCATGACGGGTCGGCGCTGGGCTGTGACACAGATTCTCGTGGTACTTCTGCAGTGCTCACAGTGGTAGTACCGCGGGACGGACGACCTCCATTGACTGCAAAGCAAGCCGTCCACGCCACTTTCCACACAACATAGAATAGACTGCGATTCTCCCCCGCGAGCAGAAAATCGCAGTTGATTTCCGCTCGTAAGCAGGGGAGAATTGTTTACAACAGCATGTCCATGGACAGACATTGCTGCGGAATTGGCGGTGGGTGTCTGACCGCGGAATTGGCGGCGGGTGTCTGACCGCGGAATTGGCGGCGGGTGTCTGACCGCGGATTCCTCAGCGATAATCCGTCGGCGGGCATTAGGTCTTAGGGCTCCTTCACTAAGCGGTTCCGTTTTTTTGCTCTCTTATGGCACCCAGTGGCTGAAAGAATCTGTCGTGTGATGGAGACGAGGACGCCGAAAAGACCCCATTGACTAGGCAGCGCTTTTATTGTCAGACTTGTAAATGGCATTAGGTACCATCTTGTAAGATACTGCGTTGTGCTGCGCCAGGCACGTGCCGAACGTCGCACTTTTTTACGTATATATGCGACTTTTACGCCACAAATGTACGTTTTAAGCCCACTGTGCCAACAACCATGGTGGAGGTTGTAATGGTGGCCATACTGACTGGCACAGTTGGCAGAGGGGCGCCTTCACTTTTACTGGCTTCTCTCATGGTATTATTGTACTTGTTAGCCCTACAGTCTGACCAGAAGGACTACTTCCACAGTCTGACTAGGACTACTTCTCGCTACAGATGGCGCAGCAGCTCGGCGAGGAGTCGGGAGTTTTCCTCACAAGCAACAAGTGTCGTCCTGGATGTCAGTCAGGATGCGGGCGCCATTCTGTCTGCAGCCCCGTGCCCAGTCTACAAGGACGGGCTCCTCCGTGTACCTAGTGTCTCCACTGCTGTGACCTCCCCTCCCCTCTGCCAGACCCTCCATGAGCGGCCATATTGTGCAGCCCTCCTCCTCCCTCCTGTCTCCTCTCTCCTCCTCTTCTTCCTCCCCAGGGAGACTGCGCGGCCTCAGCCCACACAGCAGCCCCGCCATCCTCCAGAGCCGCCGAGTAACGGAGCCACCAGGAGGGAGGAGGCGGCGGCGGTAACGGGGGTCCCGGGCCGCTCATACAGGTACGTGCGCCCCTTTGGAGGAAGTTTAGCGCTCTTTTCTTACATGACGTTGCGCCTTGACGCTAAGGAATGAGTAAGTCGGGGAAGAGCGCAACTTTACTGCTTCTTCTAATCCTGGGGGTTAAGTTCATGATGGCGGCCGGGAAGTAGTGTCTGACTACTGTTGTATCTATGTGTCCCCTAAAGGCCTGCCTGTCATCGTCCTGGTGCAGCAGAGCCGAGTGTGTCACAGTGCTGAATGTGTTTGCTTTTGCATAGGACTGCAGGGAATGTTGCTGCAGAATGGGAACTCCGACTTGTGTGCAGCCAAGTGACAAAGTCGCCTCTGCTGCATCCGTGATCCCGTGTGGAGTCTGACCCCGCCGCTGGTTGGGACCCCAGGTTATACCCTCTCGCTATAAACTTTGTTGGTTATTCGCCGACGTCGTTTTTTGGTCTAAAGAATTAAATTTGGGGAGTTAAAAATGATATAAAAAAAACTTTATATGGATATGGATGGTATATGGATCCCAGCTGGGTGGTAAGAAAGTTTCGGCACCAGGGATGATACGTTTGGGGTGGCATCAAGAGAAATGCCGCTGTGGCCGCACGGGTAAACTTACTGTTGAAGGTCTCTTTGCGCCGCGCTCAGAGGCTCAATTTCTGAATTTTGTTAAACTCCGGGATGAAATAGTGCTTTTTTTTCGTCTGGGATTCCGCTGGACACCATAGCGCAAAACAGACGGACCGCATCGTAACGGGGCCCTTACAGCGCTGCTTGATTCCGTCATAAGACTGGTCCGTTTCGCCGGGGGACTCTGTTTTTTGGCTCCCATTATAGACAGTGTGACCAACCGTAACGTGACGTGTGGTTACCCTGAGACGGTATTGACACAGGCGAGTGCGATATTTCCTGATATCACACCTTTAAACATGCCTTTTTTTCCTTTTTTGTCCTGCACGTGGGATGCATTTTGTAAGAAAAACACAGAGCTGCGCATGCAATTTTTTTTTCCAATTTTCACGCGCGTAAAAATTGCGTGTCACTTCACCAGTAAAAAGCATCACTGTCGCTTGATAATCGCATTTACATGCCAGTGCAATGCCTTTTATTTCTGCCTCCCATAGGAAATAATGGGCTGTGCCTTCACAGAACTGCCAAAAATAGGTAATATATGTGAGAATGTATAAAATATATATATATCTCATTGTAGAAAAACCATTAAGTACCGAAGGGTGAGCGCCCATGGCCGGATTTCTGCCGCGTTTCACGTTTTGTAAATCCGCGGCGTTATCCTGCAGCTATTAGGATTTATTGAACCTAATAGCTCAATGTTCACTCTGCGGAATTCCGCAGCGTGAAAGAAACTGCAGCATGCTCTAACTGCCGCGGGAATACGTTTGGCCGGCTTCCAGTCAATGGAAGCCGGCTGTCACGCTATACTTCGCATGTGCCCCGGCTCTTCAGGTAGGATGCGCACAGAGGTGAGTCTTTAGGGGGTTGCCGTGACGGACTCTGCCGCGATATTCCACTGGCAGAGTCCGTCACGGCCGTGGGCATGAGGCCTAAAGGTTGTTCCCCCTTGGCCTATTAAAAGGCTCTCGGAGGCTCCTTCTGTGTAGTGACCTCTTCTGCTTGTGTAGAGCTTGTTGACCACTAGACGCCTCTACGACGCAGAGAAGAGATGTCACCCCGTTACCAGAGTCTGAGAGGGCGGGTTTTAGGGATGTGAGAAGCTGAATGGTCGTATCGCTGAATTGTCCCCCACCAGCAATTCTGACCAGACTGTTAGGAGGTGTTGGGACCAGTGGATGTGTGAGGGCACACAAGGTGACCGGGCTCAGGACCCCCCGACAGACCACCAGTAGAGAGGAGCGTCTGATCACCCGACAAGCCCAGCAGTTTCGTTGTCCGCCATCCAGGGACGGGTGGCACCATCATTACACCTCTGTGTTTGTTGGAATCATTTCCAGGTACTTGGCTGAAGGACATTTGCAGTGGTGTTGTGAACGATGAAACTGGACTAAAACGGAGTGGAACTGGGTGCAGTTTGGGTACTGCTGACGGCCGCGTTAGTGTCTGGAGACCGAGGGGTGAGCGCCTCAATCCTGGAGCATTTGCCCTGGAGCTGCACACTGCCCCCACTGCTGGTGTGAGGGTCTGGGGGACTATCGCATACAATCAGTCACCCCTAGTAGTGGTACGAGGGGCAATGACAGCTCAGCGATATGTTCAGGACATCCTGCAGCCACATGTGTTCCTCTCATGGCGGCTTCCAAGAGGCATTTTGAAGCAGTATAATGCTGGGCCGCACACACAAGGGGGTCACAGGAGCCTCCACAACATTGTCTCAGTTTCTTGGTGGGTAGCCAGATTTATCGCTAATTGAACATGTATGGCACCATCTGAGATGCCAACTTTTACAGTTGGCACAAGTTTGCACAATCTAGAGGCTCAGTTACAGCAAATGTGGACCAATATGCTGCAGGATACTATACGGAACCCATATGCCTCCATGCTCGCCCATATCACATCTTGTACCCAAGCTGGAGGCGATACAACAGGGTACTAGAGCCTCCATGTGCCCGCCCATATCACATCTTGTACCCAAGCTGGAGGCGATACAACAGGGTACTAGAGCCTCTATTCAAGAGGTGGGTTTTCCTCAATAAGTTATCATTTTGCTAATATCGTAATCACTGGTATTAGTGTATCTTGACACCTCCAGGAACTCCTGGTGGAGACGAGTGATGGTGGTGACGCGCCCTGTAGGTGATTGGGTGCAGGGAACGCTCCCCCTGCAGGTCCTGGAAGGCCACTATACAGCTGCAGCTCGGGCTCCTGGTGAAAGTATTGCTGCCCCCTTATGTCCTCAGTAGTCCCTTCTGCTGAGGCCGTCAACTAGCAGTATGCAGAGTTCTCCCCTCCGCTGTCAGTAGCCCGGGTCCTGTGCTGGCTGCTCCGGCTACAGTGTTCCCGCCGTTTACCAGTGGCACAGTGTCGGCGGTGATGTTCGGGCCCCTCCTACGCGTCAATTAGGCGCATTTGCATTACTCTCCTGGCGTGTGCTGTGGTTGCTGTTGCGGGGCCACTCTTTCCCCCACTTTGCAGCAGCACAGTGTCACCCGTGATGTGCCGTCACTTCCCCCGCCTAAGCTGTCTCTTACTCCGGGACTCTGGTAGGTAAGCGGACAGAAGGGTGAACCAGAAAGATTGTGGGCGCTGAGCGGGAGTTCAGAGGTGGCGTCCGCCATGCTGTCCTGACGGAGGCAGACCTGATGCGGGATGAGCGGCAATGTTGCGCTTAGCGGGGGAGCGGCCGTCAGCGACCACAGAGCCAGCAACAGATGCCGGTATGCAGCAGTGAGCCGGCGGCCGCCCAAGAGACGAGGACGGATGCTCCGCTCACAGTTATGGCAGCACACTGTGGATTGATTACTGGCTGCCCTGCTGCCTTACGCTGACTGTTACTTCGCTTCTTAGCTGTTCATTATTAGATTTGAATGCTGCCATGTAACAGCGGGAACATTTACAGTTCTTAATGTATGGCTAACAAGCGAAGTAACCGGCAGCCTTACTGGCAGCAGCGCAGCCAGTAATCAATCCACAGTGTGCTGCTAGAACCTTGGTGCCTTCACCCTATCGGGAGTTGGAGGTGTGAGAGGGGCGTTCCTCCTGTCAAACCCCTAGCTTCTGGTGGCGTCAAGATACACTAATACCATTATCACTCATATCAATGTTTCCGCCCCCCCCTTCGGTGTGTGAATACACAGAATACTAGATCGCGTTCAATTTTATAATTTTTTTTTTTAGTGTGTGACTGAAATGCGCCTGCAAATACGGATATGTGAACGAACACGTTGAAATCAATGGTTCTATTCTCTGCATATCACGCGTGCAAACATGCCCCTGTGAAGCCGGCCTTAGGGTGTCCCAGGGTGATCCCGCCCAGCTTGGAGAAGTTGTATACCGCTGCTCCTTTAGTGGGGCCATGTAGTGTTGGGGCGATAAAATCATGTGATGCGAAAGCGAGTAAAAGAAGCAGAATTACGAAACCAATGATTTTCAATGGTTTCCTTGAAATTAGCGACGTTTTCACTAATGCGATGTTGTGAGAGAAAAAAATCGCAGCATGCTTTATCTTTCTACAATATGCATATATAACTTTTTTTTCTTCCAATCTCCCATGTTTCCCTATGGAGTCTCCTTTTTTTTTTTGCATCACAACGCCCAAACTTGTTTTTTTTGTGTGTGATGTTTTTTAACATTAGAAAGTCCTATTGACTTTTTTGCGAAAAAACACGCGTGATTTTATCGCAGGTGGCAGCAATGCGATAATCTCAAGAAAAAAGCATCGCTAACAGAAAAAAATCATGGGAACAAAGATGCGATATTTGCAGTGAGAAAATTGCGATCGCCATGTGAAACTATCCTTCGGGCGCCATTATATCCGCTCTAACCGCTGGTACGCTGTGTTTCCCAACCATCGCTTGCAGGTGCAGCCTGGCAATGGGCGCTATCTCACGCCGTTAGCGTTTGTGTAATAGCGCTAATTGTCAGGCTGGAGATGCAGGCCAGCAATTGTCAGGAAAACGCGAGTGCGAACACATGTAATGGTGCGTTTACACGGGCCAGTTATTGTGTAATCCGTCATGACATTGAGCCATAATCGTGCCGTGTGAATGCGTCCAGCGAGCAAATGACAAACCACAATTTATCACACCTTTTCTAATAATACAAGATTTATTGTTTGACGGGAAATCGAGTCATATAAACGGAAAATGATCAAATCATGTAAAAATGTGAGTGTGGAATGAAGGTTAAAGAGGTTTTCTGGGGCATAAAAAAAGTTTGTAAAAGAGCCTAAAATAAACTAATGATCGCATGTGAACGCCCCCTCCCTTTCCCCTTTCCACGCGTCTTCCGGATTCCGCGCAGCGTGTCCCTGAGCCACAGCGTTGGACGGAGAGCGGCCGGGATAGGTGAGTACCCAATTTTAGTTTATTCTAAGCCCTTTTTAATGACCTGGAAATCCCCTTTAAACACCCCAAGGGCATTTGCAATAAGCGATCTCAAAAACTATTTTCAGCATGTTTAACCCTTTGTATCCTGGTTTTCCTAGGGGGCTTACTCTTTTTCTGCTGGTATACAACGGTGCTATCTGCTGGCTAAAGCCAGTACTGCATGAGGTGACACATTGGATAGGCTCCGACAGCAGAGAGGCTGGCAATATACAGTAAGAGAACCCCGACGGGCGTCTTCCAACATCGAAGCTGTACAGCCTTAAATCATAAGGTCTTCAGACGTCAGACAGTGGGTTGGAAAGGGTTAAAGGCGATCATGCGAATGCGCACAAGTATCCATATACAGTACTTGCTTTCCTTCCAATTATCTGTATACCCTGCGACTCTGCTTGTGTGATTTGAAGATCATGTTGTCAAATCTAGGAATTAATGGGGTCTAGTAGCAACTGCAACGTGACTGTAGTAAACCATCCCATGCTGTTGGGTTTTGGTCACATGTTGCATGCAACTTTGCCAGCATAGACCATAACTCAAAGTCGGGTCAGCTGTTGGCGCACAAGTGCTCCACGGTTGTTTGAAGACTTCTAGCTCTTGTTCCGTCACATAGGAGTGATGGCCGACCAGTAGTTGCCCCATTTGTAGAAAATCTAGATCCCCTTTCGGGCTGAGGTGACCCTAATGAACTTAGCAGTAAGATGTTTTGCCTAAACGCACCGTTGGTTTACTTTTTCATGTGATGAAGTTTTAAAGGGATTGTCAAAGACCAGACTTCTTACAACCGTGCCACCCCTGCCCGTGGGTTGTCTGGTATTACATCTTAAGCTTATGCACAGGAAATCCTGCATAGGTTGTGTCACTTGGGGCTTATTCACACGGACGTATTGATTGGTCCATGTGGCTGGGTATGTATGTAATTGGCTGCACACAGACCTATTAAAGGGGTATTCCGGGACTTTTACTACTGATGGCCCATCCTTAGGTCATCCATCAATAGTTGCTCTGTGAAGGTCTTCCACTTGCGATCCCCGCTGATCGTCCGGCTCGCTGTCAGCCATGGTCAGAGACATAAGTGTAATAGGAGGCATGGCTCCTAATGATTTGAATGGGTGAAAAGCCATCTGTTTCGCTTCCACCTCTGACCACAGGTGCTTACCTCCAGCCCACTGTACGGACAGCGGGCAAGACGATCAGTTGATCAGCGGGGATCCTGAGCAGAGGACCTCTGCTGACCAACTATTGATGGATGACTTCGATTGTGAATCACGCCCCCATTAAAATCAGTCTATTTTAACGTTGTGAAATTGGACGTGCTCGTATGAAAGTGGCCGTGTGCGTTTTTTTTTTTTGTTTGTTTGTTTTTTTCATGGTTCTTCATAATATTAGGCAAAAAAAAAAAAAGATAGAAAATAATGGCAAAAAGTATAGTACAAGCCAGGTCTCACTTGCAGGCGTATTACGTGTGTATTTTTCACATGCTTAATACACGGTGCTAAAAACCCATTGATTTCTGTTGCCAGTCACAAGAGTTTTTTTTTTTTTTTTGTTTCTGTGTTTTTCAAGTGTGTAGAAAAACCACAGTGTGCTGTATTTTAGTGAGTAGTACTATGGGGATTTAACGTGCAGCCTATTGTACTGCGTATTTTGTGTGTCCTAGGCGGGACCCGTATATTGGTGAGTGAGCGCTGAGCATGAAGGAGCAGCGCTGTTTGTATATGCTAATGTCCTCTATACAGGAGGCTTTATGGCTGTGGAGAGAGTTATGCCGACACTTGAGCAGCTGTTTGCTTTTCATCGATAGTGTTTGGATAAAGCATGAGGGCGCTGCGCCAATCCCTGATAACACATGCAAGTATATACACCTTGGCCCTAAGCTATCGCCTGCATGTATGCCGCACGGGCATCCCCCATGTAAAACTTACTGCGTACGTCGGAAGAGTATTATGTTTCCGGGATGTATAACATGGACAGGACTATTGATGTTGCCTGCTTGTATTACAGACTAAGGCCTCATGTCCACGGGCAAAAGAAGAATTAAAATCCGCAACGGATTTTAACTCTTCTCCCGCACGCGGATCCGCACCCCATAGGGATGCATTGACCACCCGCGGGTAGATAAATACCCGTGGATGGTCAATAAAAGTGATTTAAAAAAAAATGGAGCATGAAAAAATCTGGACCATGCTCCATTTTTGTGCGGGTCTCCCGCGGGCTTCTATTGAAGCCTATGGAAGCCGTCCGGATCCGCGGGAGACCTAAAATAGGAATTTAAAAGAATTAACTAACCCGCAGCGGGCCGGGAAGGTCTTCTCTTCCTCACGGCCGGATCTTTCTTGTTTCGGCTCGGCGGATGTGCCCGGCGCATGCACGCGGCACGTCGGCGACGTGCCGCCGGCGTGACTAGTTCATCCGCCGGCCGAAAAAAAAGATCCGGACGTGAGGAAGAGAAGACCTTCCCGGCCCGCTGCGGGTGAGTTAATTCTTTTAAATTCCTATTTTAAGTGCTCATGTCCGCGGGGCAGGAGGGACCCGCCTGATTTTCCCCGTGGACATGAGGCCTAAGGCCGGTCTCACACGAACGAGTCGGAGCCCGCATAGGAATCCTTCTCTGACCCCGGCCGGTGACTTGTTTATCTTCACTTTCTGTGTTGCGGATGACCGCGGACGCCCGCCATCAGTTATGTGCATTACGGTTTTTTTTTTTTAATTGCTTTTCCCGCTCCGTCGTTAGGCGATGACACAGGTACCTGCGGCCTATCTGCAATGTCAATTGTGGATGGGCTGCGAGTTGGATTGACTTCAATGGAAGCCATCCATGCGAATTCCGCACAAAAGTAGAACATGCTGCGATTTTAAATCCACTTGCGGCAATCGCTATCTGCTCATCTGAGCGGACGTGCGAATTGTCTATTTTTTTTCAGTGGGTGCGGAATACCGCGGAACGTCCATGCGAGTGACAATCGTGGCTTGTGCAATTGAAATCCGGTTGTGTGAGACCGGCCTAGAGCCTTAACTCCCATTCCACAAATGCACTGCCACCCGTGTGACACTGGCCTGAGCGCCTATTTACACAGACATATGTACGTGGCGCCGGCTGAGATTCTCACACCGTGTGCTGCCCAATACTTGCAGGCAGCGGGCATTGTAAGTCTGATTCTGCTCCATTTTACCCCCCAACGGACCATCGGCCCATGTGAAAAAATGTGTGTGCAGCCTAATTGGCTCTAGTGGGTCTGCGTGTTGTCTGCGAACTACACGGACGGTAAATACGGTATGTGAATGGGCCCTAACGGTGGTAATGGGAGAAGAGCCGATCTCCACCGAGATCATTCATAAGGGTGCAGACAGAAGCGACGCACATGGAAATACACACCAATTCATCAATATACCTGTGTGATTTGTGGTGCGTGGTACGGTTCAGAGCCGACTAGTATTTCCTCCCAGTTAGCCGGAAGTCCTCGCAGGACAGGAGGAGAATCTCCTGTAAATCCAGCCTTGAGGATGCATAAGGCTGGGTTCGCACAGGATGGATTTGCTGTGGAAATGTTGTGGCTTTGGCCGCAACTTCAAACCACGCGGCTTTTGGAGCGGTTCAGCTGCCAGCATTGCGTTGCGGCTTTCTCTCCCTATAGAGAGGAGTGAGGCCACAACAGAGAAACAGAGCTTTGCCCCCACCCCCTGCTTTTCCCAATGTGATTTATCTGCACTTCAGCCGCATCCTTAGGCCTTATTCACATGGCCGATTTTCAAGTCCTTGTTGCTGTGCACCTTAAAATTAGTTTTTCACTGACCAATGCAGCATAAATGACATTTATTGTTTATGACTTTATTCTGTGGATCAGCAGAATTGCGACGATACAAATTTATAATGTTTTTTTCCTTTTCCCCCTGAAGTCCCCATAGGGGACTGGAACTTGTAATCTTTTGATCATTCCTGCAGTATAATTTAATACCATAGGATTACATTATACTATAATCTGATAGGTAGTCCATCAAGCCATGCCACAGGCATAACTTCATAGGCAATCTGCAATGGGCGCCTTCAGAAGACACCCAGCTGCCATGGCAACCAAATGGCACCCTATGATCTCAAAGGGTTAACAGCTTTGATCGGCGTGAGCGCTGATCACAGCTGATGCGGATAGGTGTTTCTTGTCAAAGACAACCCACTCCATACAAACTTCGAAAAACACTGTTTTTCAAAATCTGTACTGCGCATGTCTGACGATCGGCACATCGACACACATCCGCAGTACAGAAGAAAGAAGACACAGACAGGTATGCAGGGTCACCGGCTGCGGGAACGGGCGGATTCCATGCGTGCCAAGGCCATGAGGTCTTAGATCTCTGCTGCTTGTCATTGAAGTGAATAGAGTGGCAACGTGCCTGTGCAACCTCCACTCCATTCACATGAAATTTTGGGTTTTAGGGCTAATGCACACGGCCAAATTTTTTTAAATAGCTTTATGTTCACGCTACGGAATTCCGCAGCGTGAAATTACCCGCAGCATGTCCCATTTGCCACGGGAATACACACGGACAGCTTCCATTGTAGTCAATGGAAGCCGGCCATCACGCTATACTTCCGGAAGTATACGAATATGCGCCCCACTGGCATGTGACACTGCCTTCCGCGTCTTGTGCTGTACTGCGCATGCGCGTCATGTTGGAGCTGCACAGCGGATCCGGAGGTGAGTATGGGGTCTTTGGGGGGCGCCCATGATGGACTCCGCTGCGGTATTCCGCTTGCGGAACCAGTCACAACCGTGGGCATGAGCCCTTATGGGTAGAAATGCCCTCAAAAACCTAGATTGTGCTACAGTTTGGAAAATAAAAATTTCAAGGATCAAAAACAGAAGAAAGCCGCAAACAAAATACGAATGTCTTCATATTTACATGCAAACTAATGACAAGAAGGAAAAAAAGAAAAGCTGAAACCAGGAGTAGCGTCCCTTACAATAAACTGATTATGTATGGAGGGGCTGTTATTATTGGCATACAAATTGGCTAGCAGAATCAATGTGATGTACAAACAACCTCCAAATTTGAGGAACCTTATAATCCGGAGTGCACTGCCCTCCGACATACAAGAAGGAACTTATCCCTGTAAGGTAAGGAGCTGTAAGACCTGCTCACATGTACGGACCGCAGACAGGATACGGATCCCCAACACACAGCAGGACTATAAGATCCCCGGGGACATTCATGTGTTCCACATCCAATTTTGTGTATCTGATCCAGGACAGTAATTGTCCTGTTGGGGCTTTATGTTGGGGAAATGAGACAGAAACTGAATGCAAGGATGAGATCTCACCGCCACACGATTAAACTTGGAATATATGAAAGTTACTATACTAAAAGGCAACTTCAGATATTATAAGTCATAGAAGAGTTTGGGAATATAAGTTTATGTCTTAACACAGACCTAAATATTTCGAAAGGTTTCATGGTAGAGTGGAGTAGATGGGTAATCTGGAGCAGAGATAAGACGCTGGCCTGGTGACCCCCCCAGGTATTTGCTCCTCTGCTCATCCTGCAAATTGACCACGCTGCGATATTTTGTTTCTCTTACTTAGAACAATCACATTGTGCTTTACTTGCCAACCCGGTACTGAGCTTTTCTCTTTCTGCGCTGTACATGTAACGCATGGCCGGGCCAGGTCTTCTGCATCCCCAGCTGCTCTCGTGCGGTTGATCTGTGAAGGCCACGCTCACCTGATATTTGGGAGATTTAAGAGGGTGACATTATTGTAGAGGAGACCTTGGGGACGCGGATACCTCTAACCTCCAGTGCATGGATTACATACACCTTATACAACCTATAGGAGATAGTTGAGGTACCCGGAGTCGTAGGATGGTGTGATCATGTCATGAGTGTTTCATGTAACCTTTTTTATAAAGCGACCCCCTCTGATGCCCCCTGCCTACAGGGAATCGTCGTTTATAGAGCAGCTGTATAGTAGATGCCAGGCTAACACGCCTTGGACAGCGGAATGAAGAAGAATATAATGCATGGAACAATTGTTATTTGCTACTTATACTGTTGGAGAACCTGAAGTAAAGGTCTCATTTAGCCCAGCAGTGGAAACTTACAGCGCCTATTAACTCCTTGCTGACCTGCTCACTGTATACATGGCTTCATCCACACGGCTGCATTGCTGCTCTTTGGCAGTATTGTATATTTAGCACCTATAAGGATTCCGATCCCATCATGTGTACGCAGAACCTCAGAAAAAAAAATGCAGCTTGACAGAAAAGACTTGTCTATACGGACATGGTGATGTTTGAGTACTTTGTGACATGGTCATTTAGCTACAAGTCCAGACCTCTGATCCTTGTCTGCTCCCATATCTGCGCCGGGGCTTCCGTTGTTCTGCACCGTTCTTGGAAGAGTAAAGGGGAATCTCCTGGCTGAACGGATCCGTCTTATGACCGAAGAGAACACACTGACTATAACGGGGTCCGTTCAGTTTCTGCTCAGCTGCCTGGCATTTCACCCGAAGGAAAAGTGCTGTGGAGACTGCAAATAACTCCTGTATGTTACAATCACTTCACTCTCTTTACTGTACAGACTGAAAGAGACATTAAACAGAAGGTTCTCCCTTCTTGAACCAACAAGAATATTTTGGTCAACTTCAAAGTGATACGATAGTGTCACAGTAATAACTTGCACATATGTCGACAGGGTAAGTGATTATGTTTGATCACTGGGACAGGGCTGTCAAGCCTATCTTTCTTCCTCGCTGCACCACATGGTAAGAAGAACTTTCAATGGGTCAGCAGTGAAGTATTTGCCTGGCTGCATTACGAAGTCTGAGGGCGCTTATACATGGCTGTATTGCACGTTTTGGTCTATGAATACTCTGCATGTTTCTGCCTATCGACATTTTTTTTTCTCACATAGGGAAAAAACTCACAACATCCCTTAGATGCAGCGAATATTCAGGTTTCCTGCGTATTTACGCACGCCCATTGATTTCTCAAATCCCCGCTGTTAGTGCCTAGTCTGTCGTCAGACAGCTGGGTCTTGTTCCTAGCAGCACTGGAGACTGGTATTCTGATGCACCGCCATTGAAAAGGTGCTTGGGCAGTCACTAAGGGCTTAATAAACCCGATCCCGAGTCAGCTGAACTTTATTCCTTGCTGATTGGTGAAAGAAATGTGTCCCTTGATCCTAGCAAAGGTGATCCCCTGAGCTAAAATCTCACAACATGGTAACACTACTGCTTTGTGCTCAGATGTCCAATTACTCCTGGTAGAGAAGTGTGCGATGGCACATTGGGTACTTATAGGGTACTTTGTTAAACTTAGTTTAATGGGCATTTGGAAATCTGGCATAGAAATTTGGCTGTTTTAGAATTGAAGAGAAAAAAAGGCCAGCTTCCCCAGTAACTGTGCCCCCATGGCCCATGGGATGCCTGTTGTATTGCAGCTGAGCTCCCTCCGCTTGTGTTTTGGCATAAGTTAAATTAACCCCTTAACGACCGCTGATACGCCTTTTGACGGCCTGTATCGGCGGGCTATGTATGAAGCGAGATCACGCTGCAATCTCCCCTCATACATCGCGGCTGCCGGCTCTTTCTTACAGCTGACACTTGGCGTCAACAGCTCTGATGAGCCGCGCGGCCATTTGGAGGGGTTAACCTTTTAACCCCTTAACGACCGGACCATAGTGTTTTTACGTCCTGCAGCTGCAGGACGTGTATGGAGGGAGGTAGCGGCGCTATCTCCCTCCATACAGCGCGGGCGTCAGCTGTTTATTACAGCTGACACCCGCGGGCAATAGCCGCGCTCGGCCGTTCGGCCAATCGCGGCTATTAACCCTTTAAATGCCGCTGTCAGAATTGACAGCGGCATTTAAATCCCCCGAACGCTGTTTGGGGGTCCCGCACGGCCCCAGGGCTGCCTTAGCAGACTGCCTATCAAGCTATCCACACAGGGTGGCTTCATAGACTGCCTGTAAAAAAGCAGTATGACGTAATGCTGCAGGAGCGATCAAAGCATCGCATGTTAAAGTCCCCCAGGCGGACTTCAAAGTAAAGTAAAAAAAAGATCAATAAAGTTTTTTAAATTGTAAAAAAAAAAAAAGTTATAAAAGTTTAAATCACCCCCCTTTTGCCATATCTATTATTAAAAAATCTAAATCATAAAATAAAAATATGTATTTGATATCGGAATGTTTTTTTTTTCCATTTCTCTCCGCTAAGAATTTTTAAAAAGTTTTTCAGTACATTATATGGTACAATAAATAGTGCCATTGAAAAATACAACTCGTCCCGCAAAAAACAAGCCCTCATCCAGCGACTTCGATGGATAAATAAAGGAGCTACGATTTTTTAAAAGGGAGTAGGAAAAAGCAAAAATGGAAAAAAGCAAAAAAGCCTGGTCACTAAGGGGTTAAATCCCCCGAACGGTCCACCATGATGAGATCGCAGGGAGCAGTGCAGGTGTCATGGCAGCTTGGGTCCTTCTGAATGGCCCCTGTTAAAGTGAATAGAGAGGAGTGGGGGAGAGCGAGGAGAGAAATCTCCAGCCGCCCCTCTGTGAGCCAGCGATACTCGCTCCTGCAACAGGTACGGGAGCGAGTACATGCGGGGACGAGTGTCGGGCATCGTAAATTGGGCTTAAGTTTAAAAAAAAAAAATAAAAATAAAAGCTGCAGAAGTGTTGTTTCTTACGTTTCAGACCTCCTGATAGGCAGTTTACTTCCTGCCCTTGTTATACACTCTTCTCGTGTCCTAGTAATGCATCTTGGGCTGTTTTGGTTCATAATAATGATAAAGAGGACATACTGCGGTTTTGTTTTTTTTCCACTCGTAAAAAACATAGGTCTTAATACCCCGAGTCAACAGGAAAAATCTGTGACTTATAAAGGTACGGGGGCTCTTAGGCTGAATTGTTCAGTATTGTCCAGGTGGGTCACGTGTTTAGCGCCAGCCATTCACACATAATGAAGGGAAATGGCGTGAAGCCGTGCTGGAATAGTAAGATTCCTGGGTATAAATAGAGAGGAAGTAGAACTGGTATATTGGGACTATTTTCAGCCACAAGCTATAGTGAGCGGTCGGTGAATCTGAGGGCCGTGCCCTGACTGTAATACCGGAAAGGCCTCCAGAGGCGTCGGTGGAAGCAATAACTTGCGAGCTTTATTCCTCATATCCACACTTGTAGTCTTGATAAATTTATTTTGGTTACTTGTTGAAAGACATTATAACTTTCTGCTTTGTGTTCCCTTCATGTTTGTATCTAAAAATATATTTGGTGCTGTAGCGACCAGCCTTATAGATTTAAGTCTTTGTGTGCAGTTCTCATAGGAAATCCAGACTGCCGCCAAGAACCTCCAGGTACATACTGCTAGACTTTATAACGAGCTCTGGTCATAGAAAAAGGTCCACAATAGAATTTTTTTTTTCCATCTGACCACACGTTTCAGATGGTATTTCCTTCCAAATGTCTTATAAACGGGCATTTGGAACTCTGGTATAAAAATTTGTCTCTTACCAAAAAAAACCAACTTGTTCATAACTGAAAAAAGTCTGCTTCCCCCCCGAGAAATGGTGCCCCCATGGCCCTCGGGATGCCTGCTGTATTGCAGCTCTTCTCCATTCACTTCACTTGTGTTTTTAGGCTTTGTATAGCTTTAGCTAAATTAAACTTTGCAGTGGGAAGGAGCAATGTCTGAGTAAGCTCAGTAGGAGGCTATGGGAAGTTCTCCTGCTATTTCCTTTTTTATCATCTTGCCATCATCCACCTCCACTCTGCGAGCGTCTGAAGTAGGAATTGTGAAGAATTGTCTGATTCCAGACAGGAGGAGCCGCCCTCGTACATTCAGCACATGGGGGCGCTCCACCTCTCCGACATTACTGTATAGGCGGAAGGAACAGACAGGACATCCTGAGGACCTCTTGTTTCATGCCGTTGGTCCAAGCCTTGCTGTTCTGTAGAGAAACTGCTTTATACTCGGTCTGTCTGTCTACTAAACATAATATAGCAAAAATCTAAAAGTGACGTGGAGTCAGTGTCTCAGATATGCGAGGATGCTATTTTGCTATCAGACTTTTCGACTCTGGAGCATACAGAAAGCCCTGATTTTTATGTTCTATGATATTTTGAGCCGTATACACACTAGCACCTATGTTATAAGGCGTCGACTGCCCTATAGTACCTGCTTTATTTGACGGGTAGGAATAAACAGGAGGACCTTAACCCTTTCGTGATCAAGGGTCATTGATGCTCCTGTGTCCAAGTCGCATTCTGCAGTTTAAGTATTCCGACGCAACTTTTATTTTTGTGGTGACCCCTTCATGAGGGCTGTTTCTTCTAGGATTTTTTGCTGGATCTACGATGGAACCTCCGAACAGATCTGAACCCGGCCTTACACACAGGGTAGTTCAAACTATATAAGAATAAAATGTGTATACACATAGATGAACATTAGATTCTCCTCAGACTACATGTACCGATGTCCCTCTGCAGAATGTGCCATCCCTCCCATTCTTCTCACTTTTTACTTTTTTATTCAAATTTTCCCCCAGACTGGAGGTTGCAGACCCTTCTTAGCCTTAAAGGCATGCTCCATCCTTGCAGTCCATGGCCGCTTCCTTATGTACTTTATAGCCTTTCAGTATATACACGTGGCGGTGAGGTAAATTCTCCTCAGTATCCACACATGTGGCGGTGAGGTAGATTCTCCTCAGTATCCACACATGTGGCGGTGAGGTAGATTCTCCTCAGTATCCACACATGTGGCGGTGAGGTAGATTCTCCTCAGTATCCACACACGTGGCGGTGAGGTAGATTCTCCTCAGTATCCACACACGTGGCGGTGAGGTAGATTCTCCTCAGTATCCACACACGTGGCGGTGAGGTAGATTCTCCTCAGTATCCACACACGTGGCGGTGAGGTAGATTCTCCTCAGTATCCACACACGTGGCGGTGAGGTAGATTCTCCTCAGTATCCACACACGTGGCGGTGAGGTAGATTCTCCTCAGTATCCACACACGTGGCGGTGAGGTAGATTCTCCTCAGTATCCACATCCTAACTGCTTACCAAATGAATGATGGGAAGTGGTTAAAGAAGCCTCTTTCAGATGGGGAGTACTACGGGTACATTCTTATTTTCCGTGTTGCCTCAATAACAATCAGGCCTTCTTTAGGCAGGTTTCACACGGGAGATCACGATAATTTGCTCACGAGATGTCTGAGTGTCAGTTCTGCTTTTTCTCACAAAAACATCACTGTTGTACAAACTTTTTGCGCGAAAGACAATAGTAATTTGCAATGTTAAAAAAGCACCTCATGAAAATTTTGTGCATTGTGATAACACGAAGGCTCCATAGGGAAACCTTGGCGATAAAGAGCAAAATGCAGAAAGACGGGACAGGCCGCAATTTTTTTTTTTTCATGCAACATCGCATGAGTGAAAACATCACAAATGTGAAGGAAGCCATTGAGAAGTATGGGTTTCATAATTCTGCTATTTCACATCCGATTTTATCGCCCATGTGAAATCGGCCTTTGTTCGGTTTGCCTGTGTCTGGCAGGGGGGTTATTGCAGCTTATACATGCAACCCTTCTTTTAGACAGATCCTCAGTATAGACTGCATAATCAACTCCTTGGGGGAAGTTTGCGGTTGTCTTTACTGTCAGCGCAGGAAGCAGAATGGGCTGACCGTAACAGGGGTTCGGATTTGTATTGCAGATGCAGCTCCCATTGAATTGAGCTAGAGCTGTGCTTGCAGTACCAACCTGTGCCACTGCACTATGGTGAGCGCTTTCTGCTTCAGGAATGAGCTGATCGATGGGAATCTCCAGTGGTGGACACCCAGGGATCTGTTGGTGATTAATAAAAAAAAGTGCAAAATGTCCTAGAATACCGCTTTGTGTCTAAACTGAGAATGGAAGGACTACTTGGCGTGTTCAATGCACTGCAGCAGCCAGTTTGATTGCTGGCAACGGGGGAACGGCGGGGAAGGTAAGTATAAAACTTACATACCTGGGTTCATCTGGTCACTACTTTTGAGGCCATAAGCTTTTGTTTATAGGGCTCATGGTCGCTGACCGTTTCTTTTAAACCTATGTCTGTGTGCTTCGCAGTATTTTCCCCGTTATTTCGCCTGTCAGGTACTTTACTTGCATCTTCTTTCCTAATGTGTAATTGGAACGTGAACATTTGGTTACCATTACTACATGTGCACAAATGGTAGTCGCCCAGTCAGTAGGATATGGATATTCCAGGAACGCTGATTTACTATGGCCTGCACAGTGCGGTAAGGGTTTTATTGGGATCTAGTGCTATAAAAGTTTAACATCTCTTCTAGTGAGTCGACGGAGGAAAATGTTTTCTCAAGGAATTGTCAGTCAGTGGGTGAGCGCACGCAACGGTGTCAGCGCTATTCTCAAAAGAAGCAGTGGTCATGTGAGGATCAGAGAGGATTCTGGGACCTGCAGTGTAGCCTGTTTTTCCAGTTGAGTTAGTACTCTGCTCTGGTCTGTAAAAAGTGCCTCCCGTCTCTCTCCCTGCGGCTCCTTAGTGAGTGAGGACACTTAAGAATTCGGCTCTTCTTTTCCAAAACCTCTCCCTCCACTGTTACCCTCGTCTAAAACATTAGAGAAGCCATTTAATTGTCTGCACACAGCCACGTTATAAATATTTCATGTACAGATGTGGCCCCCATAGTGTTATGTCTACCGGACCATCTATGGGCTTCCACTATATGGGGGTAGTCTGAGGTTTTTCTGTATGTTCACATTAAGGTTATTGTGGCAAATCCTCCTTGGATCTTTTTTCCTATGTGGATCTGCCACACATCTTGCCTCATTTGGTCAGTCTTTTTTCGCACAACGTGGATTCTATAGTTCACTTACGGAAACCCATGCTGTATGTGCTATGGTGCAGATTCTAATGGAAACCAATGGGATGTAAAGATCATGTGGGTTTCAGCACAGAATCATTAAAACTGTAAACCGGCCTTTCCTTCATAGCTTTATATGGAATTTTGTCAGAAAAAATATTGTGCCGTGTGTAATCGTATGGAGGCGTTCTCTGCAAGATATACAACAGCATAGGGTACCTTATGTAGGCACCCTATGGTAGTGCGCACTGTAGAGCAGTTTTACCACTATTGCCCCCCCCCCCCCCCCATTGCAAACAGCAGCAAGGGGTGGGAGCTCAGCACACTAGCCCCCTGCCCCATCCCACCTCCTCCCCTTGCAGAGAGTCGACGAGGGCGAGAGAAGGGTTGTTTCCACAGCCAGCTGATATATGCTTGTGTGAATAAGCCCTTAGGTTAATTTCTCACACGGGCGATCGTGGTTTTGGTGCCAGAAAATCACATCCTTTTTCCCTGCGTTTTTTATTTTTATTTTATTTTTTAAATTTTTTTAAAGCATCATTGCTGCTTTTTCTCGCTGAAATCGTTGCTGCCGCTCACAATTTTCTAACGAGATTTTTGCAGTTATTTATTTATTTATTTTTAAAGTCAATAGGATTCTCCATTGTTAAAATCTCTTCGCAACGCAAGTTTGTTGTGTTGTGATGAGATAAAAAGGAGGCTCCATGGAGAAAAATGGGGAATAAAACCGCATATTGCAGAAAGATAGAGCATGCTGCGATTCTGTTTCTTTTTTTGCTCTTGTAACATTGCATGAGTGTGAGGCTGCATCTGCATGGGCTACAAGATCTCGCTACAGAACATTGCTCATGTGAAAGAACCCATTGGAAACCATGGGCTTCACATTGTAGCGATTTTGTAGCCCGCGCGGATGCCTCCTAAGGCCTGATTTGCGCGGGCTACAAAACGCATGTATGGTTTCCAGTGGGTTCTTTCAAGCTAATTAAAATTTCACTCATGTGAAAGGACCCATTGGACCCATAAGATTGAGGGCTTATTCACACAAGTGTATATCGGACGCCATTTTCACGGCTGGCCGATATACGCTACCATCTGAGCGGTCTTCCCCTTCCCTCCCCCTCGCCATCTCACCACCTCTCTCCTTTCCTCTGGCTGTTTGCAATGGGAGGCGGCGGAGCATCGCTACAAAATCATGTGATTTATTTTTTTTATTTTTTTTCCCCCCTGTGTCAAACAGACCTAAACATCACAGATAGGGCGGAAACCATTGAAAATCATTAGTTTCATAAGCCGCTTTTTTTTTTTAAATGACTCTCGCATTTTTTAAAAATCGTGGGGTTTTTTTTTGCCTGATGCAAGAGCCAGTAAAAAAGCAGATAATGAAACCAATGATTAACAATGGTTTCTGTTCCATCTGTGATGTATTCTCTCATGAAGTACGTGGGTTTGGTTTTGTTTTGTTTTTTTAAATCTCCCATGCTTCCGTGTGGAGCCTCCTTTTTATCGCCTTGCAAGGCACAAACTTGCAGTGTGATTTTTTTTTTTAACATTAGAAAATCCTATTGCGTTTCCCCAAAAAATTGTGGCAAAATCTCTTCATAAAAACGTGAGAAAATTGCGAGCGGCAGCAATGATTTTACGAGGAAAATCATGGGAGAAAAGACGTGATTATGCTGCTAAATCGCAATCGCCATCGGGAAACTAGCTTTATACTTCACAATGTAGGTCTTGATGAGATCACACTGCAGAGATCCAGATGGAAAGGCTCTTTAATGAAAATTAGCTGCAGCTTTGTTTAATGAATTACTAAAAAAGTGGAGTTTTTTTTGTTGGCTACAAATGCAGTTTCTTAATGTCTTGTATTGCTGTTGCCGGAGAGCCCTGTGTGCGGCGCTGAGGATTGCTGCTCTGGTGTAGGGCAGACAGATGTGGCACCTTGTGTACTGAAGATAAACACCCGCTCCTTGTATACCCATAGCCTTCAGCGCTCCATTGTCTGTCTGCCCCACCAGGAACAGTCCTGAGTGAATGGACACTGAATGAAACATATGCTTGTGATTTAGAAGGCACTTTGGATTTAGTTGCGTGGAGGAGGATAGTACTAAAGGAGAATAATTGGACGCGTACAAATAAAGTCCATGGAAATGTTTAAAAAGCTCCGAGCTCTCAGGCATCTCGTCTCCAGGTTTGTCATAAAGCAAGTGCCCAACCATCCAGATTCTGGGCTAGCCCGTAGGTTTTGAGCCTCTTTACTGATGCATAGGTTTGTGAATCCTAGATCTGAGCTGCCGCTGCTTCATCTTTGAATTGACCATTTCTTGTCTGAGCGGACTATGAAGGACAGATTGACTAAACAGTTGTTACATCTATGACTAAGAGGGGTATTCCAATCTCAATTAATGTAATATTACTAGTATGTACGATCACATCATGATAGTGGGCATCTGACCTCTGGGGCCTCAGCGCTAATATACGCTGCCACCTTTTCCAAGATTTCCTTGTATGGTGAGTGGCCATGTCTCCAGTGGGAGCAGAAGTTTGGGATGCTTCAGGGCTGGAATCTCAGGATCGCCACCAATCGGCAAGCTATCCTCTATCATGTGGATAGGGCATAACTTACGGCAATGGGCATTGGCATTTGGGCTGAAAGCACTAAATATTTGATGGAAAGATATGTAATACGAACATGCCTACCCCAACCCTGGAAGATGACAGTGATGCTGCACAGCTCTCGCCATCATCGTACAGTTCAACATATGGTTTTCCAGTTGGAGTTGATCCAAGTGCCGGAGTCGTGGTTGTTTATTACACAGCAAGCTGATGTGAGCCGCCTTGGAAGCATTAGCTGTCATATGTGCTCCGGACCCTGTGTGATCATGAAGAGGGATGAGCAGGATGTATATCCTCTAAACAGACGCCAAAGCTTTATGAGCAGCTGCCAACTTCTCCCGGGGGCGCATGTGGAAGTTTTGTCTGTGGGATTGTTATATACTTGCACTGTATCAGTTAAGGCAAAGTTTGACCTTTTTATTTCTAACAGCTTTTTAAAAAACGACGGTCACGGTTCTTCAATATGGAGTGTGGTCGTGTATCAGACTGACAGCACAGAGTGTTAAGGCAGCAGAATGCAATGCTAAGCTCTCGCTCACAACCTGAAGGTTGTAGGTTCAATCCCCGCATGGTTCAGGTAGCTAGCTCAAGGTTGACTCAGCCTTCCATCCTTGCTTACATTTATTCGCTAGCTCGTTCAGTCCATCGCTGGTCTGGAAATATATAAGTGGACACTAGCCAACTTATATATACGGGGGGATAGCTGCATGAAGAATAAATAAAAATTAATTTAGGAAGGCTAGGATGCCTTTCTCTTGATATTCGGCCTTGGTTATAGATCATACGTTTTTGCTTTTTGAAGCTCCTGTAAACCTTCCATTGTTAAGGTCCTTTTACCCAGGATGACTGTCTGGCACTAAAGCGCCCAACAGCCGCCCCAGCAGTAATCCCTCCGGCGCTTTCACACAGGACCAATGATTGCTCAGCGATTGGAGGTGGAGCCAGGGATCATTCCGGCTGCCCGCCTCCATTCACAGCAAACAGGTGGCCATTCATAGATTAAATGGCCAACCTGCCTGTTTAGCCCAAACGATGCGGCGGCAGACCAACAATGATTTTCGTGTCTGCACAAAAGATCCGATCAGCAATAATTTGGAGATTTCTCACCGATCGTTCTTTCCCTGCACACGTTGACACCTTTAGGCCCGACTCGCACAACTGTGTGGTAATGCCTAAAAATCGCAGCATAGGGAACTGCATATTCCTGCGTATCGTCACGTTTTTACTAGTGTATGCCTGTGCAAGTGCAGCGTATTTTATTCGCGACGTCTCGGCTTCCTGGTATTGTTCGTTTTCTTCTCATGTTTCCTAGCAACATGTCTTTTTAAAAAAGGAAAAAAAAAATTCGACCATGCGCCATGTAATTGCGTATACACTCTGTTTCGAAAGCAACCCTAGAGAACAATGGGGCTCTAATACGGACGGAGGCTTCTTGAGGTCCGTACTGCTGTCTTTATTCCCAGGTATCCACCGACCACAAAGTGCAGCATCTCCGCCATAAACTTACCTCTTTTTGTGCTGAAATGTTGCACTTTGTATTGGATAGATACTTGTGCACAAAAGCCGGACGACTGTCCTCAAGCCTCCCGCCATCCTCTTCTCTGCGTGTTACTTGTGTCGTGATTTGTCGCTCACGCAGAATGCCGGCCTTCGTGTCTCGGATGTTGTTGCATTACAATAAAGCATTCTATATTCTTATGATGCCGTTTGTTTGCTGCGGTGCCGTCTGTCCAGGCCTGATAGCCAAAAAAAGAATGGCTGAATTGATTAGAGATGTTGCCAAGTGCAGCTGCCAGCTTGTAAATCACATCCGTTGATCGGCCATTTATAAATAGGTTTACACATCGTCTCCAATCTCTTCTGCTTTTGTAAGACCTGAAAAGAGTAAGGCCGGTCTCGCACGTATTTTGTCACCTATCCAGGCGATATACGGTATTCTGTGCCTATTGAAAAAATAGAACATGTGCATGTACGCTTAGATGAGCGGATTTTAACGTGCTTTTCAGCGTAGTTTTCTAAATAAATGTCAGGGGGTTTTCTTTTCTTCTTTTTTTTTTTTTAAACGCACCCCATCATTGTGATGGGTGATGAGGTGTGTTAAATGCGAAAAAGCGGAACAGTAGAGCAGGTCTTCAAGGCTCCATTGAAATCAATAGAAGTGCTGTACCGCGATTAGTGCTGTGCTTGTGACACCACACTAATAGCGGTAAAAAGCGGTTGGCGTGACAGCGGCCTAATGCTGTGGATTTTCTTTGCCGAGAAAATCGGCAACAAATTTGCACTTTGTGAACATACCCTAAGGCCTTATTCACACGACCGTATATATGCAGCTATTTAGCGGCGTCCAAAAATCACGACCATCTAAAGAATTGGATTCCAATGTATTCATTTAGATGGCGGATCTATAGCCACGTAAAAAAAAATCATGCTGGGAAAAATAGCACATTGTGACAGTTTTCGGTGGGCTTTTTTTATTCGCTGCGCCCAAAGATAGGCCTTGCCCTATCTTTTGCCAAGATATGCTGGTAGCTCCCATAGACTTCTATGGGAGGTTGAAAAAAAAGGGGGGGGGGGACTTTAGCTGTGTCCGGCGCTCAGAAAAGAAGACGGCTGGCTCTACTTAAGCTTTAACAGTCATTCCGAGGCATTCTGCCACTCGAGGGATTTCCGCGCTGCCTTTTTTTTTTGCGCCGTTACGCAGCAGCCGCCCGTGGTAACGGCAGAAAGTACACGGATTAAGATCGGGACTTGATCGCAGCTATTCTTCGTTCATTTTCAGTTGCAGAAAGCCTGTAGCAGATCCATTACTGGTGCAGGTATCATGAGGTGTACACATCACGGTAGTGATAGGCCGCTCTCACACAGACGTTTTTTTACAGCATTTATTGGGTGTTTTTAATGCTGCTAAAAACGCTGCACTGAGCCTCCATTCATTGCAACACTACAGCGGGCACCGTATGTTCTATTTTCCTGTTTTTAAACTACTACATCATACATTGATGGGGGGGGGGGGGTGTTTCCACAGAACTTCCGCCCGTGCCTGCTGCCATTGTATTGCATTAGACAATGCAGCCCTATGCAGACAGCCACGATTTGACTGCGTTAAAACTCACGCGGTAAACAAATCACTGCATGTCCTACTTCTGTGTAAGCCCGCACAGGAACGTCACGGATGACGCACTAGCTCTGCACTGCGCATGTGTGGCTGTGCGACAGCCGGCACGTTGCAGTGCAGAGTGAGGACTCGCCGGATGAGTGAGTGTCCGCTCAATACTGGGACATGGGTCACATCCTGCTGTGAGAATTCTCGCAGCGGGATCTGACCCGGCCGTCTGCAGGCCACCTTACATGGCAAAACCACCATAGTTTTATCATAAATTGTGGTGTTTTTTACCAGACCTCTTGCTTATGTGAAACATGTGGGTGTCGTGTATTTTACCTGTATACGTTGCGCAGCCAAACAAGACCTAAGGCCCCTTCTATTTGCAGTAAAGTGGGCCAGGTTTACACTTTGTAGCTATGCTAATTGACTGACTGCTCAATGCAAATATTAACATACCTTATTAGTTGCTTCAGCTGTTTGCAGTGTGTGTTTGCCATCTACACTGGTGCGAACTTCAAACGCTTCCATAGGTCTCCGTTCACCCAACAGAGGCCAAAAGAGTGTTATTGGTCTGGTGTATATCTGTAATCTTACGGCAGACCGATAATGAAGAGGAAAAAAGCACCTTAAGCTTTTAACGTGTGACATGGGCGACTCTTCTATTTGTTTCTTCATTAGCTCTAATACACAGTACTGTACTCCGTATTCATGACTACACTTAGGCTAGCTACACATGGGCGAGTGCGTCATCAGGCTGAGAAACTCGGCCCGATATCACACTCCCCAACGTGTGTGTTCACAGCGAGGTGTTCACTTCCCATCACCACTGAAATAGCGATCCTCCAGCCGCGGTAGAGGATCCGCAAGTGGTTCCCATTGTTTTTGATGTGTTTTTCTGTCCCACTGAAAACAATGGGAAACGCGTTCCAAGTAACGTGAAAAGATAGGACATGCAGCGATTTTTCTTTCTTGGATATGACTCCATTCAAAAGAATAGGGTTCATATTTGTGCGTCTCGCAGCACACAAATTTTGCCTGAGTTTCTCAACCATGTGAAGCTGCCTTAGACATTTCTTGGAGGGCTTTCAGTTAATGGGGAGGTCTGCACACATAATGTACACATGTCCGTATTTGTGGTTTTTATTAGTGCTTCACTCACATGCATTAATTAAATTGGTTTTTTTCCACAGGAAAGGACAATCATTCGCTGTCTGCTAGAAAGAACGTGCAAGCAAGATGCCGAAACCGGTGAGTTCATTGAAATGTATTTTATTGTAATGTCCTATACAATTTGTAACAATGTTTCTCTTCTGCTTTTAATCAAAAGAGAAAAAAAACTAACAAGTATAATCCTGTCAGCCGTACGGTCTTAAAGATTGTCTTTTTCCAGGAAAACCCCTGAGTGTCATATGACTGCTGGTGGACCATCTACATATAATAGAATCTTTTTCTGTAAACTGCAGTGCACTAATGCTGGTCTCCATGAATGCAAGGACCATTGCCGTGGTCAGCCACTGATTAGAGCACCTTTTCTATGCAGCAGGCACCCAATAAGCTGATCATCTGAGTTATTTTACAAATGTGGTAATATCAAATGTTTTAGTTTTTTTTTTCCTTTTTGAATTTTCTGTTTTTAGATTAAAACTGGGAAACTTTTTTTTGGGGGGGGGGGTCAATGTAATATTTATTTTTTAATGAATATTTATTTTAACTTTATTGACTTTTTTTCCCTTCCCTTTTCAGTTCCAATAGCAGACTTGAACTTGTGATCACTTAATCGCTTGTGTAATATACTGCAATACTTCAGCATTGTAGTATATTGTACTTTTTCCCGGCATCTTATAAAGGCTATTCCCGAATTGACTTTTCATAGTCTAGATAGGAAAATCCGGCTGCTCTGTTCCAACCACCTGTCATAAAGAGCCGAGCGCTAAGCACAGTGCTATTTCTATAGCTCTCATAAAAGTGAATGGGAGTAATGGAAACTGCATACTGTACTGTACTACACTGTTTCTGTAGCTCTCATGCACTTAATTGAGAGCTATGGAAACAGCGCTACATTAGGTGCTCAGCTTTGTCTGTAGGGGGGAGGGCTGTTATAATGAATATTTTTCCCACAGAACTATATATCAATCTGTGCAGCTCCTGTTTCTGCAACATGCTGCAGTGACGTCTGCTCATTTCATCACAGTGAGTGGTGCAGTGATCCCTCATTGCGGAGGACAGGGCAAACTGGGCACATTCTTGGGATCAATAGGGACTTCCACTGATCAAAAAAAGTTCATTCTGGTACATCACCTATAAATGCCAAGGTCAGTGCTGGCCACTGCAGCTAAAGGGTTAATAGCTAGGATCAGAATTCTGTTTGATACATACAAACCCTACAAAGTTTGGATGGTGCCAACAGGGTAATGAGGTTTTCCAAAGTTGTGTTTTTTTTTTTTGTTTTTTTTTGTCAGTAGGCAGGTAAATATGTAAAACGAGGGGAGAAACCTACCCTATGGGGAATTCTGGTAGCTGTTGTAGGTAGATGTTTAGTGCGAGAACAGGTGAGCTAGTCAACAAATCTTTGTTAGTGCCATTTCGAGACTAAGCTCCTACCTTGAAGCTCTTTGTGAAGTAGAAAGGCTGCAGTTACTATATCTACACTATGCAGTGCCATTCCATAAGTTTCTAATGTAGTTTGGGAGTAAGTCGGAAGAGCAGAGCTGTACATATGTGATGGGAGCGCTCTCCATGAAGAATTAAACTAGAAAGCAGCAGGTCATGTAGAAGCCTCATATGTACTAGAGAGACTGGTGCTTACTGCCCCGCTGTATGTGTCTATGTGCGGTGATGAGACAATGACTCCTGTGCTGACTGTTGTTACTGCCAGTCACCTCTATTTTTGTTCCTGCTGGAATGGAAAAACACAAGTAATGCAGGCGGCGCATCTTGAAAACATGTAATTAGGGAAATAAGCTGTGCACTTCTTTTTTTGTTTTCTCTATCCCCTCAACTTAACTACTTAGGCTCTGTTGTCGCAGATTCGGTCCAAAATCCCAGACAGAATACTGCAGCATGCTTGTAAAATGCTAGATGGCATGATGGAAACTTCAGCGGTTCCTATTCTAGTCAGTGGGGTCTGTTGGGTGCTGTTTGTGTCCATGGGGTACTTGCACTTCTACAATTTTTGTTTTTCTCCTATTATTGACTGATACCACATAAATCTGAATTGCAAATGTGAACACAAAACGTGACTTATCAGAGGTGCGGCTGCTGCCCCCTCACCCAGAGCAGGGACATCATTATTATGTGCATTACAACTTTGGGGTACAGGAGCTATACATGCAGATGTAGTAAAGTTTGGGTTCAAAACTATTTTATTAGACAGCCATAAACACTTGAAAAATAAACATATACAATACAGATTAAGAAAGTAAACCAATAAATCTGAGTTCACACCCACAAGGCCCAAACACGGGCCGGGAGTCGGAAGAAAACACAGCTGTCCGTTTTTGTATGAAATATAGGCAGTCATGTAAACGAACAAATTGGGATTTAACACGTCGGGAGACAGAATATTAAGAGGTAGGGGATAGAAGGAAAAGGCAGCAAAACAAGTTAGGAAGGGATAAGGGGTTGCTGGGCAGCTCTCTTTTCTTCTGCCCAAATAATGTGCCCAATTCTTTCTCTCTCATGCAGCTACATAGCTCGGATGGGAGTCCCTCATTTCCTGAGTCAGCAGAGTTCTGTAACTCGCTGAGGTCTGGGATGGTCCAAGGACACACACAGCTCTTCAAATGGAGTGAGGCGTCTGTTGAGGCTCGCCAAGATATTTCCTCGAGATCCAAAATACTCCCTGAATCAAGTTTTTGGTTCTGGGTCATATAGTATTTCTACCCATAATTTGTTAAGGCGATGATGTAAAAGGTCAAGAACGCAGTTACTGATATAAGCCCTATAGTATAAGGAAAAATCAAGTAAACCCATTCCAACAGAGTGCCACTCATCTGTTTACAATGTCATATTTCAGTCTTGGTTTTACGTGCCCTCTTGACAAATCCAGAGATCAAATGGCGGATATTCATTAAATTGGACCTATTTTAGTTTCACAGGCAGGGTCTGGCATGAATATAGAAACCATGGCAAGATATCTATTTTAATGGCATTACCTCGACCATACCATGACAGATAGTGGGTTCCATCTCTCCGGACCCCCTTTCCATACCTGATAGGAATGGTTAAAAGTTAAGGGAGAAAGCCTGGGAAGGGTCTGCTGGCAAGTGTATCCCCCAAGTATCTGATGGAGTGTTGCCAATGGAAGGGGAACTTCCTGTCCAGGAGTGACCCATCGCTCTGTGGCAATGTGATGTTGAAGATTTCTAACCTTTTCAAATTCCCAGAAGTCTTGTAGTAACACCAGAAGTCCCATCCTCGGGCAAGATGGGTACACGAGCAAAAAGGATAAAATAGGTCAGCACTTCCCAATAGAAATATATAGGTGCATGTTAAATCATGGCTGCAACATACAATAGAAGCAGAAACCAAAAAATGGCAAGAGCACGCAAAATGCATTTATTATCAGAGGTATACATACCTATAATCAATACTCTAACCACAATAAATAATGCAAGGTTCTTGGTATATAATGTGATCAAATAATATTGGCCCATCTACCAACGTCCAGGTGACCAAGCTCTCAGATGGGTCGTAACGCTAATACCAGGTGGCTTAATGTTAACCTGGGAAAGATGGGCACCCACCTCACAGAATGCTTCCGTGTTGTAAATATGCATTCACTGCCCATCCACTGAGCAATTACAGAAGGCTGTATGACCGTGCTGGGGGATGTTGGAGGAGATTGGGAGGACAGTGAGCAGAGAAAACTACTATTACAGACAGCTGTAATTCACTCTGGGTGAATTTTTTTCACTGCAGTGATGGTGAATGGGACCAGCAGCTACTTGGGGAGAGAATGAGATAATGTCAAGATACTGTGTTGTACACAGGGGTTGTGGCCCCAGAGGAGTGGGGAGTGGAGCTTGTGCATTTTCATAAGAGACCAGCTGATCAGTGCTACTTATGCCCTGAGCCAGAAGCATGAATGTAAGGGAGCTTGCAAAACAAGTATGAAGCCTTCTGAATGCTTGGGAAGAAAAACTCAATGCAACGAACAGATGTGTGTATTGTGTGTGTTTTTTCTTTTTTTTTTTTTTTTTCTGCAGGGACTTGATATGTGTGTGTGTGGATTTTTGATGCACAAAGGTTTCCATAGCCTTTAACCCAATGCTGATAACTTGTTGCAAAGACTAATTAAGAGCTGCTGAAAAGTCAAGAAAATGTTCTGGGTTGCAGTTAAATGCGCTGTCAAGTTGAACTTTGCTACATCTGTACATGCTCAGGGTGGCCGGCTAACTGCCTTTTGAGAGGCACAGTGTTAAGCTGCTATTCAGACTCTACTGTGGAAGCATGATGACCTGTTCCATAATACATTTTCCTAACCTCTTATTACCCTGGAGCCAATGCCCCTGAATGGTTTGGAATACTATTATTTACAGCAGACTTAAAGGGTTTTTTATATTGGTGGCCTCCAAGGGAGCACTAATTTTAGAGGTTACCCATATGCATTGTCTGTACTTGTCATATCAGTCCTCTACTGAGTGCAGAACATTGGGATCTGCACTGTTTTTAAGTCTGCAAGCATCAGATCCCTTTCTTGGAAAACTGGATGGACACCGCCATCGTCTTACGGCTCGTAGGGTGCTGCTCCTCCAGTTTGCCTAGAATCCTATGGAAACTACAAGACGATGCACATCTCACACTAATTTCTCTAATGCAATGAAGCGGTGCCTTTACTTCACCCATCTTCACTGTGGACCAGAAGCTAGCTTAGCCAAGTATTTATGTAGAGCCTCTATAAAGCTGTGGGTCCAGAGTGGTAGATTTATCTGCCTGTGCTACAATACTGGGACATGGGGATTGTATCATTTAAGAACTGGCCGGGTGACAACCCTGAGAAAGCGTTAATGACCGCGATGCTGAATGACACCCAGCTTTCCAAATGACTGAAAAAGCCATAGAACTACTAGTGACTTCCATTTTCCTTTTGGGGGGAAATGCTTTAGATATGGCTTTAAGGGTATCCTGTAACGCTGTGTTTATTGACGCTGGAGGCCCAATTTGGCTGATCCTGTATGCTGTGCTATGTATTTCCTTCTGCAAAATGCCACAGGGTTTGTATGGCATCAGTGGGGTCTGTTCGGCACCGTTCAATTCCGTCATAGATTGGATTAGTTCAGGCAGGCATTCTGTATTCCTGCGCCCTTAACAGAGCTGGACAAGGAAGACCCTGAACAAGCAGCGAGCTCTGGTGCCCGGCTGTAGCGGAGTGTAGCTGGTGAGCAGTTTCCTGTGATGGCCTGCCTCCGTATACACATAGATATTCCTTCTCATGTAATTTCATGGATATGTCGGGGCTCATACTTAAATTCCCATCATCCCGGTGAGCCGTCCACCCGCTGGGGACTCGCTTGTAGCTTGTGTGTGTCACCACTGCCAGTAAACAAATGACGCTCTTCAGCATGAGCTCATCGTATTTGCAAGCTCTAGATACCTAGTCAAAGCAGGCACGCACCACTGAAAATACACAGTACAGTAATCAGGGATTTGTGCATGTGGTGACTTATCCACGCTCTGGTCTATTACAAATGTCCTATTAAATGGCCACTACGGTGACTTTTTAAAATTTTTTTTTTTTTTTCAAATCCATTCTTGGCCTTAGGCTGCCTGCAGACGAATTCTCGCAGTGGGACCCGACCCGTGCCCCTGCAGAGAGCAGCGCGGCACTCACCTCTCCTGCGGTTCCGACTCTTTGATCTGCCGGCCAGCCGGCGCATGCGCAGAGCGCAGCCATCGGCCGAGGAGTGACATTCCTGTGCGGGCCTCTGCGAGACCCGCACAGAAATAGAACATGCCGCGATTAGTTTTCCGTGCGTGATTTCACGCGGAGAAATCGCAGCCGTCTGCATAGGATTGCGTTTTCTAATGCAATCCTATGGCAGCGGCCACGGGCGGAAATTCTGCGGGATATCCCGACGCAGAATTTCCGCCCGTGTGCAGGGGGCCTTTTGAGGGGGAACGAGAAATGATCTGGCCCACCCAGCAGTATGCTCGCCATGAATTGCCATGTGGCAGTGGAAAAGTTTGTACTATCTCTTTCAGGGTATGAACTGATCATTTATTTTACCCAAATACGTTTTGTAAACTACAATAGTTCCCTGTCTTAGGCCCAATGCCCACGGGCGGATTTGAATTGCGGAATCTGCGTGGACGACCTGCACTTAAAGCTGCCCATGGGGAAGCATGGGGTGTTCACACTCCAATTAACACCTGCGGATACCAGGCCTGGAAGAAAAATCGCAGCATGCTCCGTTTTACCGCCGAGTCTGTTCGGATGGGCTCTATTGATCTCTATGGAAGTGAGTGATCCGTAATTCAATTGCGGATTTGTAGGCAGATACCTCTATGATTACTTGGAGACCAAATGGGGGAGGGGGAAGGCAAACACTTTGCGCTTGCATGCTCCCCCTTCCCTTTCCTCACCCCATCCGCAGTGCATCCACGATCGTCAGCAAGCATTTAAAAATAATTTCCGCACTGACACACAGGATTTTTTTATTTTTTGCAAACCATACAAAACCATTCACATCAATGTGAGTTCAGAGCCACACAGCCCCTCCGACAGCCAAAGGTCACCATGCAGCTCCAGCCCCCCATGGAGAGAGCAGCATGCATGTTTGTGCAATATGTAAACTTGCCCCTGTAACATTGTACTGAGGATTGCAGATTGCAAATACGGCGACACGTTTACAGTAGCAACGTCATCCCTAATAGGAGAAGGGATTGTATCTGCTGATCTAGTGGCCCCAGACTCCATGTTATGTGGGTAATGACCATGTGTATAAACCGCATGTACCGCACACCCGTGCAGACTGGTTCTTTACATGGAGAGAAGATTGAGACTTTGGCATTGCTGAGTATTTCACAACAAGAGGTGTAACGTTATATTAAGGGTGCTTTTACACGACCGCCAGAGGCCACTGCTATCGTCATGATTTCCTGATAATTGCCAGGCTGAAGCTGTAAGTCCAGGGGCAGCCCAGCAGTTAGTGATAAATCGCTGGCGCTCATGTAATAGCATCCTAATTCTGTGTTATTGCATTGACCTGGTTATATGCAGAACACTTTGAGGTAACTGGTCACCAGCTTTGAGCACCATTAAGTAATAGCCCTTTTACGCAGGATGTGAATCTCATTATTTTCGTTTGCCCAATTGCACGGGCTGGTGACGTCCTCGCCAGCTCATTCGCGCTCAGGCAGCCTATTTAGACTGTAAATTTAACTGCCCAATAAGTGAACGAGACGGCGCTTATTCTTATGCCGGCTGAAACTGAATGATGAACAAGAACCGTTGGCTTGCGGTTTAAACCAATTAACGTTCATTTTCTCTCTTGAACGATTTTCTGAACTGTAATTCTTCACTCTAAGGGCAGCATTAGTTCTGGTGCTCATAGAGTAGGTTGCCAGGACCTGGAGGGTAATTTTTCTGCTTGCCCACCTCCTGGTGTCCATGCTGCCAGCCCTGAAACACAGTATGTGGACCGTGCAGCGGACTCCAAAGCTGCAGGCTGTATGCGCGCTCACAGAGCTCAGTGGTAGTGCGTGCACAGCCTGGAGATGGAGTAGGATGCACGGTCTGCTGCTGACAGTGCAGGCATTGGGAGGTGGGTAAATATAAAAAATGCCCCTCCAGTGTTCGTAGGGCAGCTTCGCCGGCCCCATTGCAGACAAGGAGATGCTGCAATGTTTTCGTTTTTTTTTTTCTCTACGCAATAATGCAGGAGTGAAAACCTCGCAAATGAGAATGAAATCATTGAAAATCATTAGTTTCATAATCCTACGCTTTCACTCACTCTTGCATTAAGCGAAAATCGCGTGATTTTCTCACCAGTGGGAAGCCGGCCTGATAGAAACACTAATGTCGCTGACCTCCCAATAAGCATACACGCCTGGCTCAGCCATGTGCACATATTTAATGAAGAGAGTGGACTACACTGTGCGCAGCACTTCTGTCAGCAGCTTATCTCCATCCGAAAGAAGGGGTCGGCTATTTTTGGGAAATTTTGGGTTGCTTTCTTGCACATTAAACAGCCAGTTTTGCATAAACTAAAGGTGTTTTATGGGACTCCAATATTGATGACTTATCTATCCTCAGGATAGTTCATCGGTATCAGATTGGTGGGAGTCTGCTGCTTGGGACCCCACAATCAGCTGTTTGAAGAGACCCATGCACTCCCATGAATTGATGTGAATGGCACACGCCTGTAGTACTCAGAACGACCGCTATCAATAATACGTTCTGCGGTACAAAAACCATTGTGCTCAATGTAAACAGGAGCGTCGTGGCCCCTTCAATCAGCTGATCAGCGGGGATCCCGAGTGGCAGATCCCCACTGATCAGATATTGGTGGCCTATGCAGGGGATAGGCCATCAATTTTTAAAAGGTTTAGTAACCCCTTTAGTTTCTTAGTACTGTATACCTTTTGTAACTGTCTGTATTTCTGATAAATAGTTCCAAATCTCCTGCAGAGACAAAGATTTAAGATAACCTGCTGGCTCCCCCTAGTGGCAGCTGAAGTTAGCCACACGTGATATGTTTTTGTATGACTGAGGGGATTTGGAGCTCTGTATCAGAAGATGGAATAGGGCCGCTATAATATATATTAGTAGAGTGGTCAGTGCAGAATTATTGAGCCTACTTGGAGTAAGGCCTGGTAGACGTATTGTGTAAGAGTAGGAGAACCTCCAGGAACACCGCCCAAGATGATAATGCTAACATCCTTCCAGATGAAGACTCGTATGGATGCCTGTCACACTGGCTGTTATCTATGCATCATTAGTGTTGACTTCAGTGGAGCGAGGACAACCGGTCCCACCATTGTCAAGTAGTAACAGTAACTAGGACCTGGTCATCCTCAAGGTCATGGGGGTCACTGTCATCATGTCTTGAAGGCTTGCCTTTAAAGAGTATCTCCACCAAAACCTAATTTCAGAAAAATCTTCAGCTTACCCTCTGTGTACTCCGATTTAGCAAGAATCGCAGCAAAAAAGTGATATGACTGAGGTCCGTGAAAAGATCCTTGGCCATTTAAAGGTGTTTACACACTAAAGACACTTATCCCCCCCCACCCCACACCACCATCCGTAGGATAGGATATGCCTGAGCACTGGGACTCTAAGAGATCCAGACACCGATTGTCCCAAGTGACCCATGTAAATGGAGTGACAGCGCACATGTGTGGCCACCGCTCTAGTCCCCTCTATGGGACAAAAGATTGTCAAGTGCAATCTCCATCCAACCCATAGAAGAGAATGGGGTGGAGGTCGAGCTCTCGCAGCACAGCTCCATTCACACGGGGCATTCGAGTGCTTCGGTCTTGGGAATGCCGGGGTCCCAGTGTTTTTTTTTCCCCCTAGCGTTCAGATAGAGGATAAATGCCTTTTAATGGGACAACCCCATTTAAGGAAGGCTTGTTGCTATGAATTTTACCATTAATGATCCTATCATATGTGATTATCAGGCGGATACCCTTATCACTCGGTATAGGGCTCGGTTCACCTTGTATTTTCTATCTTCATTACCGGTTTATGGAGGATATTCTGATGTGTAGCTTTGACAGAACGCTGTAACATATCTGTATGCATAAGCATATACAGTAAACTGCATCGCCTATAGGCGTCAATTGTACAAAACATGAATCTATATGCCCCCCACCCCACCCCAACGATGCTGAGAACAGGAGTCCCATGTCCCCCTTTTCTCACCACTGATTGGTTGCTTCTCCCTCCAGCAGTGACGTGAGAATGAATGGAGCTGTGGCTGCGCATGCTCAGAAGTATCCGAGCGCTTGTACTCCGCTGTCTCAGGCACTTCCTTTAAGGGCGGCCATGGTTACATTGTCTCCCCTCAATGAAGGGCATGCAGCGAGCCCACAGTGAGGAGGACGGGGAAACAGGAACCTCGTCCTCTACCTTAGGATCATGGAGGGTCTTGGCAGTGAGACCCCCACTGGTCAGACTTTTATCACCCAACCTACCGTATATACTCGAGTATTAGTCGACCCGAGTATAAGCCGCGTTAATAAGTTTTATCACAAAAAAACTGGGAAAACTTATTGACTCAAGTATAAGCCTAACTATACTCAAGTATATACTGGGTAAAAAAAACCCTCCATACTCACCTTCGTGTCTGTGCGGCAACCTGCATGAATTCTCCCTGCTGTCATCCCCGCCGTCCTCCCTGCTCGGCTTTGTCATCTGTCAGTGCTGTGTAAGTAAGCACTGTGATTAGATTGGGCACCAGCCAATCGCTGCCGACACTCGATCCAATAGCGGCGCTTACTAACACAGCGCTGATGGTGGGGGATTTGAAAGCCAAGCAGGGAGATGACGGCAGGGAAAATTCTAAAGCAGCTTGCGATTGGCTATGAATGATCAAACACTGGCTATGATTGGCTAGAGCTCGATCCAATGACAGGGTTGACAGCAGGGGATGACGGAGCCGAGCAGAGAGGACGGCGGGGGATGACAGCGGGGAGATTTCCAGTAGCTTGCCACATCGCCGCCGGGAACACCGGAATTCAAGCAGCTTGCCGCACCACTGCCAGAGACACAGACGCCGGCTGGGAGGTGGGTATGGAGATTTTTTTTTTAAATCCTTCCTTGACTCGAGTATAAGCCGAAAGGGGCTTTTTCAGCACAAAAAAAAGTGCTAAAAACCTAGGCTTATACTCGAGTATATATGGTAATTTTTGGTGTGAAATCTCTGTACAGTTAGTTTTTATTTTTATATTTATTCAACTTTAAACGGGTATTCGTATTTTGGAAAGTTTACCCTTTTATCCCCTGGCAATAACTACTGAAGTTAATGGAGCAGTGCCACACATCTACGGCCACCGCTGTCAAAATTTTGGGATGCGCTGGAGGTGATATCTCTCAATCATGGGGGTCTCAGCAGGTAGTCCTCCACTGATCAGCAAGTTATCGCCCATCTTCCATCTTTTCCCCACTCTGAGCAGATTCTAGTTTTTCCGGAGGGGAACCAGGCTAGACTCTGAAGCTGGGAGAGGGTGCAGAAGGTGAGTAAATGGTCATTTTTTTAAAATTAAAAAAAAAATTGCAGCAAATCTGTGAATAATCCACAGCACACATTGCTATGCTGCCGATCTTATACTGCAGGTTTATTTTGTATGGACGAGATCTCTGTAAATCTCATCCACTTTACTGTAATTGTAATACGCAGTGTTTTCTATATACAATTCCACATCAGAAAATACACGGAAGATTTACTAAGACTGGCATTTAAAACGCAGGTCCTAAAGGGATATTAACTTTTCAAACAACTTCTGCTCATCTACTGGTTTACGTTGGTCTAATCATTTATGTAATATACTTGCATTAAAAAATATTGTTGCTTTTACCACTTTAAATCACATTTGAAGTGTTTGCCACCGGGGGGCTCCCTTCCAGCTTCTCTGCAATCCACTCTGTCGTTGGATACAGAGCTTCTGTAGTAGCAAGGACATTTCCTTAGCTTCTCTCCCTGTTGCTATCTTCACAGGCAGCATGCACTCAGAGGCTGCAGGCTGACAGATCTGCAGATGCTGTGATAATGAACTTCGCAATCTCTGCCTCTACTGCTGTAACAGTGTCTGTGCACACATTATAGTGGGTTTTCTAACCATTTGGCAGATGTCTCTGAATGCCTGAATCTTTCTAAAGAGAGCAGAAGGGCGGGCATTCAGATACTCCCTCACTGTTGATTGGACCAGAGACAGTGCAATGCAGCAAGTGAATTAAGGGCAAGGAAGTGCAGGACATTGAACTACTGTCAGAATGTTAGGCTTGCTGCATGCCCCCTCTTTGAAAAGTAGATTGCAAACAGCAGAAAATGCCAAAGACCACCTGAAAATCAGAAATTGCAGGTGTAAAATAGTGCAAACCGCAGCAAATGAGTGGAAAAGAGCCACCTAGTATATTTTGGAGAACTTGTTGAAAATTCAGATATGCTTTAATAATAATTCCGCTGGCACAATGTGCCTAATGGATGGAGAGGCGCACAGCTCTTCGTGTATTAGACGACTGATCCGGGCTCCTTCTTGCTCCTATGCTGACATGTGCGCCAGATCTGATCTGGAGTTAATTTCTGGCATAGTTTGTGCCAGTTTTTGGTGTAAATGATACATAAATGTGTTGGTCTGGGATGGCCACACCCCCTTTTAACAAGTGGCGCATGGTAGCACAGACAGCAAAGAGATCAGAAACTTTTGTGTAAACCTATAGCTATGCAAAAATTTGACTTACTTTTTTTTTTTTCCTCTTTCCAAAAACTGCTGTAAAATCTTCTATGAATGTCCCCCACAGTGTGAACGCTATGTGTGTGCATTTTCTATTTTTGTTTGTTTGGATCCTTGTTTTTGTCTTCCTGAAGTGCAGTATGATCTAGATATTTTTCTGTTTCCCTGCAGACTTCTCTTTAGAGGATACAAAAAATACAGCATTTGTTAACACAATCCTATGCAGGCTTCCAGCCGCGGAATTTCCGCTCGTGTGCAGGCGGCCTTAGAGTTTTTATTTATGTGAGCCCACCAATAAAGTTACAATATGTATGGGGGCAACTCAATACTCCCCAGACAGATGATGTTGCTAAAAAGTATTGGGGATGCTGAATTTCAATACTCTATCCTTTTGTCCGCTGTGGCTTCACTCCCTGCGGGGGAGTCGGTGGAAACGGCTGTTGGACAAACAACTATTGGTCTGACAATTTATTGAAGGTGTATGGATACCTCTAAGGTTTTTTTTCCTATATTGGAATATCTGTACAAAAACCACGTTAGACTCGGCACCATTTATGCAGATTATGATGCGGATCCACAGCATATTTCACACATTCAATTCAAAGGCTGAAATTGGCTGTTGAACCGCATCTTTGGTCTTTGCCATGGATTGTGGTGCAGATCTTCCATTATGTTGTGGAAGAGCAAAACTCGCATACTAAAATCTGCATACATTTTACAGCAAAAACCACATTAAGGTCTGCGCCAACTATGCAGATTTTAATCGGATATTGGTGCTGATTTCACCCTTTTAGTACAAGGGGTGCAGTCTGCTGCTGATCCTCGCCAAAACCCACATCCGAATCCGCACTAATCGTTTTTGCCGTGGATTTTGCAACGCGGAAAAACCCACACAATTTTCCGCCAGGTGTGACCGTACGCTAAAGGGACCCTTAACCTGAGCTGTGTGTGGTAATGTAGTAGCCCTCATGCTGATGGTACACTATAGACCACGGTGAAGATGCCACTTTAGACTGAGCCGCCTCTAGTTGTGTCTACAGATGTGGTAAAGCAGACGTATTGATGCCTCTTGCGTCCTTCCTCCGGCCGGTATCAGGCCCACATCCATTATTTATGCCACCATCCTGCCAGCTCCTGCAGCCCATTCCTTCACTACATTTGGTTACCTGAAACACTTCTTTTAACAGGCAAACTGGATTTAGTTTAGTTTGCTTACAATAGCCGAGTGTTCCCTACTCTTCTCCACGTTGGGCTGTAGTTACCCGGACGAGTGCGATATCTGACAAAATCAGACAAATGTCACATTTATAAACCTGCAATTTTTCTTTGATTGCAATGTATTCTGCGAGAAAACACATCGCTGTATGTGCGGTTTTGGTTTTTTTCCTTCTCCTCCGACCAACGATAATCACTTTTCGTTCACATATTGGTGTGCATTCGCACCAGAGTCTGCAGCATATTTCTTGACGTTGATATGCAGTGGATTTCACCCTCTCAATTGAAGGAGCCAAGGTGAAGTCTGCTGCAGATCTGTGTCACAGGCCATGTCAAAATTCAAACCTAATCAAATTTTCACACAAAAGGAAAAGCTTGTCAATGGAAGCGAGCGACCCCCAGCCCCTAACATTGCGTATGGGCTTGCGAGTACCCATGTCATCGCTAATCGCCAGTGCGGGAAGTGCAAACTACAAGAAAAAAACTGTACTGCGCATGACCGCCTGTGAACCTCCATGGTCAGGCGCAATCAGTAATGTGTTGTACGCCCGGTCACCAGCCAGGCTTTCAGACGGAATCCACTGCAGGCCTTCCACATGCAGAATCCGACCCGCTCGCCTGAGCTCGGCCTAATAGTTTGAAAAATTGCTGCATGTCTTATTTATGTGTAGTTCTTGTTCAAAAATTGCCCCTTATTTTCTATGAAAGCATAGAACCATCTGAGTATTCGCCTTGATACCCCCTGCAGTGGTGTTCTTGGCACAGATTACTTGGCTGTGCTGTGCCCTCTGCTGTGGGTGCCTGTTTTATGATTCCCCTTCATACTGAGGAGGGAGTTTGAGTCTTCCATTTGGTTCATGGGGTGCGTAGGGCAGTTTATCACCTGATGATTTTTTCCCCTTTTATATGATCCTTCACCCCTGATTGTGATCATACATTTCAAGCAGTTTCCTAGGGAGGAAGTTGGAGTCTTCCAATCCTGTCCCCGTGAAATAGGGCAAATCTGTACTTTCGTACGGGTGATTTACCTAATGAGTGCTTACACTTTTAGCAAGTGAATTTAAATGTATATCTAATAAGTTATATTTTAGGGTAACTGGCATAGGGGTTTAGCCTTTGGCATAAACTTGAAGTCATTTATGGCCCTTGCCGAGCTTCTAAGCCACTCTTTTCTGATCAGTAGATGTGTTTAGTGAGTAAACCCCCTTTAAGGACTGGTGTTTAGTATATGCAGACGATCCCAGTGCTATATACTGTGTATTAGGGCTCGTTCACAGCGGCGTTGTATGTTCCAATCTTCCTACTCAGTTATGGGAGCAGGAAAACAGAATTAGCTGGCTGAACAGATTCGTCTTAGAACGGAAACAACCGATGCCAAATGGACCCCATTGCCTGTAATGAGGTCTGTTCAGTTTCTGCTTAGTGTTTTACAGGCTGGTGCTGCATACATTATTTCCTCCTGCATTAAAACAAAATTTAGCGACAAACCTGGAATAGAGCTTGCCGTGCTGATGTGAATGAGTCTTAGGGCCACATTTTCCTTTATTTGCCTTCTCGTCCTTCTACAACTACCTCGGTGTTGTCCGCTCCTCCTCTGGTCAGTTTGCTTCCAGCAGCGTGTCAGACTGTTCCTGTGCGTTGGTACGGATCATGTCCTCACACCTCGCTTCTATTTTGGACTTGGGTCTGGTCTGCAGAGCGCTGTTCACCTCCCCCCTGCGCTGCTGCTGAACGCCCCGCAGCACATGACGTATCGGTGTAGTTCTCGCTGACAGCTCCCAATGTCATCTGACAACTGATTATGTCGCATCAATCACATCCTGTTATTTGGCTTGTCTGGGAGCGGCAAAGTTGTGGCGCAAACATGGCAAGAGCTTATTCATGGGAACCCGGAGGTATCGGCGTCTGCCTCTAGTCAGTGCCTAATTATTCATGGATGAACGGTGTCACTGAAATTCATCTGTCTCTCCTTTTTTTTTCTGCACAGATCAATGTACGGGTCACCACCATGGACGCAGAGCTGGAGTTCGCCATCCAGCCCAATACAACTGGGAAGCAGCTATTTGACCAGGTAAACTACATCCAAGGGATAATGGCTGCCTTGGGGCAGATACTCTGTAATTACCCTCTTGGACGAGGTGAGCACACAGCGAGACCGCCTGCAGTCACACATCAGATAATGATGGGGATGATGGCCTGAGCTCTTTATTAACCCCTCAAACGTGTTTCTGTCTTAAAAAAAAAATAGTTTTATTTTTAATACCACCTTTGTACTTACATTTTTTTCCATTTTTTGTTTAATTAAGGGTAATGTGCACAAAGTTGTTCTTAAAAAAACAAAAAAACAAAACTTTATGGTTCATTTTTAAAATTGGATTTACACTAAACTACAGGATGGGTTTCCATTTAGGTTCGGACTTTTTGATACATAATTTGTTTAGCCTTAGATTACAGGGTGGCTATGGCGATATTTCAGGTTGGTGTGTGTGTGTGTTTTAAGTACATTCACATTGATGTTTTTTATTTATTTATTTTTTTTGTAACTACTTTTTTTAAAATTTATTTTATTAACACGTCCTCCATGACGTAATAGACCTCTTGGGAACGTTCATAATGCCTGTTTTTTTTTCTTCTTTTTTCCCCTTATTTTGCAGTTTTCTGCCGTAATTGGGGGCATCCACTGGTACATCCAGTAGTCACTGTCAGAGGTGAACTTGGGTTTTCAAAGACTTCACAGTTCTGCCACGCTGGGGGTCATTGGTGATCACACAATCGCCAGGACTAGTAGAGTAAACGGAGCTGCTGCTCCCTCTACTCTGTAAGTAGTGCTAATTCAGCGCCATTAGCCTGCGAATAAGAAGGCAGAAGCTTTTATAATCTGCTTCTATCTTCTCCGGGACTGCTAGATCTACTGGGATTAAAGTCCATGACCCAAGTACTGAGTGTTTACAGTGCTTGGTCCTTAACGGGTTAATACACAGATATTCTACAAGGATAGAAACTAGGATCTATGTATCCGACTTACAAAAGGAAGCTTTACTATTTTTCACAATCTTATAGATTTCTTTTCCCGTTAACAACGCAGTCCTGTCCGAAAGAAAAATGGCTATTGGATCAGAAAAAACTATTTCGGTCTGCTGATGATGAGATCTGCTGATAGTCGCAGCGTGTCCATTATGTGATGACTACGGACAGCAGTAACCGCTCCTGTAAGCCCAGCAGCGTTCAGATAGATATAGACGTCAGGATTTCTATGGACATGTTCCCATATATAGGAAAATGGTGCTGATTGTATGCAACAGACAATCCGCACCAAGCTCCCCGTTAAATCCTACTAAAAATGAGACCTAATCCACAGCGCTAGTATGGATTTTGACATAGTTTTTGTTTCGGTTCTGTAGCAGATTTTACCCCTTCAATCGACCACCATTTTCCGCTGCGCAGGAATGTACCCTTGTATTGTTTCTGCTATTCTATTCTCTGCGTATGAAGTATTGAAGTTGAGCTCCAACTCAGAAGTACCCTGTACTGCAAAGCCTTAACACTTGTAATAGCAATCCTAGGCAATGGCAAGCTGGGACAGTAGTATCTGGCATCCTGTTGCCATGGGAACCTGTTGGCGCTCCGCGATTTACATCGCGGGGGTCCGATGACAGAGGGGAGCACCCAATGATATCTACATAGATAGGTCGCTGTCCTCATGTACCCCTGCTGTTGCAGCGGGAGGTCGGCTGTCAGTAACATCCGGCTCCAGCTGCTGGATGGCGTGGGCTCACTTCTGACCCACGCCATCCACATGGCATAAGGTTACGTCCTGTCGTGTTAAGTGCCATACTGCCATAACGTAACCTTGCGTCCTGTGGCGTTACGGGGTTAAAGTATGCTGCTTTGTAGTCCTCTAATGGTATACAGGTCATTCCATGCCAAATCCTCACCAAACTTTGAACAATTCAAACCAGCTGTCTCAGATTTAACTGATATTTAGTAGGATATTCGAAGGCATTCAGTAACGTACGGATGTATAATATGAGCCCTCAGTGATGCACAGTATTGCTACAGCAAGGGTGCAAACATGAGACAAAAAATATGAACTTCATGCTTACCAGGTCGACAAAAAAAGTAACTTCTAAAAAATGCTTCTATTTACGGTAGAACTTTCATATTGCACTCTTTTTGAAGATAATGGAGCACACTTTTAATTAAAAAATTATTTTGTAAGAAAATATTACATTCTTCATTTCAAGGTCACGTGACATCACTTTGACCTTGAGTATCTAAAATGTGTGTTCATTTTGGGGTAGGGCTAAAGTATGTAAGACAGGTAAATGCAGACTCTCCTTGGTGCAAGTTTTATTTTGGGACGGCTTTGCAAACAGGAGTGTAAAAAATGGCTTCACAACCGCTGCGTCCTCCCTGGTTGCTGCAGGCTGGGGCATGTGATTGCTGCAGCAGCCCTAGGTTCTGGTTCAGCAACCAGAAGGACGCAGTGGTCATGGAGCCATTTACTGTAGTGAAACAAACTCCGAGAACTATTATGTTTGTAACCTTGTAGTTATTTCAGGCTGTTTGCAGCACACGTCGGTAGCTGTATATACAATTTCAAAAGCATCTCATTCAATTTCTAAAACCTTGCATAAAACAATGTATGTAAGACCCCCACCCCCTGCACACTGGCGTATTAGAGGTCGGGCCGGTTGTACCCCCGACCCCAGCCCCACCCCCTGCACACTGGCGTATTAGGAGGCGGGAGGGTTATACCCCCGACCCCACCCCCTGCACACTGGCATATTAGGGGCTGAGACAGGTGCTGTCTCTGTTATTCCACCAACAGCACCCAGCCCCATTATAGCCTGTAGTCTGCATGAATAGAAAACTCAGCGCATGTCCTACCCCCGTTTGTATCAGGGGCATGAAACTGAATATGCAGACACATTGTGCTGCCTCAGCGTAAATCAGAGAGCCCACAAACTGGTCGATGTGAATTGCGTCCAAGCCATCTTGCATTTACTGCTAGTGTGCACCTAGCCCAAGATATATTATTTCTACGACAAGTGTACAGCCCAATACAAAAATGGGGGACGGGGGGACTTCTCAAACTTGGTACACCACAAAGTTGGTTTGGGGATTCTAGCTGAGTATCACTACTTTGCCACATCTCATGGTAATTCATGTGATGGACTTGATGGAACGGCAGCTAGGGCAAGTTCACTGAACAAATAATGACTCCGAGACAGAAGGGTAGAAGACGATCAAGAATATGAACTTTGTATCTGTGGGTCGTGAAGACGTAATGGAGAATGAGAAGTTGCTACACAAACAAGGAGAAGTCAGACGAGGGCTTTCATATGTGAAACGAGGACTGGCTTAGTAATGGAAGAGCTTTTCTACAAGGACAACTAATTAAGTTCAGCAAACAAATCTTCCATATAAAACATTGTTTTTGGAGGGTATAAAAGGTGTTGTGACTTGGTGTTAGGTTCTGCCATGGATGTGGATGCAATATTACAGGAGGATTTGATCAGTTTTCCCCATCCCCAGGGTCCATCCCCATCATATATGTACCCTCATCAGCCAGACATATTGAACATTCCTAGAGAACAAGTCCTCAGTAAGGTTGATCCACGTAGTCCAACTGGGCGAACCGAATGTTAACTGCTACAGACACCCAAAGTACAGAAGAAATACTGCTGAAGGCCCTTTTACACGGGACTGCCCGAGCGCTGACGTCACCACTAGGGTCAAACTGAAAGTCCTTCCACCAGGTCGTGGGCTTCTCATCTGCTTCTCGCTCCCGGCTGAGCGAGGAGCATTTACACAGGATGAGGAGCTACCAGCGAGTGCTAACGAGGTTTTTTTAGGGTTTTTTTTTTTTGTTTTTTTTGTTTTTTTTAAGTTGACTGAAAAGTCAGCTTAAACAACTGGGAACGACAAGTGAGCGTTTTGTTTTTTTCCGCTTCGCACTGAACAATTATCGCTCGCTTTTGCTTATTTGAATATTAATCGTTGTGGGTAAAAGCACCTTAAGGGCTCATGTCCACGGGCAAAATAAGAATTAAAATCCGCAGCGGATTTTAACTCTTCTTCTGCCCGCGGATCCGCATCCCATAGGGATGCATTGACCACCCGCGGGGTAGATAAATACACGCGGATCGTCAATAAAAGAGATTTTTAAAAAAATGGAGCATGAAAAAATCCGGACCATGCTCCATTTTCATGCGGGTCTCCCGCGGGCTTCTATTGAAGCCTATGGAAGCCGTCCGGATCCGCGGGAGACCAAAAATAGGAATTTAAAAGAATTACTCACCCGGAGCGGGCGCTGAAGGTCTTCTCTTCCTCACGGCCGCATCTCCCTTGCTTCGGCTCGGCGGATGTGCCCGGCGCATGCGCGCGGCACGTCGGCGACGTGCCGCCGGCGTCAGGAATTCATCCGCCGGCCGAAAATGAAGATCCGGCCGTGAGGAACAGCTGATCTCCGCCCGCTACGGATAGGTAAATTCTTTTAAATTCTTATTTTCGGCGCTCATGTCCGCGGGGCAGGAGGGACCCGCTGCAGATTCTCCATGTAGAATCTGCAGCGGATCTGATTTTCCCTGTGGACATGAGGCCTAAGGAGAAGGCTCTGACTTGTCTCTTCTCCTCACAATTCTCATAGCACTTGTTCAGGAAGTTATTCTAGAATGGATTCTAATGCTGAGGTATTTAATTGAATGTTACCTGTATTACTTTCATATTTATTGTTACTCCTGTTCCCAAAGTGAAAGTTGCACCAAGAAGAGATTGCATTTACATAATTATGGCTTATGTCCACAGGTGTGGTAGTAAAACACTGTGTTTGGCCGGAGATTCATGCATTGCATGCGTCGTACGTGTAATATTCTGTGAAAAACCGCACGTGGACATGAGCCCTTTTTAGAAACCAAGTTTTTAGATTTTTGACCTGGTGAGCATAAATTTCATATTTTTCCCTCATGTTTGCAACTCTGCTGTATAAATGCTGTACATCACTGAGGACTAAAATTTTACATATGCCCTCTACCATTCTACAAAATTTCATGAAAATCTAAGTTGGGAGCTGTGATGATTTTGCATGAAATGTCTCATGTCTCATCCATAGGCTTAAAGGGGTTGTCCAGTTGTAAACGATTGATGACTTATCCTTAAGATAGGCTATTAATAGTAGATGGTCAGGGGTCCACCACTGGGACTCATGTTGATCAGCTGTTAGGCCAACGTGCTCATGCACTGAGCTGATTTCTACAGGAAGTAGGCAGCACCGTTCACACTGCAGTGGCCAAGCTTGGTATTGCAGACAAAGTTCCCATTGAAGTGAATGAGAACTTTGCTTGTAATAGCAGTCCACCACGGGCCAATAGGACCTTTCATTTGGATAAATGGCGGTCTGTGGATATGTTTGACGTATATGCTGGGAACATTCTTGACACTTATGGCAAATGCAGTGTGAATTGAGCCTTATGTGATCACGAGACCTGGATACAAGTCATCTTGGCCAGAATTTAATTTGGCGCTTGTAAGGTAACGATCTCCAACCTGTAGCTATTTAGCTGTTGTGAAACTACAACTCTCATCTGCATGCCAGCTGAGCTTTCTAGGAGTTGTAGCCACAGATTGGATTGTTGTAATAACAATTCTGTTAAAATAATTGTACTTCAGGTGAGATACAAAATGAATCCATGTTACAAATATTGCTTTTGTTATTCATGATTTGGCCTGCTAGCATTAATTAGAGAAGAGATTATAAAATATGCCGTGTGGTTGGGTCCATGGGATCATGGATTGTAATCTGACCAGAGACCACATCTTCATTGAGATTCATTGATTGTTGCAGTTGTTTACTTGGATTCCCTCTGGTGACTTAGAATAAAGCTACGAAACTTAATGTAAGAACGCTTCTATGTGCCTCCAAATATGAGCCCCAATAGGGACAAGGACTGCTGAAGGTGATATTATATTTCTATGGCTGTCCATGTAATGTGTGTATCAGGTTCTTCAGATGTCGATCCTTTTTATGTATCTTTCCAGGTGGTGAAAACGGTGGGTCTACGAGAGGTTTGGTTTTTCGGGCTGCAGTATGTGGACAGCAAGGGGTTCTCTACATGGCTGAAGCTCAATAAAAAGGTTTGTTCTTGTCCTCTGTTCCTTTTATCAGTCTCACCCTTTGTTCTGATATGTCCTTTGATTCAGAGCATTCGTCGTTCTTCTTCTTTCTTTTTTTTCATTCTTTCAAGTGTAATAGATTTATTTTTGGAGCGGCAGCAGGAGGGGACATGTGAGGAGTTGGTAACCAGGCTGCTACAATGTATTTAGATCTAGAGTAACGAAATCATGCTACTATAGTCTTGCACATTAGTGAGGGTTTAACATTTTTGCAAAAAAAAAAACTGGTCTGTGCACATCTGATTGGCGCCCATGCAGTTTTTGGTACAGATTTTATAGGTCATCAGAAGTACATTATGTACTGAGGGCAATGCTAACTGGTTTGCAGTTCTAACCTCGTTATATATTGGTGAGCATCCATACTTACCGTAGTTTTGTAGTCTTCTCTAAATTAGTGACATTCGAGTATTCATTAGAAATGTTGCAGCGTTGGAAGAACACCACCTAAAACATAGCGAACCCAGTCTTGGTTTTTATCATTCAATCAACACATTCCATGTCCTTGCCACAAAAAATTATTTATTCAGATATATTTTTTTTCCTAAAAAACTCTGAAAGCCGAACCTCTGTGTAACTTTTCTGCAGTAAGTTCAGTACTAGTATCACCTTAAGGCTGGATTCACACAAACGTATATCGGCTCGGTTTTCACGCCGAGCCGATATACGTCGTCCTCATCTGCGGGGGGTGGGGGTGGGGGTGGAAGAGCCAGGAGCAGGAACTGAGCTCCCGCCCACTCTCTGCCTCCTCTCTACCCCCTCTCTGCCCCTCTGCACTATTTGCAATGAAAGGAGGCAGGACGGAGGTGGGGCTAAGTTCTCCAAATTAGCCCCACCCCTGTCCCGCCTCTCCCCATTGCAAATAGTGCGGAGAGGAGGCAGAGAGGCGGCGGGAGCTCAGTTCCTGCTCCTGGCTCTTCCAGCCTCCCCCCATGCAGAGAGAGATGATGTATATCAGCTGGGCGTGAAAACCCAGCCGATTTTTTTTTTTTTTCTTTTTTTTTTTTTTCCTTTTTTGTGAATCCAGCCTAAACTAGCTGCTAAGTAGCTGCTGCCTGGCTGGTTGTTAGTGTATCCTTAGTAATCAGTCTGTTTAATAGGACCCTGCAGTTTCATCCTGGATTGGCACTGTACTGAAAGCAGAACATCTTACCCCATCGTACCTCCATTTAGATGGAGAACCTAAAAAATAAGTCAAATCTAAGTAAAACGTCTATATTGCAGGCTTCTACCAGCTTTTTACTATAATTACACAATCCATATGTATGTCTTGCAAAAAGAAAAGAAAAAACCACCTGAGTAGATCTAATCGGGTGAGAAAGAAAAACTTCACAAGGTTCTGTATTGGTATCCACTATCATTCTGGATGGGAAATATATTGAACAGGCACTTTATTACAGATCCTGGCCCTTTCACCATTGGTGATTCCCTCGAAGTGCTGCCTAATATTAGTGGCAAGAATTCCAATGATCGATTTCAATGTGAATCCACATTAGAATGGAAAATCCAGCCATCTGAGTAACTTCTAATGAGGCCTGGTCATCGGGGCTAGACTAGCCAGGGGGCCAGAATTTCATAAACTGCCAAATTTGCAGTGTTTTCTTGTTCAGTAATGTGGAGAGTATACTGAGAATAGTGCAATTTGAGGGAAAACGTCCAGCGAAAGGGGATCCTGTTGTTCTGATGAACAGGCAGTGCACAGTCAAGCAAACTGCATACAAACATGTTAATTAGAGCACTGACGTTATATTAGACTTCAGTTTGCATTGATGGGCTATAACAACAGACAACCAGTTTCAGTGCCATTACTGTCTATGAGAAACAGGCTAGACTCCAGGAGGCAAAAGAGCGCAAAAAATTGTATCACTGAGTAGTGCAAAAACCACACATAGTGACAAGAATCCAGGTTGCTGTTGCACTATGCTGATGGGAGGATTGCAATTTGGCACAAGCAGCATGACTTGATGAACCCTTTTTGTCAGCTGTTGAGAACTACAAGAAACTCCTGTCTGCACGGGCCAGTATTCCTGCAGAACGATTGCAACAACCAATTGCTGCAGATGAGTGTTGCTAATGAAGTAGCCATTCAGTGCATATGGATGTTACAGTATCTGAAAATATGGTCACCATGTAAATCTGCAGGAGAAGGCCTAAATACATGTGTATATGTAATTGGGGTCTTTGTTTGTTGAGTGAGGGACTAAAATAATCATTGAAAATATGGAAGATGGAACAGTACCTCTGCAGCGCCACCTATTGGAAGGCATCATTCCTGCAAATCAATGTCAGACCCATGTCATTGGCCTCTTACTAGACAGGCCAGAAACCTACTGCACACTGATGGGGAAAAAACCCAAACAGTGTGCGGTTTTCTGGCTTTTGGTTTTCATACACATTTGGGTTTTTTGCCGGACATTGATTTGCAGGAATGCTGCCTTCCAATAGGTGGTGCTGCAGAGGTATTCTTCCATCTTCCTTATTTGCATATTTCCCAGAGGAGCATGCATGGCCTTAAAAGGCTCCTCACAGACCTTCTAGGTGCTCTCCTTAAGGTGAGATGATGCCCTTCCCAACCTAAACTAATTCATTGTCACACACAATTGCATTAAACTGTATATATTAACCTTTTCTAGAGTCTGTCTTTATAACAAGGGTGACCATATTGGCAGGGATTCATCCTGCAAGGCTCACTGTCCTGTAACCTGTGTTTTTATGTCTATTACCTTTCTCCCCAAAGATCATCTACGGAAAGCTGACCTGGAGTGAGGATTACTCACCTTGTTAAAGGCTACCTCCATTGATAATGATGTAAAAGCTGTTTGGTTTGGTTGCTCTTCAGATTGCAGCTCTTTCACACTGAACAATTATCATTCAGTTTATTGCTGGATCGTGTGAATCTGAATGAAGGTCATTCAGTGTAATTGCTGCCAGCACCTGCACAATGAACGATTCTTTTGATATCGTTCGTCGTTCAGTTAGGTATAAAAATCAAACAAGGATCAACCTGCGTGAACAGGCAGTCATTCATCTGTGAACGGCTGCCTGTTTACTATGAATGGAGGTGGGCGGCTGCAAGTGATCTCTGTCCCGCACCGCCTCCATTCACTGAGCAATCACCCATTCTGTGTAAGAGCAGAGGGGTGTGAACTGCTTGGACGACTGTTGGACACATGAGCACCCGACAATCCTCTGATGTAAGAGGAGCCTTACTTTAAAGGAGTTGTCCCGCGATAGCAACTGGGGGTATACACTTCTGTATGGCCATATTAATGCACTTTGTAATGTACATCATGCATTAATTATGAGCCATACAGAAGTTATTCACTTACCTGCTCCGTTGCTAGCGTCCCCGTCGCCATGGATCCATCTAATTTCAGCGTCTAATCGCCCGATTTAGATGCGCTTGCGCAGTCCGGTCTTCTCCCTGGTGAATGGGGCCGCTCGTGCCGGAGAGCTGGTCCTCGTAGCTCCGCCCCATCACGTGTGCCGATTCCAGCCAATCAGGAGGCTGGAATTGGCAATGGACCGCACAGAGCCCACGGTGCACCATGGGAGAAGACCCGCGGTGCATCGTGGGTGAAGATCCCGGCGGCCATCTTGGTAAGGTAAGTAAGAAGTCGCCGCAGCGCGGGGATTCGGGTAAGTACTAAACCTTTTTTTTTTTTTAACCCACCCCTTGGGTTTGTCTCGCGCCGAACGGGGGGCCTATTGAATAAAAAAAAACCCGTTTCGGCGCGGGACAACCCCTTTAAACCTCTGGCCGTAGACTCCTCCATCGTCCATATTTAGTGCTACACTTTGAATAAAGCTCTTTAAAGGCTTGTCCACAACTATGACACAGAATGTCGTATCATGGCGTACTACAATAATTTTACTTTTGTAGTTGGCTTCTGATGAATATTTACTTTTTCCACCACTGTGCTTCCATTGGGGTTTACAAGCTGGGTGGACATATGTGGATGGGGACTTACAGGTCTTCCATCAGCGCACCACTGCCTCACTGCCCCAATACATGCAAAAATGATCAGATTACCTTGCAAAAAATTACAATACTGTACTTCTATAACTTTCCTAAATTTGATTTTCAGGTGACTCAGCAGGACGTCCGGAAAGAAAACCCCCTGCAGTTCAAATTTCGAGCTAAATTTTTCCCTGAGGATGTTTCAGAAGAATTAATTCAGGAGATAACCCAAAAACTGTTCTTTCTGCAAGTCAAAGAAGCAATATTAAATGATGAAATCTACTGTCCCCCTGAGACGGCCGTCCTGCTGGCCTCGTACGCCGTGCAGGCCAAATATGGAGATTATAGCAAAGATGTTCACAAGCCGGGTTACCTGGCCAATGACCGCCTGCTGCCTCAGCGGTAAGTGTGGGGAAGCACGAGCCGACATAATGCAGCTACCGGAAACTATCTGATGCCATTCTTCTGATGAATGGAAGGGCCTGGCATTTTTCTTGTTCTGGAGTATTGATTCCCATGTTCTCAGAGAATGGGCATGAAATGGAATCTGTAAATACATGTCCTCCTTTTAGCTAAATAAATGGTTTGTGCTTCTTTTTTCCATGACTGCAGACAATGGCTTGAGGTAACTAGCACAGATTCAAGGCTACAATTTGTGAACCAGTTTAGCTTCAGAAATGTGTCATTCCTGCTCCATCGTCCTATATTATTCCCGTATTCACAGTCTTAGTTAGACTTTAGTAGAGGCTGCGGCTGGTAAAAATAAAACGAAGAGCGGTTTGCTTTTATAAGGAGACTCCAGAGACTGAAACTTCTGCTGCTCGCAGTCTTGTATCTTGTAACACATGACTTCTATACAGGGTGGTTCAAAAATAAAGCGATTTATTCCTACATGAACTGACTCACAGCAGCCAGGATGCCGATAAAGGATAGAAGAACTCTGCAAGTTTTTTATGCACCTTACAGATGCTCGATGGGGGCGCCGTTGGTGATCAGGGGTCCCCATCTCCAGTCCTTGGGGACCACCAACAGGTCATGTTTTCAGGATATCCTATGGTAAGAACACCTGTGGCAATGTCTGAGGACTGACAATAATTACATCACCTGTGCAACACTGAGGAAATCCTGAAAACATGACCTGTTGGGCTCCATGAGGACTGGAGTTGGGGAACACTGTACTAGATGACCTAAAAGAACGCATCTCTGCTGCAGTGGAAATGATGGGCTATGCCGAAACACATCTGGGCTGAACTGGACTACCGACTTCACATCTGCAGCGTCTGCAATAGCCACATGGAATATCTGTACGGTGAAATAAAAACTTGAGTCCTTGTATTCTTTCATGTCATTCTGGCTGTTGTATGTCAATTAATGCATGAAGATATTCGCTTCACTTTTGCACCATTCTTTATGAAGCACTCTGTCTGTGCTTTACAGGGTAATGAGTCTCTATCCAACATTTTAGTACCTAACTTTTAGTTGGCAGTGCCGGGAAAGCATTTTTCCATCTGCCATTTGTATACCTCATTTACCAGGGAGCGTTGAATGTTCTGTAAATCTCCGCACACCCTTGTGGTGCTCCCCACAAGGAAAATCTGTAACCTCATCAGGCACAGGGTAATAAGCCAAAGAAATAGGGTGCGTTTTCAATCAAACTGATAGGTTGCTTATGGGATACTTTTTTTGATTTACTTTGTGGAGTTTCACAAATTCACACTGTACATAGCTACTCTGTACTACTTACACACCAACTGGAAGGGATAAACTGTCTGCACAGAGCCTCCCGTTGGCCTCCATTCCAGCCATTTTCATCCCAATTGTCCCACGCCAGATAACTTTAAAACTCACTGGTAAGGAGGGTCTGAGAATGAACTGCACTCTTCACAATCATTGTAGTTCAGTCCAGACAAAGCCGGATACATGCCCTGCACTGCCCAAGAATTTCACCAGGGAATTGGGGTTTGGAGATGGCTGGAATTGGCAAATGAGTACCCCTCTCAGTGACTGGTATCAGAACCTCAGTAGTTCCTGTATATCAAAAAAGAATTCTACCCAAATTTCTGAGGTCGAAAAGATATACACTCTAGATATTGCTGGGGAAAAGCATCAGGCGTTTCACAGATTTCGGCATAGTTATAGCATGAGTCCTATTAGAAACTGCAGGACCGCCTGGCTCGCTGTTCATGTCATAAACTGTGAATGGATCAGCAGGACACATGCTCTACTGCGTTCCTAGTCAGGGTTTGGGGGCTGCAGAGACTGGGGTTTTCAATTTCTGGTGACTGTTGGGGTGCTTTACGGGTTGGAGCTTTATCAATCTAGCATTCATTATCTATCCAACGGTGACAAATGCTTCAGGCTGGAATTCTTATTTACCTTTATTGAAGTCACTTCTCATTCATCCGTGGCTTGGTCCCAGTGTAGACACGCATCTGAAGGGGATTTGAAAACTTACCGTTTGGTATCTCCAGTGCAGATTGCCATGTAGGCACATACCCTGACACTGATTTTAGTGGAAAAACCTGATAGAAGTAGGTGTGTTCTGCATATTTTCACTTCTACTGACCTCAAACCACGCACAGATTTTAGCTTTATTAAGAACTGCTAATCCACATATGGTAAACGCAGCACAGAATCTGTCAAAAATTTACTTGTCACTTTTCAGTGTGGATTTAAATCTTTTTGTGCAGAGATTTCGGCGCTGGTTCTCTTTCAGATGAACATTCAAACGTTTTGACGTGGATTCCGCATCAAATCTGCTGTGTGAAAAGGCCTTAGAGCCTTGTCAAACATGCCAGCTTGTGTCTGGAGGTCCCAGCATCGGGACACCCTATGATCAGTTTACCGTTGGGGGACTCTTCTAGCAAACATCAAACGGGATAGTATTTACTAAAAGAACTAGGTTAGAGTTCTCGTGGGTTGAAATGAAACTAATTTGGTACAATTTCCCCCCCTCCTCAAAAGTATTCTGCAGTGGTAACGGGTATGTTGGGGCATCTCACTTGCTGCCACTGGAGCAGAGCAATCGCTGTATTAATCTATGCAGAGATGCTGCTGATTTACATAGAATATATCGGCTATGCCCTCCGTTTGAACTCTGCTTACGTTTGGCCTCCAGTTACTTCTTGCTGTAAAGAATGCTTCGTCATTCATCATTTTGTTTCTTCTTCTCCAGGGTTTTGGAACAACATAAATTGACAAAAGAACAATGGGAAGAAAGAATACAAACCTGGCACGAAGAGCACAGGAGCATGTTAAGGTACTACACGCAGGTTGCCGTGTTACTGTGTGTCAATGGCATTCTGACTTTCTCCTCTTAATGCTGCTTGTGTTTTGGACTTTAAAGACCAAGCAATTCCTCCTGGTTTTGTCCTTCTATTGCTGCATTTCAAGATCCGTAATGTTCCTTCTTCTTCCTATCCTAGCCATATAAGGGCTTGCTATTTGCAAAACGAGTTGTGTATTTTATTGATCTAGTTTTGGGTTATGTAATATATTGTATATGTTTTTATATAGCTCTTTTTTTGTTTTGCTAATTTTGCTCCAAATTAAAACCTATTTTGCTGCTGCTGCATTCCAAGAGGCTTAGCGGTTTGTATTTTTTCGTTGACAGAGCTGCTTGAGCACTTGGTTTTAGCGAGACGAGCCGTAGTTTTGTTGCTACCGTTTTGTAGTTTTCACAACTTTTTTGATCACTTTTTATTCTGTTTTGCTGAAGCAGAATAAGCAAAAACAACAAATGTGTCATTTGTCACTTTATTTTGTCCACAATATTAAATAATGTTTTAGTTCAGGATGTTAGGACACAGTGCTAGCAATTTTGTGTGTGTTTGTGAGAGATACTAGGTAATGAACTTCAGTTATGTTCCCCTCTTTTCTCTGTTCTGTCAGAAAAATGAAGAAAAAAGTTTGAACATTTGAGGAACATTCCAAGTTCAATAGCTGAGATTTCTAATCAATCAACATTCATTTAATTCAGCAATTATCCAACGTTCACAATTCTTATGTTTGAAGCTCTAGTTTTATATGATGAATCTTTATTGTCATGGTTAGGCTTCCTTCATACTGCGCTTGGAATTCTGACCGGCGGTTCCATCCCAGGGCGTTGCCTGGATGTCCAAAAGAAGGCATATAGATGGAACCCTGGTTGGCTTCATAGGCTGCTGCTGTTAAAACTGGGACCGAAGCTGCAAGCCTTGATTACAGCAATAGCGTAGCCACCTGCCCTATTCTGTCCAGCCAAAATGTCAGAATCAAATGGACATCTGTTGAAAGCTTGCAGTTTTGGTCTGTATTTTAATAGGTTTTGAAGCGTCCACAGTTCCATCTGGACACCGATCTTGGGACATCCAGCTGTGGGATAAAATTCCCAAATGGGGTTCCAAGTGAAGGAAGCATTAAATGAATTTTCCCATCAGTAACTATTAATTGTGGATTGTGTGCATTCATTAAAAAAATAAATAAATAAAAATCATCCAGTGAAGTGTTCAGAGAATAGCAGTGTGCTTATCAGGCCTCATGTCCACGGGCAAAAGAAGAATTAAAATCCGCAGCGGATTTTAACTCTTCTCCTGCCCGCAGATCCGCATCCCATAGGGATGCATTGACCACCCTCGGGTAGATAAATACCTGCGGATGGTGAATAAAAGTGATTTTTTTTAAAAATGGAGCATGAAAAAATCTGGACCATGCTCCATTTTCGTGCGGGTCTCCCGCAGGCTTCTATTGAAGCCTATGGAAGCCGTCCGGATCCGCGGGAGACCAAAATCGGAATTTACTCACCTGCTCTGGATCTTCCCTTCGCCGCGGCTTCATCTTCTCTCCGTCGCGGACGGATCTTTTTTCTTCGGGCCGGCGCATGCGCGAGGCACGCAACCGTCGTGCCCTGTGCATCCGCCGGGCCGAAGAAAGAAGATCCGGCCGCGACAGATAGAAGATGAAGCCGCGGCGAATGGAAGATCCGGAGCGGGCGAGAGGTGAGTTTATTCTTATTTTTATGCCTCATGTCCGCGGGGCAGGAGGGAACCGCTACGGATTCTCCATGGAGAATCCGTAGCGGGCCTGATTTTCCCTGTGGACATGAGGCCTCAATCTACTGAGCTGAGTGCTGATGGACACACATACTCGGTCACTCTCCCATCTTCATGCCTCTTGGCGTATCACAGGTGAAAAATTCAATTCTTGGCTTTAAAACCAGGCCGAGATTGCAACTCTAGCTGCAGTTCTGACAGAGAACCATTGGTAACAAGGCTGTATGAAATTCATCCTTGGCCGGGAAAAGGTTAAAAAGAACCTATCACAGCTATGTCCCATTCATTCTCAGGGTAGGTGGCAGCCCAAGTGGTCAGACGCCTGGGTGATTATCAAGTGATGACATATCCTAGTGGTAGCCAATCATTTTATACGTTTGGAATACCACTTCTTTTCATAACCACGTCAGGAGCCTTGAGGAGTAATGTATTGTACCTGTGCGCTGGTGATCAGCCTACCCGGTCGTCATACAGTCATTATCTCCATCCGATATGAACTTGCTGAGTTCATATGTAGTTGGGTGGCTGTTGTGCGTCACTTGGGTATAAGAATTTTAAGAACTTTGTATAAATGAAGTCTTGTGTTATTTGTCTCTACAGAGAAGACTCTATGATGGAATACTTGAAAATTGCCCAAGATCTGGAGATGTACGGCGTCAATTACTTCGACATAAAGAACAAAAAAGGAACTGAGCTTTGGCTCGGTGTTGATGCATTAGGTCTTAATATTTATGAACACGATGACAAGTATGTTGTTTGTTCCCTTCACATTTTCTTCTGGCTTGCAGGCTTTTCAACATAACACCTAGAGACACTATGAACACATAGTTGCCTATTGCTGTAATCTAAATGCATTTGGAAAGTCTTCAGGACCCTTTCATTTTTTTTTACAATTTTGTTATGCTGTGGCCTTGTGCAAATTAGAAAAAGTTGTTGTTTTTTTTTCTCCATTATTCAGCACTCAATATCCCAGAATGACCAAGTGAAAACAGAATGTTTAGTTTTTCATAGAAATCTTTGTAATTTCTTTTTTCTAACATTCTGCAGTGACATCAGTATTGAGACTCTGTACTTAGTTGAAGCACTTTTGGCAACAATTAAAGCCTCCACTCTTCTTGAGTGTGATGCCACAAGGTTTCTACACCTGGATTTGGGGATTTTCTGCCATTCTGCTAATCCTCTCAAGCTCTGACATGTTGGATGCGGGCCGTCCGTGGACAGTCATGTTCAGGTCTCTTCAGGGATGTTCAATTGGGTTCAAGTCAGGGTTCGGGCTGGGCCACTAGTAAAGATTCACAGAGTTGTCCCTATGCCACCCCAGTGTTGTCTTGGCTGTGTACATAGGGTCTTTGAGCAGAAGGTGTTCACCTTCCAATTAATCAGAGGTCCCTTGAGCTCTGGATCAGGTTTTCCTTAAGGGCGTTGATGAGCGATGCCTGGTTTCCTCCTGTAAGAACACAGAAAATTGAGCCCAAAAAGTCTAATCTTCGTTTCGTCGGACCAGATAATCTTGTTTCTCAGTCTAAGTCCTTTAGATGCTTTTTGGCAAACTCCAGGTAGACTTTCTTGTGTCTTTTACTGAGAAGAGGCTTCTTCCTCGCCATTCTGTCATAAAGCCCTGATTGTAGAGTGCTGCAGTGATGGTTGAACTGGAGACGGTTTCCATCTGCACACAAGATTTTTGGAGCTCAACCAGAGTGACCATTGGGTTCTTGATCACCTCTCCTACCAGGGCCCGTTTTCCCTATTAAGGCTGCCTGTCCACGGGCGGGTTTTCATTGTGTTCCCCGCAGCGATAATCCGGCCGCGGGGAACGCAGTGAAAGCTCTCCTAGCGTTGCTATGGAGAGTGCTTTCCCCCCCCCCCCCCCCCCCCCCGTCCACGAACGGAGAATCATTGTGATGCTCCGCTCATGGATGGCAAATCGCAGCATGCTGCGACTTACCGCGATTCTCCGTGGTCAACCCATCTGTCAGATAGGTTGACAGCGGAGATCTGTCTGCCGGCTCCTGCTCCCAGGCGGCTCCCACAGCAGAGATCCGCCGCGGGATAACGCAACGCTTGTGGACAGGCAGCCTTACTTAGTTTAGTAGGTCTAGAAAAAGTCCAATCTTACATTTAAGAATTATGGAGGCCACTGTGATCTTGAGTTCCTTTGGAAGCTTTGCTATGCACGGTGTGTGTCTTTTTTAAAATTATGTTCAATTGACTCAATTTGCCATAGCTGGACTTAATCAAGGTGGAGAAACCTCTCAAAGATGAGCAAGAGAAATTAGATTCCCCCAGAGCTGAATTTCAAGTGTCATACCAAAGGGTGTGAATGCTTATATCAACGCAAAATGTTAGAAATCCTTCCAATTTTTTTTAAAAACCAGAAACAAACCTTTTGTTTTCACTTTGTCATTATGGGGAATTGAGTGCTGAATTATGGGGGGGAAAACCTGATTTATATATTTTGTTTTTCAATTTGCACAAGGCCACTGCATAACAAAGTGTGAAAAAAAGTGAAAAGGCCTGAAAGTTTGAGTCTGCATGCATTGTACACAAACATTACTCATCCTGCGCTAATCCGGAGTTGCAGCCAGTACTCATTCCAGAGCTGTATTCACGATTCTTCTGGCCCTCAGCTCAAATCTCCCTGCATTCCATGCTGCCTCGATGCCTGTAGGAAAGTTTCTCTGGTAGTTTGCACTGTGGGAAGTTAAATTGCAGCCTTTTACAGTAATTTGTCTCCCAAAATGCAGTGCAGCAGAAAATGCTGCATTAAAGAAGCTCAGACAGAGAACACACGTTGACACCAGTTTTATGATGGGAATCCTATTGGCAATTACTTTTAGCCTTTCCTCTTCCTTGTTCTATACTGTAGGTTGGGATGTTTGGTTTTGGCAGATATTGATCATAAGTCACAGTGCACTTGTGATGTGTGACTTTTAGCACAATTACCTTTTGCAGTCTGTATGTCTGCTTGCACTTTGTGGAGCAATGCCCCTTCTCCAAGAAGAAGCCGCAATGTTCACATGTTAGTATGGGGGCTTTTCATGCATTCATAGAAGGGGCTGCCTTTATATATTGGAGCAGAGGATAGCGCAAGGTCAGAAGAGATCCAGCGCTATCTGTTTGATAGCCAGCCTCCCGCTGCAACAGCTGGGGTGCATCGGGGTCGCTGTAAGGGGACCCTTTTAGTTACACTATTTGTATTGAATATAGTTGTATCTGTAGACATGCTTTGAATCGTAAATAACAAAACGCAACTATATGAAAAGGAGCTAATACTAAAACAGAACTGTTTACTTAAAGAGACATTCCCATCTTATAAAGTGATAGTAACTTTGGGAATGAAGGAGCTGCAGTGCTGGCTTATTATTGCATACTTTTCCATTTTTTCCCCTGCATATCTCGGCCTCAGCCACCCACCGGGCAGGGGACTGCAGCGCACCTTTCTTTTATAGTCTGTGACTTTTATAAGCTAAGCCTATAGGCTGAAACTGGGATGTGTTATACTTTCCTTTTCCTTCGTCCCCCCACCTCTATTCCCCCTACCAGTGTAAGGGTGCTGGTAAGTAGTCCACCCATTATAAAAGCAGAATAGGCAGACTACTTGGGGCACTGCTCGATGCACACATGCAGTAGAACGCTTGCATCCCAAGACTTAGCAGGACATCTACTTTCGGTCAATGAATTTAGTTTATAGGACTAAGAGTAGGTGACCTATTCCTTTTGTGATGGGGCTAGCTGACGTTCCTTGGGTGGCTAGGAGTGGCACTGTGCAATGAAAACTAAATGGGCCCTACGGCTGCTTTAGTCTAAAGATTGGTCGGTCAGACCGTCACCGCTGATAAGATGATGGCATAATCTAGCAATATGCCATCACGTTACATAATGGGAATAACCCTTGAATTAAAGTGACAGACTTGAATTGGTAAATGTAATCTGCAGGGAGCGTTCAGCTCCTGACAACTATTTCTAGCCAGTTATAGACTACCGCTACAGCCATGCGGTGTTAATATGATCTGGGTGGGATTGTGCACTTCAACTAGAACACGTTTTCTCTACAGAAACCTGGATATTCAAAGATTTTCTCTGCTGGAATGAAAGTTAGCTGAATGACACATTCGCAGGCTTTGGTCTTTAATTTGACGCCGCTGCGGCTTTCTAAATGAAATGCTTGCCATGTCTGCTGCCAACACGTATTTTCTAATTTTCTCTAGCCCGTATTGTGGGAACTATTTCTCTGTGCAGTTTACTTGGCGCCGTGCACCCTGCTATTTTATGCACAGCCACAAAAATGTAATGCCATTTCGCTGTAAATATCTGCTTTCTTTCCCTTTTCCTCAGATTGACACCTAAAATTGGATTTCCTTGGAGTGAAATCAGAAACATCTCATTTAACGACAAAAAGTTTGTGATAAAACCAATCGACAAAAAGGCTCCGGTAAGAGCCGCTCTTGTGAAAGCTTTGTCATTGCTAACAATTTGGTTCCGCTGGGCTGTTCTGCGGTGATTAATCTGCCTGTGTCGGGCCTTTCAGGACATCTTGTTCCCTTTTCATCCTCTGGTTATTAAGTCTGCTCTGGTGCATTGAATGACTGTGTCACATAAAAAATGTATGCTAAATTGTATTCCTCAGATGGTCTGAGATAGAACATGAAGAAAGTAATCCATTTATCCCTGTGGTATAGACCTGGATAGTCCCAAACATAGGTGGATGATCAGGAAAATACTTCAAGTCCAACAATCATGAAGTGGAAATGAAAGTGTCAGATAAAGAGGACGTCCTACAAAATGATCCGTTAATGGATAAGTATGTGATTGGTGGGGGGCTGACCATTGGGATCCCCAACGATCAGGAGAAGCAGGATCCTGAGTGTGCTGTAATGAATGCATACTACTACTCCATTCACTTCCCTGAGACTGCTGGAGTTTGCCAAGCGCTTGTACGCCATCTTCGGCAAAACCATAGGAATGAATGGCGTGGTAGTGTGCATGTATGACAACATCTCCACTTGTAGCTGAACACATTTGGGGTCATGTTCTCCTAACCAGTGAGGGGTTCCAGTGATTGGACCCCCACCAATCGGATACTTATCCTCTATTCCCAGCATGCTGCTGAGCCGTACACCTGCATTATACTATTCGTATTGAAATCAAGGGGCTATAAACTAGCTACTTTTTTAAAGACACCCATCTAGTAGCACGTTAGACCTCTTTGGGCCTTCAGAACCGCAGCGATTTGTCATGGTGTAGATTGAAATCATTCTACAGGAATATTGAGCCCTGCGGACAGGGAGCTTCTTGTAGTTATTGCTAATTAATGTCCGTTCTGACATGTCCTGAAGAACGGACAGGAAGGGATCGTAGATTTATGCTGCTTGCGCCAAATTCTGATCTTCCTATCAGCATGCTGAAACAGAAATCTGGATTCTTTTGACCAGACAAGTTTTTCCACCGCTCAATGCTTTTTCTCTTGCGCCCTGGAGTCTTACCTTTTTTTCTCCTTAGTCTGCAATGGCAGTTTTACTGGTTGTCTGCTATTATAGCCCATCTTCTATTATAGCCCATCATCTAGGGAGAGTTGTGTGTTGGCAGTTGGAGTAGCAGCATTGTATTTGGCTGCCATGTCCAATTTGCTTGACTGTGCACTGCCTGTTCATCAGAACGATTCTTGACATCCTTCTCTGACTTTTTGTTGCCGAGCTGTTCACACCCACAGGATCCCATTTACTGGCTGTGTTTTCCTAGATCACACCATTCTCTTTATGCCCTTGACATGTTGCATGTGAAAACCTTGGCCCCAGCTACCTTAGCTCCCATGACCAGACACTATTAAAGGGTGCTCATATTACTGCATTTTCCCATTTTAATGTGGATTCACACTAAAACTGATCCACGGAAAACTAGTTATCTAATTTTATTTTGCGTTTCGGGCTCACAGATTTAATTTTCCTAGAGTCAAGCTCCAACTGTGAAAGTCGGTGTCTCTAGTAAAGGGGCCATTCAGTGTCTGTGTAGAGCATAGATACTCGGAGACCTCCAAACAGAAACAGTCCTTGTTTTTTTGGTTTTTTTTTTTTTGAATCCCCACTCGGACTGTAAGGTCCATAAACGGAGGACTTTTCTCTAACTCAGAATTGCTTAATAGGATAATTAGTTTCCTATTGCTCCATATGCTTGTACTAACCGTACATGGGTTTTCTTTCTTCCTTTGTTGCAGGATTTTGTATTTTATGCTCCCCGCTTAAGAATTAATAAGAGGATTCTGGCCCTGTGTATGGGGAATCACGAGCTCTACATGAGGAGGAGGAAACCAGACACAATAGAGGTGCAGCAGATGAAAGCTCAGGCCCGAGAGGAGAAGCATCAGAAGCAGCTGGAGAGGTACAAGTGCTGGATTATGGGGTTTTGCCTTTCACATTATTGTCAAGAAAAGTATCGCTTTACATATACTTTGAAGAAAATATTAGGCAATTGCTTAAATAAATTGCCCAAAAATCACTCTCGTTAGCTGCAATATTTCATGCAGTACCTGAAAGAGAGCTGCTGTGGCGGAGGAAAACCAAAGGGGGCCCAGTGCTCCTTCAAATGAGATCATAGAGTCACAATTATCCATGATGATCATGAAACATGTTATACCCCTTTAACTTTTATGTATTTCCACAATAAAAAAAAAAAAAACAGGTCTTGGTACATGAAAACTAATATTTGCAATAAATATAATCTACACAAAATGCGGTTTTTCTATAGAATTCCTACTTTAAATACCCTAATAGCAGTGTAGTAATCCTATTGGCTACATCCTGCAGAGGTTCATCTACATGAGGACAAGCATGTGTAGTAAATGCATCCTCTTTCGCTGTAGAGCCGTCGGAGAGTTACTGCAAATGTGGAGTAGCTCTCGTGTTGGCACAGGGCAGGCATGCACAGTGCCGGTGTCAGCGCGGCATCCGTCTGACTCCCACCTTTTCTACTGTAAGCAGCGCTGCTCCCTCCGATGGATGCATGCGCAGTATTTCCGATCTGTACAGTACAAGGTGGACATGTACAGAGAATGCTGCCCTGCTTAGGCGCTCCCTTGCCACTCCGCTCAGAGGAGACCATTCACAGCTCTTTCGGCGCACAGCAATTTACCCATGAACCCCAGAAGGAAAAGCAAGGTGTAAGAAATGTAGTCCCATGCGCGGGGCTGAATGACCGCCCACTTGCCATTAACAGAGACACTAGCTGCTTTGCTCCTCTTCCATGACGGTGTATATAAGCTGCTTTGGGTTCCTTTACCTGTCCTATGAGACTACATGGTGTTTGGAAAAAAAAAATTAGCTTGTGGAATACCCTCTCTTAAATTCTCCGTCTTTAATCCCCTGGTACCTGAATACGGACCCCATAGATAATGCAGGTCATTTATTACCTGACCAATTATATCACTACTTTGTACGAGAATCTTCTCTGTAACGCGGCACATCTGTCAGCCCGGTCTTCTCTCTCCTCCTCCTACCTGCGGCTGAAGTACTGGAGGGGAGGGCGGTCTTGGGTGATGAGAGGATTTGTTGAATTAGGACAGGAGCGGAGCTGCAGGACAGGTCGGCAGTCACTGAACCAAGGACCTCCAAGTCCGTCCGCTATAAAAGAATGAAGATTCTGGTATAAAATGGCTCTGAGTAAGTCCTAGCTTGTAGATACTTTACTGTCTGCCAGATGCAGCTGAATATCCCTGTAAGACTAAATATGAGCAGCGTGTAGAGATACAATGTAGGATGATGAGCAGATTAGACTAGATTATGTTATACGGATTTACATTGACTGCTTGTAGTAATCTGTAACGTTATGTATTAGATTATTCCCTGCAGGGGATGCACATAGGGAAGCCGTTGTATCCAGAATGGAAATACTATCTCTATAGGTTAATCTGGTTGTGTATAGTCAAGCCATTATTTTTAGAGCAATGGTCTGTGGATTGTGGCTGTCCGATCATGCTGGAACTTGTAGTAACCACCCATGTAGAGTGTATATTGGCTATGTAAGATCATGTTTTACGCTTGGTAAGCAAGGGTGTATTTTTTACCTTTTGTGTGTACTAGTCTTACATGCATTGCCATAAATTCATCTTGGCCATATGAGAAACCTCCAATATATGAAGCCATCAAATATACCTGTGTTTTAGGTTTCAGAGACTTTTGTGGTGTTGCAAATCTATTGCAGGTTTTGTGCTTATGTCAAACAATAACCAGAACGTCGTAGAGCCTGTGCCCCCAGCCATGTTACAGCTCCGTGCACCCTCCAAGTTGTACAAAGCTGTAGTACGGTCTGCTGTATCTCTGGGTGCCTCCAAAGTTGTACGCAGGCTCTGCTGGATTTTTTTTCCATTAGGAAAATATTATTGCATGCTCACTCGGATGCAGTATTGCGCAGCTATATCTCCGTAGTATATTGCTGAATGGAGAAGCTATAGGACTGCATTTTAATGCATTTAGAAAGGCGGCAGTCATTTACGTGCATGCACGAAAGGATAATACCCACAATAATGAATACAACTCCACTGAAAGTGTTTTATGGTGGCAAATATTTGTTTTTTGTAGCCTCATATATTTTTTCTCAGAAGTTAGGCCCCCTGCACATGGGTGGAAATTAAGCGGCGGGATTTCCCGCAGAATTTCTGCCTGTGGAAGCTGCCATAGGATTGCGTTAGAAAACGCAATCCTAGGCAGACGGAAGCGATTTGTCCGCCCGAAATCGCACGCGAAAAACAAATTGCGGCATGTTCTATTTCTGTGCGGGGCTCGCTGGCTCTGCTCTGCGCATGCGCCGGCTGGGCGGCAGCCAGTACATCACAAAGCCGGAGCAGTGGGAGCAGGTGAGTGCTGCGCTGGTGCCTGCAGGGGCTCGGGTTGGGTCCCGCTGCGAGAATTTTCGCAGCCGGATCCGGCCCGGCCGTCTGCAGGCAGCCTTACTCATATAAACTCTGTAAACTTTACTTTCTACGATTTGAGAGCGTTTTAGTAGCAAAGAAAAGTTTTCAGAACTATAAAGCTGTTTTTCAAGTCCCACCACTATGCACTGCAGCTGGAAACTTCACTATAAGCATGGAATGGGGCATATTCTCAAAGAATAGTGAGGGAGAGTGCCCAGACCACAGGCAGCAGTCAACCACCCATCACACAGTCCACCGCTAACTTAAATATAGCGCTGGATACACATAAACACTGATATGGAGACCTACTGCAAGGAAATACATTCTATGGATTCCACATAACTGCGCACATTGTGTAGTTGGTTGACTTAGATGACAGACTTTCTTTAAAGATCAGGCTCTGTATTGTATTTCTATATACTGTCCTTTTTAGAGGGGGGGATCCCACCATTACATATCATATTCATTGTATAGATTATGAGCACCAAGGCCTACCGCACAGCAGACTCTTCTGATTGGGTGCCAGGCGGTAGGAAGTGTCTGTCCTTGCCATCATCCTTCCTCCTTGTTCAGCTAACCTCACGTTCTTCTTGTCTAGAGCTCAGCTAGAAAATGAAAAGAAGAAAAGGGAGATAGCAGAGAAAGAAAAAGAGAGAATAGAACGGGAGAAGGACGAACTGATCGAACGTCTCCGACAAATTGAGGAACAGACACTAAAGGCACAGAAAGGTATAAAACAAAATACAACCTTAACTCATTTCTCATATTCGGTAAAAAGCGCAACCGTTACGATCCAAGGTGAATTCTACTGAAAAGATTGTTGGGGTTTCCATTATAAACAGAAGCCATTACTGTGCTGGTCACAGAGCGACCAGCAGGGGGGCGGGGCGGCTGCAGGAGAGTTCTCTCCTCTCACTCCCCCGCCCCTCTCCATTGACATAACATAGCGGCCATTCAGTACTGAACAACTGCTATTTACACTGAATGATCAGCGATCTGCTCATTGTCCATGCAGCATAAACGATGAGCTGATTGTTCAGTGTAAATAGCAGCCGTTCAGTACTGAACAGCCGCTATTTTATGTCAATGAAAATGAGCGCTTTTGCACCCAGATCAAAAATGATTGCTTCACATTATAATGCCATGTCCTAAAGACCTTTGTGTGATGTTCAGTAGTATATAGTAATAGGACTAAAAATGGTCATCGATGAGTAATATGATGAGATGAACTGGTGGTATCCTTGTAACCACTACAGCTACTTGTAAAGGGAGTCGCTCGGGTTCAGGACAGCTCAGCTGCCTCTAGATAAGTAAGGCAGTTATTTTGGGCCGGTGTTACTGTAGACATGATCAGTAAATAGCATTAGGTAATCGCAAGGAAGCAGAAAGTATTCACAAGGCTGAGTAGAAAGTCATACTCTGCACAAGTATAAACCATGTAAGAGAGTCCATAGAGAACTTGTCATGCTGCTCATCCCGCCCTCCTACAGTCATGGCTCTTGTCTTCATAGCATCACTATACTATTTACAAAAACACAAAAGTAAACTGATTAACCCCTTAAGGACCAGGCTGTTTTGTACCTTAAGGACCAGACATGTTTTAGGGACTTTACCCATGTGGTGGTTTTACAGACCTATTTTTTTTATTTTCTTCTGCTTCCCAAATGATTTTTGCTGCTTTTTGTTGTTGTTGTTGTTCCTGTGACATATAGAGCTATTTTTTAATATCTGTTTTATTTACCGTCTTTTTTTTTTCATTTTTCTTTTGTTTTATTTGGGGGAAAAAAGCGGGAAAAAAAATAAATTATATTCAATAGAACCTAATAGCTGCGTTATTCCGCTGCGGGAAACGCGGCATAAATCTGGTCATGGACATTAGCCCTTATTCTCATATATCAATCACACTTCTTTATGGTTTGCGTTTTTGTGTTAATAGAGTTAGAAGAGCAGACTCGCAGAGCTTTAGAGTTGGAGCAAGAAAGGAAAAAGGCAAAAGAGGAGGCAGAGCGTCTGGAGAAAGACCGACGGTCTGCAGAAGACGCTAAGGCTGCACTGGCCAAGCAAGCTGCAGATCAGATGAAAAACCAAGAACAGCTGGTAAGACGGCGGGCAGTGACCGCAAAACTGTCCTATGATATTCAGAGATTGGTGGTTTAAGAATAGTTCTTGTAAACCCTGCATGAGGATAGCTGAAATTGCCAATTCAGCAATTTGATTAAATATAAATGTTACATTTTATGTATTTCAACCCTTTCCCAACAGCAGATGTTATGTAGCGGGTTCAGGAGCTGAGCCTACTTCATATACAGTGGGTGTAAAATACAGCTGATACCCGGCCACAGCAGCTGGGATTGGAGATGACTCTGATCCTGGCTGTTGAGCCATTTAGATGCTGCGGGCAGTGCCCACTGCAATATTGAAATTGTCTGACAGAGGAAGGGCACCAAGATTGCTGGTTGCCAAGGCTTGCCTCGGCTTTCCGTTTATTCAGCATTGCCTGTGCCGGCTTTAATATACTGTACAGTTTATAGCTGCCGTGTATTGCACTCTTGATGGCAAAGGAAATGAAAGCTTTTTTTAAATCATCAAAAAAGATTGTATTTCTGCGCATTATTTATCCTGCGCAAAAGTTGTATGTACTCCAAAATGGCACAATAGAAACTACAACCACTGCCTGTGTATATAAATAAAAAAAACGTCATAGCTCTCCATTAAATTATGGATGTCAGAAGATGGCGAAAGAAACTTTAAGTTTAGCAGTGCTGTAATTGTACTGACCCACAGAATGAGGCTACCATGAAATTTTTACTGCACCCTGAACGCCGAGAAGCAAATTTTCCCCCCAAAATAACGCAATTGCATATTTTTTCTCATTTCACCCACTTTGAAATTTTTAAAAGCTTCTCAGTACACATGTGGTACATTAAATTGTACCATTGGAAAGTACAACTTGTCCTGCAAATAAAGCCCTCATACAGCTATATTAAAATAAAGTTATGACTTTAAAACCATTAATGACTACTATTGTTCATTATATTAGAAGTATTACTAATTATTTGGCCAGAGTGGTGAGTGGAATAAAGGACACCATATCAATGCACTTTTGTGTTAGGTGATTATCTTTAACCCTCTCATGACCATGAGTTATTGCTGTTTGTGTGTGTATCACATTTTGCAGTTATGGTATGCCATCCCCATCCTCACTTAAAAAAAAACAAAATCATAACTTTACTTTTTCAGCGACTTGGCTACTTGATGGCTTGTTTTTTGTAGGATGAGTTGTTTTTTAATGGTACTATATCACGTATTGAAAGACTTTGAAAAAAAAGTCTAAGCGGGGCGAAATGGCAAGTGCAATTATGGCTTTGGGAAGGGCGGCCGGGCAAAAATCCTGAGACGCAGATACTTCCCCCCCAAGAGGTCCTTAACGGGTCTTCCTTTTGTTGCCTTAAAACTTTTCGAAGCCAGACTGGATGAGATAATCTCGGAGGCCAGTGGTGGTAAGAGTTCCCACCTACCACAAAACAGACCCAGGCGTGCACGAGCTCTACAGAAGAAAATAATAAATTTTCACTCCTTTCACGGCTCCAGCCCCCGGAGCTCGGATTGCAAGAAAGAAAACTTGCAGGAACAGAAGCGAAGGCCTCTATTTAAACCGAGGCCTTCCTTGTTCCTTGTCCTCAGCCCTCAAAGTCCTCTTTCACCAAATCTTCTGCCTGAATGGCAGCCCCCACACAATCTATTTAGGACAACTTTCCATGTTCAGGGAGACTTGGTTCGCCTACATCTCAGGCGCCTGGGTTCAAGTGGTTCTCTTTCTTCAGGCTTCACCTTTTGGAATCTCTGCCCTCTCTCCCAGATCGCTTCTTCAGCTCTGGCATTCCAAGGTCCCCATTGAAGGCTAAAGCACTGGCTCAGGCAATAGCTTGTCTATTGTCTCAAGGCGTTATTGTTCCTCCTTCTCAACACTTTACGAGTTTCTATTCCAATCTCTTTGTGGCACCTAAGAAGGATGGCACAGTCAGGCCCGTTCTAGACCTTAAGAAGTTGAGTCAGTATGTCAAAGTCCAACATTTCCATTTGGAGCCTCTGAAATCTGTCATTGCTTCCATGGAGCAGCCGAAGTTTCTGTCATCCATCAACAGTAAGGATGCCTACCTTCATGTCCCCATCTGTCATGCTCATCAGCTTCACCATCTGGTTGAATCACTTTCAATTACTGCCCTTCATTCGAGCTGCCCAAGGAACCCTGAGTTTTCACAAAGATTCTGTCGTCAGTGATGGCTATCTTCCACTTCTAAGGTATAGTGGCCATTCCTTATCTTGAAGACCTCCGGGTAAAAGCCCTTACCCAGGTGGCCAACCTGGAAAGTCTAGACACTCTGAGTAGTTGATTCATCCAAACCTCGACAGTCCTCCCCCCTCATTGCTGTAGCATCTGGAATTTCTGGGTCTCTTCTTCGACACCGCTAAAGCCTGTGTCCTACTGCAGACACCAAAACTACTTCTCCTCCAGAAGCAGGTGCATTCCCTGCAAACTCTGAATCCTGTGACCATTCATTGCACGAGTGTGCTGAGGCTGATCGTTTTCTCCTTCAAGCCGATTCCATTCGGCCAATTTCATGGTGCAAAAAATGCAATTTGCATCCAATGCGTTTTTTTTCCTTTGCACCTCCTGTTCTTCTTACAAGAGAGTCTAAATATGGGCTTTGGCCTTAGTTACCTTTATGGTCCGGTATCTGCACTATTGATACTTTTCCACCACTTGCTGGCCTCAGTCGGCTGTCCGTACTCTTCTACAAGGAGTCGCTCACGCCGCTCCTCCATACTATTCTCCTGTCACACCTTGGGAACCTAACTTGGTACTGGACTTGCTCCAGTTGCATCCTTTTGTGCTGTTGAGTGATACGGCAGCTAACCTTTTGGCATTGAAGGTGGCCTTCCTGGTAGCAATCACCTCCATACGCCAGGTTTCTGAGCTCATGGCCTTGTCGAACAAACTCCTGTTCAGTGTTTCATCACAACGAGGTGATCCTCATCCTATTCCCCTATTCCTTTCTACCTAGGATGGTATCTGCATTCCACCTCAATGAGGAAATTGTCTTGTCTTCATTCTGTCCCTCCGTAGCTCATCCCAGTGAATGCGCTCTCCATAAACTGAATTTAGTGCGAGCCTTGCAGACCTCTCTCTCTGACCAACTCTTTCAGGTGCTCTGACTCTCTTCTGTATGCATGATGGACCAAGACGTGGCCTTGCGGCTTCCAAGGTGGTCATCTCAAGCTGAATCCTTTTCAATGTTTTACTGGGTGCACACTTTTACATCCACGGACGCCTATCTCCTTTGTCCTCCTATACTTTTCTTTGCCCCCAAAGAACTGTTTTGGAACATCCCGTGGACTTCAGCTGTTTCCCCTAATTAAACTGACGATAAAAGTTTTGTACTTCTCGTAAAATCTTTCTCATCTCGTTCATTGGGGGGACAGAGCACCCACCCTGTCTAATCTTAGGACTTTCACACAATTTTCCCCTTGTTGGAGCATTCTCGTTTGGGTTGCAGAAGTGCTACGATGCTGAGTTACAGTATTTAAAGGGGTTGTCCCGAGGCAGCAAGTGGGTCTATACACTTCTGTATGGCCATAATAATGCACTTTGTAATATACATTGTGCATTAATTATGAGCCATACAGAAGTTATAAAAAGTTTTATACTTACCTGCTCCGTTGCTGGCGTCCTCGTTCCCATGGAGCCCGACTAATTTTCGGCCTCCGATGGCCAAATTAGCCGCGCTTGCGCAGTCCGGGTCTTCTGTAATCTTCTATGGAGCCGCTCGTGCCAGAGAGCGGCTCCGTGTAGCTCCGCCCCGTCACGTGCCGATTCCAGCCAATCAGGAGGCTGGAATCGGCAGTGGACCGCACAGAAGAGCTGCGGTCCACGAAGACAGAGGATCCCGGCGGCCATCTTCAGCGGTAAGTATTGAAGTCACCGGAGCGCGGGGATTAAGGTAAGCGCTCCGGTAAACTTCCTTTACTTCCCTGCATCGGGGTTGTCTCGCGCCGAACGGGGGGGGGGTTGAAAAAAAAAAACCCCCCGTTTCGGCGCGGGACAACCCCTTTAATTGTTTGTGTTTTCAATATTGTCTTATTTTTCATATCGTACTACTTGGCTGCTCCTACTGATTTCATACAAACTGGTAGCTTGGTGGCTTCAGGAGGGGTATAGTTAGGAGGAGCTAACACTTTTCTGATTAGTGCCTCCTAGTGGCAGTAAGCTATAGCCACAATCTTCAGCTGTGTCCCCAATGAATGAGACTAAAGAGATTTTTGCAGTAAGTACAAAAATCTTGTGGTTTTCTTTCCTTGATGCAGCTGTGTGAGGATTTTTTTGTGTTTTTTTTGTGGCAGGGGGACCTGTAGTTTTTATTTGTACCATTTTGGTGTACATACAACTTTTCTTTTTTTTTTCCTTTTTCATTCAATTGTTTTTTCGGAGATTAAATGAGCAAAAAAAAATTGCAATATAGGAATTGTTTTTTTTCTCCACTATAGGCTGCTGAGCTTGCAGAGTTCACCGCTAAGATTGCATTACTTGAAGAGGCAAAAAAGAAGAAGGAAGAAGAAGCTTCAGAGTGGCAGCAAAAGGTAAATGCATTTGGTGTTGGCAGCGCATTTCTGTAACCAGCACATAGTGTGCAAAGTCCAGCATCTCCAAGCACAGGCCAGCACATACATCACAATGCATATCGAATCTGCATACTTGTAGGCGGTGTATAACCATCTGTGAAATTGCAGTCCTAAAGCACATGTTTCACGCACATCAGAGGATTGCAAATGTTTCCCATTGTTTTCATTAGTAAGCATCACATCGCACTTGCATGCACATTCCATGGCATGCAATATCTTTTAAAGGTCCCATTGAAAACAATAGGATAGGTGTTCCAAAAGGCCGCCAAAAAATAGGACATGCAGTGATTTTTTTTTTTAAATTAACTTCGTAGCATTGCTGTGAGGGGAAAAAATCGTTCATGTGAATATCTTGATTCAAAAAAATAGAGTTCATAGTCGCGCGTCTCGCAACACACAAAACTTGCAGGAGATTTACACTCGTCTGCATGTAGCCTAATGCTGTTAGATCAGATTAAAGTACCTTTACACAGGATGACTGCCCGACAGTTGCTTGATTTTTAGTTCGAGAAAATCGCTCACTTTTCGCATACATGGAACGTATACTCTTCTTTTTTTTTTTTTTTTTTTTTTTTTTTAAACCCCCTCCCTAAAACGGGGTAGCATATCTGTGGTGGATGCCAATATATTGCATTCATTAAACATATTATCATGAAGTCTTACATGGCTCTACATGATGTACTAATTGTCTATGGGTGACAGATTTGTTACAACAAGTGGCATCCACTTCCTAAAAATGGCATCCGTGATCCATAGGCTATAATGGCATTCATGTAACAGCTACTTTATTTTTAAAAAAGACTGTTCAAAACCCGCGACTCTTATCAAACTGATGCCATTGTATCCTATGGGTGACTGATGCCACAGCTTATGTTTAACGTGAGTTGAACTTTTTTCTCAACACATTGTAAAAAAAACAAAAAAAAACAAGCACCTAGCAGGAGTTGTTGGAATGGAATGAAACATTCTATGTGTAATTTGTAACATTTTTATGTAAGTAAGTAATTACAATAGCAAAGCAAATGGAGAAGGCTGCTTTCACACCTGATTTAAGGCTTTGTTTAGGGTTTCCATCTCTCTGCCCCATTTTTGCAGGAGAGAAACTTAAAAAAGTATCCAATCTTTTTCACCTCTTGATTTCAATGAAGTAAAAAAAAAAATAGCGCACTCTGCAGCATTGTTTTTCTTAAAAAAAACAAAAAACAACAAAACTGAAACTTGATGGGATGGAAGCAAACGTAAGCCTTTCAGCTTTACTTCCATATTTTTATTTTTTAAACCCTGTTGAAATTGATGGAGAAAAAAATGGATGAACTGAGCACTAAAGGCCAATTTAGGTTGGACGAGTGTTGGGCAAACGATGCCCGACAATCATCCCTGCACATACTAGCTCCCGTGCAGCTGCATGGTAGCTAGTATTGCTGGCTCACAACGGGGAGGCTGGAGGAGATTTCTCTTCTCATGCTCCCCCGCCCCTCTCCATTGACTTAACATAGCAGCCGTTCAGCACTGAACAGCTGCTATTTACACCCAGCGATCAGCTCATCATCCATCGTTTATGCTGTATAAATGATGGACTATAAGCTGATCGCTCAGTGTAAATAGCAGCCGTTCAGTACTGAATGGCCGCTATGTTAAGTCAATGGAGAGGGGCTGGGGAGCACGAGAAGAGAAATCTCCTCCAGCCTACCCGCTGTGAACCAGCAATACTAGCTACTATGCAGGTGCACAGGAGCTAGTATGTGCGGGGATGATTGTCGACCATTATTTGCCTGACACTCGTCCCATCTAAAAGGGCCTTAACACAGCCTAATTTATTGTGGAAAACTGAACCCTTAGACACAAGATGTGATACGGGTGGGCATGGAGGCTCTAGTACCCTGTTGTACCGCCTCTAGCTTGAATACAAGATGTGATACGGGTGGGCATGGAGGCATACAGATTTCGTATGGTATCCTGACTGAGCCTCTAGATCATGCAAACTTGTAGGCTGTTTAAGTTGGTGTACTAAATAGTTCCATGTCTGGTCTATTTGCGATGCATCTGGTGACCAGGCAGCCATGGGAAGTGTGACAATGTTGTGGAGGCTCCTGTGATAACCCTTGTGTGTACGGTCGAGCATTATCCTACTGGAAATGCCTCTTGGAAGCCGCCATGAGAGGAACACATGTGGCTGCAGGATGTCCTGAACATATCGCTGAGCTGTCATTGTCCCTCTTATCACTACTAGGGATAACTGACTGTTATATGCGATGGCCCCCCAGACCACCACTCCAGTAGTGGAGGCAGTGTGCCGCTCCACAACAAAAGCAGAATTAAGGCGCTCCCATCTAGGTCTCGTATCCAGACACAAACACGGCCGCTGTTGGTGCCCAAACTAACCCTGAATTCCTTGCTAAAGTCAATCCGGTTCTACTCCGCGGCAGTCCAGTTTCATAATTCACGAAACCACAGCAATTGGAGGCGACAATGGGTGTTGTAAGACCAAATGTCCTTCAGCCAAGCGCCTGGAAATCGTTCTGATAGTCAAAGGGGATGTAATAATGGTGCCATCCGTCTCTAGATGGTTAACAACGAAACAGTTCAAGCTGCTCATGCTTGTCAGACAATTCTCTCTACTCATGGCCTGTCGTAGGCATCCTGAGCCCGGTCGTCTTCCACTGGTCCCAAGACCATCTAATATTCTGGTCAAACTAGCCTAGATAGTGGGCATTTGTCACTACGACCATCCAGCGTAATTGCAACAACCTCAAGTACCAAACTAGGCTGCATCCTTTAAAGGGTTAAAAGCCATACAGTGCATGGGGTCTGCCACCCCCAAAGTGCAGTTCTTGGATGCTTCTGAGTGACTTTTCTACTAACGGTATATGAAGTGTAAACGCAGCAGTAGCTGGACTTTGTGTAGCACTTTGCGTCTCACCCTGGACATTAATGAGCATTTCTTGGGTGATGTAACCTTCAAGGTAGAGCTCCGTCTTGTCCTGTGAAGGCTAATGTACCGGAGGTATGACTCAGAGTTACAACTAATTTCATCTCCTCCAGAAGTGTAATTTCCAATCAGTCCTCTCTGCAGCAGTCTGATTGTGCCGCACAAAGTGCCATTTTCTTCACAGTCCGTTCTTGAATTGTCTGTCATGGCTTAATGTGTGATTGAGAGGGAGCAATTAGAATTATGGAAGGTATGAGCTGAGTCGTTTCCTAAGGCTAGAAGAAACTGTAGTATTCGTCAGAAAATCACTGTCATTAACCCCTTAACGCTCCATGACATACAGTTACGCCATGGGGGTCAGTTCTGCTCTATACAATGTGGGTGTCGGCTATTTCTTACAGCTGACATTTACCCGCAATAGTTGCGATCAGCTCAGCCATTGACTGCAGTTGTTAACCCTTTAAATGCCGCTATCAATTCATCTGAAAGCCCCCAGGGCTGCCATTGCAGATTGTCTATGAAGCAGTACCTGTAGTGTGACTTGGTATATTACATTATACCACAAACTGACAGGCAATCTATGGTATTGCATCATAGTACAGGAACGATCAAAGCATCGCATGTTCATGTCCACCGGGGGTACTACTGCGCCATTTATTTCAATGGAACTGCTGGAGTTGGCAGAGTTGAAGTGCTTGGCTATCTCCGGCAGTTCCACACCATCGCTAGAGCATTGCTTTGTTCAAGCTGCTCCTCACTGTGGACATATGCAGGGGAAGGGGAGCATAAGATCCCTTTTTTCAGGTTTGGTGGGGGGGTCACACTACTGGGAGGAGTCAATAGATTAGTTGATTCTGGAATAGACCCTTTAAATGATGGTTATTGAACTGGTTTGTACAAGTGCAGCAATGTATGTAATGGTTCTTACATTACGAATTTAACAACCGTATTGAGCCCTGTGGCTATCGCCTACAATTAGTGGTTAAAGATTTAAAGGGGTTCTCTAGAACTTTCATTATTGACGACCTATCCTCCGGATGGGTCATCCATAGTTGATATCTGGGAATCCTCCACTTGGGATTCCACCAATCAGCTGTTTGCCAAGCAACCTGTCGGTGAAGAAAGTGCTGGAAGCAGATAGCACTTTCCGTATTGTAGCAGTCCAGGCTGGTATTGCAGGCACACCTCCCACTGTATTCAGGGGGAGCTGTGCCTGCAGTACCAAACCGGGCTGCTGAAATATTAACACTCTCCGCACCTCTGGCGTCCCAGGAAATAGCTGAGAAACCTAGATCACTACCAACCGGCATCCTTAATTTTAACCTGTACAGTTTTATTTTTCTACACTCACAATATTTTAGGGAATTACACCATGGCCTTTTTTCAGTAATTATGTTAATATACCTTCAAGAAATCGCCATGGGGAAAATTTACAAATCCCCATTTGTTCAAAAATTTGCCAAATTTAGTCAGGTTTGAATCCATCCTACACATAATTTTTTTCCTTGCCAGAAAGCTGGATAGTTTAAAAAAAATAAAAAATACTCAAAAACTTTCAACTCCTTGGCCTTATTCCCATCTTGTACATGTTTTATGGTTTCTTTGCCTTTCTCTCTGTTGTGGCTGATCATCTTCCGCGTGTCAAGGACTGTCACGTACAGTATGAATAACATATTTCGGGATGACCTTCAGCTGTACGAAGTGACACGTCTACATTAGTGCTTCAGCCATGTCCTTTAACATTACATTGCATGAATCACACAACGCATAATATGTATACATAGAATGTGACATCTTGCTTTCTCGTTCAGGCGTTTTCTGCTCAAGAAGATTTGGAAAAAACCAAAGAAGAGCTGAAATCTGTAATGTCTGCTCCACCACCCCCTCCTCCACCCCTCCCTCCACCACCTGCTGCGCCTGCAGAAAACGAACACGAGCACGACGAACACGATGAGAACAGCGCAGAGGCCAGCGCAGAACTGTCCTCTGAGGGGGTAATGAATCATCGGAGTGAGGAGGAAAGGCTGACCGAAACCCAAAAGAACGAGCGTGTAAAAAAGCAGCTTCAGGTAATCGCCCATAATTTGCTGATTTTCAGAACATCGCAAAAAGTTCAGCACTTGTCATTTGGCTGCATGTTATGTGGCATCTGTAAACTGGGTATTTGTTCCAACTTTTATGGTTCAAAAGGATTTTATTCAAACCGCATCATCACACGGTTTACAATATATCCATAAAATTGGGGAAAAAAGGTAGCAATAGCGCAAAACTATATCTGTTTTAATTCATACTAACTGTTAGTAAGGCATTAAAAACACCACATCCTGCATTATCGTGTGCCTTTATTGCCTTAAAGGAGTTGTTCCACAAAACGTTGCTCTTGCCCCACAGGATGGGGGATAGTTATCTGTTTGGTGGGAGTCCAACAACTGGGACACCCACTGATCACGAGAATGGAGGTCCTAATGGATATTTGTGTGATGCGTTTTTAACATTAGAAAGTCCTATTGACATTTGCATTAAAAAAAAAGTAGCAATATCGCAAGTGTGCAGGCACCCTAAGTGAATAATTTAAGTAGTAGTCTATCCAGTTGGCTATCGCTGGCTGTCCCGTTAAAATTAACCTGTCCAACCCCCATTTTGTGATCGTGAGCATCCCAGCGGTCAGACCCCCACTGATCAGATAGTAATTCACTATACTGTGGATAGGGAGTAATTTAATTTTGAGGGTCAGCCTTTTTAATTGATATGGTTGAAAGTTTTAGTTATTCTTCGTGGTTTGCAAGTTTGTTTTTTATTCGCCAAGTGGTTTTGTAGGTAAAACTGCTGTTTTATTGAATAGAACCCTAATGACCACGTGATAATGAAAGTAAACCGGAAGAAAATAGCAGTTGTACCTGTAAAATCATGTAGCTATCAGTTTGCAATCTGCACTGACATGCTGTACAGCAGGGTTTTCGGCTGCTCTGTGGTGCCTCGCCCTTAAAGAGAAACTGTCACATCAGAACAGCATCATAAATGAAGTTATGGCGTCACTCCTGTAGGTGATGGGGAGTCGGAGGATGTCATTTTTATACTCTGCTGGTTCCAGCAGTGTTTGCCGGTGAAGATCACGCTTGGCATGAAGATGTAACTCTTCTGAACTATGTGCGTGCGTTCTCCCATACAAGTCTATACTTCCTTTATGGTTCTGATTCCTTGAAGCTGCTTCTAGAATACGGACGAGTGTCCTGGACTGACCTCGGATCTCCTGACCTGAACTTCTATGATGTTTGGATCAGGAGGCCCGTGTCGGGCTGGGACACTCCTTCATATTACAAGTGCAAGAATGCAGCCCGAATACACTTGTGTCTGACCAGCTCTATACGAAGACATGCCAAACCTTTCCTCTAGTAATCCTAAGCAATGACTTTGCTGTGTTTTGTTCACTTTGGAACCACAGCAGCCAGGAGCCACTGGAACACATCCCTTTAACTTGGACATGTAACAGATGCCCAAAGAAAATAACAGACAGTAGGTGCTCCTGTATCAGCTCCTCTTTGCAAATATCCCGATTAGCTCTAGTTTTACTAAAATACATTTGTCATAAGAGACAGATGGGAGAAAGCTGTATAACTACAGAATCAGACTTCACACTGGTCGTTTGTAGTCTGTAACCATGGCAACGCATAGGTCTGCATAGGGGGCTGTAGCCAAATTATGAGGGGACATTTTTAATCTATTTGCTTAGTTGCTTATTTTTCCATTTAGATGCATTGCAACCAAAAAGTAGAAAATAAACTGGTTGGGGTTGTCCCCTTACATTTTAAGGCATCCGAAAACAAACCACTTTTTATTTTATTCCCAGGCTCTAAGTTCCGAGCTGGCACAAGCAAGAGACGAAACCAAGAAAACACAAAACGACGTTCTTCATGCCGAAAACGTGAAAGCGGGCCGTGATAAGTACAAGACACTTCGCCAGATACGACAAGGAAACACGAAACAACGCATCGATGAGTTTGAAGCAATGTGAAGAGGCCTTGCTGCTAACACCGTTCTACACTATGCTGAACCACCAACATAGAAAGTATCGATGACGGAGCGTGTCCCACCCCTTGCCAAAGCACCTGTACCAGTCTGACTGTGGAGGATAGAATTAAGCAAGACGATTACAAATGGGTTTTTATCTGCAGTGCTGAACACGTCGTGTCCGATTTCAGTCTGTAACACCACCATATCAATGTTGCTTATTCATATTGTCATAATTAGTTTCCTAGAAGCTAGTCGTTAGCTGCTAATAAAGCTTTCAGTTTTGAAAGGGCATCTCAAGTTTGAGTGTAGAACTGACAGAAGAGTTTAGCGAGTGGGTAGGATTTTTTTTTTCTTGTTTGATAATATGTATTATTTTTTTTTTGTCCCGTCATGATAATTTTTGTCCTCTTTGTTTTCTGCATACAACTAGTAAGGTCCGTGTCCTGACGATTGGATTAGCACAATAACAAGATATTCTATATATTTTTGTTTCTTTTATACTAAGAGGTTAGTGTTAGGGAGTGGGCTTTATACTACTACCTCACATACACAGGATGACTGGTCCTCAGAACACCAACATGTTTTCTTCACTACGATTTACACTAGTTTTGAGTTGTTTTGTACTTCTTTGTTTTCCCTTAACTTTTCTTTTATTGCTTCTCACCGATAATCTTGTCTATTAGTTTGTACATTAGTAACGAGCATATTATTTCCTGGGAAACTGATAACCATATAAATACTAATGTTCTAGGCTTCACATGCACTATATACAATCCGTTATTCGTGTAATTCGCCTTTTCTGTTACGTCCTTCTTTCCGGTCCTGAATGGGAATTGTATGTAAGGACTGAGCAGCCTCTAATCTGCTTCTCCCATCATGTTGTACTAGTTGCAGGCTGCTTAGTCCCTGATTCGATATGTGAATTTTTTTGTTTTTTTTTCCTGTTTGGTAAATGTGAAATTAGTAGTGAGAAAAGCTTCTCATGAAATGCTTTATAAACGTCTGCCATCGTATTATGTTGTCTGATTAACTAAATCTTATGGCAATATCTTCACTTCCACATAAGCAGCCTTCCAATATAATGTACGGCACTTCATGCCAGCTGCTTTGTATAGTTAACTATTGGCAGTATAGCCCTCACCGACAACACCGGGTACCTAGGGGTATTCAGAATAGGAAAGCGCGTTGTCACATGTCTTCTACTGACACATCCCTCGAAGACGTATGTCTCTTCTAAGATGTTCATTCTTGGCACAGTTGCACCATTTACGCCAACCACATAGAGCTGGGCAACACAAAGGCGGCCATGTTTGTCGGAAGAGTTGCAGGGCTTCTTGTATGAAAACTTTAAATCTCCTGCCAAACCCCTGGTCCCCTAAAATATCCGGCCAGGGACAGGTCCGTTTTGGATGTCAGCTGGTCTGAAGGCAGAACGTAGCCAAAGTATCCACCAGCCTGCAGCATAATGGGCGAGTGCAAAATGAGGCTGCTGTCATTACATTTCATATATATGTATGTGCGTAGATGTAGCACAGGCCTTAAGACATTGCTGTATCGGAGTTGGCATTTGTTTGCAGTGCACAGAGAATTTAGTGTTTCCGGGCATGCACATGTGGTCCTTCCTATACTCACTTTATATTACCTATTTCTGGATGGACGGCCATGTGGCAGGGTTTAACTTTAGGAGTTCACTATCAGTGTTGGGTTTTCCGGTCGCTCACTGGTGTGTGTTTAGTTAATGATGAGCAAACGTCCAGCTTTGTAGTGCAAGGTATAGGATGCTGGAATAACTGACGAGTTTAATAATGCACAAGTGAATGGCCCCCTGGGTATAGGTGGCCAGAATCGAATTTAAAAAAGGGAATTTATCTGGCACTTATGTTTTTTTTTGTTTTTGCTTCTGGATGTATCCTTATAACCTCTGGACCTAATGCGCTGGCCAGACAGCAAGCATTATATTGCAGCACGGTTTGGAAGGAGATGGGTTACATACAGAGCATAGGTAAAGCTCCTGTAAATGGCACAAGGGCATTAACGTGGCTTTAAGGGTTTCATTATCTTGGAGATTTGGTCTCTATCGGACAGACACTCTGCCCACCAGGTATTGATCCAGCCTTGTAGCCGTTTATGATTAAGGATGCATCATCTCATTACAGTACATTTAGGATTCTTTTTCCTTTTACAGATATTTTTTGTTGTACATTAAAGCTGCAGTCGCAACTACTTTTCAACCAGGTTGTTTAACAATAAAGTTATAATGGACATTTATTTTGTCTTTTGTGCCTATATTTATTGTATTCTACTAGTTTCAATTTAAAGCGGTTGTAAAGCCTAGAAAACCCGTTTTTCCTATAATGTATTAGGGATTTCTGAGTTAACAGGGTATTCCCAAGATCAAATTGTGTTCTATCTCTGAAATCATTACATTTTGCAATTACACCTATTTTTTGAGCATGCAGCAGTCCTGACTTCTGACCCCCTAAACATCCCATCGCCACTCTGTTTTGCTTTGGTTTCTTTTGGACACGTCCTCCAGTAGTTCTTCACTGTGGCCGAGTATGCATAGTTCATCCGGCCTTCATGTCTGTATAGTCGCTCTGTCAGCCTTTAGTAGACAGGGTGAGCACATGTAAAGCAGGCTGTGTCTCTGCTGTCTCTCCTTTGCATTCAGTAAGCTCGGCTCCCCCTCCTTGCAAAGCTGCAACCCCCTCTCCTCAAGGTGTGTAAATAATGCAAGGGGAGCAGAAAGACATTGCACATGTAGAGTGATATTACTGGTCAATGCATAGAGTTGGGATGTGTCGGCAACCAAGTGGTGATGTAGGTGTTTCTGGGAATTATAGTCTCCCAGATAAAAAATGCCAGCCATGTGACTGAGTAGAAGGACTGCCTTGTTAGTTGGGTTGGTGAAGGTTTTTTCATGGAGCAGAGTGTAAATCTGTAGGAGGGAGGCACACAGTGAGCTTATTTTGGCATGTGGCATTCTATTTAAAGCGACCCTCTGATCACCGACAAGCAAAATTTGCTGAGCCGCCTCTGACTGTGCATTAGTATATATCGTTAGTGTAAGATTTTATCTGCTGGGTTTAACCACTGCTGCCCAAATGAGTAATGCTAACCAGCATGTAGTGTCTTGATGCATGCTATGCACAGTGTGCATTAGGTAATCGGGAAGGGTCTCACCATTTTTGTTTGTCCAGGCACGGAGGGTCCCTTAAATGATGCTTGGAAAGTATTGGGCTTTTGTTAAAAAGTTGGATTGTGGGATAACCCTTTTTTTTTTTTTTTTTTTTTTAGAGAAACTGGAGGGTTCCCTGTTCAGATCCTCCTCTCTTAAAGTGGAGCGCAGATACAAAGTGTCTCCTGGCCTGCATTACACAGACAAACCATTGATTTGAGTGGGCACCTTGTAATGTTTTATTTCCCAACTTATTCCGCAGCGCTTTCAAGTAATTTTTTATTTAAAATTCAATACTGCCCACAAATATTGCCGATTGCTGGTGTGCCAGAAGGAGGACACTTTGTGATTTAACTGATTGTCTAGTCACCCATCGAACAAGTAGGGATTATCCAAAGTGCGGAAGCCCTTTCACAGAATAGCATGTTGATGAAACAGTATATTTAAAAGGATTGTACCACAAATTCCTTTTTTATGATTGGTCATAAAGTGTTCTAGAAGGTCCATTTGTTAGAGGTTTTTAATGCAAAAAGCTAGTCCCAGTTTGAACGGTGTATGCTGTAACTAGACTTAAGGCCCAGTTACACGCAAAACAATCTTTCAAACGAATGAAAGATTGACAGTTTAAGCCATCATTTTACATAAAGTACTAATGGGCACTAATGCCCATTAGCACTTTATTAGCTTCATTTGCGTGTGAATGAGCCTCCAGCATGTGGTCTGGACTTTGCACTCAGCTGCATTGTCTTCGCATGGGATGTTAGCTGAATACAATGTAATCAGCTGCTCCCGTGGAGAACACAGCGTGCAGTACCTGCTATCTCTCGACGACTGAACAATGGATTTTATGCTCACCCAAAAATCATTGTTCAGCTGAACAGTGAAAGATGGAAGCATTTACATGCCAAGATTATCTCCCAAAAGCCATTGTTTGAACAAATTTTGAGCGATAATCGTTATGTGTAAATGGGGCTTTATACTATTATGCTTCTTTCAAATGACTAAATTAAATAGAAATTCTTTCTCAAAAAATTCCATTTTTACAGTACAGAATGATTGCTCCTAGTTGTTGTTCTCAATTCATAGTTTCAAGTCGAAATGACTAGACCTATTTATATGTTAATTTATACAGGCAATAAATCTCCTCGTGCTGAAAATAAGCACATGGTTTTCATTTCACTGTAGTTTTGCACATATCCATGCACATAGGCAGATTGCTGCTCCTTACAATATCAGTTGTATGAAGCTCTAATACTGGAGTCGCACTACTCTACTTGCCTGTATGCCTCCGAATCCATATGAATCTCACAAAGTAATAGCGGCATGTTTCATTGGATGTTGCATAAGAATTTTTCTTCCCAAAGAAGGTCTCTTTGCTAGGAAAAGGAAGAAGGCTGTCATCACCTGTTGTCGATGGGCTCTGCGTTTTCTAGTAGCACCAAGGAGAAAATCCAGCTGAGCCAATGGTAGAACAAAAAAATTTAAAACGTACCTTTTATCACAACAAAAATATTAAATATAGAACATTAGGACATTGTCCACAATATATATAAACAGTTAGTTTCTCGTCTGTATCATTGGGGTACGCAGCTTTCACCTTTGGGTATAGTTACTGCCACTAGGAGGCGAAACGAAGCTCAAAAAGTGTTAACTCCTCCCACTAACTATATCCCACCTGCAGGCATCCAACTAATTCAGTTTTAGCTTAGTGTCCGTAGGAGGTGGACGGTCTCGCTCGTAAGGGCTACTTCTTCCGGATGGACCAGGGCTAACAGGGAGGCAGGACTCTCCCTATTAACTCAACCGAGGAGAGCGAACAGAATTGAATCAACCTTCTGTTGTCTGCCTGGTCCCCTCAGAAGAAAAGGAGGAACATCCAGGTATACCTGCATGTGACGCGCAAGCCATAGATTTCCCCCCCCCCCTCCCCCCTCCCCCTTTCTTCCAGGCGGTCCGCGTCCCCTTCCTGTGTTAGGGCAGGCGATGGTGGGTGGAGAGCTCTGCTGGAGTTGCGGAGCTATTCTACCTCAGCGGAAGGTATGTATCCACCGTAGTCTCGCCCCCCTCCCCATCAGCGCAGTGACGGAGCCCCTCATTCTTTTTGCAAGGTACAATGCATTATGGTTTTTTTTGCTGATCGCGCAGCATGTGTTGAGGCGCACGGCCCCCTTCTCTGTGGTGCGGTCTTTTACCTCTCTTGTGGTGGGGCGGGTTCTTTGCAGCCGCACATTTCTCCTTTTAACCTCTGTGTTGGCGCAGTCCCTCTGCTGCTGGTGGAATGTGGTTCCACTATGCTGGTGGAGTGCAGCTGGTTACTATGGGCGGGCCGGGCTCTGATGGTGGCGCGTGCATCTTACTCCGGGGCAGCGCGAAATGTTCTCCAGGAGACAGGGAAGTACAGTGGATAGGGAGGGGCCTGCTGCATTTTTTTCTGTAGGGCACTTGGCCGCTTCGTTGCCTTATATTATGGCCTGCATTGCTAGTCGCTGTGCGGTAACGACGTATTGCATAGCTACTAGTTAGCCCTGCGAGCATTAGGCGCAGTGCGGCGTTATTGCTGTTCCTGGCCGCCATGGCTAGCCGCTGGCGGCGTTATTTATGGCCGCTGTGCGGAGTTATTGCTAACTGCTGTGTGGTGGTATTGCTAGCTGGGGGCATTATTGCCAGTTATTGCTGGCGAGTATGCGGCAGTATGGCTAGCCGCTGTGCAGCATCATTGCTAGCCACTGGGTGGCATTATGCTTAGCCGCTGTTCTGCATTATTGCTAGATTACTGCTAGCCGCTGGGCGGCATTATGCTTGGCCGCTGTGAGGGTTATCGCTGGGCGGTGCTACTAGTGAGCTGCTGTATGGTATGATAGCCGGATGCGGCCTTATTGCCAGTTATTGCTGGCCGCTATGCGGCATTATGGCTAGCTGCGGTGCAGCATTGTCACTAGCCGCTGGGCGGCAGTATTGCTAGATTATTGCTAGCAATAATGCTGGGCGGCATTATGGTTGGCTGCTGTGAGTTATTGCTAGTTGCTGGGCGGCATGATGATAGCTGCGATACAGCATTATTGCTTAGCCGCAGTGCAGCAGTAGCCGCTGGGCGGCATTATTGCTAGCCGTAGTGAGGCACTGTTGGGCAGCTGCGGTGCCCACACTGCCTGGTATATGTAGCCAGGCAGCATGTGGTTACTGCGCCGCTTTTTTTTAAATGTACATTGCCACCGCACAGCGTTATTTTAGTCACTTAATAGCGGTGGGCAAGGTGTTGCCGCTGGCTGGACCGATGGTCCAATCCAGCCACGGCACTGGGGCAACAGGTTCTTTTGCGCGCAGAGGCTCCTGTGGGACAGGGGCTGTAACTGAAGGTGCTCCCCACTTCCCCAATGGGAATCATCCTCAGTGTGGTTCCTGGCGCGGGTTGAAGCCTTGCCTAGCAACTAGCCTCCCTGTTACCCCTCCGGCAGTCCCCTGATGGAGATCCACATACTAAGTGCAGCATTACTCCAAGCCTGCTAACTTCTGTAGTACCTTCCATGGAGATGGAGTACTTGCACAAGCATCCTATGGAATCATGGCTCCTCATACCTGCTCCGGACTGGGTTGAAGCTTGCCTGTCTGTAGCTCCCCTGTTGACCCTCCTACAGTTTCCTGCAGTCAGCCTACCACAGTGTCCGCATCCAGGATGACAGGCAGACGAGAGCGGCCAGAGCCAAGTACCAAATGCTCTCTCTCTACGATACGAGTTGTGCATCCAGCTACGAATATCTCGTCTTACGAACATCAGTGGTCAGATTAATGGTCAGCGTTACTCCGGGCTTGCTGACTCCTGTAGTACCTTCCGTAGAGAATGAGTACTCGCACAGGGAGCCTCTGGACTCATCACCCCTCATGTCTGCTCTGGACCAGGTTGAGCTTTGCCTGTTGGTAGCTCCACTGTTGCCCCCTTCTGCAGTTCCCTGCAGCCAGACATACTGCAGTGTCTGAGTCCAGGATGGCACATGGACGGGGCTGGCCAGAGCCACATACCAAGTGTGTTCTCTCTGCAGTATGAGATTACATCCAGCAGAGAAGATCTCCTCTTATGAACAATAATGTTCTAAGTGTCTCCATGGCTCAGGCAGAAAGACCTGTGGTACCTTCCATGGAAAGAGTACTGTGCACAACGTTTGCCAGATTCATCACTCTTCATGACTACTTCGGTCCAGGTTGAGCCTTGCCACCAAAGGTTGCCCACTTGCAGTCTTTGCAGACAGTCTTCTTACACTGTCCATGTCCAGGAGTATAGGTGGGAGACATGTGCCATGTGCACTCTCGCTACCGTATGAGAGTTACATTGAACTGACTCGAGCTGGTTATCAGCAATGCTCCGACCTTGCTGACACCTGTGGTACATTCCAAATGGGAAGCGTACTGTGCACAGAAGGTCTGTGCTTGCGTCACTTCTCTTCTCCGCTCTGGAACGGGTAAGGCTTACTAACGGCTAGCTCCCGTATGGTGGCGCCGTGCAGTTTTCCTTGTAGGCAGTGGTAGCGCGATCTCAGATTACAGGATGAGCCGCAGGCTGGGGGCCGCCCAGAAATGCATACTATGTGCGCTCCCACCATAGTACGAGACTGACGTCCAGTCAGTCAAAGAATATCTCGTCTTTCAGACAGTCTGGCTCTGTCCAAGTACAGTGGTAGTCCGGGGATCTACCCTCCGGCAGGCATTTTGTGCTTTCTAGGAACACGGGACTGCTAACTTAGTTAGCCATGTCCATACGGACGTGAGTCACTTATGTCATCGGTGACAGAGTGAGGAGTCCTCTGTAGCAGAACCGTCTCCTACTTCGCACCTAGGGCATTTCTTCATGGATCCTTTATACACAGATGCTATGCATAGGGGTAGAGTCCAACCTGAAGCTTGTCCGACAACGGTCTCGTTACGCCGAAGAGTCAGAGGCCTGCATCTTCCAGGGCCTCATTTTGACGAGAGTCAATTCACACTATGGCTGACTTGCCTCCTAATGGGCTTGGCGTCAGGGGAGCATTGGCTGGGGTTTCTCAGCAATGATGCAGGTGCCATTTGCTTTTCAGGGTCCTCTCATTGGCACAGGCACTCTGAAAGTCACCGTGAAAGAGTTGTTTTTTTTTCAAAAAAAATGTCTGGGTCAGTGTTTGGTCTTCTAGGGCGCCATCTTGGAGGCAAGGTGTTTTATTCAGTCGGTTCCAGAAGCACGCTGTGATCCTCCGGCACATGTTCTTCCTGCATGATGGTGTGCAGGAGACTGTGAGACAGTATACACAGATACTGGTTCCAGTTCTTAGCATTCACCACCTCCTGGCCCCGGATGTTTTTTCCACGAAGACAGGTGAGAACTATGCCCATTCTTTTCTGGTGCATGGATTTGCGGTTGCGATGACCTTTTTAGGAGGAGCTGCCTTGGTGGACATCCAAGAGGGATGCCAGTTACAAGTCTAGACTTTGTCAAAAAGGGCCACAGATTTTCTACAAAGGTGGATGCCGTGGGCATGTCACTGGCTCAGAGGCTGATACTGATGGCATTTTTGAGCCATGTGTCTACAGCTCCTGTTCTCGCTGGTAGCGGTAATCCCAACGCATCGCCTGGGATGCTTCCTACTAACCCATTGCCGATGATACGGATGTCATGTCCTGCTCACCATGGCTGCTTGTCTCCCTTCCAAGCAGAAGATGCTAGCGGGCGGAATTTCTCTGTCATCAAGAGAAGCCATTATCGATCGGCTGCAGATTTCCTCTCTGCACGTGGTATCGTGATCACGCGTCAAGGGAGAATTCAATCCCAGATCTCTGCTGGTACTCCCAACAACACAAGTCCTGTCCTTGGGCTCCCAAGTAGGATCTTCGCAATGGCTCCGCTTCATGGCAGGATGGAGTTACCGTGCCAGGGATATCATGTTTTTCATGTTATGTTGTGACACCGATTTCTTGTTTCTGGTGGAAACTTCTTGTTCGGAGCTTTGCCCCTGTGGGTAGCATTGGCTGTTACTCGGGTCGCTTTATGCTATTACGGCCCTGAGCATGCTGAATGCCTAGGCATCCGTGAATGCTAGTTGTGGTTATAAAGCCGATTACACTTCATGTCACATGCGGCTTCTTATATTTTCCCACCTCCTTGGGTACTGCTCTGGGAACGTCTCAAGGTCTTGCTGTGTCCCCCAATGAGACAGACGAGAAAGCAAGATTTTGGTATAACTTACCGTAAAATCTCTTTCTTGTCCTGTTCATTGGGGGAGACAGCACCCACCCAGTCTGGTATTAGGACTGTAACATATACATCTCTTGGTTGGAGTGTGCTCAGTGCAGTCACACATGTCAATGAGTTACAGTTTTTGACCATTGTTGTTTATTAACTATTGCCGTATCCTACTGGCTACTCCTGCTTGCATACACACTGAATTAGCTGGATGCCTGCAGGTGGAATAGAGCTAGTGGGAGGAGTTAACACTTTTTGTGCTTAGTGTCGCCTCCTAATGGCAGTAGCTATACCCCAAGATCAAAGCTGTGTCCCCAATGAACAGGACGAGAAAGAGATTTTATGGTAAGTTATACCAAAATCTTGTTTTTGCTGGTGTGTTTCCGGTGCGAACAGCATCCTCACTTGACTTATTCTATGCAAGAATTCAGACAGAAAATCTGCCCCATGTAAATATGGCCTAAGACCTCTCTATAGGGGGAGGCGGATGAAGACTTACGGAAGCTTTACGGTGGCACTTTCCTTGGGGTTTTGCAGGCCCCAAAAAACCTGCTCTTGACAGATTTTAGCTATAAGTCGGGAAGGAAATATTAAACACACTGTGGGGTTTTGCTGTGTTTTTTTCCACTTGTGGTTTTTTGTCAATTGTGTTAGTTTTTCGTCTGCAAATGCAGCAGATTACAGGTTTGGCCTTTTTTACAGGCATTTTTTTTTCATTTGCTACTCCATAGTGTAAGAAATGTGCATGTAATAAATGTTTTTTACCAGCTTTTTCTTGTTTTCAGTGTGTGAGAAGGGAGCCCAAGGCCATGTTAAGACGAACGTGTTTTAACTCCATATTTGGTCTGTGTTTTGCGGACCGTAGTATGGAGCTAATGTAGCTTTATGTATTCACTCACATGGCTGTATTTTTCAAAATGTAACATGACTTATTTTTGTCCATTTGTTTTTGGCCTCTGTATTGCTAATTTTCTCCATTTTGCAAATACTGATCAGTATTTACCCAGTGGCAAATAAAAACAATACAGAGGCAAAAACCTATTGAACGATGCTGAAGACAAAGGATTGTAATGTCATTTTTAACACATCTGTTAACGATGTGTTAAAATACACTTCTCTGAAACTAGCCCAATAGTTGATTGTGTATAGTGCCCGACTATTGTGAGTGCTCACGCAGCTGTTGTGGAAAAACTGCAAAATGGAAAGAAAAGCAACCAAAAGTATTTAAAATATCATGTAAAAACACAGCTTTCAGAACGTTGCCGGGACGCCGGTCAGCACTCCCTCGCAAAGCAGCGCTGCAGACTGCAGGGCGACTGCTCTCCCCTTCTTTCACGGCCTCGTCCGCTGACCACTAGCGCTTATAAGTCCCGAGCGCCGCCACTCACTTTCTCCATGACGCCCGGCGGTGGCTACAGGACCTGTGAGGGTCGAGGACGGTGAGAATGCAGGACAGCCAATCGATAACAGGGGGTGTCAACCCCCTGTCAAACTCCTTGTATCTTGGCTCCACCTGTACTTGTGGTGGCGTCAAGATACACTAATACCAAACTTATAGGGTCATTTCTAGACTATACTTTTCTACGATTGGTGTAGCTACTTTTTCTGTTTGCTAATGACATGGTGATAATTATTGTGCAACTTATTGAACACAAGACCAAGAAAATGAGCAATTAAGACATCATTATTGCAGTTCATATGTTTAGACATGCAGAAAATCAACAATTAGTTCTTGTTAGAGATGAGCGAATGTACTCGTCCGAGCTTGATATTCGTGCGAATATTACGGTGTTCGGGATGCTCGTTACTCGTAACGAGTACCACGCGGTGTTCCGGTTACTTTCAGTTTCCTCTCTGAGACGTTAGCGCGCTTTTCTGGCCAATTGAAAGACAGGGAAGGCATTACAACTTCCCCCTGTGACGTTCAAGCCCTATACCACCCCCCTGCTGTGAGTGGCTGGGGCGATCAGATGTCACCCGAGTATAAAAGTCGGCCCCTCCCGCGGCTCGGCTCAGATGCCGTGTGAGTTAGTGAGGGAAAGTGCTGTTCTATTGGAGTTGCTGTAGGGAGAGTGTTTGTAGTGAGTGTAGGCTTCCAGAACCCCAACGGTCCTTCTTAGGGCCACATCTACGTGTGTGCAGGCTGCTGTTAGCAGTGGAAAATTTTTTTTTTTCCCCTCAAAATCGGCAGTGCAGAGCATTGCACCCGGTATTAGGGACAGAAGTGGTGCTTAGGCAGGGAGAGTGTTAGGAGTGAGTGTAGCCTTCAAGAACCTCAACGGTCCTTTCTAGGGCCAAATTTAACAGTGTGCAGTACTGTGCTGGCTGCTGTTAGCAGTGTTGCATTTTTTTTTTTTTCAAAAAATCGTCTGTGCAGAGCATTGCACCCTCCATTGATACTACAGGGACAGAATTGTGTAGGCAGGGCCACAACACAGTTATTGTTCATTGAATATCCGCAGTGGGGCCCTCCCTTTGCAAAAAAGCGAATTAATTATATTTGGCCTGCCTGTGTCAGTCCTAAGGTCTCCGTGTACGTGTGTGCTGCATGGAGAACGTACAAAAATCAAACGCAACCAGCTACGGTTTACTGCAGGCTTGCGCCATTGTCTTTCCTGACTGGCAAATACCTGCTCTGCCAGAGTTAATAACTCTGCTACACTAAAGTTGTGTGACACTTTTTCAGGGCCACACCACAGTTATTAAACGTATTGTTCATTGAATATCCGCAGTGGGGCCCTCCCTTTGCAAAAAAGCGAATTAATTATATTTGGCCTGCCTGTGTCAGTCCTAAGGTCTCCGTGTACGTGTGTGCTGCGTGGAGAACGTACAAAAATCAAACGCAACCAGCTACGGTTTACTGCAGGCTTGCGCCATTGTCTTTCCTGACTGGCAAATACCTGCTCTGCCAGAGTTAATAACTCTGCTACACTAAAGTTGTGTGACACTTTTTCAGGGCCGCTACTCGGTTCCCAGTCGCCACTACTTTTCCCGATGTGCCGTCCCAGCCCTGCACGACCACGTCTCCCGCAACATTGTACGCGCCCTCACCAACGCGGTTACTGCCAAGGTCAACTTAACAACGGACACGTGGACAAGCACAGGCGGGCAGTGCCACTATATCTCCCTGACGGCACATTGGGTGAATTTAGTGGAGGCTGGGACAGAGTCAGAGCCTGGGACCGCTCACGTCCTACCCACCCCCAGAATTGCGGGCCACAGCTCGGTGGTGGTATCTGCGGCGGTGTATGCTTCCTCCACTAAAGCACCTTCCTCCTCCTCCTCCTCCAACGCAACCTCTGTCTCGCAATCAAGATGTGTCAGCAGCACGTCGCCAGCAGTCGGTGTCACGCGGCGTGGCAGCACAGCGGTGGGCAAGCGTCAGCAGGCCGTGCTGAAACTACTCAGCTTAGGAGAGAAGAGGCACACGGCCCACGAACTGCTGCAGGGTCTGACAGAGCAGACCGACCGCTGGCTTGCGCCGCTGAGCCTCCAACCGGGCATGGTCGTGTGTGACAACGGCCGTAAGCTGGTGGCGGCTCTGCAGCTCGGCAGCCTCACGCACGTGCCATGCCTGGCCCATGTCTTTAATTTGGTGGTTCAGCGCTTTCTGAAAAGCTACCCCCACTTGTCATACCTGCTCGGAAAGGTGCGCCAGCTCTGCGCACATTTCCGCAAATCCCACACGCACGCTGCCACCCTGCGGACACTGCAACATAGGTTTAATCTGCCAGTGCAACGACTGCTGTGCGACGTGCCCACACAGTGGAACTCTACGCTCCACATGTTGGCCAGACTCTATGAGCAGCGTAGAGCTATAGTGGAATACCAACTCCAACTTGCGCGGCGCAGTGGGAGTCAGCCTCCTCAATTATTTACAGAAGAGTGGCCCTGGTTGGCAGCCATCTGCCAGGTCCTTGGAACATTTGAGGAGTCTACCCAGGTGGTGAGCGGCGATGCTGCAATCATTAGCGTCACCATTCCTCTGCTATGCATCTTGAGAAGTTCCCTGCAAAGCATAAAGGCAGACGCTTTGCGCTCGGAAACAGAGCCGGGGGAAGACAGTATGTCGCTGGATAGTCAGAGCACCCGCCTGTCTATATCTCAGCGCGTTGAGGAGGAGGAGGAGGAGCATGAAGAGGATGAGGAGGAGGGGGAAGAGACAGCTTGGCCCACTGCTGAGGATACAGATGCTGCTGGGCTGTCATCCTTTCAGCGTGTATGGCCTGAGGAGGAGGAAGAGGAGGAGGAGGAGGAGGATCCTGAAAGTGATCTTCCTAGTGAAGACAGCCATGTGTTGCGTACAGGTACCCTGGCACACATGGCTGACTTCATGTTAGGATGCCTTTCGCGTGACCCTCGCGTTGCACGCATTCTGGCCACTACGGATTACTGGGTGTACACACTGCTCGATCCACGGTATAAGGAGAGCCTTTGCACTCTCATTCCCGAAGAGGAAAGGGGTTCGAGAATGATGCTATACCACAGGGCGCTGGTGGACAAACTGATGGTAAACTTCCCATCCGACAGCGCTAGTGGCAGAAGGCGCAGTTCCGAGGGCCAGGTAGCAGGGGAGGCGCAGAGATCAGGCAGCATGTACAGCGCAGGCAGGGGAACATTATCCAAGGCCTTTGCCAGCATTATGGCTCCCCAGCAAGACTGTGTCACCGCTCCCCAGTCAAGGCTGAGTCGGCGGGAGCACTGTAAAAGGATGGTGAGGGAGTACGTAGCCGATCGCACGACCGTCCTCCGTGACGCCTCTGCCCCCTACAACTACTGGGTGTCGAAGCTGGACACGTGGCCTGAACTCGCGCTGTATGCCCTGGAGGTGCTTGCTTGTCCTGCGGCTAGCGTCTTGTCAGAGAGTGTGTTTAGTGTGGCTGGGGGAATCATCACAGATAAGCGTACCCGCCTGCCAACCGACAGTGCCGACAGGCTTACACTCATCAAGATGAACAAAGCCTGGATTTCCCCAGACTTCTCTTCTCCACCAGCGGACAGCAGCGATACGTAAGCAATACGTAGGCTGCACCCGCGTATGGAAGCTACGTTCTCTCTCACCATCCAAAACGGGGACATTTCTGCTTCATCAATCTGTGTCTAATATTCCTCCTCCTCCTCCTGCTCCTCCTCCTGAAACCTCACGTAATCACGCTGAACGGGCAATTTTTCTTAGGGCCACAAGGCTCACTCATATAATTTTTCTAAACAATTTTTATATGTTTCAATGCTCTTAAAAGCGTTAAAACTTTAACTTGAACCAATTTTTCGTTAAACTGGGCTGCCTCCAGGCCTAGTTACCACTTAAGCCACATTAACCAAAGCGATTAATGGGTTTCACCTGCCCTCTTGGTTGGCCATGGCCAATTTTTTTGATGTACATTAGTACTGTTGATACAGCAATTTTTGTGGGCCCTCGCCTACAGTGTAATCCAATTAATTTTTAGCCCACCTGCATTACAGCTGATGTTACATCCGCTGTGTTGGGCAATGCAATGGGATATTTTTGTGTATCGCCGGTGGGTTCCAGGGAGCCACCCATGCTGTAGGTGCACACGGAGTTTAACCTACATCTGTCCACTTGTAAAGAACCCCAGTCTGACTGGGGCATGCAGTGTGGGCCGAAGCCCACCTGTATTAAGCACGACATTACTACCTCAGCTGTGTTGGGCAATGCAATGGGATATTTCTATGTACCGCCGGTGGCTTCCTGGCACCCACCCATGCTGTGGGTCCACAGGGAATTATAAATGCATTTTTCCACTTGTAAAGAACCCCAGTCTGACTGGGGCATGCAGTGTGGGCCGAAGCCCACCTGCATTAAACATGACATTACTACCTCAGCTGTGATGGGTACTGCAATGGGATATTTTTATGTACCGCCGGTGGGTTCCAGGGAGCCACCCATGCTGTCGGTCCACAGGGACTTCACAATAGGGAGTTGTACCTGCCTGTGTCTATGAATTAAAAACCGCGGTCTGACTGGGGCATGCAGACACCTTGACAGAATGAATAGTGTGTGGCACATAGGTTCCCCATTGCTATGCCCACGTGTGCAGCTCCTGATGGCGGTGGCACAGGATTATATTTCTCATTGCTTCTGTACAGCATTGTGGGCTATCGCCCCGCCCCTTTTAATGAGGGTCGCTGCCTAGCCGTGCCAACCCTCTGCAGTGTGTGCCTGCGGTTCCTCCTCATGGCAGACGCACTTCTAAATAGACATGAGTGTGGCGTGGCATGAGGGCAGCTGAAGGCTGCGCAGGGACACTTTGGTGTGCGCTGTGGGGGGGAGGGGGGGCGGTTGGGCAGCATGTAAGCCAGGAGAAGTGGCAGTGGAGTGTCATGCAGGCAGTGATTGTGCTTTGTTGGAGGTAGTGTGGTGCTTAGCTAAGGTATGCATTGCTAATGAGGGCTTTTCAGAAGTAAAAGTTTTTGGGAGGGGGGGGCCGCTATTGTGGCTTAATAGTGGGACCTGTGAACTTGAGATGCAGCCCAACATGTAGCCCCTCACCTGCCCTGTCCATTGCTGTGTCGTTCCCATCACTTTCTTGAATTGCCCAGATTTTCACACCTGAAAACCTTAGCGAGCATCGGCGAAATACAAAAATGCTCGGGTCGCCCATTGACTTCAATGGGGTTCGTTACTCGAAACGAACCCTCGAGCATCGCGGTAATTTCGTCCCGAGTAACGAGCACCCGAGCATTTTGGTGCTCGCTCATCTCTAGTTCTTGTCCTACATGACAAGATGTGATTATCTTATTCACATCTGATTGGTTGCTATGGTCTTTTTAGGACTAACCACTTGGTGCCCTGAAAGTGCCAGCAGTCAGGCCTACAAAGAGCCTGTACAAGCAGAAGGAAGTAAGCGTTAAGAAAAACATATATATATTATATATGTATGAGGATAGTCAGTGGGAGCCATTGTTGTGGACCCTGCTAACTTTATTCCATGACAGGTCCTCTTTCAAAGGAATCTGTCACTATCACTTTGTTGCCCTTTGTGACTGCAGCATAAGATAGTCATGCTGATTACTGTGATATGTCTACTGTATGTATATGTAGTAGTTTGGGAGAACCATGCTTTTTTTTTTTTAGTATCCGCAACACATAGAGGACAACAGGAAGTGGTTCTCAATATTAATGAGTTTTCATTAGCTCCATCCACCCTTGTGCATACGGTAGTAAAAGACAGCTGTCAAGTGTTAAGAAAGTGGGGTGAATGTGGCTAGCAAGCAGCTCACGAGTACTGAGCACTACTTCCTGTAGTCCTCTTTAATAGTGACAGCCACACATAGACATAGGTTCTCGAAAACTACTGCACGTATTTAAAGCAGTCCTAACACTACAATCAGCGCTCCTCTCATTATCTTATGTTGTACATGGAGAGGGCAGCATAAAGGGGTTGTTTTTTTTTCTTTTTTTCTATTGAGAACTGGTCATCAATAGATGATTGGCATAGATCCACTGATCATCTGCTAACTGGTGCTGCTGTCACAGGAAGCAGATTGCACTGGCCATAGCACAACAGCCCAGGTTGGTATTGCAGATGCAGCTACTATTCAATGCTGCTTTCTGCGTTGTCCGTAGTGACAGTGGTGCCAAGAAGCGGTTGATTGACAGGAATCCTGAGCGGCAGACCACCACTGATTATCTATTCCAGTGTTCCCCAACTCCAGTCCTCAGGGACCACCAACAGGTCATGTTTTCAGGATTTCCTCAGTATTGCACATGTGATGTAATTAGTGTCAGTGCCTCAGACATTACCACAGGTGAATCCTGAAAACATGACCTGTTGGTGGTCCCTGAGAACTGGAGTTGGGGACCTCCCATCTATTCAGGAGAGGTCCTCAACATAAAAAGTTCCAAACAACTTCTTTAAGTCACGTATGTTTGCTCTTGCAAAATAAAGCAGAACATTGCAGTGCACCTTTTTACAATATCTAGTGCTCTCTGTAGCCTCTTCCCACTGGGAGTGACTAATTGGCAAACATAACCATAATTTGCATATAGTAAACAATTTGTAGTGTATTCATGTATGATTTTCCCTTCAGCAGGCGACTTTCCCCCAGGTCCCCTACAGGCACAAGCCTGCTATGCCTATCTGTAAAACCGGACTTTTTTTTGCTCCTGATGTCACGTTCTGATCCATGGCCACTGTGGAAATACATGAGGAGCACAATAATACCAAATGAATTTTACAGATGGTGAATTTTAAAAGATTTAATCATTTGTTCATCCAATCAATAACAGTGGCATCTGCATATAGAGTTGATGAAGGTACAGTACTATGCAGTGTAATAGACAGAATTGAAAAAAAATATATTTATAAAAAAGGTTCATTCAAAAATACTTTATAAAATGTTGACACTTGGGTATCTGTAAAATGGCACGTAGATTATGACTTTATTAAAACTGGTTTCGGTGGTCAACCTATGTACAGTTAGATATTAGTCACTTGACTGTTATAAGATTCAAGTTATTGATAAGGAAATTGGAAAAATGTAGTAAAACTAGGTCTGGAGGGTGAATGTCTTAGAAGGATATTGGGATATCTTTCGACGTCCTAACTCAGACCCCATCGTACCACACAATGGTTAATACTGAGGTGACAGCAATGATGCTTGTGCTATTTAACTCCAGTCCTACACTTTGAAACTGCCACCACATGAGGGTTAACCCTGTGGGAAACCCTACATGGTTTACTCAAGGTACAATCAAATGTGTATAGCCAACTTAGTAATACGTAAAGTCAGTTAATGAAAACATAGTATGCCAGTCAAGTTATCCCATGTTGGGCACTAATGGGCAAAAAGAAAAGTTGAGGTCCATCTTGGCTATCATATTCCCAAATTTCCGATCACCGATTTCCTGTTGCGGTTTACACCACTAAACTGGGAATCTACTACATGGCTTTTGTGATAAAGGGCCAATGATATAATTGGTGAGAACTGTTCCAAAATTCTGATATATCTCTGTTGTATCTGACGAATGTAGGTGATATGATAAATTTTAAAAAAATTGCACAGGACAAATAAAGGGTGGTAGAGGTCCCAGGCAAAACATGGATATGGTCAACTCCTAATTTTAGGAGTAAAATGATTAGCAATACTGCCATAACTATAGCCTTGGAATAAACCAAAATAAACTGCAAGGAGGAAGCTTAGAGTAGACTGCAGGAGTTGGGGAATAGGTGGTATAGACTCCAAAATGGTAACGTCAACTGTCCTTTCTACCTATACAATCATAATAAGCACTGTCCGTAACAAGCTCCTAAATTCGGATGCACTTGCAACTTCTCTTGGACTATGAGAAAGCTGCCTTTCATTAATTTACCCCTAACAAGCAAGATCATAGTAAAAATAAGGATTTTTACAGTTTTCACAAACCATGACACCTTTGCTGGCTTAGACATAAATAACCCCTTAGCCTCTTGGTATATCAAAATATAACTAGAAGGTATAGTAAAATCTTCTACAAAATATCTTTCCTGTCAAACCATATATTTTATGTCCTATACTAGTAAAAGGTCTTTATTCGAAATGCAAAACTATCATTCTTGGCGTATGTGCTAAAAACTTTTTGAAATGTAAACCTTTTTTGTTCAATATTCTTCGATACGATTGTACATGTTTTCTAGCATTTTACTCTGGAATAGTTGATTTTAAATTAAAAATAGCCAAAATAAGTATATGCCATATTTATGCTTTTTTTTTCTCCAAATGAGTTTACATGGAAAATATACTCTATCATGGTGCCAACAATTTGGAAGGTAAGAACTTTTTTAGTTTTTTTTTGGTATGTCTCAGCTCTCGGGATCTGTGGAGGCCAAGTGATTGGAACTTCACCGATCACAACCTTTCCAGCATTCAGTATTTGTCTACAATTCTGATTCTCTTTTTTCCTTTGGTTCTACAAGTAGATATTTTCCTTTAATCAACCTTGGACTCATTATTGCTTCAATGAATGGACTATAGCTGGTGCTCTCATACAGTAGCATAGCTGGCCAAAATCTTTGCCAGTAAACGTCATTCTGGACATCTGGGAATACGCATGGAAGGGTTGGTCAATCTTAAATTTGTTGTCTGAGAGGCACTTAACTTCATATGCTTAACCCAAAGTTCCATTTACAGAAATTAAAAAAAGAAGGAAACCATGAAATCTATATGTTCCTTTCACGTTTCTCTGAGTGTACATAGTGATCTGGTGAATACTAGACATGGACGCTATGGATACCTTTTTGGGAAAGTTTTTTAAAATTTAAATACATGTATTTTGGGCTCACAATTGTTTTTGCAATATGGTTTCATTAAAAATTTAGCGCTGTTTGACTTTTGCAGTTCCTACATATCACAGTATATACAAACTGCAATCTAAGGGCCCCTTTACACTGAACAATAATCTATCAGATTCTCACTGGATCACGAGAATCAGAAAGATAATCGTTTAGTGTAAATGCCTGCATGATCTGAATGGCAAACGAGATAAGGGCTGAAAACTAAGATGTCAGTCCAGTCTTACTGATGGATCTCCTATTGAGACTGTAGTTTCTACATACAGTGACATGTAGAAACTGCAGAAGACAAACTGTGCAAAATATGTAATTGAACTCTATTGCAAAAATCATTGGCAGCCCAAAATATAGGCATTTGAGTGAAAAATAAATTGCTCCCCAAAGTCATCTCTAGTCTTCACCTACTTCAGGACAACCCACTTATATGCATCCATGCTTGTTGGGCTTTGTCTGCAGCTGCTGATTCTGTCCCCTACAGCCGCATTAACACCCAGATCCTGATCTTATCAGCTTCTGGCCCTAATGACAATATTGGAACCTATAGGTTCAGGTCCGAATCATGTGAGCACTAGGACAAACAATCATGGAGTTCACAGGAGAAACAGCAAAAAATATTACCAGGATTTATACGGTCAGAAAATCCTCTCTCTCTTCTTTTGTGTCAGAGTGAAGAGGAGCGAGACTAAAAGCAATTGTTCTGGTAGTGTTGTTACACAATGTACACATATTAGGTATTGCTATGTCCAAGAGAATTAGGGGATTCATTTGTAGGGTAAATGTTATTGATTGAACTAACTCCCTTAGAAAGCATTATGAAAATAATGAGAAAAGGAGTATTTTTTTCATTTCTGCCCATTTTATAGGACAAATTCCAAATGGAAAACAAATACCATATAACTAATAACTTCAACAAGGAAAAATGGCAGTAAAAAAATGTAGGCATTATCGAAAAAATGTGTGCAATTTTTGGGGGGTTTTTTGGTGCTAGAAATGCTGTGAAAATTCTGCTGGCTGAATCGCTGTGGAAATTCTGAGCGATAATCGTGTCATTTACAGCGCAAGATGATCGCTCAAGATGAGCGATCACCTTGCGCTGTGAGTGGAGGATGCAGAAGACAAGCGGGGTGTCCCCGCTTGTCTTCTGTATCCAGCTGTTCCCCACTCCGAGCGCCTAGATGTTATATAGCCGAGCGCTGTGAGCGAAGGATGCAGAAGACAAGCAGGGTGTCCCGCTGTGAATCCCTGATGAGACTCCTAACAATGAGCAACGGCCTAACGAAAACTGCACGATGTCAGTGCAGTTACTTGCAACGATTATCGCTCAAAAAACGGCTTTTGAGCGAATTTTGAGCGGTAATCGTTGTGTCTAAATGGGCCTTTAAATCGTTGTTTACTCCAAAAGTTTATTCCAGCATTTCAAAATATTTTTGCTACAGTCGTGAAACCTCCTCCGTGATGATGTTCTATCTTTTTAAGTTACACTGCAGTGATTACAACGGGTCTCTGTATTTCTTCAATTGTACCACAAAAGTGGGCTTACTATAAGACAAATTAACCAGTTAAGTCATAATGGCTTAAGATAAATTTAAGCCGAGCAACTATCATTCAAACAGAAAAGTCATTGACGCGTACGAATGGCAGTCCTTTGCTTTTACACAGAGTGATGATTGCCCATTTGAACATTTGCGAGTCGTTCAAATACGAACAACTGACTTTACACCAGATGACTTTTCAACCAGCAACTATTTTTTTTGCAAGCTGAAATGACTAGGGACTGATCGCTGGTCACCCTGTTGGTGACCATGTCTACACTGAAGACTTTCATTTGACTTTGCTCTTCAGAGTGATTGGTTGGCCAATAGCTGTCCCATCTAAAGGTACCTTTAATTGTGCCTCAATATGGAGCTGCCAGTAATATTGACATGATATAACGTCTAGCCATCCCTATCTTCTAGATAAATTATGACTCGGGTGATTCTAATGTAAATTCTAATGTTGACCGACTACAATTTTTTATGTAATTAAAAAAAAAAATTCAAAACAAAGATATTTTTTCTTTTTTTTTTTTTAACAAGAAGAAGCTTTGTATTCGAAGGGACAGATATTTTCAATCTTTGCATTAAAAGTATGTAAAATGTTCCCTTTCTATTAAATCTCAATGGAATCCAAGTTGTTGTTCCTGCAGGGGTTGACACAGATACCAGGTGGCCCCAGTACAAGAACATTATTTGGCTCCTTTCTCTCTCAGGGTGGTTTTACACAAGATGACTGTCTGGCATATAAGCCTTTGACAGTTATTCCAAGACTTATCACTCCTATGCTTTTACACAGGAGCAATAGTTGTTCAGTGAATGGAGGTGGAGTGTGTCGGAGATCTCTTCCAGTCACCAGTCTTCATTCACAGTGAACAGGCAGTCATTCACAGATGAATGACTGCCTGTTTACACTGAGCAAGAACTCACTCATTAGTCGTTACGTTTCAAAATGACTAGCAACTACTCAGTGATTTTTTGCTCAGTACTCTGTTGGGTCGTGTGTTTACACAGAACAACTATTGCTGAAAATCACTCATTTCAGCAATTTTTCAGACGGTAGTTGGCCCGTATAAAGCTATCCTAAGGGCGGTTTCACACACTATATAAAAATTACTCCGTGGAACTAACCTAATCTCTACCAAATTCCATAATAAAATTTGCAGGTTTTATATCTAGATTTTGTTGTTGATTTTGATGCAGAATTTAGACACAGATTACACTCATTGCAACAAATGAAATTCGATGTGAAATCCATGGCATTTCGGCATTGTGTGGATTTAAGAATCAAAGTAGGATTTTTTAACACTATGAGCAAATTAAGTTTGTTACAACTCCATTCTCATACTTTGTTGCAGAATTTCAGTACGTATTCCACATCAAGTTGGCAATTTATGAATCCACTCTAATATCAAATCACTGAGCACTCCCTCAAGTCTTTCTAAAAATCCACTAGTAATTGTGAGCCATGACATTCACCAGTCCAATGTAATATAATAGACACTAGTTTTTGAAGTGGCAATGGGACCCGTTAAATACTGGGCCCCTATGTAACTGTATGCACATATGGTATGTATGCCCCTGTGTATATGTGCTCTAGGGTAGTAAGCTAAACAGGAGTAGTAAGCTAAAAATGAACGGCAGTAAGAAAGTTCATAATAAAATGCCCCTATTCTAGGTTCACGCATGAGGCACTAGGAAGCACGCCAAAAGCCACGTGTCGTAGTGTAGATGTGCAAGTTATTTTTGGTACCATAAATGGTGCAATAAATGCAAAAAAAATTGGTTAAAATAAACACTATATTGGACCCAAAAAAGAGAAAGCACATGACTCTACTTTGTGTATGGGAATTCATGATTACCTACTGCTTTACTTGTAAGCTACCATAGAAACAACAGGCCAAAACCCTGAGTGAGCCTGGCGTAAGGGAAATTTTTGTAAACAATTTTTAATTTACCACCTTCGGTGAATACTTTACAATAATTTGACTTTTCAGTCAGTAAATGTATTTGGAAATGCTTTTGCCAACCTGAAGTAAAGCCTCATGAACACAGTTATTATTTTTTCAACAAAGCTTGTAAAAAGTTAAAACCTGCATTTTCTAATAATTCAAATGCAAATTGTCTGAATTTGCTTGATTCGCATAAGCACCTATATTCAGTACTCAAGGATTCAGTGACATTAGCGGAGGCTGTGACTGATTCCTCACATGTTAAATGAACCTCAAATGCCGATCATTAAAGGTCAGCGGAGCCGCTTTCTACATACACCATATATTTACTCATAAGGTCATTTAAAAACCAGAATCTGAAATGAGTATTCAGAATGAATGTGCATCTAATAGCAGATCAAGGTTTTCTCATTTTTGCCTAAAAGATCATTCCTCACATAGGTAACCAACTAACCATGTATCTCAGTGCTCCATTTTGCAAGCCAACTAATACCCACAATATATGAGACTATGTCTGTCTTCAGGAAGCTTTTTGGCTCCACAAAACAAAATTGTCCTGGAATTAAAACAGTTGGAAAGCTTTGGTGAATCTACTGCATTCACTAACAGACTATGTTCACCCTTTAAAGAAGTTGTCTAGAATTAGAGAGAAGGATTCAACGATTCTCCACATTCAAGTGAATTTACACTTTTAACGCTCTGCACTGTAATGTTGCGGGAACTACTAGAATTCTGCAAGCAGCACCTCTATTACTGTGCAGTGATGGCATGGGCTAGAGAACTGTGCCCTTGCCCTCACTTGTGGGTTTCAGCTGTTTATAAAACTAGCATCCTGCAATGCTGACCATGGCATCTAAGTGGTTAACATAACGGGCTTCCTCTTTCATCTCATCGGTCCCGAATGCGTGCTGATGAATTGCTATGGCAGCTAGGGTCCTAACAATGGCTTCCAGACCTGCCATGTTAGTCAAATCTACAGTGCTAGTAATAATACACTGCAAAAAAAGCGATCATGGAATTGCATGTTGAAGTCTAAACTGGGACATAGAAAAAAAAAGTTTAAAAAAAAAAGCGAAAAACAAATTTCAAGGTAAAAAAAAATGTCCTTTGCTCTCTTAGTCCTTAATTTTGTAAAAAAAAAATTAGTTGGCTTTCTCCACATCTATAATGATGACCCCTACAATCTAATGCATGGTGAACACTGTTAAAAAGAAAGATAAAACAAGGAAATCAAAATGCTGTATTTTGTTCATTATACCTCACAAAAACACAATAAAAAGTGATCAATAAGTTGTATGTACTCCAAAGTACCACCAATGTAAACTACATGTTATTTTACAAAAAAACAAGCCCTGACAAAGCTCTGGGGATAAAAAAGTAAAAGTGTCTTTGAATACAGCAACACCAAAAAATAAATTCTTTTTTAAAAAAGAAAGTCTTTCGCAAAAGTGTAAAACCTAAAAAAGAAAATATAATTTGGGTAACGCTGTAATTATAATGACTTTGAGAGAAAATGTATCATGGTGGTCATTTATACCACACGGAGAACATTGTAAAAAGAACACCTAAAAAACAACGGTGGACTTGTTTATTTTGTTATCCTGCCTCATCAAAAAACATAATAAAACTTATACAGCACCTCAAAATGATAGCATTAAAAAAGACAAACTGTCCACAAAAAAATTGTTGATGGAACAATATGACAGATGAGATAAAAGAACCCGAAAAATCAATACATCGTTAAGTACCCAATTTGGCCACATCTCGGAGGGCTTAATACCAGTTAAGTGTTGTGCTGTTCCGGGGGAAAAAAAGCAGGTCCTTTTTCTCTAATCCTAAACAGCCCCTATAATTTTGCTCCATAGACCATGACATGCCTTTCAAATCAGTAGTCCCCTCACTGATTCTACCAAGAGTGACACAATTTTATCCTGCTGCCGTCATTATGACCACAATATGATTGACTACAGGTTATTCTATGCAAGCACAAATTCTGCTTCGAACAGAAAGGACTCATGAATAGGCAAGTCACTGCCTCCAACAAGATCAGAACACTCCGCCTCTGCTGTCATCATTGTCCTCAAATTGTTAGGGTTTTTATTTATTTTTTTCACTGTCTATTTCAATGCAGGTCATACATTGACACATAGAAGGTATTTGCCTGAAAACAGTAATCAAAACTAAAAACATGTTCATAAGAATCAAATTTGCTGTACAACTAAATAAAGCCATAGAGAAATTACTGTGCTCTGAATGATTGTTCGGCCTACAGCCATTTTTCTGACCCAACTATGTGCATTTAGGTAATTTGAGTAGGTATGCTATTACTATGATGAGACTGGTATAAGAGACTGCCAGACGTATCTGGCGGCACCAGGGACTAATATGAAACCCCATGTAGAACAGTTAGCAAGTCATCTCGGACATTAGATCTGCCAACAAAAATATCACATTTATAGACGTATTTCCTGTTATTTTCAAAAATTGTTAAAAAATGTTTTCCCCTATTAAAATGAATGTGCTAAACAAAGAATCTTAAAGTCACAAATGTGAGTACAGTAGCTGAATATTTGTTTACCTGTCATATTTAAAGCACAAAAAGTAAATCTTTTGTGAATACTGCTAACATCATTGACAAGAGAATTGTCTTAGTAAATCTAACATTTTGCATCAAAAGTGAATTATGAAATTTACAGTTATAAAAAATAATGGTTTTTTCACAGCAGTAATACTTTAAAAAGTTCCACCATCATCTGTAAAGAGACACAAACTTGAGATTTTTTTTTAAATCTAAGTATCACATCCATTTTAGGAATGACTTTATGAAGGATTAGTTTGGACTACACACATGAGATTGAGTATCTACCATTCAACTATACAGAGCAGGGGAATGTCCTCTTTAAATGGAGTGAAGTGCTAAACCTCATGGGCCCTCATCATACCAAGGTATGAGCCAACCATTGGATCATCCGGTCTTCTAGTGGGCCAGTCTGACCCTGACTGTATGACACATTCATGTTAAAGTCAGCCTCATAAATCTAACATTGTGTACTTTTCCATTATTCCACAACTAACTTCCATCATCTGTTCTGCTTTCAATGTTTTATAGGTTTGAGTCTCTTCAGAACACAATAATGTATGATTGGGGGTGAGGTCTAATGTAATTAAATATGTATGACATCATTAAGGGTGTGTTTATGATGACCAAAGACTCTCTCTATGTAAAGCTCCAAAAATGCTCAGAAATGCAGAGGGGTACAATAAAAGTGTGTATAACACAAATTCCTCTGTACCAGCTATAAGTACACAAAAAACGGATTAAATTAGTGCTCATTTTACAAATTGGATTGTAAACATAGGCTTCTGTTAAGTAGACTCATATGAATCTCTGGTTCAGTTAATCTTACACTGATCCTGTTTAAAATATAAATGTTATGAAAGAAATCGATTTAAAAAATACAATAAAAGTGCCATATATTGCGCGTACATCGTCAATATATCGTAACCCATGTTAGTTGGTAAAATAGAAAACAAAAAGACTATAAAATAAATAGGTAAAAAATAAAATCAGTGCTGTTTGGTCTTTGTTTTATACAAAAAAACAATCATATAATACAAAGAATCTACAGTGTTATAATGCTTAGTTCATGTAATAAGCTACATTAACGAACAACCCACTATCAAAAGAATCAGTCCCTTTTTTTAATTTCACTAGTCCTTCTTTTCTGAGGATATACATAGATATCATTGAAAACTCTAATCTAGAGCGGAATATTGGGAAAAAGTAATTAATAAATAGAAGAATAATAAATTAATTCGGAAGAACTAAAGGATAGTGTTAGTGGAAGAAGTTAATTCGTTTTACTGGATTAAGGTGTATCATCATCAATTGGAAAAAAAAAAAAAAAAAGACAAGTCACCACTGCATTATTGCTTCTCAAATAAGGGCTCATACACTAGGCATAGTAGGGCTCTATATACAGAGCCGTAACACAGCACCCATAGAAGTCTATGGGGATCTACTGTACCTCTGGAGACCTTATTACGGAGCAATTCTACCAAAGAGGCATTCCTTCTAGAGGAGAATATCTCCATAGTATGGAACAGTACTGAGCACCATATAGTGGCACATGGGGTGCCTATGGCTCCATAGAAAGTGTGCACGAGGCCTAAGTCAAAAAGGGACTGGTGCTTTAAGCTGGTTCATTAGGAAATGAGAAGAGGAATAAAAAGTGCTTCTCTGAAAACCCCTGATGCACCAAAAATATCAAAATATAAATAAAATATCTATGTTTATAAAATTAATGTTTGGCCCAAGCTAAAGGCTGCCGATTTATGTAATGTGTCAAGGCAATTACAAAAGAAAACACACAAAAAAACAACCTTTGCTTGTAGTACAAATGCAATATAACCCTGTGCTGTAACTGAGCGATCACACCTCAATACGATACTTGAGCACTGCTAAAATGTGAGCATACTGGTGTAAATTGGAGATGCATGGCTCAGTAATTAACATACATGATTTACTAGATAACCCCCTTGCTGAGAAGGAGATTACAAATGCTATTGTAGCAAACCTCCTTCAGCATTAGCTGAACAAAAGAAATAAACTTCACACCGCAAAAGGTGTATAGTTTTTTGTTATTATCTTCAATATCCACACTGGGATTTTTCCACCAAAATGGCTGCCGCGAGCTGTTGGGCGTCAGTGACATGTGGATTTCTTTTCATAACTATTCGGACAAGTTCTGCTGGAAAGATGTTGCACAAGTTCACAAAAATCTTTTCTCTGGTAATTGAAAATCTTTGGGGTTCCTGAGGCATGCCACAATATGGTACCCTCCAAGAGGGATCTTGGCTTTCTGGTGGACTTTGGAAAGCAAATTGCTCATAACATGGTTGGGATGGGTTGCCTGGCATTGGATAGTTTGGTCGATAACCATAAGCATCCCCATAACTCATTCGATCCCAGTTTCTGGGACTTTCTTGACTTAAATAGGTTTTGTGTTGACGCTGTGGTGGGCTTTCATATAGTCTTGAATCGGAGATGCTTTCCATTCTTGTAGATACTAGAGATCTTCCCATAATTCCATTTTTTGATGCAGGCGACTTTTGCGGGACATGGTACTCATTTGGACAACTTGACCGAGCTGCAACAGCATGGTGTTGCAGAGGCAAAGACATATAAGGTGGTAGAGTCTTGTGGTGATGCTTCACTTCTTGTTCATGCCCATAACTTTGAACTCTTGTCAAAGAGTCATGGTAGCCTTGCATGAATGCTTGAGAACTTTGACGATTGTGTGGATGAATGTGCTGACACTTCATATTATCTTCCAGTTGTGGATCAGGGGAACTAACATAGGAACGGTCATTGTATCCAGCATATGAATCGCTACTCCCACAGCTCAAACTACCTTCACTACTGCAATCAGATGCCACAGAACTGATCCTGTAATCCGTGTCCAGTGAAAACCGCCGTTCTGGACTTCGAGTTCCTGAAATGCTGAGGTTTGAATAAGCATTCATCATGGAATAATATCCAATATCCACTGGAGATTCACATTTGGGATACTGTTCACATGAGATTCCATGGTTCTTTGTGGACATTAGCATTGGCGAGTAGAGTCCAGGTGGTACTTGGTCCTGAGATGGTAAATGCACAGTAGTAAGTAAGCCGTTTCTAGATGGAGTTGTACTTTGCGGTTTCATACTTGATATACTAACTAAGGATGGCACAGACCTCGTTTCCAATTTGTTTTTGGAGGGAAGCTTCTCCTCCAATTCATAAGCCTGAGTTCTAATACTGGGGTCTGATTGCCTCTTTGGGGCAGAGCGCTTTGCATCTGAGTTGGTGTCTATCTTGGTATTTGATGGAACACTATTGCTCTTGACTAGCCCAATTTCATTGGCCGACTTGGTAATGTTGTTCCGAGACATGGCACGAAGTTCATCTGCTACTGACCGCTGAGGCTGGTTTCCTCTTTCTGGATGGTAATACTTGCACTTATGCCCGTAGGTGCATTTCTTTCCTAAGAAGGCAATATGAAAAATACACAATATTAAAGCTTTTTTCATTTTCACCCCAAAGGATGTACCTACAATCTTACTACTACTACCACCACCATTAGAAATAATAATACAAAGTAGACAATATAGAATGGAGGTGCTGACATTCTAGAGCAGTGTTTCCCAAACTCCAATCCTCATGGACCCCCACAGGTCATGTTTTCAGGATACGATATAGTATACAGTATATAGTTGACCCAGCCTTCCATTTTTCCAAAGTCAGTAAAATGAGTAACCACCTTGCTGGTGGGCGATAAATAAAAATTACCTGAAAGCGCTGCGGAATAAGCTGGTGCTATACAAATAACAAGTCCCTACTGTAACCTTTATGAGAGACTGAAACCATATGCCAGTTGCCTAAATTTTAGTAAACTGCTATTCAAGTTAAAGCCTGCTGTGTTTGTGTGAGTCACTGTGTCATCCTTGATTAGGGTACCATATAATAAGTCACATCCATAAGTTGCTGACCCCCTTACATACTCAGAAGGTTGTGATCTTGTGATTCCCTGCTTATTGGCGATTTCCACCTCTGTTTGATTTGGGTTCACTAGGCCCACCCTCTATAGAAAATAGATCCTAGTGGAAGCGATTTGGCTCCAAACTCCGCTCCAAATGAGTTTGCCTTGTGTTGGATCTTTGGTGCTTTGTTGCATTAATGCCTGTCATTGGCTGAGCCTTGGGGCATATCAACTTGCTACCTTATTACCAGAGTTATTGTTGCATATACCCAGTAACTTACCATAAGGACACGGCTGCTTCTTGTACTCAGGCACTACAGGCTTCTTCCTTAAAAAGTTGTCTAAGCTTGGTCCATGGCGGCCTAGAGGATCATCAGGTGGCATAAATCTACAAAAAAAGATATATGTTATACCTTATTGGCTCTTAAAGCAGTAATTTTGTATTTCAATGTTTGCTTGGTATATGCTACCCTCTATGTACAGTATAATGAAGGTTTCTAGTAGTAGAACATTGATGACCTATGCTTAGCAGAGGACAGTAATGTTTCATCAGTAGGGGTCCGACTTGAATGCTGCAGAGCTGCCGTTCCAAGTGCATTTGCACATACAAATGGGCTGTTGAGCTTTGATAAATATTGAATTGGCGACAGGGCTCAAGTAAGTGCCACTTCCTTCACCATAATAATTGTAGAGGGTCCTGATCTTATAGAGCAGTGATGGCAAACCTTTTAGAGACCGAGTGCCCATCTGCAACCCAAAACCCACCTATTTATCGCAAAGTGCCAACATGTCAGGGGGCGGGGCTTATCACGACGTAGGATTTTTACCTCTGTCATTCTTAAAATGACAAGGTTGTTTCAAAATAGACCAGGTGCAGACTTTGACTGCTTTTGGATGCGGAAATGCTGTGAAATTTGCCACGGAAATTTCCGCTGAGGACATTCTGCAGCATTTCCACCTCATGTAAACATATTGCAGCAGTTATAGTGACCCCCTCAGAGTGGCCCCAGCAGTAATATTGACCCTCCAGAGTGGCCCCAGCGTTAAGGGTGACCCCCCAGAGCAGCCCCAACAGTAATAGTGACCCCTCCAGAGTGGCTTTAACGGTTGTTATAGTGACCTCCCCCCACAGCGGCCCCAGCGGTAATAGTGACACTGCACAATGGCCCCAGTCATAATAGTGACATCCCACAGTGGCCCCCCAGTAGTAATAGTGACACCGCACAGTGGTCCCAGTGGTAATAGTGACATCCCACAGTGGCCCCAGTAGTAATAGTGACATCCAACATCAGCCCAGTAGTAATACTGACATCCCAAAGCAGCCCCCAGTAGTAATACTGACACCCCACAGCAGCCCCAGCTGTAATAGTGACACCCCACAGTGGTCTCCAGTAGTAATAGTGACATCCCACAGCATCTCCAGTAGTAATAGTGACACCCCACAGCGTTTCCAGTAGTAATAGTGACACCGCACAGTGGCCCCAGTCATAATAGTAACATCCCACAGTGGCCCCCCAATAGTAATAGTGATACCGCACAGTGGCCCCAGTAGTAATAGTGACATCCCACATCAGCCCAGTAGTAATAGTGACATCCAAAAGCAGCCCCCAGTAGTAATACTGACACCCCACAGCAGCCCCAGCGGTAATAGTGACACCCCACAGTGGTCTCCAGTAGTAATAGTGACACCCCACAGCATCCTCAGTGGCAATAGTGATATCCCACAGTAGCCAGTAGTAATAGTGACACCCCACAGTGGCCCCAGTAGTAATAGCACCCCCCCTCCCAAAACATATATTCCCCCCCCCCCACACTCCTCTGCTCAGCACTGCTGCCGCCACTGATCCCAGGTGCACACTGTGTCATGCTGCCAATCGCCTCCTCCCCTCCCCTGCTTTTGGGTATATATAATGTATTGCATAACTTTTGTAAAATAATTTGTAGGAAGATTGGGAAAAAAAAGAAATTCTGCTATTTGTTTTTTCGATTTCATTTTTATGGCGTTCGGCGTGCAGAATAAATAGTGTGATAACATTATTCTCTTAGTCCCACGATTCCGGCGATACCAAGTTTATACAGTTTTTTTATGTTTTGCTATTTTGTACATTAAAACATTTTTTTTTCTTAAAGGTTTGCTTTTGTGTCGCCACATTCCAAGAGCCGTATTAATTTTTTTTCCATTGCCAGAGCTCTAGAAGGGCTTGTTTTTTGCAGGATGAACTCAGTTTTCATTTATCTAATTTTTATAAATCATATAAAATTTTGATCGCTTTTTATTCAATTTTTTTCTAGGAGCAAGATTAACAAAATGTGTAATTCTGGCATGTTTTTTTTTATTTTTCACTGCATTCTCTGAGCAGTATAAATAATATATTAAAGTAATTTTACAGGCCAGTACAATTATGCCAATACCAAATTGTAATAGTTTCTTTCTTTTTTGCTACTTTTTCACAGTTTAAAAAAAATTCTAAAATAAAAATTATTTTTTTATTGCTGCATTCAAAGACCCCTAGCATTTTAATTTTCTTTATCAATGGAGCTGTGTAAGGGTTTTTATCTTGCGGGATGAGTTGTACTTTTTATTAGTACCATTTGTTGATCCGTACAGCATTTTGATCACTTTCTATTCTGTTTTTCTGTCTTGAGATAGGCTAAATTAGTTATTTTTGCCACGGTTTAATTTTTTTTCCATGCTGTGACAGCCAAGCTCCAGCTCTCCCTGCCACAGGGACCATCGGCCAGCTTCTGACAAGCCGATGGTCTCTGTGGCAACCTGTAAACAAAGCAGTGCAGGAGTTTAAAAAAAGAAGCGGGAAGTTGCCGACACATCAGTAATATCTTCCTGCTTCTTTTTTTAAAGTCCTGCACTGTTCTGTGTGGGACTGTGCAGGCTGAGTACACTGCCACAGCTTATGGCATAGTGCTCTGCAGGTTCCATAGTGAAACATAGGCCGAAAATCTTCCGGGCTATATCACTATGGGCAGTGGAGCTCGTCCCAGAAAATTTCCAGGCGTGCCACTCAAGGGGTTAAGGCGATATGAAATTTATAAGTTCTAATACTTTTGAACAATTAAATCAGTTATTTTAAAAAAATAATTTGTTTTTGTGACTCCATATTACCATATTCTGCAAAACTGTTTGTTCACCTATTTGTCTGCTTCTTTGGAGGCGGAATGAACAAAAATAGCAATTCTAGCCTTTTTTTTCTTCTTTTTTTGTGGTGTTCACCATGCTGGTTGAATAATGCATTAGTTTTGTATGCAGCAAGCTCTCAATACAAGTAGTTTTTTTTTTATTTTATTATAAAAAAAAAGCATATTTTAGATAGCAATTTCTGTTTTTTTTCACGTAACTGTTTTTACAATACTTATTAATTGTACAAGAAGACTTTTACGTGTGATCCTTTGATCACCGACATCATACACTGCAATGCTTTCTGGTGCAGTGTATCATGTCTCACTGTTAATGTTCTACTGACAGGCAGCCTATTAGTCCCTATTCTCTAGCAGCGCCTAATAGTTTTTTGTACATGTCAGAATCGAAGGCCTCTGGTTGCCATAGCAACCCAATATCCTGCAATCGCATAATGCAAGGGCTGATGGGCTGACAGAGGAAATATCTTCCCTCTGTCAAACTCCGTAGATGCCATGATTGCATCTAAGGATCAGAGTAAGGACATATTCATATGGCCGATATTCTCTTGCAAGTTTTGTGCGTAGTGATGTGCACAAAACTTGCATGGAAATGGAACAAATATTTTGCAATGGGTGTATTTCCACATGCAACTCTCGTAGATAGAAAAATCATACTATGTGCTATGTTTTGGGCGATATTGCCCATTATTTTTTTATGGGAGCTATAAACTAATTGCATTGAATTGCATGTGATTTTCATATGAGTACAATGCGATATTTTTTTTTACTCTTCCTAGTGATACAACATGCAATTTCACGTGCATGAAAATCGAATGTGCAAAAGTGCGATTGCAGGGATATCGCAGGTTTACAAGCATATCATCAGTTAAGTTTCTCAGACGGATACTGCGCTTGTCCATGTGAATACAGCCTTAGTATTATTATAGCTATCTGCTATGCAAAGTTATTATATTGCGAAGTAAAAAAGAAAAAGTGGCACAAAACATGAAGAGTGCACATGAGAAAACAAATATATGCTCAGTTAGTATATTGCAGCCATCTCCTATTGCTTATGGAGCAGACTTAGCTGAGTAAACACGACTGTTGTGCCGTATATATACAGTATCTGGCTCTAACGTCTTATCACTCATTATGTAAACCCAAAGGGGTCCTACAGAATTTGAAGAACACAACTGTTTTCTGTGCATTGGGTTCAATTTAGTATTAGCTCAGGTCTAATGAAGTTAATGGAGTTGAGTTGCAATACCACATTCAACCTGTGGACAAGTGTGGCACTTTTTTTTTTTTTTGAAGAAAGCAGCCATGTACAACCCCTTTAATATGAGGAAGATATAACTGACTGGAAAAGCTGTCCTCAAGTTACATGACCTGGTATTTATTTCCAATCCTATTGAATGCACACATCTTATTCACATCTAAAGAGCCTTATTGTTTAATTGCACACTCTTTAGGTCACCTTACTCATAAAAGCTTGACAAGCATCATCCGTGAAGGAGCAAAAAATACATCGGCCTCTTTGCTATTTATAGAAGATGACTTCAACGTAATATGACATCTTCTACTTCAATGCGCCATTATATTTCCCCGTCTATTAGATTTCTTTTTCTGCTACCGTACTTCCGAAGTGTCGCTTATGACAACATCTGTGTGACTCACCAATAATTAATATTGGTGCAATGAAGGATGTGACTTACAGGGTCCAATTTATTAATGCACAGTATGAGCCGTTTCCTTACTGGGTTATGAATAAGAACTTGTACAAGTAGGCAATTATTTCATTACATTAGATTATATAATCGGTTATTAAAGGACACAACTGGTCCATGTTCATTTCCTCCTCAGAACTATAGATAGAACATCAACATAATATTTTTTGAGCCTATTGCCTGTGTAGGTCAGACTGGGAATCCTTAGATCCACTAAAGGTGACATTTCTGAGGTTCCACCGTCCGTCTATAAAGAAGATGAGCATATCAATTGGTAAATGCATCATCAACTTTATTGTTATCATTGTACATGAAGGACATGACAACTCTAAGGTCTAATAGGTTATCTGTGAATCAACCCATCGGAAATAGACTCTAGAGGAAGTGATTGGCTCCAAAGTCAACTACAGTTGGGTCATCTTCTGCTGGACCTTTGAGGCTCCGTTGTATTAGGGCATTGTTGTATTAGAGGCTCCTCTGGTACTTTGGTGCACCAATCCATCTGTGTATCTATATCTTGAACAGCCTGAGGTTATCTTCATATATCATGTACTTGTAGTAGAGTTTGGTTTCAGAATCCACACACTAAAATTCCACAACACAATAATGAATGGAGTTTTAACGAACCCCATTCACTTACTATATCAAAAATCTGCATGGATTCTTGGCATGCTGTGGATTTTCCAATTTGCAGCATGTCTTACTGTTTCTATTGCAGAAATGCTACAGATTTTCACTGTAGATTCATTTATTGCAAATTTGTGGTTAAATTCCACAACAACAATACCTGGCATGTAATATATGTAGATGTCATTGCTGGTTTTCTTTTGGATGTCTAGCTCTTTTCCACTGCATCATTTTTATGCAACGTGTGGGCACCGGTTCAGACCACCTGGGCATTTTAACATGCAGTATAGGGTTGATGTTAAATCAGATGTGTAATATGTCACTTTAGGAACAGATATCATCTCAGTCTAATGATATTATTCCTACTAGATTACTCAGTAGAGAGGACTCCATGTAGTATATATTTCATAGTCAAACTATGCAGACATTTTGCATTCACTGTGTACTATGTATTTGCTCTTCCACATGTAAATTATTGAGAATAGCTGTCAATATTCTTCCAGAAAATAGTTGTACATACAGGGATTGGAGAAAAATATGGAAACCCCATACGAAATGCATGGGATTTTAATCATCAGCACTGAGTTGCCCTTTTGACCTCTGCTTGGCTGAGAGCTTTCCCACCAAATTTGCATTTGCTTCACCTCCTCCCCTGCTCTGGGAGGTAACAGTAGCTGAGTGGCTCAAACTCCTGACCAATAGAACCTTGTTGCTCGGGCAAATGTTCATATCTGCCTGGCAACACCTGTGTCATATTACCTCCACTTAAATTACATGGGATTATAAATTTCAATAAGACATGTAGAGACCGATTTTAAGGCATGCATTTCATATGGTGTTTCCATATTTTTGACCACTCCCTGTAAAATGTATACTGTAAGTTAACTTTACAGCATCAATGTACAGGAAGGATGGGTTCAACTGTTGTATCCAGCTTATCACGTCCACAGGAAGCTCTTCCGATGCACGGACTGCACCTCAGCAGGGCGAATTAGACAATGCAAGGAAGGAATTTCCAGCGCTTTGGCGTCACCAGTAATAAAAAATATTATATTTTTTATATTCCATAAAAATCACCTTGTACGAAAACAATATGTTCTGACTCATAATGTGTTGAGTCACATATATAAGGTCCCTTATGTAACGTTAGATGTATGACTCAACTCGCTATGAGCAAGGACATATTATTTTGTCCGAAACGCATAAGCGGTTCACCCAGAGACACACATTTTTTTATAAGATGGTTTTCATGGAATGTAATAAATATTGATTTTTAGTGCTGGAGATCCTGCGAGTGCTGGACATTTGCTCCTTTCAAGGCTGGGTTCATACTGTGATATAGTATGCACCTGAAAATAGCATTTATTAGGGCCTTTAGGCAGAACCATAGACTTAGTAGTTAAACAGAGACCAAAGATATAAATTTTGGTCTCTCTTTGATCTGGTTTACATATTTTGGAAGAGAGAATAGTGTAGTCAACTGCGCTTATTCTGCCCCCCAACACAAACAGAAAGGAACGGAAACTAGATCAAATGGAGATCAAAGTTTGCATTGTTGATCTCTGCTTGACTACTTAAAGTCTATAGTTCTGCCCATGGTTTTATCTGAATGTCGTTTCTGGAGAAGGAACCCCAGGGATGAAAAGCTTGGGTCAACACTATAGGCCACTGTAAACCCAGCCACATAATCTCCAACCACATGGAAACCTTGTGGATGCTTTACATTATGGCTTTTGTATACATAAAATGTGTACACATTGATTTTAGGATTAGTTTCTTGCTACTGGCCAGGAAAGCTATGTTTACTTGGCGTAAATTTGCCACAGATTTGCAGCGTATCCCCATCAAATCTGCAGCAAATCTCCATTAGTAAAGTTTTTCATTCAGTTCAATGGGAATCCACACCATAGTCTATATGGTGCAGATTTTTTCCGTATGCAGATTTGAAAGCCATGCATGGCAAAAAAAGAAGTAAAATGTCACTTCTTGATGGGAATTCCACGTGGAATCCATGGTGGGAATTTTGCCCACGGTTTTGCCCATTGACAAATGCTAAATTCATGTCATAATGAGGGGCCAATCTGTGGCAGAAATATGTGACTGAGCAATGGATCTCTGCAGATTGCATTATGTGAGCGTACACATTCCTAAAAATTTGTGTACAAGGGCATATACTGTATTGAGGTAGCCCATGCAGTTGCTATAGGGTCCGTAGAGAGAAGAGTCCCAGCACAGTTCAGTTGCATCCTTTATTTTAGATAGTGAAAATACATGCATGGATCCCCTATTCAAATGTCAAGCAAGCTGCTTGATAGGTGATAAAAGTGTATCTTGGGAATACCCCTTTAACCTAAGAATTCTGGAAAGGAGATGAGGCAAACAAGGCCAAGTACTCTTCTCCAAGGTAATTAGGGGTAAAGTAGGTTAACCAGCACCAGTAGGTGGCCTTATTTTAATCTTTACTCTGTGGCTACCTCACCTCCTTGTACAATCCGATTTCTTACAGATACCGAACCAGCAAGGGTTCCTTGAAGACATGAGCTCAGAGGTTCAAAAATAACACATTTGCATGAAAATTCAGAAAAATTCATGAAAAGTTGTGTACACTATAGAGACTTACTTGTCATTGACAAAAGAATACATCAGCAGCCTTTCATCGATGAATTTCTTCCACTCAGGCTTCTCGTTTGCCAGATCCCTATAGTTATCATTTGACACAATGATGCCATCTGACTCAAATGCCAACTTCACTATAAAGCGATCATCATAGCAGACCACCCTTCTGCCCTGCACACGCCGAGATGGGGTGAACACCAGGATCTTGTCCTTCTCCAACTTCCGTAGGATTTCTTGATCTGGAAAAAAAGAACAAAGTATTTCAATACAAGAATGAGGATTGTTCTTGTGTTAAGCAGAAATTAAAACTTCAAAGGATATTCCGCTTTTCAGATATATAGATGGGTTTTAAGGTGCTGATTGGTCCAGGCTCAAGAAATCCTGCCTCTGTAAACTTATGACGAGTCTAAACAACGTGTCAGGAAAGCCGACAGTCTTTTTTAACATGCAGTTGTAAGAAACAAAGAATATGTGGAGGCACCAGCTTGGCTCAGCTCTGGCATATGACAATGACCAATCAGATTTGCCAAGTTTGGATATTATCACTAACCAGTAATAAGCGCATCGGGTCGTGACTGCTCCTTCCGCCATGCAGGTACAAATACTGTAATATCCTTATGTCCTCTGTCTTGGAACCAGGTGACAGCGAGCTTGATCCCACGGCAAGAAAATACTTCTTTATTTCCATGACTAAAACAAACACAAGTTGGTATTAGCGGATGATGCACCATTTATAAAATAACATTAATAAATATTCCTTCTACCAATCAATATAACTCAGGGTTAGAATATTGCAACAGACGACAAGAAGATCTAGATCTTAAAGTATAAGTAGTTGGTTTGTTTGCTCCAAGGAGAAGACCTAACCTCCCAAGACAATAATATTATCTTCTCCATACTGAATTTTAGACTATCCCTATAGTCTGTAGATTGTCCTCAGGTCTTAAGGCCCATTTACACTGAAAGATAATCGTTTAAACGACAGTTTGAGCGACAGTTTTGAGCAATCACCTTTGCATAACTCTAAATAGCTAATTAGCTACTTAAGAGTTAATGCAGGTGGAGCGGGATAATGCCGCGATAGTTTCAAGAACAAAGTAGCTGTTTTGTATATGCAAACAGCTGCATTGTTCTCGGAGCTTTCAGCTGGTGTCCTGCTGAGAACTGCCAGCGGGATACCAGCTGAAAGAATACTATCAGCGCCGCCCACTGAGAAAATCAGCGTGCAGCGCTGATAAGAGTCATCGCTAATTTCTAGCTGGCTAGAAATCACTGATGAATTTAAAGTGCACAACCTTTAAACACAGTGGTTATCGCTCAAAAGATGGCTTTTGAGCGATAATCGTTGTGTCTAAATGGGCCTTTAGGAATAAGGGTCTCTGTTGTAAATAAACTATTAACTGTCATCCATTGTGTTTCAACCACATTGTTGACAACATTGCTGCTTTACTAAATATCAAAAATACAAATTTAACAGCAAATAATCATTCTAGCCAACTGATGATACAGACATTGTCTGAAAAGACGTCAACCATGTTTGCAGTTTTCATGCTTGACATGTTGAAGGTTGTAGTTCTTCCCTCCTATACAAGGGAGTAACTGGAGATGGAGCAAGTGGGACATATGCCCTGGGCCAAGCTAAGATTGCCCAGCTCTAGACCAGCAAAGGTGTACTCCATTAACACTCGTATATCATTCCCATAGGTGTGACCATTAACCCTTTATCTCCTCTAAACCACCAGAATTCTGTCTATTAACCCCTTCCCAGCCTTAGGCCACCAGGGATGTGACTTTCACTGTTCAAGGCCACTGGAGATGTAGTCACTAACCCCCTCTGTGTTTCTGAAGTCCGTGATAGGTCTCCCTGGGGTACATTCACACTTGGCAAATACACTGTGGATTTTCTGCAGCAGCGGAGATGCTCTGGGGGCTGCACGTTTGCTGACAGGCTGCCAGTGATGATGTGCTATAACAGCATGTGAGCACTACAGCCGATCACTGGCCTCAGCGGTCACTTGCTGTTCTTACTGCCATCGTTGGGCAGTAGCTGATCACTGGCCCCAACGGTTACCTGTCGTTCGTACTAACAGCACTGTGCAGCAGGGAGAAGGGTTTTTTTTACATTTTTCTGCAGTTATTTTTTTAACTACTGGGCAACAACTTTACCAAGCAGCACCAAACTTTCAAAGTCTATGTTGCAGATGTCAAGCCATACTGTATAGTCAGAATATAGGCTACCAAGTGCTCCTAGAGCTTTGTTATGGGACCACAGCGCCACCTTCCAGCATTCAAATACCCTCAAATCTTTCAACAAGAAGCTGGTGGGAGGTAAAAACAATTTCTCCAGGGTGAGCTGAAAAAGCACAAGGAAAAGGAATGACTCAGAAAGTCAGAAAGTCTATCTGTGATCCCTATGTAAATATTTATTTTTTTTGGGGGGGGGGGGCACCATATTGCTTTTTGTATCAGGACCAGAAAAAGGGCTGGACACACCCCTGCTTGAATCCATAATGGACTGCCCAACCCACCCCTATTAATTCTGTACTTAAGTCCTTATGGGTCTGAGGGCCGCCTGCTTGACCTGGCACACAAGGTCAACTGTGCTCAGCCATTGCTCTGTCAGGTCCCTCCTTTCAAGTGCTGCATCACTGATTGTCTTTCACCCTCCTCTTACAGCCTTGAAGCCGGCTCCTGTGGTAATCTGGTGAGTCTAGCAGACAGTATCCGTAAGTGTACTCAATTGAATAGACTCACAAAAAAAGTTTTTAGCCATCAGCGGGTCTGATGTACTGCTGTATAGGCAGGCGTGGTAAAGTATTTGACTATGTAATTAAGAATTTGCCACAGCATTTATTGCATGTCACTATTTTGGGGGCGATAATGAATGAAGGCTGGTGGGATTAGTGTGCCAAGGCTGTTTTTTAAGTCCCGTTCTGGGCCTGGTGTATGGCTACTTTTAGATCAGTTCAGTAGAAATGAAGGATATCCAGATCTTGCAGATATAATACAGATGTTAACATAGTATGTTAGGCTGAAAGAAGACAATGTCCCTCTAGTTCAGCCTCACCCCCACCCCCCTTGTTGATCCAGAGGAAGACCCCCAATGAGATAGAAGCCAATTTAGCCCATTTGGGGGAAAAAATTCCTTCCCAACTCCATAATGGCAGTCAGAATACTCCCTGGATCAACGTTAAATTGTTGTCATGTTATAACTGTCTGAAACCTACTTAAGGGCTCGTTCACAATGGTGTTTTTGGAATCCCCTGGCCAAACAGATCCATCTTTTTACGGACTATAGTGGGGTCTGTTAGGTTTCGATTTTGCTGTCCGGCATTTTCCAGGAAGAAGTACCAATAAATGCCGTATTATTTTGTCCTGGATTTTAACGAATATCTGCGAGGGAGTTTCAGAACAGAACCTCCGATGCAGATGTGACCGAGACCTAAGACTCGCACGACTGGAAAATCTTGAAATGCACTAAATGTCCTTTGTACTGCTGAGTAGTACAAGCTTAGAAATGTCAAAGAGCTTTTTGACCAGCAGAAATCTATGCCATCAGTCAGAAACATCAGTCCCAAGTGATTTTCCCTGCAGCACTGAATAGCAATTGGTGGAGAACTTCTGTAGAGGGCAATGCAAATAGGACTTTGTGCAGGAATTTAAGAATACTGTAGAATATCTCATTTTAGAAATTTACTTTTGCATGAAAGTGGTTTTTGGATGAGCATTATAATTCAGACTGACTATCTCATGACCTGAGGGTTGCGGGTTCAATCCCTGTATGGTTCAGGTGCTGGCTCATGGGTGACTCAGTCTTCCATCTTTCTGAGGTCGGTAAAATGAGTACCCAGCTCGCTGGAGGGTAAAAGATGACTGGGGAAGGCAATGGCAAACCAACCTGCAAAAACAGTCTGCCAAGAAAATGTCACGATGTGACGTCACCCGAGGAGTCAGTCATGACTCGGTGCTTGCACCAGGGGACTGTACTTTTACCTATGTGTCTATAGCTATTCTAAAACTATTAGGGATGCAGCCAAGTTTGGTACTTAAAGGGAACCTGTCACAAGCTAACAGCACCATAATCTAAATTATGGTACTCATATAGGGCATATTCTCATTAGCACTGGGAGGTATATTTTATACTCACACGCATCCCTCTCTTTTAGCCCCATAACTCAACGTACGGACTGTGCATTCTAAGTGCAGATCATATCATTGGGCTCAAAGCTACTGGTGAGTGCGCACGCACTCCCATTGATTTCTACGGAAGCATGCGCATACAGCCTGCAGCTTTGAGCCCCAATGACTTAGTCTGCGTCTGAATGCATGGTCCGTGTGTTGACTTACGGGGCTTACAATGCCGGAACCGGGTAAGTATACTTTAAAAAAAAAAAACCTTCCTAGACTGTTAGGAACCTGTCCTATCACCATAACTTAAGTTATGTGTCTGCCCCTCTCAATCATATCACGGAGGCCGACGCATGACAGGGAGCCCCCTTTTAGTCATTTGGATGCCACAGTCAGCATTGATCAGGAGCAGTTATCTTTGATTCCAGCTGTTAGTGCAGGGTGGTAGCTGTACAATACAGCTGGCATCTATCTATAAGTGGTGGCTGTGCGGGCACAGCTCCTGAGCTGGTACTATCATTGTACAGTATGGCAGCTAATGCTAAATATATAACAGGAGGGTTAAACTTGAAAAGTTTGTATGAGGCTGACCTGCAACACCACATACTTCCATGGACAAGGGTGGCAGTCATTTCTGGGAAAAAACAATTTTTTCCTGGTAGATGAGGTGTTCGTGGGCTACAAGTGCACAATTTGTCAACAGAGATATCAATCGAATGGTAAAAACATATCCGTCAATTATTATTATGAGTCACTTCTAGTTTTTATAAAACTCTCCCCACTTCGCTTCAGTTAAAACTTTCAGGATGAAGCCCTCTCTGAAATCACATCTTATAATCCAACAGATGAAAAGGAAATTACAAGAGCAATTTTGATGTAATGATTTCTTGTCTAGAGTAGGATCTCTCGGAGAACATTAGCAATTATACCAATGACTACTTATCACATGCATTTCTATTCAGAGCTGCACGGGGAATTGTTGCAATGGAAAGATAATTAATTGAACACCATGTGGAATTTAACTACATTTTCCCTATTGCTTGAATCTCTTAATGTCAGACAATAATCGCTCTACACGCAGAACAATATACTGTCAGGAGCCATGTAATTAACAATTTCTGGGCTGAAAAGACCAACCTTATACCAAGTCCCCTCAGCTGCTAGTTACAGAACTCCATGATCTCTTCCAATATTCTGTGGTATTGGTACATATAGTTAAGGCCGGCCTTGGTTGTGTACAAACTATGCGGTCGCACAAGGTGCAACACCTGATAGTCACACATTGAGAGTCTCGCACCCCATACTTGGGACCAATACAAAATGAAATAGTAAGTGTAGAACACGGTTATTAAGCTACTTTATGGTATTATTTCAGCACTATGTGGTGGAATTCACTTAAAGTGACCCTTAAAGTGTCATGGCACCGACTAGTTCCGGGTATGGGCATGAGTCCAGCATGATATTAGGCATCAACCCCAGCGCAGTGTCATTTGGTGCCTGAAGCCATGGGAGAAGCATCTCCCCATCTGTAATGTTACTGATAGGCTGGCTGAGCTGTCTATAATCTCAGCCAGCGTATCAGGTGCTCTGGTGGGGTTCTTAAACCAGCTCTGGGTTATTGCGGATGCCAGTAATAGTTTCAGTATACCGGTCAGTACAATTTGGAGAGCTTTTTTGCCTTGCTATGGCCATTTTTAGCACGTTCTTTTGGACCTTTCTGCTAGGGAACCCAGTAAGGTTCCAGATGGGGGTTACCCTTTTCAGTGTTGTAGCCCTTCTTTAGGCAGGATCAGTCAGGGTCAGAGCAGGGCGAGATCCCACTTCTCCCTTTCTGTTTCTTTTCCATCCGTTCCATCTGGACTAATTCTCCTCTTCTTCGTCTCCCAGTTTGTCCATCCTGTTTGTCTGAGGGACTGCAAGTCGGTTGGCAACGAATAAGACTTAGTAACATCCAGGCTTCCCCTTACTAAGACTAATTTGTGGCAGTTTCAGCTTTTTCTCACTGCTGGTTTAGCAATCTGTACTTAATAATCATCCTGCTGTTGCTATAATAGAAATCATCTCTCGGTGCAATGACTTCCTGCTGAACCTGTAATACACTTATAGCATACACAGCAGTCAATCAGAGGAAGAGCTACATGAGGGAGGCACAGAGCAGCAGCCTGGACCAATGATGAGGTAGGAGGTGTGTCTCAGACTATCACAGAATTCCTGTAGGCACTGCAGTATATGATAAGTGGTCTTCAGATAGGTCATCGAAGGTTAAGGGATGGACGCCAGAAAAAAAGCTCTGATAGTTACACAATGTATTTCACTTCTTACTAACAGCATAGTTTGCTAGTCATTAAAAAGATATAGGGCAGAAATAATTTAAAAGCAATGTAGCATAACTTGATGCTGCAGATGTTTTGTTCTTAGTAGATTCAATCAAGAATTATGCTTAGAAAATGTACACAGAACCTGGCCCGGCTGTATTCGCTTGCAGGAGCTAATTAGGGTTATGAAAACAAGCAAGGGGGTGTCTTACTCTATGCTGTTTATGTAACACCCATAGAAGTGAAAGGCAGTTATGGAAATAGCATAGCGCTAAGTTGTTTCTGCTGCTCCTGAGATACAGAAACAGCATAGTCACTGTGCTACACTGTTTCCATAACTCCCATTCACTTCTGTGGGAGCTATGGAAAAAGCATAACACAGTCCACCTGGCTGTTTTCGTACTTTCGGCCAACCTGGCCACTTTGTACAGAGTAGTAATCCTATTGCAGCCATAACTTATGGAGATGCCCCTTTAAGTACACTTCCTTGCCTAATTTTAACCCCTTTAACTATGCCAAAACTATAGTAATCATTTACCTGACTGGTGCATTGTGATAACTTGATTCACAGCATTGTAGTACATTGTAGTTCGGACATGAAATATCAAGTTAACGTTTGCTCCAGCTGTATGTTTCTTATTACTTTCCAAATTTGAAAAGAAAAGTACCATATTTTACAGGACATCTGACATTTACAACTTTTTTGTGGTACCTGGCATAATGTGTAGGCATAAGTGTGCCAACGTGTTGATATTTATATCCCCGATCAAACTGTAGTTAAGTTCTCACTTTCTGTACTTTGTGCACAACAAGTCATTAAATTTCATTAGATGCCAATGTGATCCCCCCTCACCAAGAACTCAAGGGAATACTACACAAACCTATGGACAAGAGTGGCACTGTTTTTGAATGTCAGTCAACTTCCTGGAATTCTATTCCAGGACTGGAGGGGGCATGGGGTATATTACCTGCAGCTGTTCTGCTCTTTTGTCCCTCTGATCCTCTGGTTACAAGTCTCATTTTCAGACATTCTAAGGCTGGTTCCACATAAGCGTTTTATTGCGGCAATTTTGCCGCGATAAAACGCTGGCCGAAAGTCTTGACCGACTTCATCAGTTTAAATGGTCGATTTTGCGGTGCGTGAAACCGGCTGGCTAGAAAAGATAGCGCATATGGTGCGCATTCTGGTCGTATGCTTTTAAGCCAGCCAGAAAAGATAGTTCTGGAACTATCTTCCGGCCGGAGTACGGCAGCCGGTCCCATGGACTCCTATCGGAGCTTATGGGAGCTGCCGGAAAAGGGAGGTAAGAGGGAGTTTAGCAGTGGCTCTACTAAACTCCCTCCCCCTCCCCTCCCCTTCTCTACTCCCTCCCATTGCTGGCAGCTGGCAGGGGGCGGAGAGGGGGTGGGAATTTAGCACAATAGCTCCCACCCCGTCCCGCTCCCTCCCATTGCAGGCAGTCGGCAGGGAGCGAGCGGAGAGGGGGAGGGAGTTTAGCAGAGCTAAACTCTCCCCCCACCCGACGGTATCACGGGGCTGTGGCGTATATGCACCGCAGCTCCGGACGTCTAAACGGGTGCAAAAATGGGAGATGCAGCCATGACTTTCATGCGCTTTTTGCCTGCGCTGTGGCTGTGACACGGCCAGCTGAAAATCGCAGAGCTCGTGTGAAACAGCCCTAAAACGGTAAACGCAATCTACCTAATCCCCACAGTACATTGTTAGTGTTAATTACCAATGCACTATATCTGTTCTCTGATTGGTCAAAGCTGTTCATGTAATTAACACTGGCCAATCAGAGAGCAGTATGCTGTAGGCAGTTAGAAAATTGCTGCAGACATTTGAAAATGGTGCACAGAACCGTCAGATTGGAGGTGCAGTAGAGAATAATAATCTTTATTTGTATAGCGCCAACTTATTCCTCGGCGCTTTCAGGCATGGGAGAACACAGACAATACAACAATAACGTGATATACAATCAGTTTAAAGCAAACGGGGTAGGGGGTGATACAGGAGGTACAAGGGTGGTGGGGAGATGAGGTACGGGGGCACACAGCCGGTACGGGAATTATATATGGAAATCAGTTGTTAAGAAGCAAATGGGGGGGGGGGGGGCGCAAAGGGAGTGCAGGGGTAGAGGTCGTATACAATAAGCAGGGTGGAAGGTGTGGGGAGCCATAGGGAGGGGCAGGGGGACTAGGTCAGGATAATATATCCCAGCCCACTTCGATGCGGGGACAACATTTTGCCTTGAAGCCTGAAGGTCGTAAGTATCATATATCATTCTACTCTTCAGAATTGAATTTTCCTTTAGAAAAGTCAATAGAGCATCTTTCAGTCTTTTTTTTTCCAGTGACATCCAAATCTGAGCCACAAGGCAATGTGATAACAATGACTGCACCAAGCAACCCTTGTGCAATCTGTCAGGTTCTAAAATATCAAGATATAACACTCTCTAGAGACAGATCAAATGAACAACATAGAAGCACGACTAGATGCTGCTACACAGGGGTATTAATATCATGAACATGCACCATTCTGGCCTGCAGGCACATCCCTAGAACCTCATCAGTCCAACTGGGTTAAGCCTCTTGAGACAACCACCCAAAATTTCATTGCAAAATACTTTTCTAGTGGTTGGTCCTTTCAAAGGGAGTCTGATATACTGTACATTAAAAGGAAGGAAACTGAGAACCGGTCACAGACAACCCGGTTCAAACCCCCGCACCTCCCCAAGCAGTCAAGGTAAAATTGGAAAATCCCTTCTGAAAATGTCACTTTTTTCTAGATTTTGAAATTATGTCTCATGTAAATATATTTGATTAAAAACGCAATCCCCTTAAGTGCATTTTTAACCCCTCAGTGACATAACTGATTTTAGCCTTAAGAGCCAGTAAAACATTTCCTCTTTTGTGTTCTAGCTATTGAATGACAGCTGAGAGCTGCCCCTGATTGGTCCCTGTGCTCAGCCAGAGGCAGCACTCACTCACCCATTCATGAATTCATGAATGAGTGAGTGAGAGCTGCCTCTGATTGGTGAGGGCTGTGACCAATCAGAGGCAGCCCATTCAGCAGGCGGGGATTTTAAATCCCCGCCTGCTGAATACTGCACAGAGCAGTTCAGGAGAACTGCCGGCCAGCCGCGGCTGAACTCCGGCTGCAGGAAAAAGGTGAGTATAATTTTTTTTTACACATTTCAGGATGCTTTTCAGGGAAGGGCTTATATTTTTAAGCCCTTCCCGAAAATTCATCCCGCGCTCGCCGGCAGCCCATTGCTTTCAATGGAGCCGACTGTATTGCCGACTCTATTGAATTTAATGGGCGAACATCGTTCTTCTCTGCCACAGCTGTTACAGCTGTGGCAGAGGAGAATGATCTTTATAGTATATGTTCTCAATGGGGTCGGCGCTGCTGCTGCCGGCCCCATTGAGCACATATATAGAACACAAGGAATCGCAGAACGCAGATAGGCGCGTTCTGCGAATCGTTGTGTCCTATAATTTATCGCATATCTGCATAAAAAGCGGACATGTGACCGATCTCATTGCGAAGCAATGGTTCTATATATGCGCAGATCGCATGTGCATGCGCAAATCGTGCGAAAAAACGCCCGTCTGACCGAGGCCTGAATCCATGCACCACTCATTATTCAGCTTTGTAATTAAAAAGGTTCTCCACTTTGCACAATACCTACTTGTTAGAAAAGTCCCTTCTCAATTATCAGATTGCAGGGTTTCCCTACTGGAACCACTAGTTCACCTGTTATCTGTGAGGTAGTTATTGTTTAATTTCCCTGTAGTGCCCCCACAAGAGAATTGAAGTATTACACAGTGATCAATGGCTCCGACAAGTGAGTGATTCTCATTTACTTGCCCTGTCGAGTCCCATGTTTACACGGGACCACACTCGCCCGTTATCGCTTCTTTGAAAAAATACTCTAAGCAAACCCTGCCAACATCTACCAGCAACAAATGTATTGAAACGCAAGCCTTTTAATGCATTTGTTTCATCTAAGTTGCACCTCCGTGTGTCAGATGACAAACCTATGTCAGCCAAGAGCAGACGTAGGTTTTTTTGTTATCATTTATGCCAGCTTCTGGTGTAGCTTGTAGTAAAACTGATGGTTCTTACGTGGCCATAAACCCTGAAGCTGGGCTCAGTCCACTTTTTAAACAAGTGGTAGGCAACTGCTTACATGGTAGAAAAGTCGCAATGTTGGCACATGCACCAAAATTGTGAATTTTCACTTCCAGAATTCTGGCTCAAGTGCCATGATAAATATGCTGTAATGTTTTTGCCCAAATCAATACATTTAAAAGGGACCTGTCATATCTTCTGATAAGTGGGAAGGACAGCATACCTTTACAGCTACATTCCTACTGACTCATCTCCGATTTTATTTTTCTTCAAGAAACCCCCAATTCTACAGCAATAGCTCCCAATATTTACAGAGCCTGACACCAGTCTAGTAACAAGCTGGTGGTGTACACTGCCCACAGTCAATCAATTGTCACTTCAACCACTGACACTGGGTGCTGGACACCACCTTTTTGATAGTAGACTAGTGGTATAGTAAATGTAATGAGGTTGGCAAGGACAACACTGTCACAGGTCCTCTTTAAGTTTGTACTAAGTAGAATAGGAAGTACGGTACTAATCATACATCCAAGTGTCCTCACCTCTTGTCAATGGCACCAGTGTTTAAAATCTCACATCTCTTGTGTAGTGAATATAGTATCACTCACCTCATTGCAACATTACTTCCGTCAATTACAATTGGTCTTAGGTTTTCACTGTCATCTATTCCATCCTGATGAAATGGAGATTCAGGTCTTTGAGATTCAAAGGAAGATGCTTCCCGTATAACAGTGCTACTCACTCCACCATTTTGTTCAGTCTCGCTCTTGCTGCCCAACTTGACAAGTTCACCCAGAATGTCATTTATTAAAGCATTTGTACCAAGCTTGTTGAGGACAAGAAGAACTTGCTCTTCTGAGTAACCCAATTTAAGTGCAAAGTCCAATTTAGTTTGGTATTCCTTTACTTCATCCGGTGGCTTTTTTACCTCCTTAGAGTCTGTTTGGTCATGTTCACTTTTAAGGTCTTCTAGAATCTCGTTTCTTTTTAGTATGTATGGCTCAATGCAAGGAGAACGACAGAGCTGTCTATGCTTCTTGGTCACACAACAAGGTTCTGCTACAAGTCTACTTGACAGCTCAGACTCGTTATCAGAATTTGTGCTTTCTTCTGAGTCGCAACTCGAACTACAGGTCTCCTCAGAGGTATCTTTGTCAAAATCATCCTTCCTGGAATTAACTTTATCCATGGTTGGCTTCCGCAGAATAGTCCACGGTACAATTGCACTTAAGTGTGTATCACTGGTTTCTTTGTAAAGGCGCCCACAGCTATGGCCAAAGTCATCTTTCAAGCCCATGAAGCCGGTACATGTGTCCGACTCCACCTTGTTATTATTTCTGAAACCTTGATAAAATGACCTGAATTCCTGAAAATAAATGAAAGTAAAAATTAGACATTTAGTCACAGAACTTTTTCTAATGCAGCAGGGCGGAGGTCATTGTCCTGGCAGGGATGTTTTCTGCTACAATTCACAAAACATAAGCAAATTACAATATAATGCAAAAAATTTAAGTTGGACACCAGGTTTGTCCGGATACCAGAAGGGTGCAGAAGTAGCAGTCACACAAGGGCCCTGGTGCCATTGGAGCCAATAGGTCGCTACGCCATATAAGAAGACATCAGTGATATGAATCAGACATGGTAGGTGGAGGATCCTGCTACAATTTTTGCAATGGAGCCAAGAGGCTTTAAGTTCTGCTTTTGGAAACCATAATTCACAGGGAGTGAAAGATTTACTAAAACTATATTGTACCCTGACTAATTTATCCTTGAAATACCGTTCCAACTTGAACGAAACAATCTATTATGTCCATCACCAATTATTCTATAGTAACAGCTAGTTCATCTATCAATTCAAACAGACTCCTTTTTTTTACGAAGACGACTGACAGGAGGTCACCACCTTGCCACTGTGGCTAGTATCACTGAAGAGTAATATGATCATGCGTACCATTATCCACTCTTCCTCACAATGGCTCCCTTCCCCCTTATTCTCCTCTTGTATAACCGTTGTGCCTGCCCTCCAATATTCTTCCCACTATGTGACATACATTAGAAAGGAGCATAGAAGATCTGAAAGGGCTTGGCCAGTTGGGACAACCTATTTTAGATTACTGGTCACCATGTAGAAGTTGGCTGATTGAGACCTTGCAGCTGTGGGCCCCAGGTTACAGGTTTGATGCAGAGGTTCTGCAAATTTGATGCATATTTTTGCCATACCCCAAAATGACTGAAAGTATTGGGCACAGCTTTCCAGCAGAACTCCTTTGTATTTCCACAACTTGACCTTATTAAAAGGACAAAAGCACAGGAGCTTTCTGACAATCAACATTCTAATACACAGAAACATAGACCATATGCATTGTGTTGTGGCTGATATTTTTCCATTGTATATACAATTTTGCTTGCATGGGTGGGCAAGGATGACACATTAGACTATTGTACAAATAGAACAGTCTCTTGGGAAACATACACTTGCCTCCAAACCATGGCCTGCAATAATTAATTGCACCTAATTAGGAAGATTGTCCTATTAGTATTATCCTGAGGTTCAGCAGATTGCAGACATTCCCACTGCCCCTTGTTGTGGGAAGGCTGCAGATGGCTGGGATGATATAGTCTACGGCTTCCCATTAGTAAATTTGACATCTGTGTGGCAACCAACAACTATGGGACCTGATGAGACACCACCAATTCTACTAGGATCAGGTACTACACAAATCTGCATGCTGTCATCAATGTCTTCATTAATTAATGAGTATAATTCTACTTAGATTTGCACGATTTGGGCTAAAAAAAATCTTTGCTTTTTTTTAAACAGTTCGTCAGAATGCGCAATGAAAAATTCAGATTCAGATTTTGTATTTACCATAATGGGCAGTTATCAAAAAAACCTCACTCCTTTCTTTACATTCTCTAAGACCCTATATGATACATTGATTCCCTTTTATATTCTTTATGAATCATCTTATATTCTTTATGCCCCCTTGCTTTTCTCTTTAGGGTATACTATATAATATAAAGAAGGATGCAATCACTGGCGTAACTATAGGGGATGCAGTTGTACCCGGGCCCAGGAGCCTCAGGGGGCCCATAAGGCCTCTTTTCTCCATATAGGGAGCCTAGTACTATGAATAAAGCATTATAGTTGGGGGCCCTGTTACAAGTTTGGCATTGGGGCCCAGGAGCTTCAAGTTACACCTCTGGATGCAATGTATCATATGTGTTCATACTGAGTATTAAGAGGAAAACGATGGGTTCTGTAGGGTCATATATAAATTAACTATTACCCGACATGGCCCATTGCTTCCCTTATTAAATTGCCTTTTAAATTTCCCTCTTTATATTTTCTGTGACCCCATATGATCCCTTGCTTCCCTTTGTATTTTATTTTTATAATTATTTGCTTCCCTTTTTATAACCTATATAATCCATATGATTTCATTAGCCTTGTCTGTATATTCTATATGACCCCGTATGATCCATTTTTTTTTGTTATATATCCTATATGACCATCTATGATAAATTGCTGCTCTTACTATAGGATATATTATATGGTACAATAAAAAGAGGGAAGCAATTTATCATATATAGTTATACAGAACATTAAGAAGAGATCAAAGGAACATGTGGGGTTATAAATAACTTATATGTGACCCTACATGATCCATTGCTACATTTTTGCATCTTACAGTACCCGGTCCTTAGAAAGACCGCACTATTTTCAGGTAAATGAATGAAAATGAAAAAAAATAAATAAAGAGTAAAAAGCATGAACTCACGGAACAATATATAAAAAGCCTTTCCATTTAAGCAGCACTGGGCAAAAATTCTTCAGAAAATATTTTTATTACTTTTCAAAACATGTTTCCCTAAGGCTATGTGCACACTAGCGTATTTGGGGGCCATTTGCTGTTCGTGTAATTCCACAAACAGCATACGGCCCCATTATAGCCGCTGAGGCTACACACATGGAAGCTTTTTCACACTGCTTTATCACCCAAATGGTCAGTTTACCATTGTCAGTAGATGGTAAAGGTGAAGTCCCCTGGTGCAAGCACCGAGTCATGACTGACTCCTAGGGGGACGTCGCATCGTGATGTTTTCTTGGTTGACTGTGTTTGCTGGGTGGTTTGTCATTGCCTTCCCCGGTCATCTTTTACACCCAGCAAGCTGGGTACTCATTTTACCGACCTTGCAAGGATGTAAGGCTGAGTCAAGCATGAGCCGACTCCCAAGTGGGGAATGGACCTGCAACCTTCAGGTCGAGTGAGAGCTTAGGACTGCATACTGCTGCCTTAACACTCTGCGCCGATGACTGCAACTTAAGTAGAATTGTGACTAGTGTTGCTCATCTTGATTGGGCAGGCAATAAAATTTTATCGATTTTCTTGAATCAAATCCAGTTAGTCTAAACCGATTTTTTGGCGAAAGCAGCAGGAAAATCAAATTTCACATAATGCCTTCTGCACAGGTCAGCTTGCATCTAATCAGCTGCCAGGGCACCTTGCTGATGTCACCAAATGTGTACTCCCTATTGCATATGGGCAGCAGTCATTGGACGCCTGTATAACATGACCTAGCCATATATAACATAGGCATGGTGCAACCAGCAGCCATTTTAGAGTTGATCACAGGACAGAGAAGCTGCAAAACGTTTATATGCCTATATAACATGTGGTTCGTTATTAGGGATAGATATTTTACAGAGGATATATTGCTGCTGGGTTTGAAGGCTTGAATACTTGGGTTATATTGAAGGAAACAGAAAAAGAAGCTGCATCATGTTTATATGCCTATATAACACGTATTCTGTTGTTAAAAGAGACAGATATTCCACAGAAGATATACTGCTGCTGCTTGTATACCAGCAGAGAACCTATTAGAGGTTCTATTAGAGGGAGCTGCATCCAGCAGTGACAGCTCACAAAGATACAAGCTATACTCTGTGCCTTCTGTGCTCACATGTTGTGTCTCCCAGGGATTGGGGTGTTTTTTATTAATATAAAAGAAAAAGAAAACCAAACAGGGAAATAGCAAATACACACACTGCGTGTCAGTAGCCTCAGATATCATTTAAATTCATCAGTCTGGCCACTACGAATTATCTGCAAGCATTACGCATCTAGGAGTGGTTTACGGCCAACTGCAAAGTTAGCAGATAGGTTATATAAATCTACACTAAAAAAATGACATCCCCCCCCCCAAAAAAAAATTTATAAAAAGAAAACATGAAGAAAGCAAATTGTAGAGGACTTGTTGGTGATGGTGGTGGATGTGGTAGAGGATGTGCCAAGTTAGCACTTCAAGCAGCTTACACTGAAGCAACAGCTAGACGATCTGCAGGAGGCGAGGCAAGCCTGCTGTCATTCCATAGGAATGATTTTGCTCATGCGTTAGATCCGCAGCATGCAGAACAGATCATACAGCGGGTGACATACAGCATGTCTCAAGTACCACCACCACCTCTTCTTCCCATCCATAGGCATACTGCAGTCAGTCTACACCTGTCGGCCATGACCATCCGCCCTCTACTTCACCCCATGCCAAATCCCCCGCACTCTCCGAGGGAGTCCACATGGATCAGTCAGAGGAGCTGCTTGAACATTCAGTGTCATGGATGTCAATGGGGAGTTCACACAACCAGAGGGAGAAGGCTAAGACATTGAATGCACTGATGCCCAACTATTTTTTCCTACTACTAGTCGCACTAGCAGCAACATCAGGCCAGCAGCTATGTCTGCTCACAGGACTTCTGCAGCCTGGGCATTCTTTGAAACCACATGTGATGACAGACAAGTGGTAATCTGTAATATCTGCGGTAAGTGTTTAAAATGTGGCAATAACGTAAACAGCCTCAACACACCATGTATGAACAGACATTGAATGTATTGATGCGCAACATTTGTTTTCCTCTGAAGAGGAAGATGAGGGTGGGTCAATGTGCGCAGTCAGCCCTTCACAGCAATATGTACTCTTGAAACTGTGGAAATGGAGGGGCCAGCTCCCGGTGCTCACTGTGACATAGAGTCCACTCAGGAGGAGAAGGATGATGAAGAGGAGGTAGAAGATAGTGAGGTGTATGACCCAACATGGACAGATTTGAAGAGTCATGATAGCAGCTCATGGGTGAAAGGAATAGGTGGATGTTGCAATATAGCACCATGCTAAGACAGGGAGTAAGTTTTCACAGACAGACATAAGGGCTGTACCGTTACAATCAGCAACTACTGTGCGCAACAGCACCAACATCAGGCCCACAGCTTGGTCTGTTCACAGCACTTATGCAGCCTGGGCATTATTTAAAACTGTGCGTGATGACAGAAGAGTAAACAACCTCAACATAACGTGTATGAACAGTTACATGAACTCCCACCACCACCTGCCTTGGAAAGACCACCTGGGCCAGAGGCCAGAGAGTCAGCCTTATCCTGCTCCCTCTGCCTCTTTCTCCATCTCCCTCCCTGTTAATGCAGTAGCCTCTGAGCACAGAGAGGCAGTCTTGTGTAGGAACAGTAGCACAACTACTTCAGGCCTCTCCTCCACAATTGATGATTGATCTGCAGGCTTCAGAGCTAGAAGTGGAAAAGGGAGAGCAGAAGTTGAGCCATTACCATCACCACTACCTTCACTGACATTGCTATCTACCCCATATTCCATTGTGTCCCAGGTCAGAAGCCAGCCCTTCATCCCCAAACTATGGGAACGTAAAAAAAACAAACACTCCAATCATTCACAAACCCAGAGTCTGAATGCAAGCACTGCACAGCTGCTTGTAATGGAAATGCTGTTTCTCAGGCTAGTAGACACAAACGTCTAATGCAATGTGATGCTCTGTGCTAATCAACAGTAAGAGCTGCCATTTCTTTGCCCAAAAAGCCATAACTGCTCTGCTCTGCCATGCGACTGATAATGGGTCCCTGGTGTTGAAGAACACTGGCAGTGGCAGGATGCACTCAACTATGGATACGTAGTCCAACTAGCATGGCCAGGGATGTTACATATCCTAAATAGCACACTGGGCCAATGTACTGCAGGTGGGGAATGAAGCAGAAAGTGGTGGTCTGCGTTTCATGGTATCCCCAAGAGTTGTGGGACATTTATCCTTATCTGTCCCCTCCTCTTCCTTCCACCTTTCAACACCCCCTGCGTGAGAACCTGGAAATGACTGTACCCACAAAGAACAGAGCAGAGGAGAAAGAGGTACAGCAAGAAATGACTCTACCCACAATGAGCAGACGAGAAAGAGGTACAGCAAGAAATTACTCTACCCACAAAGAACAGAGCAGAGGAAAAAGAGGTACAGCAAGAAATGACTCTACCCACTAAGAACAGAGTAGAGGAGAAAGAGGTACAGCAAGAAATGACTTTACCCACAAAGAACAGAGCAGAGGAGAAAGAGGTACAGAAAGAAATGACTCTACCCACAAAGAACAGAGCAGAGGAGAAAGAGGTACAGCAAGAAATGACTCTGCCCACACAGAACAGAGGAGAAAGAGGTACAGCAAGAAATGACTTTACCCACAAAGAACAGAGTAGAGGAGAAAGAGGTACAGCAAGAAATGATTCTACCCACAAAGAACAGAGCAGAGGAAAAAGAGGTACAGCAAGAAATGACTCTACCCACTAAGAACAGAGCAGAGGAGAAAGAGGTACAGGAAGAAATGACTTTACCCACAAAGAACAGAGTAGAGAAGAAAGAGGTACAGCAAGAAATGACTCTACCCACAAAGAACTGTGTAGTAAGCACACAGAGTCCTCTTGATTGGAGAAAAGATGTACTGTTGTGAAGAAAAAAAGGAGAGCGGTGGTTGTGGGGGATTCCCTATTGAGAGGAACAGAGGTCGCTGTCTGCAGACCTGACACCTCACGAGAGGTGTGCTGTCTTCGAGGTGCACAAATCAAAGATGTGTCTGATGTCAAGACTATTCAGTCCTACCGAACACCACTGTTAGGTGGATTCACAACTGGCTGAGTGATCATACTCAGAGGGGTCATAAATGGCTGTGCATCCAAGTGGAAGAATGTATCAAGAGGGGTACCACAAGCCTCTGTCCTAGGCCCAATATTGTTCAACATTTTTATAAATGATCTGGAGGAGGGGATTGATGGAAAACTGATCAACTTTGCTGACAACACAAAGCTGGAGGGATAGCTAACACTAGGGAAGAGAGAGATAGAGAGAGTATTCAAAAAGATCTAGAAAAACTTGAACACTGGGTGGTGACTAACAGAATGGTATTTAATAGGAGAAATGTAAAGTCCTTCATCTGGGCAAGAAAAATGAAAAAAGAACATACAGAATGGGAGAAATTGGGCTAAGCAGCACATGTGAAAAAGACTTGGGTATACTAATAGATCATAGACTGAACATGAGTCAACAATGTGATGCAGCAGCCAAAAAGGCAATTCTGGGATGTATTAAGAGAAGCATAGAGTCTAGATCACGTGAGGTAATTATTCCCCTCTATGCTTCCTTAGTCAGACCTGATCTAGAATACTGTGCCCAGTTCTGGGCACCCCACTTTAAAAAAGACATAGACAAACTGGAGCAAGTTCAGAGAAGAGTTACCAAGATGGTGAGGGGTCTGCAAATCATGTCCTATAAGGAAGGGTTAAAGGATCTGAGAATGTTTAGCTTGCATAAAAGAAGGCTGAGAGGAGACTTAATAACTGTCTACAAATATTTGAAGGGCTGTCACACTGCAGAGGGATCAGCCCTATTCTCATTTGCACAAGGAAAGACTAGAAGCAATAGGATGAAACTGAAAGTGAGAGACACAGATTAAATATTAGAAAAAACTTTCTGACAGTGAGGGTGATCAATGAGTGGAACAGGTTGCCACCTGCTTTTAAAACATACAGCCCCTTTGCTGTCTTGTGTAGTAAAATTTTTGGTAGCACCACAGGTCTCCCTTGGAGTAGGCCCATACTAGAGTATTGTCTTCATTTGGCAGAATTTGCCCTTGTAAAAATTATGACATTGCTTTTAAAACAAGCAGCACACCTGCTGTCTTCATTGGCACAATTTTTGATATAAGAGACCCTATGCAGCCCTTCTTTTGCTTTCAGTGATACCCATATGCTACGATTGACTCCTACATCACTGTTTACTGTTATGACCACTTTTGGGGAGCAGCACAGTGTTCACCAGATGTGTGGCTGCATTCCCATGCAATTTGGGAAGAGGGCTTCAGCTGCATTAAAGGACCTTCTAGAGAACTAATTAGTGAACCAGATTTTTACTCCCATTAATTAGTCAGAATCAACCCTCCCGATTCACAATGATTTTTGGTGAAATCGGCAGGATACCAACACGAACTGATTATTCCGCTAATCGCTTATCACTAATTGTGACCACCTTAGGCTGCATTTCAATATCCCTACTACTCCTATTGAACCAAACATACAGCTCTGTGACTATCTAAGTTTAATACACTAGAACACCTGGTGGTCTTGTAGCCGATGAGGTCTACTTTCATAACTTTACTCAACAGGTTGGCTGTATAGTTGTACACATAATTTGGACAGAAGAAACCCAGCATGATTATATGAGCTTTTTTATTTTAATTGTCAATGTTTACCTCAATGTGGAATCTAATTCACCATATAAAAAAATTATATGCACAGTACTGAGGCTTGCCTTACCACCATAGTGTCAGACACAATGGTTGCCAGTAAAAACACGGTACTAGAATATATGATAAAGGCATCCTTCTGAGGCTCTCAGCGCCGATGGGGTCACTTCATCCTACGTCTACTTGTAATAGAAATAGGAAATAAGCCAGTTTTCAGATGAGCGTCCGTAATACGGATCCTTATTATGGGCATGTTACGTTTATCATCAGTACTGCATTAGTATTTGAACTGTTTTTGCCTCCACATATTTTATTTTCTACATTTGCCCAATAAAAAAGAATAGCAATACGGAGGCGAAAAAGAATAGATGCATGGATTTACATTAGCTTCATATAACAGTCCACCAAACACGGGCCAAATACGAAGCAAAAATAAGCTCGTGAAAGCAGACTTAGTCTTTGGTAAGGGACAATTTAGAGTCAGAGTTTCCAATTCCTATGGGTCCTATGGTAGTGTCACTATGGTTGGCTTGCAGAGCAGTAGTCCTTATCAGGTGGCAACTCAGGTTTCTAGTAACACTTGAGATGTGATTGTATATGAGACTGATGAAGCCTGTGTTCCTTTAAAGTGAGACTTTTACGCAGTTACAACATCTTAGCCGATTCTACATAAGTAAATTGGATGAACCCATGAGCATGTAAAAACAACATTTTTCTACAACTTGTCTGGTTTTCCTTAGATAAGAGGATTATATTGCAAAAATCTTGACTTTTCAACAGCTTTTCTCTATCAACCACTTGATCTGCTCTTTGATATAAGAACTGCTGTTCTCTAGGGGAATGTTGTAGCCTACAGGCATTACGTGACTGTATATCAACATTTATCAATACAGCTCTATAATGAAAGCCTCTCTAAGATAAATCCAGGAGCCCTTGTCAACACATTATGTGGAGCTCATAATATTTACAGCGCAAGGAGGAACATAAGTACAGCAATTTTCTACATTTACTCACAATTATACCATGACAGCCACAATTCTGCAGTTGGGGGCTGCATTTTTCTTATACAAAACTCCAAATCCACCACATAAAACGCAGTTAAATCATCGGTTCCCAACCCTTTTTAACACTTGGGAATCCCTAGAAAATAAATTTTAATTTAGGTTGGGGCAAAACACCGCTGAAAACGTCCACCATGGATTTGCCACGAATCCACTCGTCATGGATGGCGGATTGCACCAAAGAGTTGTACATTCTTTTTGGTCCATCAAAACCTTGTATAAGATGTCTATCCTAGAGTTAATGCATTTTAACCAGTTGTCATATTTGACACTTAAAAGTAAGACCATCATTGGGTTTGAACATAATTTCCAGACCATTTATTATTTACAACTTATCTGTAAAATAGGACCCTTAAGATTAAGAATTCTTACATAAAAGGGTGCTTTCACACATAGCTGAAAAATCCACCACAGAAAGATCTGCCTCAGATCCACATGACTTCCATGCGAATTTTAATGTGGATTTGCAAAGGGCGAAATCCTATATTACTGAATCAGAAACAAGGAAACACAGAAATTGGATTTACATCACAAAAGAATTAAAACTTATTAAACTTATATTAAATTATTTAAAAGGAAAGAAAGCTACCAGAGCAATAAACCATGAAAGTTGGAGGGGATAAGTGTATAAAAACACACATTATAGGGCTCACCCTATAAAAGAAGCCCTGATATACAGAGTAATCACCCCGAAAAGGGCGACCCTGTTCTCCAACCTCCTAGCCTAATATGAAGACCATAACAACAAATTTTAAATCAGATGCAACTAACCATACCAAAAGCCAATAAACAATACCAGTCAGAGCAAAAGCAATAATTGCAATCATCAATTAAGTGCTGAGTGTATAAACACAAATGGTAAATTCATAACAGCGTCCTAGGAACTAGTGCATAAAAGAGACTAATAAATCTCACATAAGCAATAGGATAAAATACCCTATACAATCAATCAAAATGCTGAGTGCACTGAGGACGTTTTTTGTATGTTATGACTAAGAGCTGTATGACATTTCGAAATGCGTGGGTTTTAATCTACTTTAATAAAGCCGATTTTAATGGATTTTCCTTCTTTGTCTTATATTAGCCTAGGGTGTATAAGGACCTACTAGGAGGTTTGAAAATGGGGCTCCTTTTTTGGGGGCGATTACTCCGTATTTCAGGGTAATTTTATAGAGTGTTTTAAGATGAGCCCGGATGTGTGTATTTTTATACACTTCTCCTGCCCAACTATCCTCTTGGTTTATTACTCTGGTGACTTTCTTTCTTTTTAAATAATTTAAAAGAGGTTACATAAAAAAATGGAAAAATCAGCAGCAATTCCAATGCAAATCTGCATCAAAATCCACATGTAAGACATATATTATAGATATATTATAGTATATTATATATTATACCTGTCATTTACTTTGGGAGCCATTTCACCAATTCAGACATGTTTCCCTACCCCCATGCTGGCTTTGGAAATATTTAATGGGAACTTTTCACATTGAACAATGCATCTGCTTTCAAGTTTAGTGAACCTGCACTGAGCAGGGGGTTGGACCAGATGGCCTTGGAGGTCCCTTCCAACGCTACCATTCTAGGATTCTACGAACTTGTAACTTGTTGACTGAAATCCCTGCTTTCTATAGTTAGAGAAGTCCAGTGGGCGGTTCTGGCTGTCAATCACTGATAGGACCGCCCACTGGACTTCTAAGCATTCAAAGAGCAGGGGTTTAAATGAATAAATTACAAGTTATATTAAATCGTTTGCCACAAAAGTATATATCAATCCGCTTGGCTTATCCTGCTCTATAACATTTTGCCTACAGATAGGACTGTATGTGCAATATTACTGGTTGCATTTAAGCATATCATTTACATAACAGTGTAGTAGTTTATTTGCATTTATAGATCAAAACTGAAACTCAGTGCAGAAGATTGTAAAGTTTTGACATTTCTTTGAGACATTCCTTATATATCTTCAGCCTATCCAAAATGGTCCATTTAGGAATACTAAAGTCAGACCGAGACTTGTAGCCATACTAAGGGTGTGAAAATGGCTCCATATTACATTTGTGAGAAACTGGTCTTATTCTCATCTTTTCCTAGCCACAGAATTCCAGAATTCAAAGGTAAAATGAAGATAAACATAAAAACTCTTGAAATTAGGAGCGTCCCCAAGTTATTCATTGAAGGCTTCCGACCAATTATGACAGCTTCTTCTTAAGAACGTGCTAGTTTTTAATATGTGCAGCCTTCCTACAAAAAAAAAGTATCTTCACAAGGAAATCCTACCAGGAACTCTGTTGCTGAGCAACCAGCCTCAGTTGCTAGGATGCAAGTCCTTTAACATACCATCATGAATGCTATCACAGAAAAAGATTAATTTGGTATGAACAAAAGGTCTATGAAAGAGGCTGGGACATAAGTGCGTCTGGTTTACGCTCTGAGAACAATGAAGCTGCCAAACCAATCTAAAACCACCAACATCATTGTTCAAAAGTCCAGCAATGTGCTTGGGCTGGAGGAAGTGCATTTAATAAGGGACCTTTTTTTTTCATGTGCTGTAGAAAGTTGAAGACAACTTTTATTCAGCCTTGGTGATCACTGTATCGGAAAAGATCAGTGGGCAAGCGATTCAAGGCATAATGGACGTTTAAGCGTGAAAATGAGGTAATCTCCATGCAAATCTTATTAGAATGTAGCAAAAAGAGTAAAATAAAAAAAATTATATATGTATATATACACACACAGACACAATAAAACAATGAAATAGATGTTTGAAAATGTAGCTAAGCAGAATATAACATTAAACATAAACATAATAAAAGTATATTTAAAAACATTTAAATGAAATAAGAACATTTAATATGCAAAAGAATAATAAAATAACAATAAAAATAATAAAAAATATATTTTTAAAAATACAAAAAAAAAGACATCTAAAATGTGGCCTGGCAGGGTATAGCTTAAAGTCCAAATTAAAATGATAAAAGAAAAGAAGAAAGTTAAAAAAAAAAAAAACAAGAAAAAGTTTTTATTCTTTTTTTTTTTAATTCGTAGATCACGTTTTAAAATTGTACATTTGTCCTGTTGTGTCATCATAGTGATCAAGGGACCTGGAGTGTGATGAACATTTACAAAACAGCAGATGTACTAATAGAATTGTATTGTGGCTGTGTTTTAACAGCTTGCTGCCTGAATTAACTGCTGAAGCACACGTCTGTCTATTGGAGGGTCAGGAAATTTCAATATGAAAGCCCATGAAATCCGAAACCTTATCATTAAGTCTGAGACAAATGCATTGAGCTGCCAGGCCCATGGTCATCTTGCAAATGCGATGGTCCTGAATATATTAAGAAGCATCTGTGTCCTCTTGTTTATTCCCTGTGGATTTTGGGGCAAAGACTTATCTGCAGCTGTCTTTTATCAGAAGACGGGTTTGCTCTTCATAAAGTTTATAAAATCACAAACTCCCTGTATTTTATATACAGTACTAGTGAAAAGGGAGAGGCTATCTTAAAATAGAATAAAATCTTATTAATTGGTGAATGGTATGCATATTTGGTCTCAGTCTCAGGAATCACTTCATTCCCTCCTTCATTTTTTTCTGCACCAGCTTAAAAAAACACTGCAGACTATTTTACGATCATCATACCATATGGACCTGTTATGTACATTCAGCTCAATGGAAGTATTGCATCCATATTGGTTACTATATAGATAACTATCATCTTGTTGTGGAACCCCATATCAGCACTAGAGGATTGAACATAACTAAGAGCGCATTTTGGACCTCATATAAAAGTAGTCATCATAGGTCTTGTCACATTGTGCTCCTGGGACCTATAGTTCTATGGGTTTCCAGAAGCACACTGCTGCAGGTGTGGTTGATTTGGCTGGCTGATGGTGTGGAGTCTTCCAGCCAGCCAATCACCATTGGTCTTGTGCACATAAATACCAGCGCCTCTACTCATTTATCCATTCCCCTCTCAGCACTTGGTGCCATGAATGATGCTGTATGAGTTTCCCTCACCTTTCCTGAGGATGGTCTGGACACCTGATTTCTCTGTCTGCAACTTTTTCAAGCCGACAAAACACAGACAGAGATATCAGGTGTCCAGACCATCTTCAGGGAAGGTGGCAGAAGCAACTCAAACTAGCAGCATGCATAACACCAAACACCAAGTTCTGAGTGGGAAAGGGACAATGGATAAATGACCAGCACCCTCTAGTAATATTATTATGCACAGAGTAATGGTTATTGGCTGGCTGGAGAACTCCACACCATCAGCCAGCCAAATCAGCCACACCTGCAGCAGTGTATTCCTGGAAATCCACAGAACTACAAGTCCCATTAGCACAATGTGACAACTATACCATTGATTCATAACACTGTTGTTGTAGGGGAAACTTCAGACTGCTTTTTCCAGGCTGCTGGTGTGAAATGTAGTTTGGTTTGCACAGTCAGACTGTTGCTGTAGGATGTGGCCCAGTTTTTGGAAGCACATGAGCTCCAGAAGCAGCAAGCTAGGTGCTCTGTCCTCTAACCAGCTCTAGACTTCATGGTCCAAGGCCTGCTCTGTTCTTCCCCTGGGAAGAGTGAGTTTGTGAGCTTATGGGAGGTGGGAGGACCTTTGCCACCTCTTTCCAGTCCAGGCAGGTAGGGAGAGGAGCTGATAGTAAATTGGCTTTCTAGGGGGAGTGAAGGAAAGCTAGCTGTTGACACAGTGATGTGTCCCTTACTGTCTGTAGTTCAGCCTCAAGGCTGCTGCAGGATGGGCCCTGTGAAATGTGAGTAAGAGTGTTGGAGACCCTCCTGAGTCAGAGTACTCTTGGGCTGCCTACAGTCCTTGCATTGAAAACTGGAGAATGATGTAGCCAGGGGAGTCAGTTGTTGTAACCTGTATGGTGGCTTTGGTCACCCTTTCAGTCACTGTCATCACTCCTTTGCCAATGCTGGCTGGGCCAACCAGATTAGGGCCCATACATAAAGCTAAACCAAAGTGGAAATGTGTGCCTTTCTTTCAGTCTTTTACAGGCAAGCCATATATCGGGGTGGCAGTCCTATTTAAGACTGCACAGATTAAAGCTAGACGAGTAATTGAGTTAGAAATGGGGAGGGACAAGAGCTTCAACATTTTAACATTTATGGTCCCCAGAAAAAGTGGAACCAAATGACTCTATTTAAGATGATCAAGCCTTGTCAATTCAATAAGTGTTTTTTTTTATGGATTGGACTTCAGTAAAGATGAGCGAACGTGTTCGGCTCCGCCCCTTTTTGCCCGAACACCGAACTTTGCGAGCAATTCCGTGCTCGGGCGAAAAAAGTTCGGGGGTCGCCGTGGCAGCGCGGGGGGGTGCGGCGGGGAGTGGGGGGGAGAGGGAGAGAGAGAGGGCTCCCCCCTGTTCCCCGCTGCTGCTGCCCGCGCCGCCGCGCCTCTCCCCGCCCCCCGGCGCCCCCCGAATCTTTACGCGCGGACACTGAAGTCCTCGGTAAAGCCGGTGTCCGGGTGCGTAAGTGTTCGTTAAGAACACGTTCGCTCATCTCTAGACTTCAGTAATGGGATAAGGGAGGTTGCAAAGAGTGGCTAGCTTAAGACAGCATCAAGTTTGAATAGCATAGCTAATAAGACTTATCTAGTGGATGTTCACATCCATCACACTCTAGTTCACACAAGGTTCAACCTTTTTAAGGTAGTAATTGTAGGTCTAGGATTGATAGGTTTTATTTAAAGGAGGAAACTGTCTCCTCATCATTATTGGTCGTGGAGTTCTCTGCTCAATACCTTATTATGGCTTCTCTAAATACTACTAAATTCCCTTGGATGGGTAGAGGTTTGTGGAAGCTGTATGAAAGAAGCAGAAATAAGATGGGTCCTTTGAGGATTTTCTTCAGAGCCAGGAGCCACTACTGTATCTGTGTAATACCGTAGTAATTTTTGAGTGGTAAGAGATATTCGGGGTGCCATGGTTCTTCCATCAGCCTTCTAACCTCAGAAGCATGGACAGGGAGTTTCTGTATCAGAACCTAATGAGGAAACTCAAGCATATTTTTTTGACTAGAGGTAATTGTCAGGAACTTTCTTGGGTGAAGTCTTTACTGAAAAGATGCTAGTACCATAGACACACAGCTTTAGTTTTCAAGAGGGATATCAGGAAGTACCACTTGTCCAACCCTTATAAACTGTAATATGTCAATGAGTTGTAGGATAGGTCTGATGATGATGATTTATCCGTTCAGTCATTGCTGACTTTTAGTCACTTTATGGATCAGCTTACGCCATGCTTCCCTGTCTGATAGACTGCACAGAATCCCTGAAGAGGTCCAGATCAGAGATCTTGGAGGTTGTTAAGTGCTTCTGCTTACAGCTTTTGGGTAGGAGGGAACTAGATGTCAGCTTTCCTGGCCGAGACTGCCCCTGAACAAAGAGTAGATTCTTCTACTGGTGTTTTGATGGAAACAAGTACGGATGAGGAAGTAAGACGGACAATTGATGGGCTTTGGCTCAAAAGGTCACCAGGTCCTGTTGGCTTAACATCTGAGTTTTGTAAGACTGTTAAGGACATTTAGGTTCAGTTCTTGACTGAGGTTTTTAATGGATGTCTATCCTCAGGCATTCAGCTAAAATCAATGAGAAGGTCAGCCCTAATTGTCCTGTCAAAAGGTAAAGATCCGTTTCGTATTGAGAATTAGCATCCCATAGTTCTATTTAATATGGACAGAAAGATTCTGGGAAAAGTGTTTTTTTAGTAAGCTTGTAAAATTTGTGTTCCTTTCTGGAAAAAAACCTGGGGGTACTAGTGGACTGTAGACTTAGGCCGCCTGCACACGAGCGGAAATCCCGCGGCGGGATTTCCCGCAGGATTTCCGCCGCTCATAGCCTGCATAGGATTGCGTTAACAAACGCAATCCTATGCAGACGGCCGTGGTTTGGCCGCGCAAAATCTCGCGCGGCAAACAAACCACGGTATGTCCTATTTTTGTGCGGGGCTTGCAGAGCCTCGCACAGAAACGTCACTCACGCAGCCGGCGGCTCCGGTCTGCGCATGCGCCGGCTGTCCGGCAGCCGGCACATGAAAGAGTCGGGGGCCGCCGGGCGAGGGTGAGTACGCGCTCATCCCTGCAGGCGCTCGGGTCGGGTCCCGCGGCGAGAATTCTCGCCGCCGGATCCGACCCGCTCGTTTGCAGGCGGCCTATATTGGAGCAAACAATGCCAATCAGCGGCTGCAAACGCAAATAAAGTTTGTTAGGCCTCACATGAAATACTATGTACAGTTGTGGACATCGGTACTTAGGAAAGATGTTGCAGTGCTTGAGGGGGTTCAAAGAAGGTCAACTAAATTAATAAACGGAATGAGAGGACTGGAATATCCAGAGAGGCTATCAAAATTCACTCTGGAAAAAAAACGATTAAGAGGCGATCAAATAACTGTTTAAATACATTAGGGGACAATACAAGGATCTTTCCCATGATATGTTTATACCCATGATGGCAACAAGAGGGCATCCTCTATGATTAGAGGAAAGAAGGTTTCATCATCAGCACAGAAGGGGGTTCTTTACTGTAAGAGCAGTGAGTCTGTGGAACTCTCTGCCTGAGGTCGTGGTGATGGCAAAATCGATAGAGGAATTTAAGAGGTGACTAGATGTCCTTCTAGAGCGCTATGATATTACAGGATATAGACATCATGCTACAAAAAGTCTGCCTGTAGTCCCAGCCTTAGTTTGATATTTTTCCTTATTATTTATTATAAATAAAAGGTAAAAAATAGAGATGAGCGAGCACCGAAATGCTCGGGTCCTCGTTATTTGAGTAGAGCTTTTCGTGAAATTCGTTAATCGAGTAACGAACCCCATTGACTACAATGGGAGACTTGAGCATTTTTGTATGGGGACCGCCGGGTGCCGAGCTTTTTCTTTTTGGTTCATGTGTGTTCGTTCTCTCTCTCTCTTCCTCCAGCCAGCCAGCCAAAAAATTTGCCGTTGACGTGCGCTGCGTCGCAAAGGGGGGGGGGGGGTAAAACTGACACGTCGCCGCAGGGAGGGGTAAAAAACTGGGGCGGGGTCGAATACGGCGTGATGCTCGCTCGAGTAGCAAGCACCATCGAGTACGCTAATACTCGAACGAGCATCAAGCTCGGCAGAGTACATTCACTCAACTCTAGTAAAAAGTAAATAAATATATATATACTGAATGGCCACTTAATTAAAGACACCCATCTAGTAGGCCAATTGACCTTGTTTTAGTCCTTGACCTAGTTTTCAGAGTGCAGCAATTCATTGTGACATCCATCTGCAAGTATCAGAGGACCCATGGTATGCTAGGAAAGCATTCCTCACACAACAACTACTCCACCTCTTCCAGGCTGAACTGTTGCTAACTGACAGGAAGGGTTCATTGATTCATGCCGCTTGAGACAAATTCTGACCCTCTCAGCAGCATGGTGTAGAAATCTGGATTCACCTTACCAGGTAGTGTTTTTCTACTGCTCAGTCATCCAACTTTTGTAGTCTTTTGCCTACTGGAGACTCACCTTTCTGTTCTTCTTAGACAACAATAGCGCTGGAACTGGTTATTTGCTGTTTAGACATGTTAGTTAGAGCACCAGCATTATATTTGGCTGCACTTTGCTTGACTGTGCACTGTTTTTATATCCTCCTCTAACCTTTCATTAAGTTCCTACAGGCACAGGATCCCCTTTCGCTGGATGTGTATCCCTTATCACACCATTTTCAGTATACATCCAACACTGTTGTAAGAGCAAACCCCACAAGGCTGCCATTGTGTGAAATCCTGGCCCCGGCTAGTCCAGCACCGGTAACCAGACCTCATTGGAAGTCACTCAGATCACTTGATTTTCCCATTCTAATGTGGATTCACACTGAAAGTGATGCACAGAAAACTTGCTCACATGGTTTTATGCTGCACTCCAGGACGACGGGTCTAATTTCTATACGGGTTAACGCTCATTTAGACAGGATGAATGTCAGGGAAACTATGCCTGACACTTGTTCCTGCACATATCCGCTCTCGTGCTGCTGCACATTAGCTAGTATCACTGGTTCACAGCGAGGTGGCTGGAGGAGATTTCACTCCTCGCTCTCTCTCGCCTCTCTCCATTGACTTAACATAGCGGCTGTTCAGTAGTGAACAGCCGCTATGTTAAGTCAATGGAAAGGGGCGGGGGAGCGTGAAAAATAAAATCTCCTGCAGCTTTCCCACCCCCTATTAGCCACTCTGTGAGCGAGCTAGCAATGCTAGCTCCTGTGGGATTTTACCCATGTGGTGGTTTTACTGCTCTGTTTCTTTTTTCTTCAGCTACCAAACTTTTTTTGCTGCGTTGTTTTTCCATTAAATAACAGGATATTTCTTTTTTCACTGACTTTTTTCCTTGTGCTTTAGTTTTATAAGTGGTAAAAAGCTAATAAAATTATTTTTTAATTTGTACTGTAGTTGCTTATTTTTAAACTTTGTATTTTCACGCCAAAATAAATTACAGAAATGGGTTCCTCATTTTGTTTTGATATATGATTAGTATAGTCTCAGATTAAAGGGGACATATTGTGACAGTTCTGGTTAGCATCAGCAGTGGGTCATTTTCTTTTATTAATATATATATTCCTGTATTTTTTTTAACCTCTACATCCTCCACGACAGAATATAAGACCTCTGGGGGTCATTCACAAGACCTCTTTTGTTTTTTTATTCCATACTTTTCCACTGTAGCTGGAGCATCCATAGGAACCCCAGTTACAGGGAAAACATCCCCCCTTATGATAGTAGTCACTAACAGAGCTGATCTGTGTCTTCTAGGACCCTGCAGCTTTGCCTTGGCAGGGGTCACCCAGTGGTCATGTGATCGCAAGGTCAAATAGTGGAAGTTACACTTTCGCTTTCTCTCTTCACTACATAGCGCTCATTGAGAGAAGGCAGAAGCAGTTAAAAACTGCTTCTGCCTTCTACTCTGGATCTTTAGCTGTGACTAACAACCGAGGACCCGACCTTTAATTCCACATCATATTTTTCCTATCGGCTGGGATTAAAGTCCAGGACCAAGAACCATAAATTTACTGTGGTTGGTTTTTAGGAGGTTAATAAATTGTCCATTCGCTGTATGTTGCTGTTATTAATTATGTTTATTTTAATTATGTTTTAATTTAACAACAAAAGAAGAGAAAAAGGATTCATTGTCAATTTAAATTTGCTATGATTATGATTTTTGTTTGTTATGACTTATTTTTTTATTTTATTTTGCTTTATTTTTGATTGATTGTTATAAAGAAAATTCTATTTTGCGATGTTATTTGTAGATATGTATATGTTTATTGTATATTGGAATGTGCATAGGACTAGGGCAGCTAATTTCTATTTCCTTTAAATTATGTTTCTATGTTCTGGTATAAATATTTGAATTATATTTCTTTGTATTACATTATGGCTTGTTATATTAAGGCCCAATGTCCACAGGCGGATTTGATTTGCAGAACCCGCGCAGGGCACCCGCAAATCAAGCCGCCCATAGGGATGCATTAGCGTCCGCAAAAGCATGCAGACTTTTTTACCCGCCGGAGAAAATCACAGCATGCTCTATTTTCTGTGGATTCCAGCACGGATGGCTTCCATTGAAGTCAAAGGAAGCCGTCCAATCCACGGTATCCCGCATCCGTCACTGTGGACGTGCCGCGGATCTGCGGGATAGCAGGGGGTTAAAAAAAATGCACATCTACAGTGCAGAAGACAAAAAATCCGGCCGTGGACTGAGAAGACCCGCATCGGCTCTGGACAGGTAAGAAAATGTTTTTTAGGCCTCACGGCTGCGGGCATGGGTGAAAGCTGCTGCAGGATTTCACACTTGGAAACCATACGTGCCGATGGATCTGGGGCCTAAGTTATAATATTATGTTTTGTATTTTTTATAATAAGCAGAGTTCCAGACTATTGTACATAGTCGGACTGCCTTTATAGAGAAGGCATGTAGTCCCGCTCTGATGAAAGAATAAGTTCTAAATCAAGCCAATGCGTTAATCTATAATATTGAGGGTCCAATTTGTCATCTGTGCTATTTACATAATGCTTTAATGCACCAACAATGATATTAAGACCCATGTCAGTTGAACTGACTAACATTGATTATAGTATTACAATGGTACCTGTCAGGGGTGAAATATATTACACAACAAGTTAACTGAGAGTTTCTTAAGTTGATCTGTTGGAAACGGGACAAATGTACAAGTTCAAGGGTATTTTTACATGGGCCGATAATCGCCTGAGTAATCATTCAAAAGAGCGATAACGGGTGGCAGTTGTCCCGTGCAAATGTGGCACCCGACAGGGCAAGTGCAGCGTCCAAAGAGACAGCGGGGTAGAAATGTTAACGTTGTCAAGGAGCTCTACCATCTCCTCCCCAGAGAGTAGCTCAGGACCCAACCTCGTAACTGCTGGAGGAGATCATAGGGGTAGTATCCAGGGGTTACGTTAAGTCCAGTGTCACTCATGACGCCACCGTTCCTTCTCCTGGAACGGATCTTGTAGAAGAATAAAATAGTCCCACACCAGAAGAGTATATTTTGGAACAAAACCGGGAACGGTCGATCTTGTCCAATTGCTTAAACTTCTTGTTAAAGTAATATAACGGTCTCAGTACAATGGTATACAAGATGACTTCTCGGTGGAACACACGGGGTATTGAAGCAATCCACAGGCCAAGTTATCTGTAGGTCCATTCACTCCCGACAATCACTTTCCCCACCAGCAACAACACTCACTCTTACTTTCACCAATAAGTGGTTTCTTTCTCTTCGTATTCAGCAGTGGTACAGAGGTTCTCTGGGTTGAACGGGCCCAGGCTGAGCATCAGGCAATTGGCTTCCTCTATACTCCATGCATGGACCGACCTGACAGCCTCCCTGTAGTGTCCCAGACTGTCACTGACAAACTCTCCAAATTATCTCATCAAGTAACTAACCAGGCATTGCCTTCTTGCAAACACATATATCAAGCATCATCACGTGCTCACAAACAATACACACAAAATGATACATTTTCCAGACAGGACAGGACATACCAGACATTAACCCTTTCAGTCCTGCAAACATCTAATACACATAACTTGATGCACCCTATAAACAAGACACTGACAAGACATTGATATGAGACAAACATAGAACATTCTGGAGGGGCCCCACTAACTCTGGGCCACTACACAGGTGAGTGCAAATCAGTTACTTATTAGAGTCGCTTGGTTTTCAGCTCATACCCCATGCAGTTAGGATGTAAGTAGTCGTCCATAGCACATGCTGTGTACGGAGAAGGCTCAGGAGCCAAACCTGCTCCATACACATTTGCAATCAGAGTTATCTCTGATTGCAGCTATTAACCCTTTAAACATTGCTGTAATTTCTGACAGCGGTATTTTAATGTCCCGATCAGGATTTAAATGACCTGAATGCCTCGCCTGTGATAAGATCACAAGGTTGCTGTCTGGGTACCATGTAAGCCTCGGACCTGTGCAGGCCCCTAGGGCTGCCATAATCATTTGCCTTTTAAAGATATGCCTGTGGTCTGTAGCACATCTTTAATAGGCAACCTATGGTATAGCAATATACTGTATAAGCGATCAAATAACCACAAATTTAAGACTCCTGTAGGGACTAATAAAGAAAACTAAGTAAAATAAATTTGAAATAAAGATTTTTATTATAAAAACATTTTAAATATTAAGAAAAATAACTTTTAAAATGACAGAAATACGCAATGACAGAACTGCATTTTTTGGTCACGCAATCTCCAACAAGAAACTGAATAAAAAGTTATCAAAAAGTCATGTGTTCCCCAACATGGTACCAATACAAGTTTCAAGTGGCCCCACAAAAACAAGGCTCCACACAGCCCAGTTGATGGAAAAATAAAAAAGTTAGGGGGTCAAAAGATTGCTTCACAAAACAATTAGTTTTTTTAGAAAAGGTATTTTTTAAAGTATTACCGGTACTATATAAAAAAAACTCCATAAATTTGATATCTCCGCTATCATACTGAACCACAAAATATAGACAATGTGTCATTTGTACTGCACCATGAACACTATAAAAATCCCCAACCCACCAAAAATGGTGCAATTGTGGGTTTTTCTCACTTAACCCAACTTAGAAATTATTAACTCTCGTGTGGTACCATGGGGTCATTAGAGTTCATTATCTTAGATGTTACAGTAATTTTAAAGACAGAAAAAATACCTACATCTAGCCCTATAAATCCTATTGACTTGGATTGTAGTATTGCATATCCAGCTAATGTATTCATCTAATCTCCCATTTTGAAAAACGTATCAAAACTATTCAGTACCATAATAAAAGTACCAGGTAGACTGTTCTCTACAACTATACACTTTTACTTGCTATTGCTATAGAAATGTGCATGTATAGGGTAAAGAAATCCTATAAATGGGCATTAACAGTTGGAAGTAATTCCATAAAGGTTATTACCCATAATCTGACACAGTGGTTGTCTCTTTAATACAAAAAGCAAAAGAACACAAAACCAATACATTGTTAAAGTCTACAGTGTCCCCGCTTTGAGATTTATTGGCACTAGAAAAGTAACCAACATATATAAAAAGTGAAAAATTGTATATTTGTTTGTTTTTTACAGGCTCCTACATGCCTTTTTTTGGATCTCACCCAAACTTGGTACACATATCATTCATGATCCAGCCTAAAATTCTGGGGGTTGGAGGTGGGAGGGGAAATTCAACAGTTTGTTGCTTACAGAAACCAATCACAGCACAGGTCTTATTTTACTAGAGCTGCTTACACAATCATGATTGGGGAGCAGTGAGTAGCGGCAGTCAGCAGGAGGGAGCTTTCATCACACACAAACTTTTATGCAACATTTACAAAAATGATACGAACTTTGTATGTTTACCTACATCTCTTCCACTAGTTCTAAGCTAGAAGCTAGAATCTAAACTAGATCACAGATAAATGAGAGTGTGTAACATACAAATAGATAGCAAATTAGTCAGAACAGTGAGATTAGGATACAATTGCACAAATTTAAAAACAGATCTTCAACTTTGTATGAATTACATGTAACATCTGATTAGGGTGTAATAGCACATATTGAGACATGGCCAATAATAGTATCTCTGCCACTATCTACAAAAAAGATCAAGTATTAGGGCGCCCACCCACTGGCGATTTTTTTTCCTTTGCGTTTTGCGTTTTTTCTCAAGAGCAATTAGTTTTGAATGTACTCCTGTCCACTGGCGTTTTTTGTTTCAGTCCGTTGCAATTTTTAACATAGGAACTGTCAGTTGCATATGTGTCCTTATTTTTCTCTTAATGCACCCATGAATGTCAATGTAAATTAACGCAAAAAGCCGCGAAGATGCCGCGAAAACGCCGCGAAAAACGCGACGAAAAAGCTGCGTTTTTCACGCACGAAAATTGCAAACGCCAGTGGGTGGGCGCCCTAAGGCTAAAAGGGGTTTCCTGAGATTAACACATTGATGACCTATCTTCAGAATAGCTCATCTATATTAGAATGGTGGGGGTCCATCGCTTGGAACCCCTATTGATCAGCTGCTTAAAGTAACAGCGCCATTCGCGTAAGCACTGCTGTCACTTAAGTGCATACCAGGCACAGTCATGTATACTGTATAATGGCTGTGTCTGGTATAGCAGCTCATCCTATTTACTTGCATGGGACTGTTCTGATCTGAGGCCACGTGGCCAATGAACATGATGTCACAGACCGGAGAACCTGAGCAACACTGACTTTTCAATCAGCTGATCGATCGGGTCTCAAGCAGTGGACCCCCGCCAATCAAATATTAGGTCATCAATATTAGAGTCCCGGAAAACCCTTCTAATGTTTATAACTAGAGATGAGCGAGTATACTCGCTAAGGCACATTACTCGAGCGAGTAGTGCCTTAGCCGAGTATCTCCCCGCTCGTCTCTGAAGATTCGGGAGTCGGCGCGGGTGACAGGTGAGTTGCGGCGGTGAGCAGGGGGGAGTGGGGGGGAGAGAGGGAGAGAGAGTTCTCCCCTCCGTTCCTTCCTGCTCTCTCCCGCCGCTTCCCGCCTCCTGCCGGCCCCCGAATCTTTAGAGACGAGCGGGGAGATACTCGGCTAAGGCACTACTGGCTCGAGTAATGTGCCTTAGCGAGTATACTCGCTCATCTCTATTTATAACCCTATGACAAAGGAATATTAGACCAAGAAGAACCTTAGGGTAAAAAGGGATGTCAGAGGAGTATAGCAAAAATATAAAGCAAGCATATTTTATCACACTGTATGGACACACAAAAATATACCTTAGTTTCTTAATTCAGTAGTTTGAAATATATAAAAATTTCTATGTGGCCAAATTTAGATGTTGATCAAAACATAGGTTCTCAAGGAACCTACCACCAGCTAGTGCCATTGTGATACTAGGTGCAGAAGTTGCACTTGGGTCTTGGTGCCTTGAGGGTGCATGAAGGCTTATCTGCCACATAAGAAAACATCAGTATTATAAATGATAGATAAGAAACAGATTACAGATTTTGCATTGCAGCCCAAGATACACCCATGTCGATGGCGTCATAATATAGTAGCATTCCTGAGCATATCTGTACATGTTATCTGCAAAGTAATGACTAAGACCAAGAACTATGGGCTAAATTGGCATTGCATCATAACAAAAACATTTAAGGAGGCCTTGACTTTGTGGTCAGTTCTTATGAACAATTCATTAGATATCGGAACTAAAGAAGCATGCCTTTTTCATGCAATATGTAAAGGTATCAAAGGGTACCCAATCATTTTTTTTTTTGGTTTCAACGGAGGAATTGGGTTCGGCTTAACAATGAGTGGGGCTTTCTTGGGCCAGTGAAGTGATCGATAGTTGTATGATGAGAGTAGAACTGAGATCTCAGTAGCAGAATGATTCTGATCCCTTGGCTTGTGGAAATCAGGTTGCCCCAACTTGCATGGAGCCATCAGTTGCAGGGTTGTTGCAGCATCATGTGGCATGCTGGTGCAGACTGTAATTGATGTCACATTGCAGTTTGCAAACTAACTTTTCCTTGAATATTAATAACACAGTATCTTATAGTTTTCCCCTTTTTGGCGGCAGCAAGGTACACTAGGTGGGCATTATAATGTAGTATTTACACCTGTTACTCAATCTTGGTTCCCTTCTCCTCTCACAGCTTGGTCACCTCGCTCCTTCTGCAGCTGATTACACAGAGACCCTCCGTGAGATCCTTGTCACCATACATGCATCCGGCGATCAAATGTCTCACTCTTGCTTCTTTCTCTGATTGCAGGAACACTTTTCTTCTCTGTTACTTTCCTTTCTTTCTCTCTTTCACGCAGGTTTTTTTTTCAGTCTCTGTTATTTAAAAGGCTTCTCGGTATCTCAGTCTTGCACTGGAGCACCCTCCTTGTCTAACAACTTGTCACCACACCCCGCTTCCTCAGAGCAGGGGGGTTTCTATCTCTCTCTGGCCCTTCCCATACACACATCACTCTCACACTTTGCTGAACGCAAAGACATGAGGAGGCACATTCAATATTTTACACAGTGTATGGCTGAAAAACCAAATGGCTAATCTTTTTGAGGTCCTCAATGTCTTCGGGGTCTATAGACTTAAAAGTAATATTAAGGCAGGGCTGGGCAAATCCCAGGAGCCAAGTCACCAATCAATACATCTAAAAATGTCACTGAATCGGTCCTTACTATGGAGAGCTATCAAAATACATATTGAATGGCCATAGAAGTTGTTAAATTGGCCACTGGATTGATACAAATAACTCTTGTTGTCAGGATAATGGCACCTCCATGGAAAGTTGTACTCATCATATTTCCAATTCCATGAGTTGTGATAAAAAGTACTATCCTAAATATTTCTGGTTGACGTTCTACACAGATCATACGTAGTTGTTGAAACGCTTTGTAGAAAATGAAAGAGGTTCAGTGTAAGATTCACAAGATGCTTTTACAGCAGCCACATTCATAACAGAGATCAATATCCCCCTACATGTCATTAGGCCATCTGTAACGCTCCCATATGGCTTGGATTTGCAGGGATGTTCTCCTTGTTGCACGAGGTCATCTTCACCTCAGCATGCTTTCTTTCTCATCATCTTAAATGTCTAATGAACCCAAATTAACACAACCTGGATTAGTTCTCAGTAAGAGCAATCGTGTGAATCTGAACGATACATTGTATACACAGCCAACGATTGACCGATGAACGGGAATTTGTTTGCATCTCACTCATGGTTTAATTAATGCAGGCATAAAATCATTGCTCCCTTGTTTACACGCCATTGTGTGTAAACCGCCATCATTCAAACTATATGCAAACGAAATTTCAAGCTGTATATTTGCCTGTATAAACAGGCTACACTAGCAAACAAATGATTTATCCCTCCATGTAAAAGGAGCCTTAGGGCTCCTTCACACAGGTGTATGCATTTTTGCGTACGACTCAGCACAACACATTTGCGCTATGAGCGAGTCTTTTTTATCAACGTATTTCACTGTACTTTTGCGCTCGCGGGGCATGTTCATTTACACACGGCAAAGGTACATGCCACAATTTAAATGGCTATTTATCCTAATGAGTTCCAGATGCGTTCTTTTGCCAGCGGAATTGCACTGTTTTTCATAAACCTGCTTGTGTATTGTTTGCATTTGCGCACCTCTCATAGACATCTATGAGGATCTTTGGCACGCAAATGCCCAGGAAAATAGAGCATGTTTTGTTTTTTGTACGTGTGCAAAATTGGGAAATGTGTACAAAGCCAATGACATCAATGGGTTTTATTATCTATGCAAGTGTAAATTTTACATACACAAATACGCCCGTGTAAAGGAGCCTTAAGGCCCCCTGTCCACGGGCGTTGCGGTATCCCGCGGCGGGAGCCGCTGCCCAGGAGCGGGAGCAGGTGTCAATTCTCCACCGGTCAGCCCTATCTGATAGATAGAATCGGAGGAATTCGCAGAATGCTGCGAATTTCCCGCTGCGAGCGGAGATCGCAATGCCTTTCCGTTCGTAGACAGTGTTCCGGTGCTTTCCATAGCAATGCTATGGAAAGCTTCAGATGGCGTGAAATCATGCCCGTGGACAGGCACCCTAAGTCTTGTAACTCACTTGAGAACTTCAGGAAGGGATGGGGAGGATTCCATGGCCTGATCAAGCAACTCCAATTAAAAAGTCAAAATAATGTAAACCCTTGTCATGTGTGTAAACCTCTACAAGATACTGACTATTATTTTTTGGCTTTACTGAAACTAACATTCATCATATTCAGAAAGTCCATCCAATACATAGGTATTCTTAAATAAGGGTATTATAGGTTATGGGACCCTTAGGTAAAGTCCTCTGATGCAAGCACTGGGCTATGACTGACTCCTTGGGTAGTGTCAAATCGTGACATTTTCTAGGCAGACTGTTTTTACAGGTTGGTATGCCATTGCCTTCCCCAGTCATCTTCTTATTCCCCAGCATGCTGGGTACTCATTTTACCGACCTCGGAAGGATGGAAGGCTGAGTCAACCTTGAGCCGGCTACCTGAACCACACGGGGATTGAACCTGCAACCTTCAGGTCCTGATCATGAGCTTACCGACCACTATAGCCATCATACACTTGCTTTGTAATAAAGAATTGTATTGGAGGAACACTTTGTTTTTATAGGCCCTGTTAAAAGTGTGAAAAAATGGTTGGCCAGGATTACAAAAACATGGCTGCTTTCTTCCAGAAACACTGCCACAACTGTTCTCAGGTTGTATGTGGTATTGCAGTTCGGTTTCATACATTTTAATGGAGCTGAGCTGAAAAACCAGGCATAACTCATGGACCGGTGTGGTGCTGTTTTGGTGAAAAAAAAAAGAAAAGAAACAGCCATCTCTTTCTAAGGTCGGGCTTACACGACCGTAAGTGGAAACTGCTGTAAGACTCTCGCAGTGGTTTACAGCTATGAGCCCGGCCGTGACCCTGTATACGGCCACGTATGCGGTGAAATCGTACTGTGCATGACCGCGTACTCACACAGATGGTCATGCTCAGTACACGTTTTTTTGTTTGTATTTCCCACGCCGTTGCTTAGTGATGACGTGTATAACCGCACTCCATACATAGCATAATTGCATATTTTGCTGCGGGTATATATGCAACCGTAGAGAACAATGGGCTCTATGTCGCGTATATCTGCAGTAAAATATAACATGCTGCGTTTTAGTTTCTGCTCACAGATTACACAATTCTGACATGCTAATGTGATCGGAACTGCATAAGGCAATGCAATTGATTGCCTGCGAGCTACCCTGTATCACCTGAGCGGACAGAGCCCACGGAATCCACAATTCAAATCCGGTCATCTGAGCCTTTGGCCTAAGCCTGGTCAATGTCTTTACTACTTAAAGGTGTTGTGCCAACTTGCACAACCCCTTTAAGAATTTGGGCCCCAGGCCAAATAGCTGATAACACTGGGTCCCACACTCAGCACTCCTAGCCAACAGGCAATATTGTCCAAGAAGCTGCGGTAAGTGATACATTCCACCTGCAGCGGGTGCAGCAAGGGGAATGTAGTGTTACAGGATGGCCAGTAACATGAATGGCCTTCTTGTAAATACAAGAATGGCAAAAAAGTCCATCTGGATGGCTGCCTCTCTGTAAGGGCGGCTCTCCATTCCAGCCATAATAGGGGGAAACTCTTTATAAAGTAATAATGCCCTAACAGGGCAACTGAACAGGGAATGCCATCTTGACAAAATCCCTCCAAGGGCTGTGTTCTCTGTAGGTCATCAACTTTCCGAAATTGCCCTAATAACTAAATGGTCAGTCCACCCATGGTTTTCTAAAAAATGCAAAACAGTAAAATGTTGTAAACTCCAGTCTAAACTTATGCTAAAACTTTGATGAACTTATCATATAGTAGCTACTGTACATCATCTTGGACATATTGTGGGAAAATCCAGCTAAATTATGTTCTGAAGAATTGCGGGGAAGAAAGACAACCTGCAGAACTCATGGGAAGCCTCAACACCCAAACAAACGACACAATGTTGTAGAGAAATACTATTGATATGGCCAATCAAGCCTTACGTCACCCCTTGACAGTAAGCAGTGTGGCCCGTCCACTTTGCAATTTATAGCACCAGGAGCCGGGTCTAAGAAGAGCTCATACAGGAGAATAGAGAGGAGTATGAGAAAAAGAAAAGCAGTGATAGAGTCAATGGGGCCACGTTGCAGACGTCTTCAGCCCGGCCAGCTGACCTTACATCATGACAGGTCCTCTTACCAGATTATTGAACTTGTTTTGCTGAGTCCAGTATTGATAAACAAATGTTTGAGAGTTCTTAGGCTGGATTCACACAGGGTGGATTTGCCGCGGAAATTCCGTCTCGGGATTAGCCAGCCATGTGGACGAGATTTCTTAGAAATCTCGTCCACACGGGACGGCCAATCCGCTGCGGTAAGTCAGACTGGAACCATGGCTGCGGCCGCCGCAGCCGCGGTTTCAGAATATGCAGCATGTCTATTTATCTTTTCTTTCCACCACGGCCGCGCTCTCCTCTATAGGAGCGCCGGCCGCAACGGAAAAGCGAGCGGCCAGGCCGCTTCAAAGCCACCGCGGGTTTTTCCGCGGCGGTTCTCCAGGCGGAATTCTCGCGGTTTTTGCTGTGGCTAAACTGCGGGATTTCCGCCGGGAATACGCCCAGTGTGAACCCAGCCTTATTGTAATAATTGACATGAAGTAAATAAACGACCAACTTCTGTATTGATATGACCCCTTGAAGATACTGCCATTTTGAAGTCTCTTCATAGGTATTTTAAGGGTCTTCCTCTGTCAAACATCTTTGGTGAGGTAAATATAAGGATTGATAAATTGAAGGGGTTGTCTGGGACTTTGGCCATTTTTTGTATTGATAATCTATCCTGAGGAGAGGTCATCAATAGATCAGGGGCCTGCGCTGTCCATGTTGCAGTGGTGGAATTGCAGGCACAGCTTGTATTAGTGTATCTTGATGCCACCGGAAACTAGGGGTTTGAGAGAGAGAGAACGCCCCTGTCACACCCCCAGATCCCGATTGGCTCAAGGCTACAAGGTCATGGCAGCACAGTGTGCATTGATTTGGCCCTGTGCTGCTGCCTAAGGGTGACGGTTACTCTACTTATTTGCCTTACATTATTATCTGTACATGCTGCCAGGTTACTGCTGTAACCTGCCACCATTTACATCTCATAATGTAAGGCAAATAACTAGAGTAACCATCAGCCTTAGACTGCAGCACAGGGCCAAATCAATGCACACGCTGCAGCCTGTGTGCTTCGTGCTGGCTAGCATTTGTGGCTGCTCACCTCTCCCTTTCCTGTGCCGGCTTCCTTCCCATCCAACGGCAGTTATGTCCGTTCCGCCGGCCACATTACAGTAGTGTGACGGCGCAGCGGCACACCCATGCGGGCTAGCTACGCGCACGTCCGCTCATGCATTAGTTTTCAGCGGCACCTCCCGTCTGGCAGAACGGAGATCAGTGAATCACATCGCTGTGACGGCCGCTGCCGTTGCCTTTGCCCTCCTTTTTGCCGACTGAGCGCACCATTTCTACTTTGAGGGAGAGGTTCGGCCTTCTGCCCCCCTCCCACTGCCGGGTAGTAAGTCACTTGGTCCGGGGGTATCGTGGCTGCAGTGCAAGCAGCCGCTGTTTGCTTTTTTTCACGATTCTTTACTGGCCTTGCAGGACCTGCCGGCTAGCAGCCTGTGCACCCAATCAGGTACAAGAGGCGTCACCCCCCTGTCAATCTTGGCTCCACCAGGAATACCTGGTGGCGTCAAGATACACTAATACCGGCACAACTTCCATTAGATTCAATAGGAGCTGTGACTACAGTACCAAACTGGGCCGTTGCGATGTTCTAAGCACTATCTGCTTTAGTGCTGACCATATTGACAGCGGCGCTGGGAAATCAGAGGATCATTGGGGATCCCAAATAGCGGACCCCTGTTAACATCTATTAATGGCCTATCCTGAGGATAGGTCATCAATAGAAAGAATACCCCAAATCCCAGACAACCCCTTTAACATCACTAGGAAACGATGAGCTTGGAACATACTATGCATTTCGTAACCATCCTGATCTTCACTGATGCCGTAAGACTTCCATAACGCTCTCTGACCCTTTCAAGAACATATAAATATATAAGTTAGAGTGCAAGCTTTCTGGGCAAAGTGCACTCTGATTTCACCATTAGTTATTATTGCACCCACAGTGTAATTTGCCAAATGATATACTTGTCAAGTGCTACATAAAAGCTCTTACAGTATATCATTCTGTACCATGCAGTTCCAAGAATTTCCCATAATATGAAAAGTTTGACAGCTCAATATCGTTGTGTACTTTACTGTGATGACTCACTATTCCAGACTCATACAGGAAAGATATCTGTGTCTGTTTTATATAAAAACTAGCTTACCCGTCGCGCGTTGCTGCGAAGACAGACATACATACATACATTCGTTTTTATATATCTAGTGTAGTAATGCATAAAGGACAGACAGACAGACATACATTCATTTTTATATATATAGATGACATTGGGAAGTGAGAGAATTAGATTACGTACGTAAAATTTGGATGCTAATTCTTTTGCGCTTAGAATTGAATAATCGAGTTCGGACCCATTAACTTTTCCTATTTATGACATAATCAATGCTCGTGCCAAATTTCAAGTTTCTATGACATTGGGAAGTGAGAGAATTAGATTACGTACATAAAATTTGGACGCTAATTTTTTGGCACTTAGACTTGAATAATCGAGTTGGGACCCATTAACTTTTCCTATTTATGACATAATCAATGCTCGTGCCAAATTTCAAGTTTCTATGACATTGGGAAGTGAGAGAATTAGATTACGTACGTAAAATTTGGACGCTAATTCTTTGGCGCTTAGAATTGAATAATTGGGTTGGGACTCATTACCTTTTCCTATTTATGATATAATCAATGCTCGTGCCAAATTACATTGGGAAGTGAGAAAATTAGATTCCGTACGTAAAATTTGGACGCTAATTCTTTGGCGCTTAGAATTGAATAATCGAGTTGGAACCCATTAGCTTTTCCTATTTATGACATAATCAATGCTCGTGCCAAATTTCAAGTTTCTATGACATTGGGAAGTGGGAAAATAAGATTCCGTACGTAAAATTTGGACGCTAATTCTTTGGCGCTTAGAATTGAATAATCGAGTTGGAACCCATTAGCTTTTCCTATTTATGACATAATCAATGCTCGTGCCAAATTTCAAGTTTCTATGACATTGGGAAGTGAGAAAATTAGATTCCGTACGTAAAATTTGGACGCCAATTCTTTGGCGCTTAGAATTGAATAATCGAGTTGGGACCCTTAAACTTTTCCTATTTATGACATAATCAATGCTCGTGCCAAATTTTAAGTTTCCATTACATTGGGAAGAGAGAGAATTAGATTCCGTACGTAAAATTTGGACACTAATTCTTTGGCGCTGAGAATTGAATAATCGAGTTGGGACCCATGAACTTTTCCTTTTTTATGACATAATCAATGCTTGTGCCAAATTTCATGTTTCTACGACATCGCGAAGTGAGAGAATTAGTGGCAGTGATGGAAATCAAACGATCTACATGGGGGGGGGGGGTGTAACTGTCGACGACGCTCGCACGCGCGCCATTTATCATAGGATAGATGTACTATGCCTATAATCCTCCCAGGAGTGTACTCAACAACTTCCCAAAGTTTCATGGCGATCAGATGAATGGTGTAGTAGCGCATAAAGGACAAACAGACAGACACACACACAGACACGCATACATTCAATTTTATATATATAGATGCAGGTAATCCAGCACATTGCATACATTGGCAAAAATTCTGTATGTTTTGTTCTTGAAGAGCAACGCCAGGGTGAGTAGAAAAATACAGAAAATTACTCTAATGCAGGCTAGTTACAAACACTGAAAAGTCCAGGGAAGAGGCACTCAGAAAGGAAAAATGGGGACATCATTACCTTCCTGCTGGCATCTACCCCAGGAGAGGTGTTATACTATTCCTAACTATTTTTTGTGCCCAGTACCAGCTTGCCAGGAATTCCAAACCTTTGACTTGCATTAAAGTGGTTTTTCAGTTGTAAACTATTGATGGCCTATCCTTAGAATAGGCCATCGATAGTAGATCAGCAGGGGTCAGCCTCCGGGGCCCCCAGTGATAAGCTGTTTTGATGTGCACTCATGCACTGAGCTGATTTCTGCAGGAAGCAGACAGCACCATTCCCATTGCAGTGGCCACATTTGGTATTACAGGCAAAGTTCCCATTTATTTCATTATAAACTTTGCCTGTAATACCAAGCCTGACTACTGCAATAGGAGCGGAGCTGTCTGCGTCCTGGAGAAATTAGGTCAGTGCATGAGAGCACCAGCCCAACAAGTAACTGACTGGCGTGATCCTGCATGGTGGACCCATGCCATTTTATACCTCATGTATACACACCGATCAGTCGCAACACTGAAGCCAATGGCGTGATATTATTTAAAGGGGTTGTCCCGCGCCGAAACGTTTTTTTTTTTTTTTCAATAGCCCCCCCGTTCGGCGCGAGACAAACCCGATGCAGGGGTTAAAAAAAAACACAACGGATAGTACTTACCCGAATCCCCGCGCTCCGGTGACTTCTTACTTACTTTGCGAAGATGGCCGCCGGGATCTTCACCCTCGGTGGACCGCAGGTCTTCTGTGCGGTCCATTGCCGATTCCAGCCTCCTGATTGGCTGGAATCGGCACACGTGACGGGGCGGAGCTACGAGGAGCAGCTCTTTGGCACGAGCGGCCCCATTCAGAAGGGAGAAGACCGGACTGCGCAAGCGCGTCTAATCGGGCGGTTAGACGCTGAAAATTAGACGGCACCATGGAGACGAGGACGCTAGCAATGGAACATGTAAGTGAATAACTTCTGTATGGCTCATATTTAATGCACAATGTACATTACAAAGTGCATTAATATGGCCATACAGAAGTGTATACCCCAACTTTGTTTCGCGGGACAACCCCTTTAAGTCATTCTCTTGTTGCCAAAACAGTTATAGTCCATCAAGGCCTGGACTCCACAAAACCTCTGAAAGTGTCCTGTAGTATCTAGTACTAAGACACTAGCAGCAGAGTCCATAAATCCTGTAAGCTGTGAGGTGCGGCCTCCGTGAATCAGACTAGTTTTTCCAGATCATCTCACAGATACTTGATTTGACTGGGATCTGGGAATTTTGAGGACAAGTCATCACCTCAATCACTTAATCACGTTTCTCAGAGCATTCCTGAACAATGTTTGCATTGTGGTCAGATGCATTATCCTGCTGAAAAAGGGCCATTGCCATCCGGGAATAGCGATTTCATGAAGGTGGGTACTTGGTCTCTAAGTGTTTAGGTAGGTGGTACATGGCAAAGTAAGATTCACAGGAATGTTAGGACCCAAGGTTTTGGAGCAAACCATTCCCCAGAGAATCCCACTGAGTCTGTTGACTTGTCTTCTACTCATAGTCCACCCTGTTGTCATCACTTCTCCAGGTAAATGACACACATGCACATGGTCATCCACAGGATATAAAACAAAAAGTGATTAATCAAATCAGATTGCCTTCTTTAATTGCTCCCTGACTCAGTCCTTATGCTCATTGTAGATGCTTTTGGCAGTGGAGAAAGGTCAGCATGAGCACTAAGACTGGTCCATGTGTTCTGACATCTTTCTATCATAGCCAGCAGTAACTTGTCCAGCAATTCATGCTACAATAGCTCTGCTGTGGGATCACAGCAGATGGGCAGCCTTCACTCCCCACATACATCAGTGAGCCCTGGCTGTCCATGACGCTTGAGTGTCCATGGAGCCCAGGTTCAAGTTTGTGTTGTAATGAGCTCTGCTATTGTTCCTATAGTTATGTAATCTGTATGGTGTAATGGTGACCGCTACTGGCTGTCATGCATTACTGTAGTTTGTGTATTTCTCTGTAGAGGTTTGTATGTGACTTCCCATTGGCTGCAGAGGTCAGGTGGGAGATCTGGAGGACTTGAGATTATAAAGAGCTGTAAACTGGAGAACAATTCCAATTGTACTGAGACTAAAGAGAGATTGCATTGCCGGGAGAGAGAGAGCTGCCAAAGGAGTTAGAAGTTGGATTGGTGAACTGTGTGAGATGTGTCCTGGAGAATCTGTGCCTGTTGGAGAGTGACAGTTGCACAAGAGAGGAGGTAGCCGGTGTTTGAGAAGCACAACTGCATAATGCTCCAGAACCGAGTTAGCTGAGAGAACAAAGCTACAGGGACCACAGCTAGAGAGACTGCTGTAAAGGATTCACATTGTCCTACAGCTCTGCACATCTGGGTACAATCAACAGACGTCCAAAGATGCATCACCTAGATTACAGTACTGAACATGCTGGAGATATGTAAGTGAGGTGATCCCTCAGAAAAAGGTCTGATGTGTGCACATGGGTGGTGACTTCAAAGCAGGCCTGTCAGTTAAAATATGTGAGCTTGAACCAACACCAGTAGAAAACATATGTATCCGCTAGTTGAAGGGCTGTCACAAATATCTGATTTGCAAATTCTCATTTGCACAAGGAAAGACTAGAAGCAATGGGATAAAACTGAAAGGGAGGAGACACAGATTAGATATTAGAAAAAAGTTCCGTCCCCTTGTACGCGTCATCGCGTAGCTCCACCCCATGACGTGTGCCGGTTCCAGCCTCCTGATTGGCTGGAATCGGCACGTGACGGGGCGGAGCTACGCGATGACGCGTACAAGGGGGCGGAGCCAAAACGCCGATGCTGCCGAGCGGAGCCGAAGGGAGAAGACCGCACAGCGCAAGCGCGTCTAAAAAAGCAAGAAAACACCGAAATTAGACGGAACCATGGCGACGGGGACGCTAGCAACAGAGCAGGTAAGTGAATAACTTCTGTATGGCTCATATTTAATGCACGATGTATATTACAAAGTGCATTAATATGGCCATACAGAAGTGTATAACCCCACTTGATTTCGCGAGACAACCCCTTTAAGCATACTCTTAGTTAGAGTCAGTCTAACATTTCTGAATAACCGCATATTGCTTATCTACTAACTAATGCCAACTTAATCTCCAAGTCTATTTGTCCAAATTTTTGTTTGGGAGGAGCTGGAACATTGGGTCAGGAAATCTGAACAGCGTTCATCTTCTTTGAGAGACTTAGCCAGACATTTGCAGGATGATTGGAGGGAAATACCAGCTAAAGTGTATCAGGCATTAATAGAAAGTATACCATGGAGAGTATCCAAAGGAGGCCCCACTAAACATTAGTATATGTAAATAAATACTACTTTTAATTCTTGCTGAAGTGTCCAATTACTTTTGACAGGATAGCGTATATATGTAGATCGTTGATATTCATGATTTTTCAATAGCTCATAGTTTAATAAAGAATAATAATTGATTAACAACAATTTGCTCATCACTCCGTTAATGAATGCAGAACTGCAGCGTTTTCCTGATACGACATTGAGAGACAATGCAGGAAATATAATGAATATGTAATAAAAAGCTGTGGCGCAGGATTCTGCGGATTTAATGACCATTGTGTAGCACTGAGTGCTGTTGTCTGCTAACCTCCAGCTCACAAAGAAAAGATGTCCCATTGAACAGATTGGTTAATACTCGGAGGCAACAGATGTCTACTGGAGCTGCAGGAGATCGGCAACTGGTGGTCTGCCCATCTCCTGAAAAACTTTCAATAGCCTAATGCATATGTTGGAATAATAGGGGCATGTGGCACGAGTGCTGCCTTTATGTTAACCCTTCATGCACCTGCCTCTACAGCACTCATCTACAAAGACCTCTAAAGAGTTTGGCGTGCTCCCTAACACAAATCATAGTCCACAGCTGAAAAGAGGGCCCTTTCATTGGACATCACATACAAGTAGAACTCCCACTTTACTCTTACCACCCCCACAACACACCATACAGACATATAAGGGTTGACTTTGTCAATTGCAACAGAACATTCTAGGTCTACAGTACCGGCAGCTCTGTAAAAATCCAGATTATCACAATTAGTTAAAAACTCATCCTCACTACATATACTCATATAAAATCATTTATCTACAAAAGCGAATGCCCATTGGTTAGCACTAATCTAAGCGCACCCTCTCAATGGATGTGGCAGGATAACTTTAATAATAATGGTAATGGCAGATAGCAGTGTGTCTGTAAATGCAGAATTATAACATGCTACAATATTGCATTAATAACTATTTCTATCATGAAAACGTCACATGCAATTGTCGACCTTGGCTGCAGAGCTTGCAATCTATGCATGCCGGTATATCATTGCATTGCCTAGCTGTGAGATCTGTCCACAAAATGACATCATGGCTTCTATAATGTGTTGACAGATTGTAGATAGCGCTTCTTTACATCAGTGTAGTTCACTTCTCAACGGTATTTTGTACACAAATGCAATTGTCATAATTGTTCTTCCAGCTGTTCTCTGTCACTGCGTCCTCACCACCGCACAGCCAGAATCAGTACCTACTCTGAGATCCATGTCCTCCCCGTATGGAGAACATTCAGCATCACAATGCAGCCAATCAGTGCAGCAAGCAAACACAACAATAAATGCACAGTGCCATACTGTACACAACCGATGCATGCAGGATGACGAAGGAGGATGGCGGTACAGATATAGCAATTGTTAACATGACCGATGCAGCATAATAACTCTACTTACAGCATTGTAGTACATTGTAAATATGTTATCATAACATGTTTAATGTCAAGTTGTTTGCTACATTACTACTAAGGATGCAATTGTATCTCTGCCTGCATGAAGTAGAAATAATGTTTCACATTAGACTATAGTGGTAAGTTTTCTTGCTGTCCTAAATACTTTGTGATCAGGGCATGACAAGACAAAGCGTAGATGGAGCAGCGCTGAAGTTATTTAACTCTTTGCATCTGCATTGGTTAAGATAAAGCAGAAGATTTTACCTGCAGCCCTATGGAAACCATAAATTATATATCATGATGGGTTGGGCCAAATGGCTCTGCTACATCCAAATGAAGAAATTCCATAAATCCAAATCGGCCATTTACTCACTTTAGCTGGTGAACACACAGACATTGGTTTTCCAGAGCAGTTTTAGCAGCAAAGTCCTTAACACAGTGTCAGCTCCAGGATCCCAGGCAGGCAGAGTGAACAATGAAGAAGGGGACAGATGGGAGAGCAGTGTATCTGCTGAACCTATTACTGAGTAGAGCAGCCAATGAGGGAACAGCAAGCGCACAATGACTGGGGCGATGCAAAGCAAAGCTCTGTGTCAGGTTTGGAGGCTTCGAAGTTGATTCCATTCCCAGGGTCTGCCCCCGGGCAGCATGTGCATTAACAAGGGGCGTGCTGCAACAATGGCCCATACAAAGGAGGCAGCAAGGCAGCTGCTCTTGGAGAGTTGGAGTCATTAGCAAACAAGCTGCCAACAAAAAGCACCTGGCTCTGGACAGGCCTCACGTTCTCATATTGTTTCCAAATTCATGAAACAAAGAAGTAAATGATTTGGTGGCAAAAGTTTTGTATTTGTAGGGGTTGGACGGACAACATAGAGAGCGAAGAAGAATATTCATAGGGAGGCTGAGCTAGGAACATCCAATTCTTAGGCACTTTTGGAAAACGAAGAATGAAGTAGTGTTGGAGGATGATGAGGACAGAGAAGTAGAGGATGGTGATATGAAGGGTGTTAGTGTCCTGTACGGTTGTGCGGATATGGTGCCGAATTGTCTCATGGTGTATGAGATATAAGTTGTTTAGGAGATTACTAGCTTACACATGCCCGACAGTTTTCTCTGCTTTTTACATTAGAACTAGAGATGAGCGAACGTACTCGTTTAGGGCTATTTCGCCATCGAGCATCGCTTTTTTCGAGTAACTGCCTACTCGGGCGAAAAGATTCGGGGGGCGCCGGGGGTGAGCAGGGGGTTGTAGAGGGGAGTGGAGGGGGAGAGAGAGAGAGAGCTCCCCCCTGTTCCCCACTGCTACCCCCTGCTCCACCACGCCGCCCCCCGGCGCCCCTCGAATCTTTTCACTCGAGTAGGCAGTTACTCGAAAGAAGCGATGATCGATTGCAAAATAGCCCTAAAATCGCTCATCTCTAATTAGAACATATTGTTCATTATGTCGGTAATTCAGTGTGTGGATAAATGTAAGCTTTTGTAAATTTCCATAAGACATTTCATTCCTCTAACAAATTTTAGGAGAGGAGTAATATATTACTAATATACTGAAAGCGCTGCAGAATAAGTTGGCGCTATACAAAAAAAGATTATTAATATTATTAATAGAGATGAGCGAGTATACACTTTAAGGCACATTACTCGAGCGAGTAGTGCCTTAGCCGAGTATCGCCCCGCTCGTCTCTAAAGATTCGGGGGCCGGCACGGGTGACAGGTGAGTTGCGGCGGGGAGCCGGGGGGAACGGGGGGGGGGGGGGGGGGGAGAGAGGGAGAGGGAGATCTCCCCTCCGTCCCTCCCCGCTCTCCCTCGCCCCCCACCGGCCCCTGAATCTTTAGAGACGAGCGGGGAGATACTCGGCTAAGGCACTACTCGCTTGAGTAAAGTGCCTTAGCGAGTATACTCGCTCATCTCTAATTATTAATAATAAGGCACCAAAGGCACCCCTGCTCTACACGTTAGGCTACATTCAAATGAGCCAGAATCTCAAGTGAGTTTTGTGTGTTGCGGGATACACAAAACTCGCACAAATATGAAGTCCATTATTTTGAATGAAGTTATTCACATCACCTATTTTTTCACTCACAGCAATGCTTCGAAGTTAAAAGTCGCAGCTTGTTCTATTTTTTGACCCCACTGTTTTCAATGGGACCTTTAAAGACATCGCATGGCGCTCACATGCTGTGTAATGTGCATGCGAGTGCAATGTGATGTTTCCCATCTAAATCAATGGGAAACACTTGCAATCTTCTGATGCGCGTGAAACGCACGCCCGAGGATTGCAATTTCACAGAAGTGATGCAAGATGTTTTTGAGTGAAAAACGCTTCGCATGCAAGTGAAAAATGTAAGTTGGCAAGCATAATATCAGGCTGCGTTTCTCAGCCCAATATCGTGCTTGCCTGTGTGAAATTAGCCTTTTATACACTGAATGGCAACTTTATTAAAGATACCCATCCAGTAGCGCATTGAACCTCGTTGAGTCTTTAGAACTGCAGCAACTTATCATGATGTCCATACACATCTATCAAATAACCCAGAGTGTGACAAGAAATTATTCCCCACATCATTACTCCAACTCCTCCAGCCTGAACTTGACAGCTGACAGGAAGGGTTCATCCACTCATGCTGCTTGTGCCAAATTCTAGACCTCCCATCGGCATTATTTGAAGCAAATCTTGGCATGCAGATGTCACTGCATATAACTCAGATATCTTTATTTCTTCATCGTATAAAAACCTTCGTCAACATGGTGCAACAGAAAACTGGAACCGCATAACCAGGCAATGTTTTTCCACTACTCATTGATCCAATTTTTGTACTCTTTCACGCTATTGTAGTCTTGTATTTTTGCTTCTTTCAGACAGCAATGGCACTGTAACTGCTATTATAGCCCATCTGTGCTACAAGTTGTAAGTTCAGACATGTTAGTTGGAGCACCAGTGTTCCATTCAGCTACAATTTGCTTGACTGTGCACTGCCTGTTCATCAGAACAATTCTTGACATCCTCCTTTGACCCCCTTCATCAACATGTTGTTTACAACCACAAAACCTTTCCCTGGATGTTTTTTCTTGATCACACCATCCTCTATGTACTCTCTGCATGAGAAAACCCCACAAAGTTGGCAATGTATGAAATCTTGGTCCCAGCTAGTCCACAATTGAGGACCAGGCCTCGTTAGAAGTCAAATAGATCGCTGAATTTTCCCAAATAAAGTGGATTCACACTGAAACTGATCCACAGAAAACTTATTACTTGATTTTATACTGCACTTTGGGGTCACAGGTTTAATTTCTATACAGGAAAGCTCCAATCATGAAAGGCATGTGTCTCCAATATAGTAGCCATTCAGTGTACAGACAACCCCTTCCATATGCCTTAGGCCTTGTTGAACTGGTTGTACTGTACCCAGGTTTAACTGTTTATACTCCAAATGTGGCACCCAGACTCCCCAATCCCTCTAGTGTTGAAACTCTTTTTAGAACTGCGGGGTATATGGTGTTACATGCATGGGTACCATGTAACATGAATACTTAGTAGCTGTGATAACAGCTGACCACTGAAAATGAAGCCCTTTGAGGATTCATATGAAAATTGTTCTGTAGCATAATTTTCCTGATGTATTTCTGAACATGCCAAGGTCATGCAGGGTATTTTAGAGGTATTTTTGCATACTTGCCAACAGTTCCAATTTTGCTAAGACATCCAATTAGGTTCGCCCAGAGCGTAAGACACACCACGCCCAGGATGAATGTAAGGTTATGTTCACACAGGGAGCAGACTGCAGAAGGGAGTAAAATATCAAATAATCTAAACAAAAGGAGGAAGGAATAACCTCACCCTGCCTAATAGGACAAGATTTGCCCTGCCCAAAAGTGAGATTATCGCCTCGATAAAGGCGGCCCCACGTCTGGTCCCTCGGCCACTAACTCTAGCAACTAAAAGAAGGAATACGCTAATGAACAAACAAAATCACCACTTTTCTTTACAGCAGAACTCCTATCCCCACGAAACTCGTCTTTTCTCCACAAAGACTGAGAAAATAATCAGCAACAACCAGACCCACAAGCAGACATAAATAAAGAGGCAATGCAAGTGGACAGACAGAGTTCCACAAACACCAGGGTAAATTCCATACATGACACAAGAGAATAAAATTAGTAAAAATATCACGTCTGGAATAATAGGACATTGGTGACTGCAAACGGCGTCCGATTTTATACGGTGCGTGAAAAGATAGGTGTTGCTACATCTTTTGCCAAGATATGCTGGAGGCTCCCACAGGATTCTATGGGAGCTGAAAAAAAGGGAGGGGGAGGGAGTTTAGCAGTGTCCAACACTGGGAAATGATTACAGCTGGCTCTATTTAACCATTACAAGTCAGTCCGAGGATTTCTGCCAACCGAGGGAATTAAGGAAAAAATGCGGCCAAGGCCTCTTCCAATGGGTTCTTTCAGGCTACAAAACATCTCTCATGTGGAAGAACCCATTGGAAACCATGGGCTTCCCATACATGCGATTTGTAGCGATGATTGTCTAGCAAGACTTTGTAGCCCGTGTGAAAGAGGCCTTAAAGGGGTGGTCTCGCGAAACCAAGTGGGGTTCAGCACTTCCGTATGGCCATATTAATGCACTTTGTAATATACATCGTGCATTAAATATGAGCCATACAGAAGTTATTCACTTACCTGCTCCGTTGCTAGCGTCCTCGTCTCCATGGTTCCGTCTAAATTCGCTGGCAGCTTGCTTTTTTAGACGCGCTTGCGCAGTCCGTTCTTCTCCTTTCAGCACGAGCCGCTTCAGTGTGCTCCCCGCTACAGCTCTTCTGCGCATGCGCAGATGAGCTGTCACTGCTCGGGAGCGCGCTGGAGCGGCCATTCTGTACCATCCTCTGTTAGAGGAAGGTGCAGAGCCGCCCAGCTGTCCGGAGAAGCCGCCCAGCTGTCCTGCCGTCCAGCTGTCCTGCCGTCCAGGTAAGTGATGGGCCGGGGGGGCTGCCGCTGCGCCGGGGGGGGCTGTCGTCGCTGTCGCTGCGATGGGGGGGCTGTCGCTAGGCCGGGGGGGGGGGCTGTCGCTGCGATGGGGGGGCTGTCGCTAGGCCGGGGGAACTAGCGCTGGGCCAGGGGGGTAAGTGATGGGTCGGGGGTGATGTTCACTGACAGGTGAAGGCCCCGGAGCCCAGCGCTGGGCTCCGGGGCCTTCACCTGGGCTCCGGAACCTAGCGCTGGGCTCCGGAACCTAGCGCTGGGCTCCGGAACCTAGCGCTGGGCTCCGGGGCCTTCACCTGGGCTCCGGAACCTAGCGCTGGGCTCCGGAACCTAGCGCTGGGCTCCGGAACCTAGCGCTGGGCTCCGGGGCCTTCACCTGGGCTCCGGGGCCTTCACCTGGGCTCCGGGGCCTTCACCTGGGCTGAGGGTCTAGCGCTGGGGAGCCGGGAGCGTAGCGCTGGGGAGCCGGGGGCTAGCGCCGGTTACCTGCTGCCTGGCGGTGGGTGACTGGTCGGCGGCTGCGGGGCGTCTGGTCGGCAGCTGCGGGGCGTCTGGTCGGCGGCTGCGGGGCGTCCGGTTGCCATGGAGACACAGCTGGCAGCGTCTCGGGAGCGCGCACGTCGGGCTGCAGCGAGCGACGGGGAAAGAGCCGGCGGCCATCTTGGGGAAACTTTTATAAGTTGCTGAAACGCTGGAACGGTAAGTACAAACCAGCTAGGAAAGTCATTTACAGGGGTAATTAGTAATGTATGTTTAATTAGGGGGACTGGGCAAAAAAAAAAAAAATCACTGCTTCCTCGAGACATCTCCTTTAAGCTAATGACTTGACCACAGATATTCTTCATTTATGCAATTTTTAGCCACGATTGGCTGGGCACAAAAACACATACGGTTGTGTGAAAGGCCTTACACTGAAGATACTTGTTGATGACATTGGCTGTATCTTTGGAGTCGTTGTCCAGCTGCAGAATAAATGTGGTGGCAAAAGGATGTCTTACTTTTGAAAAAATTCATACTTCGCAGCCTTTTTCCTACCTGCCTAAAACTTTTGCACAATGCTGTATTTTACTTTAGTTATTCGAATTTGGTTTATGCCAAAAAAATGCAATAGTAATACAAATACTGTATTTTTCAGGGACCCTTTGCTGCTATATTGATATATGCACGCCATGTGCAATACAACTTGGATGACCCCTGGAGGACCACAACACTCAGCAGTGCCCTATGTTTATATAGTCTGTACATAGTGTACTTTTTTGCATTTGAAGTCCTGCTTTACCATGAATTTTAAGTAGTAAAGCTCATAGAATGGGACAGATGGTAAGTAACATGCAGAACAAGAGGAGTTTTATTGTGTGCACTCAGTCAACAGTCAGGAGTAAAAAAAAGGGGCTTCTCCTAGAAACAAATCCCTAAATGCTGGACATTAGGGACAGTTGGCTGCTGTGAAAGCCTCCTATCTTTGGGATAACAGAGAACTACTGACGGTAAAATGCTGCTATTTTCTGTTCAGGAAGGATTGTGGTTGAGCTCATAGCGTTAGTACTTCTGGATAAATTAATAGCGCAGTTGCTGACTCCAAATGATAAAATCTGAATCAATATGCGAGGTCACAAGGTTTATTACTGATAATATACAACCGCATCATAATAATGACGACTAACAAGACTTAAGTCATAAACTCAAGCACAAAAGTCCATAAATCTTGTGCTCACTTTACATAAATCAGGCTGTTCTTCGTGTTAGTGCGGTGTCAACCTACTAATACAAAAATATGACAAGAGAATGGTGGTGGCGGTTCTAAACTTTGCATTGGCATTGGCCCACTTACTGCACCAGTATTTATCCCATTCTCAGATTCCCGCTAGAAGTCAGGTGACTAAAGGATGACCTGGGCCAGCCTGTGTCACTTCTGGAATAATCCTGATTTGTTTTCCTCAAGGCTAACCTAAAACACAATCTAGACAGGTAAGAAATGTACACCCCCTCCAATGGAGCAGAAAGAATAGGACGGTATCACTAAGGACCAATAAAAAGGAGGGGTAGAAGTAGAGTTGTACTTATAGAAGATGCTGAGGTAGCAGTCACAACTGGGCTTTGGTAATTGAAGAGGCCCAAAGACCCCTCTGTCACATAGAAGACACTAATACTATAAATGTAACATAGCAGGTGGTGGCAGTAATATAGATTTTGCATTGGTGCAAAGGATTTTTAATTATGGCCATAAGGGTGGCATTACAATCCCTTGTTGCCCTCATACCGGAACCTAAATCTGGCCTTGCCATAATGCCCGAAAGAGCTGATTTTGGTTGTGTTGGAAGGTGATTTTTAATGGTTATGTTTATGTACCTAAAAGCATTACTTTGTTATGGCTGTAGGTCTTAAATCGCTTTACCTAAAATGACTTTTTTGTACTGAAAAATCCCTCTAAAGTGCTGGTACCTAGGTGTCTCCGTTCCTTCTAATCTGCTGTCCACTTCTTGTTGTCATGTGAAGTCTGTCTCTAGTAACAGAGACAGAAAGACGGATTAACGGTGCTCTCACTCATAACTGATTTTGTACAGATTTTTGTAGATTTCACCCTTTCAATTGAATTCAAAATCTGTGACAAAATCTACAGTGATCAGCTATGTATGAACCCTAAAGAATATTCCCAGGATCACATTGGTTGTTCAGTGTCATCGATATCTAAAATCATTAATGTTTGAAAATACACCTGTCATTTCAGAATGCACCAGTCCTGATTTCTCCCCTCCTAACGATCCCATTCCCATTTTCTGTTTAGCTATGGTTGCTCCACTACATGACCTCTAGTAGTTCACTCTGCTCGAGCGTTCTCCATTCTGTGTGTGTGATACATAGAGATAGGAGAACTTGATGTCCTTTCTTTTGTGTGCAGTGTACAGGAGAGCAGCAGTGTACACTCACACTCACCAGTTCAGGAAAAACTGAGTATTAGAAGTACAGCATGTAGAGGGCACGAAAAAAAAATCTTGTTATTTGTATAGCACCAACTTATTCCACAGCACTTTAAAATAATTTTTTTATTACCACCCAGCAAGCTGGGTACTCATTTTACCAACCTTAAAAGGGTGGAAGGCTGAGTCAACCTTGAGTTAGCTACCTGAACCATGCAGGGATTGAACTTGCAACCTTCAGGTCGTGAGTGAGAGCTTAGGACTCCATTTCTGTTGCCCTAGCACTCTGCAGCACACGAGGCTCTAACAGTAATAACTGCTAGTAATAAAAGCCATATACAAGTCATATCATGGCCAGGGTGTTATTTTTTATGTACACACACATAATAGCTTATTTTGAACAGTTAGGTATATTTTAAGATCAGATCTTGACAGATAGGCCAAATGCACACGGGCGGAAATTCTACGGCGGGATTTCCCACAGAATTTCCTCCCATAGGATTGCATTATCTAATGCAATCCTAAGCAGACAGCCGCGATTTGTTTACCGCGTGACTTTTCATTGCAGCATGTCCTATTTCTGCGCGAGCCTGGTGACGCAACGGCTCTGGTCTGCACATGCATGGCTGTGCAACAGCTAGCGCAGAACAGAGCAGAGCGATACACCGTGAGGAGGTCAAGCTGGGGTAACTGCAGGGGCACGGCTCGCATCCCGCTGCAAAAATTCTCGCAGCAGGATCGGACCCGGCTTTCTGCAGGAGGCCTTATACAAACTTCATGTGAATTTTCATTAGACCAGTATAACCAGTACTATGTAAAAGTTTTAGTAAGGCGTGAAAAAAATGCTGCAAAGTAAGATTTTTTTTTCAAAAATACAAGGCATCTGATTGACTTCAAAATTATTCTGTAGCAGGACAATGACCCCCAAACATACAGCCAATGTCATTAACAACTATTTTCAGTGTAAAGAAGAACAGAGGTTCCTAAAAGTGATAATATGGTCCCACAGAGACTTAATCTCAACACCAAGTACTGTGTTTCCCTTAAAATAAGACAGTGTCTTATATTAATTTGTGCCCCCAAAAGAGGCACTAGGTCTTATTTTGGGGGAATATCTAATTTTACTTACCTAGCAGGCTCAGTCCACGTCCTTCCTGCTGCTCTCCCGCACTTCGTTGTGCTTCTTCCAGTCCTCGGCTCTTACTGACTTATAAATCCCGCCTGCAGGAAACGATGGCTGTGATTGGTTCTTTGACTGCTGCATCGATTGGCTGAGCAACAGTCGAAGAACCAATCACAGCCATGATGTTGTGGAGGCCGCATTTATGAATTGGCTGAGACAACGGCATTGATTTGCCAATTCATAAATCCTGCCTCCGCACTGCGATCTCCCTCTTCATCCAGTCACAGATCTTAGGGCTAATGCCCATGGATGGACTTCTGCCACATTTCACGCGGTGGAAATCAGTGGCGTTATCCCGCAGCTATTAGGTTCTATTGAACCTAATGGCTTTCTGTATTCCAATGTTCACGCTGTGGAATTCTGCAGCGTGAAAGTAATCACGGCATGGTCTAATTGCTGCAGAAAAACACTCGACTGGCTTCAATTGTAGTCAGTTGTGCACCTGAGGAGCACCAATTACTGGATTTCAGGCACAAGGGCCCAAAAAGTAGAGACCTTGTTTTGCTACTGCTAATTTTAGAGTGGGGGTGTTAGCTATTGACTGCCTCCTTCATGGCTCTCCAAAAAAACCCCTCACTTATTTGCCAATCCAATATTAAAGTAAACATGAGACATGGGTGGAATAAGCATAATCCTTGACATGCAATCAATCTAGGCTAATAGGGAGCTATATAATTTTTTTTAATGACCTTAGTCCTAGGACAAAGTTTAGTCAAGGGGGACAGAAGGGGCAGATGTATTACACAAGTTGGTCCTCTATGATTCTATGCTGTTGTCCTTCTGATTCGCCAGGTCTGGGCCCTGTTTTGGCACTTCCAAGGTGGCCGCTGCAATTTTCCGAATGACTAATCCACACAGTACATTGGAAGTCTTATACTTACAATGGACTACACCTGTTCTTTAATTGGTTAGTGCTGCTCACTTAATCAGCGCTAGCCAATCAGAGAGCAGCACACAGTGTGCATTAGGTAGTCAGAAGATTGCGGTGATCAGCTTGGAATACTGAAAATGCAGATCAGAAAGACAATGGCACAGAAGACCAACGGCAGGTAGTTTAATCCCCATTTCTGGTCCCAGGACTAGAGAGTTGCTTTAAGGTTGCAGAGCCCCCCCCCCCCCCCCCCTACATTTAGGGTCACTGTGCAGCTGCACTAATGATGTGTCCGCTCCCTGCATGGAAAAACAGAGTGTTGGTGAATGGGACTTCTGCAGTGCTTTCCTGTACTGTCATAGAAACCAGGAGCTATTTTTGAACACGAAAAGTTTGCGAGTCAACCAGCAATAAAGTCAAGGTTGTATCAGGAGAATTGCAGAGTGCTGCAGAAAATAGCAACGACCTAAATAATTCAAAGAAGTTTCCTTGCTAAAATGAATTAATGTAAAACAACAACTAAAAACAACATAAAACATCAATTGTGTCCCTAACCGCACACCTACTTTACGGCTCTTCTCCAACCCGTGAGTGACACATGTCGAGGCTTGACCTATCACCCCAGAGGCGTAACTTGAAGGTCCCGGGCCCCAATGCAAAACCTGTAACAGAGCCCCCAACTATAATGCTTTATTCATAGTACTGGGCTCCCTATATGGAGAAGAGAGGCTTTATGGGCCCCCTAAGGCTCCTGGGCCCTGGTGCAACGGCATCCCCTGCATCCTCTATAGTTACACCTCTGTATCACCCCCATGTTCACCTATGCCATTGTATTAATGTCCCTGGGTGGCTCCGTATGGTTTGAGGTCCTATGTATACCCAGAAATAATCCTATGACTGGCATACAACATCTGATCACTGAACCAAATTACGGCTGATCAATACAGAGATAGGTACTAGTTGTTTATGCTGACTTTGGTCACTCTTAAATTAAAAGGTGCAGATAACATAAGGGATATTTTAATTTGTTTTTTGAGGGGTCTTGATACTATTTGAATTTTGTCCCCATTTTTTACATGTGTATACCAAAACAATTTATTGCTTAAGCAGATCTTCCAGGGCCGCAGATAGTCTGAACTTGTGATGAACAAAGCTCCCCAGGTCAGTGGTGAGGAGAAAGGCTCAGCGTCCTCCCTCACATTTAGACCACTGAACCTTTTGCTGTAGTGATCTATTTGGCTGGCACTGTTAAAAGAGGCACAGGACTGGCAGTGTTTATTGGGCCATGAAACTGGCACCATAATGAGGGGCATTGAGCTGCCACTGTTCGAAGGGCATACGACATGCACTATTAAGAAAGGGCACAAGGCAGCCACTGTCGATGGAACCATTAGCTTGGCTTTCTTGAAAGAGGCATTGGCTGGCACTGTTTAGAAAGCAATGCGTCTGGCATCAGGAGGTTCAAGATCAAAGGTGCATGCAGATTGCTGATATTCTGCAATGTAACTTCAATAATCCACTAGTGGTAAACTATTGTAAGCAGTCTTGCAAGTTTTGCAGATTTCCAGTGATGTCAAGTAGTGATTCTATAACAGTTTCTTTTAGTTTAGTCTTTATTTGGTCTTGAGCAATTATAGCATTTGCCAAAATGCATGAAAAATGGTATGGGTGTGTGACTCCCACAGAGAGATGGATCAAGAGATGTGGAAACACACGTTGCAGTGCACAGTAACAATTTTTACTTGAGCCGCAAAGTGGCAGTACGATCTATTGAACTTGGCATACGGTCTTTAGAACTTGGCGTCACAGTAACTGCCCACACAGGATCAAGATAAAGTCTCTTTTAGCACACATCAGCAAGCCTATTGTGGCTGAAGAGTATAAAAATACAGGACATGAGAAATATACATTCACTCTTTGGTTCAAGGCTTTCAGCCTTTCAGCAACACAGCTGGTAACTGACTGGAGCCAAAGATAGTTTTAGGCAATGTGTTGGGCAAAATTAAACATGGGGTCCCAGTCACATTCAATCAATTCAGGTGGTGGTGGAAGAGTTCTCTGTTTTTTATCAGCAGCCTTCTTTATGAGATCAGCAGCAGCAAGCACCTAGTCTGGTCCTAAATTTTCAAAAATTCTCAATGACAATGGCTCACAGCAATCACATGTGTGGAAGAAGAGATGGGTAAAGGCATACAAAGATGCAGAGCATAAACTAAGAAGAAAGGCATAGACTTTGAGTATTGGTTAACGTGGTTATAATGAGAGAACCCAGTCCAAGGGAGAAGAGATGCCCAATCGTTCTGTTGTGAAGACACAAAATTACGAAGATACAGTTGTAAAGATAGATTGATCTGCTGTACCTGGCCATTGGAGTGAGGACAATAAATGGAAGAGAAGGGGGGATGAAATGAGCAATTTTTGAGAATCTATCTACAACCACCCAGATTGCTGAATTGGCAGAGGAATTAGGCAGATCAGTAATATAGTCCATTGCAATGTCTGACCAGGGTGACTGCAAAGGGCATAGAAGTAATGGCTTATTTCTATCACAGACTTTGCAAGCAGAGACACATTCTTTTAAGTCCTTACCCATAGTCAGCCACCATTAATGATGAGAAACAATTTCAAAAGTCCTATTATAACAGGGATGTCTGACCAATTTAGAGTCATGCTTCCAGTACAGAATGTGAGACCTCTGAGAATGAAGATTTCTCCTAGAGGGATGTTGTGTAGACGTGTGGCGTCAACAGAAACAATTGTTTCAGGATCAAAGATGAATTGAGGCTCAGGACTGTCACCAGATGCATCAGCAGACCTGGACAGAACATCTGCCTCAGTGTTCTTCTCAGCTGGATGGAAATGTAGAAAGAAGTTGAGAAACAGGGACCAACAAGTCTGACAAGGTTTTAAATGTTGGGCAGACTGAATATAAGTCAGATTCCTATGATTTGTGTAACTGTGAATGGGATGAGCAGATCTATCTAGCATGTGCCTCCACTCTTACAATGTCAACTTGGTTGCCAGTAACTCACGATCGCCAGTAGGGTAATTTTTCTCAAAGGTAAACAATTTGGAGAAGAATCTACAGGTATAATTCTTTCCTATGGATTTCTTTTGCTATTGAAAGGGTCTTACCCTCAGAGAAAAAGCGTCAAATTCCAGATAAAATGGTGTCCAGGTGATAAAGAATAGACGCACTGGAAAATATCTGTTTTATTTCGACCAATTCTTACGGTTCGCACTTCAACGAGTCATGGGGGATAGTGAAGCAGTCAATCAAGAGAAATGTGGTATGAACTGACGGTAATAATTTGCAACCCCCCAAAAAACACCAAATGGTCTTCAGACTCTCAGATTTAGACCAATTGAGAAGAGCAGATAGTTTTTCTTTGTCCATACTAAGGCCTTGAGCTGAAATGATGCATCATAGAAAGTGCAGATTGGATTGCTCAAAAAGGCATTTTTCAAGTTTGGCATAAAGATGGTTTTGACATAGACACTAAAGGACTGATGTTCTCTACATGTTTGCAGAGAATATCAATATGTCATCTAGATGATCACAGAGAAGTACAGGAAATCTCAAAAACACATCATTTACAAATTCTTGACTTACAACATGGCTTTACAATTACTAGAAGGCATGGCGAGATATTCATAATGTCCATTTCAGGTGTTGCATGCAGTTTTCCACTAATCTCCCTTACGGATCCTGATTGGGTTATACACAGTGTAGGGATCAAGTTTAATAAAAATGGTAGCCCCCTGTAGCCTGCTAAACAATTCAGAAATTTGGGGCAATGGGTATTTGTTCTTTATTGTGATGGCATTAAGACCTCCGCAATTGATGCATGGTCACAGTGAGTCCTCTTTCTTTTTCACAAAGAACCCTGCACCAGCTGGTGATAAAACCTCTCTCTCGATTTTCTCAGACATGGCTTGAGTTTCTGGAAGAGACAATGGATAAACTTGACCCTTAGGAGGTGATGCGCCTGGCAAGAGGTCATTAGGAGAGTCATATGGTCTGTGTGGCAGCAGGATCTCAGCCTCCTTTTTACTGAACCCATCAGTATATATAGGTTGCTGTGGAGGAAGATCTGGAGGAATTTGTGGTTTTAAGTCTGGAGCAATAGAGCGCAGACAGTGGGTTTAGCAATAAGTGCTCCAACAAGAGATCTGTCCAGCATGCCAGTCGATGACTGCTGAGTGCAGGCAGAGCCAAGGAAGTCCCAACAACACTGAGTTTATGGACCTAGGTAGAACCAGTAGACAAATCTTCTCTCTGTGCAGAATCCCAATTTGCAGATCCAGACGGACATTGACCAACCTGATGACTTCAGAAAGGACCTTTTCATCAACAAAAGTGACAGAGATAGGCTTCCTTAAGGATAGAGAGGGTATCCTGTGCTTGACCACCAGATCCTGCAGGATGAAATTCCCGGCAAAGCCGGAATCTAGGTATACCTCTAAAAAGAAGTGCATGTCACCACAGGTCAGAGCAGTATGAAGCAGAAACCTTGGAGAGGACTCAGGGGCACCTAAGGTAGTCTCTCCTACTGGCCCTAGATGGTGGAGTCTCCCTGGCTAAATTGTGCAGAAGTTTAGGTAGTGTCCATTGCCACTGCAGTACATACATAAATTTTGTGTTCACCTTTTCAAGCATTCCTCAGGCAAAAACTACCTCCATAGGTACCTTAGCCGATGAGCAGGAGAAGGCTGAAGTGTTCTAGAGAAATTGGGAGCCAAATCATCTTTATTTTCCTCTCAAGAGACTTCACATAGGCATTCTCTGAACTGAATATCAATTCTTGAGTCCATAGAGATGAGGTTCTCGAAGGAGGAGAGTAAATCTCTGCCTGCTGGACCAGGTTTGAGTACAAAATGAATCTGGCACTGATTCAAAATCTTCAGCAAGACTTGGGGTGTCCATCATAACATAATGTAAAGTAATGGTAGCTGGGTATCGCTTGTACAGTCTGAGCAGCTAGTTGGTAGACACTTGATTTACCAGTTGGTAGACACTTGCTAAGCAGCCTTGGTGGTGGATTGAATAGATCAATGCCCAAACCACAGCCACAACAATGGGTAAGCGGGTGAGCACCGGGGACATGCTGTAATATATTTATAGTTATTACATAATGCCACCAAATAATACCACCATACAAGACCCAAATAATGCCACCATATATCATGACCACGACCATTACCGCTATATAGTGAGTGAGTAATATTATTAGAACAAAAAGGGTACAGAAAAGAGGGAAAAGCACCTTGATGGATTGAATTTAACCTCTTACTACTTTTATTTTTTTCAAAGATTTTTAATTTTTTAAAATTATTTTCTGCCAGGATCTTCTGCGTACAATAACTTTTTAATTTTTTCGTCGACATAGTTGTGTAAGGGCTCGTTTTTTGCGGGACGTCCTGCAGTTTGCATTGGTACCATTTTGGAATACATACAACTTTTTGATCGCTTTTTATTGCATTTTTTCTGGGAGAAAGAATGACCCAAAAGTGCATTTCTGGCGTTCTTTTTTTTGTAACGACGTTCATCATGCAGGGTAAATAATGCATTACTTTGATAGATCAGACTTTTACGGATGCAGTGATACCAAATATGTATTTTTGTTCTTTTATCATAAATATGGCGGAAGGGTTTTTAAAAAATCTCATATTACCTTTTTTTTATAATTAGTAAAACTTAATTGTTCTTTTTTTTTACGTCCCCAGAGGGGACAACAACTTGCGATGCTTTGATCGTTTCTGCATGCTGCGATCGGGCAGGCAGTCTATCAAGCCACCCCACAGGGATGGCTTTATAGGCATTCTGCCATAACAGCCCTGGGGCCTTTCAGACATGACATCCACCATGACACCTGCACCTACACCTGCACCCTGCGGGGGAACTGTATGGGACCCCTGAACTGCATTTGGGGGATTAACAGTTCTGATCAGTTGCACGGCTGATCGGAGCTATTGTCGTCGGGTGTCATCTGTAAGGAACAGCCAGCATCCGGAATGTATGGAGGGAGATCACCCCGCGATCTCCCTTCATACATAGACCACTGATACAGGCCACCAAAATTTGTATTGGCGGTCACTAAGGGGTTAAAGAAGCTGTATAGGAGTATAAATAGAAATTATATATATACCATATGTGCAGGGATTAAGGCCCTTTTTATATCCATTTCCATCTCCTGAGGAAATGAGTGTTGATATTTAAGTTTTCTGCATAATCATAGCAGCATTCAGATAGTTTTCTCTCTGTTACTGAAAAATAACACCATACAAAAACCAATATTACCCCTATACAGTGACCATATAGTGGTACATGCTTGCCCCATACACAGGTGCTTTGCAGACATCTTAAGTGATTACAGTATTGTTATATCCAGTGATCACAGGTGACTTCCTTTCTTATTGAAGTTGTTTACGGCTCTTTTTCTTCTCCATCTGGCTCAGACCACCACAACTTGTCTCTGAAGAATATGACACACAGACTTCTTTGGCTCCTCACTTTTACAGCACCCTCCCTATATTATACACATCTCTATACAATCTGTTTATGCATAGTACCCCAAATAGTAATAATTACATCTGTATCCCACAAAGTTATAGCATACCCTTAGTGTGCCCCTTCTAGTCCCTACACAGTAAGTGCCGCTTTTAGTGTCCCGCCACATAATGAGCACCCATTTATGCTCCCATTCAGTATTAATTTGACCTTTATCTGCTCACTTTATAGTAATGCCCTCACTCTTTATTAATGCCCCCTTTATGCCCTTAGTCTATTAACACCCTCATTATGCTCCAGTCTTTATTAATGCCCTACTTATGCCCTCATTTTTTAATAATGCCAACACTATCCCTCCAAGTTTTAATAATGCCCCCTTTATGCACCATTTTTAAAACTGTCCCCTTTATGCCCACAGTCTTGAATAATACCACCATTATGCCCCATTCTCAATGCCCCAATTCAGTAATAATGGACTTCATACTGTAAAATACTTCTCACTTCACCCACTATTCTGGTCCATGCTGCTCCCCTTACTTCTGGGCTAGCGTGACCACGTGACCACTGCTGATGCCAGGGACCAGTTATGTGACCGACTGTCGGGAGGAAAGCAGAGATTGGAGCAGTGCAGAACAGACCAGCAGACCTATGCAGGTTATGACTCAGATCACTTTGGGTTAGAAGCCATGGACAATTGCCCACTTTGCCCCCCCCCCCCCCTAATGCCGGCCCTGACGCAAGCACATTTTACTTCTATGGTCAGCAGGTTTTCTCCACAGCTTACACTCTTTAGCCGCACCCAGCCTCTCTCAGATATCTGGTATTTGCTTCCATAAGCTTGCTCCGCAACAGTGGTTCACTTGACTCAGCGGCTCACTTTTTACAGCAGCTCACTCGATTACAGCCGCTAACTTCACTTAGTGGTTCACTTCATTACAGCTGCTAATTTCACTTGATACCGCTCTGCTATGCTGTCATGCTTTACACTCGTGCATGCGTGCCATACTCACCATCTATACCATCAGCTGGCACATCCCTGCAGGGTCAGTCGCGCCTTACCATTCATCCATCACATGCACACGTCCTACTGAGCATGCTGACCGCCTATGTAAACCTTCAGAATAGACACTGTGACTGGGATCGAGACCACACAATGTCCACAAAGGGACCACGACAGAGTCTGTAACGACAGTCATCTTACATACAAATACAACATACATTAACCATCAGCAGAAATGCAATCATCATCAATCACTATAGCACTATAGCAGTTCTCCTAATGAACCTCAGCATCTATATCACTTTCCTAATTAAGCATTATCATTTGTGCAATAAACATCAGTAGCTACAGCATTTACCCAACTACATTACGTTAGCTTTTAAGTCCCCCCTTTACATGTGTGAACTTACCCTGATGATAGTGATTATAATTTATCACATGATGCATATTAAATAGTGATAGCCTTGAAAAAAGGCACCATCCATCAAGTCCAACCTATAATCCTACTATGGGTTCATGTCCACGGGCGGGTCGAATTTTGCATGCGGGAGCCCGCAGAGGAATCTGACCCTGCCCGTGGCCGAGCACCATGCTTACCCATCCAGGTCTTCTTTTTTCTCTGATGCTATGATATTCTAAAAATATAATAATAATCCTTATATAGCGCCAACATATTTCACAGCACTTTACATGTTAGAGGGAACATACACAAAATAAAACATAACATACAGTATTAAACCAATAAACAATTTGAATAATAGGAGTGAGGGTCTGTAGTGACCCAAAGTTAACGGGGCCCCTCCATAAGTATGAATGTGTTTGTTTTGTGCAATTTTGTAGTCAGTGTCTTCAATGTGTATGCATTTAATGTGTATAGCACCTCTGAAGCACTGAATGGGTTAACGTCTTGGTTATGGCTGGAAAATGTATGTTGTGGTATGTCATGTGACCATGTAATATATATGTGATTGCAAGGTGTATGCAAGAGTTCTTGGTCTTGGATCTGAGTTCTTTATCTGAAGAGCTGAGTGCCCTTTCCTAAACGTGAGTGTGTACCAGTAGAGAAAGAAAGAGAAAGAGAGAAGGAGTTTGCTGGGAACCGGGTCACGCAGATAACTTGACTACGGATTGTCAGGAGCAACCCAAGAGTACCTCCCTGTCACATCACTAACTTGCCTACACCAGTGTCCTGATGGTGGATGTCATCAGTTTGGACTGTAACTTAAACAAGTAAATGCAAGCTCTACCGATCGTTCCTGGTTTTGCTCTGAAACGTCAACTCTGTGTTTGTGGACTATTTATTGTCATCTTATGGATTCACCGCAGAGGACGGAACGGTGGCGTCACGAGTGACAGGGACTTGAGGTACACCACAGCTTGTGCTACCCTTTGTAAGTTTTCCTCAGCGGTAACTTGGATAGGTCCTGTGCTACCGCCAGAGAAGGAGATGGTAGAGCCCCGTGACAAGGCCCAAACTCTACCCCGCTGTCTCCTTGGCTGTTGCCCACTCCTCGGACGCTGCAGGTCCTGCTCACAAGAGCTATAGGACATTAGGGGTGACACAAGAGGTATAAAAGCTTGTTCTTTACAATAGGATACTATACATAAAGCTGTTCGTGCTGTCACCAGCAGTGTCTATTCATATACACTTGAGAAATGCAATAGGATGTGTGGGAGATACAGCAGAAAGAATCTGGTCTCTAAGAGGTAGTGATAATGTACTGCAGTCCACCTATTGCCTTGCCTTGGTCTCCTTCCTCTCAATCCACATTATTGCTTTCCTCTGGTAAACTCTTAAAAATACTACTGAACTTCACAATGTTCACTACATACAGTACAAAGTGGCATGGTGGCACATGACCCAAACAACTATAGCTGGTCCCCAAATAGCATAGAGAAAAGTGCCAAACCAAATAGTTCCCAGTATGCAGAGGCTCATGGACCTGGGTGCGAAAGTTCAACTTGGACCTCTTCCTCCTCACAACTTCCGTTTATGGCTGCTGAAAAAACTCTGCAAAGAACTTTACACTGCACCACTGGGACCCATTTATGCAGCACTAGCAGCCAGGGATGATGCTAGCGTTAAGCCTTGACCCTCTTTTTCTCTAAAAGAAATGATATATACCTATATACATTTTAGAAAGTGTAAGGCAGCTTTTATAACACTGATACAGCAGCTCTGCTTTAACTAATGCAGTCACCATATAATAGTCAGATTCCAGTTCTATGCAGTGATAGTGATTACAGTGCAGTTACCTCCAGTGATCACAGGTAACGTCTTCTTTGATTGGTGTCCTTGACTTTCCCTTTCTTCTCTATCTGGGTTCAGAATGCCATGAAGCCTTTTTGTAAAAATGATTAGTCTCTGTGTACTCTCCTCATCCTGCCACTACCCTCAATGCCCTTCTCAGTGCTTTACAGTGGTAATAATGCTCGCTTTTGTATGTTGCTCGCTATTGTATTCTTTTTTTAAGATACAAGAATAGATTATTTTATATTACCTTCACCCTTAAGGGGAGGCTGTCAGAAACTTTCTGTTCATTGAACCAATAACAGAACCAGGTAAGAGTAGATTTGGAAATATACCTTTGTCGCTATTATTAGAGGTCTAATTGTCAGGAAAGCGTACTTTTATCACATATGCATATCAACTGGCAACAGGTCCCGAAGTGCCTGTCTCTCCTCAGTAAACCTTTTTGATCAATGGCTGCAGCCTTGTTCTATGTGACTTTTGTTAGGCATTGAAGTTTCACACATGTGCCATGTGGTTCCACAATGGAACGTGCACAGTATACTTCCTGCTGTGGGCATCAGTGACGTGCTGCGTTCATGTGCCGCATCCATGTACAGTACATGCAGACAGGGGCGTAACTATACCAGTTGCAGGAGATGCGGTTGCACCCGGGCCCAGGAGCCTTAGGGAGCCCATAAGGCCTCTCTTCTCCATATAGGGAGCCTAGTACTATGAGATAAGCATTATAATTGAGGGCCCCGTTACAAGTTTTGCATCGGGGCCCAGGAGCTTCAAGTTCCACCTCTGCATGCAGAAGACGTAGCAGAACGTTAACAAGTGCAAGACTTGAGCTCTGCTACTTCTGCTGGATATTCTGCACTTGGATGCGGCTCATGCACAGTATGTTGCTAGGGCCTCAGCAGTAGGAAGACCTGTTATCACCTCATCATCTAGACTCTTCTAACAAAAAGGCATTGACCAAAATGGACAACCCTTTTAATGGGACCTTAGCTACTTGCAGATGAACAGGGCACTGGCCACCAGCATGCAGGGGGCACCAGATGGGTGCAGGCTGGGGGCAATTGTCACCCTTAGGCCCACTTGAGCAAATGATCTTCTTTTTTGTTGTAGCTATATGAATCCTTCTCCTACTGGCTTTGTCTCAGCCTGTCTGATGATCTGAGGCATTGCTGTCAGCCCATTGGCACCCCCACAACACAATATTAGTTAGTTATGAACTTGATTTTTATGCTGTATATATGTTATGTGCTTAGTTCTGGTGCTGTATTTATGTTATAAGCCTGGTTATGATATTGTATTTGTGAAAGGAAGTTAATCAGTTGCCATAGTTATTTGTTTGCTACTGGTATTGCATTTATGTACTGAGCTTGGTTCTGGTGCTGTATTACGTCCTGAGATTGCTGCTGATGTTATTTTGTACTGAGCTTGGTTCTGGTGCTGTATTATGTTATGAGCTTGGTTCTGGTGATGCGTTTATGTCAGGAGCTTAGTTCTGGAACAGTAGTTATATGCTTGGTTCTGCTACAGTATTTATGTTATGAGTTTGGTTCTGGTACAGTATTAATTCACTATGCTGTTCTGGTATGGGCACGCTGCTATCTTGCTGCTTTCTACACCAGATGAATATAGGCTGACTACCTATCAGTGCAAGATATAGAGTTTTTTCCTTATGCCGGGTAACTTGTGCCTAAAAAAAAATTCAACACAGGGTGTCATTTAACCGAGGGCCAACACTGACTATCAAATATTGAAGACGTGTAAAGGTAGATTGCACAAAGGCAGACAATCGTGCAGTCCTCAGCCAGAAACGAGTGTTGGACTATGAAAATGTCTGGACTATCAGATGCTGAATTAAAAGATTCTGTTTTAAGAAAACGACTAAGTTCTAATTACGCTTGTGGAATTGTAAATCCATCCATTATCTCTATCAGCCAGCAGCCACAAGCAAGTGACTCTCCATACAAGTGATTATTCTAAATTCTGCTTCCTAAAAGAGAAAGGACTTATTTGCATAGTGTGTTCGGGATAAGACTCCTCCTTGGCTTCGCTCTCCATTATTAATATTATGTGCATTTCATATGCAAAACTCCGGTCCGTTTGGAAATAGGAGACACAAATGCAGAACTTGTATTTGATCAGAAAGGCTGAGGAGAGATAGTGACATGAACAGCAGGCCCTCTGATCTGTAGCACCGGATTAGAGGTCTTTGCACGCAGCAAATAAAAGGCCGCGATCCTAAAAAGCTAATCAGTGCCCGCTGTGACATTCAGCTCAGATTAGTCACTGGCATCAGATAATGGTAAGCACATTACAACATCTGTAAAGGAAATACGGAGCAAGTCAGGATTACTCAGTCACATCCACTGACTTCTTCAGGATAAAAATGCAAGTGTTAGTTCAGGGAATTAAGTCCATTTACCAGCTGCCGGCCCTGGACTGACCATTCAGACCCATTCATACATTCATTTGTTTGTCCGGCGGAGGTTACAACAGGCAAGAATATGTCTTATGTCCTAGAAAATGCCATACCTAATCAAGAAAGGGATTTGTCACCATCTATAAGACGCTCATAGTATTGTGCATCACTGAATGACCAACCGAATATCTAATTGGAGTCCCATCCAAAAGTGTGCATCGTATAGTAATTATGGCAACGCCTGGCCCTGACTGGCTGAGGGACACTACATGGTCACTGCTCCATGATGCCGCTTTGTGCAATTATGGGAGGTGTCTCGTTTGCATATGTCACATGCCTATAGATGGCGTACAGAATGGAAGGTCAAAACACCATTCAGTGAGTGGAAAGACACCCATTGAAGTACAATATCATTCCTATTGGCGGACCAGTTTTACTTTAGTCTGGCTTGGTGCTTGATGAAACTATCCATTTACGAAATTCATTAAATGGGTTGTGCTAAGTTATAAATGTTATCTCCTATCTACAGGAAAAGGGTTAATTTTGTGATCAGTGGGGGATCAACTGCAGGAACTCCCACCAATTCCAAAAACAGGGGCAAGGTGGTCCCTACATTAATGGGGCGGTGGTCGTGTAAGTATGCTGTTGCTCTATCAAACTACTAACAATCACTTGTCTGTAAGTATGTATGTGTGTTTGATTCTTATGCTCCGCCCCTGCTGATGTCATTGCTTCGCCCCCTGGTGATGCCATTGAAGGTCCTACAACATATATAAAACACAGAGTCTGGCCGACAGAAGAACAACACAGTTAGGGCTCTTGAAAAGGGGAGGACAAAAATAACAAAATGAGAATACAACTAAGCCGTTATTATCTCAGACACAACTCAGTAGTCCTGACAGGAGACACCGACCTACCTCCACCACACAGATCCAGTGAGCTAAAGCACCTGTGGTGATGTCATGGCTGTGGGAAGACCCAAGCTGTGTTTGTCTTGTGTGGTAATCAATCTACTGTGTGTGTGATGTGCCACAAGAAACACTGGTACTATAATTTCCTAATAATTATTAGTCAAAATACTAATGACGACCTGTCCGTCCGTGTGTGAGTGAGCAGTGAGTGGGTTTGTGAGTGACTTACATGCTCCGCTCCTGATCACATGACGGTGACGTTATCACAGGTCCTGTACGCACACGGCTGCTGTCCGGCTAGGTTTTCGTTAGTATTCCATAGCAAGTGAGGCCGCAGGGGGGGTGTAGTCCGTCTGTAATCTGCACAAGGATGGAGGATCTGTGATGACGTCACTGTCATCTGATAAGGTGCGGAGCATGTAAGTCATTCGCTGGAGTTGAGTGTCACCATCATGTGATCAGGGGCGGAGCATGATAGTGACGTCATCACAGGTTCTTCATCTCCAGTGCTGTGCTGCTTATGATCCCTGTTGTATGGAATGAACAGTGTATGTAGCAGTGCTCTGTGTGTGACGTGTATGTAGCACAACTGTATGACACTTTGTGCCACCAGAAACACTGATACTATAATTTCCTAATAATCACTAGTTTATTTTAAAAGGCGCACTGGAAATAACAGAGTTCAAGTACTTGGCGATCTCCCATTGAAATGAATGAAGCTATCGCATGCATCCGCACTCGCTGCTCCATTCATGCAGGAATCTTCAGTACCCCCACTTTTGGGATCAATGGGGGTCCCCTATTATTCTGTGAATAGGGATAAAGTTCCATCTTGGCACAACCTCTTTAAAGGGTGCATTTAATTTTCCAACCTTTTTCTTTGCACGAATGCATCTGAAATAAAAAAAATCATGCAACTATGCAAATGGTGCTGCTTAAAGGGAAAGCATCACCTATATGTTTTTGCTAATTGAAACTAGATAGTGGAATATTTTCCATTTCCTATTCTGTTTTTTTTTCTGATTGTGGATTTTTTATTCTATTGTTTGTGCATGACTACAGGGTGGACATCTTTCCTGAGTTACATTTAACTGTATTTAGAGAATTTCTTAAGTCTCTTAATTAACAGAACCTGACCCATTGACCTCTATGGGAGACTATTCTAGGAATGCTCTGCAACCTGTGCAGAGGTCACTGTGCAGGGAGGGGGAAGAGGTGAGCCATGGTCCTGTGTTATATGTGTATAGGTGTTACCTTTCATTGTAATCCTGCCTGTAATGTTAATAAGACGACTGCTGAGAACTTTTCTCTATAGAACAAGAGGTATCTGACTATTATTAGGCTCTGTGATCAGTATGAAAACTGCATGATTTTAGGAAATAAGGTACAGCCAATCAGAGGTTGCACCGTCACATTCCTTAACTCTTGGCATCATGGTGCTCAGTATGATGCCAGGAGAATAAGCGGTGATGCTGCAGCCTCTCATTGGCTGCAGCAGTCACCTTATTTCCTGTGACATCATCAACAAACGCTGGGACCAAAGCAGGGTTGCAGCGCTGGATTCTGATGGCAGCAGAGGGATAGATATAGTTCACTATATTATTATAATACAGAGGGCCCTACTGAAGTGAGGTTCTCCAGTAACTGGACAACCCCTTTAGTTCCCTTTAGAAATTTCTACTGTTGAGGTATACAGCTCCTGTTCAGACCTGTGTGCCTCTATAGTTACAAACCACAATCAAAACCTGTGTATGGCTTTACATTTCCACTGATCTCCATTAAAGAAGCAGACCAATGAAAATAGCGGTGGTGTTGCATCCCTTATATGCTGGACACAAATGGCGCCTGACAGACCTCACTGACTGTCACCATAGCGCTTAATGCTAAGGGAACCTCCTACGCAGATGTGGGCGAGGCCTAATCTGGTCATGTGTGATTCCACTGCCTCTACTCCTTTTTCCTAACTTCCAGACAATAGAAGGAGGAGTAGATAAAAATGAGTAACACATGACTGCAGGATTAGACTACACAGATGGTTAATGTGTAGTCTGTAACCATGGAGACACATAGGTCAACCAAGGAGCTGTGAACACAAATAAAAGTATTAGCATTATTTTTTTGTTAAGACTATTTTCAAAATAGTTTAATTTTGAAATAGCTATTGTGGTCAGAGAAACCCACACTGGTATACTGTGATAAGGGCATAGGTGCTGTATACACAAAACGGTAGTATTTATTTATTTTTTAACTTAAAGGAGATGTCCCGCGCCGAAACGGGTTTTTTTTTTTTTTAAACCCCCCCCCCGTTCGGCGCGAGACAACCCCGATGCAGGGGTTAAAAAACCCACCCGCACAGCGCTTACCTGAATCCCGGCGGTCCGGCGTCTTCATACTCACCTGCTGAAGATGGCCGCCGGGATCCTCTGTCTTCATGGACCGCAGGGCTTCTGTGCGGTCCATTGCCGATTCCAGCCTCCTGATTGGCTGGAATCGGCACGTGACGGGGCGGAGCTACACGGAGCCCCATTCAGAAAAGAAGAAGACCCGGACTGCGCAAGCGCGGCTAATTTGGCCATCGGAGGGCGAAAATTAGTCGGCACCATGGAGACGAGGACGCCAGCAACGGAGCAGGTAAGTATAAAACTTTTTATAACTTCTGTATGGCTCATAATTAATGCACAATGTACATTACAAAGTGCATTATTATGGCCATGCAGAAGTGTATAGACCCACTTGCTGCCTCGGGACAACCCCTTTAAGACTATTTGCATTGTTGCGTCTTTTTTGATTGGGGGTTTTCTAATAAGTACACCAAATTTGATTTTAAAGAGGTGAGAAGCGTACTTTTATGTTAGCCATGACTTCATATGCTCTGCTATGTGAACTTTTCATTAGGGTTAGTGGAATGCATGATGTACTATAGAGAATAGGCAAACAAAAAATTAGCAGGGTTCCTGTATAATGTCTTCTTGTGTAGGCGACAGCTATTTCTCCCCAGTTCTCCTGGACACGCTTCTTACATGCAGGGCAATGATGCATGGTCTAATCCAGACCTTGGGTGAGCATGGATCACTCTGACAAGTGTATTTGACCCAGGGCCAGCTTTCTCAGCAGGTGACTGCACTGTGTAAGAAGCCCACAAGGAAGGAATGTATTAGAATAACCTCCGAGAAGCAACATCTCCACCAAGTATTGTACTTTCTGTGATTTACACTAGAAACTATTGCTTGTATTTCTTCAATTATACAAGCATTACAAGTTATACTATACTATTTATACTAGTTGTATCTATACTATTTATACTGTTTGTACCATGAACTAGAACCTACTCTAAACTTTGTAACTGCAAAAGATGTAGACAGTACCTAGGTAGGAGAAATGGAGGGTGGTACCCTGCTCTGGCCTCCCTGCGATCTACTAGACTGGAGAAAGCTGCTCTATAATAGTACCCCCCACTAAGGCAGATAGCCATTTCAGAGGAAATGTGTAGCTGCCTTTAGCTTCCCCAGTGATAACAGCTGATTAGGACCGGGTGGTAAAGAGTTACTGGTAATAGATTCCCCATATGCAAAGGGGTTTTTAAGTCTCACTGCTAAGACCCCCACCGATCTTGAGAGTTAGGGTGCTTTGTTCCCCCTCCTCCATACTGCAGGCCTGCCACAATCCCCGCACGGAGAAGGAGTGGCAGTTGACCATGCATGGCTCTGCTCCATTCATTTCTATGGAACTGCTGGACATAGCTATGTGCTTTCACTCAGCTATTTCCATCAGCCCCATTGAAATGAATGGAGTGATGCCGTGCATGTGCAACAACCACTCCATTCAATTTCCACATCAGTGGAGTGCAGTGATCCCGCAGAGATGAGAATAGGGAAACATGGAACCTCCATTCTCAGGATCAGTAGGGGTTTCAGAGGTGAGGCGCCCACTGATTAGACTTTTGTTACCTATCCTGGGGTTAGGTGATAAAAGGTGTTTTTGGTACAAACCCTCTAAGTTCTATAATAGCTTCTAACATACTCTGTGTTTTTTTTATTCCTCCCCTTTTTTAAGTTCTCTGTTTGCTGTAGGTGAATGAGAACATTTTGGTTTGGATCATCCAGAAATGGAAGATCATTACAGATGATCACAGTTGAGTTTGCTCCAATTGTATATAGTCTAGGCTATCTCCTATGAAATAGATCAGCAGCACAAATCAGTCAGTGGCGGTAGATCTTAAAAGTGAAGAATTAAAATTTAAACTATACTAGAAAGTTGAATAACTCATTACAGCTATAAGGAGTTAATTACATAATTTGCTAGGATATGCCAACACTTTACGATTGGTGGAAGTCTGACCCACTTGCTGTGCAGGGAACTGCAAGGTAGCACCATTCAAGGTGGGAAAAGAGTGGCAGAGATCCTTGACCTGGCCAAAATCAAGGCTGTGCCTGCTAAAAGCGTCTTCCTTTTTCAGAGCCACATTTTTTATTCCCTGCACCTGATCAGGAGATGTCTGATTATCCCCAATCTGTAGCTCAGAGAGCCAGGAGGGAGCTTGAGTAGAACCTGTCTGTGCGGACCGTACCCCTTGCAACACACTGTCAGTCTCTCTCTCAAACACATCAGTTGCTCCAGCAGGGACACTTGTGCCACAGCAGTATATTTGTTCAGCACCTTCCCATCAGTCACAGTAGTCAGGCTCCGGGCAGCCAGTTGATATGGGTGACCAACTGATCATCTATGGGGATGGGCGCTACTATTGCCTTGTTTTGAAGGCTTGTTTTTTGCGAGCCGAGTTGTAATTTTCAATGGTGCTATTTAAAGTACCATATAATGTACTGAAAAACTTGTAAAAAATTTTAAGTGGAGTAAAATAAAAAAAAAATGACATTCCGCCATCTTTCAGTGCGCCTTGTTTCTATGGCGCACAAACTGCAACAAAAGCGACATGATAACTTTATCCTATGAGTCAGTACGATTGGTACAATACCAAACTTGTATTCATTTTTTTCCAAAGACATTTAATTTTTTAAAAATTATTTTCTGCGGTCATTTTGTGCGCGCAATAGCTTTTTTTATTTTTCCGTTGACATAGTTGAGCGAGGGCTCATTTTTTGTGGGATGTCCTGTAGTTTCCGTTAGTACCAATTTGGAATACATACGACTTTTTGATCGCTTTTTATTGCGTTTTTTCTGGGAGACAGGGTGACTGAAAAAGTGCATTTCTGGCGCTCTTTATTTTTTTTTTCAGCCGACGTTCACCGTGCAGGAAAAATAATGCGCTACTTTGATAGATCGGACTTTTACAGACGGAGCGATACCAAATATGTATTTTTATTTTATGATTTAGATTTTTTAATTATAGATATGGCAAAAAGGGGGTGATTTAAACTTTTATAACTTTTTTTTTTTACAATTGAAAAAACTGTATTGATCTTATTTTTACTTTATTTTTAAGTCCCCCTTGGGGACTACAACATGCAATGCTTTGATCGCTCCTACAGTATGACGTAATGCTACAGCATTACATAGTAACATAGTTCGTAAGGCTGAATGAAGACAATGTCCATCTAGTCCAGCCTGTCTAGCCTCCTGTTTTGTTGATCCAGAGGAAGGCAAAAAACCCCAAGAGGCAGAAGCCAATAGTCCTTTTGGGGAAAAAATTCCTTCCCGACTCCCTAATGGCAATCAGACCGTTCCCTCGATCAACCCCTAATAGTTCCTACCTGCCTGTATACCCGGATTAACAATTAACCTTAGATTTATAACCTATAATATCCTTCCGCTCCAGAAAGACATATTCGCTCATTCCCTCATTCGCTCCTGGCTGAGTCTGCCTAAGGGCTCATGCCCACGGCCGTTGCGGAATTCCGCCACTAATTTCCACCGCAGGAGTACCGTGGTTGCAAACAAAACACGGCCGCTGGCGATCGGGGAAAAACGCTTGTTTTTCTGCGGTCTCCATTAATACTATGTTAATGGAGACCTCCCGTGGGGTAAATCCATGCAAAATAGAACATGCCACGTTTTGTTTCCCGCGGCGGAAATCCGCTGTAAAATTCCACGTGTCGGCATTGGCAGGTTAGGGAACCACGGTAAAAATTTGGTCGTGGGCATTAGCCCTAACTGTTCTGCGTCACTTCCTTTTATAACCTCTCCTTCTCCCGCACTCTTGCATAGGGACCTCTATGTTTGCTCCCCGCCCTTGGGCTTGCACCAGTAAGATTAAACCTGACTGTCAGCCAATGGGAAGCCAGCTGACATCAGGATTGAGCACTATGACTAGAGCAGAAGGGGAGACACAGGGTCTCTTCTACAAACGGCACCTTCTGGATCCAAGGACGGCATCCAGACAGGTGAAACAGGACAAGTGTACCATGAGTCTTTTGCAGGGCCTGATGGGCCACAACAATAAAACTCGCACCTAACACATATAGAACATGCATGTGCAATGCCCGAATCTAGGGTCCGTGCTGTGAGAAAAGATAGGACCTGACCTATCTTTGGTGTGCAATATGCAGGATTTTTGATAGACTCCTATGGGAGCTGGATAACGAAGAAGAAATCCGGCAGCACACACGTTGAATGCTAAATCCTTAGCCGAGGTATCCAGACATGCCAAGCCACAATAGGGACCATAGACCTCCAGTGCCATCACCATCAGGAGTTCGCAATGAGTGGCAGCATCAATGGTGTATTCAAAAAAGAACCAGTTTTATCGCTCCATGTTCATAAAAGACACAGGCAACGTTTCGACTCTTGCAGTCTTTTTCAAGCCAGGCTTTTCACACATGCATAGGCGCGAAAAAAAAATAAAAATCGCACAACGCGTGTAGAAAAAAAATCGCGTGACCGGGTGCATTTGCACTCACATGTCCTATCTTTTGCAGGTGCGAATTTGAAGCGCTTCTAAAAAACGGACATGTGACCGCTTTCATTGATAATCATTGGTTCTAATCGAGACGTTTTTTTCCCTCGCCTATACATGTGTGAAACTTTCGCTCATCTGACCGAGCCCTAAGGAAGCAGCAGCTAATGTAGTGCTGGAATATATCTCTGTGTCTTCGGTGAGAATCATCTACAACCAAAGGTACAGAGTGCTTTTTTTCCTTAAATAACAGTCATTTTTCATGGTGTTAAAAATATTCGTATATATTGTACGCATGTCATTTCTGCTGCTTTTACAATGCAATGAGCTTGAAGTGAGGTTCTCTTTGTTCTCTAAACAAGATGTTCTAACTGTACCTGAAAATAGAAAGACATGGAAATCAGCCTCTCCCTGTGACATGCACAGTACTCTTCATATGACACCCAGCACTTTATAACGTCATTATCATCCTCAGACGAAGGTAATCGTGGCGCTTTTGTACATTCCATTTTTCATGCAATTAGAACAAAATTGTACAAGGTGCTGAAATTCACACAAAAAGTAAAACATTTGTTCTGCTGGGCTTGATATATGAATATAAGTAAGTGCTATAACCTTCAATGACAGGTAAAAGTTGTATTTAAAGGGGTTTTCTGAATGTTCGCCCCCCCTCCCCCCCAAAAAAAACAGGTTTTCATCCATAACACAGACAGTAGTAGCAGTTGATGCCAAACTTTTAGTTATTACATACCTTCCTCCTTGCTCCAGGCAGTCACCATTTGGAAACGTAAATGACATGCTTAGGATTTGAAAATCTGCAAAATGCTAATTTTTCTGTGCAGAAACTTTTCCAGTAGATGTTGATGCCATTTTTAAGCCTCTATCCACATGTTGTATGATCATTCATACGAACACAGTTTATATCTAGGGGATGGACTTCCGTCAAACGATGAGATGCCCACATAAAAGAGGCGATCCACAACAAATGAGATCTCGTATATTGTTTGACTGCTGGACATGTTTACCCGGGGAAATAATTCGGAATGAATGCTTGTACCAATGATCTTTTGGGCAATTATTAGTCCCTGTAAATGGGTCGTAAGGCTCATGGACATGGCTGTGTTAGGGCTCTATTAATAGAGCTGCCATTGACAGAGTTTTTTTTATGTAGAATTGTACATTGCTCTTATGGATGAATATCTCTTGGAGCTCTACAAAGTCTGTACGGCAATAAATGGAGACACAATGGCTCCATACTATGCATTTGTATAGGTACTAGAGATGAGCAAGCCCCAAAATGCTCGGGTGCTCGTTACTCGGGACGAAAGATTCGCGATGCTCGAGGGTTCGTTTCGAATAACGGACCCCATTGAAGTCAATGGGCGACCCGAGCATTTTTGTATATCGCCGATGCTCGCTAAGGTTTCCATTTGTGAAAATCTGGGCAATTCAAGAAAGTGATGGGAACGACACAGAAACGGATAGGGCAGGCGAGGGGCTACATGTTGGGCTGCATCTCAAGTTCCCAGGTCCCACTATTAAGCCACAATAGCGACAAGAGTGGCCCCCCCCTCCCAACAATTTTTACTTCTGAAAAGCCCTCATTAGCAATGCATACCTTAGCTAAGCACCACACTACCTCCAACAAAGCACAATCACTGCCTGCATGACACTCCGCTGCCACTTCTCCTGGGTTACATGCTGCCCAACCCCCCCCCCCCGCACGACCCAGTGTCCACAGCACACACCAAAGTGTCCCTGCGCAGCCTTCAGCTGCCCTCATGCCACATCACCCTCATGTCTATTTATAAGTGCGTCCGCCATGAGGAGGAACCGCAGGCACACACTGCAGAGGGTTGGCACGGCTAGGCAGCGACCCTCTTTAAAATGGGCGGGGCGATAGCCCTCAATGCTGTACAGAAGCAATGAGAAATCCAATCCTGTGCCACCTCCATCAGGAGCTGCACACGTGGGCATAGCAATGGGGAACCTATGTGCCACACACTATTCATTCTGTCAAGGTGTCTGCATGCCCCAGTCAGACCGCAGTTTTTTATAAATAGTCACAGGCAGGTACAACTCCGCAATGGGAATTCCGTGTGCACCCACAGCATGGGTGGCTCCCAGGAACCCACCGGCTGTACATAAATGTATCCCATTGCAGTGCCCATCACAGCTGAGGTAATGTCATGTTAAATGCAGGTGGGCTTCGGCCCACACTGCATGCCCCAGTCAGACTGGGGTTCTTTAGAAGTGGACACATGCAGTTACAACTCCGTGTAGACCGACAGCATGGGTGGGTGCCAGGAAGCCACCGGCGGTACATAAATATATCCCATTGCATTGCCCATCACAGCTGAGGTAATGTCATGTTAAATGCAGGTGGGCTTCGGCCCACACTGCATGCCCCAGTCAGACTGGGGTTCTTTAGAAGTAGACACATGCAGTTACAACTCCCTGTGGACCGACAGCATGGGTGGCTCCCTGGAACCCACCGGCGGTACATAAATGTGCTAGATCATATTTTCTCCAGCAGGCTTCGGGGTATTTCTGTAGCTTCCAAATGGTATAGTGTGCACACATCATCGACCAGATCAGACACAAATGCTGGTCTAAAACTGGGAGAGTCTCTACCCAAACGTGTAGAGTCTCAGGCTTTTATTATAACACATGATAACCGCCCTTTAATGGGCGTGCAACAGATTACATCAGTAACATATATACATTCTTATTCGCTGGGTTATATAGAATTCCCCGCCTCCCCCTCTCCCCACCTCTCTCAAGTAGGAGCCTTTGTCTTAACAACGTGGCCAAACCTGAAAATGAAAGTAAATATCTCTTTGTTGAAGAAGATTCTGTGTGGGGGGATGGGGAAGGACTGGGAAAACACTCAAGATGAACACAAGCAATAACATATAACACTATGATTTAACTCTTTCCTTATGCAGCAGAGTTCCACATTAGGGTGAAGTCACAAAACACACATCTTTTCACCAGTGTCCAGCAATTACTATAATGAAATTATGTAGTCATTAGCCTCTAAGAGTTAAAGTCACTACAACTGCGTAATACATCTAGTTTAGTACAAATCAATAGACATTTTACACTGACTAATCATTATGTCTATCACAAAATATATCCCATTGCATTGCCCATCACAGCTGAGGTAATGTCATGTTAAATGCAGGTGGGCTTCGGCCCACACTGCATGCCCCAGTCAGACTGGGGTTCTTTAGAAATGGACACATGCAGTTACAACTCCGTGTGGACTGACAGCATGGGTGGGTCCCAGGAAGCCACCGGTGGTACATAAATATATCCCATTGCATTGCCCATCACAGCTGAGGTAATGTCATGTTAAATGCATGTGGGCTTCCGGCCACACTGCATGCCCCAGTCAGACTGGGGTTTTTAATACATAGACACTGGCAGGTACAAATCCCTAATGTGAAGTCCCTGTGGACCGACAGCATGGGTGGGTGCCAGGAAGCCACCGGCTGTACATAAATGTATCCCATTGCATTGCCCATCACAGCTGAGGTAATGTCATGTTAAATGCAGGTGGGCTTCGGCCCACACTGCATGCCCCAGTCAGACTGGGGTTCTTTAGAAGTAGACACATGCAATTACAACTCCCTGTGGACCCACAGCATGGGTGGCTCCCTGGAACCCACCGGCGGTACATAAATATATCCCATTGCAGTGCCCATCACAGCTGAGGTAATGTCATGTTTAATGCAGGTGGGCTTCGGCCCACACTGCATGCCCCAGTCAGACTGGGGTTCTTTAGAAGTGGACACATGCAGTTACAACTCCGTGTGGACTGACAGCATGGGTGGGTGCCAGGAAGCCACCGGCGGTACATAAATATATCCCATTGCATTGCCCTGCACAGCTGAGGTAACGTCAGATAAAATACAGGTGGGCTTCGGCCCACACTGCATGTCCCACTCAGACCGGGGTTTTTAATACATAGACACAGGCAGGTACAACTCCCTAATGTGAGATCCGTGTGGACCGACAGCATGGGTGGCTCCCTGGAACCCACTGGCGGTACAAAAATATATCCCATTGCAGTGCCCTGGACAGCAGAGCTAACGTCTGATTAAATACAGGTGGGCTTCGGCCCAAACTGCATGCCCCATTCAGGCTCGAGTTTTTTATAAGTATACACAGGCACGTACATCACCCTAATGGGAAGTCCGTGTGTACCCACAGCATGGGTGGCTCCCTGGAACCCACCGGCGGTACATTAATGTATCCCATTGCAGTGCCCATCACAGCTGAGGTAATGTCATGTTTAATGCAAGTGGGCTTTGGCCCACACTGCATGCCCCAGTCAGACTGGGGTTCTTTAGAAGTGGACACATGCAGTTACAACTCCGTGTGGACCCATGGCATGGGTGGCTCCCTGGAACCCACCGGCGGTACATAAATATATCCCATTGCAGTGCCCAACACAGCTGATGTAACGTCAGCTGTAATGCAGGTGGGCTAAAAATTAATTGGATTACACTGTAGGCGAGGGTCCCCAAAAATTGGTGTACCAACAGTACTAATGTACCTGAGAAAAACTGCCCATGCCCAACCAAGAGGGCAGGTGAAACCCATTAATCGCTTTGGCTAATGTGGCTTAATTGGTAACTAGGCCTGGAGGCAGCCCAGTTAAAATAAAAATTGGTTCAGGTGAAAGTTTCAACGCTTTAATGAACATTGAAACGTATAAAAATTGTTTACAAAAATTATATGACTGAGCCTTGTGGGCCTAAGAAAAATTGCGCGTTCGGCGTGATTATGTGAGGTTTCAGGAGGAGGAGCAGGAATATTATACACAGATTGATGAAGCAAAAAGGTCCCCGTTTTTGATGGTGATAGAGAACGATGCTTCCATCCGCGGGTGCAGCCTACGTATTGCTTAGGTATCGCTGCTGTCCGCTGGTGAAGAAGAGAAGTCTGGGGAAATCCAGGCTTTGTTCATCTTGATGAGTGTAAGCCTGTCGGCACTGTCGGTTGACAGGCGGGTACGCTTATCCGTGATGATTCCCCCAGCCGCACTAAACACCCTCTCTGACAAGACGCTAGCCGCAGGACAAGCAAACACCTCCAGGGCATACAGCGCGAGTTCAGGCCATGTGTCCAGCTTCGACATCCAGTAGTTGTAGGGGGCAGAGGCGTCACGGAGGACGGTCGTGCGATCGGCTACGTACTCCCTCACCATCCTTTTACAGTGCTCCCGCCGACTCAGCCTTGACTGGGGAGCGGTAACACAGTCTTGCTGGGGAGCCGGAAAGCTGTCAAAGGCCTTAGAGAGTGTTCCCCTGCCTGTGCTGTACATGCTGCCTGATCTCTGCGCCTCCCCTGCTACCTGGCCCTCGGAACTGCGCCTTCGGCCACTAGCGCTGTTGGATGGGAATTTTACCATAAGTTTGTCCGCCAGGGTCCTGTGGTATAGCATCACTCTCGAACCCCTTTCCTCTTCGGATATGAGAGTGGAAAGGTTCTCCTTATACCGTGGGTCGAGCAGTGTGTACACCCAGTAATCCGTAGTGGCCAGAATGCGTGTAACGTGAGGGTCACGAGAAAGGCATCCTAACATGAAATCAGCCATGTGTGCCAGGGTACCTGTATGCAACACATGGCTGTCCTCACTAGAATGATCACTTTCAGGATCCTCCTCCTCCTCCTCCTCAGGCCATACACGCTGAAAGGATGACAGGCAAGCAGCATGGGTACCCTCAGCAGTGGGCCAAGCTGTCTCTTCCCCCTCCTCCTCATCCTCCTCATGCTCCTCCTCCTCAACGCGCTGAGATATAGACAGGAGGGTGCTCTGACTATCCAGCGACATACTGTCTTCCCCCGCCTCCGTTTCCGAGCGCAAAGCGTCTGCCTTTATGCTTTGCAGGGAACTTCTCAAGAGGCATAGCAGAGGAATGGTGATGCTAATGATTGCAGCATCGCCGCTCACCATCTGGCTAGACTCCTCAAAGTTTCCAAGGACCTGGCAGATGTCTGCCAACCAGGCCCACTCTTCTGTAAAGAATTGAGGAGGCTGACTCCCACTGCGCCGGCCATGTTGGAGTTGGTATTCCACTATAGCTCTACGCTGCTCATAGAGCCTGGCCAACATGTGGAGCGTAGAGTTCCACCGTGTGGGCACGTCGCACAGCAGTAGGTGCACTGGCAGATTAAACCAATGTTGCAGGGTGGCAGCGTCCGTGTGGGACTTGCGGAAATGTGCGCTGAGCCAGCGCACCTTTCCGAGCAGGTCTGACAAGAGTGGGTAGCTTTTCAGAAAGCGCTGAACCACCAAATTAAAGACGTGGGCCAGGCATCGCACGTGCGTGAGGCTGCCGAGCTGCAGAGCCGCCACCAGGTTACGGCCGTTGTCACACACGACCATGCCCGGTTAGAGGCTCAGCGGCGCAAGCCAGCGGTCGGTCTGCTCTGTCAGACCCTGCAGCAGTTTGTGGGCCGTGTGCCTCTTCTCTCCTAAGCTGAGTAGTTTCAGCACGGCCTGCCGACGCTTGCCCACTGGTGTGCTGCCGTGCCGCGCGACACCGACTGCTGGCGATGTGCTGCTGCTGACACATCTTGATTGCGAGACAGAGGTTGCGTAGGAGGAGGAGGAGGAGTAGGGTGGTTTAGTGGAGGAAGCATACACCGCCGCAGATACCACCACCGAGCTGGGGCCCACAATTCTGGGGGTGGGTAGGACGTGAGCGGTCCCAGGCTCTGACTCTGTCCCAGCCTCCACTAAATTCACCCAATGTGCCGTCAGGGAGATATAGTGGCCCTGCCCGCCTGTGCTTGTCCACGTGTCCGTTCTTAAGTGGACCTTGGCAGTAACCGCGTTGGTGAGGGCGCGTACAATGTTGCGGGAGACGTGGCCGTGCAGGGCTGGGACGGCACATCGGGAAAAGTAGTGGCGACGGGGAACTGAGTAGCGCGGGGCCGCCGCCGCCATCATACCTTTGAAAGCCTCCGTTTCCACAACCCTATACGGCAGCATCTCCAGGCTGATAAATTTGGCTATGTGCACGTTTAACGCTTGAGCGTGCGGGTGCGTGGCGGCGTACTTGCGCTTGCGCTCCAACACTTGCGCTAGCGATGGCTGGACGGTGCGCTGAGAGACAAAGGTTGTACACCACTGTTCGTCGGTCGTCTGCACTCTCAGTGAAAAACTGCCAGACCTTTGAGCACCTCGGCCTCTGCAGGGTGGCATGGCGCGAGGGGGCGCTTTGGGAAACAGTTGGTGGATTATTCGGTCTGGCCCTGCCTCTACCCCTGGCCACCGCACTGCCTCTTCCAACCTGCCCTGCTGCTGCACTTGCCTCCCCCTCTGAAGACCTGTCCTCAGTAGGCATAGCAAACCAGGTGGGGTCAGTCACCTCATCATCCTGCTGCTCTTCCTCCGAATCCTCGGTGCGCTCCTCCCTCGGACTTACTCCAATTACTACTACCTGAGTGGTAGACAACTGTGTCTCATCGTCATCTTCCTCCTCACCCACTGAAAGCTCTTGAGATAGTTGCCGGAAGTCCCCAGCCTCATCCCCTGGACCCGGGAACTTTCCAAAGGTTGGGCATCGGTCACGACAAACTCCTCCAGTGGGAGAGGATTCGGAACCATTGCTGCCCATTTTGGGCAGGGGCCCGAGAACAGTTCCTGGGAGTCTGCCTGCTCCTCAGAATGTGTCATTGTAATGGAGTGAGGAGGCTGGGAGGAAGGAGGAGCAGCAGCCAGAGGATTCAGAGTTGCAGCAGTGCACGGCGCAGAATTCTGGGTGGTCGATAGATTGCTGGATGCACTTTCTGCCATCCACGACAGGACCTGCTCACACTGCTCATTTTCTAATAAAGGTCTACCGTGTGGACCCATTAATTGTGAGATGAATGTGGGGACGCCAGAAACGTGCCTCTCTCCTAATCCCGCAGCAGTTGGCTGCGATACACCTGGATCAGGAGCTCGGCCTGTGCCCACACCCTGACTTGGGCCTCCGCGTCCTCGCCCACGTCCACGTCCATGTCCTCTAGGCCTACCCCTACCCCTCAGCATGGTGTATTACCAGTAGTGCAGAAACAGAACGCTGTAATTAAATGTGCCACTTATTGGCCTGTGGTTGGAGGCTGACTTCGCTTACGGAACGCACAGCAGAGCTAGGAAAGAATTTTGCGCAAGCCTGCTGTAACACTTAGCTGGCTGCGTATTAATTAGGACTACTACCCCCAGCACAGATGCAGTACATTGAGGAAGGTCACAGGCAGCCCAAATAGAAAGTTTTTTCCCAAATTTTTTTGGAAAAGCCCACTGCCTATATAGACAGTATACGTCTTTCACCTTTTTCACTGTCCCTGCCTAAGCACTACTGGCCCTATACTATGTAAAATTACTGCAGACTGTTTCCCTCTGGACAGGATGACAGCGGTGATGTAACGGCCAACGCAGAGCCAGGAAAGAATTTTGCGCAAGCCTGCTGTAACACTTAGCTGGCTGCGTATTAATTAGGACTACTACCCCCAGCAGAGACGCAGTACACTCAGGACGGTCACAGGCAGCCCAAATAGAATGTTTTTTCCCAAATTTTTTTTGGAAAAGCCCACTGCCTATATAGACAGTATACGTCTTTCACCTTTTTCACTGTCCCTGCCTCAGCACTACTGGCCCTATACTATGTAAAATTACTGCAGACTGTTTCCCTCTGGACAGGATGACAGCGGTGATGTAACGGCCAACGCAGAGCCAGGAAAGAATTTTGCGCAAGCCTGCTGTAACACTTAGCTGGCTGCGTATTAATTGGGACTACTACCCCCAGCACAGACGCAGTACACTGAGGACGGTCACAGGCAGCCCAAATAGAATGTTTTTTCCCAAATTTTTTTAGAAAAGCCCACTGCCTATATAGACAGTATACGTCTTTCACCTTTTTCACTGTCCCTGCCTCAGCACTACTGGCCCTATACTATGTAAAATTACTGCAGACTGTTTCCCTGTGGACAGGATGACAGCAGTGATGTAACGGCCAACGCAGAGCCAGGAAAGAATTTTGCGCAAGCCTGCTGTAACACTTAGCTGGCTGCGTATTAATTAGGACTACTACCCCCAGCAGAGACGCAGTACACTCAGGACGGTCACCAGCAGCCCAAATAGAATGTTTTTTCCCAAATTTTTTTGGAAAAGCCCACTGCCTTTATAGATAGTATATGTCTTTCACCTTTTTCACTGTCCCTGCCTCAGCACTACTGGCCCTATACTATGTAAAATTACTGCAGACTGAGGACGCAATGCTCTGCATGGCCGATATACAAAAAATAAAAATAAAATTGCAACACTGCAAAAAGCAGCCTCAACAGTACTGCACACGGTCAGATATGGCCCTAAGAAGGACCGTTGGGGTTCTTGAAGCCTAAAATAACTCCTAACACTCTCCCTATAGCAACTCCAGCAAGACAGCACTTTCCCTGAACTATGTCAGAATGCATCTGTGGCGAGCCGCGGGAGGGGCCGATTTATATACTCGGGTGACACCTGATCTCCCCAGCCACTCACTGCAGGGGGGTGGTATAGGGCTTGAACGTTGCAGGGGGAAGTTGTAAAGCCTTTCCTGTCTTTCTATTGGCCAGAAAAGCGCGCTAACGTCTCAGAGATGAAAGTGAAAGTAACTCAAACATCGCGTGGTACTCGCCTCTAGTAACGAGCATCTCGAACACGCTAATACTCGGACGAGTATCAAGCTCGGACGAGTACGTTCGCTCATCTCTAATAGGTACTGTACTCTGCCCTACAGGCTTCATGTATATGCCTCTGTGATGTATGTAAGGGCGGTGCCGTTTGGGAACAGCCCATGAGGAAGACTTTTACGTATTTCGGTGTCCATATTGGGGACCAGACAGAAGACCTGATCGCCCATGATGACACTGACAAGAGGCAGATATTGTGGACAGTGGAAGCACCCTGTTGACAAAGGGGTCATGGAGTATAGGAACAAGCCATGATTCAGAGAAAGACAGACTGCTTGGAAGAAGGAGGTTCTGCACGAGAGTCAGTCCCAGGAGAGGACAGCATGGTAGACCTGGGTGCAAAGATGGCAGACACGTGAGGCTGGCCTCAAATGATTGACTTAGTGTGTACACACGTTATGAACTTTGTGGACTATAATGGACGGACATGGCTAGTTGTTATGGGTCGAGGTGTACACTGGTTAAGCGAAGGTTAATGACGGCCATGACCTGGGATGGCGGGGCACTTCACAGAGGCGCTATGAGATGAAGTGATGTACCATATATAGTGCAGGTTTACTTGATGTACCTTATGCACCCACGGTGCATCAAGCCTGCGAGTAGGCGGAGCTCTGACATTATGTATAGTTAAGAGTTATGGTCTGTATGATGCGCAGACGGCTCCTATGGTGCACTGAGGCTGCAATGTTAGTGTGCCGCGGGCCTCCTGAAATAGAGTATACAGTACTACGAAAGAAGTGGGATTGAAGTCCGCAATCGAGATATGATTGTAATGCGATACCCAGTTCAGTTTGCGAATCGTTTCAAGTAACAGTGCCCCCTTATGGACAGAAAAGTTAACCTTTACAAATTCCAGTTCAGTAGAATTATATTTTTATTTTAAAAAATCAGGCCTCCGTTTCCGTCTGCCAATTGCTGCTCCATCCTGAACCCATTGTTGCACCATCACCCGCGACAAGGCCAGGTTTGGTCAAGATTTTTGGTATGCAGTTTGGAGCAATATTTTTGGGGATGTACTTTTATCTATGTTTTATAGACTGCATCTGTAAGCCGGTGATTTGCAAGCAGTCATATTCACCGCCTTGTAAAGCTGTTGTCAACCTGGGAGAGCCCTTCACAGGGTGCAGCAGGTTGCAGCTAAATGGGAGTGGCCTTACCAAGGGCTATGGCTTATAAAAGGGGGAACTAAATATATTCAGGTGTCCCATATTATCAAACCCTAATTCAGACTTCCTAAAATAGACCACTTATCATCTAAATATATCCAGACCCCCTAAATATATTCCCACACCAGACTACCTATATTAATATCAGAGCCCAGATCTCCTAAAGTTAAATCAAACTCCAAACCAGACCTACTAAATGCATTCAGACCACAGATTAAACCCATTTAATAGTCAGACCCACCTATATTAATACCAAACCCTTAATGTTATTCAGACACCAGACTCACTAAAAATATTCAGACATCAGACCAAACCCCCTAAATATAGGCAGATCTCAGACCCCCTACGTTAATATAGCAACTAGACAGGACGCCTAACTTTATTCAGACTTTATTCAAATCAAGCAAAGAATAATATTCAGTCCCCATACCCGACTAATAAATAAATATATATATATATATATATATATATATATATATATATATATATATATATATACATACATACACACACACACACACACACACACACACACACACACACCCTACTCGCTCCCGACTCCTGTTCACTCGTTCACTCTGGGTATTGTTGTCCACCTCTCACATAGCAGGCTGAATGATACTTGCAGCATCCAAAAGGGGTTGTCAAAGGGGTCATCTGGGACTATCCTCAAGATAGGTCATGATCATGAGTAGTTGATTGGCAGGCTTCTACTGTTTGGGATTCCTGCCGATCAACTGATTCCTGGGCCTGCTGTCTGAGTGCAGACAGCACTAGAAGCAGATAGCTGTGTTAAGGGTTCAACAGCCCAATTTGGTACTACAGTTACAGTTCCTATAGAATTCAATGGGAGCTGTGCCTGCAGTACCAAACTGGCCCACTGTAATATGGAAAGCACTATTTGACAAAGTCCTAAAAATTCCAGACAACCCTTTAAAGTACGTCTCATCTCTGTTCGCAGCTTCCCTGCAGCAGTCTCATAAAGACGGATGAAACAGCAGTGTGCATGCTCCTTTCATATGGGAAGGGACATTAGACCACAGTTCTCATGATCGGTGTGTGTCCCAGCATTCGGACCTCCCATCAAGCAGACACTCGGAACTTTAAAACTTGGCACAACGCCTTTAAAGCACACAGAGGATAATTATTTCATATATACCTTAGTTAGGAATACACAGCATTTAATTCATGTCACAAGGTCATTTCAATGACTCTTTAAATGACTGCACCCAAAGGGTAAATTCCTGGAATACAAAGAATCTGTTCATAACTAATATTGATGGTTGTTGGCTATGAGAAAAGAAATAATGGCAATATTTCACATCAGCTGTATTCATGCTATGAAAATCTTTCCAAACAAAATAAAGGGATACCAAACCGAAGCTGCAGCTCAGCTATTTCCAAGACAGAAGTCAGAAGTGTTTTTACTTTACTGTGTCTGTCTGTTTTTGTGTAATTCGCAGCATACTCCTGTATCGGACTTGGTGACCATGCAATGACGAAGACACGAGGCACACCACTGAGGAGATGGCGAGGGTAGTTGTTAGGGATGTCACGGTGGAACCACCAACTGCTCCCCTGAGGTACATGTGCGACTTTGGTCAAGGCGCCACCAGGCCTCTTCCAGGCAACGCTGCGGCAGTGGTTACCTGCATAGGTGATGTGGTGGACTTGAAGAAATATGGCACGGGTGACGCCACCATTCCTTACTCTATAGGATGTCCGACGAGAAAAGTAAGAGAGTCCACACACAGTTAACTTGATAATTTCAGTCACTGTGAACAGTCAGTGACTGGAACTTTACTTTCAGATTTGATAGGCTCACACACCAGTGCAGGAAGAACAGTTTAACGAGGTCAGGGAGGAGAACACAGGATTACACCCGGCCTAGAGTCCTAGTTATCTGTATGACTCCTCTCTGGCACATACACACTGGAGGTGGACAAAACATTCCACTGACACTCACTTGCAAACAACTTTCTGAACACAGCAGGTGGTTTCTTTCTCTCTCCTATGGTAGGGGGCCTGGAACTAGGTCATCAGGGTACCTCTCTTCCTCTTCCATCCTTCACCGCATGAGGATTTAAGGTACCCCTATGTGGCCAGCACTCTCCCTCCCCATTCAACTGTTGAAGCAATGGACTCCTCTTTCTTACCTGTCACTCACATATATACCTCGCATATTCATGTGACAGCGTAACTGGTTACAATTTACAGACATATCACAGGCATTCACAGTAGAGATCGAGCATTGCCCTTAGCGTGCACCTGCCTGTTCGGAAGCAAAGATTCGGCGGCGGGCGGGGAGCTGCGGGGGGGATCAGGGAGGAACAGAGGGGAGATCTCTCTCTCCCCCCCGCTCCCCCCTGCTCACCGCCGCAACTCACTTGTCACCCACGCCGGCAGCCGAACCTTTTCTTCCGAGCGGGGAGATACTCACTAAGGACAATGCTCAATCGAGTAATTGTCCTTAGCGAGTATGCTCGCTGATCTCTAATTCACAGACATTAATCTCTTACATGCTGCAGCTGTGCAATACACATAACTAAAGACAAGGCAATTTGCACAGTGTATCCACATTAAAGACATGACATGTATGATAGTTATGGAGGGGCCAGATATATGCACTACAACCATGCGACAGCTTTCAGATCATTCTTGCATTCATTTTACTGCTTGTAGTGTATGATGAAAAGGGAAGGCCTCCACTGGAATGAAACGAGATTTGCCTTGTCAGCAATATCTATCATTATCCATCATCTACCACTGCAGAGGCGTGAAATGTAACAGGGTCCCCACCATCATGTGCCATTTATAATACCAATGTCTTCTTATGTGGCCAAGGCCCCTAGTGAGGCACAACAGAGCCCACTGAGTACAGTAGTGGGCTATGTTTAAAACACATTAGGCACAGCAGATGAGAAACCAGATTGTCCCTTTATCCATCACCCTAGGTTCGACAGGACTGCAGAATGTAATACAGGTGCTTCCATAAAAAATGGGGTTTTCCAGGACCACAATACTGATAAAGCCATTTACACATACCAGACAATGGTGCAGGTTGTCTGCAATGGACAATTCACACTAAATTCTGCATCAAAACCATGCTAGATATCACGTCAAAATCTGCACGATCAGTGTAGATTTTGACCCGGGTTTAATGTGGATGGGTGAAGGGAAAAACCTGCTGCAGATTTGCATCCAAAACTATATTAATATCCACACAAATGGTATGGATTTTGACATGTTTTCCACAGTGGTTTTGATGCTGAATTTTACGCGGATTGTCCGCTACAAAAACCCTGTACCAACGCTGAAATGCACCTCCAGTGCCAGCCTTAGATTAGATGGCACCCTGTGAGGAATGTTTTTTTTTGCATCCCCCCATTTTAAGAAAAAAATATATGAACTGCACTGATAGGCAGTCTGTCTGTATTCTGCTTGTGCAGAAAACAGCATGGACAGTAGTATACCACCACATCAGAATAGCTCAGGGAATAGATATTGTACCAGAACCAAGCTCAGTAGCACCAATACAACACCAAAGCGAACCTCATAACATAAATGTAGTATCAGAACTAAGCTTATAACATAAAAACAACACTAGACACAAACTCATACGATAAATACAGTCCCAGAACCAAGCAAATAACATAAATATAAATATAGAACCAAACTCATAACATAAACACAGCACAAACTAACCTCAATACATAGATAAAAGACCAGAACCAAGCCCATAATAGAAATACAGTAGCAGAACTAAGCAATCGTGTGGGGGGTGATGGGCTGATAGCGGAGACACAGAACATCAAAGGGGAGGAAACAGAGCTAGGAGAATAATGATCCATGTAACTGCACGAGATGCTGCTGCATAGAGAAAGAGGATCGCTTATGTTGGCAGATCTACGGATAGCGACCACCCCAGCCTACATCAGCCTGGTGCCCCCCTACAAGCTGGTGGCTGGCACACCGGGCAACCACACAGGTTACACATAGCTAAGGCCGGCCATGTGCACCTTCTCTGTGCATCAACCCATAGCAGCAGTGTGTCACTTGTGTGGGAACTTTATGGCAATTTCTGCTGAAGTGTTGAATAGAATGGTCCACTGACCTACATAATGACTTTCTATAGCTACAATCTTCTGGCCCCTTTCAATGGTTACAGAATTAGACTTGCCCTAAATCTATTTTTGCTGCCACTGAAACACAGATGAGATAAACGGTCCAAATCTATTTATTACTGTCAGACAAACCCAAGAAAGAAGCTATGACCTGTTAATTACCACTAATAGCGCTAATGCCCAATGTAATTGTCATAATTAGCCAGATACATTTGGTGAACAGTTATTGGCCTATATTTATTGAAGCCAGCATCTAAAAAAAACTGTGTGCGTACAGTGATACAGTCATTAATCAATACAAGAATCTCGGTCACTAGGTTTGCAGTCTCAGGGAAATGGATTTGAAAACACTGATCCCCCTTTCTTCTGTTGCATGGTTTACTTTTTAGGGCCACGTGTTAATATGTAAGTGAAATTGGAACAAATACACAGTTGCTCACTTTTTATTCCTTTCAATGACAAATGTAGGTTACTTATGTGATTCACTCGAATTGAATGAATTTGAAGTGCTTACTATTCCAAGAACCTTAAAGTAATGGCTTAAGTCGACCAAAAAAGGAGGTTATATAAAGGCACTCCAAGAAATAAAATAAAATTTCACTTTATTAACCCTTTCCAATCCAATTTGTATTCTGGTTTTCCTAGGGGGCTTACTCTTTTTCTGCCGTTATACAACGGCGCTATACACTGGCTAAAGCCAGTACTGCATGAGGTGACACGTTGGATAGGCTCCCACAGCTGAGAGACTGGCAATATACAGTAAGAGAACCCTGACGGACGTCTTCCAACATCGAAGCTGTACAGCCTCAAATCATAATGTCTTCAGATATCAGACAGTGGATTGGAAAGGGTTACTTTAAAATTAATTTATGTTAGGATATTGTGATACAAACTTTACCACTATAATTCACGATATGCATATAATAATCAGAATCCATGAATATAAAAGTACAAAATACCTGAATACATCACTCATCTAATATATATTTATCAAAAAATTCATGTAATTTTCCCTAAGTTTGGAAGGCAACCAAGAAATTAATTGATTTAAATATCCAAGTAGAAAATGCATTTACTAGTCCAGAAATGGCAATTGATTCATAGCCACTATTATGCAGGCATAAGAACTAAATCCACTTTCTTGACAAATATATGTTATACTTTTTATTGTTTCTTTTGATTTGATGGAAATCGCTAGTCATAATAAGTAGAGATGAGCGAACGTACTCGGTAAGGCCGATTTCGCAATCGAGCACTGTGATTTTCGAGTACTTCACTACTTGGGTGAAAAGATTCGGGGGTCGCCGGGGTGTGGGGCGTGGCGTGGTGGAGCGGGGGGTAGCAGCGTGGAACAGGGGGGAGCTCTCTCTCTCTCCCTCTCCCCCCCACTCTCCTCTGCAACCCCCGCTCACCCACGGAGCCCCCCAAATCTTTTCACCCAAGTAGTGAAGTACTCGAAAATCGCGGTGCTCGATTGCGAAATCAGCCTTACCGAGTACGTTCGCTCATCTCTAATAATAAGACATATTTTTATCTACTCCTTCCCTCCATAATTAAATGATGCAACACATAGAGGTTGCTACATGTCCCACTGCAATGGTTTTTAAAATGTCATTGCTTGCAGATAACCACTATGCCAACTACCGGATTTCCCACTTAGGTACTACACCAGACAGAACAATTGTTTCGGGCCCACAGAGGAGCGCAATGCTATCCCATTGTTTTCAATGGGGCTGGTGCTGCTGCCGCCCTATTGAAAGCAATGTGAGGAAGGCAACCCCCGCAGCGATGATTTTTGGGAGGGGGAGGTGCTTGGAATATAAGCCTTACCCCAAAAATCATCCCTAGCTGCAGAAAAAAAATCATAACTCACCTAGAAGTGCTGCCTCTTCTTTGTGGTCTTCTGTATTTCTACTGGCCAGGGATTGAAAAATCCCTGCCTCCTGAAAGCGCTGCCTCTGATTGGCTGAGCACTGTGATCAATCAGAGGCAGTGCTCAGCTGTCATTCAATGACAGTACACTATAAGAGAAGCACTGAAGCAATGAGGATCATGGAAGGACATCACCTGAGTGTTCCACAATGCTTTTGGGGAAATGGACAGATGAAACACTGCTTGGAGTTACAAGAACACTGCAAACCATCCCAACTGTGAAATATGGTGGAGGGAGCACCATGGTTTGGGGCTGCCTAAAGGAGTGGATGTTTTGTGTTCATCAAGGGAACAATGAATTCTAAGGTGAATCAAAACTTTTTACATGAGAATTTGAGGGCAGCCATGCATAACCTCAAGCTGAATATTGTGTGATGCAACAAGAAAGACAATGATGCAAAGCACACAAGTAAATCAACCAAGGAATGAAGAAGGTTTATATTTTGGAATGGTGAAGCCTGAGTTCTGACCTTAACCCTATCCAGATGCTGTAGCATGACCTTAAGATGAAGGTGCACTGAAGACACCCCAGAAATATTGATGAACTGAAAGTAATTTGCAGGGAGAAATGGTTCAAAAATTCCTCCTCAACATTTTGAAAATCTTATTTGCAGCTACAGCAGATGTTCAGTGGAGGTGATTGTTGCTAAAGAAGATTATATAGGTTATTAATATTAAATTCAAGAGTTCACTTACTTTTTTCACCTGCACCTTGGATATTTACTCAGTTCAATGTGAGACATATGGTATGCAAATAAGAGATGGTCCAATGCCTCAGCAGCACCACTTATAAGAAGGCCTCTTTCGTACAAGCCAATGTTCAACCTTTTAACAGGTCTTGTACCATGACTGGGAATATAAGCCAAAGCCAGAAGACTCTAGGGGCATTGTAGCATCCTCCCTTTGCATATAAAATTTCCCAGAGGAGCATTGCAAGGCCTTTTATGTCTGGTCGTGCCTACTAGGTGGTCTCCATGAGGAGAAACTGACCCAATTGTACAATTGTACAATTGTTTGTGTTATTAGATTAGTTAAATCATGTTCGTCTATAACTGTGACTTACAGTTCATAACAATCAGACTCAGTATATTACTACTCAATGCAGAAATCCAAGCAATTCCAAAGAGTTCAATTACTGCTTTATGTGACCGGCAAGCTGCACAGTATAGAATTTACATGTATATCACGGAACATCGAATAATTACATCATTTGTCACAGAATTGTCACTAAAAAGCGCAAGTCAGAGAACCTGCTGATGTATCAAGAAAGAGAAGAGGAAGCAGAGGATACAGGAGATCTGCACAAAGTTAACAGCAGGTTAATGACGAAAAGAGAAGCAAATAATTATAGACAAGGCCTGTAGTTAAGGAGAATGCCGAGAGGCAGAAAGTCACATCACGGACTGAACGGGAACGTGACAAGAAAAAGGTAGCAGCTGCGTGTAACAAAAGTAACAACATCAATAAAAGCACATAAAGGCAAAGCAGAAATTGTTAGTATACACTGAGATGATAATAAATAATACAGGAAAACCGAAATAGGTACATATGAAATAAATGCTCAAAGGAAGTGATTCTCAATTGAAGTGCCAAAAGTCATATTAGGAGACATGAAACTCAGCTTGATTGTAATATATTACAGAAAGACTTTGATAAGCTGACATGGCCGATGACATTTAATACTAATAAGTGCAAAGTAATGTCCACGGGCCGAAATAATTGTATTATTGCATACCTAAATTAAATAAAGCCAGGGATAAAGGAACAAGAGAAGGATGTGGGTGTTTTACTAACTAGTAAGATAAAGCTGCTTTCACACCTGAGCTAGGGCTCAGTTCAGGGTTCCCATCTCTCTTCTCGGTTTTTAGAGAAGAGAAACTGAAAATAATTATCCATTGTTTTCCCCATTTATTATAATGGGGTTTAAAAAAAACCAAAACGGTTCCATCTGCTTCCATTCCATTACTGCTTTTTGTGCACTGACTGAAGAATAACGCTGCAGACTGCACTAATTTTCCATCCAAAAAAGCCTTTCCGTTTAAAAAAAAATCCCATTGAAAAAACAAAACGTTACCTAGCAGGCTCGGTCCAGATCTATCCCGCTGCTCTCTAGAGGTGCGGTGTGGTTCCCGCAGTCTTCAGCTGCTTGTACATTACTTCCTGGTTACGGGATTCAGTAATCTCACCTTCAGGAAGCGATAACTGTGATTGGTTCCTCAACTGCTGCTCAGCCAATCAGTGCAGCACTGGATGAACCAATGCAATGGCTGTCATTGGACATGGCTCAGCTAATTCATGAACTCCTGCCTTTAGAACGTGATGGCTGTTAATTGGTTCTTCCACCGCGGCTCAGCCAATTAATGCAGTGCTGGATAAACCAATCACAGCTATCGCATTGGTTCATCCAGCGCAGTATTGATTGATGCTATCCTTTCTCTCCATACTTCTAACTATCTGGAAAGAAGAGCACCGTAATATTTTACTTCATTACCTTGACAATTTTTGTCTCCAAGACTGGAGGGTCAATTTAAAAGGAACCTATCACCTTCCAAAACTAATTTATGGTGCTGTAAGGCAAGGTGACAGGGAGACAGCTGTTGTATTTTTTATACTCACTTCCTGGTTCCCATGGTGCCCGCTACTGAAGTCTGCATGCCATCCGAAAGCCCTGTGCGCAAGTTCCCCCATAGACTTGTGTGAAGAAGAACAAGATAAAGATATGAAAGTGCTAGACAAACGAGGGTCCCAGAAGACCATCATTGGGGACATGGGCAAAAAGGGAGCATTATCACAAAGGTGGGATGCACTATTACATTGCAGGGGCACGGAGGGAGCACTATCAACTAGACTATTAACCCCTTTAGTGGCACGCCCGGAAAATCTCTGGGGCTTGCTGCACTGACCATGCAGTTAAACCTCGGACGATTTCCGTGAACAGCTCTAGTGCTGAAATGTGCAGAGCACTGAGCTGTCATCTGAAATTTTCTGGGGTTTTTATTGCATTGTTGACTCATTTAAAAAACCTGCCCTATGGGACATGACATGGTAATAATAAACCTGCCACTGAAGGGGTTAAGGGGCACAGAGCACACACTATTGGTGAACAGGGAGCGCTATCACTTGGAGGGGGCAGGAGCACAGAGGACACACTATTACACTGTAGGGGCACAGAAGACACAATTAGATTGCGGGGCCTACAAGGTGATGCCTGCATAATTAGATTGTAGGGGAAGCATAGGGGACACACAATTAGATTGCAGGGACAGCACAGGGGGCACACAATTGGATTACGGGGCTAACAAAGGGATGCTCAAATAGATTGTGGGGGGCACAGGGTATGTACAATTAGATTGTGAGGACATAGTGGGATGCAGCCTTGAACCATAAGGTGAAGTCACATGGGAGGGAGATGCAAACTAAACCTTTGCACCAGGGCCCTTGAGCTTTTAACCATGCCCATGACCCCATACCAAAATTCTAACTGGGCTAACTCCCCATTATGAGTGTTGCAATGCAGCCCTTTCTGCCATCCGTGAGTCAATCCCCCTGAACTCCCTCCTTTAGATTTCTCCATATTAGAGTGCAATATGGCATATAGGAGATCTAGCAGGGAGATCTGACCATCTGATTATATGGGGGCCCTGATATTTGGAATGGTGGCCCTGTCACGTAGGATCTACAAGTTTTATCAAAATTGTATCTAGAGAACAAAGTGATTTGACTTTGCTGCATCTGTATAATGTGACAAGCAGACTCAGATCCCTCCAGCCTTGCCCATATGGTGGATTGTAAATGTTGTTCAAACTGTGTCTAAAAACGTGATGCATGATATGAAATAGTGTGCTCGCCAATAAATACAAATTAAAACTCTTTCACAGATGAATGTGCTTATTTACCCTGCGGGGGCTCATGTATATGCCTTATATAACACGCTTTGCTCGATGCACAAGCTCTTTTCCTGGTGCGTTCATGCACAGCGCATCTTTGTAATACAGATAATAGATACAGTAGCAAGCAAATAAGCTCAAAACCACAGAACTGATAAGGGCAGGAAAGATCCCAGGGGAGCAGAAGGAAAGTTAATTTAAGAAAACCTGAACTGCATGTGAACTGAAGCGGGCACAGAGGGCAGATTACAGCACAACAAAGAGCAGAGGGGCACAGCAGATTTGTTGGCAGAGGAAGGCAGGTTAAAGTACATTACCCTGCAGCGAGGCTGGTCCGCTGCCAGAACAGTCGTATTCGGGCTTTCCCAATTTCAAAGCTCGATGATATGTGAAGACATTTTCGGCACTACAAATGAGCTCATATCAATCGACACAATTGCGGCAGGTAACATTGCACCCTGTTGCACCACAGCTTGCAGTCGTATTTTCCTACTTCACACATATTAACAATGAAAGGGGTGGTTGGGTCAACTAAAAAGATACAGCAACGTTTGTGTCAGCATCACAGAAAACCTGTACCGATTGGACTCTATTGTCAGTTTTGGCTCTGACCACTGTTGTGCCTGATGATCATGTGTCCGGAAGAGCGCAGTGTTTAATATTGCAACAAGACGTATCGTTTTGCCAATCATGTGATCTATTACCTAGCTGATGACATCATGGTTAACGTTCCATCTAAGGAGGTGGAACAAAACGGGGAAGAGAATACATGATCATCAGTAAAGTTAAATGACGCATTTTTCCAGTTATGTGGCCATGCGTCACCACAGGGATCAGAGCAAAAGCTGAGAGTAGAGTAGAGCAAAAGTGAAGCTATGAGGGTAAGTATACCAGTATGGTGCTGTAAGGTGGAGACTCTGCCCCGTGCTCCCCCTTACTGCTTGAAGCAGCTCAACCGCTGTGACTAGCGGCCTTGTCGTGGCTGTTTGAGGACCACAATTGCCCAGATGATTAGGAGCTAAAAAGGGAGGATCAAAAGGGCCCTGATGACTGGAGGCTAAGCAGTGACAGCATGGAGCCAGATGGACTACAGAGCATGGCGGTTCAGATTATACCTCCCACCAATGGTATATAAGTGGGGCCCCCAATGTTGGGTGTGCACACCATGGAAGGGAGAATAGTTAGCAAGCATTGCTGAGTGTTGGGACTGATACAAGTATATTAAAAGTACATTCCGGATTTACCGCAATGAGGGGAGAAAAGTATTATTCGTGAGTAATGTTGTTTAACACTTTGTAGCTAGAAAAATAAAGCATATGAGACCTCAATCGTATTCAGGCTCACATGGGCATATGTCGCCCGCGTGCTATGTGCGTATTTTTCATGTGCATAATATGTGATGCTAGAAGCCCATTGATCTCCTTTGGTGCACTCATACCTGCGTTTGTTTTCACGTGCATCATACACACATGGAAAAAACACAGCATGTCTTATTTTGGTGCATATTATGCACATAGGCTATTGGGATTTAAAGGGGTTTTCTAGGGCGTGTGACTGTCAGTGCTGGACTACACCAGGGTTGGAATGGAAGCTGTTGCTCTGACTCCTGTGTAGTGGAGGACGCTCGTAATTGCAGGTGCAGCTCTCATTGAAATCAATAGCAGTTGTGCTTGCAATTACAAGCGCAGCTCTGATTGATTTCAGTGAGAGATACGTCTGCTATTGTGAGTGCCGGCCACTACACAAGGGTCAGAGCTCGACCCCGATGTATCCCGGTACTGACAACCAGCACAGCCTGGAAAACTCCGTTAACACAGCAAAAACGCATGTACATCGAATATGCAGGACGCATATGCAAGTTAGCCCTTATTAGTGACATCTATGGCGGCGCGGATCCAATCCTGGTGTAAAGACATTGAGGAAGGGGTCGAGTTCCTGGAAGTGAGGCCGTTGTCCGGCACAGCTTCCGAAGCCCTGAGATTTCTGTTGAATGTCTTGCTGCTAATAACTGTCACCAGATGAAAGAGAGAATTGTAATTGTGATTACTGTATGTGACTGATGTGAGGGTGTAACAAGCACCTGCAGCTGACAGCGAGTAAGGCGTCTTTCACATGAACGTTGTTTTGACGCAGAGTAGGCACGTAAAAAAAACAAGGGTTTCCTAAAAAAAGCGCACTTCAAAAGATAGAACATAGGCACGTTATTTTAACACCAATATTTCTGCCGTGTCAAAATATAGGACATGTACTATCTTTTGATGGATCAACACAGGAGACTCCATAGACTCCTATGGGAGTCAGTGGGAGCCGGTCAGCAAATGGAGGGGGAGGGAGTTTTGCAGTGGGGAGCGCTGCTGAACAATGACAGGTGTCCTCTACTGCTAAACTCCCTCCCTGCCTGCAGAAAAAGGGACAGGAAGGGAGTTTAGCAGCGGGGAGCGCTGCTGAACAATGACAGGTGTCTCTAGTGAGGCATTTCATGTCACTTACATTGTTCTGGCGGCTGAGGGATTTCGGGGCTGCGGCGTCACTGCACTGCAAGATGCCACAGCCAGTCACGTAATCTCACGAAAAATAGTCGTGATTTGGTCTTTGCTCATCCGATTTACCGCACCGATAGCTGCTCAGGTGAACTAAGCCTCAGTGCAATGTAGCAGGGTACACCTGAGGTAAACTGTGACGTCAACAACGTGAGGCATCTTATTCGTAAAGACGCAGCTCCTATGGGGCGGTACAGGTCTAAGCTACAGATAGTGGCGGGGTATTGTGCATATGGAGAAAATACCCGAGATTTGGTCAGGTGACTTGTTGCTGCCAGGGTTAAGTGGTGAAAAGGTGATGTGCCTATTTATTATCTCTAAGGCGGATCTCACACAGCCCGCTATTTACCTTCATTTGAGCTGTGTTTCAAATGCGGGGCTAAACGCGGTACAACCCTTCAATTGTTTTCAATGGGGCTTCAAAGACTAGCGCTCGAACGCGGTGCTTCTAATGCCACGATTTTTGAGAGCTGCCTGCTCTTTTTTTGTGTGTTTTTTTAACGCAGCTCATCACCCCTTACAATAATGGAGTGCATTAAAAAAACAGACTGCGAAGTTGCGGTATGTGTGAGATCGGCCTAACACTGTGTGATGATTACTGTAACATCAAAGTGCTGGTATCCTAAGGCCACTCTCACAAATGGTGCCGACTGGATACCACGTTTTTATTACCGTTATTGCCATGTTACTGTGTTCAACAGAACTTTTTAATGCACTCCATCACTGTGGAGGGTGATGAGGTGTGTTAAAAAGCACGAAAATGCACAAAAATAGAGTAGACAGTGGTGAAAATTGCATAGTTAGAAAACGCCATGTTCAAGCATAGGTATGCGAGTCCCCATTGAAATTAATGGAAGCATTCTACTGCGTTTACCACGGCGTTCAAAACACTACGGTAATTAAAGTAAAAAGCGCACGTGTTAGAGTGGCCTGAAGGTGGTTTACCGTGACTGTATGCGCAAAATGCACGCAATAGCGCAACTATTTTGGGCATTTTACAGTACTATTCTCAGTGGTCCTAATCGTTCACAAGGCCACAAGACACAGCCAGGCCCCGAGTTAAAATGCTATTTTGCCCCTGCTGCATTATTTTCCCTGTGAAATTGCGCAATTGCACAGGTCTCAGGCATAGATTCCTATGGGGCCTTTGGTGTGCAAAAGTGCACTAAAATAGAGCATGCTGCATTTTTTGTTTTCACAGTGTGTATGTTTGGTTTTGCTGTCTATTTAGTGCGCTGTTGGCGCACTCTTACTCCTGGAACTTTGTAAAAATCCAATTGTTATAAATCCTCTAATTCTTTTCCTGCTACCTACTTGGCATTTTGATAAATGGATGAACAGGAGGGATGCGTATAGTCAGGGCAGTCTAATAATCCCAGACTATATAGAACTCGCTACAAAGTACAAATCCAGAGTTAATACACTGCATACAAATATGCGAGTTTCTGGGAAAACCTGTAATTTTAACACAGAGACCTTTAGCGTGTCTTTTCTAGGAATGTGTGACCACAGAGTATAATTACATCTAATGCTGCACTGTTACCATTACGGGTGATAAGCAGCTGAAATGGCAGCTCAGTGATCATAGGGTCGTTGTTATAGTCTCTGCTGTGGGTAATGACTAAATGAGCTGCCATATTTCATCCAGGGATAACAGACCATATTACTGACCGCAGAAAAGTGGATACAATTAAATTACTATATCTACAGACGTTTTATGAAAGTGGAGGCCACAGGGGACGCGCCCCATATGCCCTCCCTGTAACCTAGCCCTGGGATGAGGCTACATGGTAACACTACATCCTTACCAGCAGATAGTCAATACATTGTGTTCCAACGACCATGAACTGTATAATAATAATCTTTATTGGTATAGCGCCAACTTATTCTGCAGCGCTCTCGATACACAGGGGAACACAAATAATACTATAATTACATGTGGTATACAATTACTTGGAAACAAAAGGGGGTGAGGGTGATACAGGAGGTACAGGGGCAGGAGAAGTACATGTTAGGCAAAAAGTGGAAAGCCGTAAGTAGGGGCAGGGGGCATGTTGTGGGGGTGGGGGACTAGATCAGGAGTGTTGGTATGCTTCTTTTGAAAAGGTTTAAGAGGACTGGTGCTGCTCTAGAGATCTCCTGGAGGCGAGCATGTGAGGTTCGTATTAGAGGGGTGTTTAGTCTGAATGTTTTAGCGGGTCAGAGTGTGAGGGCTGGGTGATGTATGGATAGGAGGGAAGCAATGTACGGTGGCGCGGGCTGTTTAGATTTCCTTCAAGTCATTCAGCACACCTAGAGCATCACCAGATGAAGGGCTTTTGGAGCGTGAGCCAAGGTTGCCGAGGTCTACAGTGGGTGGCTCAGGTCATGGGGGGTGCAGCGTTAATCCAGGGCACGTCTGAGGGTGGTGGAGTACTGTTCAGCAGCCAGGTAGGGGCATGAGGGGAGAGAGATAGGGGACAGCAAAGACTGTAAGGTCTCAGCAAACTGTTGGGTGTGTACAATATAGAGGTTCCTAGAGGTGCGATAGGTGGGAGGGTCTGGGGAGATGCTAGGGTACACAATGGAGAAGGAAAGGAGGTTGTGACCCGAGAGTGGGAGGGAGGAGTTTGTGAAGTGGGAGGCAGAGCAGAGGCGGAGGAAAATTAGGTAGAGATTCTTGCCGTCTCTATGAGTGGGGGAGTCGGAGAGTTGTCATAGGTCAAAGGGGGGAGGCGAGTGTTAAAAGCTGGGAAGCAGATGGGCAGATGGGGTTGTTAGTCGGGATGTTGAAGTCATGAATATGGTACAATGCAAGAGAAAATGATGCATAGATAAGTAACACTATAAGGGTGCGGGCAGACGAGCGTAGGCGTATTTACGTTCGCACGAGCGCAACGTATAATCGCCCGAGCGATCGTTTTTCACCGATCACGACCAGAGCTAGAAAGCGTATTTTCGTTTGTTCCTACTTTGCAAACGGTCTTTTCGGCGATCGAATATGCGTTGGCGCGTATTTCGGTCGCATATGTTCCGTTTTTTTTCGAATTGCCATTTTTACGCGCCGTAAAATCGCCCATGTGAACGAATACATTCGAAACCATTGCCTCAGATGGTCACGTATATACGTTTGGTCGCAAAAACGCGCCGTTTATGCGCTCGTCTGCCCGCACCCTACGATGGATGTCACCACTACTATAGCAATACAGGCTGCCACTGAAATGATAGCAAGACTTCCAATAGGGCTGCTAGGGTTGGATTATTGCATAGAAATATAGCAAACATTAACTCGACACTTTAATGTGCTAAATGTACAGTTGCCGCAAACTTTAAATTGACACTTAACAGAACGAAAGCCATTAAAAAAAGTGAAAGTGTGATGCAACTGTGTGTTTAACATGTTAAATGGGTTTTCTAATTAATTCATTTGTTTAAATCCTGCTGGCCATGCCTAAAAAATAATCCCTGTATTCATCCGTCCAGGTCCCTACCGTTATTTACAATCAGCAAGTCAGTCTACGAACAGAACGTCACAGAACGCTGCGGCCAATCACAGACCACTGTGATTGGCTGCAGCATATAAATGGAGTGCTGGTAGGGTGAACGGAGGTGTGGTGCTGGAGATGCAGGGACCTAAGATGAGTAAGTATAGGCCATGTCAAGTTCACATTTGCTACATCTGCAAGTCTTGTGAAACTAAATGAGGCGCATTTACATTAGTGGTTTTGGTTTCCGTTCTGCTGTTCCATCAGATATGTGGTGTCTTTACCTGCCCTCTTGTATCAGTACATCTGTAAGTATATGTCCACGTTCTTTGATTTTTTTGGCTGTTCCATCTTAGGAGCAGCAAAAAAGTGAAAGTGAACGGAAAAAAACCTTTTTTTTATTTTTTTTTTTATGTATTTTTTTTACATTATAGTTGGTGATTGACCTGAATGGAAAGGTTTCCTTTTGGTTCCATTTTTGTTGTCTGCTTAATGGATCTATTTTTAAATGTTCATATACGGAGATAAATGGACCGAAACTGATAGAAATGGCCTGATTTTTTTTTTAAGATCCGGAAACTATATTTTTGGTTTAGTTCAGTCCTAAATTCTTTTTTGCTGTTTCTTTTTTAAATAAGACACCTGTTAAAGATGGAGAGTGAAATGCTGAAGTGAACGAGTCCATATATGCAATATGAATATGTATATCTATATGGACATGTATGATAATATAGCCTGGGACAAAAGTGAACATTGTATCTCCCCATATAGACAAGCTGTGTTATCGCTATAACTCACCATACACATTGGATAAAAGTCAAACACATCAGTTGGATTGGCCAACAATGCGTAGAAGCATCACTAATCTTACCAGTTGAGTTCTATTTGGCCCATCCTTTGGTCAGCCCAACCTTATATACACACTTGGCTAATCTGTATGTGTAGGTTTATAGGGTGGTCAGGAGAGATAGCTATGGGCTAAAGCAGCTAATCAGAGGCTCAAACATCACCCTCATTGCTTTAGGCTGGGCGAACACGACCGTATCTCGCAGCGTGGGCTTGTGTGAGCCCAGCCTTACAGAGAGAAGCAATAACTGGAATTGGGTGATACAAATACCTGTCTTCATAGATTCTAATATACCAAAAACCTATATTCTACCCAGCGATACTGCTATATAAGTGCGGCCAACCAAAATGCACTCAGGCCAATGATTCTTTCTTGCTAGCCACTAATAAGATATATGTAGCAATGGACAAACCGAAAACATCCACGACGGCAGGTGTATTTCTAAAGACACAGACAAGTATAGACATAAGACTTGCATTATCTTAATTCCCTGCTGCAGGAGAATACAATAGTGGTGGATCCGTCAGCAGCAGCTCTAAGAACAATAAGTAACATGACAATATTTGTAGAAATAACTGTGTACTCCTTCTATCCAAACACTTGTCTTAGTTTATCTAGAAGTCGAGTGCTATTCCAATAGTCCCCCGAGGCAGCACGAAGACTTGGCTCAGCGGCAGCTTGAACATTAAGCTTTACTAAGCAATCACCCAATGCACACTGATTTCAGGGTATATACAGTATACATGTGAAATATACAATATAAGGGCCTAAACACATGGCTGCATGCGTTAATATGATCGCCGCTATTGAGCGTATTAGCGCGTGTACCTGTTTTTTTTTTACTATTCAGACTTCGCGCTATTCCTCTATACGAAATAGTGTAGCCAACTAAGCTATTCATTACTGTTGAATTAAAAGGCTGAGGGTGGCTTCACACGGGCGTGTTTTTGCAAACACAATACGTAGAGAATAGGTAGAACCCATTGTTTTCAATGGGTTCACTCTCACTGTTCTTTTTCGCGCACACATTTCGCTCATGCGAAAAAAAGCGGCATGTTCTATTTTTGTGTGTATTTATGCACCAAAGGTCAAACAAGGGGGCATATGGGGGTGTGGAAATTCGTACATATGTACACATTGGTATGAGCAAAACACTGATTTTGGTTTAATAGTCCATTAAATCAGGATGGAGGTGATTCCCCCACCAATGTCAATGAGCGGTCCGCAGTATTTACGCACGCAGGGGTGCAAAAAACACTCCACTGCGCAAATACGTTGCTCAGAAGCAAGCGGTTTTGCACTTACACTTGTGAAAAGCCGCCCTGACAGGTAAATAGGTCCCTATGGATTGCCTTCCTATGAGGATCACAATGATTGTGGTTCAGTACAGTCAATTGGCAGATGCTTAGTTTCCAGCATTGGTTCTGCATATCAGAAACTTGCCTTATTAGAAAAGAGGTATTTAAAAATATATTTTCGAATGTCATGCGAGCATCGCAGCCAAGAAGCATTTAGGGGACTGATTTAGGCCCGCTGCACACGAATGTAATTCGCTGCGTGCTGCCTGCATGTGACAGTTAATCATGGACAGCGCTGTGCCCCTCGTGTCACATGCAGCAGATGCCACGTCCTTTCGTCTTGCACCGTGGCTGTCACTGCTGCCCAAAGGGTGTGAGCACGTGTCCCGTCTGCTTTTTAAAGGGCCAGTCCATACGGAGATTTTTAGTCCCCAGCCAATCTAGATAGGTTCTAGTCTTTTAAAGGCACCCTCTATTTAAGGCCACTGGAGGGTGCAAACATGCTAAAGTATTTCTACTTAATCTTCTGTTTTTTTACCCATCCTTGTTCTAGCCACCCTTTCTGGTTTTGCTTTCCCTGAATATGGCTGCAAAAAATCAACCATGGCTCTATTCTGTGACTACATCTCTGTCTAAACCCTCCACTGCTGTGTTACTCAAGAGTTCTGTCAGTCCTGACCTTGGCTCTGTTCTTCAACTATGACTATGTCTACACCCTCTGATACTGCGTTACCGTATTGCTGACCAAGTTGCGTCAGCTTCCTCTTAACCAAGACTATTTCTGGGGTTGCGGTCTGGGGTTTCCCGTAGTGAAGGCAAGATCCTGATTACTGAGTCAAATGCAGCCCACTTGAACTGAAATAAGCTCCAATACCAGAAACAACCATGGAGTGGAGTGGCATCGTTTCTGTGGAAGAGCAGAGTTTATTTTCTAATCCTGTACAATCTCTTTAAGGTCGATCTTAAAATCCCCATATAGACTTACATTAACAATATAACATGTTACTTGTAGCTGCTACTAGGGGAAATTTAAGAGCTGAATGCATATGCTTATTATTATACATTAAACTCATTGGTAACACTGTATGCAGTAGCCTCTGTTGCACCCTCTAGTGGTAACTGTAAGCAGCCAAAATATAATATTTTAAATCTAAGCTGATGCAGAGGATTTGGAGCTACGTATCAAAAAAATTGCAGCTCTGACTCCAATAAAGATATAATAAAAACATAATCAGTAGAGACTAATGAACCTATCAACTAAGCAGTCATACAAGGTGGAGAGTCACTTTAAAGTATACAGTATAATGTCTGTTCATCCTTACTTTATCTCTAATTTGGTGAAGGGGTCAATTTCTCATTAAATCAGTTCAATAAAATATCACGACATGGTAGCAAACCCCTAGAATTTTGCAATTCACATAACAATCACTGATATAGAGACATATAGAATAGAATGGAGATCTCCTGACAGAGTATCACAAAATCATTTTTATTTTGAAAAGCTGTCTATCTTGTGACACATTATCACTATTAGCCAAGAGGAAGGTAAAGAAGGACAGATCTGTATATATCACCTTAGATCCACGTTCCTGCAATACATTCTTACTATCATATTGCAACAGTTTTTAAGTAATCATGCTCTCTGGTTGTGAGTACAGACACGAAATGACAGCCACCAGTGGAAGCCATTACTATGCACATAAAGGCTGACACCCAGCTTTTGATTGACCCTGTACTCAGATATACACACAGTTCATTATTAAAGTTTTTTCCAGGAAATACTATTAATGACCTATCTTTAGGATAGTTCATCAATACTTGATCGGCAAGGGTAATCCCCTCGGGACTCTGGACGGTTACCTGATCAAGCGACTGCTGTTAGAGCCACAATACACAAATACACAGAGCTACTGAGCAGAAACTGCTGCTCCGACCCCTGTATAGTGGTCAATGCGTGTAACTGCAGGTGCAGCTCCCACCAAATTCAATGAGAGCTGCGCCTGCAATTACCACCTCCGGCAACTACCAAGGGTTCGGAGCAGCAGCTACCGCTCTGTACCCATGTATATTGCAACGCTAACAGTGGGTGCCTGATCAACTATTGATGACCTATCCTGATTATAGGTTTTCAATAGTATTTCCCTGGGAAAACCCTTTATGGTCAATCTTAGTCTCTAAATACGCTGGGGTCTGTCAGGAATCACAAGCATCCATTTAAAAATGGATGCAGCATTATAAATAAGGTTCTGTTTTAATCTGCGTTGGAATTCAGTTTTTCGGCTATGATATAGGAAAACAGTGCAAGCCGTGGATGGATCAGTTAAATGATGGACATGAACACGTTTTTTCCAGCTGTGAACGGAGCCTAAAAGTCAAGATGCTAATGTGAACAGAGCTTAATTTTGGCATTCTATTCCTGCACCTGGAAGACCAGGACCAACAGCACATAAGTACTCTGTATAGAGCTAGGATACTGTATGAATGGTCATTGCGCGGATGGATGGATTAGATACGAAACCGAAGTGATAAGATGAATATGTGTCAATGAAATATGTGATGCAATGCTGCATCCATGGCTGCAATCTAAGTGGACCTGTTAGAGAAGCTCCTGTGATATTCTCCGCACATAGAATAACAATAAAGTCTGCTGCACCTGTTTCTTCAGATTTCGGGTGTCATAAGCAGTGTCACTTCTTGTGCATATGTCTGAAAATGGGAATTACAATTCTCATCATCAAGGAGCCAAATAATGCTGTGCTGGAGATGTCAACCCTGCAACAAGTTCCACATTACTATTACTTTCCAGATCTATTCATGTCCATCACTGGCATCTAATGATTCCCGCTGGAAGGAAATCATTGCTGCACATCTCTCACACACAGCTCCATAGCTGAATATCTGTTGCTCATTCCACTGTCCTCTGCCATTACCTTTCAGCAGCACATCTGTCTGGTGATTCCTCCTGGTCCTGCGCCTCTCCTATGAATGTCTCCTTCATTAGTATGATAAACAGGACTGTCCCAAGCTCCAGTGTCACATTCATTCCATAATCAGCAAGCAGGACACCAGCAATGCAGTTTACAGGCTGCTTCCACATCAGGAGCTGGGCACACCTCCGGTGATATCATATGTCATTCACACAGGCTGCAGGAAGCTGTGGAGCTTCTGCAGCTTGTGCAATCTGTGCGGGCTGTAGGATAATCTGCAAATACATAATTTATGACACTATTAACCCTATGCTATGTTGTATCTCTTCACTATAAGCAGAAGGAATTATCTATCTATCTATCTATCTATCTATCTATCTATCTATCTATCTATCTATCTCTCTCATATCTATTAACTATCTTATATCTATCTGACACCCCCCCTTCCAACCCCCGGTTAATGTAGAAGGCTTAAAGGTAACGTATCATCAGATTATGACCTATTGTTAAAATCAAGTTTTTATATTAAAACTTTAAAAAAAATTTGGTGTTTTTTTATTTTCCATGCCACCATGTATACGTAAGAGGGGAGAGCACTACTTTGCTGCCTTCTTACTAGTTTAGTAGCTCTGTGTTGCTCCCCCTCTTTCATTTGAGAGAAGGGCAAGCGGATAGAGAGAAAATATTGGTCATCCACAAGAAAGAGATGCCTGTCCCCAACTTCACCCCTCTGGAGGAGGAGCCCCTAGTGTTCTTGGCACTGCCAGTGCCATAGAAAAATAATTTTGAGCCACCCCACTAGCTAGAAAGTACAGGGACTGGTGTAAAGATCAGAGTTGTTGCTAGAGGGCCCAAGTGCAGCTGAGAGCGCTGAGTTTGGCTAACTGCAGACAGAAGGGTTGGTTGAGTGTAATAACCTGCAGAAGGGCTTCTGCTGTACTCAAGGGAGGCACAGTTGGACCTAGGGATAGGAGCAGCGTAAGGACCAGAGGGAGAGATTGTGCTGCCGAATCACAGACCAAGAACAGGAAGGACATTGGAGCGTTTCTCGGCAACAACCCATAAGTGAGGCCGGCCTCAGTAAAACTACTGGGTGTGCACACCGCTAGGGACTAAATAGATAGTCAGCAGGCCTGCTGCAAACAGAGAAATTTTGTGAACAGTTGGGCAGTTGTTATTCTAAAGGCTACTGATAGAGATAAGCGAGCACCAAAATGCTCGGGTGCTCGTTACTCGAGACAAAATTTTTCGCGATGCTCGAGGGTTCATTTCGAGTAACGAACCCCATTAAAGTCAATGGGCGACCCGAGCATTTTTGTATATCGCCGATGCTCGCTAAGGTTTTCATTTGTGAAAATCGGGGCAATTCAAGAAAGTGATGGGAACGACACAGTAACGGATAGGGCAGGCGAGGGGCTACATGTTGGGCTGCATCTCAAGTTCACAGGTCCCACTATTAAGCCACAATAGCAGCAAGAGTGCCCCCCCCCCCCCCCCCCAACAACTTTTACATCTGAAAAGCCCTCATTAGCAATGCATACCTTGGCTAAGCACCACACTACCTCCAACAAAGCACAATCACTGCCGGCATGACACTCCGCTGCCACTTCTCCTGGGTTACATGCTGCCAAATCCGCCCCCCCACGACCCAGTGTCCACAGCGCACACCAAACTGTCCCTGCCCAGCCTTCAGCTGCCCTCATGCCACGCCACCCTCATGTCTATTTATAAGTGCGTCTGCCACAGGAAAAGCAGGCACACACTGCAGAGGGTTGGCAGGGCTAGGCAGCGACCCTCTTTAAAAGTGGCGGGGCGATAGCCCACAATGCTGTACAGAAGCAATGAGAAATCCAATCCTGTGCCACCTCCATCTGGAGCTGCACACGTGGGCATAGCAATGGGGAACCTATGTGCCACACACTATTCATTCTGTCAAGGTGTCTGCATGCCCCAGTCAGACCGCGTTTTTTTATATATAGTCACAGGCAGGTACAACTCCGCAATGGGAATTCCGTGTGCACCCACAGCATGGGTGGCTCCCTGGAACCCACCGGCGGTACATAAATATATCCCATTGCATTGCCCATCACAGCTGAGGTAGTAATGTCATGTTTAATGCAGGAGGGCTTCGGCCCACACTGCATGCCCAGTCAGACTAGGGTTCTTTAGAAGTGGACACAGATGCATTTACAACTCCCTGTGGACCCACAGCATGGGTGGCTCCCTGGAACCCACCGGCGGTACATAAAAATATCCCATTGCTTTGCCCATCACAGCTGAGGTAGTATTGTCATGTTTAATGCAGGTGGGCTTCGGCCCACACTGCATGCCCCAGTCAGACTGGGGTTCTTTAGAAGTGGAAACAGATGCATTTACAACTCCCTGTGGACCCGCAGCATGGGTGGGTGCCTGGAAGACACCGGCGGTACATAAATATATCCCATTGCATTGCCCAACACAGCTGAGGTAGTAATGTCGTGCTTAATGCAGGTGGGCTTCGGCCCACACTGCATGCTCCAGTCAGACTGGGGTTCTTTAGAAGTGGAAACAGATGCATTTACAACTCCCTCTCGACCCACAGCATGGGTGGCTCCCTGGAACCCACCGGCGGTACATAAATATATCCCATTGCATTGCCCAACACAGCTGAGGTAGTAATGTCATGTTTAATGCAGGTGGGCTTCGGCTCACACTGCATGCCCCAGTCAGACTGGGGTTCTTTAGAAGTGGAAACAGATGCATTTACAACTCCCTGTGGACCCACAGCATGGGTGGGTGCCAGGAAGCCAGCGGCGGTACATAAATATATCCCATTGCAGTGCCCAACACAGCTGATGTAACGTCAGCTGTAATGCAGGTGGGCTAAAAATTAATTTGATTACACTGTAGGCTAAGGCCCACAAAAATTGCTGTATCAACAGTACTAATGTACCTCTGAAAAATTGCCCATGCCCAACCAAGAGGGCAGGTGAAACCCATTAATCGCTTTGGTTAATGTGGCTTAATTGGTAACTAGGCCTGGAGGCAGCCCAGTTAAAATAAAAATTGGTTCAGGTGAAAGTTTCAACGCTTTAATGAGCATTGAAACGTATAAAAATTGTTTAGAAAAATTATATGACTGAGCCTTGTGGGCCTAAGAAAAATTGCCCGTTCGGCGTGATTATGTGAGATTTCAGGAGGAGGAGCAGGAGGAGGAGGAGGAGGAATATTATACACAGATAGATGAAGCAAAAAGGTCTCCGTTTTGGATGGTGATAGAGAACGATGCTTCCATCCGCGGGTGCAGCCTACGTATTGCTTAGGTATCGCTGCTGTCCGCTGGTGGAGAAGAGAAGTCTGGGGAAATCCAGGCTTTGTTCATCTTGATGAGTGTAAGCCTGTCGGCACTGTCGGTTGACAGGTGGGTACGCTTATCCGTGATGATTCCCCCAGCCACACTAAACACACTCTCTGACAAGACGCTAGCCGCAGGACAAGCAAGCACCTCCAGGGCATACAGCGCGAGTTCAGGCCACGTGTCCAGCTTCAACACCCAGTAGTTGTAGGGGGCAGAGGCGTCACCGAGGACGGTGCTGCAATCGGCTACGTACTCCCTCACCATCCTTTTACAGTGCTCCCGCCAACTCAGCCTTGACTGGGGACCGGTGACACAGTCTTGCTGGGGAGCCATAAAGCTGTCAAAGGCCTTAGAGAGTGTTCCCCTGCCTGCGCTGTACATGCTGCCTGATCTCTGCACCTCCCCTGCTACCTGGGCCGCGGAAATGCGCCTTCGGCCACTAGCGCTGTCGGATGGGAAGTTTACCATCAGTTTGTCCACCAGCGCCCTGAGGTATAGCATCATTCTCAAACCCCTTTCCTCTTCGGGAATGAGAGTGCAAAGGCTCTCCTTATACCGTGGATCGAGCAGTGTGTACACCCAGTAATCCGTAGTGGCCAGAATGCGTGTAACGCGAGGGTCACGAGAAAGGCATCCTAACATGAAGTCAGCCATGTGTGCCAGGGTACCTGTACGCAACACATGGCTGTCCTCACTAGGAAGATCACTTTCAGGATCCTCCTCCTCCTCCTCAGGCCATACACGCTGAAAGGATGACAGGCAAGCTGCATCTGTACCCTCAGCAGTGGGCCAAGCTGTCTCTTCCCCCTCCTCCTCATGCTCCTCCCCCTCCTCCTCCTCCTCCTCCTCTGGCCATACACACTGAAAGGATGACAGGCAAGCAGCATCTGTCCCCTCAGCAGTGGGCCAAGCTGTCTCTTCCCCCTCCTCCTCATGCTCCTCTCCCTCCTCCTCAACGCGCTGAGATATAGACATGAGGTTGCTCTGACTATCCAGCGACATACTGTTTTCCCCCGCCTCCGTTTCTGATTCCAAAGCGTCTGCCTTTATGCTTTGCAGGAAACTTCTCAAGAGGCATAGCAGAGGAATGGTGACGCTAATGATTGCAGCAACCCCGCTCACCATCTGGGCAGACTCCTCAAAGTTTCCAAGGACCTGGCAGATGGCTGCCAACCAGGCCCACTCTTCTGTAAATAATTGAGGAGGCTGACTCCCACTGCGCCGCGCAAGTTGGAGTTGGTATTCCACTATAGCTCTACGCTGCTCATAGAGTCTGGCCAACATATGCAAATAAGGGAGATGTCTGGCTTTGCTTTTGATTCCCAGTCATTGTAAGAAGACTTGTATAAAAAGTCCCTCTTTGACTCGAAGGAATGCTGCCTTTCAATAGGTGGCACTGTGGAGGATTTATTCCATCTCCCTTATTTGCATATTACCCAGAGGAGCGTGCGTGGCCATTTGAGTCTCCTCACTTAGTTTATAGTATATAGTTGCTCTCCCTAAGGAGAAAAGAGCGTTTCTGACCCCTGTCCCAGGCCTCTCACTAGCAAAAGCCAGACTCCTACTGTACACTGATGATGGGCAATAACCTGGAAACAGCTGTATGTACATGGAGTCTGGCTTTGCTTTTGATTCCCAGTCATTGTAAGAAGACTTGTATAAAAAGTCCCTCTTTGACTCGAAGGAATGCTGCCTTTCAATAGGTGGCACTGTGGAGGATTTATTCCATCTCCCTTATTTGCATATTACCCAGAGGAGCGTGCGTGGCCATTTGAGTCTCCTCACTTAGTTTATAGTATATAGTTGCTCTCCCTAAGGAGAAAAGAGCGTTTCTGACCCCTGTCCCAGGCCTCTCACTAGCAAAAGCCAGACTCCTACTGTACACTGATGATGGGCAATAACCTGGAAACAGCTGTATGTACATGGAGTCTGGCTTTGCTTTTGATTCCCAGTCATTGTAAGAAGACTTGTATAAAAAGTCCCTCTTTGACTCGAAGGAATGCTGCCTTTCAATAGGTGGCACTGTGGAGGATTTATTCCATCTCCCTTATTTGCATATTACCCAGAGGAGCGTGCGTGGCCATTTGAGTCTCCTCACTTAGTTTATAGTATATAGTTGCTCTCCCTAAGGAGAAAAGAGCGTTTCTGAACACAGTATGGATACACAGATTGGTTTGGGATTGGCAGAGGCGTCCGACAGGGCTGCATCTTCTCATCCTTTTTGTTTAACCTATGTGCGGAAGTGATTATGCGGACAATAGACCTAGACGAATTGGAAATTGGGGTGAAAATAGGTGGAAGAAACATCAACAATCTCCGTTATGTGGATGACACAACTCTGCTTGCAGAAACAGAAGCAGGTCTGAAGCAGCTGATATGGAAGATTAAAACTGAAAGTGAAAAAATGGGCCTCTACCTGAACTTGAAGAAGACTAAAATTATGACAACTGCCAAAAATGCCCAAATTCAAATCAAAATCGACAATGAGGTCATAGAATGCATGCGAGACTTCATCTTTCTTGGCTCAAAAATTGACCAGGCTGGAGAATTTATGCCAGAAATAAAATGTAGGATAGCATTGGGGTGAAGAGAAATGCTAAACATGGACAACATCTGGAAAAGTAGGGGTATCTATATAGCAACTAAATGCAGGATAGTGAAAATTATCATATTACCCATAACCATGCATGGTTGTGAAAGCTGCACTGCCAAAAAAGCTGATAGAAGTAGGATTGATGAGTTGGAGCTGTGGTGCTGGTGAAAGCTGCTGCGTATACCCTGGATGGCGAGAGTAACAAAAAGAGAAGTCCTGAATCGTATAAGACCCGATATATCACTGGAGGGCAAGATGGACGGACTCAGACTCACATATTTTGGCCATGCAATACGAGCAGAGTCGCTAGAAAAATCTGTAATGCTGGGACAGATCAGTGGCAAAAAAATCCCGTCCGCCAAAGAACACGATGGCCGATACTGTCAGAGCTGATACTGGCATGGATATCACACAACTGAAAGAAGCTGTGCAAAACCGAAAAACATGGAGGGAGGGAGCCTTTAGGGTCGTGAACGACTAAACGGCTAACAACAACATAATGAAAACAATATATAAAGTATAGATGTTAAACAAGCATACAGTGAACCAGATGAGACACCAATGCAAAAATAGCAAGTAGGAGACAGATGTTACAACACCCCAAATATCCTTAACACCAAAAAGACTTATTTGACAGTGCAACAGGACAGGAGCCAATGTGACCAGAAACACCTTCAGACTAGAAGTATAACCAGAGTCCTCCATGAGGAGCCTGAATAAATGTGTACAGACAGGTGCTGATTGGTTGGCTGGGACACATGCCTCCCAACTAACCAATCCATCCACACAACAGCAGAGAAGTGCACATGGAGGGTGAACATGGAGGGAGCTCGCCTTTAGGGTCGCCGAGGGTCATGATCAACTAAACGGATAACAACAATAACAGCTAGCTATAAGTGATTCTGTGCTAAAAGCTAACTGGTTGCCTGTAATAATAACATTACACATTTTTATTTCTTTGTTCATAAATAAATATTAGTAATTATTAGGAAATTATAGCACCAGTGTTTCTGGTGGAGCAATGCGACACACAGTTCTGCTACATGTGCATCACATACAGCTCTGCTTCATACATTTTTCATCCCATACAACAGGGATCACAAGCAGCACAGAAGAGTCCTACACACACTGATCACCCCCTGGTCATGTGACCCCAGACTGATCACATGCCAGTGACATCATCACATGTCCTGTACGCACACGGCTGGTATTCGGCTAGGTGGTTGATAGTATTCTATAGCAATTGAAGCCGTGGCAGTTTGTAGGGGGTGTAGCCACCCGTAATCTGCACAAGGATGAAGGACCTGTGATGACATCACCATCATGCTATCAGGGCCAGAGCATGCAACTCACTCACGGACGGACAGGTGGTCATTAGTATTTTAACTGTATTGTTTTAGAACTCCTGTTGCATTGTAGCCTGTGTCGCAATACCATAACTCGCGACATATATTTTTAAAACATCCTAATATCTCGCAAGTTTTCACTCTGAGCACTGAGCCTACTAATAGGCTGATACTTCCTGATCTGTACAGCAGCTTCATGGGCCATTGAAACAATGGACTGGAGGTGGCTCGTTGACTTTTATGTGAGGATATTGTGGGAATGCTTTGTGACCTGCACTGAGGCCATTGTGCAGGGAAGGGAGGAGACGAGCTGTGTCCATTACCTATTGTAAATGGTGTATCCTGTGATATCTATATACAGGTGTTACCTCTTATTGCAGTCTATCTATAATGACAATGAAATGACTGCTAAGAAGTATCTCTACAGAACAAGAAGAGGCAGACTATGATTTGTGGTCAGCGTGAAAACTGCAGGATAGTTAGGATTTTTTAAAGATATGGAAAACTAAAAAAAAAAATCACCAATACTTAAAGGGGTTGTCTCGCGAAATCAAGTGGGGTTATACACTTCTGTATGGCCATATTAATGCACTTTGTAATATACATCGTGCATTAAATATGAGCCATACAGAAGTTATTCACTTACCTGCTCCGTTGCTAGCGTCCTCGTCTCCATGGTTCCGTCTAATTTCGCTGGCGGCTTGCTTTTTTAGACGCGCTTGCGCAGTCCGGTCTTCTGCTCTGAGCACGAGCCGCTTCAGTGTGCTCGCCGCTACAGACGAGCTGTAGCTTCTCGGGAGCGCGCTGGAGCGGCCATTCTGCTACCATCCTCTCTTAGAGGAAGGTGCAGAAACTTGAGCCGCCCAGCCGTGCCGCCCAGCAGAGCCGCCCAGCCGCCCAGCCCAGCCGTGCCGCCCAGCCGCCCAGGTAAGTGATGGGTGACGGACTGACGGGGGTGACGAGTGATGGACTGCCGCTGTGGCCCCGGAGCCTACCGCTGGGCCCCGGGGCCTACTGCTGTGGCCCCGGAGCCTACCGCTGGGCCCCGGGGCCTACCGCTGTGGCCCTGGAGCCTACCGCTGGGCCCCGGGGCCTAGCGCTGGGGAGCCGGGGCCTAGCACGGGGGAGCCGGGGCCTAGCGCGGGGGAGCCGGGGCCTAGCGCGGGGGAGCCGGGGCCTAGCGGTGGGTGACTGTGGCCCAAGAGCGTGTGCCGTGGTCGGCGGCCGCGGTGGGTCCGGTCGGCGGCTGCGGGGCGTCTGGTTGTCAGGGAGACACAGCTGGTAGCGTCTCGGGAGCGCGCACGTCGTGCTACAGCAAGCGACGGGAAAAGAGCCGGCGGCCATCTTGGGGAAACTTTTTATAAGTTGCTGAAACGCTGGAACTGTAAGTAGAAACTGGCTAGAAAAGTCATTTACATGGGTGATTAGTAATGTATGCTTAATAAGGGGGACTGGGCAAAGAAAAAAATTCACTGCTTCCTCGAGACAACCCCTTTAAATAAATGTTTAACATAAAAAACTTGTTTTATAGGTATTTTCTGATGGCACATTCCCTTTAAGGTAACAATTATGCTGCTTTGCTTCCCGTTGCATTGGGACCAGAAGGCTGGGGAATTATCTAAAAAGAAGCAGAGTGTGTATACAGGGATAGGCGGGGTAGGAAGTCATTGTGGGGAAACTTCAGCCAATTGCTGGAGAGCAGGAGGTGAAGTCAGCAGAGGAGGTGTGTCTTTGATAACCAGCGCTATACAACACAGGAATTGGCAGGAGTTATTTCCTTTGGCAGTAAGGACTTGTAGTGTACAAAGCACCTTGAAAAGTTGCATTTGAGAGACTCGATTGAAAGAATTAATGGCTGAGCAGAGCGGGGGGAAGAGAGAGAGAGATCTCATTCTTCCTCCCACTCTTGACGCCCGCACTGTATGGAGGGAGATAGCGGCGCTATCTCCCTCCATACACGTCCTGCAATGGACGTAAGAACACTATTGGGTCATCACTAAGGGGTTAAAACCCACTTAGCTAGGATGTAAAAAGGCAATGGGGCCGTCACTAAGGGGTTAAGCAAGTCTGTTTTACAATGGATGAGATATGCATGGGTGCTGGGAGTTGAAAGGTTGCAGACGTACCTGAGGAGGCCGAAGGCAAGAGCCCTGTTCCAGATTTTGCAGTGAGTGCCAGTACAGTAAATAGGACTTAAAGCAATCTAAAGTCCCTTAAACTCCAGCCCTGCAGAATACAGAGGTATAGAGGGTTTTTGCATCCTTGACCAAGAATGCTTTGCTCTGTTGAACAACCCAAAGGAATAAATCAATTGAACATCTGGGTCATTCCGTGTCAGTTCAACCAACGCTCCCGGTCGACCATCTCAGATTTCAATGAAACTTTGCACAAAGATAGAACCTGACCCTAAACTAAGATAGCCAGAATATTAGGCTTCAAAGTGCTTTGGTTCACGAGCTACAGGTCTTAATCTAGGGGGTTGTCATGTGATTACAGCGCGCAACCTGAAAGAAGTGGCGATTTCAATCCATTGCCAAGCCAGTTCTAATGACTCTAGAGCAATGAAACTTCACATACTAGGAGAACTTTTGGTGCTGAATCCAGCTAAGCTACTCAGACAGCCACTCTTATCATCATTCTGCCACCATTGCATGTCAAAGTAGCTGACAAATTCTATCGCGCAAAATAAAACTCATATTTTAAGCAGTAATAACTCATAATCAATGCAATCCAACTCAGCTCTGAATTTATCAATGTGTACTCCATAGAAATGTTTCTCATTATTCACATTATGGACCCAAAAGGATGCATAGCTCTTAAGATACAATGAGTCAAAAATGGCAAAAAACACTTTTTTGCTAATTTTTCCCTTTTTCAAAGGCGAAAATTGGAATGTACTCCATTTTTTTTTCCATTTTTGTTCTATTTGGAACAGAATTTTTTGCTCTACAAGATTCGATGTTTTTCATTTTGTTCCCAGACCTTCTAGATGGGAAAATATCAATGCCTGTGAAGGTCCTATGCACTCGTGGAGGTCAAATAATAAAATAAGTGTAAGTTTTGCATGGATGTATAATTAGTTTAGAAATCATGAGAAGGTAAATTGTTTTTGGAATGAGACAACTTTTTGTGCTCAAGAAACTTATGTGATCAAAACTTGCATGGCGAGTTCAGGTGAGCCACAAGCTTTGGCCTAAGATGGTCAGAATATCATTGAGTGTTGCATAATGATTGTGGTATATTACAGTGATCACTGGGCTTATTTAGCACTCTATCCATATTGGATACTAAGATTATCTAAGGCTAGCATTTGTGTAATAAATAACTAGTTATGTGATCAAAAATTGCATGGCGAGTTCAGGTGAGCCACAAGCTTTGGCTTAAGATGGTCAGAATATCATTGAGTGTTGCATAATGATTGTGGTATATTACAGTGATCACTGGGCTTATTTAGCACTCTATCCATATTGGATACTAAGATTATCTAAGGCTAGCATTTGTGTAATAAATAACTAGTTATGTGATCAAAAATTGCATGGCGAGTTCAGGTGAGCCACAAGCTTTGACCTAAGATGGTCAGAATATCATTGAGTGTTGCATAATGATTGTGGTATATTACAGTGATCACTGGGCTTATTTAGCACTCTATCCATATTGGATACTAAGATTATCTAAGGCTAGCATTTGTGTAATAAATAACTAGTTATTTATTACATAAATAAGCCCAGTGATTACTGTAATATACCACAATCATTATGCAACACTCAATGATATTTTGACCATTTTAGGCCAAAGCTTGTGGCTCACCTGAACTCGCCATGCAATTTTTGATCACATAAGTTTCTTGAGCACAAAAAGTTGTCTCATTCCAAAAATAATTTACCTTCTCATGATTTCTAAACTAATTATACATCCATGCAAAACTTACACTTATTTTATTATTTGACCTCCATGAGTGCATAGGACCTTCACAGGTATTGATATTTTCCCATCTAGAAGGTCTGGGAACAAAATGAAAAACATCGAATCTTGTAGAGCAAAAAATTCTCTTCCAAATAGAACAAAAATGAAAATATCTCCTTGACACTGTCCCTGAACACCAGACACCACTGTGCCTAAACAGCCTTAAGTTGTCCTTATGAATAACCCTGTCTAAAACACTATTAACCCAGAGAACGGGAGTACACAGACAAGAGAATAGAAGCAAATTCTGAAATGACTAAAGGCGGACAGAAACAAACTTGGAAACACAGAATTGACCAACAACACACTGATTAGATTGACTAGACAAGACTGCACTGGAATTAGAACAAAGAATAGTGAATAGAATACACTGTGATTGGTTATCTAGTGCTGGCTCTGATTGGCTGAGCCAGCAGTGCTTCTAATCCAGTCATGGCACTTGCTTGCTGGAGGCGGGGTATACAAAGGCCCCGTTACCAGGAAGAGAATGCTGTCAGCGCAGAGGACACAGCAGCCTGCCACAGCGCCAGGCACTGGGATGCCGTTGTCGAGGTGAGTATAAGACACTCCCGAAAATAAGACACTGCGCCTCTTTTGGGGCTAAAATTAATGTAAGACAGTGTTTTCTTTTCGGGAAAACATGGTAATTTCTGTCCTGCCTGCTTGATAGGTTAGATAGAAACATAGTATAAAGCAGAAAAAGACCAGGTTCATCTAATCTCCTTTTTATTTCTCTCTTAGGATAGATATTTGTATATTCCAGGCATGCTTACATTCGCTCACTGTTAATTTTGTTTGATCATGTTTCTCCTCTCTTCCCTTTCCTCTAGGCTACACAAATTAAGTTCTTTAAGTCTCTCCTGATAAAACATACATGGTTAGTACAACTGAACTTGGAGGTTTAAAAAGAAAAAAAAATCAATAGGAAACCATGCTTGCTGTTATATACCAGGCAGACATGATGACATGGGCCGTGCTTCTACAGAATTTATCTGCAATTACCACTCTGTGGACTATACTTCAGGAAATGGCCAGAAACAGTGAAATTGTGAAGGCAAGTCACGTTCTAGTAGAGATGCAGGTTAAGCATTTATATCATTATCCTTAATTTATCCAATTTGCTAAATAACATTGGGGGCTATGCACTTCTAATTAAAGTCAAACTCTGCTTTTTGAATTTAAGGCCTCATTCACACGGGCAATGCGTTTTTACACTGGCCACATCACGGCCGAAAATCGCATCAATGTAGAATAGCCACAATCCACAGCTTAAATAGTGTTATTTGGTCCATTCACATGGAAGTATTTTGTGAAAAATAAGCTACAGCGCAGAATTCCGTCAGTCAGCAAAAATGACTTCTAATATCTTCATAGCTTAAATAGCAGCAGCTGTCTTCTTTTCCGAGCATCGGACGCAGGTAAACTCCCTCCCCCTCCCTTTTTCTTCAGCTCCCATAAGAGTCTATGGGAGATTCCAGTGTTGTTCTTGACCTATCTTTTGACTCAGCATGAAAAATCAGCACTAAAAAATGGTTGCCGATTTCACGTTCTGATGGCGCAATCTTTTTCAATGAATACAATGGAATCCAATGCTTCACACAGTCATGATCTTCGGCTATTTTATCGCAGCTAAATAGCCACATAAAAATGTTTGTACGAGTGAGGCCTAAAGAATATTTAGGGACCTGCATAGATATCAATTTCCTATATTTATATTATAATGGACGCAAGAGGACGAGTGACAATATTACTGAGGCAGTGGTTGCAATCAACTGTGTCTTTACTGTAGATTGTACAGCAACAAATACAGCCATGCAACATGGTGTTATGGCGCATCGCCATTGCTCATCTGCTCTGTTGTGTGTGGTTGGTTGCCATCACCTTGTGCGTGGTATGCATTTCTCCCCTATTTACTCCCAGGCTGCAGTCCATCGGAGTCGTGCTTGCTTGTGCCCCCTCTCTTAACCCCTTAGGGCTCAGTCACACGGGCGCCGATCTGCCAATGTTTCTGTACGATAAGACGGCCGCACTGCAGGTATGGACAATTCCTCACACCGCCCGGAAGATAGAACACATGGCCGGCAATGGAGCTGCTCATGCGGAGATTCATCGGCACGCCGTGCGGCCGTATTATCGTACAGAAACACGGGGCGGATTGGCGTACGTGTGACTGAGCCCTCAGGGACATGGCTTGTTTTGGTTTTGAGGATGCAACAATTTTCAAAAGCCATAACCTTTTTATTTTTCCGACAACATGGCCATATAAAGGCTTGTTCTTTGCTATATTTTTTATTGGGTGCATATAATGTATTGTAAAACTTTTAGTATTTTTTTGAGAGCAGGGAGAGAAAATACTTCAAATCTGCCATTGTTTTTTTTTGTTTTTTTTTTTACAGCGTCAATCATACAGCATAAATGACTCAATACATTTTTTTCTGCGGCTCGGTACGATTGCAACAATAGCAAAAATATGATAATTTTTTTAGGTTTTTCCACATATGCACTTTTGAAAACTATATTTTAACTTCACTGCATTCCAAGTTCCATAACTTTTTAATTTTACCATAGACAGATCTCTGTGAGGGCTTGTTTTTTTACGTCATGAGCTATAGTTTTTATTTGTACCTTTTTGGGGTGCTTATGGCTTTTTTGATCACTTTTATTGCATTTTTGGGGAGGTAAAACAAAATAAGCATTTTGTCTTCCTTTTTTTAAGTTTTTACTATGCAGGATTAATAGTGTGCTCAAATTATAGTACAGGTCATTATGGACACGATGATACCAAATATGTGTGTGTTTTCTTCAAAAATGTTTTTTTTTCTTAATTTTTTTTTTAAACACTGTTTATGTCCCTCAACCACTGCAGCTATGATCGCTATGGTAAGGCATTGCACGACTTCTGTACTGTTTATTGCTTGTAAAAACAACCATAGGCAATGGCCAAGCCATTATTCGGCATCCTGTTACTATGGCAAACCATCGGCCCTCCACGATTACATTGCGAGGGTCCAATGACGTCACAGAGCAAGTGCCCTCCCTCTGTAAACCCTTTACACACTGCGATTTATGTAGATCGCAGCATGGATGGCACGGGTTCACTTCTGAAACCCATGCCATCCACATGACATAAGGTCACGTCCTGTCGCGTTTAGGGGTAAAGGGCCAGTGCACAGTCCATAAGCCTTCCCCAGCCTATCACCTGCACTCCTCTGCTATAGTAGGCATCGTCTCTCCATAAAGGATAATTGGTCTCATACTGTTGTGACTAACCGCCATTTATGCGATCCTGATTCTGACTTCTCATACTTCTGAATTTCCTGCCTCCTGTGCTCCCTGACCTTGGTTCTGTCTCTGCTTTGCTTGCTGCCTGCCCTGATCTACTAGGTTGGACGTTGTTTATGCACCTGTACTGCCAGTCTTGATTCCAGCCTGTCTCACCTGTATGTATGAGTTCATACCTTCAAGTACTGCACATTGGCACAGTGCAGCATTAGCTGCCACACAACTGGGACTATCTGTGCATGTAATGACCTGGGGACCCCGCAGTAAAGCCGGTATCCTCCTTGGATGGGTTAAGCATGAAAACCAGGGTTTCCCAGGTGCTGTCATCTCAGTTACCCCAAAGCCAAACCAGTGCATGGCAAGGCAGATCCACATCTGTCTGTCTGACACATGCACAGTAATGCAAAAATATATATTGTATGCAGATGACATTCAATAGTCTCTACATATTGGAACATGGCGAGTCTCCAGTAAAGTGCCACTCAACTACTGAGCAGTAATCTCAGTATCAGTCACTTTTTACACCAAGTGCTTTTGCTCTAATAGACACACACTGAATTTTGTTACAATTGAAAACTGTGGTATAAGCCCAGCTTACCTTTGTGAGAGAACTCTGAAACAGGCGATACTTGGTAAACTCCTACTCTCCAGGCAACTGAACTTGTCATTGCTGATTACACTTCCTTTTCCAATGCAGGCTGAAACTTCTTCCCCGATCATCTTGACCAGGACTCTGGCATTGCCTGCTGTGGGATACAAGTGCTCCCGATCTAGATGCTGCGGCAGCATCTCTGTCTGATACAGTCTTTTAGGTAATATCTCATAATGAGAACCTTTCATATAGACAACACCACTGGTAGAGATTGTTCTCTATAAGATGTTCTAGCGGACCCAGACTATCCATATATTTAACGGTCAGCCATTCATTTGAATGGCTCACATGTAAATCACATCTCTCTTGCAGAGACCAGAACTAGCTTTCCCCAATAATGACAGCTAATCACCAAGGATTTTAGGATCCAGACACCATGTTGGCTGTCTTTAGAGAACATAGTAACATTATTTTAGGCTGAAAAAATACTTGTGTCCGTCCAGTTCAGACTATTATCCCCCTAATGTTGATCCAGAGAAAGGCAAAAAGCTCCAATCAGGTAGAAGCCAATTTTACTCATTTTAGAGGGAGAAGATTCCAATCTGGCAATCACAATAATCCCTGGATCACCGACCCTTCTAAAGGAATCGGTGACTATAACATGTAATATTGTTACAATCAAGAAAGGCTTCCAGGCCCCTCTTGAATTAATTTAGTGAGTTCACTATCACCACATCCTTGGGCAGAGAGTTCCATAGTCTCACTGCTGTTAATGTAAAGAACCCCCATCTATGTTGGTGAAGAAACCTTTTTTCCTCTAGAGGACGCCCCCTTGTTACAGTCACAGTCCTGGGTACAAACAGATGATGCGAAAGATCTCTGTATTATCTCCTGATATATTTACACATAATCATTAGGTTGCCCCTCAGCCGTCCTTTTTCTAAACTAAATAACCCCCAGTTTTTAAAACTTGTCTGCTTATTGTAGTCTGCCCATTCTATTTATCTTCTTGAGACAACCCCAGTAAACATACTGCACCTTTTGTGCTGATGTGAATAACAAATTCGGTGCTCTTAAGGTCCATTAACATGGGACAAATGTCGGATAAATGATGCCTGACACTCATCCCTGTGTTTCCTCGCTCCCGTGCTCCTGCGGGCGGGGCAGTGCAGGAAATTTCTCTCCTCTTGCTTCCCCGCCCCTCTCCATTGAGATAACACACCGGCCGTTCACTAGTGAACTCATCACTCATCGTTCAGTTTAAACAGCGGCCGTTCAGTAGTGAACAGCCACTGTGTTATCTCAATGGAGAGGGGCGGGGGAGCGAGAGGAGAGAAATCTCCTGCACTTCCCCGCCCCCCTGCTGGCCGCTCCGTGAACCAGCCAGCTTTGCTAGCTCCCGTGCAGGAGCACAGGAGCGCGGAGACACTTTGCCCGACATGCGTCCCGTGTAAATGGAGCCTTAGTCTGAAGAGTAGAGAGAGGCCTCCTTATGGAAGTCTGTGACTACAAGTCCAATGTCTGACCACTGGCTACCAAAAACAGCAAGACTGAATTAATTAAGATGTTTGATTAGAATCTCCTATACATAAAAGGGACAACTCTGTATGTTATTCCCAAATATGTCCGGAAAAGTGAAATTTCACCTTGATTTAGGAAATAAAAGTATAATGTGACGTTTCAATGCAACATCTGTAACAGGGCCCACACATATCATGTGACATTTATAATATAGAGTCTTTGATGGAGGGCAAGACTGGCAGGCTTTTCAGTAGACTTACTAGGAGGAAGGTAACAAGGTTTCCACAGGCTCTACCTTGAAGATTTGAGCCACCAGTGGGTAGCACTGGAAGAAAGTGTGGTTACATGGGTACCTTGGTACCAAGCGATGAGCCAGTCAGCTCCAGGCCACAGAGAATGCAAATGATGGTTAATGGCAGCCAGCATAGGGGAATGCCTTCTGGGCACTTTCCCCCTTTTTCTCCTGAGTTGCAGCCTTGTATATCACCAAACCTCAGCAATCGACATTCTGGTGGGTCGTGAGAGCCCCTTCCTTTGTATTCTCTTTACTGTGTCACACTCTTACCACTTCTGCTACTACATGGAGCTTTTTATATCTCCTCAGGGCTGCCCTTTCTTAGTACTCTGCACCCCTATTTGGCCCCATGCCCCCCACTATCAACATGGCGCCTGTCCATCTTAAAGGCACACTGCACAGAAAAGAAGCATAACATTCAGAAGATCTATTAATTTTGAATAAAAAAAACCACAACAATACTGTTATCTTATTAAGTGGTAAGCAGCCCCCTGAGGCACTGGATGCGGCAGCTAATTCTAACTCTGCACCCCTACCCTGTTCAGGAAGCTACAAATGTCTCTGAGTGCGTTGATCACCTTGAAGATAATCCAGTGATGCTTCGTACAACTATCTATGTATAATTCATAAGAAAACAACAGCTCCGCTATGTGTCACAATATTGTCTCTTCCAGCCTAATAGATGTGTTACTTATCAATGTGATATTCATTAAATACTTATTACACTGATCCTACGATTACGCTTCCTCTTCTACTCAGTGAGGTCCGATCAGTTGCCAAGTTATATTTGGAATGAGATATGGTAGAAAAGATTTGGAGGTGATAATTAATCCGCATTGACGGATCCTTAGATGCAGTATCTTCTACATTGGAGGCTATTTACAAGGAGGACATCTAATGATAATCCATATGAAGTGTCTACATGATGGGGTGGATCAGGTGCTGAGTGCCAGGGAAGGTGCCAACAAGCCACTGCCTGTATTTACATAGAGGGCAGCAAACTAAATTGTTGCCTTGGGTGTATGAACACCTAGCTACAACAGTGGATAGAAAATGACAGAACACCTCCACATGTAAACTTGGAGTATGAAGTTCAAACTAAACTGCTCCAAGACAATACTGTCATAATAGAGTAGAATTTGTTGAAATTAGTAAAATTGAGTTTGTTATTTAGCACAGTTTATGGTTGCTGTAAGTTGCATCTATAGTGACTCCCGATAAAACAGAGTTATTTTAAAGTGAATGTATTATCAGAAAATGAGGTATTATTGTGTGTGGTTGACTAGATCAGCTGACTGTCCCTTCATAGCGAGATTACATGTGTTGGATCTTAACATTACAGAATTTTTATTTTCAAGGGAGGTAAGTCACTGGCCAACACCTCTGGAAGCAGATTATTGTTCTCTCCCCATTGAAGTAAAGACATGAGAACTTGGCATGGTTATGCTGGCATTCACAGAAACAGCTATTAACCATTATATGTGTAGTTTGGTTTTAGTCTTCAACCCCTTCTGACATCTGATGTACATGTTCAGTACGTCACATGCCTTAGGTTACTGTATGGTGAGGCCATTCTTTATATGGTGGTTTTGGCAGTGTTATTGTAATGACCTATAGTGGGTTCAGAGCCTTGTGTTGTAACCCAAGCGGACAGATAGCGTGGTCAAGAAAAGCCAGGGGTCGGTAACGGGTAGAAATCTGCTGCAGTACAAGGGAGCAGGCAAGTAGCATAGTCAGAATGTAGCCGGAGGTCGGTAAAGGGTAGCAGCAATTGTATAGAGCGGAGAAGTTAGTAGCAGAGCTTGCCTAAAGGCAGAGAGCACAATAATCACGCAAAGAGGAAGTGGAAGGGCCAGGCTTTTATAGCATGTCCAATCAAGAACAGGGCAAGCTAAAAAAGGGAATGGAGTGCACGAGCTGGGAACAAGGCTAAGGTCATGCAGAGGAGTGGTCCAAAGGGCTGGATGGCTCAGCAGGTAGAGCTGCCGCCTGGAGTACAAGAGCTCCTGGGTTTGAGTCCTGACAGTTAAAGACTAAACACCCACCTGCAATGGGTGGAATTGGGGCCTATTCCCCTTGGATGCTGCAGTTAATAGTGATCACAGCGTCCAAATGGTTGGACAACCCAGTATATATGTGTGTATACGCAGACAGTGATTGTATTGCTAGGAAGCATTTCTTAATAACTTTCTAATATTCCTCTGCTTTCCTATGAACATTGATGTATGTGTTTCAAAATAAGGTCTGTCTAGAACAAATGATCAAAATGGCTTCTCCATAATCCAAGCACTTTTGTATGTCAGTCTACAAATGGGCGAAGACATCTGCTAATGTGACATTGATAATGGCAATAACCTCCTGCTGTATCGCATCTTTGAGAACATCAAGCTTTTCACGGCTAATTGCTGTATACACGTCCGTTTACCTCACAAGAAGAAATCAGGTGGAGTTAGGTCAAATTCCCTCATGGTTGCATTAGATCCGCGGCATGTTGCACCATCTGGTTCCAAGTAACATTCTGTTAATTCTTCAGCAATTTGTGAATCCAGGATTTTGTTGGTACACTTTCTTCACCATACTTATTCCAATATGCACTTCAAGGCCGCCTTCACTTGGGCATATTTGCGCACGCAATAAACGGTGAATGGAACACATTGATTTCAATGGGTTCATTTAAATGTGCTTATTTTTCCTGCTAATCTTGGTCATACAAAATAAATGCAGCATGCTCTATTTTCCCGCGAATTTGCACTCCCAAAGTCTCCATAGAAGTCAATGGGCATGCGCAAATGCACGCACAATACGCTAGGAGATGCTTGAAACACTGCGCAATTGCACTGGGAAAATAACACATCTGGAACACATTAGACTAATTAGCCATTTTAACTGGTGTGTCGTTTGTCACGTGCAAATGAACATGCCCTGCGAGCGCAAATAATGCAGTAAGATACGTCAATGCGTGCACAAAGCAGATGGTTCATTCCACAAATACGTAGCACCCAGGCGTGCAAGGTTACATACGCTCGTGTGAAAGAGCCATACAAACCTGTTCACCAGTATTGTTGAACAAAAACACATGTGTAGTGCCCCAGAGTTGGGAACTACAGCACTTCTGTGGTTATGTTAGGGGTAAATCATGTTTTATTATTGTGTGTGATAACTGTGAAGTTTTATGCTTTCATGGTGTTTTTCCATGTCCCACTGTATGATGTTTCCCAGCAAGGTTCTCCAGCTCCTAGTCAGTTCTCATCACTAACAACAGCCAGGGGAGTGCTTAGCCAGGTTCAGAAGGAAAGAAGGCCTGTGATTGGTAGAAGGAAGCCCTTTTACAGGCTGGGTTAGAGTGACAGTATAAAAGGAGGACTGGGCAGAGCTTTAGTCAGTCTAGGTCAGAGTCTAAGCCTGAGAGAGACCAGGGAGGAACAAGGAGAAACCTTCTACTAGATCACCACAGAGCAGCCAGTGCGGTGGGAAGGAGGAACATCTTAAGTGTGAGTACTCAAGACAAGAACTGTTTAGTCAAGGGAGAAAGGACAAAAAAGGAAGAAAGAGGAGACCTAAGTCAGAAGAAGAGAATAAGAAAGAAAGAAAACTAAGTCAGCAAGTAATAGTCAAAGCCAGGGAGAAAATCTGAAAGCAAAAGCAAAGTGTTCAAATGTAGTTTCTTGTACCAATGCCTTGAGAAAAGTTCAGAAGTAACCAATGTCTGCAAATGTAATCATCTGTACTAAAGCCATCTAATGCAAACTGTTGAAAGCAAGTCAATGTGAAATCTCCTTTGCTCTTTGGAAAATAAATCTGTTTATGATTTACTTTACAACTCGACTCCTGAAGTGCTTCCCACCAACTTAACATGTGCACTGAGGTACCACACTATGTGCTCCAGGGAAAAAAGGCATTCTACTCCCAGTTATATTTATTTCTCCCATTTTTCATATTTATTATTTTTGCTCAGAACGGATCCCTACCTGAATATGGACTGGTGTCACAACAAATTAATATCTTACCCTAACCGACTCCGCCTGTAGCCCCCTATTGGGATATACTATCTTATTCTGTCCACCTTCGCAGGTAGCACCAAATAAGAACTGCCAATTAACAATCTGCAATGCCGAATCAGGCCGCATTTTTCCAGTGGAGAGGAGCACCCATGCCACCGTGACTACCATCATTTTGTCGCCCTCATCCTCGATCAAACGCCTGCTTGGTTTTCTCATCTCATGGGGACAGTGTACTTCGTTCAGAGGGCATCTTCATCCAGTTTAATTTCCACAGGGAACCAGACAAAAATGTAAAGGTTATTGAGTAAAGTTTGGTTTTCCTAGTAAGAGAATCACCCTGTGTAAAACACAAATATCAAAAGCTTAAAAAAAAAACAAAAAACTATTCCAATGCATTACATAGAAAAATATAAATATAAAAAAAATAAACATTACTGGTTTCACTGCGTCCATTAAAAGCTTGACTTATTAAAATATCACATTATTTATCCCACATGGTGAACAATGTAACATTAAATAAAATGTCAAATAGCTATTCAGGTCACCTCACCTCCAAAATGTAAATGGAATACAAATTCATAAAAAATCATATGTAACCAAAAATGGTAAAAGTAAAACTATACCTTGGCCGAAAAAACAAGCTCTCACATAGCTCTATCAACTGGATAAAAAAAGTATATGGTGATAAAGTTTTGTTAATTTGTAAAAGTAGTAAAACATAAAAAGAGGTATATAAATGTGATATTCTGTGATCGTACTGACCTGCAGAATAAAGTTACCATTTCATTTTTACATGACAGTGAGCGAAAGCCAAAAAAAAAAATACAAAAATGTGTTCAATTTCAGTTTTTTACACCCCATAAAGATTTTCTGAAAAGTTTTTAAATGCACGATATGATATATTAAATGTTCCCAGAAAGATCAACAACTCATCTCACAAAGAGAAAAAAAAATAAGCAAAAAGAATTGCTGTTGCTGCTATGTTGTTGGAAAAATATAAAAGTTATAGCTTTTGAAAGCTAGGGATGAAAAAACAACAAATTTGCTATAAAAAGTGACTGGGAAGAGGTTAAATCCACTTTTGTTCCCTGCAGCACTTCTTTTCACCACTGCAGGTACTAAATACAAGAGCACCAGCGCCATCATCTGCGAGGTGAGGAACAGGCAAGTCATGTTGTAAATAATAACATCTACATCAGAACCACGGCAGGAGCATAAAGAATGTAACAATAAAAAAGTACGGATAGAGAAGGTACATCTGCACACAAAGTAAGACTGAAGGGGTATTTACTATTCCAGGAGAGTATAAGTCATACAAGTGGTTAAAACTCTCATGTCATATGCACTATGTTTGTTGGATGGCTCCATCTTCTGGACTTTTTCTTTATTACAATGGTAATGACTCACTTTCAGCAGACTACACTTTTCAATACAGTAAATTAAAAAAAGGTATGTTCAGAGAAAGCAGGTCGCCAGCAGCACAAATTGTATATCCCTCCAAGGGCTGGGCATAGATTATGCAGTAGCCAAAGAAACAGGTGAATGGATCCTTATCACCAAAATCACATGCAGCAATGAAAAAAGACTTCGGCAGCATCCAGGGTGCAAATTGATATCCAAAGTTTTATTCCCCCATCACAGAAAAACAGGCAACGTTTCGGCCATGTTGGCCTTTGTCAAGCTTGATGAACCCGCCCCCGAAAATCCCGGCAAAAGAGCGCTACAAAGTTACATGACTTAATTGCAGTATTGCCATCGAAATCGTGGAAACACAGCTGCGATAGCCCTGCGACATTCTGGCAGTGATATCACTGTTGCCCCTTTTGAAAGAGGCCTTACAAAGTATACATGCACAAACATTACGCATATACATAATATTTGTTGCGTCAGTTTGAATCCTCACTGTGCATTTATCTCCTTTCACTCTGACGGGTGTGTCAGCTGTTGGTGCACACCTGGGGGCAATTAGGGAAGTTTTTAGTTCCCTCCTGACCTGAGCTCAGTGCTGGTCAATTTCAGCTCAGTCTCCTGTTGTGGAGTGAGGATGTCACTGGATCCGACTTCCCTGGTTCTCTCAGCGGTCCTCTCAGTTACGTTCAGAGGTTCAGTACTGAGATTTATTCTTGGAGGGTTTTGTTTATTCTTATGTTGGTTTTTCTTTATCACTTGCTAGGTTGCGGGTGGATGCGTCCTTATTAGAGCGGGCCACCCACTGATAGGTTGTCATCCTTTAGTTGCCCTTAGGGCTCCAGCACAATTGCGTTTTTTTTGTGCGGTTTTTTCACGTGATTGTCAATGGGACTTTCTAATGTTAAAAATGCATCACACAAAAATTGCAGAGCACCAACTTGCAGAAGCCCTTAGGGAAAGTTTCCCTCATTTGTTTATCTTTCTCTGTTCTGCAGGGACTTGCTGTCAGTGTGGTGTGAACATTTCCAGAGATTTTATATTTTGGTTTGCAGTTAGTGCACGCCCTAGAATAGATTTCACCATCCCTGCAGATGGCCGTGTCCACATTTGGCGTAGACAGCATGAAGCCGTATCCCACGGGTGCACCATTGGGTTTCAACAGACCTGTGCTGGTGGTGCTGTGGTCTGGGATCATTTTCCTGCTATGGCCTAGGATCACTGCTCAACATACCAGAATCACTGAATGGTGAACACTGCAGGGACCTGTTAGTTGAACACCTGCACCCATATTTTCAGGAAGTCTTCCCCAATTACAGTGCCATCTTTTAACAGAACAACACTGTGTGTCATTGAACTTGGATCACTGTGAAGTGATTGGTGGACAAAGGATTTCTAAGCGGATAGCACTGATAGCACTCCTTCTTACAATAGAGCGGCTTGTAGCTTTAGTCATGAGTGGCTGATGATGGATGATGTATGATGGATGCTTGATGTTATAACATGTTACCACAAAGTGCTTTAGTATACAAACCCTCCTATGGGGCGATTTGATGTAAATACTATTCCTGTTCCGTAAAAGTGCTAAAAATGTGCGGCCTTGACTCCATCTGTCACTCCTGCGCCATCACGTATCCTGCAATATCAGACAATACCACTCACCCATTACAAATTCTACACACTGTGCTCACCGGATAGTAACCCCCTTGAACATGTTTGGGATATGCTGGACAGGGCTGTGAGATCTGCTCTCACTTATCCGCAAAACGAGCACCAATTGACGGAGATGCTGCAGCAGATATGGGTTAGGTTGAATATGGAGGATGTTCACCACCCTATGGAACCTGTTCTGAAAGCTGTGATTGCCCAAAAAGGTTGACCAACTCGTTATTGAATAGGTTTTCCTAAGGCAGTGATAGTTCAGGGTATGTCATGAATTGACATGATAAAATATATAAAACAAATACTGTGCTCATCATAGCCTATGACACATTTGACACATACAAGACACAAGTTCCACTCCATTCAATCCCCTCCTCACTGTGTGTGTGTTTGGGGGGGGGGGGGGGGGGGAGAGTGAGCCTACAGTGAAGAGGAGGGGGACATGGGATCACCATTATTTTTTTTAATTCGGCTTTTTTAATTAACATGTGCATTGCAAAATACAGATTACAGATGAATAATAAGAACATTGCTAGATATATGGTATACATATGTAATTTGTTATGAATAAATCAATGCTGCCTCATTGCTGTATTTCTTAAATTGTATGAACAGTTTCAATAGTAAACTTTTAACTTTTAAACACAACTTTGCTCTGTCTTGTTCTTGTTTCACTAAAGGTAGAGTGCAGGACTGTAGGCGCTTCTTATTAAGGGGGAGGAGTGTAAGAAAGGGAAAAGAAAAAGAAGGGGGAGAGGGGGGGGGTAGGGAGGGTTGTGGTTGGTTAAGGGGTGGCGGGGAATGGTTTGTGCAGTGGGGGTTCAGGGTTCACTCCATTGACAGGGTAGAGTGGGCGTCCAACCAGTTCCCCCATACTTTGTGAAATTTGGCTGGGCAGCCTCGGTTTTGGTAAATTATTTTTTCGTAGGAGATGACGGTGTTCACCAGCTGGATCCAGTGTGGGACCGAAGGGACCTCTATGGCCATCCATCTCATGGCTATTGCTTTTCGTGCCAGGAATAATGCTTTTTCAAGAAAAATGCGGGTGTGGTGTGGCCACATCTCCTCTTCCAGCAGGCCGAACAATGCTACTTTGGGGTCTAGGTCAACAGCTAATGGGGACGGTAATAGTGAATTTATAAGGTCGGTTATTTTTGACCAATAGTCGTTGACTGGTGGGCACTCCCAAATTAAATGCCAGAAGTTCGCCTCTGGTTGGCGGCATCTGTGACAGGAGCTTGAGGATGTATTGCCCATTTGGTGTAGACGACTGGGGGTGAGATAGGCTTGGTGGATTATGTATAGCTGAATTAATTTATTGTTTATAGCCGGGGAAACTGATAGGTGGGATTCAGAGATGTCCTGCCATTCCTCAGGTGTAAGAGATGGGATGGCTTGTTTCCATTTGTCGTATACTGGAGGTGGGTTGGGGTCTATTTTAGCCGAGAGAAGGTGCGTGTATAGGGCAGAGATTAGTCCCTTAGGTCCTTGGGACTTGAGAATACCGATTGTGGGGAACTTGGATATGCGGGTTGAGGTGGGCGGGAATTGGGAATTTAATGCGTGTCTTAGCTGGAAATACCTGAATAGCTGAAGCTGCGGAGATTGTAGCCTGTCGCATAATTGTGTGAATGTAGGGAGTGTTTCTTCTGTATATATGTCACTCAGTGTGTGTACTCCCTGAGCCATCCAATATTGTGGGTCTGGGACTGAGTGTAGTGCAGTAAGACCCGGGTAGTCCCAAAGAGGGAGCTCGGGTATTGTGTTTTTGTATTGCTGTGTCGGCGGGGTTGGTGCACTCTGGGAATTCTAGAAAATTTAGAAGATTATTGCCTTTTACTTGTTTTGCAAGCTGTTTATCTGCTATAGGCAGTTCCTTGTCCAGTACCCAAGCTCGTATGTTTCTCAGTTGCCCTGCCAGATAGTAGAGTCGAAGGTCTGGGAGGGCCATTCCTGCTTGTTTTTTGGGCCTTTGTAGTGTGGTCAGGCCTAGCTTGGAGCGGGAGGAGTTCCATATAAATGTAGTAATAAGAGAATTTAAGGATTGGAAATAGCGCTTGGGGACTCGTACCGGCATGTGTTGCAGTGTGTATAAACATTTGGGTTGGATAGTCATTTTAATGAGATTTATGCATCCGGCTACAGAGAGCGGTAGCTTGGCCCATCTCTTCAGTTTGTGTTTGATATTGTCTAGAAGTGGGGTTATGTTTTCTGCTATGGCGTTGTTATGGTCGTGTGACATGAATATCCCTAGGTATTTAAATGATGAGACCGGTTTTAATCCGTACCTGGTGACACAGGGGTCATTTTTTGGGTTGAGGTCGGTGTAGAGGAGTGTTGATTTGGACCAATTGACATATAGTCCCGAAAAGTAGGAGAATCTGTCTATGTGAACCATAGCTTGGGAGAAGGAGTGTATTGGGTCCGATAGGAAGAGTATTGTGTCATCCGCATACATTCCCACTTTACTTTCGAGGTCTGCCCATTTAATGCCCTTCACTTCGGGGGTGTTTCTCAGGCGGATCGCTATAGCTTCAATGGCTATGGCGAACAGGGCCGGGGACAGGGGACATCCCTGTCGGGTGCCCCTTGCCAGTTGAAATTCAGTCGACGGGATGCCATTTACGATTACATTTGCGCTCGGGGATTTATATATAATTTTAATCCATTGTTGAAATATAGGTCCAAATCCAAACCGGACCAGACAGGCCTCCAAAAAGACCCACTCCAGCGAGTCAAAAGCCTTTGCCATGTCTAATGAGACCAGAGCCCAGGGCATGTTGTATTGCTTTCCTAGTTGGATAGCCGTTTGGACTCTGCAGATATTTATCGTCGTGGACTTCCCTGGCATGAATCCCGTCTGGTCCGGGTGAATAATGGAGAGGATTACCCGATTCAGCCTGGTAGCCAGGATTTTAGTTAAGATCGTATAGTCTGTGTTTACCAATGAAATTGGGCGATAGGAACTACAATCTACAGGGTCCTTCCCGGGTTTCAGTATCACCACTATGGAGGCTTTATAGAATGAGGGCGGGAGTGATTTGTCTGTTTGGGCTTGGTTTAGTGTTTCCAGTAATAGTGGGGCTAGTTGTTCGCTGTATTTGCGGTACGTCTCTATCGGGAGGCCGTCAGGGCCGGGTGACTTGTTGAGGGCCATGTCCTGAATTGTCTGTTGAATCTCTTCTAATGTGATTGGGGCTTCCAGGAGCTCAACCTGTTCCGCAGAGAGGGTTGGGAAGTTTAAGTCCTCTAGGTAACTTAGAATGTCTGTCAGGGTGTTCTGGGAGGGGGAGCTATATAGGTTAGTATAGAATTCCCTAAAACAATTTGTAATGGATACGGCATCGGTCAGCTCCGCTCCGTGTTGGTTCCTAAGTTTAAGGACCGTGTTGGTGTTGTTTTCGCGTCTAATGAGGTTAGCAAGTAAGTGGCTGGACTGGTTTCCCAATTCAAAATAATGTTGTTTGGTAAAAAATAATTTACGCTTAGTTTTGGCATGTATCTGGTGTTTGTGGAGGCGGAGCAGACCGAGCCAGGCAGTTTGGTTGGCGTCTGTAGGGTTAGTTATATATGTTTTTTCGGCCTCCATTGTCTGCTCTTCCAGCTCTTTGTCGGTTTGGGATGTCGACTTTTTAATATGTGAAATGGCTGACTTAAGAAACCCTCTAATGTAAGCTTTGAGAGTGTCCCATTTCAGGGCAGGGTGAGTATTGTTGTCGTGGGCATCTAAAAATAGGGATATGTGAAAGGGTGTTTGATCATCTGATCCGATCAGCTTTAGCCAGAATGGGTGGAGTCTCCAGGTAGGGACTATGTTTTGTTGGGGAAATTTCAATGTTAGTAATATAGGGCTGTGGTCGGATATGCCTCTTGGGCAGTGAGTAATGTTAGAGAGGGACAATGCTAGTTCTGCGGAGCTAAATACATAGTCTATCCTCGTCAGCGCGTTATAGCCTGGGGAATGACAAGTGAACTCCCGTCTATCGTTGTGTTGATACCGCCAGAGGTCAATCCAGCCGACACTTTCGATTAATTGCTTCAGGGAGGAGCTTGGAGTTGGGGCTATGTTGGGAGGTGTGTGAAATCTGTCTATGTTGGGGTCCATTACCTTATTGAAGTCGCCCATACATATTACCCCTGCCAGTGGGTATTGATGTGCGTATGTTATAGCGGTTTGGAGAAGATGGAGGTTGCTGTGTGGGGGGTTGTAAATAGACAGGATCACATAGGGTTTGGAATCTATTTCGCCATATATAAATATGAATCTCCCCTCGGGATCTCTGCGGACACTAATAGGGTTCCAGCGTAGCGACCTATGTACGAGGACAGAGACGCCTCTGGAAAAGGAGGTGTGAAAGGAGTGGGCTATCCACTGCACCCATGGTTTCGCCAGGGTATCAGCTCTTTCTTTAGTGAGGTGGGTCTCTTGTAAACTTACAATATGTGGATTGATTTGCTTAATGTATGAAAAGACTGCCCTTCGTTTAAGTGCAGTTCCCAGACCCCGGACGTTCCAACTAAGGCATTTTAGGGACATATCTGATTACGTCGGCAGGTTCTATAAGTGTTACATCTATACCCATAGAATGGGGAGGGGGAAAGGTTGTTGGCATGTATGGGGGAAAGAGTTGTGTTAGCGCAGACCTGCAAAACATATTAATACAGAGCAGTAAACAACAGTTTAAACTTTTAACTTTTGGCATCCCGCTTAAATTTCAGCGTGAATGTCAAAACCAATATATAGAAAATTTACAAAACAGTTTAGCTACAATCTATTTAGAAGTAGCAGATGTTATATTGTTGGGGGGGGGGGGGGGGGAAGAAAGAAGTATCCCAGTGGCCTATAGAGGTTGGTATCTATTCGCTAGGTCCCAGAGGCGGTTTGGAAATGCCTTGGTCCTGCATTTTACCATCTATAAGTCAGGGGGGTATCAGCCGCTTGGATTATAACTAGGCTCAAGTCCTTCTATAAATGCGGCAGGGTCAGTTGTCCTTCGATGGCTCTGGGTGCATATCCAGCCATTCCATAGCCTTAGCGGGGGATTGGAGGAAGATCACTTTCCCTTGAGTTACGATGCGCAGGCGGGCTGGATATGCCATTGAGTATGGGATGTTTCGTCCCTTAAGTTTTCTTTTTGCTTCTGTGAAGGTGGCTCTTTGTTTTTGTAATTCAGCGGAGAAGTCCGGAAATATAGAGATTGTTGCATTATTGTAATTTAATGGACCCTTCAGCCTAGCTTGGCGCAGTGCGGTATCTCTATCTCTGCAGTTTAAGATCCTTGCTAGGAATGGACGCGGGGGGCTCCCGGTTGTGGCGGTTTTGCTGGGACCCGGTGGGCTCTTTCCACTGTAAGGTGAGCGGAAAAGGTGTCGTCGCCCAATAGGGTTTTTAGCAGGTTTTCAGTGAATGTTTCTGGATGGGGTCCCTCTGATCTTTCGGGTAGGCCTATTATACGGAGATTATTGCGGCGTGACCGGTTTTCCAAGTCGTCCATTTTGGACTGGCAGAATTCTGTGGCTCGTGTGGCTTTTTTGACGGCCGCGGAAAGCGGGCGTAGGGAATCTTCTGCGTTGGATATGCGGTCTTCCATCTCCTGTATTCTACCTCGCATGTTCTGTAGGTCTTGCCGTAGCAGGAAGACATCAGATTTTATTTCTTCTATTTTGTTGGCAAGCGAGGATTTGCAGATGTTTATTGCGTCTAGGATTTGTCGCATGGTCGGTTCTGAGGGGTGTCCCGTTTCATCATCGGGCTCTCTCATCTGAGCGGGCCGTGTCGCTCTGGGGGTATGCTCGGGGGTCTCAGTGCGGGCGTATTCTTTCAGCTTATCGGCTGCCGACCCGCTTTTAGCCCGAGTGCTCATGATGGAGGATATTAAGTCAACTATAAGGAAGTAGGGATCTTTGTATTTTCCCGGTTTGTACGGTTCTAGTAGCAGTTAAAGGGTAAAGGTCTTTGTCTTCTCCTCCTCAGCTGTAGTATGACATAAGCGGTGTTGGGGACTTTGGCGTGCGAGGTGGGTTAGTTGACTATACTAGCAAATTGATGCTTTCCTTATAGGTTTTAGATGTTTTGGCTGTAGGGTCCGATTGTTGTTAGAGAATATGGGTCTTTGTCTTCTCCTACCTGATGTGGTGCAGTATGAGAAGTATCAAGGCTGTTTGTAGTAGAAGCCAGGTGGCGGTTTTAGCGATTTGGTGCAATTTTTAGAGTCTTAGATGTTGTTAACTGTAGAGCCTTTGTGGGTTATGTAGCTATAGTGTCTGTTAGAAAGTAATGGTCCCGCAGTTTGGGCTGCAACCATGCAGGATTTATCTGGTGTGGGGTCGTTAGAGAGGTAGGGGGACCACGCCGATCTCGCGTGGCGACACCACCTATCAGAGGTGGCACCGATCCGTCCAGGCGCCTCAGGCGTACAGTTTGAAATATGGGGGACGCCTTTAGTGGTCAGATGGACCGGGGTCTGTATGGGTTTTGGAGGTGTTTAGACAGTCCTTTCCTTTCTTCCCCTCCAGGGTATCAATATATACGTGGAGGTGTGGGCGGCTAGGGTTAGAACGGGTTGTAACGTTCTGGGCTGTCTGCCCGATATATCGCTCCCAAGAGAGACGATACTGGGTGGATGTGTTGTCCCCCAGCCCCCGCAGGTTACTCACAGTTCTGTTGCCGGCTCCGCTGGGCCGGGTCTAGAGAACAGGTCAGGGTCTTCTGATGTTTAAAGTCCTTAGAGGGCCGAGCGCCGCGGTCCGGTTGCCAGTTAGCGCTTCGTGGAGTGGTTGGTGCCGCCGGCAGGCGCTGGTATGATGTTATGGGGCAGCGGTACGGCTGGGCAAGCCGCGGCCCCCCACGCAGTTGCAGCGGTGGTTAATGAGATCCGGGAGCTGAAAGGTCGGCCGCGCTCCCCGTCCAAGGAGGGGGGGGTGTGTTTCGTCCTCCCATCGGTTGCCGGGGGATGCCCACGTGGTCCGGAGAAAGCCCGTGACTCCGGTCAGGGACCGGTACCCGGAGGCTCCTGCTTGAAGGCTGGAGGGCGGGCTTCCCGATCGCAGGGGGAGCAGGCACGTCCCGGCTCACTGCCAAGCGCGGAGTGCCGACAGCCGGCAGCGAAGGATCAGAAGCGGCGGGGCGGCCGGCGCGCCGCGGCCACGGCTCGGGTGGCGCCGCGGCGGCTCGGCTCGCGATGCGAGGAGGCGGACCGCACCGCTCCTCGGGTTAAGGTCCGGGTCGGGAGCCTCTGCCCCGCTAGGATCGCGGTCAGCCGGCGACAGCAGGGGAGATGAGGAAGAAGGAGAAGCGGTCCGGAGTGGATGCGGCGCTCCGGTGAGTCAAGGGTCTCGGAGGGGGTGAAGGAGGACGGTCCGGCGTGTAAGTAGAGGGTCGGCGAGATCAGTGGCAGGCGGCGGGCGGGAAGGGTAGCAGGGCGTTGGCGCGGCCTCTCCTCCGTTCCGGCTCGCGGCCTTGTAGAAAGGGCTAGGTGGGTATAGTTGCTCCCAGCTGCGGTCCGATGGTTCCTGCAGGGTCTATGGGTCCATAGGCGATGATTTAAGCATCAAAGGTCCGTGAAGGCCAGGATTTTATACGGATTTTGGCAATTTCCCCGAAGAGCTCTCCTCACTTGCGGCTTTCCATGTTGGCCGCTAGCCAAGCCCCCCGGGATCACCATTATTGGGATCGGTGGGGGACTCAATGGTGAGACCCCCACTGAGCAGAATTTTATAAAAACTTTAATAAAAGGTAAAGCTGTGCTTTATAGTAAATGTGCCCAGATGGTCTCAGTAGGGATCCGAGCACTGGCACCTCTTAGCATCATGCCAATCTTTGTTTTAGCAATGAATGAGGACCTCAGCACCTGGACCCCACCAATTCTTTCTTCTCATGTCTTATGGTTTGGGATTCTGGGATGCAGCTGCAAACACATAATATTTTACTGGCGTCTCATGGCCTTAGTATTGACGAGAATTGACGAGAATCAGGAAAGACCATTGTATGTGGAAAATACAGTAACCTAAGTAGCTAGTGCATTCGCATTTACATTTGATTTATGCAAATAGTTGTAAGGATAAGTACATTGTAATAAGGTAACTGAAGAGAAGATGCATGCTCCAAATTGGGGCAGTAACAACACACAAATGTGCTGATCAACAGCAAAAACTGTGCACAGGAACAGCGATAATGAAGCTATTATGTGGAAGGATGCTGCCCTTACAACTCCAGAGACCTAAATGTGATGGGGTCTTGTGGTTCTGCCCACCTCATCCCTAATTACCATTAAAACTGAGTCATACACGTCTACAGTGATTAGTGATGATATATAATAGGCGTCACCGTTGCCCATTTGTTTTCAGAGCCAAATACAGTTTCTTTGCAATGCAGCAATCTCTTTACAATCCAATCTCATTATACTGTATATCCCTTTCTTCTCTTAGATTGCTAATATATGTAATGTCTTTATATTCCCAGTCTCTTTAACTACTCATCAGGTCTGTAAAAGGGTCACAAAGAGTTAACCTTCTGAATCTGTGAAAAATGCAATGTTTGATAGGGTCTAGTTGGATAGAGTGTATAGGGTGTGAGCTAATTGGAAAATGTTCTATCTTCAGAGTGTGCTAGACTAGAAGCTGATAATGCTCATAACATTCATGCCTAGGATAAATAAGGGCAAATATTCAATACTAGGCCGCCCCCTGGTGGTTCTTATATCAATGACAGTCTCCTCTAATAAATTTTGGTGAAATAAAGAAATTTAAAATATATTTACTTAAAAAATAAATAAATATATATTGATCCAATACATAAATAAAAATGTTATGGTACAAGTAAAATTATGTATTTCAAAATATTTTCTATTGTGAAAAAGTCATAAAACGTAAAAACTATACTGTTACGTCTTTCTAACCAATGAACTGGCAAACTCCAGCGGAGCATGGAGACTGCGAACTGGACTCATGGGTAGATATGACACAATGACTGACAAACGCTCAAAACACTCAGCAGCATATCTGCACACATAGCCAAATGGAATAACTATAGAATGTACAAGGTATTAGTTTGCGGATTGGCCAAGTCACTTAAGCCCACGAGCCCCACTTCAAGGGTCCCTACTTTAATGAGAAATCTAACCCCAGGAAACCTGCCTGCAAGCAGGGCGATCACTGGAACCTAAGGCCCTAACTCGCCCAGAGACGGTAAACGATCCAAGCAGCACAGGACACAGTTCACACTAACACAGCACTCACAGAGCAACAAGCATGAATGTAAAGACATGAATGCCAGAGGGCTGATATTTATATGCAACAGACTGGTGATGATTGGCTGGCTGGAGAACACCACACTCAGCCAGCTAAATCATACCACAGCTGTGGAAATATGTTCCTGGAAACCCATAGTACTACAGGTCCCAGAAGCACAACCTAACATATACAAACCTGTTATTGCATTAATCATACTGACCTGCAGAATTAAAGCAACATGTAATTTCTCTCACTTAGTGATAAAAAAGCTTTTAAAAAAGCCTAATTCCAGCATTGTTTTTTTTTGTCAATCTTGTCTCTAATTAATGGAGTAAAAAGTGAACAAAATGTCATATGTTCGCAAAAATGGAATCAATGAAAACTGCTCATCATCCTGTTAAAAAATAACAAGGTCATGTAAAAATAAACATGTTATGGCTCTTGGAATACAAAAGATGTTGTTTTTCTGAAAAAAAAAAGGGTCAAAAGTAGTAAAATCTAAAAAAAAAACCTATAAAAAATTGGTATTACTGTAATTATCCTGACCCACAGTATAAGAATAACTTGTTTATTCCACATGGTGAATGCCATAAAAACAAAAGCCAAAAAACAATGGTAGCATTTCACTTTTTCCATCTCCATTAATAAACAATTAATAGAAGTAATAAAATACATGTAACCCAAAATAATGTTATAAAAAATTACTTGTCCTGCAAAAAACAAGGTCTTACATCACTGAGCTAATAACAAAATAAGAAACTTAGAGCGATGAAAAAAAGTGAAAAATTGGTTGGTCATTAGAGATGAGCGAACGTACTCGTCCGAGCTTGATACTCGTTCGAGTATTAGCGTGTTCGAGATGCTCGTTACTCGTGACGAGTACCACGCGATGTTCGGGTTACTTTCACTTTCATCTCTGAGACGTTAGCGCGCTTTTCTGGCCAATAGAAAGACAGGGAAGGCATTACAACTTCCCCCTGCGACGTTCAAGCCCTATACCACCCCCCTGCAGTGAGTGGCTGGCGAGATCAGGTGTCACCCGAGTATAAAAATCGGCCCCTCCCGCGGCTCGCCACAGATGCGTTCTGACATATAGGAGGGAAAGTGCTGTCTTGGTGGAGCTGCTATAGGGAGAGCGTTAGGAGTATTTTAGGCTTCAAGAACCCCAACGGTCCTTCTTAGGGCCACATCTAACCGTGTGCAGTACTGTGGAGGCTGCTTTTTGCAGTGTTGCACTTTTTTTTTTTTTTGTATATCGGCCGTGCAGAGCATTGCGCCCTGCAGGAATTAGACATAGTGCAGGGCCAGTAGTGGTGAGGCAGGGACAGAAGACATATATTGTGAGGCAGGGAGAGAACACATATATTGTGAGGCAGGGACAGAAGACATATTGATTGAATATAGGCAGTGGGCCTTTGCAAAAACATTTGGGGAAAAAAATCAATTTGGGCTGCCTGTGACTGTCCTCAGTGTTCTGGGTCTCTGCTGGGTGTAGTAGTCCTCCTAATTCATACGCAGCCAGCTAAGTGTTACAGCAGGCTTGCGCAAAATTATTTCCTGGCGTTTCGTGTTGGCTGTTAAATCACCGCTGTATTCCAGTCCACAGTGCAACACTCTGCAGTTATTTGACATACTCCAGGGCCAGTAGCGGTGACGCAGAGAGAGAAGAGATATATTGATTGAATATAGGCAGTGGGCCTTTGCAAAAACATTTGGGGAAAAAAATCTATTTGGGCTGCCTGTGACTGTCCTCAGTGTTCTGGGTATCTGCTGGGTGTAGTAGTCCTCCTAATTCATACGCAGCCAGCTAAGTGTTACAGCAGGCTTGCGCAAAATTATTTCCTGGCGTTCCGTAAGCGAAGTCAGCCTCCAACCACAGGCCAATAAGCGGCACATTTAATTACAGCGTTCTGTTTCTGCACTACTGGTAATACAGCATGCTGAGGGGTAGGGGTAGGCCTAGAGGACGAGGACGCGGAGGCCCAAGTCAGGGTGTGGGCACAGGTCGAGCTCCTGATCCAGGTGTATCGCAGCCGACTGCTGCGGGATTAGGAGAGAGGCACGTTTCTGGCATCCCCACATTCATCTCACAATAAATGGGTCCACGCGGAAGACCTTTATTAAAAAATGAGCAGTGTGAGCAGGTCCTGTCGTGGATGGCAGAAAGTGCATCCAGCAATCTATCGACCACCCAGAGTTCTGCGCCGTCCACTGCTGCAACTCTGAATCCTCTGGCTGCTGCTCCTCCTTCCTCCCAGCCTCCTCACTCCATTACAATGACACATTCTGAGGAGCGGGCAGACTCCCAGGAACTGTTCTCGGGCCCCTGCTCAGATTGGGCAGCAGTGGTTCCTCTCCCACCAGAGGAGTTTATCGTGACTGATGCCCAACCTTTGGAAAGTTCCCGGGGTCCGGGGGATGAGGCTGGGGACTTCCGGCAACTGTCTCAAGACCTTTCAGTGGGTGAGGAGGCCGATGACGATTAGACACAGTTGTCTATCAGTGAGGTAGTAGTAAGGGCAGTAAGTCCGAGGGAGGAGCGCACAGAGGATTCGGAGGAAGAGCAGCAGGACAATGAGGTGACTGACCCCACCTGGTTTGCTACGCCTACTGAGGACAGGTCTTCAGAGGGGGAGGCAAGGGCAGCAGCAGGGTAGGTTGCAAGAGGCAGTGCGGTGTCCAGGGGTAGAGGCAGGGCCAGACCGAATAATCCACCAACTGTTTCCCAAAGCGCCCCCTCGCGCCATGCCACCCTGCAGAGGCCGAGGTGCTCAAAGGTCTGGCAGTTTTTCACTGAGAGTGCAGACGACCGACGAACAGTGGTGTGCAACCTTTGTCGCGCCAAAATCAGCCGGGGAGCCACCACCACCAGCCTCACCACCACCAGCATGGGCAGACATATGATGGCCAAGCACCCCACAAGGTGGGACGAAGGCCGTTCTCCGCCTCCGGTTTGCACCGCTGCCTCTCCCCCTGTGCCCCAACCTGCCACTGAGATCCAACCCCCCTCTCAGGACACAGGCACTACCGCCAATGTCTGTCAGCGCACCGTCCAGCCGTCGCTAGCGCAAGTGTTGGAGCGCAAGCGCAAGTACGCCGCCACGCACCTGCACGCTCAAGCGTTAAACGTGCACATAGCCAAATTTATCAGCCTGGAGATGCTGCCGTATAGGGTTGTGGAAACGGAGTCTTTCAAAAGCATGATGGCGGCGGCGGCCCCGCGCTACTCAGTTCCCAGTCGCCACTACTTTTCCCGATGTACTGTCCCAGCCCTGCACGACCACGTCTCCCGCAACATTGTACGCGCCCTCACCAACGAGGTTACTGGCAAGGTCCACTTAACAACGGACACGTGGACAAGCACAGGCGGGCAGGGCCACTATATCTCCCTGACGGCACATTGGGTGAATTTAGTGGAGGCTGCGACAGAGTCAGAGCCTGGGACCGCTCACGTCCTACCCACCCCCAGAATTGCGGGCCCCAGCTCGGTGGTGGTATCTGCGGTGGTGTATGCTTCCTCCACTAAAGCACCCTCCTCCTCCTCCAACGCAACCTCTGTCTCGCAATCAAGATGTGTCAGCAGCAGCAGCACGTCGCCAGCAGTCGGTGTCGCGCGGCGTGGCAGCACAGCGGTGGGCAAGCGTCAGCAGGCCGTGCTGAAACTACTCAGCTTAGGAGATAAGAGGCACGTGGCCCACGAACTGCTGCAGGGTCTGACAGAGCAGACCGACCGCTGGCTTGCGCCGCTGAGCCTCCAACCGGGCATGGTCGTGTGTGACAACGGCTGTAACCTGGTGGCGGCTCTGCAGCTCGGCAGCCTCACGCATGTGCCATGCCTGGCCCACGTCTTTAATTTGGTGGTTCAGCGCTTTCTGAAAAGCTACCCACGCTTGTTAGACCTGCTCGGAAAGGTGCGCCGGCTCTGTGCACATTTCCGCAAGTCCCACACGGACGCTGCCACCCTGCGCACCCTGCAACATTGGTTTCATCTGCCAGTGCACCGACTGCTGTGCGACGTGCCCACACGGTGGAACTCTACGCTCCACATGTTGGCCAGGCTCTATGAGCAGCGTAGAGCTATTGTGGAATACCAACTTCAACATGGGCGGCGCAGTGGGAGTCAGCCTCCTCAATTCTTTACAGAAGAGTGGGCCTGGTTGGCAGACATCTGCCAGGTCCTTGGAAACTTTGAGGAGTCTACCCAGATGGTGAGCGGCGATGCTGCAATCATTAGCGTCACCATTCCTCTGCTATGCCTCTTGAGAAGTTCCCTGCAAAGCATAAAGGCAGACGCTTTGTGCTCGGAAACAGAGCCGGGGGAAGACAGTATGTCGCTGGATAGTCAGAGCACCCTCCTGTCTATATCTCAGCACGTTGAGGAGGAGGAGGAGGGGGAAGAGACAGCTTGGCCCACTGCTGAGGGTACACATGCTGCTTGCCTGTCATCCTTTCAGCGTGTACGGCCTGAGGAGGAGGAGGATCCTGAAAGTGATCTTCCTAGTGAGGACAGCCATGTGTTGCGTACAGGTACCCTGGCACACATGGCTGACTTCATGTTAGGATGCCTTTCTCGTGACCCTCGCGTTACACGCATTCTGGCCACTACGGATTACTGGGTGTACACATTGCTCGACCCACGGTATAAGGAGAACCTTTCCACTCTCATACCCGAAGAGGAAAGGGGTTCGAGAGTGATGCTATACCACAGGACCCTGGCGGACAAACTGATGGTAAAATTCCCATCCAACAGGGCTCGTGGCCGAAGGCGCAGTTCCGAGGGCCAGGTAGCAGGGGAGGCGTGGAGATCAGGCAGCATGTACAGCACAGGGGAACACTCTCTAAGGCCCTTGACAGCTTTATGGCTCCCCAGCAAGACTGTGTCACCGCTCCCCAGTCAAGGCTGAGTCGGCGGGAGCACTGTAAAAGGATGGTGAGGGAGTACATAGCCGATCGCACGACCGTCCTCCGTGACGCCTCTGCCCCCTACAACTACTGGGTGTCGAAGCTGGACACGTGGCCTGAACTCGCCCTGTATGCCCTGGAGGTGTTTGCTTGTCCTGCGGCTAGCGTCTTGTCAGAGAGGGTGTTTAGTGCGGCTGGGGGAATCATCACAGATAAGCGTACCCGCCTGTCAACCGACAGTGCCGACAGGCTTACAATCATAAACATAAACAAAGCCTGGATTTCCCCAGACTTCTCTTCTCCACCAGCGGACAGCAGCGATACCTAAACAATACGTAGGCTGCACCCGCGGATGGAAGCATTGTTCTCTATCACCATCAAAAACGTGGACCTTTTAGCTTCATCAATCTGTGTATAATATTCATCCTCCTCCTCCTGCTCCTCCTCCTGAAACCTGACGTAATCACGCCGAACGGGCAATTTTTCTTAGGCCCACAAGGCTCAGTCATATAATTTTTCTAAACAATTTTCATACGTTTCAATGCTCATTAAAGCGTTGAAACTTTCACCTCAACCAATTTTTATTTTAACTGGGCTGCCTCCAGGCCTAGTTACAAATTAAGCCACATTAACCAAAGCGATTAATGGGTTTCACCTGCCCTCTTGGTTGGGCATGGCCAATTTTTCTGAGGTACATTAGTACTGTTGGTACACCAATTTTTGGGGGCCCTCGCCTACAGTGTAATCCAATTAATTTTTAGCCCACCTGCATTACAGCTGACGTTACATCAGCTGTGTTGGGTACTGCAATGGGATATATTTATGTACCGCCGGTGGCTTCCTGGCATCCACCCATGCTGTCGGTCCACACGGAGTTGTAACTGCATGTGTCCACTTCTAAAGAACCCCAGTCTGACTGGGGCATGCAGTGTGGGCCGAAGCCCACCTGCATTAAGCACGACATTACCTCAGCTGTGTTGGGCACTGCAATGGGATATATTTATGTACCGCCGGTGGGTTCCAGGGAGCCACCCATGCTGTGGGTGCACACGGAATTCCCATTGCGGAGTTGTACCTGCCTGTGACTATTTATAAAAAACCGCGGTCTGACTGGGGCATGCAGACACCTTGACAGAATGAATAGTGTGTGGCACATAGGTTCCCCATTGCTATGCCCACGTGTGCAGCTCCAGATGGAGGTGGCACAGGATTGGATTTCTCATTGCTTCTGTACAGCATTGTGGACTATCACCCCGGGGTGCCCCTTTTAAAGAGGGTCGCTGCCTAGCCGTGCCAACCCTCTGCAGTGTGTGCCTGCGGTTCCTCCTCATGGCAGACGCACTTATAAATAGACATGAGGGTGGCGTGGCATGAGGGCAGCTGAAGGCTGGGCAGGGACAGTTTGGTGTGCGCTGTGGACACTGGGTCGTGCGGGGGGGGGGGGGGGGTTGGTCAGCATGTAACCCAGGAGTAGTGGCAGCGGAGTGTCATGCAGGCAGTGATTGTGCTTTGTTGGAGGTAGTGTGGTGCTTAGCTAAGGTATGCATTGCTAATGAGGGCTTTTCAGACGTAAAAATTGTTGGGAGGGGGGGGCCCACTCTTGCCGCTATTGTGGCTTAATAGTGGGACCTGGGAACTTGAGATGCAGCCCAACATGTAGCCCCTCGCCTGCGCTATCCGTTGCTGTGTCGTTCCCATCACTTTCTTGAATTGCACCCATTTTCACAAATGAAAACCTTAGCGAGCATCGGCGATATACAAAAATGCTCGGGTCGCCCATTGACTTCAATGGGGTTCGTTACTCGAAACGAACCCTCGAGCATCGCGATAATTTCATCCTGAGTAACGAGCACCCGAGCATTTTGGTGCTCGCTCATCTCTATTGGTCATTAGTGTTCAAAATGAAATCACAGAATAGCCGAAGGGGAGTATAATTATTGAAAAATGTCACTGAATAGAGATGAGCGAGCACGCTCCTTTAAGGCTAATGTTCGAGCGAGCATCAGTCTTTTTGAGTAACTAATTACTCGTCCGAGCACCATGTGGGGGGTGAGCGAGGGGGAGAGTGAGAGAGATCTCTCTCTCTCCCCCGCTCCCCTGCCAGCCCCCCACATGGTGCTTGGATGAGTAATCAGTTACTCAAAAAGACTGATGCTCGCTCCAGCATTAGCCTTAAACGAGCGTGCTCGCTCATCTCTATCACTGAACACACTCCTAAAATATAACTTTTATTATAACTATCTAAAATATCAAATAAGGGCTGATAAATACCAATTAAATACAAAAGTGTAGAAATATACCACTAGACGGACAGGGGTATTGGTATGGAGACAACCTCTGAACCTCTAGTCATAACCAAATTAAACTAAGGTGCAACCAAAAATGACCGTCAATGATGAAGTTTGTGGAATGGAAAAATTGTGCCCCTAAAGAAGATGGTAATGTTTGTGATAGAGATTGTGGGAAAAGACACCTATTTCTCCGGGGAAAAAAAGATAAAAATGCTCTACTAACTTAAACCACTCCAAGAGAAGACCCAGATCCTAAGACAAGTTTACTGGGTCCCAAACTAGGTGTGGAAAAAAGGCAGAGGAACCAACTAGAGTTCACAAGGCCTAGTGGGTAGTCAGGATACATGAATAGCATTAATGCATGATGTCATCACATAGACCACAATAGAAGCTTGTGAGAGTATATGATGTAGACTTGAGCTAATATAAGCTCACAAACAAATGGAAAAAAGGGGGTTCAACGCGTTTCCTTAACTTTGTATAGTTGGATCCACTAGCCTACCACTAGAGGGCCCCAATTGTGACCCAGCCCCTTAGCGAACAAGGGCCTCGGGCCTGCCGCATATGCTGTTCTATTGCTGCGGCCTGCAGGCAGGCTGTGGGTGGCACCTAGGGAGGAAAGGGACTGTTACCTGGCTGCAGACTCCCCGGCGCGCTCCCCTCCCTTCCACTGACAGACTGCAGTTGTGATTGGTCACAACTACAGTTGGTCACTGCGGTGCCAGCCGCATGATAGGTCCTGCCGGCGTTGCACTCAAAGGGAAAGTGAGAAAGGAGGAGCAGCACATGCGGTACAACCAGGTATGTACTGCATGTAATCGTATATGTATAGCTGGTATAAGGTATACCAGCTGTACATTTATAATTATATACAGGACATATCCAGGTTATACTAGCATAGGGGTCATTCCATGTCAGTTCAACCAACGCTCCCAGTCGACCATCTCAGATTTCAATGAAACTTTGCACAAAGATAGAACCTGACCCTAAACTAAGATAGCCAAAATATTAGGCTTCAAAGTGCTTTGGTTCACGAGCTACAGGTCTTAATCTAGAGGGTTGTCATGTGATTACAGCGCGCAACCTGAAAAAAGTGGCGATTTCAATCTATTGCCAAGCCAGTTCCAATGACTCTAGAGCAATAAAACTTCACACACTAGGAGAACTTTTGGTGCTGAATCCAGCTAAGCTACTCAGACTGCCAATCTTATCATCATTCTGCCACCATTGCATGTCAAAGTAGCTGACAAATTCTATCGTGCAAAATAAAACTCATATTTTAAGCAGTAATAACTCATAATCAATGCAATCCAACTCAGCTATGAATTTATCAATGTGTACTCCATAGAAATGTTTCTCATTATTCACATTATGGACCCAAAAGGATGCATAGCTCTTAAGATACAATGAGTCAAAAATGGCAACAAACATTTTAATGCAAATTTTTAACTTTTTTCAGAGGCAAAAATCGGAATGTACTCCATTTTTTAAAATTTTTGCTCTATTTGAAAGAGATTTTTTTGCTCTACAAGATTTGATGTTTTTCATTTTGTTCCCAGACCTTCTACATGGGAAATTATTGTTTTGCGTTTTGTCATTAAGCTGCTTCATAGGATCTGTTGATCAGCCGGCATGCTACAGCTTGACATGGCATCCAGCAGTTGCGCTTCCTTTCTGCTCATTTTTCACTTCATCTTTGCTGGTGCACAATCAGTCACTTGTAAACTATAGTTATTTATTACAATGACAGACCTTCTAGATGGCAAAATATCAATGTCTGTGAAAGTCCTATGTACTCGTGGAAATCAAATAATAAAATAAGTGTAAGTTTTGAATGGATGTATAATTAGTTTAGAAATCATGAGAAGGTAAATTATTTTTGGAATGAGACAACTTTTTGTGCTCAAGAAACTTATGTGATCAAAAATTGCATGGCGAGTTCAGGTGAGCCACAAGCTTTGGCCTAAGATGGTCGGAATATCATTGAGTGTTGCATAATGATTGTGGTATATTACAGTGATCACTGGGCTTATTTAGCACTCTATCCATATTGGATACTAAGATTATCTAAGGCTAGCATTTGTGTAATAAATAACTATAGTTTACAAGTGACTGATTGTGCACCAGCAAAGATGAAGTGAAAAATGAGCAGAAAGGAAGCGCAACTGCTGGATGCCATGTTAAGCTGTAGCATGCCGGCTGATCAACAGATCCTATGAAGCAGCTTAATGACAAAACGCAAAACAAACAATTCCCATCTAGAAGGTCTGGGAGCTTTTCTGAACACGTGTGTTCGCAGCTGTGGCAGAAGTCAGTGATGCTATCCCATTACTTTCCCTGAAAATAAGCCCTAGCTGTAAAAACAAGTAAAAATTATACTTACCTAGAAGAGCTTTCCGTCTCTTCTCTCCGACATGGCAGTCTTCTTCTGTGTTCTGCAAGCCGGGGACTGAAAAGTTCCCGCCTCCAGAAAGCGCTAGTCTGATTAGCTGAGTGCTAAGCCAATCACAGGCCGCAGCACTAAGCCAATGGGGCCACAGCAGAGCCGACTCCATTGAAAGAAATGGGATAGCATCACGGGCCTTCAGCTGCAGCTGTAACAGCTGCGACAGCTGTGGCAGAGGATTCCCTCATCCCTGCTGGGATGAAGGAGTCCTTTCCCATAGCTGTCACTGCTAGGTCAGAAGTCCGCGATGCACTTCTTATGTTTTCAATGGGGCTGACGCTGCTGCCACCGGCCCCATTAAAAACACTGAGCGATATCGCAGAAAAATGTTTTCTCTGCGGTGCGGGGCTTGAGAATAAAAATATTACTAGTGGGTACGCACCCTTAGATAGAGCGGTCTGAGGATGCATCAAATTCATCATCCAGCATTGGACATGGTGATAAATATGGCAGATTGTTAGACTGGCTGGTCTGAATTTACACTATTAGACCGGATTAGTACATCCGTGACGATAATATTGATTATTAGTAAAGATTTACAAAAACTCTCTGAAAGAAAAGCTTTCAGTTTTTAATAGCAGAATGTGCAGTGAAAGCTGCATTATGATTGGTTGCTATGGGCAACAAAGACAAATGTTCTTTTAAAACGTGTCATAAATCTCCCATTCTCACAATAGATAAGCCCCGCCTCCTGCGTGTTCTACTAGCCGTTAAGATTCCATGACGCATCATTTCTATCTGCCACCCGAGGAGAACAGATCGTTCGCCAGTCATCTGTTGCCGTAAAGTATGAAGAACGAACTCCCGCCAAGATGAAGGTGCAGTGAAGCTCATACTTACATGTAGTTGTAGTCAGGATTCCTGTCACCAAGGGCAAAGATTTAATTCCCTGCCCCATCTCAGGTGTAAATACCCCAGCCAGGGTCTGTTGGTGCCCCTCCTGGTGTCCAATACTGGGAGCACTCTGTACATCCATGGAAGCCCCCTGCTACACCCATTCCAAAGGGTGCACGGAAATCTTTGTCACCCCTAGCAACCAATCATAGCGCAGCTTTCATTTTACCTCAGCAGTATAAGGAATAAGAGCTCAGCTGTGATTGGTTACTACGAGCAACAAGGACAGATTTGATAAATTAGGCTATCAAAGTTACCAGTCCCCCCAACACTGCCCCCCCACCCCCTCCTAAAAATGTTCTCTATCCCAAGGGACAGTTAGAAAGCCAGTAAGGGCATTGTTACCATGGTTGCCATGATAGCAGCAGCCATTTTGGTACAGTCAGTTAGAGAAGAGGTCCCCAACTCCAGTCCTCAAGACCAACAACAGGTCATGTTTTCAGGATATCCTATAGTAAGAACACCTGTGGCAATGTCTGAGGACCGACAATAATTACATCACCTGTGCAATACTGAGGAGATCCTGAAAACATGACCTGTTGGCAGTCCCTGAGGACTGGAGTTGGGGAACACTGAGTTAGAGGCAGAGGGCATTTATTACATGAAGTAAATAAAACGTGATTAATGCAAATTACTGGAAATAGTAGAAATAGGAGAGAATGATACAATTCTGATTATGTATATAACGACTACCGAGCACTGTACATCGTATAATGGGGCAAATACAGACCGCAATGCCGTACGTTACACACAATCTAAGTAACAGTCTCTTCCGCAGTAACGGGTCCTCAGTTAGGACTCTTGACTAATAACAGATTGCAAAAATGTCCCTATATGATACCGATAGAACAGCAGTGTAATCCATGAAAGCTGCGATGTAATTGGTTGCTATGGGCAACAAACACAACTGACTTTAGATGAGGTCATACATCTCCCATTGGCACAACGGATAAGCCCCGCCCCTGTGTGTTAGATTAGCTGTTATATCCCATGATGCATCATATTCAACTGTCAACCATGGAAAACAACAGACCACTTGCCATTTATCTGCAATGGTAAAATATGAAGAAACCCGTGACGACCAGCGAATACAAAGTCCTGACGGCATGAAGGTATTGTGCGCTCGTAATTGGGCAGAATCAGAATTAGGCTTCCTGTCACACATGGCAAATATTTCATTTTCTACCCGCTTCTATGAGTACATCATGGCCGAGGTTTGTTGGGGCCCCTCCTGGTACCCAATATTAGGGACACATACTATGCAACCCCACCTATAACACCCATTCCCTGGGGGACACAAAGTCACTGTCAGCCATATCCCAAAATGTGTTACATTCATAGCGACAGTCACTGAGCCAGTATGGCCATTGTTAGCGCTGTTGCCATGGCAGCAGCAGCCATTTTGGTAAACGGACACGCGGCTACTGGGCCTAAATGTAGACAGAGAGCCGATAACAAAGTAACATGGGAAATGATAGAACATAAAGAGAAACAACAACCTGAGAGGACGGAGAGAAGTGTTTATAAGTCGTCAAATGATTAGTACAAATCCCATAAACCAGCAGGATCAGTGGAGAAATCTGAGGGGAGCGATATAATTACTATTATTCTGAAGTTATACAGCGCCAACACACTAACAGTGCTGTGCGAGAGGACAATACAGTAGTACCAAGAGAACCCTGCCCAGAAGAGCTTACACTCTATGGCCTGCAGCGGCTATTAAGGGTCACCCCCATACAGGCGGCTCGTATGTCGTACATCATAGATCAGGCATTCTGAATTCTCTCTCATATTTGTATTGGAGTATTTTCTCATTACTTTTCTACATTTCTTCTTAGGGGGTCTTCCATTTGCTACAGAAGCATACAACACCAGGAAGCAAAACAGCGCATCAGACGACAAATGGAGCTCGATGTGAAGATGAAGATACAATCCTGCTGCTACTTCCTGCTGGATAAGTCATTAGTACTTAGGATTGCCACCTTTGGCCCCAATAGCAATAGTGCACCTCCTAAATAGCCCCAATAGCAATAGTTTGCCCCCTTAATGGCCCCAATAGCAATAGTGCGCCACCTTAATGGCTCCAAAAGTAAAAGTTTCCCCCGTTAAGGGCCCCAATAGCAATAGTACGCCCCCTTATTAGCCCCAATAGCAATAGTGTGCCACCTTAATGGCCTCAATAGCAATAGGGCACCCGCTTAAGGGCCCCAATCGTAATAGTGTGCCCCCTTAATGGGCCCAATAGCAATAGTGCACCCCTTTAATGATCCCAAGAGCAATAGTACACCCCCTTAATGGCCCCAATCGCAATAGTTCGCCCCCGTACTAGCCCCAATAGCAATAGTGTGCCCCCTTAATGGCGCCAACAGCAATAGTGCGCCCCCTTAATGGCCGCAAAAGCAATAGTGTACTCCTTTAAGGGCCCCAATCGTAAAAGTGTGCCCCCTTAATAGACGCAATAGCAATAGTGCGCCCCTTAAATGATCCAAATAGCAATAGTATGCCCCCTTAAGGGCCCCAATCGCAATAGTTCGCCCCCTTAATGGCCCCAATAGCAATAGTGTACTCCCTTAATGGCCCCAATCACAATAGTTCGCCCCCTAATAGCCCTAATAGCAATAGTGTGCCCCCTTAATGTCCCCAATAGCAAAAGTGCGCCACCTTAATGGCCACAATCGTAATAGTGTGCCCCCTTAATGCCACCAATAGCAAAAGTGCGCCCCTTTAATGACCCCAATAACAATAGTACGCCCACTTATTGGCCCCAATAGAAATAGTGCGCCACTTTAATGATCCCAATAGCAATAGTACTCCCCCTTAATGGCCCCAATCGCAATAGTTCGCCCCCTTAATGGCCCCAATAGCAATAGTGTGCCCCCTTAATGGCCCCAATTGCAATAGTTCGCCCCCATAATGGCCCCAATCGCAATAGTTTTCCCATATAATGGCCCCAATAGCAAAAGTGCGCCACCTTAATGGCCGCAATAGCCATAGTGCGCCCCCTAATGGCCCCAATAGCAAAAGTGCGCACCCTTAATGGCCCCAATCGTAATAGTGTGCCCCTTTAATGGCCCCAATAGCAATAGTGCGCCCCTTTAATGATCCCAATAGCAATAGTACGTCACCTTAATGGCCCCAATCGCAATAGTTTGCCCCCTTAATGGCCCCAATAGTAATACTGTGCCCCCTTAATGGCCCCAATAGCAATAGTTCGCCCCCCTTAATAGCCCCAATAGGAATAGAGTGCCCCCTTATTGGCCCCAATAGCAAAAGTGCGCCACCTTAATGGCCCCATTAGCAATAGTGCGCCCCCTTAATGGCCCCAATAGCAATAGTGCGCCACCTTAATGGCCCCAATAGCAAAAGGGGGCCCCTAATGGCTCCAATCGTAATAGCGTGCCCCATTAATGGCCCCAATAGCAATAGTGCGCCCCTTTAATGACCCCAGTAGCAATAGTACGGCCCCTTATTGGCCCCAATAGCAATAGTGCGCCCCTCTAATGATCCCAATAGCAATAGTTCGCCCCTTATTGGCCCCAATAGCAACAGTACGCCCCCTTAATGGCCCCAATCGCAATAGCGTGCCACCTTAATGCCTCCAATAGCAATAGTGCACCCCCTTAATGCCCCAACAGCAAAAGTGCGCCACCTTAATGGCCCCAATAGCAAAAGTGCGCCACCATGATTGTTCCAATCACAATACTTCGCCGCCTTAATGGCCCCAATAGCAATAGTGTGCCACCTTAATGGCCCCAATAGCAAAAGTGTGCCACCTTAATGGCCCCAATAGCAAAAGTGTGCCACCTTAATGGCCCCAATCGCAATAGTTTGCCCCCTTAATGGCCCCAATAGCAATACTGTGCCCCCTAAATGGCCCCGATCGCAATAGTTCGCCCCCTTAATAGGCCCCAATAGCAGTAGAGTGTCCCCTTATCGGCCCCAATAGCAAAATTCCGCCACCTTAATGGCCCCAATGGTAATAGTGTGCCCCCTTAATGCCCCCAATAGCAAGAGTACGCCCCCTCAATGGCCCCAATAGCAATAGTGTACCCCCTTAATGGCCACCCTCGCAATAGTTCGTCCCTTTAAAGGCCCCAATAGCAATAGTGTGCCTCCTTAATGGCCCCAACAGCAAAAGTGCGCCACCTTAATGGCCCCAATTGTAATAGTGTGCCCCCTTATTAGCCCCAATAGCAATAGTGCACCCCCTTAATGGCCCCAATCATAATAGTGTGCCACTTTAATGGCCCCAATAGCAATAGTACGCCACCTTAATGGCCACAATCGCAATAGTTCGCCCCCTTAATGGCCCCAATCACAATAGTTTGCCCCTTTAATGGCCCCAATAGCAATAGTGCGCCCCCTCAATGGCCCCAATAGCAATAGTGCGCCCCCTTGATGGCCCCAATAGCAATAGTGCACCTCCTTAATGGCCCCAATAGCAATAGTGCACCTCCTTAATGGCCCCAATCGTAATAGTGTGCCCCTTTAATGGCCCCAATAGCAAAAGTGTGCCACCTTAATGGTCCCAATCGTAATAGTGTGCCCCCTTAATGCCCCCAAGAGCAATTGTACGGCCCCTTGTTGGCCCAATAGCAATAGTGCGCCCCTTTAATGATCCCAATAGCAATAGTTCGCCCCCTTAATGGCCCCAATCGCAATAGTTCGCCCCCTTAATGGCCCCAATCGCAATAGTTCCCCCCCCAATGGCCCCAATAGCAATAGTGCACCCCCTTAATGTCCCCAATTGTAATAGTGTGCCCCTTAAATGGCCCCAATAGCAATAGTGCGCTCCTTTAGTGATCCCAATAGCATAGTACGCCACCTTAATGGCCCCAATCGCAAAAGTTTGCCCCCTTAATGGCCCCAATTGCAATAGTGTGCCCCCTTAATGGCCCCAATCGCAATAGTGCACCCCCTAAATAGCCCCTATAGCAATAGAGCGTCCCCTTAATGGCCCCAATCGTAATAGTGTGCCCCCTTATTAGCCCCAATAGCAATAGTGCGCCCCTCTAATGATCCCAATAGCAATAGTACGCCCCCTTAATGGCCCCAATAGCAATAGTATGCCCTATTAATGGCCCCAATCGAAATTGTTCCCCCCCCTTAATGGCCTCAATAGCAATAGTGTGCCCCCTTAATGGCCCCAATAGCAATAGTGCGCCCCCCTTATGGCCCCAATAGCAATAGTGCGCCCCCCTTAATGGCCCCAATAGCCTTAGTGCGCCACCTTAATGGCCCCAATAGCCTTAGTGCGCCCTCTTAATGTCCCCAATAGCAAAAGTGCGCCACCTTAATGGCCCCAATCGTAATAGTGTGCCCCCTTAATGGCCCTAATAGCAATAGTGCACCCCATTAATGGCCCCAATAGCAATAGTGCGCCCCATTAATGGCCACAATAGCAATAGTGCACCTCCTTAATGGCCCCAATTGTAATAGTGTGCCCCCTTAATGGCCCCAATAGCAATAGTGCGCCACCTTAATGGCCCCAATCGTAATAGTGTGCCCCCTTAATGGCCCCAATAGCAATAGTGCACCCCTTTAATGACCCCAATAGCAATAGTACACCCCCTTATTGGCCCCAATAGCAATAGTGCGCCCCTCTAATGATCCCAATAGCAATAGTACGCCCCCTTAATGGCCCCAGTCGAAATTGTTCCCCCCCTTAATGGCCTCAATAGCAATAGTGTGCCCCCTTAATGGCCCCTATCGCAATAGTTCGCCCCCTTAATGGCCCCAATAGCAATAGTGCGCCCCCTTAATGGCCCCAATAGCAATAGTGCACCCCCCTTAATGGCCCCAAAAGCCTTAGTGCGCCCTCTTAATGGCCCCAATAGCAAAAGTGCGTCAGCTTAATGGCCCCAATCGTAATAGTGCGCCCCATTAATGGCCCCAATAGCAACAGTGCGCCCCCTTAATGGCCCCAATAGCAATAGTGCACCTCCTTAATGGCCCCAATCGTAATAGTGTGCCCCCTTAATGGCCCCAATCGCAATAATTCACCCCCTTAATGGCCCCAATCGCAATAATTCACCCCCTTAATGGCCCCAGTAGCAATAGTGCGCCCCCGTAATGGCCCCAATAGCAATAGTTCGCCACCTTACTGGCCCCAATAGCAATAGTGTGCCACCTTACTGGCCCCAATAGCAATAGTGTGCCACCTTAATGGCCCCAATAGCAAAAGTGTGCCACCTTAATGGCCCCAATTGCAATAGTGCGCCCCCTTAATGGCCCCAATAGCAAAAGTGCACCACCTTTATGGCCCCAATCGTAATAGTGTGCCCCCTTAATGGCCCCAATAGCAATAGTGCGCCCCTTTAATAACCCCAATAACAATAGTACGCCCCTTTAATGGCCCCAATCGCAATAGTTCGCTCCCTTAATATCCCCAATCGCAATAGTTCGCCCCCTTAATGGCCCCAATAGCAAAAGTGCGGCACCTTAATGGCCCCAATAGCCACAGTGCGTCCCCTTAATGGCCCTAATAGCAAAAGTGCGCCACCTTAATGGCCCCAATCGTAATAGGGTGCCCCCTTTATGGCCCCAAAAGCAATAGTGCACCTCCTTAATGGCCCCAATCGTAATAGTGTGCCCCCTTAATGGCCCCAATCGCAATAATTCACCCCCTTAATGGCCCCAGTAGCAATAGTGCGCCCCCGTAATGGCCCCAATAGCAATAGTTCGCCGCCTTACTGGCCCCAATAGCAATAGTGTGCCACCTTACTGGCCCCAATAGCAATAGTGTGCCACCTTAACGGCCCCAATAGCAAAAGTGTGCCACCTTAATGGCCCCAGTTGCAATAGTGCGCCCCCTTAATGGCCCCAATAGCAAAAGTGCACCACATTTATGGCCCCAATCGTAATAGTGTGCCCCCTTAATGGCCCCAATAGCAATAGTGCGCCCCTTTAATAACCCCAATAACAATAGTACGCCCCCTTAATGGCCCCAATCGCAATAGTTCGCTCCCTTAATATCCCCAATCGCAATAGTTCACCCCCTTAATGGCCCCAATAGCAAAAGTGCGCCACCTTAATGGCCCCAATAGCCACAGTGCGCCCCCTTAATGGCCCTAATAGCAAAAGTGCGCCACCTTAATGGCCCCAATCGTAATACGGTGCCCCCTTTATGGCCCCAATAGCAATAGTGCACCCCCTTAATGGCTCCAATAGCAATAGTGCACCCCCTTAATGGCCCCAATCATAATAGTGCGCCTCTTTAATGATCCCAATAGCAATAGTACGCAACCTTAATGGACCCAATCGCAATAGTTTGCCCCTTAATGGCCCCAATAGCAATAGTGTGCCCCCTTAATGGCCCCAATCGCAATAGTTCGCCCCCTTAATAGTCCCAATTGCAATAGTGTGCCCCCTTAATGGCCCCAATTGCAAAAGTGCGCCACCTTAATAGCCCCAATCGCAATAGTGTGCCCCTCTAATGATCCCAATAGCAATAGTGTGCCCCCTTAATGGCCCCAATCGCAATAGTTCGCCCCCTTAATAGTCCCAATTGCAATAGTGTGCCCCCTTAATGGCCCCAATAGCAAAAGTGCGCCACCTTAATGGCCCCAATCGTAATATTGTGCCCCTCTAATGATCGCAATAGTGCACCCCCTTAATGTCCCCAATTGTAATAGTGTGCCCCTTTAATGGCCCCAATAGCAATAGTGCGCTCCTTTAGTGATCCCAATAGTAATAGTACGCCACCTTAATGGCCCCAATCACAAATGTTTTCCCCCTTAAAGGCCCCAATAGCAATAGTGTGCCCCCTTAATGGCCCCAATCGCAATAGTGCACCCCTAAATAGCCCCTATAGCAGTAGAGCGCCCCCTTAATGGCCCCAATCATAATAGTGTGCCCCCTAATTAGCCACAATAGCAATAGTGCGCCCCTCTAATGATCCCAGTAGCAATAGTACGCCCCCTTAATGGCCCCAATAGCAATAGTGCGCCCCTCTAATGATCCCAATAGCAATAGTATGCCCCATTAATGGCCCCAATCAAAATTGTTCCCCCCCCCCTTAATGGCCTCAATAGCAATAGTGTGCCCCCTTAATGGCCCCAATCGCAATAGTTCGCCCCCTTAATGGCCCCAATAGCAATAGTGCGCCCCCTTAATGGCCCCAATAGCCTTAGTGCGCCACCTTAATGGCCCCAATAGCCTTAGTGCGCCCTCTTAATGGCCCCAATAGCAAAAGTGCGCCACCTTAATGGCCCCAATCGTAATAGTGTGCCCCCTTAATGGCCCTAATAGCAATAGTGCACCCCATTAATGGCCCCAATAGCAATAGGGCGCCCCATTAATGGCCCCAATAGCAATAGTGCACCTCCTTAATGGCCCCAATTGTAATAGTGTGCCCCCTTAATGGCCCCAATAGCAATAGTGCGCCACCTTAATGGCCCCAATCGTATTAGTGTGCCCCCTTAATGGCCCCAATAGCAATAGTGCACCCCTTTAATGACCCCAATAGCAATAGTACACCCCCTTATTGGCCCCAATAGCAATAGTGCGCCCCTCTAATGATCCCAATAGCAATAGTACGCCCCCTTAATGGCCCCAGTCGAAATTGTTCCCCCCCTTAATGAACTCAATAGCAATAGTGTGGCCCCTTAATTGCCCCAATCGCAATAGTTCGCACCCTTAATGGCCCCAATAGCAATAGTGCGCCCCCTTAATGGCCCCAATAGCAATAGTGCGCCCCCTTAATGGTCCCAATCGCAATAGTGCACCCCCTAAATAGCCCCTATAGCAGTAGAGCGCCCCCTTAATGGCCCCAATCGTAATAGTGTGCCCCCTTATTAGCCACAATAGCAATAGTGCGCCCCTCTAATGATCCCAATAGCAATAGTACGCCCCCTTAATGGCCCCAATAGCAATAGTGCGCCCCTCTAATGATCCCAATAGAAATAGTATTCCCCATTAATGGCCCCAATCGAAATTGTTCCCCCCCCCCTTAATGGCCTCAATAGCAATAGTGTGCCCCTTTAATGGCCCCAATCGCAATAGTTCGCCCCCTTAATGGCCCCAATAGCAATAGTGCGCTCCCCTAATGGCCCCAATAGCCTTAGTGCGCCACCTTAATGGCCCCAATAGCCTTAGTGCGCCCTCTTAATGGCCCCAATAGCAAAAGTGCGCCACCTTAATGGCCCCAATCGTAATAGTGTGCCCCCTTAATGGCCCTAATAGCAATAGTGCACCCCATTAATGGCCCCAATAGCAATAGTGCGCCCCATTAATGGCCCCAATAGCAATAGTGCACCTCCTTAATGGCCCCAATTGTAATAGTGTGCCCCCTTAATGGCCCCAATAGCAATAGTGCGCCACCTTAATGGCCCCAATCGTAATAGTGTGCCCCCTTAATGGCCCCAATAGCAATAGTGCACCCCTTTAATGACCCCAATAGCAATAGTACACCCCCTTATTGGCCCCAAAACAATAGTGCGCCCCTCTAATGATCCCAATAGCAATAGTACGCCCCCTTAATGGCCCCAGTCGAAATTGTTCCCCCCCTTAATGGACTCAATAGCAATAGTGTGCCCCCTTAATGGCCCCAATCGCAATAGTTCGCACCCTTAATGGCCCCAATAGCAATAGTGCGCCCCCTTAATGGCCCCAATAGCAATAGTGCGCCCCCCTTAATGGCCCCAAAAGCCTTAGTGCGCCCTCTTAATGGCCCCAATAGCAAAAGTGCGTCACCTTAATGGCCCCAATCGTAATAGTGCGCCCCATTAATGGCCCCAATAGCAACAGTGCGCCCCCTTAATGGCCCCAATAGCAATAGTGCACCTCCTTAATGGCCCCAATCGTAATAGTGTGCCCCCTTAATGGCCCCAATCGCAATAATTCACCCCCTTAATGGCCCCAGTAGCAATAGTGCGCCCCTGTAATGGCCCCAATAGCAATAGTTTGCCACCGTACTGGCCCCAATAGCAATAGTGTGCCACCTTACTGGCCCCAATAGCAATAGTGTGCCACCTTAATGGCCCCAATAGCAAAAGTGTGCTACCTTAATGGCCCCAATTGCAATAGTGCGCCCCCTTAATGGCCCCAATAGCAAAAGTGCACCACCTTTATGGCCCCAATCGTAATAGTGTGCCCCCTTAATGGCCCCAATAGCAATAGTGCGCCCCTTTAAAAACCCCAATAACAATAGTACACCCCCTTAATGGCCCCAATCGCAATAGTTCGCTCCCTTAATATCCCCAATCGCAATAGTTCGTCCCCTTAATGGCCCCAATAGCAAAAGTGCGCCACCTTAATGGCCCCAATAGCCACAGTGCGCCCCCTTAATGGCCCTAATAGCAAAAGTGTGCCACCTTAAAGGCCCCAATAGCAATAGTGTGCCCCCTTAATGGCCCCAATCGCAATAGTGCACCCCTAAATAGCCCCTATAGCAGTAGAGCGCCCCCTTAATGGCCCCAATCATAATAGTGTGCCCCCTAATTAGCCACAATAGCAATAGTGCGCCCCTCTAATGATCCCAATAGCAATAGTACGCCCCCTTAATGGCCCCAATAGCAATAGTGCGCCCCTCTAATGATCCCAATAGCAATAGTATGCCCCATTAATGGCCCCAATCAAAATTGTTCCCCCCCCCCTTAATGGCCTCAATAGCAATAGTGCGCTCCTTTAGTGATCCCAATAGTAATAGTACGCCACCTTAATGGCCCCAATCACAAATGTTTGCCCCCTTAAAGGCCCCAATAGCAATAGTGTGCCCCCTTAATGGCCCCAATAGCAATAGTTCGCCACCTTACTGGCCCCAATAGCAATAGTGTGCCACCTTACTGGCCCCAATAGCAATAGTGTGCCACCTTAATGGCCCCAATAGCAAAAGTGTGCTACCTTAATGGCCCCAATTGCAATAGTGCGCCCCCTTAATGGCCCCAATAGCAAAAGTGCACCACCTTTATGGCCCCAATCGTAATAGTGTGCCCCCTTAATGGCCCCAATAGCAATAGTGCGCCCCTTTAAAAACCCCAATAACAATAGTACACCCCCTTAATGGCCCCAATCGCAATAGTTCGCTCCCTTAATATCCCCAATCGCAATAGTTCGTCCCCTTAATGGCCCCAATAGCAAAAGTGCGCCACCTTAATGGCCCCAATAGCCACAGTGCGCCCCCTTAATGGCCCTAATAGCAAAAGTGTGCCACCTTAATGGCCCCAATCGTAATAGGGTGCCCCCTTTATGGCCCCAACAGCAATAGTGCACCCCCTTAATGGCTCCAATAGCAATAGTGCACCCCCTTAATGGCCCCAATCGTAATAGTGCGCCTCTTTAATGATCCCAATAGCAATAGTACGCAACCTTAATGGCCCCAATCGCAATAGTTCGCCCCCTTAATAGTCCCAATTGCAATAGTTTGCCCCCTTAATGGCCCCAATAGCAAAAGTGCGCCACCTTAATGGCCCCAATCGTAATAGTGTGCCCCTCTAATGATCCCAATAGCAATTGTGTGCCCCCTTAATGGCACCAATCGCAATAGTTCGCCCCCTTAATGGCCCCAATAGCAATAGTGCACCCCCTTAATGGACTAATCGTAATAGTGTGCCCCCTTAATGGCCCCAAAAGCAATAGTGCACCCCCTAAATGGCTCCAATAGCAATAGTGCACCACCTTAATGGCGCCAATAGCAAAAGTGCGCCACCTTAATGGCCCCAATAGCAAAAGTGCGCCACCTTAATGGCCCCAATAGCAAAAGTGTGCCACCTTAATGGCCCCAATAGCAAAAGTGCGCCACCTTAATGGCCCCAATAGCAAAAGTGCGCCACCTTAATGGCCCCAATAGCAAAAGTGTGCCACCTTAATGGCCCCAATCGTAATAGTGTGCCCCCTTAATGCCCCCAAGAGCAATTGTACAGCCCCTTGTTGGACCAATAGCAATAGTGCGCCCCTTTATTGATCCCAATAGCAATAGTTCGCCCCCTTAATGGCCCCAATCGCAATAGTTCGCCCCCTTAATGGCCCCAATCGCAATAGTTCGCCCCCTTAATGGCCCCAATCGCAATAGTTCGCCCCCTTAATGGCCCCAATCGCAATAGTTCGCCCCCTTAATGGCCCCAATCGCAATAGTTCGCCCCCTTAATGGCCCCAATAGCAATAGTGCACCCCCTTAATGTCCCCAATTGTAATAGTGTGCCCCTTTAATGGCCCCAATAGCAATAGTGCGCTCCTTTAGTGATCCCAATAGCAATAGTACGCCACCTTAATGGCCCCAATCGCAAAAGTTTGCCCCCTTAATGGCCCCAATAGCAATAGTGTGCCCCCTTAATGGCCCCAATCGCAATAGTTCGCCTCCTTAATAGTCCCAATTGCAATAGTGTGTCCCCTTAATGGCCCCAATAGCAAAAGTGCGCCACCTTAATGGCCCCAATCGTAATAGTGTGCCCCTCTAATGATCCCAATAGAAATACTGTGCCCCCTTAATGGCCCCAATCACAATAGTTTGCCCCCTTAATGTCCCCAATAGCAAAAGTGCGCCCCCTTAATGTCCCCAATAGCAAAAGTGCGCCCCCTTAATGTCCCCAATAGCAAAAGTGAGCCACCTGAATGTCCCCAATAGCAAAAGTGCGCCACCTTAATGGCCCCAATAGCAAAAGTGCGCCACCTGAATGTCCTCAATAGCAAAAGTGCGCCACCTTAATGGCCCCAATAGCAATAGTGCGCCCCCTTAATGGCCCCAATAGCAAAAGTGCACCACCTTTATGGCCCCAATCGTAATAGTGTGCCCCCTTAATGGCCCCAATAGCAATAGTGCGCCCCCTTAATAACCCCAATAACAATAGTACGCCCCCTTAATGGCCCCAATCGCAATAGTTCGCTCCCTTAATATCCCCAATCGCAATAGTTCGCCCCCTTAATGCCCCTAATAGCAAAAGTGCGCCACCTTAATGGCCCCAATCGTAATAGGGTGCCCCCTTTAGGGCCCCAATAGCAATAGTGCACCCCCATAATGGTTCCAATAGCAATAGTGCACCCCCTTAATGGCCCCAATCGTAATAGTTTGCCCCTTTATTGGCCCCAATAGCAATAGTGTGCCCCCTTAATGGCCCCAATCGCAATAGTTCGCCCCCTTAATAGTCCCAATTGCAATAGTGTGCCCCCTTAATGGCCCCAATGGCAAAAGTGCGCCACCTTAATGACCCCAATCGTAATAGTGTGCCCCTCTAATGATCCCAATAGCAATAGTGTGCCCCCTTAATGGCCCCAATCGCAATAGTTCGCCCCCTTAATGTCCCCAATAGCAAAAGTGCGCCCCCTTAATGTCCCCAATAGCAAAAGTGCGCCACCTTAATGGCCCCAATAGCAAAAGTGCGCTATCTTAATGGCCCCAATAGCAAAAGTGCGCCACCTTAACGGCCCCAATAGCAAAAGTGCGCCACCTTAACGGCCCCAATAGCAAAAGTGCGCCACCTGAATGGCCCCAATAGCAAAAGTGCGCCACCTTAATGGCCCCAATAGCAAAAGTGCGCCACCTTAATGTCCTCAATAGCAAAAGTGCGCCACCTTAATGGCCCCAATAGCAATAGTGCGCACCCTTAATGGCCCCAATAGCAAAAGTGCGCCACCTTAATGGCCCCAATAGCAAAAGTGTGCCACCTTAATGGCCCCAATCGTAATAGTTTGCCCCCTTAATGTCCCCAAGAGCAATTGTACGGCCCCTTGTTGGCCCAATAGCAATAGTGCACCCCTTTAATGATCCCAATAGCAATAGTTCGCCCCCTTAATGGCCCCAATCGCAATAGTTCGCCCCCTTAATGGTCCCAATCGCAATAGTTCGCCCCCTTAATGGCCCCAATCGCAATAGTTCGCCCCCTTAATGGCCCCAATCGCAATAGTTCGCCCCCTTAATGACCCCAATCGCAATAGTTCGCCCCCTTAATGGCCCCAATCGCAATAGTTCGCCCCCTTAATGGCCCCAATAGCAATAGTGCACCCCCTTAATGTCCCCAATTGTAATAGCGTGCCCCTTTAATGGCCCCAATAGCAATAGTGCGCTCCTTTAGTGATCCCAATAGCAATAGTGTGCCCCCTTAATGGCCCCAATCGCAATAGTTCGCCCCCTTAATAGTCCCAATTGCAATAGTGTGCCCCCTTAATGGCCCCAATAGCAAAAGTGCGCCACCTTAATGGCCCCAATCGTAATAGTGTGCCCTTCTAATGATCCCAATAGAAATAGTTCGCCCACTTAATAGTCCCAATTGCAATAGTGTGCCCCCTTAATGGCCCCAATAGCAAAAGTGCGCCACCTTAATGGCCCCAATAGCAAAAGTGTGCCACCTTAATGGCCCCAATAGCAAAAAGTGCGCCACCTTAATGGCCCCAATAGCAAAAGTGCGCCACCTTAATGGCCCCTATAGCAAAAGTGCGCCACCTTAATGGCCCCAATAGCAAAAGTGTGCCACCTTAATGGCCCCAATAGCAAAAGTGCGCCACCTTAATGGACCCAATAGCAAAAGTGCGCCACGTTAATGGCCCCAATTGCAAAAGTGCACCACCTTAATGGCCCCAATAGCTAAAGTGTGCCACCTTAATGGCCCCAATCGTAATAGTGTGCCCCCTTAATGCCCCCAAGAGCAATTGTACTGCCCCTTGTTTGTCCAATAGCAATAGTGAGCCCCTTTGATGATCCCAATAGCAATAGTTCGCCCCCTTAATGGCCCCAATCGCAATAGTTTGCCCCCTTCCCCTTAATGGCCCCAATCGCAATAGTTCGCCCCCTTAATGGCCCCAATCGTAATAGTTCGCCCCCTTAATGGCGCCAATCGCAATGGTTCGCCCCCTTAATTGCCCCAATAGCAATAGTGCACCCCAATAATGGCCCCAATTGTAATAGTGTGCCCCTTTAATGGCCCCAATAGCAATAGTGCGCTCCTTTAGTGATCCCAATAGCAATAGTACGCCACATTAATGGCCCCAATCGCAAAAGTTTGCCCCCTTAATGGCCCCAATAGCAATAGTGTGCCCCCTTAATGGCCCCAATCGCAATAGTGCACCCCCTAAATAGCCCCAATAGCAATAGAGCGCCCCCTTTAATGGCCCGAATCGTAATAGTGTGCCCCCTTATGAGCCCCAATAGCAATAGTGCGCCCCTCTAATGATTCCAATAGCAATAGTACACCCCCTTAATGGCCCCAATAGCAATAGTGCGCCCCTCTAATGATCCCAATAGCAATAGTACGCCCCCTTAATGGCCCCAATCGAAATTGTTCCCCCCCCCCTTAATGGCCTCAATAGCAAAAGTGCGCCACCTTAATGGCCCCAATCGTAATAGTGTGCCCCTCTAATGATCCCAATAGAAATACTGTGCCCCCTTAATGGCCCCAATCGCAATAGTTTGCCCCCTTAATGTCCCCAATAGCAAAAGTGCGCCCCCTTAATGTCCCCAATAGCAAAAGTGCGCCCCCTTAATGGCCCCAATGGCAATAGTTCGCCCCCTTAATGGCTCCAATAGCAAAAGTTCGCCCCCCTTATTGGCCCCAAAAGCCTTAGTGCGCCACCTTAATGGCCCCAATAACCTTAGTGCGCCCTCTTAATGGCCCCAATAGCAAAAGTGCGCCACCTTAATGGCCCCAATCGTAATAGAGTGCCCCCTTAATGGCTCTAATAGCAATAGTGCACCCCATTAATGGCCCCAATAGCAAAAGTGCGCCCCATTAATGGCCCCAATAGAAATAGTGCACCTCCTTAATGGCCCCAATCGTAATAGTGTGCCCCCTTAATGGCCCCAATAGCAATAGTGCGCCAACTTAATGGCCCCAATCGTAATAGTGTGCCCCCTTAATGGCCCCAATAGCAATAGTGCACCCCTTTAATGACCCCAATAGCAATAGTACACCCCCTTATTGGCCCCAATAGCAATAGTGCGCCCCTCTAATGATCCCAATAGCAATAGTACGCCCCCTTAATGGCCCCAGTCGAAATTGTTCCCCCCCTTAATGGCCTCAATAGCAATAGTGTGCCCCCTTAATGGCCCCAATCGCAATAGTTCGCCCCCTTAATGGCCCCAATAGCAATAGTGCGCCCCCTTAATGGCCACAATAGCAATAGTGCGCCCCCCTTAATGGCCCCAAAAGCCTGAGTGCGCCCTCTTAATGGCCCCAATAGCAATAGTGCGCCCCCTTAATGGCCCCAATAGCAATAGTGCACCTCCTTAATGGCCCCAATCGTAATAGTGTGACCCCTTAATGGCCCCAATCGCAATAATTCACCCCCTTAATGGCCACAATAGCAATAGTACGCCCCCGTAATGGCCCCAATAGTAATAGTTGGCCTCCTTAATGGCCCCAATAGCAATAGTGTGCCACTTAACTGGCCCCAATAGCAATAGTGTGCCACGTTAATGGCCCCAATAGAAAAAGTGTGCCACCTTAATGGCCCCAATAGCAATAGTGCGCCCCCTTTATGGCCCCAATAGCAAAAGTGCACCACCTTTATGGCCCCAATCGTAATAGTGTGCCCCTTAATAGTCCCAATAGCAATAGTGCGCCCTTTTAATAACCCCAATAACAATAGTACGCCCCCTTAATGGCCCCAATCGCAATAGTTCGCTCCCTTAATATCCCCAATCGCAATAGTTCGCCCCCTTAATGGCCCCAAAAGCAAAAGTGCGTCACCTTAATGGCACCAATAGCCACAGTGCGCTCCCTTAATGGTCCTAATAGCAATAGTGCGCCACCTTAATGGCCCAAATCGTAATAGGGTGCCCCCTTTATGGCCCCAAAAGCAATAGTGCACCCCCTTAATGGCTCCAATAGCAATAGTGCACCCCCTTAATGGCCCCAATAGCAATAGTGCGCCCCTCTAATGATCCCAATAGCAATAGTACGCCCCCTTAATGGCCCCAATCGAAATTGTTCCCCCCCCCCTTAATGGCCTCAATAGCAAAAGTGCGCCACCTTAATGGCCCCAATCGTAATAGTGTGCCCCTCTAATGATCCCAATAGAAATACTGTGCCCCCTTAATGGCCCCAATCGCAATAGTTTGCCCCCTTAATGTCCCCAATAGCAAAAGTGCGCCCCCTTAATGTCCCCAATAGCAAAAGTGCGCCCCCTTAATGGCCCCAATGGCAATAGTTCGCCCCCTTAATGGCTCCAATAGCAAAAGTTCGCCCCCCTTATTGGCCCCAAAAGCCTTAGTGCGCCACCTTAATGGCCCCAATAACCTTAGTGCGCCCTCTTAATGGCCCCAATAGCAAAAGTGCGCCACCTTAATGGCCCCAATCGTAATAGAGTGCCCCCTTAATGGCTCTAATAGCAATAGTGCACCCCATTAATGGCCCCAATAGCAAAAGTGCGCCCCATTAATGGCCCCAATAGAAATAGTGCACCTCCTTAATGGCCCCAATCGTAATAGTGTGCCCCCTTAATGGCCCCAATAGCAATAGTGCGCCAACTTAATGGCCCCAATCGTAATAGTGTGCCCCCTTAATGGCCCCAATAGCAATAGTGCACCCCTTTAATGACCCCAATAGCAATAGTAAACCCCCTTATTGGCCCCAATAGCAATAGTGCGCCCCTCTAATGATCCCAATAGCAATAGTACGCCCCCTTAATGGCCCCAGTCGAAATTGTTCCCCCCCTTAATGGCCTCAATAGCAATAGTGTGCCCCCTTAATGGCCCCAATCGCAATAGTTCGCCCCCTTAATGGCCCCAATAGCAATAGTGCGCCCCCTTAATGGCCACAATAGCAATAGTGCGCCCCCCTTAATGGCCCCAAAAGCCTGAGTGCGCCCTCTTAATGGCCCCAATAGCAATAGTGCGCCCCCTTAATGGCCCCAATAGCAATAGTGCACCTCCTTAATGGCCCCAATCGTAATAGTGTGACCCCTTAATGGCCCCAATCGCAATAATTCACCCCCTTAATGGCCACAATAGCAATAGTACGCCCCCGTAATGGCCCCAATAGTAATAGTTGGCCTCCTTAATGGCCCCAATAGCAATAGTGTGCCACTTAACTGGCCCCAATAGCAATAGTGTGCCACCTTAATGGCCCCAATAGAAAAAGTGTGCCACCTTAATGGCCCCAATAGCAATAGTGCGCCCCCTTTATGGCCCCAATAGCAAAAGTGCACCACCTTTATGGCCCCAATCGTAATAGTGTGCCCCTTAATAGCCCCAATAGCAATAGTGCGCCCCTTTAATAACCCCAATAACAATAGTACGCCCCCTTAATGGCCCCAATCGCAATAGTTCGCTCCCTTAATATCCCCAATCGCAATAGTTCGCCCCCTTAATGGCCCCAAAAGCAAAAGTGCGTCACCTTAATGGCACCAATAGCCACAGTGCGCTCCCTTAATGGTCCTAATAGCAATAGTGCGCCACCTTAATGGCCCAAATCGTAATAGGGTGCCCCCTTTATGGCCCCAAAAGCAATAGTGCACCCCCTTAATGGCTCCAATAGCAATAGTGCACCCCCTTAATGGCCCCAATCGTAATAGTGTGCCTCTTTAATGATCCCAATAGCAATAGTACGCAACCTTAATGGACCCAATTGCAATAGTTTGCCCCCTTAATGGATCCAATAGCAATAGTGTGCCCCCTTAATGGCCCCAATCGCAAGAGTTCGCCCTCTTAATAGCCCCAATTGCAATAGTGTGCCCCCTTAATGGCCCCAATAGCAAAAGTGCGCCACCTTAATGGCCCCAATCGTAATAGTGTGCCCCTCTAATGATCCCAATAGCAATAGTGTGCCCCCGTAATGGCCCCAATAGCGATAGTGCACCCCCTTAATGGCCCCAATCGTAATAGTGTGCCCCCTTAATGTCCCTAATAGCAAAAGTGCACCACCTTAATGTCCCCAATAGCAAAAGTGCGCCACCTTAATGTCCCCAATAGCAAAAGTGCGCCATCATAATGGCCCCAATAGCAAAAGTGCGCCACCTTAATGTCCCCAATAGCAAAAGTGCGCCACCTTAGTGGCCCCAATAGCAATAGTGCGCCACCTTAATGACCCCAATAGCAAAAAAGCGCCACCTTAATGGCTCCAATCGTAATAGTGTGCCCCCTTAATGGCCCCAATAAAAATAGTACGCCCCCTTATTGGCCAAAATAGCAATAATGCGCCCCTTTAATGATCACAATAGCAATAGTACGCCCCCTTAATGGCCCCAATCGCAATAATTCCCCCCTTAATGGCCCCAATAGCAATAGTGCGCCCCCTTAATGGCCCCAATTGCAATAGTTCGCCCCCTTAATGGCCCCAATAGCAATAGTGTGCCACCTTAATGGCCCCAATCCCAATAGTTTGCCCCCTAATTGGCTGCAATAGTATGCCCCCTTAATGGCCCCAATAGCAAAAGTGCGCCCCCTTAATGGCCCCAATAGCCATAGTGCGCCCCCTTAATGGCCCCAATAGCAATAGTGTGCCCCCTTAATGGCCCCATTAGCAATAGTACGCCCCCTTAATAGCCCCAATAGCAATAGTGCGCCCCCTTAATGGCCCCAATAGCAATAGTACACCCCCTTAATGGCCCTAATAGCAATAGTGTGCCCCCTTAATGGCCCCAATAGCAATAGTGTGCCCCCTTAATGGCCCCAATAGCAATAGTGCACCCCCTTAATGTCCCCAATAGCAATAGTGCACTCCTTTAATGACCCCAATAGCAATAGTGTGCCCCTTTAATGGCCCCAATCGCAATAGTGCGCCCCCTTAATGGCCCAAATCGCAATAGTATACCACCTTAATGGCTCCAATAGCAAAATTGTGCCACCTTAATGGCCCTAATAGCATTAGTGCGCCACCTTTATGGCCCCAATCGTAATAGTGTGCCCCCTCAATGGCCCCAATAGCAATAGTGCGCCGCTTTAATGACCCCAATAACAATAGTACGTCCCCTTATTGGCCCCAGTAGCAATAGTGCGACCCTTGAATGATCCCAATAGCAAAAGTACGCCCCCTTAATGGCCCCAATCGCAATAGTTCGCCCCCTTAATGGCCCCAATAGCAATAGTGTGCCCCTTTAATGATCCCAATAGCAATAGTACATCACCTTAATAGCCCCAATTGCAATAGTGCACCCTCTTAATGACCCCAATAGCAATAGTGCGCCCGCTTAATGGCCCCAATAGCCACAGTGCACCACTTTAATGGCCTCAATAGCAATAGTGCGCCCCTTTAATGATCCCAACAGCAATAGTATGCCACCTTAATGGCCCCAATTGCAATAGTTTGCCCCGTTAATGGCCCAAATCACAATAGTTCGCAACCTTAATAGCCCCAATCGCAGTAGTGTGCCCCGTTAATGGCCCCAATCGTAATAGTGTGCCCCCTTAATGCCCCCAATAACAAAAGTGCGCCACCTTAATGGCCCCAATAGCCATAGTGCGCCCCCCTTAATGGCCCCAATAGCCATAGTGCTCCCCCCTTAATGGCCCCAATAGCAATAGTGCACCCCTTTAATGCCCCCAATAGCAATAATGCACCCCTTTAACGGCCCCTATCGTAATAGTGTGCCCCCTTAATGGCCCCAATAGCAAAAGTGCGCCACCTTAATGGCCCCAATAGCAATATTTTGCCCCTTAATAGCCCCAATAGCAATAGTGCACCCCTTTAATGACCCCAATAGCAATAGTACGCCCCCTTATTTGACCCAATAGCAACAGTGCACCCCTTTAATGACCTCAATAGCAATAGTACGCCCCCTTAATGGCCCCAATCGCTATAATTCGCCCCCTTAATGGCCCCAATAGCAAAAGTGCGCCACCTTAAGGTCCCCAATAGCAATACTGCGCCCCATTAAAGGCCCCAATAGCAAAAGTGCGCCATCTTAATGGCCCCAATAGCAAAAGTGCGCCACCTTAATGGCTCCAATCGTAATACTGTGCCCCCCTAATGGCCCCAATAGCAATAGTGCACCCCATTAATGACCCCAATAGCAATAGTACGCCCCCTTATTGGCCCCAATAGCAATAGTGCGCCCCTTTAATGATCACAATAGCAATAGTACGCCCCCTTAATGGCCCCAATCGGAATAGCTCGCCCCCTTAATGGCCCCAATAGCAATAGTGTGCCACCTTAATGACCCAATAGGAAAATTGTGCCACCTTAATGGCCCCAATAGGAAAATTGTGCCACCTTAATGGCCCCAATAGCAATAGTGCGCCCCCTTAATGGCCCCAATAGCAAAAGTGCACCAACTTTATGGCCCAAATCTTGTAAGTGTGCCCCCTTAATGGCCCCAATAGCAATAGTGCGCCCCTTTAATGTCCCCTATAACTATAGTACGCCCCCTTATTGGCCCCAATAGCAATAGTGCGCCCCTTTAATGATCCCAATAGCAAAAGTTCACCCCCTTAATGTCCCCAATCGCAATAGTGTGCCCCGTTAATGGCCCCAATTGCAAGAGTTTGCCCCCTTAATGGCCCCAATAGCAATAGTGCGCCCGCTTAATGGCCCCAATAGCAAAAGTGCGCCACCTTAGTGGCCCCAATAGCCATAGTGCACCCCGTTAATGGCCCCAATAGCAAAAGTGCGCCACCTTAATGGCCCCAATAGCCATAGTGCGCCCCCTTAATGGCCCCAATAGCAGAAGTGCGCCACCTTAATGGCCCCCATCGTAATAGTGTGCCCCCTTAACGGCCCCAATAGCAATAGTGCGCCCCTTTAATGGCCCCAATAGCAATAGTGCACCCCCTAATAGCCCCAATTGTAATAGTGTGCCCCTTTAATGGCCCCAATAGCAATAGTGCGCCCCTTTAATGATCCCAATAGCAATAGTATGCCACCTTAATGGCCCCAATCGCAATAGTTTGCCCGCTTAATGGCCCCAATAGCAATACTGTGCCCCCTTAATGGCCCCAATCGCAATAGTTCGCCCCCTTAATAGCCCCAATAGGAATAGAGTGCCCCCTTATTGGCCCCAATAGCAAAAGTGCGCCACCTTAGTGGCCCCAATAGCCATAGTGCACCCCGTTAATGGCCCCAATAGCAAAAGTGCGCCACCTTAATGGCCCCAATAGCCATAGTGCGCCCCCTTAATGGCCCCAATAGCAGAAGTGCGCCACCTTAATGGCCCCAATCGTAATAGTGTGCCCCCTTAATGCCGCCAATAGCAATAGTGCGCTCCGTTAATCACACCAGTAGCAATAGTACGGCCCCTTATTGGCCAAATAGCAATAGTGCACCCCCTTAATGGCCCCAATAGCAATAGTGCACCCCCTTAATAGCCCCAATTGTAATAGTGTGCCCCTTTAATGGCCCCAATAGCAATAGTGCGCCCCTTTAATGACCCCAATAGCTATAGTACGCCCCCTTATTGCCCTCAATAGCAATAGTGCGCCCCTCTAATGATCCCAATAGCAATAGTACGCCCCCTTAATGGCCCCAATCGAAATTTCCCTCCCCCCTTAATGGCCGCATTAGCAATAGTGTGTCCCCCTTACTGGCCCTAATCGCAATATATCGCCCCCTTAATGGCCCCAATAGCAATAGTGCGCCCCCCTTAATGGCCCCATAGCCATAGTGCGCCCTCTTAATGGCCCCAATAGCAAAAGTGCGCCACCATAATGGCCCCAAACGCAATAGTGTGCCCCTTTATGGCCCCAATAGCAATAGTGCGCCCCCTGCATGGCCCCAATAGCAAAAGTGCGCCACCTTATTGGCCCCAATAGCCATAGTGCGCCCTCTTAATGGCCCCAATAGCAAAAGTACACCACCTTTATGGCCCCAATCGTAATAGTGTGCCCCCTTAATGGCCCCAATAGCAATAGTGCGCTCCTTTAATGACCCCAATAACAATAGTACGCCCCCTTATTGGCCCCAATAGCAATAGTACGCCCCTTTAATGATCCCAATAGCAAAAGTACTCCCCCTTAATGGCCCCAATCGCAATAGTTCACCCACTTAATATCCCCAATAGCAATAGTGTGCCCCGTTAATGGCCCCAATCGCAATAGTTTGCCCCCTTAATGGCCCCAATAGCAAAAGTGCGCCCAATTAGTGGCCCCAATAGCCATAGTGCGCCCCCTTAGTGGCCCCAATAGCAAATGTGCGCCACCTTAATGGCCCCAATAGCAAAAGTGTGCCCCCTTAATGGCCCCAATGGTAATAGTGTGCCCCCTTAATGGCCCCAATAGCAATAGTGCACCCCCTTAATGGCCCCAATAGCAATAGTGCGCCCCTTTAATGATCCCAATAGCAATAGAACACCACCTTAATGGCCCCAATTGCAATAGTTTGCCCCCTTAATGGCCCCAATAGCAATACTGTGCCCCCTTATTGGCCCCAATCGCAATAGTTCGCCCCCTTAATAGCCCCAGTAGGAATAGAGTGCCCCCTTATTGGCCCCAATAGCAAAAGTGCGCCACCTTAATGGCCCAATGGTAATAGTGTGCCCCCTTAATGCCGCCAATAGCAATAGTGCGCCCCTTTAATGACCCCAATACCAATAGTACGCCCCCTTATTGACCCCAATAGCAATAGTGCACCCCCTTAATGGCCCCAATCGAAATTAATCCCCCCGCTTAATGGCCGCAATAGCAATAGTGTGCCCCCTTAATGGCCCCAATAGCAAAAGTGCGCCACCTTAATGGCCCCAATAGCCATAGTGCGCCCTCTTAATGGCCCCAATAGCAAAAGTGCGCCACCATAATGGCCCCAAACGTAATAGTGTGCCCCCTTTACGGCCCCAATAGCAATAGTGCGTCCCCTGCATGGCCCCAATAGCAAAAGTGCGCCACCTTAATGGCCCCAGTAGCCATAGTGCGCCCTCTTAATGGCCCGAATAGCAAAAGTACACCACCTTTATGGCCCCAATCGTAATAGTGTGCCCCCTTAAGGGCCCCAATAGCAATAGTGCGCCCCTTTAATGACCCCAATAACAATAGTACGCCCCCTCATTGGCCCCAATAGCAATAGTGCGCCCCTTTAATGATCCCAATAGCAAAAGTACTCCCCCTTAATGGCCCCAATCGCAATAGTTCACCCACCTAATATCCCCAATAGCAATAGTGTGCCCCGTTAATGGCCCCAATCGCAAAAGTGCGCCACCTTAGTGGCCCCAATCGCCATAGTGCGCCCCCTTAGTGGCCCCAATAGGAAAAGTGCGCCACCTTAATGACCCCAATAGCAAAACTGCGCCACCTTAATGGCCCCAATGGTAATAGTGTGCCCCCTTAATGGCCCCAATAGCAATAGTGCACCCCCTTAATGGCCCCAATAGCAATAGTGCACCCCTTTAATGATCCCAATAGCAATAGAACACCACCTTAATGGCCCCAATCACAATAGTTCGCCCCCTTAATAGCCCCAATAGGAATAGAGTGCCCCCTTATTGGCCCCAATAGCAAAACTACGCCACCTTAATGGCCCCAATGGTAATAGTGTGCCCCCTTAATGCCGCCAATAGCAATAGTGCGCCCCTTTAATGGCCCCGATAGCAATAGTACGCCCCCTTATTGACCCCAATAGCAATAGTGCACCCCCTTAATGGCCCCAATCGAAATTAATCCCCCCCGCTTAATGGCCGCAATAGCAATAGTGTGCCCCCTTAATGGCCCCAATATCAATAGTTCGCCCCCTTAATGGCCCCAATAGCAAGAGTGCGCCCCCCCCAATGGCCCCAATAGCAAAAGTGCGTCACCTTAATGGCCCCAATAGCCTTAGTGGGCCCTCTTAATGGCCCCAATAGCAAAAGTGCGCCACCTTAATGGCCCCAGTCGTAATATTGAGCCCCCTTAATAGCCCTAATAGCAATAGTGCGCCCCCTTAATGGCCCCAATAGCAATAGTGCGCCCCCTTAATGGCCCCAATAGCAATAGTGCACCCCTTAATGGCACCAATCAAAATAGTGTGCCCCCTTAATAGCCGCAATAGCAAAAGTGCGCCATCTTAATGGCCACAATAGCAATAGTGCGCCCTCTTAATGGCCCCAATAGCAAAAGTGCGCCACCTTAATGGCCCCAATCGTAATATTGTGCCCCCTTAATAGCCCTAATAGCAATAGTGTGCCCCCTTAATGGCCCCAATAGCAAAAGTGCGCCCCTTTAATGATCCCAAAAGTAATAGTACACCACCTTAATGGCCCCAATCACAATAGTTAGCCCCCTTAATGGCCCCAATAGCAATAGTGTGCCCCCTTAATGCCCCCAAGAGCAATAGTGTGCCTTCTTAATGGCCCCAATAGCAAAAGTGTGCCACCTTAATGGCCCCAATCGTAATCGTGTGCCCCCTTAATAGCCGCAATAGCAATAGTGCACCCCTTTAATGACCCCAATAGCAATAGTAGGCCCCCTTATTGCCCTCAATAGCAATAGTGCGCCCCTCTAATGATCCCAATAGCAATAGTACGCCCCCTTAATGGCCCCAATCGAAATCCCCCCCCCCTTAATGGCCGCATTAGCAATAGTGTGCCCCCTTACTGGCCCTAATCGCAATATATCGCCCCCTTAATGGCCCCAATAGCAATAGTGTGCCCCCCTTAATGGTCCCACTAGAAAAAGTGCGCAACTTAATGGCCCCAATAGCCATAGTGCGCCCTCTTAATGGCCCCAATAGCAAAAGTGCGCCACCATAATGGCCCCAAACGTAATAGTGTGCCCCCTTAATGGCCCCAATAGCAATAGTGCGCCCCCTGCATGGCCCCAATAGCAATGGTGCACCCCCTTAATGGCCCCAATCGTAACAGTGTGCCTCCTTAATGGCCCCAATAGCAATAGTGCGCCACCTTAATGGCCCCAATAGCAAAAGTGCGCCACCTTAATGGAACCAATAGCAAAAGTGCGCCACCTTAATGGCTCCAATCGTAATAGTGTGCCATCTTAATGACCCCAATAGCAATAGTAGGCCCCCTTATTGGCTCCAATAGCAATAGTGCACCCCTTTAATGATCCCAATCGCAATAGTTTACCCCCTTAAAGGCCCCAATAGCAATAGTGTGCCACCTTAATGGCCCCAATAGCAATAGTGTGCCACCTTAATGGCCCCAATAGCAAAAGTGTGCCACCTTAATGGCCCCAATAGCAAAAGTAGGCCACCTTAATGGCCCCAATAGCAAAAGTGTGCCCCCTTAATGGCCCCAATAGCAATAGTGCGCCCCTTTAATGATCCCAATAGCAATAGTACGCCCCCTTAAGGGCCCCAATCGCAATAGTGTGCCCCCTTAATGGCCCGAATCGCAATAGTTCGCCCGCTTAATGGCCCCAATAGCAAAAGTGCGCCACCTTAATGGCTCCAGTAGCCATAGTGCGCCCCCTTAATGGCCCCAATAGCAAAAGTGCGCCAACTTAATGGCCCCAATCGTAATAGTGTGCCCCCTTACAGGCCCCAATAGCAATAGTGCGCCCCCTTAATGGCCCCAATAGCAATAGTGCACCCCCTTAATGGCCCCAATCGTAATAGTGTGCCCCTTTAATGGCCCCAATAGCAATAGTGCGCCCCTTTAATGATCCCAATAGCAATAGTACTCCACCATAATGGCCATAATCGCGATAGTTCGCCCCCTTAATGGCCCCAATAGCAATAGTGTGCCCCCTTAATAGCCCCAATAGCAAAAGTGCGCCACCTTAATAGCCCCAATCGTAATAGTGTGCCCCCTTAATGCCCCCAATAGCAATAGTACGTCTACTTATTGGCCAAAAAGCAATAGTGCGCATCCTTTACTGATGCCAATAGCAATAGTATGCCCCCTTAAAGGCCCCAATAGCAATAGTGTGCCCCCCTTAATGGTCCCAATAGAAAAAGTGCGCAACTTAATGGCCCCAATAGCCATAGTGCGCCCTCTTAATGGCCCCAATAGCAAAAGTGCACCACCATAATGGCCCCAAACGTAATAGTGTGCCCCCTTAATGGCCCCAATAGCAATAGTGCGCCCCCTTACTGGCCCTAATCGCAATATATCGCCCCCTTAATGGCCCTAATAGCAATAGTGTGCCCCCCTTAATGGTCCCAATAGAAAAAGTGCGCAACTTAATGGCCCCAATAGCCATAGTGCGCCCTCTTAATGGCCCCAATAGCAAAAGTGCGCCACCATAATGGCCCCAAACGTAATAATGGCCCCAATCGAAATCCCCCCCCCCCTTAATGGCCGCATTAGCAATAGTGTGCCCCCTTACTGGCCCTAATCGCAATATATCGCCCCCTTAATGGCCCCAATAGCAATAGTGTGCCCCCCTTAATGGTCCCAATAGAGAAAGTGCGCAACTTAATGGCCCCAATAGCCATAGTGCGCCCTCTTAATGGCCCCAATAGCAAAAGTGCGCCACCATAATGGCCCCAAACGTAATAGTGTGCCCCCTTAATGGCCCCAATAGCAATAGTGCGCCCCCTGCATGGCCCCAATAGCAATGGTGCACGCCCTTAATGGCCCCAATCGTAACAGTGTGCCTCCTTAATGGCCCCAATAGCAATAGTGCGCCACCTTAATGGCCCCAATAGCAAAAGTGCGCCACCTTAATGGAACAGATAGCAAAAGTGCGCCACCTTAATGGCTCCAATCGTAATAGTGTGCCCCCTTAATGACCCCAATAGCAATAGTAGGCCCCCTTATTGGCTCCAATAGCAATAGTGCACCCCTTTAATGATCCCAATCGCAATAGTTTACCCCCTTAAAGGCCCCAATAGCAATAGTGTGCCATCTTAATGGCCCCAATAGCAAAAGTGTGCCACCTTAATGGCCCCAATAGCAAAAGTATGCCCCCTTTATGGCCCCAATAGCAAAAGTGTGCCCCCTTAATGGCCCCAATAGCAATAGTGCGCCCCTTTAATGATCCCAATAGCAATAGTACGCCCCCTTAAGGGCCCCAATCGCAATAGTGTGCCCCCTTAATGGCCCGAATCGCAATAGTTCGCCCGCTTAATGGCCCCAATAGCAAAAGTGCGCCACCTTAATGGCTCCAGTAGCCATAGTGCGCCCCCTTAATGGCCCGAATAGCAAAAGTGCGCCAACTTAATGGCCCCAATCGTAATAGTGTGCCCCCTTACAGGCCCCAATAGCAATAGTGCGCTCCCTTAATGGCCCCAATAGCAATAGTGCACCCCCTTAATGGCCCCAATCGTAATAGTGTGCCCCTTTAATGGCCCCAATAGCAATAGTGTGCCCCTTTAATGATCCCAATAGCAATAGTACGCCACCACAATGGCCATAATCGCGATAGTTCGCCCCCTTAATGGCCCCAATAGCAATAGTGTGCCCCCTTAATAGCCCCAATAGCAAAAGTGCGCCACCTTAATAGCCCCAATCGTAATAGTGTGCCCCCTTAATGCCCCCAATAGCAATAGTACGTCTACTTATTGGCCCAAAAGCAATAGTGCGCCCCTTTACTGATTCCAATAGCAATAGTACGCCCCCTTAAAGGCCCCAATCGCAATAGTTCGCCCCCTTAATGGCCCCAATAGCAATAGTGCGCCCGCTTAATGGCCCCAATAGCAAAAGTGCGCCACCTTAATGGCCCCAATAGCAAAAGTGCGCCCCCTTAATGGCCCCAATAGCAAAAGTGTGCCACCTTAATGGCCCCAATCGTAATAGTGTGCCCTCTTAATAGTCCCAATAGCAAAAGTGCGCCCCCTTAATGGCCCCAATAGCAATAGTGCACCCCATTAATGGCCCCAATTGTAATAGTGTGCCCCTTTAATGTCCCCAATAGCAATAGTTCGCCCCTTTAATGATCCCAATAGAAATAGTACGCCACCTTAATGGCCCCAATCGCAATAGTTTGTCCCCTTAATGGCCCCAATAGCAATAGTGTGCCCCCTTGATGACCACAATCGTAACAGTTTACCCCCTTAGTAGCCCCAATAGCAATAGAGTGCCCCCTTAGTAGCTCCAATAGCAAAAGTGCGCCACCTTATTGGCCCCAATGGTAATAGTGTGCCCCCTTAATGCCCCCAATAGCAATAGTGCGCCCCTTTAAAGACCCCAATAGCAATAGTACTGCCCCTTATTGGCCCCAATAGCAATAGTGCACCCCTTTAATGATCCCAATAGCAATAGTACGCCCCCTTAATGGCCCCAATAGCAATAGTGTACCTCCTTAATGGCCCCAATCGCAATAGTACGCCCCTTTAATGGCCCCAATAGCAATAGTGTGCCTCCTTAATGGCCCCAATAGCAAAAGTGCGCCACCTTTATGGCCTCAATCGTAATAGTGTGCCGCTTTAATGACCCCAATAGGAATAGAACGCCCCCTTATTGGCCCCAATAGCAATAGTGAGCCCCTCTAATGATCCCAATCGCAATAGTACGCCCCCTTAATGGCCCCAATCGAAATTGTTCCCCCCTTAATGGCCGCAATAGCAATAGTGTGCCCCCTTAATGGCCCCAATCGCAATAGTTCGCCCCCTTAATAACCCCAATAGCAATAGTGCGCCCCCTTAATGGCCCCAATAGCAAAAGTGCGCCACCTTAATGGCCCCAATAGCCATAGTGCGCCCTCTTAATGGCCCCAATAGCAAAAGTGCGCCACCTTAATGGCCCCAATCGTAATAGTGTGCCCCCTTAATGGCCCCAATAGCAATAGTGCGCCCCCTTAATGGCCCCAATAGCAATAGTGCACCCCCTTAATAGCCCCAATCGTAAAAGTGTGCCCCCTTTATGGCCCCAATAGCAAAAGTGCCCCACCTTAATGGTCCCAATAGCAAAAGTGCGCCACCTTAATGGCTCCAATCGTAATAGTGTGCCCCCTTTATGGCCCCAATAGCAATAGTGCATCCCTTTAATGACCCCAATTGCAATAGTACGCCCTCTTATTGGCCCCAATAGCAATAGTGCGCCCCTTTAATGATCCCAATAGCAATAGTTCGCCCCCTTAATGGCCCCAATCGCAATAATTCGCCCCCTTAATGGCCCAATAGCAAAAGTGTGCCACCTTAATGGCCTCAATAGCAAAAGTGGGCCACCTTAATGGCCCCAATAGCAAAAGTGTGCCCCCTTAATGGCCCCAATAGCAATAGTGCGCCCCTTTAATGATCCCAATAGCAATAGTACGCCCCCTTAAGGGCCCCAATCGCAATATTGTGCCCCCTTAATGGCCCGAATCACAATAGTTTGCCTGCTTAATGGCCCCAATAGCAAAAGTGCGCCACCTTAATGGCTTCAGTAGCCATAGTGCGCCCCCTTAATGGCCCCAATAGCAAAAGTGCGCCAAGTTAATGGCCCCAATCGTAATAGTGTGCTCCCTTACAGGCCCCAATAGCAATAGTGCGCCCCCTTAATGGCCCCAATAGCAATAGTGCACCCCCTTAATGCCCCCAATAACAATAGTACGTCTACTTACTGGCCCAAAAGCAATAGTGCGCCTCTTTACTGATGCCAATAGCAATAGTACGCCCCCTTAAAGGCCCCAATCGCAATAGTTTGCCCCCTTAATGGCCCCAATAGCAACAGTGCGCCCGCTTAATGGCCCCAATAGCAAAAGTGCGCCACCTTAATGGCCCCAATAGCAAAAGTGCGCCCCCTTAATGGCCCCAATAGCAATAGTGCACCCCATTAATGGCCCCAATTGTAATAGTGTGCCCCCTTAATGGCCCCAATAGCAATAGTTCACCCCTTTAATGATCCCAATAGCAATAGTACTCCACCTTAATGGCCCCAATCGCAATAGTTTGCCCCCATAATGGCCCGAATCGCAATAGTTTGCCCCCTTAGTAGCCCCAATAGCAATAGAGTGCCCCCTTAGTAGCCCCAATAGCAAAAGTGCGCCACCTTATTGGCCCCAATGGTAATAGTGTGCCACCTTAATGCCCCCAATAGCAATAGTGCGCCCGTTTAATGACCCCAATAGCAATAGTACTGCCTCTTATTGGCCAAATAGCAATAGTGCACCCCTTTAATGATCCCAATAGCAATAGTACGCCCCCTTAATGGCCCCAATAGCAATAGTGTGCCTCCTTAATGGCCCCAATAGCAAAAGTGCGCCACCTTTATGGCCCCAATCGTAATAGTGTGCCCCTTTAATGACCCCAATAGCAATAGAACGCCCCCTTATTGGCCCCAATAGCAATAGTGTGCCCCTCTAATGATCCCAATCGCAATAGTACGCCCCCTTAATGGCCCCAGTCGAAATTGTTCCCCCCTTAATGGCCCCAATCGCTATAGTTCGCCCCCTTAATGGCCCCAATAGCAATAGTGCGCCCCTTTAATGGCCCCAATAGCAAACGTGTGCCCTCTTAATGGCCCCAATAGCAAAAGTGCGCCACCTTAATGGCCCCAATCGTAATAGTGTGCCCCCTTAATGGCCCCAATAGTAATAGTGCGCCCCCTTAATGGCCCCAATAGCAATAGTGCGCCCCTTTAATGGCCCCAATAGCAATAGTGCACCCCCTTAATAGCCCCAATCGTAAAAGTGTGCCCCCTTTATGGCCCCAATAGCAAAAGTGCGCCACCCACCTTAATGGCCCCAATAGCATCAGTGCGCCCCCTTTATGGCCCCAATAGCAAAAGTGCGCCACCTTAATGGCCCCAATAGCAAAAGTGCGCCACCTTAATGGCTCCAATCGTGATAGTGTGCCCCCTTTATGGCCCCAATAGCAATAGTGCACCCCTTTAATGACCCCAATAGCAATAGTACGCCCTCTTATTGGCCCCAATAGCAATAGTGCGCCCCTTTAATGATCCCAATAGCAATAGTACGCCCCCTTTATGGCCCCAATCGCAATAATTCGCCCCCTTAATGGCCCCAATTGCAATAGTGCTCCCCCTTAATGGCCCCAATCGCAATAGTGGGCCACCTTAATGGCCCCAATAGCAAAAGTGTGCCACCTTTATGGCCCCAATAGTAATAGTGTGCCCCCTTCATGGCTCCAATAGCAATAGTGCGCCCCCTTAATGGCCCCAATAGCAAAAGTGTGCCACCTTAATGGCCCCCAATAGCAATAGTGCGCCCCCTTAATGGCCCCAATAGCAAAAGTACACCACCTTTATGGCCCCAATAGTAATAGTGTGCTCCCTTCATGGCTCCAATAGCAATAGTGCGCCCCCTTAATGGCCCCAATAGCAAAAGTGCGCCCTCTTAATGGCCCCAATCGTAATAGTGTGCCCCCTTAATGGCCCCAATAGCAATAGTGCACCCCCTTAATGGCCCCAGTCGCAATAGTTCGCCCCCTTTATGGCCCAAATAGTAATAGCGCGCACCCTAATGGCCACAATAGCAATAGCACGCTACCTTAATGACCCCACTAGCAATAGTGCACCTTCTTAATGGACCCAATAGCAATAGTGCACCGAATAGTGGCCCCAAAGGTAATATCTCCAAAAATAATAGTGCACCAATGATAGTGGCCCCAATAGTAATAATGTACTCCCTTAGTGGCCTCAATAATAGTGCATCCCCAATAGTAATAGTGCTCCCCCTTAGTGCCCTTGAGCAACAATCATGGCAAGTAGTTTTACTCACTGATCCAGATTCTGTTTGCTAAATCTGATTTGGCCTCATGCTTATTTATACTGATTACCCAGTACTGACTCCAGGGCTTGTTGTTTTCTTTGTGGCCTGTTTGCTCCACCAGTCAGCGACTACTCTGGAGATGCAACCTAGGGATTCGTAGCAGCGAAGTCCAGATCCCTGTACAGGGGTTAAAGGGTGAAAACCTGCGGTCCCTAGCCTCTGCTACCCAGAGTAGCCAGCGCCAAGTCTGGCTGTGGTAGTGCAGTTGCTGAACAGGCAATTCCGAACACAACAATGATACAGGAAATTAGCACTATAGGAAATGTGGTAGTAAAGAATTAGAAGTTACGTTCGAGAGGTTATATGGGAGGGAGGGGTTTTTGGGATATGGAGGGAGGTGGTGGGGGTTTATGGCTTAGGGAGGGAGGTGGTGGGGGTTTGTGGGATAGGGAAGGGGGTGGTGGGGATTTGTGGGATAGGGAGGGAGGTGATGGGGGTTTTTGGGATAGGGAGGAAGGGCGTGTATGGAACATTTATATTTTTAATTTGGTAATGTTTTAAAAGGGGTATTCCAGTTCCAACAGGTTAGCTTCCATCTACGGGTACTGACCAGGCCCCTGTTCTTGTGATCCGTGGAGGCCCCAGTGGTCAGACTGCCACCGATCAGCTAGTTATACCCTATCCCATAGATAGGGGATACCTTGTTGGAACCTTTTAATGTTTTTATCTAGAATGCCTATTAAAGTCATTAAACATCTGCTAACTACTTGAATAAAAATGATATTTTCTAAAACCAGACGTGTCTACAGCTTCTTCTTATGAAACCGTTCTGTGTTCGCACCATTAATGGCTCTCTGCTTCCAAACTGTTTATTCCTAAAACAGTTTAAAAAAAAGCTGAGCAGCCGGAGTCTGATTGGGACGTGTGTGTGGTTTAATTATACGCTTTTCTCCAATTCATGGAATATGGGCTGTTGTCATCCAAGTAGAACAAGAAGATGTTTTAAGACAAGATCAGCAGGCGGCCAGCCCAGTTCTTGATGGGATTGTCACCTACGAGAAGCAGCTACTTGTCCTCTTTTAGGTCAGAAGCACTTTGTGGATTTACTGCAAATTTCTACAACAGAATGTCTAATTTCCTACAGTCTTCCTCCATATTTATTTTGGAGAAGCCCCCGCTGACCAAATAAATGTGGTTGGAATATTCTGGTGGAATGCTTCTCAAGGCACAATACAAAGCAACCCTGCCCAATTCAAAGTTACCATGGGGAAGCATTGGCATCTGCAACTGAATTTACGCATGCAGATTTGATCTGCAGACCGTTTGGTGCGGAAAACAAATCGCAGCATGCTTCATTTCAGTGTGGATTCCATGCGGATGTCAACAGGTGCGGACGATCTGCAGCGCATACGCAAATAGAATTGCAGATCCACTATGGATTTGAAGGTTAAAATCAATTAGGGAGGTGGGGAAAAGGCTGGAAGGTGGGGGTTGTGGATTTTTTTCCGTGTGTATGATCCACACTGAAAAACTATTACATCCGTAATCTCCCGCAAATAGTTTCTGCAGGTCACCAGCTGCGGAAATTCGCATGCAGATTCCAATCCACTTGTGGACATGAGGCCTTAGAGTGGATTTCTTCTTTGGACAACCCTTGTTAGAAGAATCCCTTGCTAATAAGCCAACAGTGTTATTTTTGCTGGAATCCCCAGCCATCAGCTGTCATATGTGGAGAAAACTGGCAGTAAGCGCTTGTTCATACAGACTTATTACGGTCAGATCCACCCAGGAAAATGTTTTTTCCGACATAGAACTATTTATTTCACAGCAGATCTCACAGTCCAGCTGTGGATTTTCATGTGGATCCACATGTGGATTTGGCCCAAGGACATATTCTCATGTGACCACCCAACATGGTTTCCGGTACTTTTTTCCCAAATGTGGATTTCAAAGTCCATATGCTGAAAAATACACGCTGTGTGAACTGTAGTGCGGATTTCCATAGCATGCTATAACGGTGCAGATTTTACAGAATATTTGGGTGCAGAATCTGCACTTAAACGCGCTGCAAAATCACGCCATGTGATCAACCTGGAGTCTTCTCCACGGATTCCACCTTTGAAACCGAAGCAGAAATCTGTGGCTAAGCTCCATACGTCAAGTCACTTCATAACGGCGTTCCTTGCGGAATTGCATCAGAAATTCTGCATGCAGATTATGTCCGTTGACAGGGCTAGGACCACATGTGGATCTGTGGTAACATCCGCAGCAGAATAGCCATGGATTTCTATGGCCCTTTTAGAGGAGGAATCTGCACAGAAAGTTCCGTGTCGGATTCCATTGTGTGAACGTACCCTAGATTTTCAAGTTCCTTGCAGAATCATCACAGAAGAAATTAAACATTATGCAGTGAATCATGCTCAACTGTAGACTTGGAACAAAGCGGCACAGCTCATGCTTGACAGTGGGTCCATTTAAACTTTAGCTGGAAACCCGTGTGGTTGGGGAAGGGGAACAAGGACTGGAGTTCTCTCTTCCCAATGGTTGGACCCTCACCTATCCAGCAGATAGGCGATAAATGCTTCAGACTGGAATACCCCCTTTTATATAGCTGGCATCTTTACGTCCCTCTGTTAGCCGGACACCAATCATCTATATCTGGGTAAAACCTAATGCACATAGGAGCCTTATAGCAATCCTCCCCTGTGTAAGCCCTCAAACACCATATATTCATGTTACCTGCTCAACAGGTATTAGCGGAGCACCCGCTGCACACTGAATTAACTGTTCTGGTAACCAGTAAAATAAAAACAATGCATCTCAGCAGCTATCAATAAATGAAGGGTCCGGGTGGTCTTGCTATGCAATTTAAGGATGCATCAATCAAAAATGTTATCGCTGTTTCTTCCAAACAACAAATTTGTGGCTTAAGGCCCATTTACGCGCAAAGTCAATGTTTCACACAATTGAAAGATTGACAGTTTTAGCGATCGTTTTGCATAAAGTGCTAATGGACACTAATGTCCATTAGCACTTTATAATCTTCATTTTCGTGTAAATGAGCCTCTAGGAGCTGTTTGCAGAGCAGAGCATGTTGTCTTAACTCTGCACATAACTGCAATGTTCTCGCACGGGCTGTTTGATGAATACATTGTAATCTCTGACTACCGCGGAGCACACAGCGTGCGGTCTGTGTTACCTCTCTCTCCTAAACTCACCTTAAAATCATTGTTCAGCCAAAAAGTAAATGATGGTAGCGTTTACACGCAATGATTATCGGTCATATGCCATTGTTTGAACAAATTTTGAGTGATAATCGTTGCGTGTAAATGGGGCTTTACACATCTGCATGATAGATTTGCAGAAGGGGACAAAGGGCTTTTTTCTACAAACCACACTCATTTATTCCCCCCATTATCTTCCTACCAGGCACAAAGCATAAATCCTCACTGAGTGCACTTGGTTATGTGCTTTGCTGTATATGTGGGCAGGTAGACAATATATCCAAAAAGATGAATGCATTTTGGTTGTCCCCCACATATAAAATGCCAAATACTTCTGTTGGGATGTGCAAATCCAAAGATTATTAGTAGAGATATTTTATAACCTGCACCACATGAGGGGTCATTATTTATCAAAAATAAAAAAGTTATTGCTTTTGAAAAGTAGAGTTGAAAATCCCCCCAAAATGGTTGCGTCCTCAACGCCAAAATAGGCGGTGTCCATAAGGGGTTAAACTACGGTATCTACAAGAGGAATGTGATGCATCCCATTGGGCCATATTAGTGGAGGTTCCCATACATATTGGCTAATCACCAGACTCCCTTTCTTCCATCCTCCCCCCAACAGTAGAAAGAAGGATTGGGCATGTTGGAATTCAACATGCCTGATTTTTTTGGCCCCATATTCACTGGTCTCACCTGCAACTTATTGACAGGCCTCTCCATAGGTCTATGCATACGTAGAGTCCCGTCAGTCAATGGTAGGGGTCGGGGAAAGTCGGAGAGCAGTTTATATAGAACTATTAATCTGCCACCGTAGGCTGTCCTCAGCCATGTTGCACACATCCAACCCACCTTTTCCAAAATGGCTGAACCAATCAGTGTAAATGACGGACTGCTGAAATCAGTGTCTACCACTATATTGTAGTGTCCGTGGTCTGGGGACAATAAGGGACTCAATATGTTCCCTTTAAAGGGATGGTTCTGTTGTAAACTATTGATCACCTGTCCACAGAATATCAGTAGTAGATCAGGGGGAGTCCGCCGTCTGAGACTCCTGACGATCAACTGTTCATTGGACAGTTGTGTATTGAGCCAATTCCGGAAGGAAGCAGACAGCTCCATTCTCACTTTAGTGGCCAGATTTGGTACTGCAGCTCTCTCCTATTCACTTCAATGGAAACTTTGCTACCGTGTTTTCCCCAAAATAAGACAGGATCTTATGTTAATTTCGGCTCAAAAAGATGCGCTAGGGCTTATTTTCAGGGGATGTCTTCTTTTGACAACAGCAGGACTACACGATCTGTGTGTGAGAGCCTGACACTTCCAACCCTTATTGTTCATCAGACCTGTACTGCTATCTGCGTTTTCACTGCGTATTTTGAGCAGTAAAAACACCGACAAAGCCCTCAGACACCCACAATAGATCACTTCCTAGTTACAGGATTCATAAATCCCGCCTCCACAAAGTGATGGCTGTGACTGGTTCTTCAACCAATTGTCACTGGACACTGTGTCTAGTGAAAATGGGACTCCCCGCGGAGATGAAGAAATCCTCTGACACAGCTGTCACAGTTGTAGCAGAGGATCGCGATGTTTTCTGTATGTCAATGGGGCTGCCACAGCTGCCACCAGCCCCATTGACCACAGGTGAAACCTCTGGATATGACAGAATCCCCTGGAACAAGGAATCCCCTGCTGTAGCTGTCACAGCCGCAGCAGGGGATAGCGGGCAGTGCTCCTTTTGAGTGGATAAACGCTGATAGCAGCGTTTTTTCCGACGTGACGCACGCTTCGGTCACGCAAAACTGATGCGTTCAAAAATTCCTGCGTCAAAATGCTTGTGTGACTGAGGCCTTAGGGCTCCTGTCCACGGACGATATTGCATTGACTTAACTATGGAAAGTGCAGCCCCCTGTCCATGAGCGGAGAATCATAGCGATTCTCTGCTCGCGGGACTCAAATCGCGGCATGCCGCGATTCTCCGCGGTGAGCCTATCTGTTAAATAGGCTCACTGCAGAGAACTGTCTGTTCTCTCCCCTGCTCCCCAGTGGTAGAATATCGCCAGTGATATTCCGCCTCGACCGTGGACAGGGGGCCTTACTCAGGAACCCAGAAGAATAGGCTACTCTCCCACTCACTAACTCATATTTATCATCTCTCACATACCACATGACTAGATAAATATTGAGTCTCATGCAAACCTGTGGTTTTGTAGCCCATTTTCGTGTGGTGCGATGCAACTTCGACAGTAGGAAATCCTACTGTCAAAACCGAAACTAAGCGCTAGCTGAAGGAAAAATTTAAAAAAAATACACATACATCACCTTAGCAGCAATGTCTGAAGCTGCTGCAGCTTCCTCTCGGTCCCCGGCAATGTTTCTCTCATCTTTTCTGGCCAGGGATTGAAAAAGCCCCCCCTTTTGGAAGCGCTGGCTGTGATTGGCTGACGCTTAGCCAATCACAGCAAGCACTTGATGAACCAATCACAGCCATTTATCCAGCACTGGCTGTGATTGGATAAGCATCAGCCAATCACAGCCACTGCTTTCAGGAGGCGGGGATTTTTCAATCCCTGGCCAGAAGAGATGAAGAAGAAGACTGCTGGGGACCAAGAAGAAACTGCGGCAGAACCAAGAACAGTGCTTCCAGGTGATGTATACTTTTTTTCTGCAGCTATGGCATATTTTTGGGATAGGGCCTATATTTCAAGCCACCCTCACCCCACCTCCCCTGAAAAACCTTGCATGTGGTGCTACAAAGTCACACAACTTTGTAGCACCACATGCAACTTTGTAGCGCTACAAAATTGTGGTATCACTGCTAGAAATCACAGCAAAATCGCACTGACCAGCAATGCGATATTGCTGCGATTTTCTCGCTGCAATGCCGTGTCGCCCGTGTGAAGGAGGCCTAAAAGTCAAGACACAGACGCAGGCAACGAATTTTGCTGCAGGGACAGGACCTACTGAGCACTACCAATCAAGGGGAAGGACAATGGTTAGAAGAGAGGATGAATTGAAAACACTGAACTCCACTTGGCCTGGACAGGTACAAAGGAATCAACTCAGCCTTATTATCATACGTAGCGAGAAAAGTTTGGACTGTGTTTTCCTGATAACAGAAAGGCACTGCAGTATAAAAAACAATATGTCCTTTCCACACATAGTGCCACTATCTCTACCATCACTAGACGTAGAATAATGTGCTGTCATGCCATCACGAACATCACTGTCTACCGCTCTAGCTGAGGCCGGGCTCACACAACCGTATGCTCACTGCGTATTACCCCTGCAGGTTACGTATGTGTAGTGTACAGTAGCAAAATCCCATAGACCTAAATTATGCCGTTCAAATGATCTGCACAAAACATATTGCGGCATGTAATATCTTGGTGTGTATTACGCATGCATACATGTCAAGATAATGTATGGGGATTGGCAGCACGCATGTCATTGCATACTTGCTGTGTGCTCACACGCGGCATGCTGGCAAACACGTTCACGTGAGCCTGGCCTAGGCATATAGAGCTATATAGATACAGGACTATGTCACTGTGCCCACCATGCAGCAATGATAGTGTGTACATGACAGGAGAGGGGGACGTGCAGCAGAGATAACTGGAGGGTAGAACAGCATTAGTATTAAATGGAGTGGAGCCATCAGGGCTCACATAGCTGTAGCAGTACAGAGCTGTGCATAGGTGACTACAGGTGAGGGGAGGAGGGATGGTATTTACCTGAATTTAGCAATTCACTCAAATTTATCTCGCAGCACACCTCAGGATTCTTCCAACCAAACACAAAGCAGGGACTAATAAGTCCAGCGGATGCACGCCAACAGTATGGGGGTCAGAGCCTCCAAAGACCCCCCCAAGATATGTCACGATCTCTCACGAAAGGATAGTTGCAGCATCCAGGGCGTAGTATAAAAACATGTACTTTATTCCTCCAAAAACATGCTACGTTTCGACCCTCGTGGGGTCTTTATCAAGCATAAGGATATCATTCATAAAAAACCACTATATAACAAAACAGTAGTTATCCCACCACCAATCACCTTCACAGATTCTCATGTGTGTGCAGTTATCATTACCTTATGGCTCTACCTCCTGGTCCAGTAGCTTTCCGTTACCAATAGCGTGGGGCCCAGTCTCCACGGCCGTCTCCATGTGCAATATCAGTTTCGCTAGTGACCGGCGTTTGCATTTGACCTATTGCGCATGCGCGGGATGTATCCAGTCCCGCGAGCGTTCCCAGTGCCCTCAGAGCAACGGGACTCATATAGTTCAGTTCTCCTGCGCGATATTTTAATGAGAGGTATCGCGAGGGCTCCTTGTACCAAAATAGGTAAACTCGTGGAGTCCTGCACTTTCAAGCCTCCGCCCACTTGCACGGGACTGCCTTGTAGTTTGAGGCTTGAAAGTGCAGGGCTCCACGAGTTTACCTATTTTGGTACAAGGAGCCCTCGCGATACCTCTCATTAAAATATCGCGCAGGAGCACTGAACTATATGAGTCCCGTTGCTCTGAGGGCACTGGGAACGCTCGCGGGACTGGATACATCCCGCGCATGCGCAATAGGTCAAATGCAAACGCCAGTCACTAGCGAAACGGATATTGCACATGGAGACGGCCGTGGAGACTGGGCCCCACGCTATTGGTAACGGAAAGCTACTGGACCAGGAGGTAGAGCCATAAGGTAATGATAACTGCACACACATGAGAATCTGTGAAGGTGATTGGTGGTGGGATAACTACTGTTTTGTTATGTAGTGGTTTTTTATGAATGATATCCTTATGCTTGATAAAGACCCCACGAGGGTCGAAACGTAGCATGTTTTTGGAGGAATAAAGTACATGTTTTTATACTACGCCCTGGATGCTGCTACTATCCTTATTTACCTGAATTTAGGCCATGTTCACACAGGGTGGATTTCCCACATGAAAAATCAGCGGCATTTACAGTAGCAGCAATATGGATGAGATTTTCAACATCTTATCCAAACTTTGCAGAAATAATCCACACTAAATCATTGCAGAAATTGACATGCAGTACAGAATTTAAATCCGCAGCATGTCAAGTTTAACCTCTTAGTAACTACCCCATTGCCTTTTTACATCCTGGCTTTGTGGGCTTTAATCCTCAGGGGCCAAAAAAACACGCTCGCCCTGAGGATTATCCCCTTAATGACCAGCCCATTGCCTTTTTATGTCCTGACTTGCTGGGCCTTAATCCCTGAGGACGTAGAAACATGTTTCCTGCGGGAATCAAGGCCCTGCAAGCTGAGGACGTGACAGCTACATGCTGCCGGCTCCCGGAGGTAGTCGGCAACCTGGAGCTGCCATTCCGGGCCGCGGGACCCCTCACCCAGTCGCATGATCGCCGGCATTCACAGAATGCCGGCGATCATATAAAAGTCAATAAAAAGTAAAAAAAAGTTAAAGATTCATCTGCCCGCCTCCTCCGCGATGTCCCGCACTGTCCTGACCTCCTTGGGCCCGACAGCGCCTTCTGCGCATGCGCCAGACGTCGTACGTCGGGCGCACACTCAGAAGGGCGCGCTGCCCGGGATATTTAAAAACTCTCTGGCTCCCTTGTGTTGCAGAGAGATGTCATCGGGAGCTGCTGTATGCGGTTCCCAGTCACATAATCGCTGCTATCCAATGGATAACAATGATCATGTAAAGTAAAAAAAAGTTTAAAAGTTAAAAAAAGGAGAAAAAAATGTTTACGTTTCATTCCCCCTCATGGATCATATCCATGAGGGGAGATGAAATAACGTACCTAAGGCCCTGGATTTATCCGTGGATCTCACCACGGCTTCCGCGCACATGCCTGCCGCCAAGATGGCCAGGGTAATTTAAAATCTCCCTGCTACTGGCTACCAAACATAGCCAAGAGCCTGGAGATTTCACGAGTGCCCGCATTACGCAGTCCCTGTTAACGTGATCACTGTTTTCCAATCAAAAACAGTGATCACGTAAAAGTAAAAAAAGTTAAAGTCTCCCCTCCATTCACGGATCCGATATGTGAGGGGAGATGAAATTACTTACCTAAGGCCTCCGGCGATGTCCCCCGACAGGATCTTTATCCGCTCACCTTTCCCCAACTTTGACGCATGTGCCCATCAGCAAAATGCCAGACGCAAGCGCAGAACCTGTGGAGGGCCCAGGGAATTTAAAGTCTCCTTGCTCCTGGCTACTAAAGGTAGCTGAGAGCCTAGAGCAGTGACCGTGGGATGCAGTGAGCGGTCCCCGGTCATGCGATCGCCGTTATCCAATGCAAGACAGTTGAAGTTTGATGCACCTTTCAGTTTGAGCCCCGTTGTGCACACGGACATAGTATTAGGGCCACAACAGGTATGTTTCTGAACATGGCACAAACGGGGGTATGCATTTTAAAAATCAATGTTAAATTTGTACGTCTCTTAAATGGTTAAAAAAAACTGAACTTTTTCCAATGTGCGCCTAGAATAAAGTAAACAGATGGAAATATATATCTTATCAAAAATTTGTACAGTATGTTTGCACATATTTGAGATATTATAGTTGAAAATGTGAAAAAATGAAATTTTTTTCAAAATTTTCCCAATTTTGGTGCTTTTAATAAATATACACAAATTCTATTGGCCTTTTTTTACCGCCTAAATGAAGTACAATATGTGGCAAAAAAACAATGTCAGAATCACTTGGATATGCAAAACCTTTACGGAGTTATTGTATGTCAAGGGGTTAAAGCCGTGGGGGCCTGTGGACGTGACTAGCTCCATGCTGTCGGCTACTGGAGGTAGCTGCAACCTGGAGCTGTCATGGGGAGCTGTGGGGCGCTACCCCTGGTCACACGATTGCTGCTATCCATCACATAAAAGTGTTAAAAAAGTTAAGTTGAAAGTACTCACCTCCGTCCTCTGCGATGTCCCACGACATTCTGGTCCTTATAGGACCTTACGTTGTCTTCTGCACATGCACATCAGACCAAAACGTCGGGCGTGTGTGCAAAAGGGCTCTCGCCCCAGGAAGTTTAAAATCTCTCTAGCTCCCGGCTAACATGTGTTGGCTAGAGCAGAGATGCATTACCGGGGACCTCTGTATGTAGTTCCTGGTCAAATGATTGCTGTCATCCAATCGATAACAGCGATCATTTAAAGTTAAAAAAAAGTGTACAAAAAAATGTTTAAAAAGTTTAAGTTTTGTCTCCCTTCACGGATCATATCTGTGAAGGGGGATGAAATTACATATCAAAGGCTCCTAGATTTATTCATGGACCTTACCATAGCTTCCGCGCACGCACCTGTCACCAAAATGGCGGACGCATGAGCAAAAGCCAGGGATTGCCCGGGTAATTTAAAATCTCCCTGTTTCTGATTACCAAACATAGCCAAGAGTCTGCAGATTTCACGGGGGGCCACGGTACGCGGTCCCTGGTCACGTGATCACCACTATCCAATGGATAACGGCGAACATGTAAAAGTTTAAAAAAGTTAAAATTTCACCTCCCGTCACAGATGTGATCCATGAAGGGAGGTGAAATTACTTACCTAAGGCCTTTCTGCGATGTCCCACGGTGAGATCTTTATCTGCAGACCTTTACCCAGCTTCTGTGCACGTGCCCGTTGGCATAATGGAAGATGCATGCGCAAAACCCACAGATAGCCAGGGTAATTTAACATTTTCCTGCCCCTGGCTACCAAATGTAGGTGAGAGCCTAAGGATTTCACGGGGGCCTGCTGTACACGGTACCTGGTCATGTGATTGCCACTATCCAATGGATAACGACAATCACGTAAAAGTAAAACTAAGTTAAAATTTCACCTCCTGTCATAGATCCCATCCATCAGCGGAGGTAAAACTACTTACCTAAGGCCTCCGGCGACGTCTCCAAATGGGATCTTTATCCGTGGCCCTTTCCCCAACTTTGGTGCATGCACCCATCGCCAGACTGGTAGACGTAAGCATAGAAGCTAGGGAGGACCCAGAAAAAATAAAATCTCCTTGCTCCTGGCTACTAAAAGTAGCCGAGAGCCTGGAGCAGTGACCGAGGGCCGTGGTGAGTGGTCCCCGGTTACGTGATCGCCATTATCCAACTTATCATGGCCATCATGTAAAAATTATAAACAGTTGAAGTTTAATGCTCCTTTCGGTTTGGGCCCCGTTGTGCATATGGACATAAGATCAGGGCCACAATGGGTGTGTTTCTGAACACAGGACAAGTGGGGGTATCCATTTTGGGGTGAAAGTCTTCATTCATATGTGTGCTGTACAAAAAAAAAACCTGTTTTTAAACTGACATAATTGCCAAAAAAATGAAAATCGTAATTTTTTCCTTCTGCTTTGCTTAGGTTCATTCAAAAACTGTCAAAATACAAAGTACACCCCATAGATAAATTCGTTAAGGGTCTCATTTTCAAAATGGGGTCATTTGTGGAGGCTCTCCATTGTTTTGGATGCTCAAGGGTTCTACAAGTGTGCAATGGGACCTAAAACACCTTCAGGGCTCAGTCAGACGAGTGGATGTTCGCACGTTTTTCCTCACGTAAAAAAAAGCACTACGTGCACGGCAAGGAGCCCGCACCTACAAAAGATAGAACATATGGGTGGCAATGGACGTGGTCACATAGATTTTTTTCCACACGCAGTGCATTTTCCGCTCGTCTGACCGAGCCCTTTCGTTTTGGGCCTCATTGTGCATACAGATATAAAACTAGGGCCACAATAGGTATATTTCTGAACACAGAAGAAACAGGGGTATCAATTTTGGAGTGCAAATCCTGTAACAGCAGTGGCAGGGGATTCCTTCATCCTCGTGTGGAGTCCCATCATCACTGAACACTGTGATGAGGGGACTCCTCAGCAACATCGCAATCCTATGTCACTGGTGTGACAGTAGTGGCAGGGGATTCCTTCATCCCAGCAGGGAGTATACGCTTCACTAAACACGGGGACAATTCATAAGGGGACTCCTCGCGGCAAGAATGTTCAGTGGGGGCTTAAAATATAAGTCCTACCCCCAAAATAATTTCTAGCTGCAGAAAAAAAAATTAAATAAAGTGATACATCACCATAGAAGCTCTGTCATATCTGATGCATCTTCTTGCAGGTCCCCGTCACTCTTCTTTAGCATCTCTTCTGGCCGGGGATTGAAAACTCCCCACCTCCTGTAAGCGGTATCTCTGATTGGCTGACTGCTGTGGCAGGGTAGCAAGAACTTGAATCAACACTTTCACAGACCTCTTCTCTTCCTCCCTAGCCATGGTTCTGGGTCAGCACATGGTGCCTTGGTGCACCTCCTGCACTGCTCTCCATCCTCTCCCCTCCCAGCTGAGTTTCAGGTCAAAGGGGCGGTGTTTCCTTCCAGCGGCTGGAACCACCTGTGACAGTTGCTGAGCCGCTGATTACTGGAAGTGGTGTGCTGGGAACTACTCACCCCCTTTACATGAGCGCTGTGACCCCTTAAATAAGCTGATCCGCTGAAGTCCTGCACAGTGGATCCTCACTGATAGAGATGAGCGAACACGTTCGGCCCCGCCCCTTTTTCGCCCGAACACCGAACTTTGCGAACACCTCGGTGTTCGGGCGAAAAAGTTCGGGGGCCGCCGTGGCAGCGCGGGGGGGTGCGGCGGGGAGCGGGGGGGAGAGGGAGAGAGAGAGGGCTCCCCCCTGTTCCCCGCTACTGCCGCCCGCGCCGCCGCGCATCTCCCCGCCCCCCGGCGGCACCCGGACACTTACGCGCGAACACTCCAGTGTTCGCTAAAGCCGGTGTCCGGGTGCGGATGTGTCCGTTACGGACACGTTCGCTCATCTCTACTCACTGATTAGATATTGCTGGCTTATCCTGCAGATAGGCCATCAACTTTTAAAATACCGTAGTTCATTTAATGATGGCCCCTTGGCTACAATATAAACAACAATATATACAGTAACTGGACTGTAAATGCTGGGGAAGGAAGGGCTAGTACTGATTTATATAGGGTCTAGGAAGTACAAGTTAAAACTCTGAATAAAAGCACTGAAAACGCAACTCAGACGAGTGACCTGTAGCAGTAGATGTGTTCTCCAGAAGCCTTCTGAGATAATACATCCATAAATTTCTATAAGGTCCAAATGCTTTATTTTTCTAAACACACTGCCAACTGAATGTCGTGAATATCCTGATTCTCCAATAATGGATATTTTCAATATAACCACCAGGGGGCAGTGTTGTCATTCCAAAGGAAACCATAAAATCAACTCTGAAAAAAAGAGGAAAATAAAGTTTTTACTCTCCAGTATCAGTGATGCATTGTGGAACAGACATGCAATAAAGAAAGTCCAGGGAGAGGTAAAAAAAGGCTTTTAATGCTTATCTTCCCGCCTCTCAGATAGCCATGCAGCCATGAAATAACATTCACATTTGTATTCTGAAGACAGGAAAACTACACAATTGTTCCCGTTACACTCTTGTCTTATGGCTACAAAAAGTTATATTGTTGTATCTTAGAACCATGTAGAGATTTATCTTTGTGAAAAGCTATTTAACCATTAGATGACTGCAAAACACAGATTGCACACAAATCCAAGGGCTCATGCTGCTTTTAGCACTTCTATGATGACCTATTGGCAAGGACAAACATTCCAAAGTGACAACCCATAAGGCTGCTATTGGGCCCTTGGTGAAAGAGGACCAAGCCCTAGTTGGTTCCATCCCCTTTGCTACTGCAAGGTAAAGACCTGTGTAGTACCCCCTTCTTAAGAGGAATGGCACTGTTAGCAACCAAGTAGGGGAGGATTGGGGAAAAGGCACCATAGTGATCTTTGCTAGTTTAAAAGGTCAGTGAGTACAGGCTGGGGTCTTCCCCTATCCGACGAAGAAGCAAGATTTACTGGCTGGGCGACCAGGGACACTGCTAGAAAGGAAAGCCTAAGCTCCTGCAGGGTCACCATAGTTTCTCGGTCAGCATATGTAGAAGGTGATGCCAGCCGGGCTTCATGACTAGGTTTGGGCCACACCAGTTCACTGGAAAGTCTGGACTGTAAGTAGACCCTCAGTGTTTAAGCAGCTGGAGGTGTGTTATGACGCAGCAGGGGCAGCATACATTTTTTAGATAAAAATACACTTTACTGAACAGTAACTTTATAAACGCTATTACGCTCCATAGGAGAGTATTGCACTTAAACGTTACGTATTTTTACCGGTAATAACCTACTTTGAACTTCATGCATTGTTAGCTAGATATCAAACTTATTCACACTTATCGCATATATCCGTAGTACCACATTATGGGATCACTTTGGCGAGACAAGGCACTTTGGACTCTGACAACTAAGCATCTTCATAGCAGTACTGCACATTCAACTTTGTACTCTGTATTACATTCTCAAAGGTCCCATGTCACCAACGCAGTCTTACAAACAGTAGGTGCCAGAGTACATCACCAATTTAGGAGCTCCACGTCGCTGCGGACTCAATGCACTGTAGCTGCAAACAGACATCTCTTTTGCAACATTCTTCTCCCACGTACATCATAACATGCGCATAGCGCTGCTACTCAAAGTGCCTTATCACCCCATTAAACGTGCTATGTACTTTCACATGGCGTCATTTTCCAAGAACGTCACACAACATTGTAACAATTCCTATTATACTACTAAGCATCACATTGCGTCATCACAATTCTTGCATTCGCCTTATAACAGTCTCTGGGGGGATGCTCCCTCAGTTGCATAGGTCCGTCATAGTTCCTATAGTCCTTAGTGTGCGCAAAAATGTGGTTATATAAATCTTACAACTTTCTGGAGCCATAGGACTGTCAAGTGATGCTGCCTATTTCTCCTTTCACACAGCTTGCTTTCATTTTCAGCCCAAGATCATCAGGCCCTTTCATTGTCCGCCTTTGCCTCAGTCATCAGGGCCTTTCCTTTGGTGGTCTCTTCTTGTGCTGCTCCCAGCATTGTCATCTTACCATTCTCTGCGGCAGCTGCCAGGTCACTTTTGGGCCTTTCCTGCTCCCCATGCTTGGCTGTGCAGTCTGACTCCCGGACAGCATGCACTGCTGCCAGCTCACCTGTAGCTTTGCCACTGTTCTGGGTGGGTGGGGCTTTAGCCGATTTATTGTTTCCTATGGTGGGGGAAGTTCTTCTGGGCAGTGACTCCATCTCAGCAGCCTTGTCTGAAGCTACAACAAAATGTGGGCTGAAGCACCTATGATGCCCATGCTCTCAGCCACAGGAGAGCGGGGCCCCTCACTTCCAAGTACTTTCTGCACTCCCTCCCCTACCATGGCTCTGGCCAACAGAGGGGAGCCTCACACACAGGTGATGGTGCTGACAAGCACAACTGGATTCTTCCCTGCCAGCAGGAGCCCCTGCATGTGGGTGGGCTGATATTGGCTGAAGCAGCTGCTGATCACAGTACGATGGAGCTGCTCTCCCCTAGCAGGGGGCACATGTCCTAAAGGGTCGCAGTGGCCTAAAGATGCCGGGGAAATTTTTGAAAACTTTCAGACACCATAGTATTGCTGAGGAACTTTTAATAGAACAGCAGCAATAGGTGCTTTCCAGGCACAGTCCAACAACTTCCTATTTACCAGATATCTAAAGTCTGAGTGCTTAGTCCATATGAAGCCCAGGTACCAGGTCTATAGGTATTATGCTTAGTCGTCTTCTTGTGCTTACCCAATGACCGTGTTTAGTTCTGGTCAACTCAAGTGTAGGAGGAAGTAAAGAAGCCATTGGTGCCAGGCAACAGAGCACACATGATCAAAGTTTTCAATGTATCTCTCAGAACTTTCTCTTCAGGAACATCTGGTTGTCACAGTTCTCTACCTGCCATCTGGTTTCCATTTGGTGATTTCCCACCTAGTGCCAGCCGGTCCTCGCACTCCCCCCCCCCCCTCATAAGGAGACATCTACATCACTCGCAGATCCCAAACAATGAAACGGCAGTATACGATATAGAAAACACTAGGGGTATCTTATTATGTGGCAGAAGGGTCTTGGCATCTCCTATCTCTGGCAAGGATGGCTACATGTAGAATTGGTAGAGCACTATGGAGAATGTTTACAAGCATAAGGCAGATTACACACCAGCATCCCCATCAGCAAGTGGTGCATGGTGGTACTGGGTAAAATAGTGTCACGGCATTAATGCCATATTTGCTAAAATGCCAAGGCAATGGGTTGCACATATGAATGGAAGTTTAAAAAAAAACAAAAAAAAAACATTTGGAACAAGGTTCTTGGTAATTAAAATGTGTCCAGGATGCACTTTGCTGCCTTAACCTTGCTTTTAAATATGCAGGTCAAGGCAGAGTGACTTGTTGGCACCACCCATGTAACCAACACCTATGACTCATGCCCTGCCAGCCCTCTTCTGGCTACTAGATATAAAAAAAAACAATTTACACCATTGCCAAATCATTCCTCCTCTAAAAGACTTATGTGTTTCTTGGCCCAGGTCCTGAAAGGGGCATTTATTTGGTCCTGTCCCATTTTGCCATAGTTTGTATTATTTCCTTGCATTTTCTAAGAGATCCCAATGAGATGAGCATACCTTTTCCACATTGATGACTGAACTGGGAACAATTTAACAATTTCCTTGTTTTTGTTTAAAATGCCTGAAAACTTCAGCATTTTCATGGTATAAATATGCTGAGCTGACGTTTACAGATCACGATGAGCTGTGGGAACCTTAAGATACAAATGTCAGCACTCTGGGTGAGGTAATAGACAAAGCATAGCAAAAATGTAAATTTTTATTGTCCCACAAGGCTCACAAAAAATATAGCAAGTTCATTTCCTTACATTCTACAAATATGACTGCACACACATTATTCTATATCCATCATAACATCACATGTATAAAGTATATTACTGTACACCACTGACATAGTATAACACATGGCACATATGCAGTAACATACATGGTAACATAGTATGTTAGGGCCCATTTAGACACAACGATTATCGCTTAACATTCCCTCAAAAGCCATCTTTTGAGTGATAATCGTTGTGTCTAACTGCACCGACATCGTGCAGTTTTCATTAAGCCGTCGCTCATCATTGTCTTACAGCGTGCTGAAAGACAACGATGACCCTTAACAGGAATTCACAGCGGGATACAGCTGATACTATTGTTTCAGCTGTATCCTGCTCCCTGAACCCAGGTGGGGTATAAGGAACAGAGCTTTCGAGCTGCACTCTTTATACCCCACTCGGAGCGATCGGCTGTATAACAGCCAGGTGCTCCGAGCAGAGAACAGCTGGATGCAGAAGACAAGCAGGGCCACCCTGCTTGTCTTCTGCATCCTCTGCTTGGAGCGCTTGGCTGTATAACAGCCAGGCGGTCCCAGCGGGGAACAGCTGGATGCAGAAGACAAGCGGTCCCGCTTGTCTTCTGCATCCTCCGCTCGGCTGTATAGTAGCTAGGCGCTCTGAGCAGAGAACAGCTGGTTGCAGAAGACAAGTGGCCCCGCTTGTCTTCTGCATTCTCCGCTCGGAGCGCTCAGCTGCATTACAGCCGGGCGCTCAGAGCAAAGAACAGCTGAATGCAGAAGACAAGCCGCCCCGCTTGTCTTCTGCAGCCCCCGCTCAGAGTGCTTGGCTGTATAACAGCCGGGCGCTCTGAGCGGGGAACAGCTGGTTGCAGAAGACAAGCGGACCCAACTTGTCTTCTGCATCCCCCGCTCGAAGCGCTCAGCTGTGTAACAGCCGGGCACTCAGCTGTATAACAGCTGGCGCTCAGAGCAAAGAACAGCTGAATGCAGAAGACAAGCGGCCTCGCTTGTCTTCTGCAGCCCCCGCTCGGAGCGCTCGGCTGTATAACAGCCGGGCGCTCTGAGCGGGGAACAGCTAGATGCAGAAGGCAAGCAGCCCTGCTCGAAGCGCAAGGTGATTGCTCAATGTTTGAGTGATCACCTTGTACTGTAAATGGACACAATGATTATCGCTCAAAAGTCGCTTAAAAGACATTGTTTGAGCAATAATCATTATGTCTGAATGGGTCTTAAGGCTGAATGAAGACAATGTCCAACAATGAGGCAGATGCCAATTTAGCTCATTTGGAGGAAAAAATTTATTCCTGACTCCATAATGGCAGTCAGAATAATCCATGGATCAAGGTTTGAGTTCCACCTAACTCCAAGACCCAGATCAACAACCCTGCTGGTCACCTAATGTCTATATCCTGTAATATCATAGCGCACTATAATGACATCTAGTCCCCTCCTAAACTCCTCTATCAATTTTATCATCACCACGTCATCAGTCAGAGAGTTCCACGGTCTCACTGCTCTTACAGTAAAGAATCCCCTTCTGTGTTGGTGATAAAACCCACTTTCTTCTAGATGCAGAGGATGCCCTCTTGTTACCGTCGCAGTCCTGGGTATAAACAGATCATGGGAGAGATCCTTTTATTTCCCCTTATGTATTTATACATAGTTATTTGGTTGCCCCTTAATCGTCTTTTTTCCAGGGTGAATAATCCCAATTTTGGTAGCCTCTCTGGGTATTCCAGTCCTCTCTTTCCGTTTAATTTAGTTGCCCTTCTTTAGACCCCTGCAACTACTGCAACATCCTGAGCAGTGGTGTCTAGAACTGTACACTGTGTTCCATGTGAGGCCTGACAAGTGCCTTGTATAGTGGAAGAATAATGTTCTCATCCTTCGCCCCTATACCTCTTTCAATGCACCCCAAGACTGTATTTGCTTTTGTAGCGGCTGACTGGCATTCATTGCTCCAGTTAAGTCTATAGTTAACTAGTACCCCCAGGTCTTTTTCCATATCACTTTTCCCTTGCAGTTGTATATTTAGTGTATTTTGGTGGCATCCATTTTCTGTCCATGTGAATAACCTTACATTCACAATATTAAATTTCATTTCATTTGCCATTTTTCAGCACAAGCCCCCAACTTATCTAGGTCCATTTTTAGCCGCATATTGTCCTCTTCTATATTAATTATCAAAACTTGTATAGTTTTGTATCGTCTGCAAATATCTATATTTTACTGTGCAGTCCTTCTATCGGGTCATTAATAAATATATTGAACAGAATGTGGCTTAATATTGAAACCTGTGGCACCCCACTAGCAATGGTGGCCCAATCAAAGTACGAACCATTTTATCTCTGAGCCAGTTCTTTACCCAGATACACACATTTTCGCCCAATCCGAGCTGTCTCATTTTACACATCAGCCTATTATGCGGCACGGTGTCAAATGCTTTAGGAAAATCCAGATATACAAGATCAATAGACTCTTCCTGGTCCAACCTAGAACTTGCTTAATTGTAGAAGCTGATCAAATTGGTCTGGCATGATCGTCCCCTCATGACCCCATGCTAATGAGGAGTTATGCCATTGTTTTCCTTGAGGTATTCTAGGATGGCGTCTCTCAGAAACCCCTCAAATATTTTTCCAATAATTGAAGTGAGACTTACCGGCCTGCAGTTACCAGGCTCTCTTTTAGCCCCCCTTTTGTATATTGGGACCACACTGGCAATGCACCATTCTAGTAGTACAACCCCGGTCTCAATGGTGTCCCTAAATATAAGAAATGGTGGTCTATCTATCACGTCACTTAGTTCCCCTAGAACCCTTCGGTGTATTCCATCTGGGCCCGGCAATTTGTCAATTTTAATCCTTCTTAACCGGCTCTGCACTTCCTCCTGTGTTAGGCATGCAATATTTAGCGGGGATTCATTTTATTCCCCTGCATCTCGTGTGACATTTCTTTTTTATTTGTGAATACACTTGAGAAAAAACTATTTAATAGATTCACCTCCCCCCCCCCCATTGTCTTCTATGGTTTCTCCTGCATTATTTGTTAAAGGGCCAGCGCTCTCAGTGCAAATTCTTTTAGCGTTTATATATTTAAAGAATAGTTTAGGGTTATTTTTGCTTTCTTTAGCAATTAATCTCTCTGCCTTCTCCTTGGCAGTTTTGATCTTTTCCTTACATTATTTGTTTTTTTTTCCTGTAGATATTTGCACTTTATATTGCCATTCAAGTGAAAGTACATTTATTTAATGATTTTACTCATTTATATAACACATATTATATAACACATATTCTGCAGTACTATACACTGGGACCAGAATACCTGGAGGAAAGCCATGCAGACTTGGGGAGAAAATACAAACTCCTTACAGTTGTTGACCTTGGTTGGATTTGAACTCAAGACCCCAGTGATGCAAGGAAACAGTACCATGGCCGGCCTTAGTTACGTATAACCTGTGTGGTCATACCGGGCGATGGCCACCAGCTTGTAGAAAGGCACTAGGTGGATCCCTATTTAGAATGATTGACAAGGCTATCCAGTGTACATCTTGTGCCATGTACTGTATGCAGTCCTTGAACAGCTGTTCAAGGGTGCATACTCTTGTTCGAAATGTGAGTATGTTACGCATTTTGAAGCCCAGGTCCTGGATCTAAATGAGTAACTTGCAACATTGAGATCCCTTGACAACATAAAAAGCAGTTTGCTGCCCATTAAGCAGGCACTTGCTGGTGTAGATCTGGGAGTGGATGGTAGTATGGGACTGCAGGATGATCAGGCAGCCAGCTGGGTGACAGTTAGAAGGAGGAGTAGAGGGAAGAGATCCAGGAGGAATAGTCTTGAACTGGCACACCCCAGATGATGGGGGTCCCATTATAGGAGTAGGACTGCTGCAACACAACATGCCCTCTGACCACCAGGGAAATGACTGTTCCAGTTAGAAGGGGAATAGGAGTGCAGGGCAGGCTAGACAGGTCCTGGTAGTGGGAAACTCAATTATTAGGGAGACAGACAGGCCAATCTGCCACAAAGACTGGTATCATCGAATGGTGTGTTGCCTTCCTGGCACTCAAGTTCAACACATGGCAGATAAGGTTGACAGATTACTGGGAGGAGCTATTGAGGATCCAGTGGTCATGGTACACATTGGCAAAGTTAGAGGCAGGTGGAAGGTCTTTAAAATTATTTCAAGACACTAGGACGTAAGCTTAGGGCAAGGACCTCCAAAGTAGTATTTTATAAAGGGAACGGGAGATTAGAGAGGTAAACAAGTGGCTCCAGAGTTGGTGTAGGAAGGAGGGGTTTGGCTTCCAGGAGAACAGAGATGACTTTGCTGTTGGCTACAGGTTCTACTATAGGAATGGGATGCATCCCAATGGGGAGGGTGCAGCTGTTCCGGAATGAACATGGCTAGAAGGTTGGAAGAGTGTTTAAATTAGGGACTAAGGGGGGATAGGAAACCAGAGAAATAGGTGGGAAGACAGTGCAGATAGTGAGCTGGGACTAAGTAAACGGAGGAGGAGTGGAGCTGTGGGAGGAGTTAGTACAGTTAGAATTGGCAGAATAGTTAATATGAATGCACTTAAAATAAAAAATAACCAAAAACTTCTAAACTATATGGTGACTAATGCTAGAAGTCTGGGTAATAAAGTTGACAAACTGGAAGTAATAACCTCTGGGGAAAACTACAACATAGTGCGAATAACTGAGACCTGGTTGGATGAAAGCTGTGACTTGGCGGTGAACTTATAGGGTTACAGTATGTTCTGATGGGATTATAAAAACCGGAAAGGGTTTGTTTTTATGTCAAATCCTGTTTAAAGACCACATTACGGGAATATATATGGGATGGAGATGAACATGTGGTGTCTGTATGGGTAGAAATACATGGAGGGAAAAACAATCTTAAAATCCTCATAGGGCTTTTCAGTAGGCCACCAAATATAACAGAAGCCTCAGAAAATTTATTATTGAGGCAAATAGATGAAGAAGCAAATCAAAATGAGGTAATTATTATGGGAGACTAAAACTATCCGGATGTAAACCGTTTAATATCTGTATAATATCTATATGCATGAGTTTTCTGAGTTGGGTTTCTGTCATTTGTTGGTGTGAACAAAATGTGATTGTACTCAGAAAGAGAAACCAAGTAATCTTGTAGATATAACTTTTAATGGCTAACAAAAAGACATGATGTAATAGCGAGCTTTTGAACCTACTTAGGGTTTTTCTTCAGGCTTAATGGAATAGATACATATATACATACACATACATATAACAAGGCACAGACATGGTGTGATTAATTTGCACTTAAAACAATACCAGAACAGAGGAGAGGAGTGAATACTTAATTGATAAGGGATGTAAAAGTTTTATGGTCCAGAAATTGTTGTTCTGGGGTCACCAGGCCTATGTGCTATTTCTCATAATCTCCAGTGGTGCATGAAACCTCTTGAAATGTTTATGCCTGTGTTGAAAGTGTCAAAGATGGTTATAAACTTATGCTCTCAAATTTTTCTATGGTGTTGAGTTTTGAGGTGCCTTTTAATATAGTAACTTTCATATGTTCTATGTTTTGTTAATGACTAGAAAAGTGCTCAGGTAAGTCAGTCTTTCTTTCTTTAACTGTGTGGGGATGAGACCTCATCCTTGCATTCTGTTTTTGTCCAGTTTCTCCAACATAAAGGCCCCCAACAGGACATTCACTGCACAGGATCAGGTACACAACATCAGACGTGCAACATGTGAATGTCCCTGGGATCTTATAGCCCTGCTGTGTGTTGGGGATCCGTATCCTGTCCATCATCAGTACATGTGAGCAGCTGCTACCAAGGCAAATAGGATCATGTGGTGCATTATGACGAGAGCATTGTTCTTCCTCTTTACAAAGCACTGATCAGACCACACATGGAATATTGTGTACAGTTTTGGGTCCCGGTACTCAAGAAGGACATAACAGAGCTTGAAAAGGCGGGCAACTAAAGTAATAAATGGAATGGATGGACTACAATACCCAGAGAGGTTATCACAACTGGGGTTATTTACTTTACAAAAAAAATGGCTGAGGGGGCGACCTAATAACTATGTATCAATATATCAGAGGACAATACAGAGATCTTTCCTATCATTTATTTATACCCAGAACTGTGACTGTAACAAAGAGGTATCTTCTACATCTAGAGGAATGAAGATTTCTACACCGGTATAGAAGGGGGTTCTTTACTGTAGGAGCAGTGAGACTATGCCTGAGGACGTGGTGATGGCAAATTAACTAAAAGAATTTAAGAGGGGCCTTGAGTGTAATAATATTACATGTTATAGTCACTGATTACTAAAGAAGGGTCGGTGATCCAGGAATTATTCTAATTGTCAGATTGGAGTCAGGAAGGAATTTTTTTTCTACCTCATTGGCTTTTTTTGCCTTTCTTTTGATCAACATTGCAGCATAATAGGCTCAACTAGATGGACCTCTTTTCTCAGCCTTACAAACTATGGTACTAATATAGCTATATGTCAGCAAAATTAGAATGAACTTTACCGAAGCCATGTTATATTTTATAATACTATTTATACAAAATGGGGAGTGAATTATGCCATTTATGCAAAATTATAAAGTAATTGTTCTATTTTTTTATCCAAATCATAAATATTTCAGCCCGGAATCCATTTTTCTCATCTCTCTTGCTGTTATGGGGTGATGTAATAATATATTTTTTGTACATAGTGAGAATGTCTTCATGTTTTGATTATGAGGATGTATAATTGATGTGGGTGAAATAGCTGTCAAATACACATTTAGCACTAAGCTCGGCAGCGTGCCGCTGTGAACTGACTCACCCTGAAGTTATATAGTGCATCAGTTTTTGTCACTGTTATATTAACAAACGAACTTTTGTTTCTGAGATAATTACAGCTCATTATAGTCACCAACTGAACTCATAGTCTGGGTTTCCAGGCCCTTATTATGCAATGTATCACAATGTTTTCTGTAAATATTAAAGCCATATGGTCTGCAATTTTGTGGATCTGCAGCGGAGAGTTGTTGTTTACCTACTGCAGAAATGACTCTTGAATGGAAGGCTTTGCTTATTTGTAGATAGAAATATAATTATTATTTAAAATAGTGGAATGACCTCGATGATCTTCTATGCATCAACCAAATGACCTGCTGAACTCGGCTACAAAGTGTTCATAAAATATAAAACCAGGTAGAATCCTGAACAGCTTTAAGAAAAAGTTGGATGTTTGATATGAGTTGCATTTCCTACAGAGATAGGCGCCTGTAGACAGCCGGATCGCATCCGGCAGCGAGAATTCTCGCCGCAGGACCCGACCCGAGCGCCTACAGAGAGAAGCGCGTACTCACCTGCGCCCCGCAGCTCTGGATCTTTCATGTGCCGGCTGCCGGGCAGCTGGCGCATACGCAGACTGGAGCTGGCGGCTGGGCAGTGACGTTTCTGTGCGGGGCTCTGTGAGCCCCGCACAGAAATAGAACATGCTGCGATTTGTTTGCTGCTCGAGATTTCGCGCGGCCAAACCGTAGCTGTCTGCCTAGGATTGCGTTTGCTAACGCACACCTATGGCAGCTTCCAAGGGCGGAAATCCCGCCGGGGAATTTCCGCCTGTCTGCAGGCGGCCATACACTGACAAAAACTTTGACCTGCATCGGGGTTGGACTGACCACTAGAGAACTTGAGGATTTGATTATGGAGATAGTCTTCTAAGAAAGAATACATGTTAAGGCTTCCATTAATAGAGATGAGCGAGCATACTCATCCGAGCTTCATGCTCGTTCGAGTATTAGGGTGCTCGAGATGCTCGTTACTCGAGACGAGCACCACACGGTACTCGTCTCGATTAAACGAGCACTGACAATTGAATTCAATGGAGCCGGCAATACAGCCGGCTCCATTGAAAGCAATGGGCTGCCGGCGATCTCAGGATGAATTTTCGGGAAGGGCTTAAAAATATAAGCCCTTACCTGAAAATCATCCTAAAATGTGTAAAAAAAAAAAAAAAAAATGTCAGCATAAAGATCGTTCTCCTCTGCCACAGCTGTAACAGCTGTGGCAGAGAAGAACGATGTTAGCCCATTGAATTCAATGGAGTCGGCAATACAGCCGGCTCCATTGAAAGCAATAGGCTGCCGGCGAGCGTGGGATGAATTTTCGGGAAGGGCTTAAAAATATAAGCCCTTTCCTGAAAATCATCCTAAAATGTGTAAAAATAAAAAAAAAATGTATACTCACCTTTCCGCTGCAGCCGGAGTTCAGCCACGTCTGGCCGGCAGTTCTCCTGAACTGCTTTCTGTAGTATTCAGCAGGTGGGGATTTAAAATCCCCTCCTGCTGAATGAGCTGCCTCTGATTGGTCACAGCCTCACCAATCAGAGGCAGCTCTCACTCACACCCATTTATGAATTCATGAATGGGTGAGTGCTGCCTCTGATTGGCTCAGCGCAGGGACCAATCAGGGGCAGCTCTCAGCTGTCAATCAGAGGCAGCACTCACTCACCCATTCATGAATTCATGAATGGGTGTGAGTGAGAGCTGCCTCTGATTGGTGAGGCTGTCACCAATCAGAGGCAGCTCATTCAGCAGGCGGGGATTTTAAATTCCCGGCTGCTGAATACTACAGTTCAGGAGAACTGCCGGCCAGACGCGGCTGAACTCCGGCTTCAGCGGAAAGGGGAGTATACATTTTTTTTTTTTTTACACATTTTAGGATGATTTACAGGTAAGGGCTTATATTTTTAAGCCCTTCCCGAAAATTCATCCCGCGCTCGCCGGCAGCCCATTCAATGGGCTAACATTGTTCTTCTCTGCCACAGCTGTTACAGCTGTGGCAGAGGAGAACGATCTTTATGCTGACAGTGCGGGGGGGCGGGGGCACTCTTGCCGCTATTGTGGCTTAATAGTGGGACCTGGGAACTTGAGATGCAGCCCAACATGTAGCCCCTCGCCTGCCCTATCCGTTTCTGTGTCGTTCCCATCACTTTCTTGAATTTCCCAGATTTTCACAAATGAAAACCTTAGCGAGCATCGGTGATATACAAAAATGCTCGAGTCGCCCATTGACTTTAATGGGGTTCGTTACTCGAAACGAACCCTCGAGCATCGCGGGAAGTTCGACTCGAGTAACGAGCACTCGAGCATTTTGGTGCTCGCTCATCTCTATCCATTAAACCTAAATCACACAACATTTTTTAGGGTGGTTTATTTAACAGAATTTGAGGTGGATTTTTCCGCATAGATTGCGCCTCTAAAACCTGCAGCTGGAATCTACATCTAAGCTGTGGATTTCTGCCGCACTATGTAGATACTTGGCCATAGATCCATATGTTGATTTAGTCCTTTTCAATGGGCAAATTCCTGCTACACATTTTGTGTGGAAACAGCATGGAATACGTGTCAAGAAGTGTCACGAATTCCCATTGAATGTAGTGGAATGTAGATTTGCAGCAGAATTTGATGTGAAAATTGGCATAGACTCCACATAAAATTCAGCAGCAAAAATTCACCATGTATTTATGCGCGAGAATGCTGCTAGTGAAAGCAAAATCCTTAAAGTCAATGGTTTCGTTTCGTCCCTTTATGCGGCCGTGATTTTCACAGCCACATAACGGGACAAAAACACGCCAATGTATTTAAGCTCTTAGCCCCAGTCAATGGTGCAAATACGCATGTTAAGCAGGTGGATGGTATGTGATGGCGCAGTGGTGACAGGCGGAGGCAATTTTAATGCAGCAAAAATACAATTTTATCAAACTGAAAATCATAATCAGGGTTTAGGGCTCATGTCCACGGGCAAAATAAGAATTAAAATCCGCAGCGGATTTTAACTCTTCTCCCGCGCGCGGATCCGCACCCCATAGGGATGCATTGACCACCCGCGGGTAGATAAATACCCGCGGATCGTCAATAAAAGTGATTTTAAAAAAAATGGAGCATGAAAAAATCTGGACCATGCTCCATTTTCATGCGGGTCTCCCGCGGGGACAGCTCCCGCAGGCTTCTATTGAAGCCTATGGAAGCCGTCCGGATCCGCGGGAGACCTAAAATAGGAATTTAAAAGAATTTACTCACCCGCAGCGGGCCGGGAAGGTCTTCTCTTCCTCACGGCCGCATCTCCCTTGCTTCGGCTCGGCGGATGTGCCCGGCGCATGCGCGCGGCACGTCGACGACGTGCCGGCGACGTGCCGCCGGCGTGACGAATTCATCCGCCGGCCGAAGAAAGAGGATCCGGCCGCGACGCAGAGAAGAAACGGAGCGGATGGGAGGTGAGTTTATTCTCATTTATTCTTATTTTCAGCTCTCATGTCCGCGGGGCAGGAGGGACCCGCTGCAGATTCTACATGTAGAATCCGTAGCGGGCCCGATTTTCCCCGTGGACATGAGGCCTTAGTATTCCACACCAGAGCACATTTCTCGAATGCTGCAAATGAAAACACAGTACCGAACTTTAACTTATGGGGCTAATGCCCACCAGGAGGCAGTGTCTTAATCCTTTTGGGGCAGTAAGCACCAGTTCTAAGCCTTTTAAGCATTTTAGTTCTGCAGGGGGTCTCCCTGCTACAGGGGCAATGGTCTTCAGACTGGCCTGGTCAGAATCCCCTCTATTCATGGTGATGTCCACTTACTTAGACTTCATAGTAGTCTCTATTCCCTGGACATTCAGCTTTTCTAGCGGAACCCAGCAGGTATATCTCCACAATGCTGCTTCATCTGCCTACTTGCCCTTACAACTACAATGACCTCCTTAGCGCAGCATCTACAAGAATACCATATCAGCTCCTTGTTGCCTTGGGGTTGAAGACATATCAAATCTCTGATATTTGCTGTTTGACTCATTGAATGCCGCAATTAATACTAATCATAATATAAAAAAGAAAAAATCTGAAAGTGGGAATGTGTCATAGGGAATCACTGTAACTGGATTTGGTGTTATATCTCATATGGGCAGCCAACCCAGGGTCCATTGAAGGACTCCAGGGCTGTCTGACCACATTTCCTGTTGTAAGGCTGCACCCCCACATAGTGCTTCTAGTGTGTTCCTATGGTATTTCTACAGGGTTTGTGATGTGCATGTTAATTGCACATCAAAAAGGCTGGGTGAATATTCACGCATTTTGCAACGAAACACCATGTGGTGACGCAGGTAATAAATAGGAATGCTAGAGCAACTATTAGTACAAAGGATGCCAGTATATTACAGCTGAAAATCTGCAAAATAGCATGCACTGAACTTTATTAGAGACCCATCTAGTAGCACATTGGACCTCCTTCAGAACTGCAGCAATTCATCCTGGTGTCTATCCACAAGTGTCAAAAAGCTTTCCTTTCACCATCACTCTACCTCCACCAGCCGGAATTGTTGTCACCTGATAGGAAGGGTTCATCAATTCATGCTGCTTGTGCCAAATTCTGACCTCCCATCAGCATTGTATAGAAATCTGGATTCATCTCACCGGGCAATATTTTTCCACTACTAGGTGATCCAATTTTTGCACTCTTTTGCCTACTGAAGTCTCGTCTTTTTGTTTTTCCTTGAAGGCAATGGCTCTGGAGCTGGTTGTCTGCTGTTATAGCCCATCCGTGCTAAGGAATGACAAGTTTTGTATTCAGATATGTTATTGGAACAGTATTGTATTCATCTACAATCTGCTTGACTGTTTGTGTAGTGACCCAGAAATGTATACTAAGTGTTAGTTTTGCTATGGAAAAATAGGATAAATGTATGTTTTAAGTGTTTTACATGTTCTGATGGTTTAGTATCCTTTAACATCCTCTTGGATGGGCTGAATTGATGTCAATATTGGATTTGGTGACTGGATGATCAGAGAGTTTAATATAGAGTTACTCAATATTATTTAGTGCACTTGTCTTGCCTCTTAGTCCCTCAGCTCTATGCTGCTGGAGGTTTATAAAATCACTTGTATAGTTCCGGACCCTTCAGGAAGGAGAGCACCTCAAGTGTAGCAACAAGTGCAGACAGCTTAAGAGAAAGCTATCTACAGCCACTCATTCCCAAGCCTGAGGAAGGAGTAAAGTGCCAGATACAATGCTGTGCGAGTCTTCCCAGGGCCCCAGAGAAAAACTTGGATAAGCAGTACAGGAATTTTCTGATAAACAACGGTATGTCGAGTCAAGGGCGTAACTATAGAGGATGCATAGAATACGGTTGTACCCGGGCCCACGAGCCTTAGGCCTCATGTCCACGGGCAAAAGAAGAATTAAAATCCGCAGCGGATTTTAACTCTTCTCCCGCGCGCGGATCCGCACCCCATAGGGATGCATTGACCACCCGCGGGTAGATAAATTTCCGTGGATGGTCAATAAAAGTGATTTTAAAAAAAATGGAGCATGAAAAAATCTGGACCATGCTCCATTTTCGTGCGGGTCTCCCGCGGGGACGGCTCCCGCATGCTTCTATTGAAGCCTATGGAAGCCGTCCGGATCCGCGGGAGACCAAAATCAGAATTTACTCACCTGCTCCGGATCTTCCCTTCTCCGCGGCTTCATCTTCTCTCCGTCGCGGCCGGATCTTTTTTCTTCGGGCCGGCGCATGCACAGGGCACGCAACTGACGTGCCCTGTGCATTCGCCGAGCAGAAGAAAGAAGATCCGGCTGCGACGGAGAGAAGATGAAGCCGCGGCGAAGGGAAGATCCGGAGCGGGCAAGAGGTGAGTTAATTCTTATTTTAAGCGCTCATGTCCGCGGGGCAGGAGGGACCCGCTACGGATTCTCCATGGAGAATCCGTAGCGGGCCTGATTTTCCCCGTGGACATGAGGCCTTAGGGGGCCAATAAGGCCTCTCTTCTCCATATGGGGAGCCCAATACTATGAATAAAGTATTATTGTTTTGGGCTTCAAGTTACACCTCTGTTTCGAGTCACCACATCTGCATGAAAATGGACTGTATGGAATGTCACCCTGTTTTCCACCTTCCTGACTCTTTGAGCTCCTTCCCATTGGGGGAATCTGATCCATGCTACACCACAACACGGTCTCCAGGAGCAGAGACTGGCACATACTATCTTATCCCTCATCATATCACTGTATGTAGCCAAGTGGGAGTTAGAAACATTAACCACCGTGACAAAAGTCCTCCTGCCGAGGCCCATTACATATGCCGCCTTTTTTTCAGAAAGATTCTTGAATCCTCCTCTGACCCCTTTTGATGAAGTCATCACAGGAGATCATGCAGGAGGAGGTAAGCAGAGCGAGCAGCTGCAACATGCGATTTCCAGCAGGGAAGGTAGGATTCATTAGCTACCTAGCCTGCCAGCAATGAGGAGGAGAGAAGCTGGGACCTATTCCACTAAAACAGTGAGTTACACAACATCCGGTGAAGTCAAAGCCAGGAAAAGTCAAGAGGTCCACTTAAAACCTTAACTCCAATAAGTACATCAACAATTTCCAGTAAACCCATCAGATAACTAGGCCTGTGGGAGCTTCTACTCTGTCACCTCTAGATATATATAGAGAGAGTGTTGAAGAGAAAACTGTGCTTATTCAGGTTCAACTGTATTGTACCATGTTGTTTTACTGCAAAATCCAGTGCTCTGCAATACTGCCATTGTTGTACTTTGTTACCAACTGAGCGCTTCAGTAAAGTTGTGCACTTCCAGTTTATTAAAAAGCTACCAGGACTTGTGTTAAATTATTTCCCACCTTTGACTCTTACAATCTCGGATGAAGTGCTGGCGTCCAGTGACAAACCACCGTTCATTATAAAAAATATATCTATTATTTGTGCCACTGTGATGCTACCAAGTGGGACACCTTTTCTACCATGGTCTGGAGAGATTGCAGAGCCACCCGTGACATCCATCTTGCAATCCCCATGGTCTCCCCCACTTTGGTGCGTCTCGCACGGGCACTGAATATGCCCATACACAAGAAGTAGGTTGATGATTGAAAAACTGTCGACCAAACCATTGTCTAGTTTTGCAGATGCTGTCATGCAAAATTTAGTCCATATTGGCTGTTAAAGTTTTTCATACTGGCCATACATGTTCAATGAGACCAGGCGACAATCGAAAGACCCTTCTGAAAAACAAGATCGTTCATGAAAACGAGAGATCTCTTATCTGACATAAAATTCTAGCACGACTGACTGATTTCCATATGATAACCCCCTGTCATCGCTCAGCTAAAACACTTATTTGTTGCTAAATTTCATCCAACGAATGATCGTTTTACTAGAAATGGTCTATTTTCACCATCTTTATTCATGTGTTTGGGCACACTGACTCTGCAAGCTTTGTAGACATTTACCAGCTGATCACTACATAACATATATGGGTATCAGGGGCATAGCTATAGGGGTTGCAGGGGTAACAGTTGCTATCAGGTCCTGGAGCTTTAGGGCCCTTCAGTCACATAAAAAGACACCGGTATTATAAACAGCACATGGTAGGCAAGAGCTTCTAGTTCGGCTTCTGGTGGGTATATTAGCTACACAAACATTTGTCACCAGTCTCTCAGCACAATCAATACTGAATACAATGTTTACTCCCATGAGGCAAAATGTGTATTTTAGAAGAAAACCCCAATTAGTCTAACATCGAGGAGACATATCATCGTTACCAAGAATCATGAATGCAGCTTTTGTTTTAATCCATGATTAATATAATATCAGATAATGAGATTTAAATGCTGAAATCCTAATCACTTCCATACAAATAATAGCAGGAGAACACTAGAAGACTACACCACATTTAATCAGTGCTTGGTGCACAAGATATTTATTACCCTGGGCTTTAACACATTATCTAACTGCGCTCACTAATTAAAAAAAATAGATAAATCAAACTGCAGTTGTAAGTATGTAGCAGAATATATTACAAGCAGTGAGACATCCAACATGTAAAAGCTGGGCAGATAGCAGAATATCATGTACCTCTCACAATTTGTATGTTTCCCCTTCAATGAACATCTAATGTTACATTGAGGCCAAACCACCAATGAAATTATATAGCAATTTGCTATCCATTTGCAAAAATAAAATACTTTACCACCAACAGGGTATTAAATTGAAGCTTGCTTGACGGGAAATGCAAAGCCTCTAATGTTCCAGAAAATACTACTCATTAGAGATGAGCGAGCACCAAAATACTCGGGTGCTCGTTACTCGGGACGAAATTTTCGCGATGCTCGAGGGTTCGTTTCGAGTAACGAACCCCATTGAAGTCAATGGGCGACTCGAGCATTTTTGTATATCGCCGATGCTCGCTAAGATTTCCATTTGTGAAAATCTGGGCAATTCAAGAAAGTGATGGGAACGACACAGCAACGGATAGGGCAGGCGAGGGGCTACATGTTGGGCTGCATCTCAAGTTCCCAGGTCCCACTATTAAGCCACAATAGCGGCAAGAGTGGGCCCCCCCTCCCAACAATTTTTACTTCTGAAAAGCCCTCATTAGCAATGCATACCTTAGCTAAGCACCACACTACCTCCAACAAAGCACAATCACTGCCTGCATGACACTCCGCTGCCACTTCTCCTGGGTTACATGCTGCCCACCCCCCACCCCCCGCACGACACAGTGTCCACAGCGCACACCAAAGTGTCCCTGCGCAGCCTTCAGCTGCACTCATGCCACACGCTGGCCTCATAGCCACACCACACTCATGTCTATTTATAAGTGCGTCTGCCATGAGGAGGAACCGCAGGCACACACTGCAGAGGGTTGGCACGGCTAGGCAGCAACCCTCTTTAAAAGGGGCGGGGCGATAGCCCACAATGCTGTACAGAAGCAATGAGAAATATAATCCTGTGCCACCGCCATCAGGAGCTGCACACGTGGGCATAGCAATGGGGAACCTATGTGCCACACACTATTCATTCTGTCAAGGTGTCTGCATGCCCCAGTCAGACCGCGGTTTTTTATAAATAGTCACAGGCAGGTACAACTCCGCAATGGGAATTCCGTGTGCACCCACAGCATGGGTGGCTCCCTGGAACCCACTGGCTGTACATAAATGTATCCCATTGCAGTGCCCATCACAGCTGAGGTAACGTCCTATTAAATGCAGGTGGGCTTCGGCCCACACTGCATGCCCCAACCTGACCAGGGTTTTTAATTCATAGACACAGGCAGGTACAACTCCCTATTGTGAAGTCCCTGTGGACCGACAGCATGGGTGGGTGCCAGGAAGCCACCGGCGGTACATAAATATATCCCATTGCATTGCCCATCACAGCTGAGGTAATGTCATGTTTAATGCAGGTGGGCTTCGGCCCACACTGCATGCCCCAGTCAGACTGGGGTTCTTTAGAAGTGGACACATGCAGTTACAACTCCGTGTGGACCGACAGCATGGGTGGGTGCCAGGAAGCCACCAGCGGTACATAAATATATCCCATTGCATTGCCCATCACAGCTGAGGTAATGTCATGTTTAATGCAGGTGGGCTTCGGCCCACACTGCATGCCCCAGTCAGACTGGGGTTCTTTAGAAGTGGACACATGCAGTTACAACTCCGTGTGGACCGACAGCATGGGTGGCTCCCTGGAACCCACCGGCTGTACATAAATGTATCCCATTGCAGTGCCCATCACAGCTGATGTAACGTCAGCATTAATGCAGGTGGTCAAAAAATTAATTGGATTACACTGTAGGCGAGGGCCCCAAAAAATTGGTGTACCAACAGTACTAATGTACGTCAGAAAAATTGCCCATGCCCAACCAAGAGGGCAGGTGAAACCCATTAATCGCTTTGGTTAATGTGGCTTAATTTGTAACTAGGCCTGGAGGCAGCCCAGTTAAAATAAAAATTGGTTCAGGTGCAAGTTTCAACGCTTTAATGAGCATTGAAACGTATAAAAATTGTTTACAAAAATTATATGACTGAGCCTTGTGGGCCTAAGAAAAATTGCCCGTTCGGCGTGATTACGTCAGGTTTCAGGAGGAGGAGCAGGAGGAGGAGGAGGAATATTATACACAGATTGATGAAGCTAAAAGGTCCACGTTTTTGATGGTGATAGAGAACAATGCTTCCATCCGCGGGTGCAGCCTACGTATTGTTTAGGTATCGCTGCTGTCCGCTGGTGGAGAAGAGAAGTCTGGGGAAATCCAGGCTTTGTTCATCTTGATGAGTGTAAGCCTGTCGGCACTGTCGGTTGACAGGCGGGTACGCTTATCTGTGATGATTCCCCCAGCCGCACTAAACACCCTCTCTGACAAGACGCTAGCCGCAGGACAAGCAAGCACCTCCAGGGCATACAGCGCGAGTTCAGGCCACGTGTCCAGCTTCGACACGCAGTAGTTGTAGGGGGCAGAGGCGTCACGGAGGACGGTCGTGCGATCGGCTACGTACTCCCTCACCATCCTTTTACAGTGCTCCCGCCGACTCAGCCTTGATTGGGGAGCGGTGACACAGTCTTGCTGGGGAGCCAGAAAGCTGTCAAAGGCCTTAGAGAGTGTTCCCCTGCCTGTGCTGTACATGCTGCCTGATCTCCGCGCCTCCCCTGCTACCTGGCCCTCGGAACTGCGCCTTCGGCCACTAGCGCTGTCGGATGGGAATTTTACCATCAGTTTGTCCGCCAGGGTCCTGTGGTATAGCATCACTCTCTAACCCCTTTCCTCTTCGGGTATGAGAGTGGAAAGGTTCTCCTTATACCGTGGGTCAAGCAGTGTGTACACACAGTAATCCGTAGTGGCCAGAATGCGTGTAACGCGAGTGTCACGAGAAAGGCATCCTAACATGAAGTCAGCCATGTGTGGCAGGGTACCTGTACGCAACACATGGCTGTGCTCACTAGGAAGATCACTTTCAGGATCCTCCTCCTCCTCCTCAGGCCATACACGCTGAAAGGATGACAGGCAAGCAGCATGGGTACCCTCAGCAGTGGGCCAAGCTGTCTCTTCCCCCTCCACCTCCTCAACGCGATGAGATATAGACAGGAGGGTGCTCTGACTATCCAGCGACATACTGTCTTCCCCCGCCTCTGTTTCCGAGCGCAAAGCGTCTGCCTTTATGCTTTGCAGGGAACTTCTCAAGAGGCATAGCAGAGGAATGGTGACGCTAATGATTGCAGCATCGCCGCTCACCATCTGGGTAGACTCCTCAAAGTTTCCAAGGACCTGGCAGATGTCTGCCAACCAGGCCCACTCTTCTGTAAAGAATTGAGGAGGCTGACTCCCACTGCGCCGCCCATGTTGGAGTTGGTATTCCACTATAGCTCTACGCTGCTCATAGAGTCTGGCCAACATGTGGAGCGTAGAGTTCCACCGTGTGGGCACGTCGCACAGCAGTCGGTGCACTGGCAGATGAAACCGATGTTGCAGGGTGCGCAGGGTGGCAGCGTCCGTGTGGGACTTGCGGAAATGTGCGCAGAGCCGGCGCACCTTTCCGAGCAGGTCTGACAAGCGTGGGTAGCTTTTCAGAAAGCGCTGAACCACCAAATTAAAGACGTGGGCCAGGCATGGCACGTGCGTGAGGCTGCCGAGCTGCAGAGCCGCCACCAGGTTACGGCCGTTGTCACACACGACCATGCCCGGTTGGAGGCTCAGCGGCGCAAGCCAGCGGTCGGTCTGCTCTGTCAGACCCTGCAGCAGTTCGTGGGCCATGTGCCTCTTTTCTCCTAAGCTGAGTAGTTTCAGCACGGCCTGCTGACGCTTGTCCACCGCTGTGCTGCCACGACGCGCGACACCGACTGCTGGCGACGTGCTGCTGCTGACACATCTTGATTGCGAGACAGAGGTTGCGTAGGAGGAGGAGGAGGAGGAGGAGGAGGAGGAGGAGGAGGGTGGTTTAGTGGAGGAAGCATACACCGCCGCAGATACCAGCACCGAGCTGGGGCCCGCAATTCTGGGGGTGGGTAGGACGTGAGCGGTCCCAGGCTCTGACTCTGTCCCAGCCTCCACTAAATTCACCCAATGTGCCGTCAGGGAGATATAGTGGCCCTGGCCGCCGGTACTTGTCCACGTGTCCGTTGTTAAGTGGACCTTGCCAGTAACTGCTTTGGTGAGGGCGCGTACAATGTTGCGGGAGACGTGGTCGTGCAGGGCTGGGACGGCACATCGGGAAAAGTAGTGGCGACTAGGAACTGAGTAGCGCGGGGCTGCAGCCGCCATCATACCTTTGAAAGCCTCCGTTTCCACAACCCTATACGGCAGCATCTCCAGGCTGATAAATTTGGCTATGTGCACGTTTAACGCTTGAGCGTGCGGGTGCGTGGCGGCGTACTTGCGCTCCAACACTTGCGCTAGCGACGGCTGGACGGTGCGCTGAGAGACATTGGTGTATGGGGCCGAGCACAGCGGAGGTGAGGGTGTGGGTGCAGGCCAGGAGACAGTAGTGCCTGTGTCCTGAGAGGGGGGTTGGATCTCAGTGGCCGGTTGGGGCACAGGGGGAGAGGCAGCGGTGCAAACCGGAGGCGGTGAACTGCCTTCGTCCCACCTTGTGGGGTGCTTGGCCATCATATGTCTGCGCATGCTGGTGGTGGTGAGGCTGGTGGTGGTGGCTCCCCGGCTGATCTTGGCGCGACAAAGGTTGCACACCACTGTTCGTCGGTCGTCTGCACTCTCAGTGAAAAACTGCCAGACCTTTGAGCACCTCGGCCTCTGCAGGGTGGCATCGCGCGAAGGGCGCTTTGGGAAACAGTTGGTGGATTATTCGGTCTGGCCCTGCCTCTACCCCTGGCCACCGCACTGGATCTCCAACCTGCCCTGCTGCTGCCCTTGCCTCCCCCTCTGAAGACCTGTCCTCAGTAGGCGTAGCAAACCAGGTGGGGTCAGTCACCTCATCGTCCTGCTGCTCTTCCTCCGAATCCTCTGTGCGCTCCTCCCTCGGACTTACTCCAATTATTACTACCTGAGTGATAGACAACTGTGTCTCATCGTCATCGTCCTCCTCACCTACTGAAAGCTCTTGAGACAGTTGCCGGAAGTCCCCAGCCTCATCCCCCGGACCCCGGGAACCTTCCAAAGGTTGGGCATCGGTCACGACAAACTCCTCCGGTGGGAGAGGAACCATTGCTGGCCATTCTGGGCAGGGGCCCGGGAACAGTTCCTGGGAGTCTGCCTGCTCCTCAGAATGTGTCATTGTAATGGAGTGAGGAGGCTGGGAGGAAGGAGGAGCAGCAGCCAGAGGATTCAGAGTTGCAGCAGTGGACGGCGCAGAATTCTGGGTGGTCGATAGATTGCTGGATGCACTTTCTGCCATCCACGACAGGACCTGCTCATACTGCTCATTTTCTAATAAAGGTCTACCGCGTGGACCCATTAATTGTGAGATGAATGTGGGGACGCCAGAAACGTGCCTCTCTCCTAATCCCGCAGCAGTCGGCTGCGATACACCTGGATCAGGAGCTCGGCCTGTGCCCACACCCTGACTCGGGCCTCCGCGTCCTCGCCCGCGTCCACGTCCTCTAGGCCTACCCCTACCCCTCAGCATGCTGTATTACCAGTAGTGTAGAAACAGAACGCTGTAATTAAATGTGCCGCTTATTGGCCTGTGGTTGGAGGCTGACTTCCCTTACGGAGCGCACAGCAGATCCAGGAAACAATTTTGCGCAAGGCTGCTGTAACGCTTAGCTGCGTATTAATTAGGACAACTACCCCCAGCAGATAGATACTGTAGGCAGCGTATAATATTATGTATACTGTTTCCCTCTGGCGGGATGACGGCGCTGATGTAACAGAGACAACAGATCCAGGAAACAATTTTGCGCAAGCCTGCTGTAACGCTTAGCTGCGTATTAATTAGGACTACTACCCCCAGCAGATAGATACTGTAGGCAGCGTATAATATTATGTATACTGTTTCCCTCTGGCGGGATGACGGCGCTGATGTAACAGAGACAGCAGATCCAGGAAACAATTTTGCGCAAGCCTGCTGTAACGCTTAGCTGGGTATTAATTAGGACTACTACCCCCAGCAGACACGCAGTAAACTGAAGACGGTCACAGGCAGCCCAAATATAGTATTTTTCCCCAATTTTTTGGAAAAAGCCCACTGCCTATATAGCCTGAATATCTCTTTCCCTGCCTCACCAGTACTGGCCCTATACTCTGTACAATGACTGCAGACTGCGGACGCAATGCTCTGCACGGCCGATATACAAAAAAAAAAAAAAAATGTGCAACACTGCTGAAAGCAGCCTCAACAGTACTGCACATGGTCAGATGTGGCCCTAAGAAGGACCATTGGGGTTCTTGAAGCCTAAAATCACTCCTAACGCTCTCCCTATAGCAGCTCCGGCACCAGCAGCACTTTCCCTGATCTCTGTTAGAATGCATCTGTGGCGAGCCGCGCGAGGGGACGATTTATATACTCGGGTGACACCTGATCTCGCCAGCCACTCACTGCAGGGGGGTGGTATAGGGCTTGAACGTCGCAGGGGGAAGTTGTAATGCCTTCCCTGTCTTTCTATTGGCCAGAAAAGCGTGCTAACATCTCAGAGATGGAAGTGAAAGTAACTCGAACATCGCGTGGTACTCGTCTCTAGTAACGAGCATCTCGAACACGCTAATACTCGAACGAGTATCAAGCTCGGACGAGTACGTTCGCTCATCTCTACTACTCATGTATACAGGCCCAAAGTCTGTACGCCAGTGCTTAGTGTAGAGCCAACCTCATACAGCCTCTGTAGGGTGTCATATGCATTAGTGTTGAAAAGGCAGCCCTGGAAACAAACCTCACCAGCCTACATATAATATCTCCACGCTCCGTCTTGCAGGAGAAATAGCGCCATCCCAAATTCATTGGCAGATTTTGTTTTATTTGGTTGTAATCCCTGTCACTTGTTTAAAGAGTAACTTAAATAGGAAAAAAAAACTTTTGACACGTCAGAGCAATATCAAAATTTTGATTAGACCTCACTCGAGTGTATAGAATTCTATGTGTCTATCTTCAGCTGCCAAGAAGAGCCAGCATGCACCATTGACAGGTAAAGGGGCACAGTGCTCGAGGGTGAGCGCAGCAATCCCTTAATTTCAGCGATCAGTTGGGGTTGCAGAACCCGGGACCCCACTGATTGAAACTTTTGACATGTCAAAACGTTTTTAAAATGCCACTTCATTAAAACCTAATAACTCTGGGAGGACCTGCCATGTTTCAGGTCAGTGGTGCTAAGTGTATACTTGTTCCCATTCTCCTTCACTGACCTCTGTTAGTTGCAGCTCTGGCACTACGAACTTGTCAAGTGGGCAGTCGCCTCTGCTCACTATCAATGGATGATGCCAATGGGCAGAGGAAACCTGATATCATTCATGGACAACGAGCGGAAAAAAATGCCTACTTGAAAGATTCACAGCACCCGGAGCTGAACCCATTGGCTGTTTATGAGGTAGGAAAGGGGAGAATAAACACTAAAGACAAGCTGCACTAAAGTCAGTGCTTGACAGCCTCCTCTGTATGGCCCGCCCATTGGACTGTTCAGCAAAGATATAAAAGAATGAAATACAGATAGTCCCCAACTTGCGAATGTTCAAGTTACGAACTTCGCAAGATGCGAACAATTTGTACTGCACAGTATGATTTAATGCTATGGCATTACATCATACTGTGCAGGGACCGGACAGGCTTCTATCAAGCCTGATAGAAGCCCGTCTGGTCAGATCGCGGGACACTGTGCAGTTGCTGGGCAGCCGGGGGCCTTCTGAAAGGCCCTAGGGCTGCCTATGCAGAGCGCCTTTCAAGCCGTGTGACTGATAGGCACTCTGCATAGACAGCCCTGGGGCCTTTCAGAAGGCCCGCACAGCGTCCTGCGATCTTATCGCGGGACACTGTGCGGGCCCCCCGAACATCGGGTGCCCGCTGTTTCTTACACCCGCGATCCCGCTCCATACAACCATTTGTTCGGACATACGAACAAATGTACTTGCGAACAGGTTCCTGGAACTGAACCTGTTCACAAGTAGGGGACTATCTGTATAATTTATACTGAATCTTTCCCCACAAAACTATATATCAATCTGCTCAGCTCCTCCAGCTGACAGATTCCCTTTTGTGGGGACCTATTCAGTATTGATTAACTGGGTCTGAACAGCTTCATAACGGCTGTAGATGAGGCACAGCACATTATCAATATGAAGCAATGGCGCTCTAGGGAATATTTACCCTGCAGCAGTATATATAGACCCAACAGCCCAGCTTTATAAGGGAATCTCAGCCATCGGATTTTGTGATATCCCTGCAATTAAAGAACACAATATAGTTGGCACTCCAGTCTGGTTACTCTCATATGTGAGCTCTCAGGTTTTTTTTATTGTTTCCAGAGATTCATTTAACTCTTTATCATTTTATTAGGACATAAAATCAGTACAGGAAAACACAGATTAAAGCTAATTTGGGGGAGCGCAGAGTAAATGCAAAGAGCGTCTCAATTTGCAGGACATAGCATGTTTATGCTTAAACTGGACAGTCCATGGAGTTCAATGGGCACCATGTAGAGAAAATGAACATTTGCCTGGTTCTCTTATGTATTATCACTGCTCACTAGGAATCCAAGCAGGATGAGATCTCACAAACAGTTTGTTTATGAGATAGGAGGGATTGGATATTAATTGTTGAGAGGTTCCACCACTCAGGATTCCCGCCAATCAGCTGATCCTCCATCCTGCTGTCAGTGCAGCGAGGTCGGACGTTGTCATCGGTGATGAGGGCCAGAAGTGTAGTAGATGGCTTCATTCCCATTAAAATCAATGGGAGTGATGCCTTCAATTACACTTGTGGCACTGTCAGTGGGTCGGATCATCAACTGATTGGCGGAAATTCCAACTATTAATGACCTATTCTAAGTATAGGTCATCAACAGTAAAAGCCCCTTTAATCAAATTAAATTGTGCACAGCAAGCAATGGTAATGAAATGAAAAGCTAAAATATTGCAATATACTTACCAAATGGATTCTGTAGCATCTTTGGTTTGCCCCACTGAACGCTGCTTGTCCACAGGCCTTTCTGTTAGAAACTGTACGCTATGATGTGATGTCCATACTTATAAAGTTAGCTTAGTCGCTGTGATCTCTTGTCAATTTGCACAGTGTTGCAAATCTGAAGGATGAGAAGCCGGTATGGATCAGCCTCACAGAGTAGAATCAATAACTATTGAAGTCCATATAAAGTAATCTACTATATTTATGTACAACATGTTTCCCCATAAGGATTCTAGTGGTGTGTTTGGTATTGCAGCTATGTGAATGCAGCTGACCTGCAATACCAGAAACACCCCGTGGATATAAGTGGCAATGTTTTTCAAAGAACACGGTGATACTTTTCTGTTATCATACCCTTTAATTTTCTAGACTACAACGCCTGACAACAAGGAGGGAAATCCAATAGGTAAACCAATACGGAAGCCTCCTCCAGCTGTTGGTTTGCCCCCTTAATTCCCACCTCCCACAGGACTAGGATGTAGTGCTTATGCTTGTGTTGTATTACACAGTCCATACAGTTCTGTCAGTCTTGTTACCAGGACTGTGGAGTTAAACTCCACAGTAAAAGTTTGCTTATATAAAGTGTGCCAAGTTATTGTATCTTTAGAATGTGGCAGGTACGGAGGAGCAGTACTGTTGTATCTTGTCTCCACCAGAAGAATGGGTGGAGACAAGCTGCACACCCACATACAACGCCCACAACTTGATTGGCTGGACCAAAGAATGGATTTCCATTATGTCCCCTCGTCGTGCCACTGACCCCACGGCCACTCTCTCTTGTGTCCTTACCAGCTTCTGTATTAGACTGCACCAGAGCAGGGACGGGAGAAGGCAGAGCGCCGTGGGCAGTGACACACTGCCTCTCTCCCTTGTCCCCTTCCCGGCTCCTGCGCTGTCAGTCTCCTCAGTGCCATCACATATTGCAAGCATTATGCGACGTCAGCGAGGAGACTGACAGCGGGTGACCAACTTTGACGGAGCAGGGACAGGAGAAGGCAGAGCTCCAGGATCAGTGACAGCGGGGAAATGCAGCTGAGGGGGGGGGGGGGGGGGATTACAGCGCTAATGCCGGCAGGGAAGGTCACCGGGGGAAGTATCACTGCAGACCTACAAGCCCACAGTGGTGCCAGTTTGAGGGGTTGCTGCCCAGTGATACGTGTGGGGTTAAGAGAAGTAGGGGATGGCCACAAGATTGATTTTTGCACCCAGGCCCATTTCCATTTAGCTACACCCCTGGTGTGCGGTACTGGGCTCATTCCACAGGCAACAACATGGGTATTAAGTATCTTCTTATTCTTTATGTATACTTCTATTTTGAACAATTTTTTGCATTGAAATTTGGTGTTTGGTACTTGTATGTCATATCTTTGTTCAGCTTGACCATAATTGGGGTACACATGCTCTTAAATCCATTTCATGCAAGAGCACTTTATGACTTTACAATTTATAATTCTTTAAATTGCATCTATTACATGTACCTGAATAATTGTTCCCATCCCAACTTGCCCACATTTGGTGCCACATACATACATTTTTCAGAATATTGGCTAGTGTTTGAATGTTTTTAATTGTTTTGTGTCCAGATTAGAGATGAGCGAACGTGTTCGTCCGAACTTGATATCCGTGCGGATATTAGGGTGTTCGGGATGTTCGTTATTCATAACGAACACCATGCGGTGTTCGGGTTACTTTCACTTCCTTCCCTGAGACGTTAGCGCGCTTTTCTGGCCAATTGAAAGACAGGGAAGGCATTACAACTTCCCCCTGCGTCGTTCAAGCCCTATACCACCCCCCTGCAGTGAGTGGCTGGGGAGATCAGGTGTCCGCCTAATATAAAAGTCGGCCCCTCCCGCGGCTCGCCTCAGATGCCTTGTGAGTTAGATGAGGGAGTGTGCTGTTTGTACCGGAGCTGCTGTAGGGAAAGAATTGGTAGTTAGTGTAGGCTTCAAGACCCCCAAAGGTCCTTATTAGGGCCACTGATAGCTGTGTGTTGGCTGCTGTTAGCAGTGGCAATTTTTTTCTTCTCAAAATCGGCTCTGCAGAGCGTTGCACCCGGCATTAGGGACAGAAGTGTTGCATAGGCAGGGAGAGTGTTAGGAGTGAGTGTAGCCTTCAAGAACCTCAACGGTCCTTTCTAGGGCCATATTTAACCGTGTGCAGTACTGTGCTGGCTGCTGTTAGCTGTGCTGCATATTTTTTTTCTTCTCAAAATCGCCTCTGCAGAGCATTGCACCCTCCATTGATACTGCAGGGAAAGAATTGTGTAGGCAGGGCCACAACACAGTTATTATTCATTGAATATACGCAGTGCGGCCTTTTGCTTGTAAAACAAGTGAAAAAAATTCTATTTGACCTGCCTCTGTCCATCCTAAGGGTTGTGGACATGTGTCGGCTGCGTGTGCAGCGTTTAAAAATCAGACGCACCCAGCTACGTTTTACTCCTGGCTTCGCCATTTGCTTTCCTTAATTTGGAAAAAAAATACCTGCTCTGCCAGAGTTATAATAACTCTGCTACCCTCAAGTTCTGTGCCACATTAGCAGGGCCACAGCACAGTTATTAAACTTCTCATGTTCATTGAATATACGCAGTGCTGCCTTTTGGTGGAAAAAAACTGAAAAAAAATCTATTTGTCCTGCCTCTGTCCGTCCTAAGGGCTGTGTGTACGTGTCGGCTGCGTGTGCAACGTTTAAAAATCAGACGCACCCAGCTACGTTTTACTGCTGGCTTCGCCATTTGCTTTCCTTAATTGGGAAAAAAATACCTGCTCTCCCAGAGTTATAATAACTCTGCTACCCTCACGTTCTGTGACACATTAGCAGGGCCACAGCAATCTATTTGTCCTGCCTCTGTCCGTCCTAAGGGCTGTGTGTACGTGTCGGCTGCGTGTGCAACATTTAAAAATCAGACGCACACCCAGCTACGTTTTACTGCTGGCTTCGCCATTTGCTTTCCTTAATTGGGAAAAAAATACCAGCTCTGCCAGAGTTATAATAACTCTGCTACCCTCACGTTCTGTGCCACATTAGCAGGGCCACAGCACAGTTATTAAACTTCTCATGTTCATTGAATATACGCAGTGCTGCCTTTTGGTGGAAAAAAACTGAAAAACAATCTATTTGTCCTGCCTCTGTCCGTCCTAAGGGCTGTGTGTACGTGTCGGCTGCGTGTGCAACGTTTAAAAATCAGACGCACCCAGCTACGTTTTACTGCTGGCTTCGCCATTTGCTTTCCTTAATTGGGAAAAAAATACCTGCTCTGCCAGAGTTATAATAACTCTGCTACCCTCACGTTCTGTGACACATTAGCAGGGCCACAGCACAGTTATTAAACTTAGATTATTCATTCACTAGAGGCAGTGGGGCCTTTCGTTTTAAAAAAAGGGAAAAAATTATATTTGGCCTGCAGTCTTGCGCCAATTTATTTCCTGCCTGTGAAATCAAATCACTGGTAATACAGCATGCTGAGGGGTAGGGGTAGGCCTAGAGGACGTGGACGCGGCCGAGGACGCGGAGGGCCAAGTCAGGGTGTGGGCACAGGCCGAGCTCCTGATCCAGGTGTGTCGTAGCCGACTGCTGCGCGATTAGGAGAGAGGCACGTTTCTGGTGTCCCCACATTCATCGCCCAATTAATGGGTCCACGCGGGAGACGGTTATTAGAAAATGAGCAGTGTGAGCAGGTCCTGTCCTGGATGGCAGAAAGTGCTTCGAGCAACCTATCGTCAACCCGCAGTTCTGCGCCGTCCACTGCTGCAAATCCGAATCCTCTGTCTGCTGCTCCTCCTTCCTCCCAGCCTCCTCACTCCACTACAATGACACCTGCTCAGGAGCGGGAACACTCCCAGGAACTGTTCTCGGGCCCCTGCTTAGATTGGGCAGCAGCGGTTCCTCTCCCACCAGAGGAGTTTATCGTCACTGATGCCCAACCATTCGAAAGTTCCCGGGGTCCGGGGGAAGAGGCTGGGGACTTCCGCCAACTGTCTCAACAACTTTCTGTGGGTGAGGAGGACGATGACGATCAGACACAGTTGTCTTGCAGTGAGGTAGTAGTAAGGGCAGTAAGTCCAAGGGAGCAGCGCACAGAGGATTCGGAGGAAGAGCAGCAGGACGATGAGGTGACTGACCCCACCTGGTGTGCAACGCTTACTCAGGAGGACAGGTCTTCAGAGGGGGAGTCAAGGGCATCAGCAGGGCAGGTTGCAAGAGGCAGTGCGGTGGCCAGGGGTAGAGGCAGGGCCAGACCGAATAATCCACCAACTGTTTCCCAAAGCGCCCCCTCGCGCCATGCCACCCTGCAGAGGCCGAGGTGCTCTAAGGTCTGGCAGTTTTTCACAGAGACGCCTGACGTCCGACGAACAGTGGTGTGCAACCTTTGTCGCGCGAAGCTCAGCCGGGGAGCCAACACCAACAGCCTCACCACCACCACCATGCGCAGACATATGATGGCCAAGCACCCCACAAGGTGGGACGAAGGCCGTTCAGCGCCTCCGGTTTGCACCCCTGCCTCTCCCCCTGTGCCCCAACCTGCCACTGAGATGCAACCCCCCTCTCAGGACACAGGCACTACCGCCTCATGGCCTGCACCCACACCCTCATCTCCGCTGTCCTCGGCCCCATCCAGCAGTGTAGTTCAGCGCACCGTCCAGCCGTCGCTTGCGCAACTGTTGGAGCGCAAGCGCAAGTACGCCGCCACGCACCCGCACGCTCAAACGTTAACCGTCCGCATAGCAAAATTCATCAGCCTTGAGATGCTGCCGTATAGGGTTGTGGAAACGGAGTCCTTCAAAAGTATCATGGAGGCGGCGGCCCCGCGCTACTCAGTTCCCAGTCGCCACTACTTTTCCCGATGTGCCGTCCCAGCCCTGCACGACCACGTCTCCCGCAACATTGTACGCGCCCTCACCAACGCGGTTACTGCCACGGTCCACTTAAAAACGGACACGTGGACAAGCACAGGCGGGCAGGGCCACTACATCTCCCTGACGGCACATTGGGTGAATTTAGTGGAGGCTGGGACAGAGTCAGAGCCTGGGACCGCTCACGTCCTACCAACCCCCAGAATTGCGGGCCCCAGCTCGGTGGTGGTATCTGCGGAGGTGTATGCTTCCTCCACTAAAGCACCCTGCTCCTGCTCCTCCTCCTCCTCCTCCTCTGTCTCGCAATCAAGATGTGTTAGCAGCAGCATGTCGCCAGCAGTCGGTGTCGCGCGGTGTGGCAGCACAGCGGTGGGCAAGCGTCAGCAGGCCGTGCTGAAACTACTCAGCTTAGGCGATAAGAGGCACACGGCCCACGAACTGCTGCAGGGTCTGACAGAGCAGACCGACCGCTGGCTTGCGCCGCTGAGCCTCCAACCGGGCATAGTCGTGTGTGACAACGGCCGTAACCTGGTGGCGGCTCTGCAGCTCGGCAGCCTCACGCACGTGCCATGCCTGGCCCACGTCTTTAATTTGGTGGTTCAGCGCTTTCTGAAAAGCTACCCACGCTTGTCAGACCTGCTCGTAAAGGCGCGCCGGCTCTGCGCACATTTCCGCAAGTCCCACACGGACGCTGCCACCCTGCGCACCCTGCAATATCACTTTAAGCTGCCAGTGCACCGACTGCTGTGCGACGTGCCCACACGGTTCAACTCTACGCTCTACATGTTGGCCAGGCTCTATGAACAGCGTAGTGTTATAGTCGAATACCAACTCCAACATGGGCGGCGCAGTGGGAGTCAGCCTCCTCAATTCCTTTCAGAAGAGTGGGCCTGGTTGGCAGACATCTGCCATGTCCTTGGTAATTTTGAGGAGTCTACCCAGGTGGTGAGCGGCGATGCTACAATCATTAGCGTCACCATTCCTCTGCTATGCATCTTGAGAAATTCCCTGCAAACCATAAAGGCAGCTGCTTTGCGCTCGGAAACGGGGGCGGTGGAAGACAGTATGCCGCTGGATAGTCAGGGCACCCTCCTGTCTATTTCTCAGCGCGTACAGGAGGAGGAGGAGCATGAGGAGGATGAGGAGGAGGGGGAAGAGACAGCTTGGCCCGCTGCTGACGGTACACCGGCTGATTGCCTGTCATCCTTTCAGCGTGTATGACCTGAGGAGGAGGAGGAGGAGGATCCTGGCAGTGATCTTCCTAGTGAAGACAGCCATGTGTTGCGTACAGGTACCCTGGCACACATGGCTGACTTCATGTTAGGATGCCTTTCTCGTGACCCTCGCATTGCATGCATTCTGGCCACGACGGATTACTGGGTGTACACACTGCTCGACCCACGCTATAAGGAGAACCTGCCCACTCTCATTCCCGAAGAGGAAAGGGGTTCGAGAGTGTTGCTATACCACAGGACCCTTGCGGACAAGCTGATGGTAAAATTCCCAGCCGACAGCGCTAGTGGCAGAAGGCGCAGTACCGAGGGCAAGGTAGCAGGGGAGGTGCAGAGATCGAGCAGCATGTACATCCCAGGCAGTGCAACAGTCTTTAAGGGCCTGGCCAGCTTTATGGCTCCCCACCAAGACTGTGTCACCGCTCCCCAGTCAAGGCTGAGTCGGCGGGAGCACTGTAAAAGGATGGTGAGGGAGTACGTAGCCGATCGCACGACCATCCTCGGTGACGCCTCTGCCCCCTACAACTACTGGGTGTCGAAGCTGGACACGTGGCCTGAACTAGCGCTGTATGCCCTGGAGGTGCTTGCTTGTCCTGCGGCTAGCGTCTTGTCGGAGAGGGTGTTTAGTGCGGCTGGGGGAATCATCACAGATAAGCGTAGCCACTTGTCAACCGACAGTGCCGACAGGCTAACACTCATCAACAAAGGCTGGATTTCCCCAGACTTCTGTTCTCCACCAGCGGACAGCAGCGATACGTAAGCAATACGTAGGCTGCACCCGCGGATGGAAGCTACGTTCTCTCTCACCATCCAAAACGGGGACATTTCTGCTTCATCAATCTGTGTCTAATATTCCTCCTCCTCCTCCTGCTCCTCCTCCTGAAACCTCACGTAATCACGCTGAACGGGCAATTTTTCTTAGGGCCACAAGGCTCACTCAAATAATTTTTCTGAACAATTTTTATAAGTTTCAATGCGCTTAAAAGCGTTGGAACTTTAACTTGAACCAATTTTTCGTTACACTGGGCTGCCTCCAGGCCTACTTACCACTTAAGCCACATTAACCAAAGCGATTCACCTGCCATCTTGGTTGGGCATGCCCAATTTTTACTGAGGTACATTAGTACTGTTGGTACACCAATTTTTTGGGGCCCTCACCTACAGTGTAATCATAGCAATTTGTATGTTCTTCGCCTGCACTCATGGTACAGAAAGGTGTGTGGGGTTGGCCTACACTTTAGCTACATAAATGTAACTTGGGCCTTGGCTATACTAAGGCTACTGAAATGGAACTAAGACTGCGCTCCCACTATACTGCTGCTTCAGAATTGTTACTGGGGCCTGTCTTGAGTGCTACTATTGCTGACATGGAACGAAGACTGCGCTCCCGCTATACTGCTGCTTCGGAATTGTTACTGGGGCCTGTCTTGAGTGCTACTATTGCTGACATGGAACGAAGACTGCGCTCCCGCTATACTGCTGCTTCGGAATTGTTACTGGGGCCTGTCTTGAGTGCTACTATTGCTGACATGGAACGAAGACTGCGCTCCCGCTATACTGCTGCTTCGGAATTGTTACTGGGGCCTGTCTTGAGTGCTACTATTGCTGACATGGAACGAAGACTGCGCTCCTCCTATAATGCTGCTACTGATATGTTAGTGGGGCCTGTCCTAATGCTACGGCTGAAATGTTACGAATTCTGGGCTCTGCCTATACCGCTGCTAATGGTATGTCTCTGGGGTGTGGAAACAGAGGCTTCCCAAAGACATGATGGCGGCGAGGCCATTTCCCACCAACGCGGTTACTGTTAAGGTGCATATAACCACGGACACGTGGAGAGGACACGTAGTGCCTCAAAAACATCCCCCTCCTCCTCCAACAGGGAAAACATTCTTGGCAAATGCCTTTGCATTGGTTCGTCTGGTGGCAGTCCAAGAATTTCACCTTTACCGACACAACAAGAGAGCCCCCACACCATCCCCCCACCACGGCCCACTTAATCCTGGCCGCATTCCGAAAACCAACAAAATACAACCGTGCTACTAGGTCCGCAGTCACCACCACATTACCACCAACGCGGTTACTGTTAAGGTACATATTACCAGTCTGACTGGGGCATGCAGACACCTTGACAGAATGAATAGTGTGTGGCACATAGGTTCCCCATTGCTATGCCCACGTGTGCAGCTCCTGATGGCGGTGGCACAGGATTATATTTCTCATTGCTTCTGTACAGCATTGTGGGCTATCGCCCCGCCCCTTTTAAAGAGGGTCGCTGCCTAGCCGTGCCAAGCCTCTGCAGTGTGTGCCTGCGGTTCCTCCTCATGGCAGACGCACTTCTAAATAGACATGAGGGTGGTGTGGCATGAGGGCAGCTGAAGGCTGCGCAGGGACACTTTGGTGTGCGCTGTGGGGGGGAGGGGGGGCAGTTGGTCAGCATGTAACCCAGGAGAAGTGGCAGCGGAGTGTCATCCAGGCAGTGATTGTGCTTTGTTGTAGCTAGTGTGGTGCTTAGCAAAGGTATGCCATGCTAATGAGGGCTTTTCAGAAGTAAAAGTTGTTGGGAGGGGGGGGGCCCACTCTTGCCGGTATTGTGGCTTAATAGTGGGACCTGTGAACTTGAGATGCAGCCCAACATGTAGCCCCTCGCCTGCCCTATCCGTTTCTGTGTCATTCCCATTACTTTCTTGAATTGCCCAGATTTTCACACATGAAAACCTTAGCGAGCATCGGCGAAATACAAAAATGCTCTGGTCGCCCATTGACTTCAATGGGGTTCGTTATTCGAAACGAACCCTCGAACATCGCGGGAAGTTCGTTTCGAATAACGAACACCCGAACATTTTGGTGTTCGCTCATCTCTAGTCCAGATATATTCTTGTGAAATAAGGCTTTTGAGCTTTTTGTAGCTTCAATATTTTGTGGTGTGCAATCTTTTTGGATGTGTTATTCTTTGAGGTTATAGGGGAGGATTGTATAGTAATCACAGGTAATACACAGTTCACCTTGACCAGGTGTAGTAGAGTCCTGAAAAGCTTTTTTCCCCAAGGAAAAAAGAAGAAGCTAATGTGTCAATATAAAAAGGATATGCTTTTTTTTATTCCACAGAGCAGCTGGTTTTTAACTTGTAATGGTTCAGACTCATTATATTATGACATACAATTATTATACTATCTTGTCTGAATAAAATACATGAGGAGCAGCTGCTCTGTTTGATTTTAATTGTACTTCCTATAAAAAGGAAGTCATGTGCATTGCTCACTGAAGTGATCAAGGCTCCAGCAGCAGCGGAAACGCGTCCTCTGTTGGATTTTATCTGTGGATATGTAATAGCACATATGGAATTTAAAAAAGCATATCCTTTTTATATTGACACATTAGCTTCTTCATTTTTGGGGTATTAGTGTAGTGGCCCAGAACACCATCCTGGTCCCCTCCATAAATGTCATACATGTTTTGTCTCATGTGGATGCACTGTACAAAGTTGTCTTGTCATTTTCTGTATGTGTGCTGCACAGCTGCAGCATCTGAAGGGTTAACTTTAATAAAATCATTGCCTGTCAGCTCTGTCTGCTGAATGTATCTATTCTATTGTGTCATGTGGTTTAAGTGAAGGTATAAATGGGAGAGTTTGAGAGCGGGAAAAGGTCTTCCATCTTGCCTGCTACAGAGTGCTAACACAGAGCCACGTGGAAGCACCTTCAGCTTCCATGTAGGTGAAAATGGAGGAAGAGGAGTGACTTCCCGTAGTGCTCGTGGTGTGGATGTGAGAGTAGTGAGTCCCATCAACAGAGGAGAGTGCACTACCCTAGTTTCTGAAGCAGGTACCCGTTCACACCACAGGCTTTTCCTGTGCGTCTGTCCATCATTAGGATCACTGCACAGAGGTACTTGATTGAGACACCCACGCATCTGCTGTGCGGGGTGTGTATTCGCTAAGCCTTCCTGAATAATTGTTTGCCAGAGTGTATGCAGAGTGACCCCCTACCCCCCCTTCTTCCTCCGGAGTGCTCCCAATCAAAGACCGGTGACATATAAATAACATGGACTATAGGGCCGTGTATCCTCCCTACCTCTGAGCTTTAGCCTGTTTCTACCGAAAGTGAATTGTACCTGTATTACCTGTTATTCAAGTTTATTGCAAGTAAAAGTTATACTAGGCCCTAACCATTCCTAGGGACCCAAGGTACTACACACAAGTCTCCGTGTTTATTACTCCGCCGCATAGAATACTGGTGTGTGGGAATGGTGGCATCACGAGTGATATATACTACAAACCCCCTCATCCCCTTTATTGCCTGGCCTTCAATCTTGCTCTGGCCTTGGCTACGTGTCATCCCTCAGGGACCAGAGCCTGGTAAGTGCCGCCGTGATGAGACAGAAGTTATCCCTCCCAGCTCTTCATGTTAGCCAGGTGCCCAGGGTCACCCATCTGGGGTGTTACATTAGGGTGTGTTCACATCTGCTTTGGAGGATTCGCTCTGAGCCTCCCTCACAGATCTGACCCAATATCCCAAACAAAGTAGCGCAGCATCCTGCACTATTTTGCCCAGTAAAATTCTGGGTGGCGTGACTGAACATTGATGAACCCCATTATATTCAGTGAGGTTTGGTTTGCTGCCTTTAATGTCCATGATGTGCTGGATCTGACACCTACTAATTTTCATTGTTTGGTTCCTATGATGGAGCTGAACAAGGAAATCAACAGGCGCAGTGGGAAGGGACACCATTTCACACTTCCGCTCAGGCAGCAGAAAGACTTGGGGCACCTCTGCTTGGGTGAGTCGCATGTTAGCACCAGTAATGGCATGGTTTACCAGTATAAAACCTTTTTTCCCCTTTTCTCCCCGTAAAAGTAATCTTTGTATTAACTTGTAGTTTATTAACATTACTAAGTTTTTAAGTTCCACTGTTTAGCATCAGTCTTGATATTCACAGTTTCACAAGTCGAATTTATGTGAAAGTTCTTGAGGACATGGCTTAAGGTTAACTTTTTTAAACTCCAAGGATGTGTCATTATTCTCTTAAACACCCACATGGCAGATCAATATCAAAGGCAACTTTTAAGTTTCCTTCCCATATTCTTAAACTTTCAGCATTTTTAAAAAATAATTAAATTCCCTTCAACGCAACTATCGCAAAAAAAGCTGTATGCAAACATACCGACACAAAGGAAGGAACACAAGTAGGAGTGGAAAATAGAACTGAGATTGAATAATAATGGTTTCACACAGAGAAGCAAGGCATACAGGAACGATCAATGTGTACAGTCTAAATGAGAGGGAAAACAAGCACAAAATACATAAGTACGCAGAATAGAGACGAGTGGTATGATGTATGAGTCAATAAACAAGGTGGATATTTATGGGGTTGTCTGTTTTCTCATATGCTCTATTTGTGGCTAATAGAGTGAAGATCAGCCTTCTACTGGTCATGTAAATATGGATGCCAACAGGACAGGGTCAATGTTAGTGGAGGACCCTGGATTAGACATTGGGTAGAAAAAAACTTATTTCTTTTCACAGGCCATTCCATTATTTCTATTCACATATGCAACTTGAAACTGCTGGGCACTAATGCAAAATCTGTAACAGGGACACCTTAAATATTATGTTTCCTTAAGATGGCCATACCTCTTAATGCCCAATTACACACAAAGATAATCTTTCAAACAATTCAAAGATTGAAAGTTTTAGCGATCTTTTTACATGAAGTGTTGATGGCCACTGATGGTCATTAACACTTTATCATCTTCATTTGCATGTAACATGGCCTCCATGAGCTGTTTGTAGAGCCCAGTGTGTGATTAATCACACGTCGAGCTGTGCACACAGCTGTATTGTTCTCGTTGAGGGTGTCAGCAGAATACAATGTTAACTGCCGCCTGCCCACGGAGATAACAGTGTGTGGTCTACTGACAGATAAAGCAAACTGCTTTATCTCCAATAGCTGAACAATGGATTTTAATTTCACTTTAATATCATCGTTCAAACGAAAAGTGCCTGATGCCCACGATTACATGTAATGATTATAATTGCTCAAATTCAATTCGATTATAATTATCTTTATAATTATAATTCCAATTTTTCCTTGATGATAGATGTCGGGAGAGATAAGTGTTGGGCAGTTAGATTTCAATTGCTGATCTTTTTGTTCTTGAGAGATAAGCCTTGGATGATAAGATGTACTCCCCTGTTTACATACAGGACAGATGTACACCAAGCATGCATGTGTATAGAGGTGTCATATCAAATGGCTGTCTGATGATCTAGCCTACAGCTATGTGAAATTTATAAGAAACCTAAGGAAGCAGAGTGTTCTTTTAGCTCCCTCATTCATGGAGGTCTGACTGCAACTGTTACCTCTATAACTCTAGCATGTTATTATAATGGTGCTGCCTTTTTTAGTCATATTTTTCATCCTATGCAGTGGTATATGATATCACTTACCTGATATTAATGGGATGGCAGAGATCACCTTAGGTGCCTAATTTGTGGAGAGTCCATTTACCCTCTCAATTATGTGGCCCTGGACAGTAATGGATTTCAAAGGGAACTCCATAAAGAATTTAGACTTTAGACTTGGACTAGGGTTCTTTGGACCCATGGGAGGAAAGGCTTCCAAGGTCCCAAAATTCATTTATACAAAACATTTACTGTACATGTATGCTGTTAAAAGGGTTGTCCGGTTGAATATTAACTTTATAAAATTAGATCCAAATGGTTTAAAATAATAAAACAAAGGGTACTTTATCATCCTCAGCCCCCGGTGATCCAGTGCTGCCCTACAATTCTCCTGGTGTATGTTGACAGCAGAAGTCAGAGATCTGCTGTCTGTCAATCAGAAGCCACAGCATCACTACCTGTTCTCCTGGCATCAGTGCTCACATCCTGGGTGCCATGATGCCAGGAGTTTGGAATGGTGATGCTGTGGCCTCTGATCGACAGGCAATGGTCACCTGACTTCTGTTGTCAACACAAATTCGAAGTATTGTAGGGCTGCAGCACTGGATTGACAGGCCGAGGACAGGTAAGTAGCCTTTGTTTTATTGTTACCATTTGGATTTAATTTTTTTTTTTTTTTAAACTCGTTTTATTGAACAGTGTATATTCCATACAAAACATGAATAAACAACTTTGGTTACATTTTGGCTCCATGTGATCGTACAGTTGCTCTTAAATGCGTCACATTAACATATACAGAGATCATTTACAATGCGTCATTATCTTTGCTAGTGGTGTCAATAATGTTTGCTTATTTTACGGGTTCCTTCTAGGTACAGTTGCTCTCATTAGGCTTTGGAATCGGTCTTGCGTGAATACTGTGCTGGTCAATCCACACCATCTTTCCCATATTTTATCAAATTTTTCTGGACACTTTCTGTTTTTGTATACTATTTTTTCATATGGTAGTATGGCGTTAATTATGTTCTGCCATTTTGTGAGTGTCGGGGGGCGTCTGTCCATCCACCGTAGGGCCACTGTTTTGCGGGCATAGAATAACGCCTTGGTGAGAAATATTTTATCGTGATATTGCCACTGTTCTTCATCCAAGATACCCAGGAGGCATATCGCTGGGTCGTATGGTACCGGTACGCCCATCAGTTGGGTTAAGAATTCAGTAATTTCTCCCCAGTATGTGGCTATATTAGGGCAGCTCCATATTAGGTGATTAAAGTTTGCGTTAGGTGCTCTACACCGATGGCATTGGTTTGTGGGTGTCCTGTTCATTTTGTGGAGTCTGGTCGGTGTCAAGTAACATTGATGCAGTATATATAATTGTGTTAATTTATTATTTGCGGCTGGTGAGACCGCGGTGTACGTGGACATCGCAGTTTCCCAATCTTCATTCGTAAGGGTGGGGATGAGATCTTTCCATCTCTCCATCACTGTCATGGGCGTATCGGGGATCTTAGATCGTAGTAGATGGGTGTATAGTACCGATATCAGGCCTTTGGGTCCCTGGGTGCGCAGTATACCTATTAGCGGGTAATGGGAGAAATTCTGCCTGGGTTCTGGGAACTGTGCAGTTAAGGCGTGTCTGAGTTGTAGATATCTGAAGAAACCGGATCTTGGAATTTGGTATAGTTGCTGTAGCTGTTCAAAGGAAGCTAAGACTTGATCGAAGTATAAATGTTCTAGAGTGGTGATTCCCAGGTTTACCCAAAATTGTTTGTCTGGTAGATTTATCAAATGTGGTAGCTCTCTGTTATCCCATAGGGGGGTCTCCAGAGGGGTGTCTTCCCGCTTAGTCAATCGCTTGCATGCCTGCCACACATTGGCTGCGAGTCTATGTATGGGGAGCATCTGCTTGGTCAATAGTCTCGGTTTTTCTAGGAGGATCCAGAGCGATGCCTCTGAGAGAAAGAACATCAGGTGGTGCTCGGAGTTTGGGAGAGGGGAGCCCGATAACCAATGTCGGATGTACCTCACTTGTCCCGCTAGGTAGTAAATTTTGAAATCTGGTAGCGCCATTCCTGCCATTTCTTTAGGCCGCTGTAAAGTATCCATACGGAGTTTGGCTCTAGAGTTCCCCCATATGAATGGTATTATTAGAGAGTTGGTTTTTTTGAAGAATTTCTGTGGTATGGGTGCTTCTGCATGTTCTAGGCAGTATAGATACTTGGGGAGTATTATCATTTTAATGAGGTTAATTCTACCTGCCACAGACAGTGGCAGGGAGCTCCAGGATTTTAATTTCTGTTGTAGTGTTGTCAGTAAGGGGGTAATGTTTAGGTCTAAGCTATGCGTGTGGTCTCTGGTGATCCATATCCCTAGGTATTTAAACTGGGGGCTGACTTGCAGCCCACAAAGTATGTCTCCCATCTGCCATCCTTCTGTTCTTAGGGGCATAAAAACGGATTTCTGCCAATTTATGCGTAGTCCTGAGAAGTTTCCAAATTCGTCTATTAGGGAGATGGCTAACGGGAGGGCGTTTTTGGGGTCCGACATATACAGTATTATGTCATCTGCGTATAACCCGATTCTGTCCTCTCTGGGTCCTATCGAGATGCCTCTATATGCGTTATGCTGTCGGATCTTCAAGGCCAGGGGTTCTATTGCGATCGCAAACAAGAGGGGGGAAAGAGGGCAACCTTGTCGGGTCCCCCTATGCAGCTGGAAGGAGGTAGAGGCCAGGCCATTCACCACTACTGTAGCGGTTGGGGATCTATAGAGTATATAGATCCACTTAATAAATAATTCTCCCAGCCCAAACCTCCGTAAAATCTCCATCAGGTATGGCCATTCGACCGAGTCAAATGCTTTGGCCGCGTCCAATGAGGCCAGGGCCCAGTCTGACCTCCACCTCCACCCCACCTGCGTGATTACTTGCGTCCTTCTAATGTTGTCTGATGTGGACATTCCGGGGATGAAGCCCGTCTGGTCGGGGTGAATAATGTCCTTTATGGCTTGGTTTAGACGGGTGGCCAATATTTTCGTAAGGATTTTATAGTCTGTGTTTAACAATGATATAGGCCTGTATGAGCCACAGTCGTCTGGGTTTTTATCTGGCTTTAAAATGAGGACTATATTGGCTTCTGACATCGATTCTGAGAGCTGATTTTTATCAAATATGTGTTCGTATAGGGAGAGCAAGTGTGGTATTATTTCTTTCTTGTATTGTATGTAGACTTCTATCGGCAGACCATCTGTGCCAGGGGTCTTGTTTTTTGCCATGTCACTTAATGTTTCCTCAATCTCCTCCTCTGTAATTGGGGAATCTAACAGGGCTTTGTGGGTGTCTTGCAGTACTGGGAATGTTATGTCTGTCAAGTATGTTTCTAGTTCTTCTGGTAGATAATCAGTTCGTGTTTGATATAGGTCATCGTAGAATTGTTGGAATCTAATTAGGATCTCTTTTGGGTCAGTGAGTGTTTCTCCTTGGGCTGTTTTTATTCTCAGGACGGATGGGGGGGCAGTCTCCTGTCGGGCCATAAGGGCTAGCAGTTTGCTAGATTGGTTTCCCAGCTCGAAAAAGGATTGTCGGGTGTAAAAGAGATTCCTCTGGGCTTTTTCTCTCAAATATAGCAAGTAGTCCCTACCAGTCTGGAGCCATCTGTCTCTTTTAATGTCTGATGGGTCGGCGATAAACTCTCTTTCTAGTAGTTGACATTGCTCTGCTAAAAGCTCTCCTTCTCGCGCAGCGGCTTTTTTGATAAAGGATATTGAGGATCTGAAGCAACCTCTAAGGTAGGACTTAAATGTCTCCCACACTAATAGTTTGTCTATGTGCGCCTCGTGTGCTTCAAAATAGATCTGAATTTGGTCTGGGATACGGTCATTGGGGCCGAGCAGTGACAGCCAGAAAGGGTGTACATTTATTCTCTTGATAGTGGCCTGGCCTTGGTTTTTAAGGATCATGCGGATTGGTGTGTGATCCGAGATCCCTCGAGGCAGAAATTCTATGGAGCTGATTTTGGGGAATAGTGAAGGGGACCCGAATATATAGTCTATTCGACTGAGTGCATTATTGTGGGCTGCGTGGCAAGTGAACTCCTGCCTTTGTGGGTGGAATACGCGCCACAGATCCAGCCAGCCCGTCACCGATATAATAGAGGCGAGACGAGTCCTGCTCGTGTCCCCCTCCCTCCGAGCACCACCGCCGAATCTGTCCACCACAGGATCCATCACTAGATTCATATCTCCCATGCAGACAACTGTTGCGTCTGGTGAGAATGCTGCAAATTGGACGCCCTCTGCCAGAATGGCTGTTGTTGCTGGCGGTGGGTTATAGCAACACAGGAGAACGTATGGGTCATTATTGATTTTGGATCTTACGAAAATATATCTACCATCTGGGTCTCTCTTGATTTGTTCTACTTCCCATCTTAGTGACTTTGCTATCAGCAGAGACACCCCTCTGGAGTAGGATGTGTGACATGAATGAGCGGACCACTGCACCCACGGTTTCGACAAGATTTTTGTGGTTTCAGGTGTGAGGTGGGTCTCCTGCAGGCATAGTACATGTGGTCGCCAGGAGCGTATTAAGGAATTTATCGAGGATCGCTTCCTGGTCGATCCCAGTCCCCTGACGTTCCAGGACACGAAAATTACCTCCGCCATAGGCAAGGACAGGTCAATCGGGTCCGGATAAATTTCTTTATGACATTCTGCCTGTCAGGAGTCCCCCCATGACACACCATTACATCTCTAACATACGTCATGCAACAGTATTTCAATGCGTTTTTACAGAAAACATGGAGCTCTTGATGCACACAATTCGTCAACATTACGGTAGTTTACTACCAACTTGGAACTCAGATAACTTGTTTCCAACAAACTTTAAGTGCTTCCTCTGCTGGGATAGCGTTCGTGGCCGACTAATATTTGGGGGAACCTACATAGTATAGCTATATCCTAGACTATACCTGAGGTATTATTGGATTAATATGATATTGATAGGAGCCGTTACTAGCTTAGTGGGCTTATACTAGGTGGGCCCCTATAGGGGGGGTAGGGAGGGGGTGGGAACGAAGGGGGGGATCAGGGGGGCACACAACAATAACACAAGGAGGAAGAATTACTAGTGTTGTTGCCAACGCCGGGGGGAGGACAGTCCACCACCCTTTGCAGGGGAGGGGGGCCAGACCAGGCAGTAGTAGTATATAGTCGGGGTTTCAGGCCCGTGTCTCGGTCTCGAATCTTGGCAGGGCGCAGCTAGGGTATAATTTCTGGTGGGCATCGGGGTAGCTTTAATTATATATTTACTTATTCACATTAGAGTCCCAGTGCCTACAGGGGGGAAGAAAAGCGGTTATTTATACGTTACAGTCTCTCTGATGGGCGTTTGGTGGCCAGCCACTCCTCCGCGTCGGATGGTGTAGAGAAGAAGCGCGTGCGGTCTCCGTCTATCACTCGTAGTCGCGCCGGATACATCATGGAGTATGGCAGTTGCAGGTCTCGTAGCTGCCTTTTAATTCCAGTGAATGAGGCCCGTTGTTTCTGGAGGTCTGCCGAGAAATCAGGGAAAATGGATATTGCGGCGTTGTCAAATCGCAGAGGGCCTCCTTTTCTGGCAGCTTGTAAGATAGTGTCTCTATCTCGGGAATTGAGTAGTTTTGCCAGCAAGGCGGTGCTCCTGGTATAGGCGGCTTCATAGGGACCCGGTGGGCTCGCTCAATCACGAATATTTGTGATAGTCCAGCGTTTGGGAGGAGTTCGCGGAGCCATTTTTCCATGAATTCTTCAGGTCTCTGCCCCTCAGCTCGTTCTGGTAGACCCACTATGCGCAAATTATTCCGTCTTGACCGGTTTTCAAGGTCGTCCGCTTTTTGTCTCCAGTATTCGGCTTTTTGTGTGAGGTCGCGTATTGCAGCCGACATTGGAGGTACGGTGTCGTCTAGTGTGGAGATTCTGTCTTCTGTACTTTTGACTCGTTCTCTCAGGTTTTGGAGGTCTTGCCTTAATAGGCTTACGTCCATTTTAACTTCGTCGATCTTTCCCGTGAGAGTGGTCGTGGATGTCTGTATTGCGGATAGGAGCTGATCAGATAGCTGCTGTAGGGTTTGAACTGAGCCCTCGGGTGGACCTGGGCTAGCGTCTTTCGCCGTTGATGTTCCTGCTGTGGTGGGTTCAGGGCCAGGGTCTTTGCGGGTCTCCCCTCTAGCGAACGCCTTTAGTTTGTCAGCTGAGGAGCTCTGCCTAGTGGGTCCCATAATGGATCTTTGTACTGTATCGTTTTTCTTATGGCGGATGACTTTACGGAGTGTTGGATTCCTGGTAGGGGGCCTATAAAGGGCTGTGCTCTGCAGTGTGTTCTCTTTGGAGCGTGCGCCTTATAATGCCTGTCGCCTGGTGATTCACCTTTTTGTGCCTGTTAGGACTTCAATGGTACCTTTTGGTTTAGGTGTGTAGTGCTCATATTGGAGGGAGCTTGATTTATTTGTGCCTCTCCTCTTCCCCCCTGGGGTGGCAGTTGCTTGTGCTGCACTTCTAGCTGTCTGGGGTTGATGGCTGTGCACATTGGGACTGGCTGTGGTGTAAGGGTGCCAGCAGGTGTCCCTTTCTATGGGAGAGTTTGCAGCTTTGGCTGTGCAGCTTCCCCCTCGGCCCCCCCCGCTGTGTTTGTGGCGGGAAGGAGCGCAGCCCCCACACTCAGCGCTGTATAAGGGCTCCGGTACGGCCGCTCTCTTCACTGCACTGCCGCTCACTCTACCCCTGTCTCAGCGCTGCCCTCTCTGCTCAGGCGGTCTCCTCCACTTCCTCCCTTGTCCTCCGATCCCCCGGCGGTCAGCGGCGCGCTCAAAATGGCGGCGGCAGCGGTCGCGGTATCGCGGGTCTGCTGCCGGCGTTACCTCTGCTGTGGGAGCCGCGCGGATGTTACAGCTGGCTCCTTCCTCTCCCTCTCTACTTCAGGAGGTGTTCGGGTGGGTTTGGGGGCCCTCAGGATTAGCTCAGGATGGCTGGTAAGTCGGCTTGTCCGGGAGCTACTCTTACATGCGGCCGGTGTCCTCGGCTGCTTGGCCACGCCCCCTGGATTTAATTTTTAACCGGACAGCCACTTTAATTTCTTCTAGTTTTTGCTATCATTACACGCAGGAATATCATCAGTAAGATCTAATAGGGTATTTGTGATCACCCATAGTGGAAAGTGATTGACTGTAGCATCAGTGCCAAATGCAGCTGATTTCTGCTGGACCTTTAGAGTGCTGTTGGATTAGGTTCTCATTATTGTAATAAGCTTGGAAACTAGTTATGAGGGATGTGCTGCCTTACAAAGATGGCGACTGTTCAGTAGTATATACCTAGCATGTGCAGCATTGGCACAGTGCTGACAGCAGAGTTGGGGAAAACCAGTTAGTAGATTCACACTAGCATTTAACTTCCGTTTTGGATTTCTGTTTGTTTGCTCCATTTTTAAAACAGAGAGACGAAATTAAAATGGAATTGGTTTAGACTGCGCTAGTTGTTCCCTTAAAAGAAAAGGAAACCTAACAGAATGGAAACACACAAAAGGCTTTCCATTTCCTCTCCATTCTTCAAAACCCCAATTGAAATCAATGGTTGTAAAAACTGATCCGCTTATTTCCGTTTTAAGTTCCCCTTTCTGTTTCAAAAACAGAACAAAGAGACAGAGAGCAAAAATAGAGATTAAACGCTAGTGTGAACCAACCCTTAGCACCAGTCAGATCATGACATCTTTCCCATCTCAGGATGGAGACCCCCTTCTGAATGAGAACAGTGCACATCTTCTAGCCTGTAGGGCAGTGTTTCCCAACTCTAGTCCTCAGGGACCGTCAACAAGTCATGTTTTCAGGATATCCTCTAGTAAGAACACCTGTTGTAATGTCTAAGGCACTGACAATAACCACATCACCTATGCAATACTGAGGAAATCCTGAAAATATGATTTGTTGGGGCTCCATGAGGACTGGAGTTAGGAAACACTGTTGTAGATAGATTACTAATGCATTAGTTTAATGCATTAGTAATGTTGAATACTGAATTGCAGGATCCAACATTACTAATGCATTAAACTAATAGCAGTGCAGAACTTTTCATCCCCTGCTCCTGGTGAAAGGTCAATTACTCTGTTCTGCCTAGGAACAATTTTTAAACCTCTGTTTTTTTCTGACTCCTTCCCACTTGTGTCCGAAAGAAACATCTAGAAGACAATTGGAATACAGATGACTTACGTAGACTTGTAATGTGCAACCTACGGCAGGAATGAAGTGCCCCTGTGAGACGTGATCTGTACATACTGCTTGACTCCTATTGTCTGCAAGAACAGCGACTCACTTTCCTTCATGAAGAATGGGCCCGGTAGAGCAGTGATTACAGCATAGGGAGTCAAGACATTCAGCTGAATCCATTTAAAAGGGCAGTTGAAGTCGAAGATCTTCAGATTTCCTTCTACAAAATGATTTCATCAAGAAAAAGGAAAAAAAGCTATTATAAAGCTTCAGGTATTTACAGAAGCAAGAACATTTCCATCTGCACCAACCTACATTATATGCAGACATCATATTTACATTGTACATCTGGTGTCATGCTCAATATGACTGGAGTGTAGACCTGTAGATATTAAGTCCATTGTCCTTCCGCTATGTTTTCCAAAAACTGTATTAAACCCTTAACCCCTTCAGCGGCACGCCCGGAAATTTTCCGGGACGAGCTCCACTACCCATTGTGATATAGCCCAGATTTCTGGGTTACGTTTCACTATGGGACCTGCAGATCACAATGCCATAAGCTGTGGCAGTATGCACTGCCTGCACAGACCCACAGAGAACAGTGCAGGACTTTAAAAAAAGAAGCAGGAAGATAGAACCGATCTGCCGGCAACTTCCCGCTTCTTCTTTTTTTTTTTTTTTTTTAATAAATTCTTTATTTATTTTGGTTTTAACTTGGGTACAGAAAGGAAAAAAGGGGGAGGGGAATATACAGCAATAAAATGCAAGGAGGTTTGTTCACATACATTTAAGTCTTGTAATTGAGTTACGTATGATAGGAGAGGTTAGAGGATAAGGGAATACGGGTAGGTTTTTAAGGCTAATGCCCAAGGCCAGATTTCTGATGGATTTTACGTGACGGAAATCCACGGCCTTGCCCCACAGCTATTAGGTTCTCTTGAACCTAATAGCTCAATGTTCATGCTGCGGGATTCCACAGCGGAATTCCGCAGCGTGAAAGAGAACGCAGCATGTTCTTAATGCTGTGGGAATGCGCGCGGCCGGCTTCTATTGTAGTCAATGGACGTTAGCCATCACACTATACTTCCGCTGTAGCACAGCAGAAGTAACGCGTGAATACGCATCCTGTCCACTACCAGCCACTTCAACTGACTCTGCCAGCATGTCATGCGCTGTACTGTGCATGCGTGACGGTCCTCCATGCGGGATGTTTACGCAGAATCCAGAATGGTAGGTATGTGGGTTTCGCCGGGCGCCGTGGTGGTCTCTGCTGCGATATTCCGCTGGCAGAGTCCGTCACGGCCGTGGGCATGAGGCCTTAAACTCCTTCACTGTTTTCTTTACAGGCTGCCATGGAGACCATTGGCTTGTCAGAAGCCGGCCAATGGTCGCCTTGGCAGGGAGAGCTGATGCTCGGCTGTCAGATGGTAGCCGGGCACCAAGCTCTTACAGCAGAGAATGGAGAAAACCTCCGAGCTCTGCTGTTTAACCCTTTACATGCCATGGTCTGTGCGACCGCAGCATCTAAAAGGCTGTTACCATCGGACCTCCCGCAATGTGATCAGGTGGTCCTGATGGGTCTCTGTGGCACTTGGAGGCTTGAATATAGCTACGACGCTCAGACTCTGTCTATCATAGCCTGTCTAATACCCTGCTATGCCCCAGCATATCAGAGTATTAAAATAATTTTTTTAAAGTATTATGCAAGTCCCCTAAAGAGATAAAAATTTTAAAAAAGTAAAAAAAAATAGTAAAAAATTATTTAAAAAAATTAAAACAAAAATGCCAAAACCTCACCTTTCTCCCTTTAGGGTGGCTTCACACAAGCGTGTTTTTGTGCGTACATAGGTGCGTACATATGTGCGCACCTCTGTACGAGCAAAAACATGCGTGTATGTAGCTGCGTGCATTGTTTTCAATGGAGCCATGGCTGCTGCCGGCGGCTGCATTGAAGACAATAGTCTGCTGGCACCCCTGAATTGTTTTTCATGGAAGGACTTTACATAAAAGCCTTTCCCTGAAAAACAAGAATTTTGGTGTAAAAAAAAACAAACTTACCTGTCTGCCGCTGCCGTGGGGATGAAGAACAAATCTGCGGTATGCGGCAGATGTTTCCTTCATCCCTGCCAGTAAAAAGAATTCGTGCTGCTGTACCTGCCACATCTGTGACAGATAAAGCAAAGGAATTCTTTAATTCCCTACCGCAGCTGTCATGTAGAGGATACTGCTGTCGGCACCCTGTCATTTGATTTCAGAGAAGGGCTTTAAATATAAGCTCTTTCCTGAAAAACCAGTAAAAGTAGTTTAAAAAAATTAAAAAAGCAGATACTCACCTTCCTTCATCTGCCGGGACTGCCCCGTCTTCTCTGTGCTGTCCCTGGCTCTGTAGTGCTGTTCTTTGAGCAGGTGGGGATTTAAAATCCCCTCCTGCTGAAAGAGCTGATTGTGATTGGCTGAGGTGCTTAGCCAATCACAGGCAGCTCTCGCCTGTCATTCATTCGGCCTGCTCAAAGAACAGCACTACAGAGCTGGGGACAGCGCAGAGAAGACGTGGCTCAGCCCTGGCAACTGAAGGAAGTTGAGTATCTTTTTTTAAAAAAAATTTACACTACTTTTACTGGGCCTTCTGGGGCTCTGGCAATAGAAAAATAAAATGAATACGGCTCTTGGAATGTGGCGACACAAAAGCAAACCTTTAAGAAAAAAAATGTTTTAAATGTACAAAAATAGCAAAGCATAAAACAACTCTATAAACGTGGTATTGCCGAAATCGTGCTGACTCAGAGAATAATGTTATCACATTATTTATTCTGCATGCTGAACGCCGTAAAAATGAAATCCAAAAAACAAATGGCAGAATTTTTTCCCCCAATCTCCCTATAAGTTTTTTTTACAAAAGTTATACAATACATTATATATACCCAAAAATGATGCCATCAAAAAATACAACTTGTCCCGCTAAAAACAAGCCCTCATATGGCTGTATCAATGGAACAATGAAAAAGTTATAGCTCTTGGAACGCGACTGGAAAATTAGTTGAAATTAAATGATTGGCCCATTCAAAAAAACCCTGCCCTGGTGGGTCTGACACGGTGGTAAGAAACCGCCACTGAATGGGTTAAAGGCATTTTCCAAGACTATTATACGAATGGATTATTATTCTTAGTAGAAGCCATCAATATTTTATTGTGGGGATCCGACTCCCAGCACATCCCATCAATCAACTCACTGAAGGGCCTTAGTTTCTACCAATTAGATATCAACGGTCTATCCTAAGGATAGGCCATCAGTATTATATTTCTATAAAGTCTCTTTAAGGGCCGAGTTTTTAGTTTTTGCCTCTCCACATTCTATCAACCATTATTTTAATGTCTATGTAACTTTTTAAAGCCTGTTTTTTTTTGGGGGGGGGGGACTTTGGAGGGCATATTAAAGAAGCACTTCAGCTGTTTTTTGCCTATATAGTGCAGCATTGGCTATCATTAAAGAACAGTATATTGTATGGAAATGCTGAACATATCCCTCCCGCGGCCGGAGTTGAGGTCTCTACAATGGCAGTTGCCATTTAATTGGCAAACCAACTCCATTAAGTACCTGGGGGTTCAGCTCCCATCAGAACCGACGGATGTGATCAAGCTGAACTGCAAACCGCTCATGACTAATTTAGAAAAAGATCTAAATAAATGGAGCCCGCTGTTCCTGTCCTGGGTGGGAAGAATTAATGCAATCAAAATGGACGCTCTCCCGAAAATTTTATACATCTGCCAGGCCTTCCCAGTCAAGCTATCTAGACCCTATTTAAGACATATCCGCTCTCTAATTACAAAATTCATATGGCGAGGCCGTAGACCAAGACTAAAACTCAGCACGCTAACTAGAGCTAAGGAGAGAGGGGGACTGGGACTTCCAGACTTCTCATTATATTATAAGGCCAACATAGCCAACTGCGTGTTGAACCTCCTAAAACAGAAAGAGTCCAAGCTGTGGGTTGAGATCGAATACGAGCTAGACCCAAGACTGGCACAAGGTGTATTTTGGATACCGGGCGGCCTGATTAGAGGTTCCCCTGACCTGTCCTCCCTGCTGGGACAACTGACAGAGGCCTGGTTGGATCTACTGAGGGGCTACCCGCTGGTCTCGGTCCCGGGCCCACTCACTCCACTGCTAGCAAACCCACAGTTCAAAGCCTTTGAGCAGCGAAAATCCCTGCTGATTACCCACGCAAATACATCACCACACTTGAGAGACGTGTGGGGGCAGACGGGGCTGAAACAACTAATAGAGCTCTTCCCAGAGGGACGGGTCCCTCCGGGGACATGGATGGAATATCTGCAGATGAGAGGTTCACTGAACTCCCTGACGCCTGGACCAAGCCCAACACAAGAACTCACACCCTTTGAAAAAATAAGCATGTCCACTGGCAAAATACGACACACAATCTCTCTGCTCTATAAGATGCTGCTGGAGTGGGAGATGGGGGCCTCCCAGCTGGGATACATAGCGGCCTGGGAAGAGGAACTGGGCAGGAGCTTCCCACCGGCGATTTGGGAAAGGGCACTCGCCCTGACACACAAAGGGTCAGTCTACTCTAGACTACAGGAATTAAACTACAAGATTGTGTCACGCTGGTACAGAACCCCAGAGCGGCTGCACAGAATGTTCCCACAGGTTACCCCCACCTGCTGGAGATGCCCAAACACAAGGGGAAATATGTCACACGTCTGGTGGGAGTGTCCGCCCATAGCCGCCCTGTGGGAGGATGTGTTCAGGTTACACAAACGTCTATGCAGGAAGGAAATACAACTCACACTGGAAATAGCAGTGCTATCCATGTTCCCGGGGTCCATTGCGGAAACTAAAAGGGGCCTGCTCCGCTTCTTTGTTCAAGCAGGTAGACAGGTCATTCCAAGGTTTTGGCGGTCCACGGACCACCCCACCAGAAGACACTGGGTGGAGGCGGTCAATGAGCTGGCAAGGTATGAGGAGATGAGAGCGGAGGAGGAAAAGACTGTTGAAAAGTTCTACGCGATCTGGCAGCTATGGTTAGACTTTAGGTCGTCTCCTGAGGCTGCAGACTGGATAAGCCGGGGGGGGGGGGGGGGTGGGGGCTGCTCTAGATGCGCCACTGGACACCCTATTAGAGGGAAGGAGGGAAACGGGAGTCACTCCCATTTGACATCTGCGGCGGCGCCGTCCCATGGCGAGGTCGCCCACACTCCGGAACGCCCCTACATTTGGCATTGCGAGGTCCAATATTGAGGCAAGATAACAGCTCGTCACCTACGCCTACCCCTACTTCCCTGTCATTCCACAACCACCCTCTGTCTTGTCATCTAATCTGTCTTTTCTGCTGATATTTTCTCAGCACCGTACTGTTACTATCTCTCATTATTAGTGTACACCAAACTAATCAGATTTTAGGTTTTAACAAAGTGAAAATCTAAGATCAATAAAACTCAAATGCAGGATACCAGAACATGCAATGATCAGGAGAAAGTCAATGTAAGAAATTTTACCGAATGGTAATAAATGCAATGCAATAAGTAATGTTATGTATATATAATACTAGCTGATATACCTGGCTTCGCCCGAGTTAATTTGGTACTGGTGTTTATCTGGTGTTCACACGGAAAATCTTATGAAGTCGTGGTTACTTTAGAGATACCAGAAAAACATATGTTCACCATTTTGCATAATTCTCTGCGTTACCCAGGAAACACCACGTGGAGGTAACCATGTGACGTTTACTTTATATAAGATGACATCAGGAAGTGAGAGAATTAGATTACGTACATAAAATTTGGACACTAATTCTTTTGCCCATAGAATTGAATAATCAAGTTGAGACCCATTAACTTTTCCTATTTATGACATAATCAATGCTCGTGCCAAATTTCCCGTTTCTATGGCACCGGAAAGTGAAAAAATTACATTCCGCACGTAAAATTTTGACGCCAATTCTTTTGCGCTAGAATTAAATAATCGAGTTGGGACCCATTAGCTTTTCCTATTTATGACATAATCAATGCTCGTGCCAAATTTCATGTTTCTATGACACCGGTAAGTGAGATAATTAGATTCCGTACATAAAATTTGGACGCTAATTCTTTTGCGCATAGAATTAAATAATCGAGTTGGGACCCATTAACGTTTTCTATGTATGACATAATCAATGCTCCTGCCAAATTTCGAGTTTCTATAACACCGGGAAGTAAGAGAATTAGATTCCGTACGTAAAATTTGGACGCTAATTCTTTTGTGCATAGAATTGAATAATCGAGTTGGGACCCATTAACTTTTCCCATTTATGACATAATCAATGCTCGGGCCAAATTTTCAGTTTCTATGACATTGGAAAGTGGCAGATTTAGATTACGTACGTAAGATTTCAACGCCATTTTTTTTGCACTAGAATTGAATAATCGAGTTGGGACCCAATTACTTTTCCTATTTTGGAGCTAATCTATGTGTGTGCCAAATTTCATGTTTCTACGACATCGGGAAGTTGGAGAACTTTTGGCGAGTCAGTCAGTGAGTCAGTCAGTGAGTCAGTGAGGGCTTTCGTCTTTATATATATATAGACTAGCTGATATACCCGGCTTCGCCCGAGTTAATTTGGTACTGGTGTTTATCTGGTGTTCACACGGAAAAGCTTATGAAGTCGTGGTTACTTTAGAGATACTGAGGAAAAAAAATATGTTCACCATTTTGCATAGTTCTCTGCGTTACCCAGGAAATACCACGTGGAGGCAACCATGCAACGTTTCCTTTATATAAAATGACATCAGGAAGTGAGAGAATTAGATTACATACGTAAAATTTGGACACTAATTCTTTTGCGCTTAGAATTGAATAATCGAGTTGGGACCCATTAGCTTTTCCTATTTATGACATAATCAATGCTCGTGCCAAATTTCCCGTTTCTATGACACCGGAAAGTGAAAAAATTGCATTCCGCACGTAAAATTTTGACGCCAATTCTTTTGCGCTAGAATTGAATAATCGAGTTGGGACCCATTAGCGTTTCCTATTTTTGACATAATCAATGCTCGTGCCAAATTTCACGTTTCTATGACACCGGAAAGTGAAAAAATTACATTCCGCACGTAAAATTTGGACGCTAATTCTTTTGCGCATAAAATTGAATAATGGAGTTGGGACCTATTAGCTTTTCCTATTTATGACATAATCAATGCTCGTGCCAAATTTCCTGTTTCTATGACACCGGAAAGTGAAAAAATTACCTTCCGCACGTAAAATTTCGACGCCAATTCTTTTGCGCTAGAATTGAATAATCGAGTTGGGACCTATGAACGTTTCCTATTTATGACATAATCAATGCTCGTGCCAAATTTCATGTTTCTATGACACCGGAAAGTGAAAAAATTACATTCCGCACGTAAAATTTTGACGCCAATTCTTTTGCACTAGAATTGAATAATCGAGTTGGGACCCATTAGCTTTTCCTATTTATGACATAATCAATGCTCGTGCGAAATTTCACATTTCTATGACACCGGAAAGTGAAAAAATTACATTCTGCACGTAAAATTTGGACGCTAATTCTTTTGCGCATAAAATTGAATAATGGAGTTGGGACCTATTAGCTTTTCCTATTTATGACATAATCAATGCTCGTGCCAAATTTCCTGTTTCTATGGCACCGGAAAGTGAAAAAATTACCTTCCACACGTAAAATTTCAACGCCAATTCTTTTGCGCTAGAATTGAATAATCGAGTTGGGACCCATTAGCTTTTCCTATTTATGACATAATCAATGCTCGTGCCAAATTTCCTGTTTCTATGACACCGGAAAGGGAAGAAATTACATTCCGTACGTAAAATTTGGACGCTAATTCTTTTGCGCATAGAATTGAATAATCGAGTTGGGACCCATTAGCTTTTCCTATTTATGACATAATCAATGCTCGTGCCAAATTTCACGTTTCTATGACACCGGAAAGTGAAAAAATTGCATTCCGCACGTAAAATTTTGACGCCAATTCTTTTGCGCATAGAATTGAATACTCGAGTTGGGACCTATGAACTTTTCCTATTTATGAGATAATCAATGCTTGTGCCAAATATCCCGTTTCTATGACACCGGAAAGTGAGAAAATTAGATTCCGTACGTAAAATTTGGACGCTAATTCTTTTGCGCATAGAATTGAATAATCGAGTTGGGACCCATTAGCTTTTCCTATTTATGTCATAATCAATGCCCGTGCCAAATGTTAAGTTTCTAAGGCATTGGGAAGTGACAGATTTAGATTATGTACGTAAAATTTTGACGCCAATTCTTTTGCGCTAGAATTGAATAATCGAGTTGGGACCCAATTACTTTTCCTATTTTGGAGATGATCTATGCTCGTGTCAAAATTCATGTTTCTACGACATCGGGAAGTTGGAGAACTTTTGGCGAGTCAGTCAGTGAGTCAGTCAGTCAGTCAGTCAGTGAGTCAGTCAGTCAGTCAGTCAGTCAGTGAGTCAGTGAGGGCTTTCAGCTTTATATATATAGATGAGTTGTCCTAATAAAAACATTTTGAACCAAAGAACAGTATATTGTAAATGCTCTTGAGTATAATTTGATGTGCCGTATATGGGCCAGCCAAAATCTTGTGTCCTTCTGCCCCTCTGATGTAGTTCACCTAATGCAGTTTAATGTACAGCCCTGTAGCCTACATTTCCCATTATAGCTCGGGTTCTTCAGGGCAGAGGGGTTGGAGTCTTATAGAGGGTAGAGTATCTTTAAACAGGCGATGGATTTTCATCACACTGCACTTGCCATGCTCTGATTCCTAACCAAGGCCAGTAACATAAAAGTGCTGTCATCAGCGTATGCCAGTTACATGTAGCTTCACACTGTCTCCTACTTGTCATAGATTTCATTATGTCAGCTCTTAAAAGCAGGAGGCTGAGAGAGACCTGTATGTTCTCCATGATTTTGATGGCACAAGCTTTCATCCGATGGATGGGGGGAAGGGAATTTTTAATTTACAACATTCCGACTCATTTTAGGTATTTTTAGTACAATGAATCGATACAGATCAATCAGTAATGCTGGAAGGAGAATGAACATAATTACAATTTTACTGCTCAGTATGTATTCTCATCAATATATTTTTATATTACAGTATATGGTTATTATATGTTTCATTATAGTACAAGCGTCTTAATTATCCTGAGTGTGTCGCATCTTATCTGTCACCAGCTATTGTCATTAGTAGTACAGTATTATAACTATGCTACAGAGAACCAGGTCAGTATGTGAGAGAGGAGAACTATGGTTAGTTCTGAAAAATCTAATCTTTTTATCTATCTATCTATCTATCTATCTATCTATCTATCTATCTATCTCATATCTATCTATCTATCTATCTATCTATCTATCTATCTCATATCTATCTATCTCATATCTATCTATCTATCTATCTATCTATCTCATATCTATCTATCTATCTATCTATCTCATATCTATCTATCTATCTATCTATCTATCTATCTCATATCTATCTATCTATCTATCTATCTATCTATCTATCTATCTCATATCTATCTATCTCATATCTATCTATCTATCTATCTATCTATCTATCTATCTCATATCTATCTATCTATCTATCTATCTATCTATCTATCTATCTATCTATCTATCTATCTCATATCTATCTATCTATCTATCTATCTATCTATCTATCTATCTATCTATCTATCTATCTATCTATCTATCTATCCATCCATCCATCCATCCATCCATCCATCCATCCATCTATCTATCTATCTATCTATCTATCTATCTATCTATCTATCTATCTATCTATCTATCTATCTATCTATCTATCTATCTATTTATCTATCTCATATCTATCTATCTATCTATCTCATATCTATCTATCTATCTATCTCATATCTATCTATCTATCTATCTATCTATCTATCTATCTATCTATCTATCTATCTATCTATCTATCTATCTATCTATCTAGGAGATAGCATAGGTCTCACCAACAATTTTTGAAATCTGATGGGCTGTATGAGGCCGTACCCCTTTGTATCTTGCCCACTTTTTAGGGACGTTTTACATGAGACGGAATAGGCTGCACAATGCACCATGAGCCTTGGTAAATTCTGCACCAAAATCCACAGGCTACCTGCAGATTTTGATGGGGAATTGAAAATAACTTCAAATCTGCCTGCAAATCCTCAATTTGACCAGTGGAGTTTGGTGTGGAATTCCGCTGCTGTGGATTTAGCTGCTTCCTGTGGTGTAGTTCCATCCTGTGTGACGAGTCCCTTAGAAAAATGGCAGTGGCTGATGTAAAAAAGTTGCAAATTATGGCATACTTCATAAATTGCGGCTTTTGTACAGCATACAAAGCATAATGAATATTTCTCATTGAAGTCAAACATGTAAAAGGCAAAGTCAGTCAATGCTTCCTAAAAGGTGAAATTAATGTGCTGTGCACTCATTCTACTCTGCCAAGGTTGTTTTTAAATGTTTTGCTACTTTGACTCATATCTAGTCTATTCAGCTCTTTTTGAAGGCCATATACAGCCACAAATAAGCTGAGCGAAATCACCAAGAGCCGAATAGGCGCCGCAATTTCAGCATACTTACAGTTATTCAATAGAGATGTATATTCCAATATGGACAATGTTATTTCTAAATGATGTAATGCAAATTTGTCATTAATAAATCAAACTGACATACAGGTACATCATGGTGATTGTGTGGATGTAACGGCTATTTCAAATCATGGTCATTCAGACCCTATTTTATTAAATAAAAGTTGCTAAATTGTAAAAAACAAATACTTAGTATTTTCATACTTTTAGCAACACATACATTAATGTTATCATGCTACCTAAAGGGATTTCGCCAAGATGGCATTCCCTTTCATATGCAGAAGTACTCAACAGGCGGATGGGGGTCTGAATGCTGACCTCAGCTGTCAGCTATTCGGACATCTGCTGTCTGCACTGGGAAAAGGAGCCGCTGCGATTACACTGACAGAACGTGGTGCTGTAGCGTAGCTCCTCCCCTAGCTTTGGATTCTCAGTGATCCTGAGAACAGGAGCCAGGGGTGAGGGAGGAGGGAAGATACATTCTGGCTCATTCTGCAAAAAAGAGTCCCTCACATGGCTCGATTGACAGGAAAATAAAGTTCTGACTCGCAGAATATGGCGAGTTAGGTGTTCTATAGAGCAAATGTAATAAGAAAAAAGCCTATATTTGGTGTCAATCGTACCATAATTTTATACTAGCTATAATTATGTGCTTTGTTTTAACCCCTATTATCTGGGCAGACCCTGGTAAGTGGACCTTGACAAATACTGTGTTTCCCCGAAAATAAGGCACCCCCTGAAAATAGGGCACCCCCTGAAATTGGCAGAAGTCCCAAATATAAGAGACCCCCCCGATAGAAAGGCATAGTAAAGTGTGCAGGCAAGTCAAGAGGCCTGTCCCCTGCTGCCATCCCCGTTGTTTCCTACCTCCAGATGTATAGGTAGATCTGCAGACAGTCTGCTGTTATCCTGTCCCTGCTGTGCTGTACGAGTGTGCTGTTTTGAGCTCCCCTTGCTGGCTGGAAAAGTCCATACTGTACGTTCTGTTCCTGCTGTACATGTCTACTGTGATGAGCTCCCCCTGGTGGCCGGAAGCTGCAATACCATCCCTGCTTACAAGTGGTACAGGAACTTCTATCTGCAGACAGGTACGTTACTTTACAGCCCTTATTTTTTATGGCTCTGTGTGTGAGTCAGGCGCCCTGTGTGATTTTTAAGGCTGGGTTCTCACAGAGCGTATTTCCAGTGGAAATCTCGCAGTTTGGCCACAGCGATAAACAGCGAGATTTCCGCCGGGAAAGCGCTGCTTCAAAACCCACGGCACTCAGCCGCTTGTTTTGAAGCGACCTGGCTGCACGCTTTTCCGTTTCTGTGGCCGGTGAATCCGCACCACAACACCAGCTTCTCCCAGCTTTGCCGTGACAGATTTGCTGTCCCATGTGGACGAGATTTCTGAGAAATTTCGTCCACAAAGCTGGCCAATGGAGGGATTAGCGGCCACAGACGGATTTGCCGCGGCAAAATACGACACCCCCTGAAAATAAGACGTAGCGCATATTTGGGAGCAAAAATTAATATGACGCGTCTTATTTTCGGGGAAACAGGGTACTAGTTGAGTAGCTCTATAAATGTAATACAGTGGGGTCTTCTGCTTGAGATCCCGGGGAGCGGCTCCTGTGCTGGTGGACCTTTTGCTGTCTTGTACTTACAGGGTGGCCATTCATGTGAATGGCTATCCTGTAATACTACATTTTTACTGTAGTGGCCACTGTAGGGGATATGTCAGGTTGGCTGCAACTTCAACCAGCAAAACCAGCTGTTTGCAAGGGGTACCGAGAGCGGGACTCAGGGTATTGAGCTAATTGCCCCAAGCCCCACATTCTGAAAGAAGTTGTGCCTCTTGGTATAACCCCTTTAAGGTGAACAGTGCATTCTGCCAGTATAGGAAATCCATATAAACTTAAAGGAGTTGTTCTACAAGAATAGCTTATCAATAAGTTCTGATTGCTAAGTTCTGTTCCACTTCTGGAGCCCTCTCTGATGACAAGAACGGGGGTTCCGGGGGTTCCAAGTGTTCCTGTGAATGGAAGGGCAGTCAGGCATGCACACATACTGCCCTATTCATTTCTTTGGGACCACTAGTCATCTCCGGCAGTCACTTTGAGCACTCATTTGGCAATGTTACAGTGTGTAAGAACAACCCACCGCCACCTCCCCACCCTAGTTGATGAAGGGGATTTTGTAAATGTATTCATCCATTTTCAGGATGAATAACAGAGGAACACCACAACACAGAGTTCTGCAAAAAGAAAAGAGTCCACATTTATCATTTCATAGGGAATACAAGTATTTACTATAACAGACATGTCAGGAGTAGTGACACATCTTCCTTAAGAGACTCTGTCCCTATCTTCATGCCCCTGTCTCTGAGGGCAGCACAAGGTAGTCGCAATCACATTGATTACCCCTCGGCCAAAATTAAAGGAAAATTTCCCCTCCTTTCAACATTTAGAATCGTACAAGACAAGGTTGCCAACTCTCCCCCCTCCTATTTATTTTGTCAATGGAGGTTTTCCTAGAAAGAATAAGACAAAAATACAAATTATGGGCCTTAAATGCAGATGAGTGGAACATAAGACAGCATCCTTTGCTGATGATGTCTTCTTATTTATATCTAACCAACAACATCCACTCAAACCACTCCTGAGGGAACTTAACCTTTTGGGCCGAATTTTAAATTTTAAGCTTAATTTCTCAAAATCAGAACTCCTCAATATAAAGTTAGGTAAATCAGTCTGGTCCTGAGTATCCAATACATCCCTGTTTAAAAACACAAGTCCTCACATAACGTACATAGGAACTAAAATTTCACCTGAAATATCCGACATATACAAACTAAACTTTTTGCCGCTGTTAGATAAAATTGAAAAAGACCTGACTATCTGGATATCCCTTCAGATTTCATGGTTGGGAAGGAAGAACTTCATTAAAATGATGGTTCTCCCAAAGTTCTATATCTGATGCAAGTGCTCCCTATAGAAATTCCTTAATCCTTTTTTAGTAAACTGAAGCGCCTAATCTCCAGATTCATCTGGCAAAATAAAAGCAACAGACTAAAGTACACAACCCTAATTAAGCATAAAAAATCTGGGGGTATTGGTCTGCCCGGCTTTGAATGCTATTACAATGCAGTACATTTAGCACGTATATTCAAACTTGTATGCCCTTCTAATAATAAACTATGGGCCCAACTAGAACGCCATCCACTAGAGACCACATCCACTCTCTGTCCTGGATAACCCTGTACCATAAACCTGCACTAAAAGAAATCACCAATCCTCTCACTGCAATCTCTTACAAAATTTGGCACAACCTTAACAAGAAACTGAGTTTTTTACCCTATATTAGCGAATACACTCCATTCTTAAACCTATTGCCAAACAAGCTGAAGCTTCTTAAAAATTACCTTTTACAACATTTGAATCTCCTTAACATGCCATTCCTGAAGTTATTCCATAATAACGTGTTTATCGTGATGCAAGATCTCCAAGAGTCACTTTGTTTGCTGCAACTCCATTCCAAAGATTACTACATGATCAGAGTCGCGTTAGCCTTTTTCCAATGAGACATTCTTAGCACCAACCACAACCTACTCTCCCATAAATTCCTCGGTTACCCCTTTACGGGGGATCACTTCCGAAATATATCATACACTCGACCATAATAAAGAAAACCCCACTTATATCTTCAGCTGGGAGAGAGATCACACTCTCACAAGATGAAGTTCAAAATATCTTAGGCAACACACACTCAAACTCAACTTCGGTAAGATACCAAGAACTAAATTATAAAATAATTTCCCGGTGGTACAAAACCCCAGAGCTTCGTCACAGAATCGACTCAAAATATCCGTCGGCCTGTTGGAGATGTTCTAAAGCAGAGGGCACTCTTTCACATATTTGGTTCTCATGCCCATTTCTGCTCCCGTCCTGGCATGAAATAGAAAAGATGCTAAATTTAAAGGGGTTGTCCCGCGGCAGCAAGTGGGTCTATACACTTCTGTATGGCCATAATAATGCACTTTGTAATGTACATTGTGCATTAATTATGAGCCATACAGAAGTTATAAAAAGTTTTATACTTACCTGCTCCGTTGCTGGCGTCCTCGTTCCCATGGAGCCGACTAATTTTCGCCCTCCGATGGCCAAATTAGCCGCGCTTGCGCAGTCCGGGTCTTCTGCAGTCTTCTATGGGGCCGCTCGTGTAGAATGCCGGCTCCGTGTAGCTCCGCCCCGTCACGTGCCGATTCCAGCCAATCAGGAGGCTGGAATCGGCAATGGACCGCACAGAAGCCCTGCGGTCCACGGAGACAGAGGATCCCGGCGGCCATCTTCAGCAGGTAAGTATGAAGATGCCGGACCGCTGGGATTCAGGTAAGCGCTGTGCGGGTTGTTTTTTTAACCCCTGCATATCAGGGTTGTCTCGCGCCGAACGGGGGGGGGGGGGGGGGGGGTTAAAAAAAAACCAAAAACCGTTTCGGCGCGGGACAACCCCTTTAATTCTTGGTTTTAAAGTAATACTTACACCCAAGCCCCAGCTGCTAAACATAATCCCCCAAACTGAACCCGAAAAGAGAAACCCATTACTCCCATTCCTTCTAGACACAGCTAAAATACTAATTCATAGGCATTGGAAAGACGCACCCGCCCCCCCTAACATCTATGAATGGCTTAATGAGGTTTGCATAATAAGAATCTTTGAAAAAACTAGATATCTGCAAGAAGGGGAGACAAAGAGATATTTCAAAACTTGGAACAAGTAGATTTCTTACAGGAACAAATAACTCTCTCCCCAAACATGTGTACCAGCCAATCAATATACCCCTTTATTATAACAGATCCCCTGTACAATTCCCAATCTGGATCTTAAAGCAAGGTTGCTCGAAAACACATTCTGTTTTCCCTTCACTTTCCCTTCCTTTTTCTGTACCACCGCTTTCACGTTCTTCCTTCCTTTTCCTTTTTCCTCTATTATTTCTACAATTTGTATTACAAATGTCAATTCCAACAGCATGTTATGAGAAACATTGATGCATTGTAATTTTTGTATGCCCCCCCTCCTTTTTCCTTTCTGCACCCAAGTTACATTCATAAATAAAGAATTTATACAGAAAAAAAATGCACAAAATGTGTAAATGGAGCCAATGAGGCCCAGAATCAAACAACTGTCCAATAACACTGCTGATTTGGCAAGAATTTTCATAATCCATTAGTAGCGATAAGAAGAATGATAAAAATGATTAATTAATCCCAGAATGCCTTCATGAGTCACGGGGAAGTACGGTCACCCTGACATTTATCACTCACAAGAATACATTTAATTGCAGTCCTGAGATTTAAACGCTTTCATATGCAATAAGTAAGATTAAAAATCGCCAAGGTAATGCGAGGTTCGGTGGATAATAGGCAATTATGTATTCTTTAGTGGTCACTGTAATAAAATGGAAATGAGGCCTCACAGATTGAGGGTGAAATGCGGATCAATCGTAGATCAGTGACTCATACTGGTCGGTCATTTGTGATGCGAGGTGACGATCCTGGGTCCTGTCGGGAATTGTAGATCTATTTATAATTGACAATGTCTGGATTGGATTAATCCTTCATTCCTGGCAATCTGAATGTTTTATATTTCGATTAAAGGTATTTAAATCAGAAGGTCCATAACATAACGGCAAAATAAATGGCGGCGTTGGGGAAATAAATATTAAAGAGAGATTAAAAGTCTCTGTGGTTTTTTTTAAAAAAAATTCCATTTTGACTGCTGTAATACAGATTCACCTTTCCATCTTTTTATTATTGTAGTGTCTGTGAATGGCAGTAATTGCTTGATGACCGAGGGCCATTCATGACTAATGTCACTAATGCTCCTGGATCAGCTCTGTGATATTTTGCAAGAATCAGTGATCTTTATTTTTAATGAATATCTGATTTAAAAAAAAATACAGAAGAAGCCAAAAATTTTTAGCCTGAGCCTCGTTAGTCATACATAGTGCACTGAAATTGTCACAGGTATGGGGACCCTCCATGTTTCGATAGGTTTCAATGAATTTTATAATATACTTTTATAGGGGATGGAGCTCCATTTTTATCTCTATCTCTCTATTTCTATCTATCGGGCCAGGGATATATGGCTACATGTATCGTGCAACAAAAAAAAATGGTGCCACTTGTCTGTGACCTGCTGTCATGCCACAGAACTAGGGTCACATGCCACTTTGGTCTTATTCACACAAGCATGTCTGATGTTGGTGCTTGCAAAACAGACCGATTTTAATGCTGGTGTATGTCTAAAGGCCCATTTAGGCACAACGATTATCGCTCAAGATTCGTTCAAAATTAGAGATGAGCGAGCACACTCGTTTAAGGCTGATGCTCGATCGCACCATGTGGGGGGCGGCGGGGGGGGGGAGTGGGGTGGAAAGTGAGAGAGACCTTTCTCCCCCCCACTCTCCCCCGCCCCTCCGCTCTACCCCCCCTTCTTCTCCCCCCCACTCTCCCCCGCCCCTCCGCTCTACCCCCCCCTTCTGCCCCCTCCACCCCCGCATGGTGCTCGGTCGAGTAATCAGTTACTCGAGAAGACCGATGCTTGGTCGAGCATCAGCCATAAACAAGTGTGCTCGCTCATCTCTACTCAAAATCCGTCTTTTGAGCGATAATCGTTGTGTGTAAACACAAGCCCATCATGCATTTTTCGTTACCTATTCATTCATCATTGTCTTTCGGTCAACTTAAAATCCATCCTTCGGCAGTTCGTTTTTTGCTTGGTTTAAAAGACATTCATTCACCGATTTGAGGGGAGTGTTTAATCGTTTGGCGGGGCGTGCATTCAGTAGGCTAAAAGCAGAGCAATTGGCTGTTTATTTGTCTCATTAGATTCCTATTACAATGCAAATTAGAATATTTTAATACTAGGCACTATTTCGTTTGGAATTCACCTACCACCTACTTTTTTTTTCAATGCCATAGCTGGGCAACACCTACACTAGCCATTGTTTTATTTTTCACTAATTAGCAAATTTGAAACATACAGAATTTTTTAAAGGTCAATTCACAAAACCTAGTTTTTTTCATATATAACACTTTCGAAATTCCTTAACATAGATGGCCTACAATAGGCGTCTTTTTTTAAAATTACTTTTATATTAAAGACATCTAGTTTCTTTCTGTCACTGCTAAACAGCTAGGTTGTTTTTAAAGACAAGATAAGCGCACCCACAATTTTCACGAGCCAATTAAAAGAAGCTCTTTTTCTTCCCTTCACTAAATGCACACGCCTTTCAAACAAAGTATTGCTCAAATATCGTTTAATTATCGTTTTACCTAAACATTACACAACGATAATCTAACAACTGAAATGCCCGGCCGCTACATGCATTTTCCAATGATTTTCGTTAGGTTAAAATGTCTGTCTTTAACCCCTTCCCGCTCCAGGACGTACATTTACGTCCTGGAGCATTGGGGTATGTATGAAGAGAGGTCGCGGTGTGACTTCTCTTCATACAGCGTGGGCGCCAGCTGTTTATTACAACTGACACCTGCGGGCAATAGCCGTGATCGGTCGTTCGGCCGATCGCGGCTATTAACCCTTTAAATGCTGCTGTCAGTACTGCACGGCCCCCCTACAGTTAGATCGGGGGATCCGTCCAGGTGTCATGGCTGCTTGGGGCCTTCTGAAAGGCCCCAAGGCTGCCTTGAGAGACTGCCTATCAAATTGCAGTATGACGTAATGTGGTGGCATTACGTCATACTGCAGGAGTGATCAAAGCATCACATGTTGTAGTCCCCCAGGGGGACTTAAAAGTAAAGTAAAAAAAAAGATCAATGAAGTTTTTTTAGTTGTAAAAAAAAAGTAATAAAAGTTTAAATCACCCCCCTTTTGCCATATCTATAATTAAAAAATTTAAATAATAAAATAAAAATACATATCTGGTATCGCCGCATCCGTAAAAGTCCAATCTATCAAAGTAGCACATTATTTACCCCACACGGTGAACGTCGTCCGAAAAAAAAAGAAAGAATTTTTTAAATTTAACTCCACTTAGAATTTTTTTAAAGTTTTTCAGTACATTATATGGCACTTTAAATAGCACCATTGAAAACTACAACTCGTCCCGCAAAAAACAAGCCCTCACATAGCGACGTCGATGGATCAATAAAGGAGTTACGATTTTTTGAAAGGGGGGAGGAAAAAAACGAAAATGGAAAAAAAAAGGGCCGCGTCTAGAGATGAGCGAGCACCAAAATGCTCGGGTGCTCGTTACTCGGGACGAAAATTTCGAGATGCTCGAGGGTTTGTTTCGAATAACGAACCCCATTGAAGTCAATGGGCGACCCAAGCATTTTTGTATATCGCCGATGCTCGCTAAGGTTTCCATTTGTGAAAATCTGGGCAATTCAAGAAAGTGATGGGAACGACACAGCAACGGATAGGGCAGGCGAGGGGCTACATGTTGGGCTGCATCTCAAGTTCCCAGGTCCCACTATTAAGCCACAATAGCGGCAAGAGTGGGCCCCCCCCTCCCAACAATTTTTACTTCTGAAAAGCCCTCATTAGCAATGCATACCTTAGCTAAACACCACACTACCTCCAACAAAGCACAATCACTGCCTGCATGACACTCCGCTGCCCTGGGTTACATGCTGCCCAACCCCCCCCCCCCCCCCGCACGACCCAGTGTCCACAGCGCACACCAAAGTGTCCCTGCGCAGCCTTCAGCTGCCCTCATGCCACGCCACCCTCATGTCTATTTATAAGTGCGTCTGCCATGAGGAGGAACCGCAGGCACACACTGCAGAGGGTTGGCACGGCTAGGCAGCGACCCTCTTTAAAAGGGGCAGGACGATAGCCCACAATGCTGTACAGAAGCAGTGAGAAATATAATCCTGTGCCACCGCCATCAGGAGCTGCACACGTGGGCATAGCAATGGGGAACCTATGTGCCACACACTATTCATTCTGTCAAGGTGTCTGCATGCCCCAGTCAGACCGCGGTTTTTTATAAATAGTCACAGGCAGGTACAACTCCACAATGGGAATTCCGTGTGCACCCACAGCATGGGTGTCTCCCTGGAACCCACCGGCTGTACATAAATGTATCCCATTGCAATGCCCTAGACAGCAGAGCTAACGTCAGATTAAATGCAGGTGGGCTTCGGCCCACACTGCATGCCCCAACCTGACCGGGGTTTTTAATTCATAGACACAGGCAGGTACAACTCCCTATTGTGAAGTCCCTGTGGACCCACAGCATGGGTGGGTGCCAGGAAGCCATCGGCGACACATAAATATATCCCATTGCATTGCCCATCACAGCTGAGGTAATGTCATGTTTAATGCAGGTGGGCTTCGGCCCACACTGCATGCCCCAGTCAGACTGGAGTTCTTTAGAAGTGGACACATGCAGTTACAACTCCGTGTGGACCGACAGCATGGGTGGCTCCTTGGAACCCACCGGCGGTACATAAATATATCCCATTGCAGTGCCCAGCATAGCTGAGGTAACGTCAGCTTTAATGCAGGTGGGCAAAAAATTAATTGGATTACACTGTAGGCGAGGGCCCCAAAAAATTGGTGTACCAACAGTACTAATGTACCTCAGAAAAATTGCCCATGCCCAACCAAGAGGGCAGGTGAAACCCATTAATCGCTTTGGTTAATGTGGCTTAATTGGTAACTAGGCCTGGAGGCAGCCCAGTTAAAATAAAAATTGGTTCAGTGCAAGTTTCAACGCTTTAATGAGCATTGAAACGTATAAAAATTGTTTACAAAAATTATATGACTGAGCCTTGTGGGCCTAAGAAAAATTGCCCGTTCGGCGTGATTACGTGAGGTTTCAGGAGGAGGAGCAGGAGGAGGAGGATGAATATTATACACAGATTGATGAAGCAAAAATGTCCCCGTTTTTGATGGTGATAGAGAACGATGCTTCCATCTGCGGGTGCAGCCTACGTATTGCTTAGGTATCGCTGCTGTCCGCTGGTGGAGAAGAGAAGTCTGGGGAAATCCAGGCTTTGTTCATCTTGATGAGTGTAAGCCTGTCGGCACTGTCGGTTGACAGGCGGGTACGCTTATCTGTGATGATTCCCCCAGCCGCACTAAACACCCTCTCTGACAAGACGCTAGCCGCAGGACAAGCAAGCACCTCCAGGGCATACAGCGCGAGTTCAGGCCACGTGTCCAGCTTCGACACCCAGTAGTTGTAGGGGGCAGAGGTGTCACGGAGGACGGTCGTGCGATCGGCTACATACTCCCTCACCATCCTTTTACAGTGCTCCTGCCGACTCAGCCTTGACTGGGGAGCGGTGACACAGTCTTGCTGGGGAGCCAGAAAGCTGTCAAAGAGAGTGTTCCCCTGCCTGTGCTGTACATGCTGCCTGATCTCCGCGCCTCCCCTGCTACCTGGCCCTCGGAACTGCGCCTTCTGCCACTAGCGCTGTCGGATGGGAATTTTACCATCAGCTTGTCCGCCAGGGTCCTGTGGTATAGCATCACTCTCGAACCCCTTTCCTCTTCGGGTATCAGAGTGGAAAGGTTCTCCTTATACCGTGGGTCGAGCAGTGTGTACACCCAGTAATCCGTAGTGGCCAGAATGCGTGTAACGCGAGGGTCACGAGAAAGGCATCTTAACATGAAGTCCGCCATGTGTGCCAGGGTACCTGTACGCAACACATGGCTGTCCTCACTAGGAAGATCACTTTCAGGATCCTCCTCCTCAGGCCATACACGCTGAAAGGATGACAGGGAAGCAGCATGGGTACCCTCAGCAGTGGGCAAAGCTGTCTCTTCCCCCTCCTCCTCATTCTCCTCATGCTCCTCCTCCTCAACGCGCTGGGATATAGACAGGAGGGTGCTCTGACTATCCAGCGACATACTGTCTTCCCCCGGCTCTGTTTCCGAGTGCAAAGCGTCTGCCTTTATGCTTTGCAGGGAACTTCTCAAGAGGCATAGCAGAGGAATGGTGACGCTAATGATTGCAGCATCCCCGCTCACCATCTGGGTAGACTCCTCAAAGTTTCCAAGGACCTGGCAGATGTCTGCCAACCAGGCCCACTCTTCTGTAAAGAATTGAGGAGGCTGACTCCCACTGCGCCGCCCATGTTGGAGTTGGTATTCCACTATACCTCTACGCTGCTCATAGAGCCTGGCCAACATGTGGAGCGTAGAGTTCCACCGCGTGGGCACGTCGCACAGCAGTCGGTGCACTGGCAGATTAAACCGATGTTGCAGGGTGCGCAGGGTGGCAGCGTCCGTGTGGGACTTGCGGAAATGTGCGCAGAGCCGGCGCACCTTTCCGAGCAGGTCTGACAAGCGTGGGTAGCTTTTCAGAAAGCGCTGAACCACCAAATTAAAGACGTGGGCCAGGCATGGCACGTGCGTGAGGCTGCCGAGCTGCAGAGCCGCCACCAGGTTACGGCCGTTGTCACACACGATCATGCCCGGTTGGAGGCTCAGCGGCGCAAGACAGCGGTCGGTCTGCTCTGCCAGACCCTGCAGCAGTTCGTGGGCCATGTGCCTCTTATCTCCTAAGCTGAGTAGTTTCAGCACGGCCTGCTGACGCTTGCCCACCGCTATGCTGCCACGCCGCGCGACACCGACTGCTGCCGACGTGCTGCTGCTGACACATCTTGATTGCGAGACAGAGGTTGCGGAGGAGGAGGAGGAGGGTGGTTTAGTGGAGGAAGCATACACTGCCGCAGATACCACCACCGAGCTGGGGCCCGCAATTCTGGGGGTGGGTAGGACGTGAGCGGTCCCAGGCTCTGACTCTGTCCCAGCCTCCACTAAATTCACCCAATGTGTCGTCAGGGAGATATAGTGGCCCTGCCCGCCTGTGCTTGTCCACGTGTCCGTTGTTAAGTGGACCTTGGCAGTAACCGCGTTGGTGAGGGCGCGTACAATGTTGCGGGAGACGTGGTCGTGCAGGGCTGGGATGGCACATCGGGAAAAGTAGTGGCGACTGGGAACTGAGTAGCGCGGGGCCGCCGCCGCCATCATACCTTTGAAAGCCTCCGTTTCCACAACCCTATACGGCAGCATCTCCAGGCTGATAAATTTGGCTATGTGCACGTTTAACGCTTGAGCGTGCGGGTGCGTGGCAGCGTACTTGCGCTTGCGCTCCAACAATTGCGCTAGCGACGGCTGGACGGTGCGCTGATAGACATTGGTGGATGGGGCCGAGGACAGCGGAGGTGAGGGTGTGGGTGCAGGCCAGGAGACGGTAGTGCAACTGGGGAAGAGGCAGCGGTGCAAACCGGAGGCGGTGAACGGCCTTCGTCCCACCTTGTGGGGTGCTTGGCTATCATATGTCTGCGCATGCTGGTGGTGGTGAGGCTGGTGGTGGTGGCTCCCCGGCTGATCTTGGCGCGACACAGGTTGCACACCACTGTTCGTCGGTCGTCTGCACTCTCAGTGAAAAACTGCCAGACCTTTGAGCACCTCGGCCTCTGCAGGGTGGCATGGGGCGAGGGGGCGCTTTCGGAAACAGTTGGTGGATTATTCGGTCTGGCCCTGCCTCTACCCCTGGCCACAACACTGCCTCTTCCAACCTGCCCTGCTGCTGCCCTTGCCTCCCCCTCTGAAGACCTGTCCTCAGTAGGCGTAGCAAACCAGGTGGGGTCAGTCACCTCATCATCCTGCTGCTCTTCCTCCGAATCCTCTGTGCGCTCCTCCCTCGGATTTACTGCCCTTACTACTACCTCACTGATAGACAACTGTGTCTCATCGTCATCGTCCTCCTCACCCACTAAAAGTTCTTGAGACAGTTGCCGGAAGTCCCCATCCTCATCCCCCGGACCCCGGGAACTTTCCAAAGGTTGGGCATCGGTCACGACAAACTCCTACAGTGGGAGAGGATTCAGAACCATTGCTGCCCATTCTGGGCAGGGGCCCGAGAACTGTTCCTGGGAGTCTGCCTGCTCCTCAGAATGTGTCATTGTAATGGAGTGAGGAGGCTGGGAGGAAGGAGGAGCAGCAGCCAGAGGATTCAGAGTTGCAGCAGTGGACGGCGCAGAAGTCTGGGTGGTCGATAGATTGCTGGATGCACTTTCTGCCATCCACGACAGGACCTGCTCACACTGCTCATTTTCTAATAAAGGTCTACCGCGTGGACCCATTAATTGTGAGATGAATGTGGGGACGCCAGAAATGTGCCTCTCTCCTAATCCCGCAGCAGTCGGCTGCGATACACCTGGATCAGGAGCTCGGCCTGTGCCCACACCCTGACTTGGGCCTCCGCGTCCTCGGCCGCGTCCACATCCTCTAGGCCTACCCCTACCCCTCAGCATGGTGTATTACCAGTAGTGCAGAAACAGAACGCTGTAATTAAATGTACCGCTTATTGGCCTGTGGTTGGAGGCTGACTTCGCTTACGGAACGCACAGCAGAGCCAGGAAAGAATTTTGCGCAAGCCTGCTGTAACACTTAGCTGGCTGCGTATGAATTAGGACAACTACCCCCAGCAGAGACCCAGTACACTGAGGACAGTCACAGGCAGCCCAAATAGATTTATTTTCCCAAATGTTTTTGGAAAGGCCCACTGCCTATATACACTAAATATGTCTTCTGTCCCTGCCTCACCACTACTGGCCCTGGACAATGTAAAATTACTGCAGACTGTTTCACTGTGGACAGGAATACAGCGGTGATTTAACAGGCAACACAGAGCCAGGAAATAATTTTGCGCAAGCCTGCTGTAACACTTAGCTGGCTGCGTATGAATTAGGACAACTACCCCCAGCAGAGACCCAGTGCACTGAGGACGGTCACAGGCAGCCCAAATAGATTTTTTTCCCCCAAATGTTTTTGGAAAGGCCCACTGCCTATATACACTAAATATGTCTTCTGTCCCTGCCTCACCACTACTGGCCCTGGACAATGTAAAATTACTGCAGACTGTTTCACTGTGGACAGGAATCCAGCGGTGATGTAACAGGCTACACAGAGCCAGGAAAGAATTTTGCGCAAGCCTGCTGTAACACTTAGCTGGCTGCGTATGAATTAGGACAACTACCCCCAGCAGAGACCCAGTACACTGAGGACGGTCACAGGCAGCCCAAATAGATTTTTTTTCCCAAATGTTTTTGGAAAGGCCCACTGCCTATATACACTAAATATGTCTTCTGTCCCTGCCTCACCACTACTGGCCCTGCACAATGTAAAATTACTGCAGGACGCAATGCTCTGCACGGCCGATATACAAAAAAAAAATAATTGTGCAACACTGCCTCCACACTACTGCACACGGTTAGATGTGGCCCTAAGAAGGACCATTGGGGTTCTTGAAGCCTAAAATAACTCCTAACACTCTCCCTATAGCAACTCCAGCAAGACAGCACTTTCCCTGAACTATGTCAGAATGCATCTGTGGCAAGCCGCGGGAGGGGCCGATTTATATACTCGGGTGACACCTGATCTCGCCAGCCACTCACTGCAGGGGGGTGGTATAGGGCTTGAACGTCGCAGGGGGAAGTTGTGATGCCTTCCCTGTCTTTCTATTGGCCAGAAAAGCGCGCTAACGTCTCAGAGATGAAAGTGAAAGTAACTCGAACATCGCGTGGTGCTCGTTTCGAATAACAAGCATCTCGAAAACGCTAATACTCGAACGAGCATCAAGCTCGGACGAGTACGTTCGCTCATCTCTAGCCGCATCATAAAGGAGTTTAAAGCAAAACCATCGCTCACTTTTGATCGTTATAACTTGATATATAACTTGAGTGATAATCGTTGTATCTAAATGGCCATTAAGTCATCTGTATTCTGTGTGTGTTTTTTTATGTCTGTGTGTGATCCGATGTGTCATCCTCTTTTTTGGCACAAGCAAAAAAAAAAATGGAGGGAATCTCTCTGTCTCCAAAAAATGTACAGACTTGGTATTGCATTTAATGTCAGGGGCTCCGGACTTTGTTATATAGCCTACCTGTATGTTGGAGACTTTGAGCATGATAGGATTAATAGAAATGTATACAGCAAGTCTTATAATCAAAATTAGAGGGCTTGTCTGGGTGCAGAGCCATCTTAACGCATGGGTCTGATGGGCACTTGCCCGGGGGCCCCACAAGCATAGGGGCCCCATACTAATCTATGTATGTTAACATTTCAATGGACCTTCTATCATATATGATAATGTTGTGTCGGGATATGAACTTGGCTCCAATCTGTCCATGCCATGTGTGAAGACTTCAATTTTGTTCCTTTCTGTTTCACTTTCAAATTACCCACAACTCCTGTTGTAAATTATCCATACTTTCTATTATAAAAAGAGAGATTTCGCGCCGAATGGATGTGTAAATCGTCTTGTGAAGCCTAGTACCAGATCTCGTTAATTTTTAGTGTAAAGCAGCCTGGCACTATGAACAAAGAGACGTCTACAGTGCAAGAGGAAAATGGACCCTAGAGACTTAGACTTCCAGTTCTTTGGTCTACGTCACCAGTTACTAACTCCCTTGTCCTCCCAAGTTTTCTCGACGTCGTCCCATGCCTGCCACAGCCCCATATAATATATATTTCCAGGTAAATACATGTTTCATTTTATCGACAATTTACATTTTTATTGCTGTGAGTAGTTGTTGTAGGGGCCCCAGTGCACTACTTTGCTTGGGGGCATATAATGCTGTTTAGACTGCACTGACCGGCTGTAATCAATTAATGACCTATTGCCAGAATAAGATAACAATAGCTGACCTGCAGGTGTCCGCCACTCAGGATTCTCAGTGATCGCTTGTTATGTATCCCGCTCTCAGCGTGTATGGATCGAAAGGGTGGAAAGTTCTGTACACATTGCAGCAGCCTGGGTTGGTAATGCAGGCACTCTTCCCATTTAATTCAATAAATCTTAATACATTTGTTGCACTTACAATAGTGTATGAAATGCCAGTTGAAACAACCTCTTTTGGTTTGTTGGATGGGTACCAGCACCTGGTGCGCACATCTCATCTGCATACAGGGCCTGTTATACGTAGAATGCCCCCCTGTCAGGAGTGTCCCGGGGGCTAAATCATCTAATTGTCAGGGAAGAGCTTCAGAGCCACATTTTCAACTGCTTTATTAAACACAATACAAACAGATGCCAACTCACTGGTTCCGGCAATCTGAGGGAGACCAGTACGCAGCGGAGATCTCTCGGAAAACCCAGCGATTCATAGTAGCATCAGTGTGATGATTGAAGTTAACCTTTACTATTTTGCTGTCTTCGGTACCTCTTTTCTCTGTAATGGGCAGGAGCTCAAGGTCTTAGCTCTCTCACCCTAAGGCATCTATCCCACGTTTTCATGGCCGGCCGATATACGCTGTGATCTGATGCATTGGATTCCAATGCATCAGATCACATGGCCGTATTCTCGTGATGGAAAAGCGCCTGGCCAGCCAATATAGCGCCGGGCGTTTTAACATCGGGCCCAAAAGATAGTCCTGGAACTATCTTTTGGGCCAAAATACATCGGCCACTGCATGAGCTCCTATGGGACCCCATGGCAGCGGCCGGAGGTGGGAGGGAGTTTAGCAGTGTGGTTGCTAAACTCCCTCCCTCAGCTCTCCTCCCCATTCGCTTTTTGCAATGGGAGTGGGGGTGGAGCTAAACACTGCCCCATTCCGCCTCCTCCCATTGCTGGCTGTGGACAAGTGGCAGGGCAGGGGCGGAGCTTGGCCCCTTGTTTGCAGCCAGCAATGGGAGGAGGTGGGACATCGCTTAGCTCCACTCCATTCCGCCCCTCCCATTGCAAAGAGCGTGTCGGGAGGAGAGCAGAGGGAGGGAGTTTAGCAATCACGCTGCTAAACTCCCTCCCACCTCTGGCCGCTGTCAGCCCATGCAGCGGCCAACGTATTCCGGACCAAAAGATAGTTCCTGGAGGAAGGGAGGGAAAGGAAAGGGGTGACAGCATGGTAGCCTCGGCGTATATGCGCTGGGGCCCATACCGTGTGAGCGGACACACAAACATTAACTCTGTGCGCCCGTTCAGGAGCTTTAACGCCACAGATGGTAATGTATATCGGCCGACTGTAAAAAGGTGGCTGATATACGCTTGTGAGAAAGAAGCCTTACTGATACAGTAACATCTTTCTCAAAAATTACATGTTCACGTGTCATTTTTTACATTCTGTATATCCAATCCTGAGACTCACTTTAGACTGCTTTAGCTTGCTTGTCTCACCTACCTAATACAACAGAATACATCAATATTTCAGTGTTATATTCCAGACATGAACATCAGTGACATAATCAATATTATTTGAACCAATAATCTGCCTTTCGGTCTCATATGTCCCATAATACTGGTATCCTCCTATATGAGATAACTTGCTATTTGACCTCTGCCTTGTGAGACCCGCAAGAAATTTATACCTGCTCTCACTGTGCCTTATCCTGGAATACATCCTGTTTGCTTAAAAGGACGTGTTCTCAGGATTGGTGATTTCCAACAAATATAACTTCCCATTCTAAGAAAAAACATGGTTGTATCACAGCCACAACACAGGACCCCCTGCATTTCTATGGAACCAAACTTAGACCTCTATAGAATCTTATGGGGATTACAGAGAACCAAATGGATTCCTGGTGTTACAGCACTAACATGGACCCTAATATGCTGCCATTACATGGCCATGTTCAACCAACCTAAAGACCCTTTTACATGGGCTTACAATCAAGAATGAATGTTATTAAGAACATTCACTTCCCCAATCATCAGTCCATGTGAGTATGTCTCCAATCAGACGCAGAACAAGCAAACACTCATTAGACCTTTCATGTGGGCATAAAAATACTCTTTTGTTGGCAAATCTCCCCTAGTAAACAGGGGTGTGTTCTACCGACAAATAATATCTATATGGGGATGAATGGTATAACAGGACATTATGTTAATAGGTCACATGGCCTAAGAGCAGCTCAGTCTCATTCAAGTGAATAGGATTGAGATGCAATACCTTCTATATCGGGAAAAACCTTTGAACAAATTAATAAACAGCATGTATGTAAGTACTTGGATAAGAATGGAGTAACAAACAAGTCATGCCAGATGACTCTAATTTTCTTCTATGACAGAATCCCGGACTGGGTTGATCAGGGAAAGTAGATATACCGGTAGTATATCTCGACTTTAGTAAAACATTTGACAAAGTATCTCATACCATCCTTATTGAAAAAATGACCAACTATCGGATTGACAAGGCAACTTTTAAGTGGATTCAGAACTGAGTGATCGTACAAAGCAGCAGCACATGTGAAGAAGACTTGGGTATACTAATAGATCAAAGAATGAACATGAGTCAACAGTGTGATGCAGTAGCAAAAAGGGCACACATGATTCTGGGATGTATTAAGAGAAGCATAGAGTCTAGCTCACGTGAGGTAATTATCCCCTCTGCTCTTCCTTGATCAGACCTCATCTAGAATACTGTGTCCAGGTCTGGGCACCCCAATTTAAAAAAGACTGACAAACTTGGGAAAGCTCAGAGAAGAGTTACCAAGATGGTGAGTGGTCTGCAAACCATATCCTATGAGGAACGGGTAAAGGATCTGGGAATGTTTAGCTTGCAAAAAAAGAAAGCTGAGAGGAGACTTAATAGCTGTCTACAAATATCTGAATGGCCGTCAGAGTGCAGAGGGATCAGCCCTATTCCCATTTGCACAAGGAAAGACCAGAAGCAATGGGATTAAACTGAAAGGGAGAGACACAGATTAGAAAAAAAAAGTTTCTGACAGTGAGGGTGATCAATGAGTGGAACAGGTTGCCATGGGAAGGTGGTGAGTTCTCCTTCAATGGAAGTCTTCAAATAGAGGCTGGACAGACACCTCTCTTGGAAGATTTAATGACTCCCGCATTGAGCAGGGGGTTAAATCAAATGACCCTTGTGGTCCCTTCCATCTTTACGATTCTAAGATTCAATACCAGGCGCAGATGCTTTATAATATATGACACTTGCCTGGTATGGTCTGAAATGACAATGGTGTTCACCCAAACACCACTGCCACTGCAAGTGGCTGATCAGCAGGGATCCCTGGCCAATCAACTATTGATGACTTTTAGAGATGAGCGAACGTACTCGTCCGAGCTTGATACTCGTTCGAGTATTAGCGTGTTCGAGATGCTCGTTACTCGTAACGAGTACCACGCGATGTTCGGGTTACTTTCACTTTCATCTCTGAGACGTTAGCGCGCTTTTCTGGCCAATAGAAAGACAGGGAAGGCATTACAACTCCCCCCTGTGACGTTCAAGCCCTATACCACCCACCTGCAGTGAGTGGCTGGCGAGATCAGGTGTCACCCGAGTATAAAAATCGGCCCCTCCCGCGGCTCGCCACAGATGCGTTCTGACATAGTTGAGGGAAAGTGCTATCGTGTTGGAGCTGCTATAGGGAGAGTGTTAGGAGTTATTGTAGGCTTCAAGAACCCCAACGGTCCTTCTTAGGGCCACATCTAACCGTGTGCAGTACTGTGGAGGCTGCTTTTTGCAGTGTTGCACTTTTTTTTTTTTTTGGTATATCGGCCGTGCAGAGCATTGCGCCCTGCAGTAATACTCCAGGGACAGAAGTGCTTAGGCAGGGAGAGCGTTAGGAGTATTTTAGGCTTCAAGAACCCCAACGGTCCTTCTTAGGGCCACATCTAACCGTGTGCAGTACTGTGGAGGCTGCTTTTTGCAGTGTTGCACAATTTTTTTTTTTGGTATATCGGCCGTGCAGAGCATTGCGCCCTGCAGTAATACTCCAGGGACAGAAGTGTGGAGGCAGGGACAGAAGACATATTATTGATTGAATATAGGCAGTGGGCCTTTTCTACAAAATCATACGCAGCCAGCTAAGTGTTACAGCAGGCTTGCGCCAAATAATTTCCTGGCTCTGTCTGGGCTCTGAAATCACCGCTGTGTTGCAGTTAACAGTGCAACACTCTGCAGTTCTGTGACATACCCTAGGGGCAGAAGTGTGGAGGCAGGGACAGAAGACATATTATTGATTGAATATAGGCAGTGGGCCTTTTCTAAAAAATATTGGGCAAAAAATCTATTTGGCCTGCCTGTCACTGTGCTCAGTGTTCTGGGTCTGTCTGTGCTGGGTGTAGTAGTTCTACAAAATCATACGCAGCCAGCTAAGTGTTACAGCAGGCTTGCGCCAAATTATTTCCTGGCTCTGTCTGGGCTCTGAAATCACCGCTGTGTTGCAGTTAACAGTGCAACACTCTGCAGTTCTGTGACATACCCTAGGGACAGAAGTGTGGAGGCAGGGACAGAAGACATATTATTGATTGAATATAGGCAGTGGGCCTTTTCTAAAAAATATTGGGCAAAAAATCTATCTGGCCTGCCTGTCACTGTGCTCAGTGTTCTGGGTCTGTCTGTGCTGGGTGTAGTAGTTCTACAAAATCATACGCAGCCAGCTAAGTGTTACAGCAGGCTTGCGCCAAATAATTTCCTGGCTCTGTCTGGGCTCTGAAATCACCGCTGTGTTGCAGTTAACAGTGCAACACTCTGCAGTTCTGGGACATAGTCCAGGGACAGAAGTGTGGAGGCAGGGACAGAAGACATATTATTGATTGAATATAGGCAGTGGGCCTTTTCTAAAAAATATTGGGCAAAAAATCTATTTGGCCTGCCTGTCACTGTGCTCAGTGTTCTGGGTCTGTCTGTGCTGGGTGTAGTAGTTCTGCAAAATCATACGCAGCCAGCTAAGTGTTACAGCAGGCTTGCGCCAAATTATTTCCTGGCGTTCCGTAAGCGAAGTCAGCCTCCAACCACAGGCCAATAAGCGGCACATTTAATTACAGCGTACTGTTTCTGCATTACTGGTAATACAGCATGCTGAGGGGTAGGGGTAGGCCTAGAGGACGTGGACGCGGCCGAGGACGCGGAGGCCCAAGTCAGGGTGTGGGCACAGGCCGAGCTCCTGATCCAGGTGTATCGCAGCCGACTGCTGCGGGATTAGGAGAGAGGCACGTTTCTGGCGTCCCCACATTCATCGCACAATTAATGGGTCCACGCGGTAGACCTTTATTAGAAAATGAGCAGTGTGAGCAGGTCCTGTCGTGGATGGCAGAAAGTGCTTCCAGCAATCTATCGTCCACCCACAGTTCTGCGCCGTCCACTGCTGCAACTCTGAATCCTCTGGCTGCTGCTCCTCCTTCCTCCCAGCCTCCTCACTCCATGAAAATAAGATATTCTGAGGAGCGGGCAGACTCCCAGGAACTGTCCCGGGCCCCTGCTCAGATTGGGCAGCAGTGGTTCCTCTCCCACCAGAGGAGTTTATCGTGACTGATGCCCAACCATTGGAAAGTTCCCGGGGTCCGGGGGATGAGGCTGGGGACTTCCGGCAACTGTCTCAAGACCTTTCAGTGGGTGAGGAGGACGATGACGATGAGACACAGTTGTCTATCGGTGAGGTAGTAGTAAGGGCAGTAAGTCCGAGGGAGGAGCGCACAGAGGATTCGGAGGAAGAGCAGCAGGACGATGAGGTGACTGACCCCACCTGGTTTGCTACGCCTACTGAGGACAGGTCTTCAGAGGGGGAGGCAAGGGCAGCAGCAGGGCAGGTTGCAAGAGGCAGTGCGGTGTCCAGGGGTAGAGGCAGGGCCAGACCGAATAATCCACCAACTGTTTCCCAAAGCGCCCCCTCGCGCCATGCCACCCTGCAGAGGCCGAGGTGCTCAAAGGTCTGGCAGTTTTTCACTGAGAGTGCAGACGACCGACGAACACTGGTGTGCAACCTTTGTCGCGCCAAGATCAGCCGGGGAGCCACCACCACCAGCCTCACCACCACCAGCATGAGCAGACATATGATGGCCAAGCACCCCACAAGGTGGGACGAAGGCCGTTCACCGCCTCCGGTTTGCACCGCTGCCTCTCCCCCTGTGCCCCAACCTGCCACTGAGATCCAACCCCGCTCTGAGGACATAGGCACTACCATCTCCTGGCCTGCACCCACACCCTCACCTCCGCTGTCCTCGGCCCCATCCAGCAATGTCTGTCAGCGCAGCGTCCAGCCATCGCTAGCGCAAGTGTTTGAGCGCAAACGCAAGTACGCCGCCACGCACCCGCACGCTCAAGCGTTAAACGTGCACGTAGCCAAATTTATCAGCCTGGAGATGCTGCCGTATAGGGTTGTGGAAACGGAGTTCTTCAAAAGTATGATGGCGGCGGCAGCCCCGCGCTACTCAGTTCCCAGTCGCCACTATTTTTCCCGATGTGCCGTCCCAGCCCTGCACGACCACGTCTCCCGCAACATTGTACGCGCCCTCACCAACGCGGTTACTGCCAAGGTCCACTTAACCACGGACACGTGGACAAGCACAGGCGGGCAGGGCCACTATATCTCCCTGACGGCACATTGGGTGAATTTAGTGGAGGCTAGGACAGAGTCAGAGCCTGGGACCGCTCACGTCCTACCCACCCCCAGAATTGCGGGCCCCAGCTCGGTGCTGGTATCTGCGGCGGTGTATGCTTCCTCCACTAAACCACCCTCCTCCTCCTCCTCCTCCAACGCAACCTCTGTCTCGCAATCAAGATGTGTCAGCAGCAGCACGTCGGCAGCAGTCGGTGTCGCGCGGCGTGGCAGCACAGCGGTGGGCAAGCGTCAGCAGGCCGTGCTGAAACTACTCAGCTTAGGAGATAAGAGGCACACGGCCCACGAACTGCTGCAGGGTCTGACAGAGCAGGCCGACCGCTGGCTTGCGCCGCTGAGCCTCCAACCGGGCATGGTTGTGTGTGACAACGGCCGTAACCTGGTGGCGGCTCTGCAGCTCGGCAGCCTCACGCACGTGCCATGCCTGGCCCACGTCTTTAATTTGGTGGTTCAGCGCTTTCTGAAAAGCTACCCACGCTTGTCAGACCTGCTCGGAAAGGTGCGCCGGCTCTGCGCACATTTCTGCAAGTCCCACACGGACGCTGCCACCCTGCACACCCTGCAACATCGGTTTAATCTGCCAGTGCACCGACTGCTGTGCGACGTGCCCACACGGTGGAACTCTACGCTCCACATGTTGGCCAGGCTCTATGAGCAGCGTAGAGCTATAGTGGAATACCAACTCCAACATGGGCGGCGCAGTGGGAGTCAGCCTCCTCAATTCTTTTCAGAAGAGTGGGCCTGGTTGGCAGACATCTGCCAGGTCCTTGGAAAGTTTGAGGAGTCTACCCAGGTGGTCAGCGGCGATGCTGCAATCATTAGCGTCACCATTCCTCTGCTATGCCTCTTGAGAAGTTCCCTGCAAAGCATAAAGGCAGACGCTTTGCGCTCGGAAACAGAGCCGGGGGAAGACAGTATGTCGCTGGATAGACAGAGCACTCTCCTGTCTATATCTCAGCGCGGTGAGGAGGAGGAGGAAGATGAGGAGGAGGGGGAAGAGACAGCTTGGCCCACTGCTGAGGGTACACATGCTGCTTGCCTGTCATCCTTTCAGCGTGTATGGCCTGAGGAGGAGGAGGAGGAGGAGGAGGATCCTGAAAGTGATCTTCCTAGTGAGGACAGCCATGTGTTGCGTACAGGTACCCTGGCACACATGGCTGACTTCATGTTAGGATGCCTTTCTCGTGACCCTCGCGTTACACGCATTCTGGCCACTACGGATTACTGGGTGTACACACTGCTTGACCCACGGTATAAGGAGAACCTTTCCACTCTCATACCCGAAGAGGAAAGGGGTTCGAGAGTGATGCTATACCACAGGACCCTGGCGGACAAACTGATGGTAAAATTCCCATACGACAGCACTAGTGGCCGAAGGCACAGTTCCGAGGGCCAGGTAGCAGGGGAGGCGCGGAGATCAGGCAGCATGTAGAGCACAGGCAGGGCAACACTCTTTAAGGCCCTTGACAGCTTTATGGCTCCCCAGCAAGACTGTGTTACCGCTCCCCAGTCACGGCTGAGTCGGCGGGAGCACTGTAAAAGGATGGTCAGGGAGTACGTAGCCGATCGCACGACCGTCCTCCGTGACGCCTCTGCCCTCTACAACTACTGGGTATCGAAGCTGGACACGTGGCCTGAACTCGCGCTGTATGCCCTGGAGGTGCTTGCTTGTCCTGCGGCTAGCGTCTTGTCAGAGAGGGTGTTTAGTGCAGCTGGGGGAATCATCACAGATAAGCGTACCCGCCTGTCAACTGACAGTGCCGACAGGCTAACACTCATCAAGATGAACAAAGCCTGGATTTCCCCAGACTTCTCTTCTCCACCAGCGGACAGCAGCGAAACCTAAGCAATACGTAGGCTGCACCCGCGGATGGAAGCATCGTTCTCTTTCCCCATCAAAAACGGGGACCTTTTTGATTCATTTACTGGGCTGCCTCCAGGCCTAGTTACTAATTAAGCCACATAAACCAAAGCGATTAATGGGTTTCACCTGCCCTCTCGGTTGGGCATGGGCAATTTTTCTCAGGTACATTAGTACTGTTGGTACACCAATTTTTGTGGGCCCTCGCCTACAGTGTAATCCAATTAATTTTTTGCCCACCTGCATTACAGCTGACGTAACATCAGCTGTGTTGGGCACTGCAATGGGATATATTTATGTACCGCCGGTGGGTTCCAGGGAGCCACCCATGCTGTGGGTCCACAGGGAGTTGTAAATGCATCTGTCCACTTCTAAAGAACCCCAGTCTGACTGGGGCATGCAGTGTGGGCCGAAGCCCACCTGCATTAAACATGACATTCTTACCTCAGCTGTGATGGGCAATGCAATGGGATATATTAATGTACCGCCGGTGGCTTCCTGGCACCCACCCATGCTGTGGGTCCACAGGGAGTTGTAAATGCATCTGTCCACTTCTAAAGAACCCCGGTCTGACTGGGGCATGCAGTGTGGGCCGAAGCCCACCTGCATTAAACATGACATTCTTACCTCAGCTGTGATGGGCAATGCAATGGGATATATTAAAGGGGTTGTCCCGCGCCGAAATGGTTTTTTTTTTTTTCAACCCCCCCCCCCCCCCCCCCCCCGTTCGGCGCGAGACAACCCCGATGCAGGGGTTAAAAAAGAACACCGGACAGCGCTTACCTAAATCCCCGCGCTCCGGTGACTTCTTACTTACCCGGTGAAGATGGCCGCCGGCATCTTCTCCCTCGGTGGACCGCAGGGCTTCTGTGCGGTCCATTGCCGATTCCAGCCTCCTGATTGGCTGGAATCGGCACGTGATGGGGCGGAGCTACACGGATCTACACGGAGCCCCATTGAGAAAAGCAGAAGACCGGACTGCGCAAGCGCGTCTAATTTGGCCATTAGACGGCGAAAATTAGACGGCAACCATGGAGACGAGGACGCTAGCAACGGAGCAGGTAAGTGAATAACTTTTGATAACTTCTGTATGGCTCATAATTAATGCACAATGTACATTACAAAGTGCATTAATATGGCCAAACAGAAGTGTATAGACCCACTTGCTGCCGCGGGACAACCCCTTTAATGTACCACCGGTGGCTTCCTGGCACCCACCCATGCTGTGGGTCCACAGGGAGTTGTAAATGCATCTGTCCACTTCTAAAGAACCCCGGTCTGACTGGGGCATGCAGTGTGGGCCGAAGCCCACCTGCATTAAACATGACATTCTTACCTCAGCTGTGATGGGAAATGCAATGGGATATATTAATGTACCGCCGGTGGCTTCCTGGCACCCACCCATGCTGTGGGTCCAGAGGGAGTTGTAAATGCATCTGTCCACTTCTAAAGAACCCCGGTCTGACTGGGGCATGCAGTGTGGGCCAAAGCCCACCTGCATTAAACATGACATTCTTACCTCAGCTGTGATAGGCAATGCAATGGGATATATTAATGTACAGCCGGTGGGTTCCAGGGAGCCACCCATGCTGTGGGTGCACACGGAATTCCCATTGCGGAGTTGTACCTGCCTGTGACTATTTATAAAAAAACACGGTCTGACTGGTGCATGCAGACACCTTGACAGAATGAATAGTGTGTGGCACATAGGTTCCCCATTGCTATGCCCACGTGTGCAGCTCCAGATGGAGGTGGCACAGGATTGCATTTCTCATTGCTTCTGTACAGCATTGTGGACTATCGCCCCGCCCCTTTTAAAGAGGGTCGCTGCCTAGCCGTGCCAACCCTCTGCAGTGTGTGCCTGCTTTTCCTCTGGCAGACGCACTTATAAATAGGCATGAGGGTGGCGTGGCATGAGGGCAGCTGAAGGCTGGGCAGGGACAGTTTGGTGTGTGCTGTGGACACTGGGTCGTGCGGGGGGGTTGGTCAGCATGTAACACAGGAGAAGTGGCAGCGGAGTGTCATGCAGGCAGTGATTGTGCTTTGTTGGAGGTAGTGTGGTGCTTAGCTAAGGTATGCATTGCTAATGAGGGCTTTTCAGAAGTAAAAGTTGTTGGGGGGGGGCACTCTTGCCGCTATTATGGCTTAATAGTGGGACCTGTGAACTTGAGATGCAGCCCAACATGTAGCCCCTCGCCTGCCCTATCCGTTGCTGTGTCGTTCCCATCACTTTCTTGAATTGCCCAGATTTTCACAAATGAAAACCTTAGCGAGCATCGGCGATGTACAAAAATGCTCGGGTCGCCCATTGACTTCAATGGGGTTCGTTATTCGAAACGAACCCTCGAGCATCGTGAAAAGTTCGTCTCGAGTAACGAGCACCCGAGCATTTTGGTGCTCGCTCATCTCTAATGACTTTATCTTCTTTTTTTTAACTCGTTTTATTGAAGTATGTACATTCCACATACAAGCAAAGCACAGTGAAACAGAAATTTAGTACATGAAACACAATAATTTGATACACAGAAAGAGCAAGGGAGGGGAGAGAGAACTAAGCCATCTCAGCAATTAGCACCATTGAGCAACCAGAATTAACATGGTTCATATTTCTCCAGAGGATTATGAGTCTCATTTTGAAGTAGACTATCTATCGGAAGCCCCTCTGGAGTACTGATATTGACAAAGAGAGTAAGCGTGGACAAGTGACAGGGGAATTGCACCACTGACCCCATACTTTCTCAAACTTTTTAAGACATTGATGTCCTTTATAGACCAAGTAGTTAAATGGCACGACTGATAACTTAAAGGGGTGGTCTCGCGAAACCAAGTGGGGTTATACACTTCCGTATGGCCATATTAATGCACTTTGTAATATACATTGTGCATTAAATATGAGCCATACAGAAGTTATTCCACTTACCTGCTCCGTTGCTAGCGTCCTCGTCTCCATGGTTCCGTCTAAATTCGCTGGCAGCTTGCTTTTTTAGACGCGCTTGCGCAGTCCGGTCTTCTCCATTCAGCACGAGCCGCTTCAGTGTGCTCCCCGCTACAGCTCTTCTGCGCATGCGCAGACGAGCTGTCACTGCTCGGGAGCGCGCTGAAGCGGCCATTCTGCACCATCCTCTGTTAGAGGAAGGTGCAGAAACTGGAGCTGCCCAGCGGAGAAGACCAGCCCAGCCCAGCCCAGCAGCCCCGAGAAGCCTCCCAGGTAAGTGATGGGTCGGGGGGGGCTGCCGCTGCGCCGGGCTGCGCTGCCGCTGCGCCGGGCTGCGCCGGGGGGGGGGGGCTGCCGCTGCGCCGGGGGGGCTGCCGCTGCGCCGGGGGGGGCTGCCGCTGCGCCGGGGGAGCTAGCGCTAGGCCGGGGGGGCTGTCGCTGCGATGGGGGGGGGCTGTCGCTAGGCCGGGGGGGCTGTCGCTGCGATGGGGGGGGCTGTCGCTAGGCCGGGGGGGCTGTCGCTGCGCCGGGGGAGCTAGCGCTAGGCCGGGGGGGCTGTCGCTAGGCCGGGGGGGCTGTCGCTGCGCCGGGGGAGCTAGCGCTAGGCCGGGGGGGCTGTCGCTAGGCCGGGGGAGCTAGCGCTAGGCCGGGGGGGCTGTCGCTGCGATGGGGGGGGCTGTCGCTGCGCCGGGGGAGCTAGCGCTGGGGAGCCGGGGGCTAGCGCCGGTTACCTGCTGTCTGGTCGGCGGCTGCGGGGCGTCTGGTCGGCGGCTGCGATGCGTCCGGTTGCCATGGAGACACAGCTGGCGGCGTCTCGGGAGCGCGCACGTCGGGCTGCAGCGAGCGACTGGGAAAGAGCCGGCGGCCATCTTGAGGAAACTTTTATAACTTGCTGAAACGCTGGAACGGTAAGTAGAAACCAGCTAGAAATGTCATTTACAGGGGGGCTTAGTAATGTGTGTTTAATGGGGGGGACTGGGCAAAAAAAAAAATTAACTGCTTCCTCGAGACATCTCCTTTAATCTTTACATTAATGTCTGTTTACTTTGTGTTTTCATGATTGGAAGAGAATCCACACTTCATGAAGGGACTGGGTATAGATTAGGAATGTTTGCACCAACACTTCAGCACACTATGAGTTAAGTAATTCAGGAATCCAGTCATTTGTCATTATTTCCACATAACCATTTCTTGCAGATGCTGCGTTATCTTTGCATTCTGCTGGCTGACACTGCTCAACCACTAAAATAAATATCCCTTGTTAGGGAGCCATAATGCATCAGAATTATCCCCCACCATCCATTTCATTTGCAGATAAGACTCCGGTTTGTCTGCCTCATATTATAAAGGATATTCTACACAATTACGCCATAACAAACAGCCAGTTAATTCACGCTGCCTTTGCCTGACTGTCTATTTAGAAGTGCTGCAGTTTTTTAAACTTAACTATGTTTATCTGACTCCAAAGAGTTATTTGCACATTAAGAGTAATCCATCAGCGCCGTTAATCTCCTTTTAGTATCACAGTTTATTTCGTTCTTATGAATACTCTCTGTCTGAGTTACCTTTTTACCCCTGTAGGATAAATGGCACTGCCCAGCGCCTATAATAGCTCAGCGACAAATGACACTGCATAAAATAAATGAACAAATAAAATGCACATTAAAAAGATGTGTTACAATTGATTTTTATCACTCTGCGCTGGGTTGCTGCTTTTCGAAAGAAAATACTTTCTGTTTTCCTTGAATGCTGTTTGTCCTTAAAAAATAGTTTCTAAGGGATTTTTATCACAAGAGAGGTGATTGTATCTGAGAAGCGCATTTCTTCTTTAGATATTACATTGATATGCAGTTTTGCAATATGTTTTATTTTTATGTTGTTTTTTGACCATATGGCTTATTATATGCATGGCTGGCCTTAGCTACATGCGACCAGTGCGTTCGCACAGGGTATCAGCCACCTGCTTATGAGAAGGGCACCAGGGGGATGTAGGCTGCGGACAATCACCTCCTAATGTCCACCAGATCAGATGATCTTCCTCTGTGTGGCAGTATTTGGTGGAGCTACATGAATCATTCTTCTCCTGCTCTGAGGCGCCACTGTCAGCCTGTTGGTGCCGCCGCAATACATTCATGTACTTCTGCTATTGTATTTAGGGTATGTGTTTGCTTCTGGAGCTGTATTTATAAACTTGGTTCTGGTATTGTATCTATGTGCTGGGGTTGTTTTGTGCTGTATTTAGGTACTAAGCTTGGTTTTGGTTTTTGCATGTCCATATATGTCCAGAATGGCCATATACTTACTGATGTACTAATACAAAGGGGGAGGTATAAACAACACTTATCCTTCAAAATGCAGAGAGCCGGACTGCTAAACAGAGGAGCAAATAACACACGTGGTGGGCACTGCTAAATCTTTCAATCTTTCAGTTGTTTGAAAGATTATCTTTGCATGTAAAAGGGCCTTTAAAATGAAGGAAGCTTTAGAGCAAATGTGGGGGCTAGATAGCAGATCACAGAAAGTGTGTGCTGGAGGTTACAAAGATGTAACATCTGAGAATTTGGATGAGAGCAGGGCAGCTTCAGTGGGTGTGGCCTTGGCTCTGCTTCTATGTCTTCCACTCACTCCTTCCCACAGCAGAGCTGGACATGTCCTAAAGCTGTATTGAGCTAAATGTGGTATGGGGAAACAGAAAATTGTTTGTTATCAAGGTCCAGTCTCATACCAAAATAACGACTCCTTAAGCCCTAGGGAATCAAAAGGCGAATGCAGAAGTCAAGGTGGCAGTCAAACTCCCACTGGACACGTCAACTATCCATCTGATTGCAACTGAGTCAGGAGTGGATATCTCTTTGCTGTCTCTTTTACAAGAACCAGCCCCTAGGGGTGAAAGGGAAGAGTGGCATTGGAAGGGTGCAGAAGCGGATGAGAAGGGAGTCTGGAGGAAAGGTAAACACCTGTGCCTTCCTCGAACGCTGTACTCTATGATGTAACATTTGATCCATGGACCAATGCATCAGTCAAAGGAGGTAATATGTGGTGTAGTGTCTTCTGCTAGGATTCCCCCAGGATTCAACAATAGCTTGCACCCAACAAACCCAGGCTAGCTTGCCAAAGTACTTCCTCGCTGTTTCCCCAAGTCCAGACTTTCAATTCCAGTGACTGCAGATTGACTACATACAGCTACTTATTAAGGTATTCGGGAGTTTTTATTGGTTTGCATAGACCTCCCGAATCACTATGAATAATTGGGAAAAGAAATTTTCCATCTCTCCGAGGGGAATGGTCCCAAAGTTTTTATGACAAGCAATGATTTAAATAATACTTCTTTTTAAGTTAATATAATAGAATGAACAATTCAAATTTGAGGAGCTCTCTTAAGTTCGGGTTGTCTTTTTCTAAAGTTGCTGCACTAGGTATGCAATCCACTCGTAAGTGGTAAACCCAGTTCCCCATGGTAATGGTAATATTTATACCATTTATCTTGTTTACTGACATGTTGGTCTCTCAGGCCCTTGTTTTATGATTTATTGTTTGGCCTATTGAATTCACAATGTTATCCTTCACTACCTGGTTTGAGATATACCTACATGTAGTTGCTTTATGGCTATGCTGTAATTAGGAGGGAGTTGGTTGGTACTGTGTAGTTGAGGTGGCATCTTCTGGGCCCTTCAGGTCCCTCCCGAGCCTAAACAAATTTGTTCTTTCCCACTGTAGTATTTAAAATGCTGTCCATTAATACCAATAATCTAAATTCACCCTTCAAAATATGATCTAACCAGCATTGTCATTTTATGCATCCAAAAAATGCATTTAAATAAAGAAGATGCCTTTAGGTTAATGCATAATAGATTCCCCCATATCTTTTCCTCCCATGCAGAGTGTCTATAGCCATCAAAGATACTGTTGCATTTTCCCTTCAAAAGGAGATTGCTGATGACAATGGGCGATATGTCATCTTGATCTGTTCAATGAACAATACTAAGTGCGCCATAGCTTCAGTGTATGCCCCCAATTTATTTTAAAAATTATAAATCAATTTAAAATTGGACCTCTAACTTTTCTAGGCCCTTAATAGGGGACTTTAATAAAACTCTTTGGCCCTCAATTGACTCATCTACTACTAAAACCACAAGTTAACCAACTTCTATTGTTTACTTGCTAAATTACAATAATTTATTCAATATCTACCGCTTCCGGAATCCAAATGAGTGTGATTATACCTTTTTTTTTCAGATCCCCATAAAGTATATAGAAGAATCAAGCTCATTTTGATAGACCAAGATCTTATAAAAAATGTCACTTCTACAATATAGGCACTATTTCATGGTCAGACCATGTTCCTATTGCAATGCCACTTCTAAAACAATTCATTAAATTACCCACAGGAATTTGGCGTCTCAATAGCTATACATATATTACAACACCCAAAATACACCCCACATTCATTACGATTACTTTTAAACTATTTCAAGCTCGATGGCAATGGTGAAGTCTCTGATTCTACCTTGTGGTGTGCCCATAAAGCGTTTATGAGAGGTCACTTTTTAAAACAAGCATTCCATGATAAAAAAAAGCAAAACGTAGAATCGCTTTACTAGTCTCTTTGCAAACACAGCTATTTACATTGCATAGATTGAATAAAGCATCTTTCTCCTCAGAAAGAGCAAAGAGATATCTGCCCTACACCAGCAATTTCAAGAGCTCCACATTTATGAACATGACTTACCTTTGAGAAAACTAAAAATGACATATTAAGGCAGGATAATAAACCAGGTAAAAACCAGTGCAGCTAAACTCGACATACCCTTTATTAATGTCACATGAGATGTTAAGATATTTAACCCCTAGGGCATTGTCGGTGTATTAGCGAACTACTATAAATCCATATACAATTTAATTAATGATAACCCTATTACCCAACCTATGTGCAATATATAATCTCCTTTCTGAATAACATAAAGTTACCTACATTATCTTCCACCAAATTAGATGCTGTATCGCTGCCATTTAATTCTGCCGAAGTTCTTGAAGCTCTCCAGACTCTTAATTCTAACAAGTGCCATAGGTTCACCCTAGCCTCTTACTTAGCCAGAGTATTTAATGAAATAACCACAAATAGACATACCCATCACATTATCACCTTATCTAAACCTCATTATCACTTGACCTAAACCTGGCAAGACCCTAGATTATCCCTCCCAACTTTAGTCCTATTTCCCTTTTAAATACGAACATAAAATTATACGCTAAAATACTGGCAGGCAAAGTGTTAAACATTATGCCAAATTTAATTGACATAGACCAGGTTGGCTTTATTAAAGGACTTCAAACAATTGACGGTACAAGCCGATTCATTAACATAATCTCTGCAGTATCAACCCATGGACTGCCTTCTCTGCTCCTTACTTTGGATGTAGAGAAGGCGTTTGACCACGTGCATTGGGGTTATCTCAAGTAGGTATTTCTGAGATTTTGGTTTTGGTGATGCTTTATACTCCTTCCTATCAGCCCAAGTATACACATCGGGTTCCATTACTAATGCATTTAGCATTTCAAATGGGATCTGTCAGGGGTGCCATTATCGCCAATAATTTTACGCTTGGTGATGAAACCCTTCACACGTATGATTGATGCATCTCCAGATATATATGGTATCACCATAGGAAATACTAAACACTGCATTGGCTTTTTTACGGTTTATGTATGTCCCCAGAATCTTTCAGTAGCGCAATATCAGGAATTATTGAAAAATTTAGCTTGGTGACCTACTATACAATCAGCGCCTCTCTAATCCTTAATATGGGAATTCCAGGAACTCGGCAAGCAAAACTACAGATCCTTTATTTATACAAATGGTCAAATTCCCTATTTAGGTATTAATCTAACATTTTCTGTTAGTCAACTGCGATCTGCGAATTTTAAAACGTTATTACTGCTTTTGGAAAAATTCAAAATGTCACTAATCTCTCAGTCTCTTGGATAGGCCGTATCGCCATTGTTAAAATGTTACTACTTCCAAAAATCTTATATCTATTTCTTAACCTCCCTGTAGTTATATCTAATACCATTCTGAAAAAGAATACAAAGTTTACTAATGAGTTACATTTGGCACAATCAGCAAGCATGGGTATCATCCAAGGTATTAAATCACCATCCCTCTCCGGGAGGCCTGTGTTGTCCCTGCATAAAAAAAATTACTATTACGCATCATTACTTTATCAACTAAAAAGCTGGTGGCTGAATGACTCCTCCAAACTTTAGATCCAGATTGAATTAAATTTACTGGATATTCTAAACTTTCAAACCTTCTATGGGTTTCTAGATTGACAAAAAAATCCCTGGGGGAGCCCTCTCTCTCTCCCTCTCCCCCCCACTCCCCGCTGCAACCCCCCGCTCACCCACAGCGCACCCGAGTACTTTTCACCCGAGTAGTGAAGTACTCGAAAATCGCGGTGCTCGATTGCGAAATCGCCCTTACCGAGTACGTTCGCTCATCTCTAATGGGGATACAATTATTAATCCAAGATATAAACCTAGACATTTGGCTTGCAAGAGGTATTTCCAAAGTAGAAGATTTATTTGAAGGATCAACCATGAAATCCTTTACACAACTACACGAATCACTTCAACTATTAAAGAATTTTATAAACATCTTCAATTACGACATTTTCTTTTGTCGCTCACTCCCTTGATTACAACTCGACTCACAACATATGAATCCTTTAAATGTAGCTGTGGAAAACAGGCGAAAGGTATTACTAAAGCTTATACGGCCATATTAACCCACTCCTCTCTATCCACCTTTCCTTTACAAACTAATTAGGAAAAGGCTCTCCCAATTAGTACAAAACTAATGGTCACTGTCATTCCAACTTATTCTCAACTGCTCTCATTGCACAAATCAACAGAAACTCCTATACAGATGGTACCTGATCCCCTGTCGTTTCACAACACTCCAACATCTGCTGCAGATGTAAATCAAACAAATGCAGTACAGTCCAAGATAATTATAGACAGTAACCAACATATAACTTGATTACCAAACAAATTGGTTCATGTGAACTTTTTAAACCACTATGGGATCAAATATTCCTAGCCCATTGCTTCTACACACCAACCTCAATTGGAGATCAAGTGTGGCCCTTTTATCATTGGGCAAACTGCACCCCATCTGACCTTTTTATTATGTCTCATTGGTTAACATCAACCAGAACATCCATAGCCAGATAATGGAGATCCCCCAAGATTCCATCTTTTGACCTCAATAAGACGAGCATTTTCTCACATTCATTTGCATGGTTGATTTTTAGCCGCGAGAAAAAATTGCGACTGAAAATCACCAAAACGCAGTTTTTTTTCAGCTACGATTTTTTTCTCGCAGCATCAGAAGATAGGCCATGACTTATTTTTTTATTAAAATCGCAGGGAGCTGCATAGATTCTTAAGGGAGCTGAAAAAATGGGGGGGCAGGGAGTTTACCCGGGTCCGGCGGTAGTTGAAGAAGTCAGATGGCTCTATTTAGCTATTTAAGCTAAATAGAGCCGTTCTGCTGACTGCCAATGCAGCGTCCTTCTCATGCAGTACGGTCGTGTGATTTGACGAGAAAATGCTAATTTTGGAATTAGATCGTGGCCATGCAGCATTGCCATGATTTTTTGCCGCAATGCGATCTGCATGAAAACGCATCGCTCGTGTGAAAGAGGACTTAACTGAAAACTGTTTAATGGTCCAACATAACTGCTTAATGGAACTTTTGATTGCTAATACACTGGACCGATTGGAAAGGTTTAGATACCACCGAGAGAAATGGCTTCAATTTTCGGGATACATATGTTATTTACCTTTTACAATTTATCAGCCACTGGGTATAGAACGAACTATATTACTGGGAATAACTGATTCTTGCAATGTCCATTATGTTTTTATTTATATGCAATAGAATGGCCAAGTCATTCTGCTGGTAACTATCTCTCACCACAAAATGAATATTTCTAGTTCCTAATTTATTTGCTTTTCCCTCTCCTTTTTCTTTTATCTGTTTTTCCTCTCATCAATCCTTACCCATTCTGTCTCACAATTTGTATAAGGTGGCTATCATGGTTAAATATGACCTGAGGTATGCGTACTGGAGGACTGAACATACATTTGATGCTCGCTGATCTAATAATTGCTCTCATATTTACACATCTAATGTAGAATACAATATATCTGCATTTTTTGACTTATATAAGCTATAATTAACATATGCTGGACTCATCCTTCAATGTATGACGAAATATAGACACCATGCTATTTTGCTTTATTGCCTACATTCATATTGCAGACTTTAAACTGTACATCATGTAAACTTTATACTCTGTATTACAGTTGTTCTCTCTTTTTGGATGTAACTTAATAAAATATTTGTTAAAGAGAATTCTTGGTTGATCCATAACAATTGTTTTCAACCAGGCAAAGTAGAAATGTGTACTCTCACTTGTACCCTTGTTCAGCTTACACCTGCCACCTTTGTACTGCCATATGATGGTTTCTCCAATATGAATATCCATAAACACATCCTTTTTAGGAGATAATACACCAAGACCCAATGGGAAGCTCCATATGGTATTTATGATTAATAACGTTTTTAGTTATTCTTCATCTATCTCTAAGGCCCCCTGGACACGGACTGAAATTCCGCGGCAAGATTTCCCACAGAATTTCCACCTGTGGAAGCTGCCATAGGATTGCATTAGAAACCACAATCCTAGGCAGACAGACGCGATTTGAAATCACGCGCGGCAAAGAAATCGCGGCATGCTCTATTTCTGTGCAGGCCGTTGGCTCCACTCTGCGCATGCGCTGGCTGGCCGGCAGACGGCACATCAAAGAGCTGGAGCCGCGGGAGAGGTGAGTGCCGCGCTGGTCCCTGCACGGACTCGGGTCGGGTCCCGCTGCGAGAATTCTTGCTGCGTGATCCGACCTGGCCGTCTGCAGGCAGCCTTACTTATGCAAATGGGAAGTTGGTAGTGGTAACAGATTTTTTAGATGATCAGATATTCGCTGTGTTAAGACTGGTCAATCAGACAAATGCATTACAGTCCAAGATAATTGTAGATACTAACTAGAGATGAGCGAACGTACTCAGATAAGCACTACTCGTCCGAGTAATGTGCTTTATCCGAGTACCGCTGTACTCGTCCTGAAAGATTCGGGACGCGCTGCGGAGCGGGGAGCTGCAGGGGAGAGCGGGGAGGAACGGAGGGGAGATCTCTCTCTCCTTCTCTCCCGCCCGCTCTGCCCCGCTCCCCGCTGCGACTCACCTGTCAGCAGCGGAGCGCCCCGAATCTTTCAGGACGAGTACAGCGGTACTCGGATAAAGCACATTACTCGGACGAGTAGTCCTTATCCGAGTACGTTCGCTCATCTCTAATACTAACCAATATATAACTTGATTACCAACTTGATTACCTTACAGCTGCCCAGGGTGGAATGTGTCAAATATTTGGACCCACCTGTTGCCACTAATGCCCCAAAGGTAATATGCAGATCAAAGCAAGTGTACAGGTAATAGCGGAAATTAGAAACAAATGGTTAAAAGGGCATGAGCATAAATAAGACTCCTAGTAGAGCAATACATTCTCCTTGTTCAATTTTACCAATTGATTAAAATCTGTTGGGGATGGCTCATGGGAATCAACCAAGCAAAAATTTGGATATTACTATTGTGCGTTGCTACTTATTTACAATGATGTAAATGCAGTGCATACACACCTACAAGGGAATGTATTCCTCAATCCTGATGAGGAATGGGGTAAAGAAAGTCTTATAAGACAGTAGCTCCTGTAAGTGAACAGATTTCCAAGACCACCTCTTCCACACGAACTGAAAGAGATACACCTGTTAGGTAAAAATGCTATTCAAAAGAGGGGAAAATGTGAAAGTAGTGAATTATATTTTATGCAGTAGTGTCATGTGCATAGCAAGATGTATGTGTTCAAAAGACTCATTGTAATGAAGTTCTAATAACAGGGTCTCAGAGGCTGTGCATACAGCTTTGTCATAATTAACCTTTGCAAAAACACATGCTGTAGACTTTGAATTGTTGATTTGTTGATTTTGTGAGGGTTGTCACACAATATAACCTCTTTCATTGCAACAATAAACCAGAAGAGCTTGGGAACATCACTTGAGTATTGTTGAGGCGATTCTAGGATTGCTTCTTTTCTAAATAATCTGGTACAGGTTTTGAGTGTTTCTCCATCTTCTGGCTCTGGTAGGAGTGGCATTAGGTGAGATGTGCTTGGCCTCGCTTGTGGGTAATTTGTTAGGACTGTTAAGCCTGGCCTGGTGCTTAGCTCAAGTGCTGTTTAGTTTCAGTCTTTCTCTAGGAATTCAACGCAACCTGGTTAGACACGACAAGTATTTCTCATTGTCTTCTCCGATGCATCGAATAACAATTAGGCATACCTGATTAATAAGGCTATGATACCCCTTGAGTATCACCTAAGTAAAGTGATTACTTTAACAAGCTTGATTCTGGTGATGTATTTATGTTACTAGCTTGATTCTAGTGCTGTTGTGATGTTTAAAGCTTGGCTCTAGGATTATATTCATGTACTAAGCTTCATTCTGGTGTCGTATTTACGTTATACGTTTGCTTCTGGAGCTGAATTTATGTTATAAGCTTGGTTTTGGTATAGTATTTATACACTGTGCTGTATTGGTGTGGGTATGCTACTACATTGTTGCTTAAGTCAAATACAGGCAGACTGTCAGTGCAAAAGAACACTTTTTTTCACTTGTGTTACAAAAATCTTTTTACACAGGGTGCCATCTAACCTAAGACCGTTCCCACACAGCCTGCTTTTTAAAGTGTTTAGCTCGCTGTTTCAAATATCACGCTAAACGCTATAATATGCATCCATTAATTTCAATGGGGCTACTCATACTTGAGTTAGAACACCACATTTTTTTGAGCACTGTCTGTTCTATTAAGCGATTTTAAATGCAATGCATCACCCATTGAAATCAATGGGGAGAGTTTTCAAAGCTATCAAAAACGCGATAGAATGCTGTGTACAGCGTTTTACTGCATTTTTGAATGTAGCGTCCTATGTCACCGAGAGGAAAAATAAAAGTGGTGACATCATCAGCTTGCTTTGCCTGCATTTATACTGCGCTAAAAGTGTAGTAACAATGCAGGCAAACGCTCACACTGAATGCTGTGTAAAGCAGCTCTGCCATAGTAAAACCGCTGCGTTTACAGACCATAACCTGTGTGGGAGTGGGCTAAGGCTGGCACTGGTTCGTAATTCACATCTGTACTTGAGTTTCCATTGTGTGGCTCCATCATAGGAACTAAAAAGCGAAAATAGACACTTGATGCAGGGCCCCATCAACTATAAAGGGGTCCATCAGGCTCCAATGGCACAATAAAAACTGCACTATTATGTCTATGATTTTGTAACAAATCTGCACCAGAGCCTCCAACACATATGTGAACAAAGCATTCGTGAAACATTGGTAACAATCTGCAGGGACATCCAGCATGTGGTTACTAGCATGCCTTCCAACAGTCTCATAATTAATGGGACTATCTCAAGGAGGTCAAAAAGGATATCATTTATGTAAATTTTAGAGATGAGCGAATGTACTCGTCCGAGCTTGATACTCGTTCGAGTATTAGCGTGTTCGAGATGCTCGTTACTAGAGGCGAGCACCACGCGATGTTCGAGTTACTTTCACTTTCATCTCTGAGACGTTAGCGCGCTTTTCTGGCCAATAGAAAGACAGGGAAGGCATTACAACTTCCCCCTGCGACGTTCAAGCCCTATACCACCCCCCTGCAGTGAGTGGCTGGCGAGAGCAGGTGTCACCCGAGTATATAAATCGGCCCCTCCCGCGGCTCGCCACAGATGCATTCTGACAGAGATCAGGGAAAGTGCTGCTGATGCCGGAGCTGCTATAGGGAGAGTGTTAGGAGTTATTTTAGGCTTCAAGAACCCCAACGGTCCTTCTTAGGGCCACATCTGACCGTGTTCAGTACTGTTGAGGCTGCTTTTAGCAGTGTTGCACAATTTTTTATTTTTTGTATATCGGGCGTGCAGAGCATTGCGTCCGCAGTCTGCAGTCATTGTACAGAGTATAGGGCCAGTACTGGTGAGGCAGGGAAAGAGATATCCAGGCTATATAGGCAGTGGGCTTTTTCAAAAAAATTGGGGAAAAATACTATTTTTGGGCTGCCTGTGACCGTCTTCAGTTTACTGCGTGTCTGCTGGGGGTAGTAGTCCTAATTAATATGCAGCTAAGCGTTACAGCAGGCTTGCGCAAAATTGTTTCCTGGGTCTGCTGTCTCTGTTACATCACCGCCGTCATCCCGCCAGAGGGAAACAGTATACATAATATTATACGCTGCCTACAGTATCTGTCTGCTGGGGATAGTAGTCCTAATTAATACGCAGCTAAGCGTTACAGCAGGCTTGCACAAAATTGTTTCCTGGGTCTGCTGTCTCTGTTACATCACCGCCGTCATCCCGCCAGAGGGAAACAGTATACATAATATTATACGCTGCCTACAGTATCTGTCTGCTGGGGGTAGTAGTCCTAATTAATACGCAGCTAAGCGTTTCAGTAGGCTTGCGCAAAATTGTTTCCTGGGTCTGCTGTCTCTGTTACATCACCGCCGTCATCCCGCCAGAGGGAAACAGTATACATAATATTATACGCTGCCTACAGTATCTGTCTACTGGGGGTAGTAGTCCTAATTAATACGCAGCTAAGCGTTACAGCAGGCTTGCGCAAGATTGTTTCCTGGGTCTGCTGTCTCTGTTACATCACCGCCGTCATCCCGCCAGAGGGAAACAGTATACATAATATTATATGCTGCCTACAGTATCTGTCTGCTGGGGGTAGTAGTCCTAATTAATACGCAGCTAAGCGTTACAGCAGGCTTGCGCAAAATTGTTTCCTGGGTCTGCTGTCTCTGTTACATCACCGCCGTCATCCCGCCAGAGGGAAACAGTATACATAATATTATATGCTGCCTACAGTATCTGTCTGCTGTATCAGCTCAGCATTTTAAAAAAATAGAAGCAAAATACTTAAGGCCTACTACTGGCCTTTGGCCACTTGACTGCTTCTGCGCTGTGAATTCCACTAGCTCAGTCATACGCACCTACGTCTCACTACAGGCGTGCGCAAAATTGTTTCCTGGCTCTGCTGTGAGTTCCGTAAGGGAAGTCAGCCTCCAACCACAGGCCAATAAGCGGCACATTTAATTACAGCGTTCTGTTTCTGCACTACTGGTAATACAGTGAGAAAGTACAGGCTCATAAAATGGAAGAATCTGTCTCAAAATGGCCGCTAGATACAAAATGGAGCAGTATAAGATGTAAATAAGCTTGTGTGTAGTGAAACAATAATTCAAGCAGAAATAGCTTTAGAGCATGAGATTCGGTACAATGTCTAATGATGTGCCTCTGTTCTTTTTCATGAGAAACAAGTCTGGACACAGTTCTTATCAGAAGAAACCCTCCCACACCTCCATTCGGAAACTTGGACAAAGGAACTGACTGTAGTACAGCCACCTGAATCACAAAGTGAATACAAGGGAGGACCAGGGAGGACCAGATAACGCTGGGAGAAACAGACAGTTGAGAACATAACAGATATATTCTCACTACACTGATTGCTGAACAATATATCATTCTTAATGTTTTTCTAACCCAATGAGATTAACCCCCGTGACTAATGACGTATTCCTTTCCTGTATTAGAACTATACCAAAGTGAATAAACTTTCAGTGTACGCGCCTTAAGCAGAGTGGGCTGTATACTTGCCGCGGCTCATCTCTACGTATCTGTGGGAACTGATAACTATAAATTATATAGTTTTTGGCCTCCTTGATGCATCCAGGTACCAACTAATTTGGACCTCAAGACTCGAAAGGTTACATGGCCGCGAACCGGTCCTTAACAACAGCATGCTGAGGGGTAGGGGTAGGCCTAGAGGACGTGGACGCGTGCGAGGACGCGGAGGCCCAAGTCAGGGTGTGGGCACAGGCCGAGCTCCTGATCCAGGTGTATCGCAGCCGACTGCTGCGGGATTAGGAGAGAGGCACGTTTCTGGCGTCCCCACATTCATCTCACATTTAATGGGTCCACGTGGTAGACCTTTATTAGAAAATGAGCAGTGTGAGCAGGTCCTGTCGTGGAGGGCAGAAAGTGCATCCAGCAATCTATCGACCACCCAGAATTCTGCGCCGTCCACTGCTGCAACTCTGAATCCTCTGGCTGCTGCTCCTCCTTCCTCCCAGCCTCCTCACTCCGTTACAATGACACATTCTGAGGAGCAGGCAGACTCCCAGGAACTGTTCCCGGGCCCCTGCCCAGAATGGCTAGCAATGGTTCCTCTCCCACCGGAGGAGTTTGTCGTGACCGATGCCCAACCTTTGGAAAGTTCCCGGGGCCCGGGGGATGAGGCTGGGGACTTCCGGCAACTGTCTCAAGAGCTTTCAGTGGGTGAGGAGGACGATGACGATGAGACACAGTTGTCTATCACTCAGGTAGTAGTATTTGGAGTAAGTCCGAGGGAGGAGCGCACCGAGGATTCGGAGGAAGAGCAGCAGGACGATGAGGTGACTGACCCGACCTGGTTTGCTACGCCTACTGAGGACAGGTCTTCAGAGGGGGAGGCAAGTGCAGCAGCAGGGCAGGTTGGAAGAGGCAGTGCGGTGGCCAGGGGTAGAGGCAGGGCCAGACCGAATAATCCACCAACTGTTTCCCAAAGCGCCCCCTCACGCCATGCCACCCTGCAGAGGCCAGGGTGCTCAAAGGTCTGGCAGTTTTTCACTGAGAGTGCAGGCGACCGACGAACAGTGGTGTGCAACCTTTGTCGCGCCAAGATCAGCCGGGGAGCCACCACCACCAGCCTCACCACCACCAGCATGCGCAGACATATGATGGCCAAGCACCCCACAAGGTGGGACGAAGGCCGTTCACCGCCTCCGGTTTGCACCGCTGCCTCTCCCCCTGTGCCCCAACCTGCCACTGAGATCCAACCCCCCTCTCAGGACACAGGCACTACCGTCTCCTGGCCTGCACCCACACCCTCAACACCGCTGACCTCGGCCCCATCCACCAATGTCTGTCAGCGCACCGTCCAGCCGTCGCTAGCGCAAGTGTTGGAGCGCAAGCGCAAGTACGCCGCCACGCACCCGCACGCTCAAGCGTTAAACGTGCACATAGCCAAATTTATCAGCCTGGAGATGCTGCCGTATAGGGTTGTGGAAACGGAGGCTTTCAAAGGTATGATGGCGGCCGCGGGCCCGCGCTACTCAGTTCCCAGTCGCCACTACTTTTCCCGATGTGCCGTCCCAGCCCTGCACGACCACGTCTCCCGCAACATTGTACGTGCCCTCACCAACGCGGTTACTGCCAAGGTCCACTTAACAGCGGACACGTGGACAAGCACAGGCGGGCAGGGCCACTATATCTCCCTGACGGCACATTGGGTGAATTTAGTGGAGGCTGGGACAGAGTCAGAGCCTGGGACCGCTCACGTCCTACCCACCCCCAGAATTGCGGGCCACAGCTCGGTGGTGGTATCTGCGGCGGTGTATGCTTCCTCCACTAAACCACCCTCCTCCTCCTCCTCCTCCTCCTCCTACGCAACCTCTGTCTCGCAATCAAGATGTGTCAGCAGCAGCACGTCGCCAGCAGTCGGTGTCGCGCGGCACGGCAGCACAGCGGTGGGCAAGCGTCAGCAGGCCGTGCTGAAACTACTCAGCTTAGGAGAGAAGAGGCACACGGCCCACGAACTGCTGCAGGGTCTGACAGAGCAGACCGACCGTTGGCTTGCACCGCTGAGCCTCCAACCGGGCATGGTCGTGTGTGACAATGGCCGTAACCTGGTGGCGGCTCTGCAGCTAGGCAGCCTCACGCACGTGCCATGCCTGGCCCACGTCTTTAATTAGGGGGTTCAGCGCTTTCTGAAAAGCTACCCACGCTTGTCAGACCTGCTCGGAAAGGTGCGCCGACTCTGCGCACATTTCCGCAAGTCCCACACGGACGCTGCCACCCTGCGCACCCTGCAACATTGGTTTAATCTGCCAGTGCACCGACTGCTGTGCGACGTGCCCACACGGTGGAACTCTACGCTCCACATGTTGGCCAGGCTCTATGAGCAGCGTAGAGCTATAGTGGAATACCAACTCCAACATGGGCGGCGCAGTGGGAGTCAGCCTCCTCAATTCTTTACAGAAGAGTGGGCCTGGTTGGCAGACATCTGCCAGGTCCTTGGAAACTTTGAGGAGTCTACCCAGATGGTGAGCGGCGATGCTGCAATCATTAGCGTCACCATTCCTCTGCTATGCCTCTTAAGAAGTTCCCTGCAAAGCATAAAGGCAGACACTTTGCGCTCGGAAACAGAAGCGGGGGAAGACAGTATGTCGCTGGATAGTCAGAGCACCCTCCTGTCTATTTCTCAGCGCGTTGAGGAGGAGGAGGAGGAGGGGGAGGAGGATGAAGAGGAGGGGGAAGAGACAGCTTGGCCCACTGCCGAGGGTACCCATGCTGCTTGCCTGTCATCCTTTCAGCGTGTATGGCCTGAGGAGGAGGAGGAGGAGGATCCTGAAAGTGATCTTCCTAGTGAGGACAGCCATGTGTTGCGTACAGGTACCCTGGCACACATGGCTGACTTCATGTTAGGATGCCTTTCTCGTGACCCTCGCGTTACACGCATTCTGGCCACTACGGATTATTGGGTGTACACACTGCTCGACCCACGGTATAAGGAGAACCTTTCCACTCTCATACCCGAAGAGGAAAGGGGTTCAAGAGTGATGCTATACCACAGGACCCTGGCGGACAAACTGATGGTAAAATTCCCATCCGACAGCGCTAGTGGCAGAAGGCGCAGTTCCGAGGGCCAGGTAGCAGGGGAGGTGCGGAGATCAGGCAGCATGTACAGCACAGGCAGGGGAACACTATCCAAGGCCTAGGCAAGCTTTATGGCTCCCCAGCAAGACTGTGTCACCGCTCCCAGTCAAGGCTGAGTCGGCGGGAGCACTGTAAAAGGATGGTGAGGGAGTACGTAGCCGATCGCACGACCGTCCTCCGTGACGCCTCTGCCCCCTACAACTACTGGGTGTCGAAGCTGGACACGTGGCCTGAACTCGCGCTGTATGCCTTGGAGGTGCTTGCTTGTCCTGCGGCTAGCATCTTGTCAGAGAGGGTGTTTAGTGCGGCTGGGGGAATAATCACGGATAAGCGTACCCGCCTGTCAACCGACAGTGCCGACAGGCTTACACTCATAAAGATGAACAAAGCCTGGATTTCCCCAGACTTTTCTTCTCCACCAGCGGACAGCAGCGATACCTAAACAATACGTAGGCTGCACCCGCGGATGGAAACATCGTTCTCTATCACCATCAAAAACGGGGACCTTTTAGCTTCATCAATATTTGTATTATATTCATCCCCCTCCTCCTGCTCCTCCTCCTGAAACCTCACGTAATCACGCCGAACGGGCAATTTTTCTTAGGCCCACAAGGCTCAGTCATATAATTTTTGTAAACAATTTTTATATGTTTCAATGCTCATTAAAGCGTTGAAACTTGCGCCTGAACCAATTTTTATTTTAACTGTGCTGCCTCCAGGCCTAGTTACAAATTAAGCCACATTAACCAAAGCGATTAATGGGTTTCACCTGCCCTCTTGGTTGGGCATGGGCAATTTTTCTGAGGTACATTAGTACTGTTGGTACACCAATTTTTTGGGGCCCTCGCCTACAGTGTAATCCAATTAATTTTTTGCCCACCTGCATTAAAGCTGACGTTACATCAGCTGTGCTGGGCACTGCAATGGGATATATTTATGTACCGCCAGTGGGTTCCAGGGAGCCACCCATGCAGTGGGTCCACAGGGAGTTGTAACTGCATGTGTATACTTCTAAAGAACCGCAGTCTGACTGGGGCATGCAGTGTGGGCTGAAGCGCACCTGCATTAAACCTGACTTTACCTCAGCTGTGATGGGCACTGCAATGGGATATATTTATGTACCGCCGGTGGCTTCCTGGCACCCACCCATGCTGTCGGTCCACACGGAGTTGTAACTGCATGTGTCCACTTCTAAAGAACCCCAGTCTGACTGGGGCATGCAGTGTGGGCCGAAGCCCACCTGCATTAAACATGACATTACCTCAGCTGTGATGGGCAATGCAATGGGATATATGTATGTACCGCCGGTGGCTTCCTGGCACCCACCCATTCTGTCGGTCCACACGGAGTTGTAACTGCATGTGTCCACTTCTAAAGAACCCCAGTCTGACTGGGGCATGCAGTGTGGGCCAAAGCCCACCTGCATTAAACATGACATTACCTCAGCTGTGATGGGCAATGCAATGGGATATATTTATGTACCGCCGGTGGCTTCCTGGCACCCACCCATGCTGTCAGTCCACAGGGACTTCACAATAGGGAGTTGTAACTGCCTGTTTCTATGAATTAAAAACCCCGGTCAGGTTGGGGCATGCAGTGTGGGCCGAAGCCCACCTGCATTTAATCTGACGTTAGTTCTGCTGTCCAGGGCACTGCAATGGCATACATTTATGTACAGCCGGTGGGTTCCAGGGAGCCACCCATGCTGTGGGTGCACACGGAATTCCCATTGCGGAGTTGTACCTGCCAGTGACTATTTATAAAAAACCGCGGTCTGACTGGGGCATGCAGACACCTTGACAGAATGAATAGTGTGTGGCACATAGGTTCCCCATTGCTATGCCCACGTGTGCAGCTCCTGATGGCGGTGGCACAGGATTATATTTCTCATTGCTTCTGTACAGCATTGTGGGCTATCGCCCCGCCCCTTTTAAAGAGGGTCGCTGCCTAGCCGTGCCAACCCTCTGCAGTGTGTGCCTGTGGTTCCTCCTCATGGCAGACGCACTTATAAATAGACATGAGGGTGGTGTGGCATGAGGGCAGCTGAAGGCTGCGCAGAGACACTTTGGTGTGCGCTGTGGACACTGGGTCGTGCAGGGGGGGCGTTGGGCAGCATGTAACCCAGGAGAAGTGGCAGCGAAGAGTCATGCAGGCAGTGATTGTGCTTTGTTGGAGGTAGTGTGGTGCTTAGCTAAGGTATGCATTGCTAATGAGGGCTTTTCAGATGTAAAAATTGTTGGGAGGGGGGGGCACTCTTGCCGCTATTGTGGCTTAATAGTGGGACCTGGGAACTTGAGATGCAGCCCACCATGTAGCCCCTCGCCTGCCCTATCCGTTGCTGTGTCGTTCCCATCACTTTCTTGAATTGCCCAGATTTTCACAAATGGAAACCTTAGCGAGCATCAGCGATATACAAAAATGCTCGGGTCGCCCATTGACTTCAATGGGGTTCGTTACTCGAAACGAACCCTCGAGTATCGCGAAAATTTCGTCCCGAGTAACGAGCACCCGAGCATTTTGGTGCTCGCTCATCTCTAGTAAATTTGCATTAAAAGGCAATTTGCCCTCTTTTTGGACTCTCCCATGAAACTGGACCTCAAAAGCGACAGGTATTATGTATATTTGTATAAAAGTTATTTTATGCTTTTCTTTTGGTGGAACAGGTTGTGCTTGCATGTCTCATGATTTAGAGTTTGAACAAGTTTGGTTATTAGTAGATTTCAAGACCACTGCCTGTTGATGAGTGGAAAAATCAGAAATTTGATTGCGCGCTGGACAGAGTTCCAGTTAGCATTAGTCCCTGGCAGTTAAGATTCAGTACCTTGCAGTTAGTGATGCATTTAAAGGGTCATATAAGATTAGGGAAAAAGGTCTTTTTATTCAGAAATAGTTCTACGGGTTGTGTCTGGTATTGAAATTGAGGTCCATTTAACTGACTCTTGTTTTTAATATCATAAAACCCCTTTAAGCATCTAGAAAGTAGTAAGTGGAACAAACGATAGACTTGTCTCAGGGGCATAATCTAAGAATTGTATAGTCAAGTGCCCTTATGATCAAGCTCTATATTTTAGATTTCCAGTATCAGTGACATCACCCATACAGTGACATCACCACAAACCAAGAAGTCTTATCACATTCAGATGAATAAGTATGGCTTTGATTGTGGCTTGAAGTGAGAAGAGAACAGATTTGTTGGCACGTAGTGCAGTAATCTAAGACAGCTTGTTTTATGAGTAAGCTTTGTTGGCCAGTCATGGCCGAAGGGCCAGTTGCAAGGATTTGATCACAGTTAGGTCAATATGTTAATTTCTATCAACAGGTCTATACATTCAGTAGAACATGATTGTCATCCTTAGTGTCCATCACTATGGAACTCCCTATAATATTTCTAACACTTGATAGCTGGATATGGGTAAGAGGTACATTTGACTGAGGCAATAATTCTGTTGTACCTCTACTCCAGAATAAATTGCATTTTTCACAACAGAAAACCTGCATCTAAATCAGTGACAAAAATCATGTTAAAAATCGGCTCCACTGGACTTCACCCCTTCAACTGAAAGGGTAAAATCTGCTGCGGTTCCATGTCACAATTCACACCAAATGATGTAGATTTTGACATGGATTTTGGTGTGAATCCACACCAAGATTCACAGCACAAATTATGCTGCGCTTTTGGTGCAGATCCACACCAAATTCCACTACACATGAATGTATCCTTATGGCACTGGTTGGACAAATTTGGCAGAAGTGCACTTCGCCTATAGCAGTCTTCTTTCCTGGCTATCCATGGTGTCTCCCAAAACTCAGATACCCCAGGATGTAGAGCAGGGCTGAACCATGTGACAGCTGGACAGTCAAATGAGCAATAATATGAAGCACCTATCAAGACTAGTAGTTAACAAAAGTGCAAGTCTAGAAACTCATCAATACATGACAGGAACAGAATGGTTATGGTAACTGGATGATGATGGTGATGATGATGCTAGTAGTCAGGTAATGGAGCTTTCATCACCATCATCCATGATGGTAATTGGATGATGATGATATCTGTATCAGAAAACGCAGCAGCTGGTGATATTGAAAAGATAATAGCAAACTGACAACAACTGCCCCTATCTCTAGCTTTCCCTAGGTCTTCTCCTAATCCATCCTTGACACTGACCCTAACATCAGACACTACTGTCCCTGAGTATCTCTAAATATATTCCTAATAGAAGCCCTATCTGAAACACTGACCCCGACAGACAATGAGAGGACACTACGACCAGGGACAAGAAAACCAAATTTAAAAAAAAAAGCTAAATTCTGAAGCAAGATAAAACTTCAGGGCTAAAAAAAAACAAGGGCTAAGCTGGAAATAACCATAGAAACAAGACTACACCAACAAGAAACAAACTAGATTATGAACAAGATACTAGAAGCATACAAGGAATACTGGATTATAATGCACATAGCTTACGCTATAACTAGCAACACACTGCAGAAACCAAGTCAGGGTAACAAATCAGGAACTCCTGTCCAAATGAAACTGAACTGCAACAGTGTGGTCAGCTGACCCCCTCTAATGGACCAGCAGTGAGACAGTTGCATAGCAACTGCCCTAATAACAGGGAGATGAGCAGAAGACAGAGAGATAGATATGAGATAGATAGATAGATAGATAGATAGATAGATAGATAGATAGATAGATAGATAGATATGAGATAGATAGATAAATAGATTTGAGATAGATAGATAAATAGATATGAGATAGATAGAATGAATGAACAAAAGTGATACGTAAGATGGACATGCAAAATAGAAAGAAAGGCAGATACTGTAGATATAAACAGTAGTGAGATACTTCCTGTAGAGAGAAAACATTTTGTCTGTATTTCAATGTTCTCATTTGTCCTTTTACTTTGGCAAAGGGAGCTTTTCAGGTCCTAAAATTACTAACAAGGGAAAGAATATACAATCAATGTTAATATTCAATACAGTATGCTGAAATCAATAGCGTACAATGCAGAGGCCTTAATTAAAGGATGGTTGTATTAAGGGACATCATTTATACTCAGGCTCATTCATCAGAGATTATTTAATGTCTCTCAAGAGGCGCTGAATGAGCTCTCAGAGATAACATGAATAATTGCATAAACAGGAACACGTATTAACTAATGATAAATGTTTACTCTGGGTACAAACCAAGTACAAGGTCACAGCAGGAGCTTCAACTTTCTGCCTTCACTATTTCTGCTTGTTTTGAGGAAATGTGAAAAGATACAGATATGTTTTACCATTAATATTTTACTTTTTGTGAGATTGCAGATTGTTTGTCAACATGAAATCAGAATTGGATGTAAATGAAGCTGTTTATTTCCTGATGCTTATATAACACCAATATATTCCACAGCACTGTACAGAGAGGAAGCTTATATGGACATGAGGTGAATGTACAAACTACACTGGATGACCACTTTATTAGAGATACCAGCACCTTCAAGATTGGAGCTTCCCTGCATTAAAATTAGACCCATGACCGCGGAATACAGCATAAAATCAATTGAGCACATTTTCTGTGGATCAGTTTCAGTGTAAATCCATATTAAAATGTTCTATTTTCCGCGTATTTACACCCTGGGAGGTCTGCATTAATATAGTATTATTGAAAATCGTGGAAAAACGCGTGTTTTTACGCGATCACCAGCGGGTGCGTTTTGTTTACCAATGCGATACTTCCGCAGCGTAAATCCGCGGGCATATCCCGCGATGGTCATGGGCATAAGGCCTAAAGAGGAAGCACCAATGTAACTAGTAACAAGAGTCTGACCTTGGCATGATGTTATCGAGTGATGCAATAGCACAACCACCTTAAGGTACTAAAATCACCGTGCTATGCGGCTAAAAAAAATGTATAGTTTTGGATTCTGGTGTGTTATCACATCATGTGACTATATGACAAAATTGTGGTGCAAAGAAGTGCAAAAAATTTATTTCACAAAATATCACAGCATATGGCTAATAAATGGCTTCAAAATGATTGAAAACACAATCAAGCATAGAGTGGCTCATAAGAATTACAAAAAGTCTAAAGTCACTAAAGCAGAATGTCATAGGGCTTATAGGGAGAGTCTCAAAGTTAAAGGGGTTGTCCCGCGAAACAAAGTGGGTCTATACACTTCTGTATGGCCATATTAATGCACTTTGTAATGTACATTGTGCATTAATTATGAGTCATACAGAAGTTATCAGAAATTTTTCACTTACCTGTTCCGTTGCTGGCGTCCTCGTTTCCATGGAGCCGTCTAATTTTCAGCGTCTAATCGCCAGATTAGACGCGCTTGCGCAGTCCGGGTCTTCTTCTTTTCTGAATGGGGCCGCTCGTGCCGGAGAGCGACTCCTTGTAGCTCCGCCCCGTCACGTGCCGATTCCAGCCAATCAGGAGGCTGGAATCGGCAATGGACCGCACAGAAGCCCTGCGGTCCACCGAGGGAGAAGATCCCGGCGGCCATCTTCAGCAGGTAAGTAAGAAGTCACCGGAGCGCGGGGATTCAGGTAAGCGCTGTCCGGTGTTCTTGTTTAACCCCTGCATCGGGGTTGTCTCGCGCCGAACGGGGGGGCTGTTGAAAAAAAAAAAACCCGTTTCGGCGCGGGACAACCCCTTTAAGGCGGCTGAGTGCCACGTCTCCACCTCTGATTTGCAAATACTGCTGTTCGGGGGAATGATGGCTTACTCTGGGACTACAAGGAAGATCAGTGAAAACATGACAGTCGATACACAAGTGCCCATCATACTAGTTGAGGATTTCAATAACGATGCCAAACTGAATTTCCACACTTTAAGCTTTATGAAAACACATTTTATTCTAGATTATCTGTCCATCAAATCTCCCACGACTCTAGGGGCACAAATATAGATTTTGCCTGTAATATTGATGTTGACCTCTTACCATATATATCTTACTTCTCATATCACAGACCCATTGTACATCGACTTGAAACAGATGCGTTGTACATCGATGTGGGAATTTGTCTATAAATAAGAAATGAAATTTCAAGCCTATCCTGACTAAATAATTTATTTTGACAATAGCTATCACGTGGCTCGTATTGTAAGCCGCTAAAGACATGCGGTCGTGGCCCTGACACAGCCCCCTATTTCTTTTTTATCTGCGGAATGTGTTCTGCAGAACATTTTGTGGAATTTCTAGCATTTTTTAACAGACTTTAATTGTGGAAATACATTTTTTATATGTTAGAAATCCGCAACAACAATTCTGCAAGACCTTGTTTCTGTAGAAGAAAGCTTTTCCGCTGCGGAATTTAATTTTACGGTTTTGAAGTAGAGGCGTGCAGATGTGGCCATGGTTATTAGATGAGCGCTGTGGCCACTAAAGTCCATACCAGGCACAGGGAATTGTTTGGTGGTTGTGCCTGGTATAGCAGTGCAATCCCATTCACTTGAATGGGAATGAACTGTTTTCAGGTCATGTGACTGATGAACATGGCTTCCCATGACTAAAAGGTCACAGTGCTCCGATTCAAACAGCTAATCTTTGGGGGTTCTGACTGGTGGACCCGATAAACCTTATATTGATGACATATTCTGAGGATCATCAATATCTTAGTCCCAGAAACCCCTTTAAATCTCTACCTGTGCAAAATGGCTAAAAAGTGGTAAATTTAGCACTAAGCCATTGGTTGTTAAAGGGTTAATGTGTTTTTTTTTTCACTAATGTAAGGCAAATTTGGGGAGTTTGAGGTAATTATTTTGCAAAATTAGACATTGCTCAATCTGTTTTCTCACTCCTCTACTTGAAATGTTTCTTACCTGTAGTGAAAAGCAGATTTCTTTATGCTCATCCTAGTAGAAAGGACAAAAAAACAAAACCACAAACCTCATAGAAGACATAAATACCTGCTCAGTGCTTCCGATTTGTTTCCCTGGAACATTAGTCATGCTTTGCAGGAAAAGTGACTCAGTTTTTACACTCAGCTCCGTCATTGTCATCTCAAATGTCACACTATTTACTTTTATTTTTGTGAAATATTTGTTCCATGTTTACTACGGGCACAAAGCGAAAATCTCTCATCTGTTTTCATTGTGTCTTCTAAGACTTGTATGGCATCAGGTGGAATAATAGCTGATATCTAATAGCTAAATTCAGGCTATGGTATTATGTACAGTAATAGAAGGCATTACTCATTATAGTCTTCATCACCAAAAATTCCAATGTGAAGGGCAGCATTCATGAAAGGGCAGGTTCTGAGAAAACGTGATGGAGGCAACGTTTTATATTACTGAGGAATAATGGTTTGGTTGACTTTCAAGCAATCTTTAAAGGGAGCCTGTCAGCGGCTCTAATTCCACTAAGCTAACCACAGGAGCAGAGCGGTGAACTGCAGTCATTTCCATAAATGTGTTTATGTTCCTTGTAAAAGTATCCCTGCAGAAAACTACTTTTAAAATCTTCTGCATTGCATGCTGATGTCCTTGGTCTGGTCCGGTGAGTATAAACCCACCCACCTTGGCTACTGAGTTCCATGCACTGGAGCTTTTCGATCTCTTAAGTGTGCGCCAGAAGTTTGAAGATCGGCATATGAGCAGATAGGAACGCTGACTATGCCCACAAAAGGGAGAAATGATCTACCCATGCGTTAGTCCACAGATTTCAGCTGCATGCGCAAGAGATCAAAGCGATCCAGTAGATGATATGAACCCCACAGCGAAGCTGGGTTGGTTTATACTAAAACCACCCGCCAAAAAAAAAAGGTTGGACCCACCGACTGGTCTGGACCAGGCAGTGAGGGACATTTTAACCCTTTCCAATCCACTGTCTGACATTTTCCTACATTCTGATTGAAGCTTGAACAGCTCCAATGTCAGAAGGCGTCCCACAGGGTATTCTTACCGTCTATTGCCAGCTACTCTGCTGTTGGAGCCTCCCTGGCGCACACACACTGGCTTTAGCCAGCAGATGGCACCGTTGTATAACAGCAAAAAGAGAAAGCCTTTTAGGAAACTCTGAATCCAAAATTGGATTGGAAAGGGTTAAAAGTTGTTTTCCATAGCTATACTTACCGAAGGAAAAATAACTTGTATTTATGGAAATTACTGTACTTCACTGCTCTACTCTTGTAGTGAGTTTAGTAGGGTTGTAACCACTGACAGGCTCCCTTTAAAGGGGTTGTACCCCAATTGACTGTCACAGTGCTGTCAGTGCCAGGATTCTCTGGGCGCTTGCAATGATCTGGCATGATACCACAGCATTAGATGCCTTATCAGTAACATCTTCCTTCTCTTGTTTCACTGATGGGCTGTCTGAGCTGTCAAGTGTCGCAGTACGCTTTGTGCTTCTCTAGTAATGGCCAAGCAGCTGCTCAGGTGATGTCACTTACGCATCACATGACTAGTGGCACTGCGCACACTAGTACGAAGAATTAGGAGATGAGGATAGCACTGTATCTGCTGAAATCAGCTGCAGATATATAACTGATTTTGAGTCAAAATATGCACTGATGGTGTGGATTTTGACCCTGTTTTGGATGCAGAAATACTACAGAATTTGCAGCTTAATTTTCTGCAGCGGAAATTTTGTAAAATTTTTGCCTCGTTTGAACATACTTTCAAGATATTTATTCCTATGTCCCTATGCGAAGGACGCCAGTAATACTTCTGTCATAACTATTTGTGTTTAATATGTTTTTATTGAGATTTCAAATTTAAACACACATTCAAAATAACGTAATAAAAAGGAAAATATGTAAGGAATGGGACGTCCGGTTCGTAGCAGGTCATGAAGGACTGCAATATAAGCTTAAGAATTTAGAGAAGGCGGATGTTACAACAATCAAAGCCGGGGAGAAATAGGAGTAGTCCTGCTCTAAGGGATGGGTCACACTCCAGACATCTACCAATTGGAGCTGTCTAAGGGCCCTGTGGAACAGATGGAGCTGCGAAGCTGAGACAGCGCCCGCCCCGATGAGCAATCCCATTCGGGATCTAAAGGGAAATTAAAGTTGCCCCCTAGCACTACCACCCCTTCTGCAAAATCTGCCAACCTGCCCAATATGGCCCTTCCCACTTGTGCAGGACTCTGATTGGGAAGGTACCACGCCGTGAGAGTGAGGAGCTTACCCCACATCCGGACCTTCAGGAAGACAAACCACCCCGCCGGATCAGTCACTGCGTCCAACACTTCATGTGGTACTGCCCTGTGTATCGCTATTTACACTCCTCTCGACTTCGTTGCTGGGTTCGTGCTGTGGTACCATGCTGCGAAATGTCAGTCTCTCAAAGCCGGAATGTGCCCAGCCTGGAAGTGCATCTCCTGCAGAAATAAGACATGAGATTTCAATTTATACATTTGGTTGAGTATCTGACTTCTTTTTTGCGCCACATTGAGGCCTCGAACATCCAGGGAGCAGAAATTCAATTTAGCCATAGCTAGAGACAGAAGCAGCAGCACAGCGGAGACCACAGATGCTACTGCTTTACCCTCCTGTTTTTTTTTACTTTGACTTTCTGACCACAAACCTTTTCTAGCCATTTCATTTGAGTTCTTGTTTACCTACATTATATATAGGGAAATATAGGGAATTCAGTTTGATACCAACCACGGGTTTGCCCTTTTCAAGGCGGGTGCTCCACCTTCCTTCAAATTTAGCTAGGGCAGACCCAGAGAAAGTTCCCCGACTTCCTTCTCCATTTCTGCTCCCACCATCAGTGCTCAACACATTGTTCTGCCTGTTTCTGCTTTCTGTCTCTCCACCATAAGGAAACCTGTCACCTCCCTACAGCATCATAAACTAAGTTATGGTGCTGTTAAGGGAGGTGATAAGGTGCAGGGGGATGCATTTTTTATACTCACTCCCTTACCAGTTCCTGCAGTGTCATCCTCTGCAGTCCATGTGCCACATGAAAATCTGACTCTTTTTAGATTGCCATACGCATGTTTTCACATACAAGTCTATGGGAGAGCACGCACAAGGCAATCTGAAAAGAGTCAGATTTTCATGTGGCACATGGTCTGCAGCGGATGACAGATACCATGGGAACAAGGGAGGAGGTGAGAATAGAAAATACATTACCCGGCTTCCTGTCCACTCCCCTAATACCACCATAACTTTATGGTGCTGTAGGGAGGTGACAGGTTGTTTTTAAGGTTGGTGATGTTAACAGGACTAAACGGATGTGACATTGACTTTTACCGTCTGTGCATAGGATAGATGATAAA